>NC_088982.1:74672924-75886362 GCF_963932015.1 Anas acuta | reverse complement strand
ATAAACCTGATTTTCCACTGTCCTGTATGGTTGCAGAAGCCAATAAAAGAAAAAACAACTAGGTATACAATAGTACCCAGAGAGCATACATTTGGTTTGAATGGTAATAAGCTCCACATTCCCTACCCCAACAAGTCAATGGATCTTCATAGCAAACTTAATGGGTAAGTAGTCATCCTGGGCCTAAGAATGACAGGACTGCATCCTGCTGCTGAGATACAAAATCTTCTGTAGCATTACTAAAGGAGAACTTATCCTGTACTTATGAGTAAGTATATCCAATCTGAAGTCAGTGCACAAATCCCAGAACAGAAAAGGAGACATATGGATGACATTCTTGTTTTACATTCCACTACATTACATTTTTAAATATTACAGTAATTAAAAAGGCTTTTTAAGTGTGACTACCACGAGTAATTTTCAGTGTGATTCTTCCTTATATTAAAGCTTGCGCTAGACATGTTTTTTTGCTTTGCTTTTCACGAGCTTTGCTTACAGCTGTCAGTCTACTCGGTCTCCCTAAAGAAACAGAATTTGCAGTCATGCTACCCATCTGTGTTTCTGTCCTTCCCAACAGCTTTTCAATCCATGAAAAGATTCTGACCAAGGCTGATGGACAAACAGAGGTCCCGAAGACAAAGAATTCCACCACCTTCTGAAGATGGGTGGCCAAGCAGAAGAGACAGGGAGGGAGAAAGCCCCTGTCAGGGCCCCAGGAGAAATCAAAGCTGTGACATACGCTCACCAGCAGGGACACAAATGCTCTTGGACTCATTTCAGAGAGTCCACACAGAAGCACATTCCAGAGACAGACACACGCAGAGCCGGACTTTATCGGCTCCCCTGGTAAAGGCACTGCTTGTCCCACCCCTACAGTTCCTACAGCAGTAACCCTAAGTGACTTCCATAGCCAAGAACCCTAGTAACAGTAACAGGCAAGGAGGAATCCAGCCACTTCCACCTGGGAGATATGGTATTGCTAGGGCAGTTTCCTCTGCACCATTGGTGAGTCCATTTGCATTACAAGGCACTCTCACATTGCAGTTATGTCAAGGAGGTGAAAAGATTAGAACTAGAAAAAGCCAGCATGTGCGTTCTGGCTTTCCTGGCTGTGTTCGAGCAGGTGCAGAAGCAAATGGAGCACGTCAATGCCATCACTTTCCACCCACTTCCTCCTCGATGGCAAGCAGAGGGCCACCAGGTTCAGCACACAACTGCTTTGGTCCAAGGTAGCATAGCACAGGACCATTTCAGTATGCACTACACTGCACAAAACTTATGGTATGCAAATGAATGCTTTCTTCTTTTTTTCCTACAGGCACAGGCCAGGTTTTGAAACTGGCTCCACCCAGGCAGACAGTGCATCTCCAGCAGAGCTTTGCTGCAACCAGCAGAGCTCTGCAGAAAGATGGCAGCTGGGCTTGGCCTGCAAGACTGGCCCTGTGACTCTTGTAAAGGAACAGAGAAAAATGGTGCCTGTTTTAAAACATGATTAAGTAAGTCTAAGCATTTACTGCATAATAAATTATTTGCTAAAACTCCAAGACGAACTGGAGCCTTATCATGATTTTACTGTTAATTCAATCATTCTGGAGTTCTTGATGTTAGGTTAATTAATTATTGTTGGCATAATTATAAAATATATTCAGTTTTATAATGGGCATAAAGTTCTGAAATATAAATTGAAGATAATCTCACATTTTTAATATTTGCTCCTTAACCTTTAAGGTATTTAGTTTTGTGTGGTCAGTGAAATCAATGTGAGTTTTTTTTTCTTTTACATATAGGACATTATCTGAGATATCATTGATCAGGTGAGGGGAGATTGGTGTTTCCATTCTCCCTTTTCTCTGTCCCACTGTGATGCTCTTATCCTTCACATACCGCTATCGTAGCACTTCCCACTCTGACACCCCATAGATCTACTAGTTAGGGTCTATTCTGTTTTGCCTGTTTTCACTTTACTTATCAGTCACCCTTGACAAAAGAGCAGGACAATTGGCATGCAGTGGTCCAGGAGATGCCATCATCTCATTCCAAGCATGTTCCACAACTTTGTCTGCAAAGGCTACGGCAAACTGACAGAGACAAGATAAACACCTGCACACTTGAGGAATCATGCTAGAACAGAACAGGATAATGATGCTGTTGATCTTTGTGCTTAGACTGTTACAATAGTGCCTTACTGGAAAGCACCCTCATTTGTTTCCCAACGATTATCAGGTTTTGGTGACAGCTCAGTACTGGTTAGACAGCCTTAAATGTGTATCTCTGAGTGCTTGCTTTGCAATACCACTTTATAGCAACTTGATTCTTGCTGTGGTTGCACAAATACCTGGAGAATATCCTCAATAACCCACCGTTACAGATGGGCCTCCCAAAAAAACACCCCAAGTCTATAGAGTGCAATGACCATACTGGGGTTCACAGGCATTCTTCCCACTCTCCTTCCACAAACGATGTTCCAGTAAGTAACTCCTTCCAGTTTCACTGAGGGGCACCATACAGCTATTTGAGGATCCAACCTTGCTCTGGAAATCACCACTGTGATGCCCCACATCTCTGAAGGAACTGCTCCTCATGGAGGGTGGGAAGCTGAAAGGTTTCTAGGAACCATGAAATAATACAAGGTACTAAAAAACCTCAAGGTAATAGTAGATGTAAAGTAATGAGATTGCAAGTTCTAAGAAATACAGACTTTTTCGGGATAAGTAAGACATGATAACAATCAGCAATTCCTGCTTCTCTTGTTCCTATTGGTCACCAAAATGTCAGTAAAACTAATTCTCACAGCCCTCCTGAAGTGGAATCCCTTCAAGATGATAAATCCCCATCCTTGGGATCGTTTCCCAAAATGCATACTGTCTAGGGGATAAAATCGCCCCAGTATAGTCCCTAAGAGTTAAATTCAGAACTTGCCTTCCTCCTCATGGTTCCCTGTAATCCATAAGCTTGCTGCTTAATTGAAAAGTAATGAAGATATTCACGCTCAGCATTTCCCCCAAGACTGTTGACTGCTACAGTCAAGCTTTTTCCTAGACATGTAAAGAATGCTTAAAGTGTTCATGTCCCTCAGGTGTTGCCAGGCAGCTTTGTTTACTGGCTGTCTGGGAAATAACTCCATCCATCAGAGGTGTCTGCAGAATCCAAAGACCAGCCTGGTACTTAACTTGACTATTAAAAAATATTATTTATACAATCTTCCTTCAGACCAGCAGGGAAGGATTTAGGTCTCATCTCAGCATATGAGATAAAAAGTCACATTTTATGCAATCATACAAAAAAGAACAACGAACAGAGCTCGTTACTAGTTTTTGACATGGCTCAGTATGTCAGCAACGGAATCAATGCAAGAGTTATAATATTTTGGATTGCAAGACACTCAAACCTGTCGAGATGAGTTTGAAGGGCAGTGTGCTATCAAGGAACACAAAGAATCAACTCCCTCTGAGAAGCTGCAAGGTAAAAAACACCTCCTAAATAGGTCCTAGTAGCATCATCTCCAGAGCAGGAGGTGAACTTCAGAGGGACCACGTCCCCACACTTTTTCCTCAGGACTTACTAGTGAAGAATGGCCTTAGACTGGTTTTGGCTATGCACTCCAGGCTGTCTCCTGAAACCATTTTCTTCTCATGCATAAAGAAAACAGCTTATTTTATAAATCTGATCCCCTTCCACCCCTCAGTACCCATATTCAAGGCAAGTGCATTGCAACTATGACTGTCACCAGATATCACACCCATACAAAGAGCCCTGCTCTTGTTTCTTTGGTTGCTCTGAATAACTTTTGAACAAGTGAGAGCTGCCAGCAGTGGCACCATTTGTAAACTGCAGTTCCTTACATACTGATTTGATTTGAAGTGGACCGCCTTTTTAGGACTGGCACTGTTTTCTGCCACTGCCAGGGGAGGAAATAATCCATTGTACATCAGTAGTAAAAGAAAAAAGTACAGATTTCCATTAAATGTTTTTCCTGCAACCACAGAGTATACAATATCACAACTAGTAATAACAGTAAGATCTGAGGTATTTTCCTTTTGCCCATGCACACTCCATCTCCTGTCCAGGAGAACACAGCCACAAGCTTCCATTAGCTGAAGATAGCAGCATATTAATGAGGCTGTGGGAAGCTCTGTCATTATTGCAAGTTGGCAAGACTTGCTTTTCTGACTATGGGGAGAGACGTACTCTATCCTCTGCACGCTTAAACATCATTAGAAGTGCATGAAAAATACCATTAAGGCAACTTCATCTTTGCAGGAAAGAATATCACATGGATGAATCAATATGCCTCAAAATATACATACAGAGATGATGTAGAGGAAACCATCAGCTGCTCAAATTGATTTTTTTCAGCCTAAGGAGGTGAAGCTGGATGTGTGACAGAACAGTCATAAGATACATAAAAATTTTGCTGCAAACAGGAAAGGAACAAATTGTTCTCTGCATTCACAATGGATAAGCCAAGAAGGAAAGAACTTAAAGTACAGGCAAAGAAAACAAGTTTAAACATCAAAAAAGTTTTCTAATGGGAAGGACGACGAAAGCCCTCCAACAGACTGCCTGGGCAGCAAGGAACATCAGCCACGTGTTGGACAGACATCTGTCAGGAAGGACAGAAGTATCACTGAGCCTGCTTGGGGCAGAGGGGTGCCTGATACAGCTTTGAAACATCCCTTCCAGCCTATTTTTCTACATGTCCTCCAGCCAGATCAGGAATGTAGCCAGGGTAAAAATTACAGCAGTCAGAGGGAGAAATCCTCTGCCTTTGGTAGTGAAGGGTTCTCCGGGTGCACTTGTGTCCCAGCACAGTGCTTGTTTGTGGGCAGAGGAATGACGCTAAGAATAGAGTCTATCAAGACCTAACAATAGTAATCCTAATGCCTTACAGTTGAGCAAGCAAGTCCTTCAAATTCAGATGCCAGGTGCTCCCCCCATTTTTTATCTCAACTAGTCTACTGGAAACTACACAGCTACTTAGTGCAAAGACAATTTGTGCTTACACCTATGCAGAATAACTCAAATGGGAAACAGATGCCCATAAGAAGGGATGGATATATCTGGGCACAAAGAGAACTAGGTGAAAGCCCAGATTTCAATTCAGCAGACCACATTCAAAAGAAGTATTTAACCTCTGTTTTACCACCTGTTCTGTGCACAGAGCGTACAGTGAGCACTGTGCAGTGCCTTGTGATGCAGCTTCCTTGCCAGCAGCACTACAGCAGCTTCACTCTTTTCATTGGGCAGTTTGCTTTGCATTCATCATCCCAAGGCAGTTAGCTCTTGCAAGTGCCAACAGGGCAAAGGTAAGGTTACCTTTGATGTGCTGGCCTTTATAGTTTGTCAGACAATCGTGGCACAGCCATTTGCTCAGGTGTACGCACGCTTCCCGGGTTGTAAACAGACTAGTGAAAGGACCGTCTCTAACTGTCCCTAGCCTTTTTATTTGTACGTTACCTAGCACAACACCGCTGACCATTCTGAGACCAAGGTAAACTGCAGCAGAAGTGTTAACTACCACACTAAGTAAAGAGGCAAGCATTTAAAGAAAGCATATGTGACTGCCAGAAGCATTCACTTGGTAGAGTATATATTTACTGGTCTATACATTTAATTGCATTTAAAAGTCAACATTTCCTGAAGGAAGACACTGGCAGACAATGACTAGGGACTCATATGAAACCCTTTTTAGAGAAACAAGTCAGGCAAAAAAAAATCTCCTCTAAAGGAGATGCTTATTAAAACCCCTTTGGGAAGATTGGAGGGCCCAGTCTATGAGGCTCCCAGTCCAAGGTTCAGAAGAGAAGCAAATGTTTAAAATGCTAAATATGTAGAGCTGTCCATTTGACTATTTGGTTCAAGAAAGTTCAGAGGTTGCACTGGTGAGGCACCAGGTTGAGGGTATCATGAAAATCATGATAAATGTGTTTTCCAATGCAGTGACCTGGCTGTTAGCACATTTTTTTGCTGAACATTATATGGATACTTTGCCTACTACATAATTGATTTTCCAGTAAAGCTTAGCCTCCTTTCTGATTCCAGCAGGAATCTGCAAAACATTTTCTTTAATTATCCAGCACTGGAGTAGGAAAGGGGACAGATTATGAAAGCTTAGCAGTGTTGTGCAGTACTAGAGAATAGTAGCTCTGAGTACAATCTGTTGAATTGTGAGCATGTGTGTGTGCGTGCAGGTGTGTAAGTTCACATAAAATAGGACTGCAAAGCACAACAGGTCTTTGAAATCACAGTAATAATTAAGCAAATGGATGCACCCCCAGAACATATTCAAGATGTTGAAAAGAAACTGTGTTAAAATACATGACTGATGTGTTTTTTGTTTGTTTGTTTTTAAGTTTGTGGGTTTTTCCCCTCATCCTTGTATTTTCAGTACAAAAATATTTTTTTAATTTGCACAGTCCTTCTGCACAAAACTTTTATTATTACTATTCCCAGAATTTTCTCTAATTTGAAGAGAAACTACAAAAGCCTCCTAACAGTGAAGAATCAATAAAGTGTGGTATATTTATTTGCTCTTGAAACACATGAAAGACATTATTTGGAAAAAGACCTCAGGTTACAGGGTAGATGAAGACAGTTTGCGCTGTCCAGTCTGTGTAACAAGTGCCACATAAGAAACAGAGCACATCACCTGCCACAAGGAAAAGATTCCTTTGTAAGATATCCCATAACTTACATCATACTGACAGCAAACACTATCTCTTCTCCTACTTGATACATTCAGGCTGTAGAATTTGTTTCTGTTTAAGAGTGCTCTGGCCCAAGGCACTAATATACATACTCATCCTGCTGCCATTTCGCCACACCTGCCTCTTCCAGGCCTAACAGGCATTTAGAGAGAATGAATGTAAAAAGGGAAGGTGCTAGGTGTCATGTCAGCCTGCAATATGTTGGATTTCTCTGCAAAGCATCAACTGGCTACATCCTGTTTTCACATACACATTTGTGTAGTCACATGATCCCACACTATCATTTGACAGCTCCTAGATATAGACTGTCCCTTTCAGTGAAGAGAGACAGTACTGGAAAAACAAATGTCCCTAAGTGCTCTGCAGAGCTTTGGTGCTATCGGAGCATAGCACCAAAATGCAAGTGTTTTACATTGTTATTCCTCTGAGAGCGGGTCCAAGTACTACAGCACTTGAAACACAACTGGCAGGAAGAAAACAACAGCCACTAGCACCAAAACCACTACAGGGTAAGAACTCAAGATACCTTACCCTTTTAGTAAAGGTAGAGAGAGCTCTCAGACCTCTCAGTAGACTCTCAGAGAGCTCAGCTCTCAGGCTGAGTCACCCATGCTAGCCCTTGCTATTTTACAGAATACTCTGAATCAAAACTATCCTCCAATGTAAAAGCCCACAACCATTTTTTTTCCTTCTCTCTCTGAAATAATCTGCTTGGCAATCCTGCTTTCCTTCAAAAGACCACCACAAACAGAGGGAAAAACGAGTGCACGAACAGCAGGAATGTGTAGAGAAGGCAGCAAGAAGGGCCCAAGTGCATCCGCGCATCTACATGCTTGCCAGAGCCCTGTTTCAAAAAAGGCTCATCATATTGCAGCAGCGATGGCTTTGACTGCTTTAATTCAGAGGTATGTGTCCAAGGGCTAAGGCCTTCTTGTCATTGATACACTTGACTGGCAGGCATGGATCTTCCCTGTCAAAATGTCCAAGTGTTTAAGTAATGACTAGTGCCACTTGAGTGGAAAAAACTAGGAGAGCTGTCAATACAATGGGTGTCAGAAGCACATTGTTACTCATCCTAATCACAATAATTGTATACAGGGAGAGGCAGGGAAGAAAAGGAAATGAATGCCTATCTGTTGGCAACAATGCAACTTCATTTAACCTTAACAGACCAGGCATTGATATCATTTCTTCCTGGCACTCTCTGCGATCCTGATGTCAAAACAGCTTCTCATTTGCAATGTATGACAATTTCCTCACATCTGAAAAGACACTGCTGCAAGTCAATAGACTATAAATTGCACTTGGAAATGGGATCATCTTAACTAAAGCCTGCCTGCTTTCCCCAGGAGGCCCCAGCCTGCTCCCCCTCCTTTTAATAATTTGTATGTTTAGGTGTTCGGTCAATTTACTCTACACTTGTAATGTCTTATAGCCAAGACCATCAATCAGATTCGGTGCGACAAAAATATCCTGCTACAATATTACAGGTTATTAAAGGGATGATGGGAGAAGGCTGCATGCATTTACTGGGGCCCTTTTTTCTCATCTTGGGAAAGCTGTCACAGACCTGAGCTGGTGATTCATCTTTTCTTTGCTACCAACAGGTAGCAGCCAGGAGAGGACTTGGATGAGCTTCTTGCACTGCCCTTGCCTCCCTATTCCCTTTCCCCCTGTAGCTGCACTCCTGCACCCCATTTTTCCCCCTCCTAGGAGAATATGCAGTCCATTTGCCAATACAGGCTAAATGAATTATTAGAACATAGCTTTCAAAAAACAATAGCAAAGAGTCCCCTACAAGCGTGGTTTCCGTTAAATGGCTGTAAGGAAAGGCCCATCACAGCCTGTGGCAATGCACTTTTTGAGGAAGTCAGATTCACCGTGCAAATATTTTGCATAAAGCTCTCAACCAGATGTTGATGAAATGTTCCCAATTCAGATATTCTTTTCAAAGGCTTTTAAAGAAATACTCAGATTATATATAATATTCATATATGTAAGAAATACACACATATTTTTAATTATTAGAACTTAAATCATTTTTCCTGAGTTTCAAATCCTCGGGCAGAGTGGGGAGGAGTGGAAGGACAGCAGCTCACTCCCCAGTTTCACAGGCTATGAACTGCCTGCACTCAGGATGTCTATTTATGACACTGCACATCACCACCAGAGCCACATGTCAATCCCAAAATTGAAAAAGAAAGGATTGAAATAAAGTAATAAGCACAAAGAACAACGGGAGGCATGCATGCTACCCTGGGATTTCTACAAGTGACAGCCCAGGTCAGGAAAGGTCTGAAAGGATGCAGTAAGCAGCACGCAGACACTGCAAAGGGACAGGTGATCTTCCTTCCTGTGCTTTCTTCAGTGGGTGTCACCCAGACTGCTTGTGATATTCCATCAGTTTTAATATTTTAAACCAATGGTCTTACTCAAAGATTGTATTATTTCCTATTGTCCTTTGCAACAGAGGTAATATATATGCCTGACCCAGAACTGTAGCACATCATCCACGTGTTGGCAGATCAGACACAGAGAATCTTTGGGACTAACAGGTATTTATCTTCTGCACCCTGTCTGTGAAGTGATCACGAATGGGGACAGTGTTGCTCCAACAATGAAATATACGACCTCATTGGTGAGCTCTACTAAAGAAAAAAAAATGATAGTCACAGCCCAACATACCTGCACACTGTGGGCTGAAAGATAATATGTACATGCAGAAATAACCTAAGTGACTGACACAGATCCACCACCTTACCTCGTGCTGTGCCATATTCTGTTCCTCTTTATTACCCACAGGATCTGATCAGCTGGTGTCACTGGAAAGCTTCCTGATAGCAAGTTACAACAGGCTGTGTGCAGTGCGTGATCAGCAGCGAATTGTGGAAATCCATGTCTTTGTGGTACTCACCACCAGCCTTGCTCAGGACCAAGTCTTAAGTGGGACACTTCATTTAGAAAGCTTCTGTCACTCACATGATAACTTCTTGCTTCGTATGTAGAAAACAGACAGGAGAATCAGAGACTGAAGTTCTTTTGGGCCTTTCCGGACACAGTATTTATGAGGTGGTTGCTGATTTCTGTGCAGTAGTGGACACAGTGATCACAAAAATCCTACATCCCATTTTTGCAAGAGACAGATGCCTACCAATAGCAGTGAAATGAATGTAAGAAAATCATGGAGCCCATTTGCAGTGTCATTTCACCACTGAATCCTGTGTCTCCAATGACCGTTCTACTACATGCCCATTATTCAGATTCCTACACAGATGGTTTTGTTTACATAACGAACAGGGAACTGGACTAAAATTTGTTGAAGATACATTTCGCATTGCCTGCCGTCCTGCCCACTGTGCAGTGCTGCTCATGCTAGTCACCCTAACTGAATTTAGCTTCCCCCTTTAAAAGCAAAGGAAACATTTTTCCTGGGTGAAGCCCTGCTGGGAGGATTTCCCATGATCTGACAAAGACTAATACAATGATCACATCATTAGACAAAGATGTTAAGAGTTTATATTCAAAGAGATGGGTAATAATCAGTCCCAGAAGGCCATTTAACGATTAATATATGAGTGTACAAGCTGCATCTAAAGCTTTCTGTGGAATGAGTGAGGAAGGACGGACTGTGGAAAAAAGCATCCCTTGTGGTGGAAAGACCACAGGGCCCTCCTGATGGCATTCAGAAGGAGGTGGTTATGCAATGAATTCCTCCATTGTTGTGCTTGAGTACCTTCAAGAAGGTATTTTGGTTGCAGGATACCAGCTGCATCCTATGCTGTGAGCTGGCCCTACAGGCAGCCCCTGTGACATTTCCATGGCTGGTACACAGCACGAAGACCCTCCAAACCACCAGCTCGTGTTTGCTTTGTTGCTTGTTATTGATGACTAATATCAGCAGTGGGGTTTTTTTGTTTGTTTGTTTTTTGTTTATTTGCAATTTCAAGCTTGGCTGGTTTCCGTATACTGTTTCTTAGCCGAAAAGGTCATAGCCATTTTGCTTTGTAAACCATTAAGGAGGATATTCATAAGGCTCAAATCCTCAGCACAAATTAATACAGCCCTCAAAAGCAATCCTGAGCTCCGCAGTTGCCTCCTCTGTAATTCAGGCAGCCCCACAAGGGGGCTGCAGGGCAACAACATTATCTTGAAGGCTGAAGATGATGAGTACAAAATTAGTGATTTATTTTTTCATAGTGGCAATTGTGCAGAGCAAAACATCACTCCTAAAGTTACAGGCAGTCACACTAATTTACTGTTATCTTGTGTAGCAGAATTTTGACAGCAGCAGCCGTGGTGTGAGTTACAGCAAGGCGTGCTGTAAGATGCTGTGATCTTTGCACAGCCAGCTCATTTTTTTATATTGAACTTTGAACACACTGTAGCATCCGTGCCTGTGGAGAGATGGCCCAGGAAACAGCTAGAATATTAAGTACCTCGATATATGCCTCCCAAAAGAGGCTGCTGCTAATATTATACATTGCAACAACATTGCCTGAATGGTTTATTAATGGTAGCAAAACAGAGTGAATACAACATACAATGATAATAACAATAAATGTTACTTATATGATGCCTATCTACGACAGTGCTCTAGAGACCTCACAAAAATACACTTAAAATGCTAGCATTGCAGTATTAAAATGTGCCCAAGGCTTCAGCGAATAAAAGGGATTTGATGTTTAAAAGGGATTTGATGTTTAAAATGTGATTTACTTATATGCTGTGCCCTTAGCAGCAAATGTATGTTTTAGATGGACAGATACACATTTTTAACAAACAACTGATGATTTTTTTTGCCTTCATGTTTGGAAGCCACCTTAAAGCAATACGAAAACCTTCTGAGCACAAGCCATTTGTAGTCAGGTTCCTTTTAGGGCTCGGAAGAGATTCCAGTGAAAGAGAAGCTCCTGAAGCAGCATATTACTCTAAATTATGTATGTATGCAAGTGTAACTGCAAGGTAAATATCAGTGAACTGGCAATCTTTGTTTCTCCTTTTATATTGCCGGAGAAATAGTGGTGCATATTTGATAGTCCTCTATTTTCTGTGTGTTTCCAGCCTGGGCACACCAGTCAGGAACTAGGGGACAGGCTTGAAGTTAAGTTAGTAAGATTTAGGTTATTCAGTGACGATAGTTGGGTTAACTGACAACTTCAAACCTGACTCCTTTGTCATAAACACCATATCTGATCAAATAGGCACATGCCAGCACGGTGCCAGACGGATGAATGCCAGGCAATTGCAGAGCCATCTTCGTGTTCTGCTTGGTAAAATTAAGTGTGGCATGACCCAGGGATGCCTGACCTGTTTGAAAGGTTTATTAAGAAACAGTAACAATACTTTGACCAGCGGCCTATTTATATGCTCAGATCCTTTCCACATACACTTCTGATGGCATCTCAGCAAAGCGAAGCAGAGCATGAGGTCATCTTTCTGCCTGAAGATTTCTCCCATTGAACACTCTGTTACACAGCAAGACACCCCTCTTTCCCTCACCTCATCTTCCCATGCAAGATACGTTTAAATTGGAAAACACTGAGCACACAGGGAGCGTGGGTAGTATAACCGAGATTGTCACTGTGCTCATCATATCCTGTTTCACAACAGTGTGCATGAGTATATTCATAGTAACATTTTCAAAAACAATTATTGTAATACCATAGATGCTTGACTGCAAGGAAAATACACTGGTCTGAACTCAACGTTACCTTTGATAAATAAAGATTAATAGCATTTTGTTGTGGATTAACCCGGGTAGGCAGCTAAATTGTACACAGCTGCTCGCTTTCTCCCCCAAGTGGTACGGGGCAAAGTGAGAAAACTTGCGGGCTGAGTTACACGGCTATACCGGTAGGGAATGCTCCTTGGACCAGCTGGGGGCCGCTGTCCCACCTGTGTCCCCTCCCAGCTCCTTGTGCATCCCCAGCCTCCTCACTGGCAGGGTAGCCCGAGAAGTAGGGAACATCCAGAGTTTGTGCGAGCACTGCTCAGCACCAGCTAAAAACCTTGGGCTCTTATCAATGTTGTTGGTCACAAATCCAGAACACAGCACCCCAAGGGCTGCTATGAAAAAAAAAAAAATTACTCTATCTCAGCCCAAACCAGTACACTTTTACATACTTTAAATGTACTTATGTGAGCTTTTTGATTTTTCTGGAAACAATAAAAATCTGAAGTCACTTACAGGATAAAGGTCTCAAGACTCCATTGGAGGGAATCTGGCAAACCAGCATGACCTAAGAATTAAAAAAAAAAAAAAAAATCAGCAAAGTACCAGGAGCACTGTGAAATTTTGGCCCAATTTCTCTGTAGAAGGTATATAAATCAATACAGTAAAACCATCTTTAATCCCAGGGATTCTCTGTAACACGTAAAAATCTCCTGCCATTCCTCTCCATGCACTAAGCATGACATTTTTCTTTGACTGTGAACAATGACAATTTCTCCTTTATCAAAGAACCCAGGGGAGTTCTTGTCTTTGCATAAAACACCACTCGTTTTTATGCTTTATATAAAATAATAATGAATGTGGAAGGATCACTAAGTTCCAAATCAATCAGTCTTTTGATGTTATTATTAACTGCACATACTCCATTCTTGTGGTTTATGGTATCATCAGAACCCCTCAAGATTTATACTCTGGTGATCTAGTTGTCTCTATTCATTATCCTATATTTAATTAATATATTGCTCAGAAGGAGTTGTCAAAAGACAAAGTTAATTATAGTGGCAAAAAAATCTAGTTGAAATCGTGTGTCATATTTTAGTTTAGAGACAGCTCCCACAAAAGAACATTTAAACTACTTTTATATTTTTTCCTGTTTCTCTGAATAAATGTTATTGTATTTTTCCACTCAAGTAATACAGAAGACTGGTCTCTGCTATTTACAAGGCACTTTAGACTGGAAACATTATTAATATTTTACTATATATGTGCAATCTTTGAGCTACATTTAAAAACCTGTTCCCGAAGAATGGAGAAGTTAGCAACAAGTAATTAACCTTATTCGTCAGGTTCAAGTAGCACCCTTTATGAGGGAAAAGTGAGTATTATACCTGTATATAAAACCATCACAATTTTATTCACAATTATTTCAGCTGTACAGGCAACCTTTTCTGAGACACCTTCACCGTGTTCAAACAAATGATTCCTTTTGAAGGAATGTTTGCAGAAACAGTACATTTTAAGTTCACGTTGGAAAATATCAATATACAATGAACATTTTTAGTCTTAAGTATAAATATTCACTGTGGGAACTGGATTCAAAGAGTTACACTCACCCAGAGATGTGGGGCTTGCACATCCAAAGAAAGCTGTCTGGCTGATATCTATCAAAGAACACTGACTAATAATCTGCATTTTACGACATATTTTTCAGAATTTTAGTGAATGATTTTGCATTATGAATATATTGAGCCAATTCTATCTGTTTCCAGGTATAACTTCAGGAAAGAATAAATGGTCCTTGAATGGCACACAAGGAGTAAGCTGGGGATGAATTCCACTATGTACGTAGCACTTGTACTTTTTGTCACATATTATGTCACACAAAATCTATTAAACCAATACTTTTAATACCTTTTGGTTATGGTTCTTTTCTCATATTCCTCTCTTCGTATTGGCCACAAGCCTTTGCTACTCTAGCTGTAACAGTAAAATCTAAGACTGATGACAAAGTTAAAATATATAAAAGAACAAATAAAAATCTAAGAGTGCCACTGATGAAAATCCATCTTACATGTACTCATTTGTACACAGTTTCTTATTGTGCACCCAGATGCCTTCACAGAAACCCCCCAAAAAACACAAAACTTCACCAGACAACGGATATCTCCCATAACTACAAAGATTCCCACATATTTTGGAGTAACAATCACTACCACCTGCCAAATTTTCTCCACTGCCAGCACTGCTGCTTAGAAAGCAATGATTACATAGATGTTACTTCAATTTATAGGTCTGCAGACTAGCCACAGGCCACTTATTATGACCCCACGAACCACAGGCTATGATTTGGGAACCAAGGCTTTGAGACTCAGTTTCCCTACTGTCCACCAACTGCACAACAGAAACATTCATCCCAGAGTGGCATTGCTGCAAAGCCATCAAGGACACCCACATGAAGAGGCAGGAGCTCTTGAGCACACCACCATATATATAAAAGCAGTATAACATGTATTTTATTTCCTGAAATCTTTCTTTTGTTGTCATCAGCAGACTTCTAACAATAAAGGGGGATTTCAGGCTTCATTTTTTCCCCATCAGATTTGACTGGCTGCCATTGTGCAGCACTGTCACTCCAGGGTAAGCCACACTTTCCCTTCGAGTCCCAAAATTTACAAAAGCTTTTGAATGCTGTTTCTGATGTGGGACATACAATATTAGCATCCATGACAGCCATACTGCGATGAAATGTGAAACTGAAATATATCTCTATATTTAGGCAATAATAACGATTAGCCCATCAAAAGAGAAAATGTGCTCCAGCACACTCTTGCAGAAGATTAATGCTGCTTCATAAGCTGACCAGACAACAGTAGCTTTTACAGCCCAAGCAGGAACATGACAAGTATAGTTCACATCCGATCTGCTCTAGAAAACAGCACTTTGAACACCAACCTGTAAGAGCCAGATGTTGATGATTGTATTCAATGCTTTGCTAAATTTCCAAAAGCTGATCTAAGGATGCCACTGCAGGAGGTGCCCAGGAGCATCCCAAAAGGGAATACAATTCCTGGAGGCACTATGAATTTATAATAGAGCTGGTTAGCTTATTCTTTCTATGTTATTCAGACAATGTAGTGATATAGTTTCAGTTTATTAAGGATTTCTGAGCAGACTTCAGCTTCTTGCCCATTCATTTACTGTTTGTAATCATTTTACACCCAGCTAACCCAAGCAGGTAGTAGCAAACAGTGAAAACTGCTAAGGCCACTGCTTATTTAGGTATCTTCAATGTGTGACCCAAAACATTTAAGTTAATGAACATAAACAAACATAAGAACCAAATGAAGAACAAATATGAATAAACATATTATATAAATCAAAATTATAAAATAAACACGTGTTATACACATATAATATATTCATTAATATACTTAAATATTATTATACATTAATATAAGCAAAGAACATAAGAGTAAAAAAAATAGAGAACATAAGAATCAAGCTAGGCTGTCCAAGTGTCCAAAAGGAAGCTCAGTGTGAAATAGTCATTCCAAAGGGCAATATACTTTTGTAACACGTGACTAGTTGCTGTGAGTTGCTAAGATTGCTAAGAGTGAGACTGCGACCACAGATCAGCAGAATTTATGACCATCCAATTTACATAAATTTACTTGTTGACTTCAAAAATCTCACTTGAATATTCATCCTTGTTCATGAGTTTTTCCCCTTCATACGCATGCAGTCACAGGTTTGAGATTTTTATAACACAGCTATTTAGCTTGGCTTTTTGGTGTATACCACCGAATAAAGCATGATCCCCTTTTAATTTCAGCATGGCCAAGATGGTATGGTGACAAGAATCATGGAGCTTTCTTTTTTTTTTTTGGGGGGGGAGCAAACATCTCCCATGACTCTGACGCACTCCCTGCTCCAGGCACCATGTATTTAAGGATGAAGTATGGCTCCCTTGCAGTGCTCCTTTCAAGTAACATGCAGACTCATGCTGGCACTCCAATACAGTGATAATGGATATAGGTTGAGGAAAAAAGGACAACAAAACTGTATAGGATGGAGAGTATCAATATTCTTTCATCAATACAAGGACATTAAAAACACATTTAAAAAAACCTTCATCAGACTGTCTGTGTGCATCCCTGCCACAAATAACTGATGTTCTCATGAATTTACTGAGAAACCCAGTAAGTAAATACTTCTTCATTTGTATAGCAAAAATGGAAGGGGAAAAAAAAGGTTGTGAAGTGTCTGCCAGGGAGTATATACAAACTAAATCAAAGGTATTGTTCAAAATTTACAGCAGGTCATCTCTTTTTTTTTCCTGTTTCTTTTCAATATCGAATGAAGGGCTGACCAGCAAGGTCAAACTTTCCTTATTAATGAGGCATTGCTAGAGCTTTGTCTCATTAGGGCACTCAGAACTATGCATTTACTGCAATTTGCAGCACTTAATAGAGAAAGGTCAGAGCGGGTTACGTTCAATTTCCACTTGGCAGAGGGAGGAAAAATGGAAGCAATTCATTTGCACAAATTTGAATAATTCTTCTCAGTCTCCTTTTCTTTATCTATGTCTAGATAATTCCTGCATTTTAGCCTACTCACAATCATCCCAAACCTGCCAACAGTCGGCTTTCTATGAAGGCTGTAATGGAGCTGACAGCTTCTATGAATCCAGGTGTCAAAATAAAGCCATTCACTCCCCCCTTCCCCTCACTCACAACAGGGAATAGGAGCTGCCTCTAGTGAGCTCTTAAACTTATCATAAATGTATCAAGATTGCTGTGGGCCATGAAACAGCTGTAGACAATTACTCTTTCCACAATTCTTCGGCATAAGAATTGCTTTCCCTGCGAAGTAACATCTGCCATGCTGAGGTGATTATTCATGGGCAATGGGCACCACCATAGTTTTATGCATAGAGCCATCAGTGGCAATGAAGCAGAATTTATAGTTTTCCCTGGTTCAGTAAAAATAACATTTCAGCTGCATTAAAATGTCATCCATCAGCATTGTCCCAGAACACAAGGCCCCATCTCATCCAGAGAAATTAAAAAGTATTCATTTTAATGCTAACTTGTGAAGCTTGCAGTGACATTGCTTTTTTTTTTTCCTTCCTTTTTTTGTAAGCAATATTGAGGAGGAGGAGGAGAACTGAGGGAAAAGGTTACGTGGTGCAGTGAAGCTGAGGATTAAATGTGCTACTAGGGAGTAATGATATACCAATTACTAGGCTGCTGGTTCTTATTTATTCATAACCCCTGAACGCTTAATCAAAAATCCTTGAATCAAATTGAACAACTAAAGAAGGAAAGTTATTTCACAGAGATAATGTAATTCTTCAGCTTAGGAAAAAAAGAAAAAAAAAAGGGAAGGGAGTGCCAAATGGATATAAAGGCAAGATATGGCTCTTGCCAGAGTAGTAGGGTTAGTCTTTTAAAACATTAGCTTAAAGGAGTAGGGAAATTTAAGCCGGAAATGTAATGGTTGTAATTTACAAGCGAGTTTCTATTCTAATTCCTAGAGTAAAGCTGATTAATGCCTACTTTGGCGGCACGCTCGAGGGAGAGAAGTGTGCAAAAACTTATGGTGTGAATTAAAAGTGCTCTGCATTGCTAATGTGTCATGGTTAGATCACAGCTACCATGCTGCCTGCACAGAATCTTGCTTGAGCAAACAGTGAGAAGGATGTCAGTGAGACTGCTGTCTTTGGAGATGCCACTGGCGTTAGTAAAGACAACACACCTCAGATTAATTTTGAGGCAAATTAAGCTAAATTAATTTCTGCAGTTTTTTCAAGAGAGGTAGCAGTCTGCACATGCAACCTCTTTTAGGATGAGAATATATAGTTATCATCTTCATCTTTAAGGACAGGATTGTTTCTAAAAGCTCTGCCCTGAGATTGTAGGTGAAGCACAGCACCAAAAGAAGAGCTTCCCCACAAAAGCAGCCTTCACTCTAGGTAGCCTGGAGCAAACACAGAGCAACTTTTGCCTTCACCTACTGGGCTTAACTCAGCGTGTCCACAGACAGGTTTCACCAATCAGTTTTACAGTTGTGTTTTTGCCCCCTAAGCTTTTCCTTTCCACGGTATTTCCACCAAACCCTGTTTGTTTTGTGTTTTTGTCTTATGATCAACCTCCTTAAAACATGATTACCCAAAAACAGAAATTCAGGCTTGGACCCAAAACGAAGTCTCAAATCCTTCAGAAACTTAAGTGATACCAGAACAGCTGTTGTTTTATTAAAATAACTGTAGCAGGTAGATGTACTACTATTACACTAACTTATCCTCAAAGTACAGCTTGCTCAAACAAAAATACCACCTTCTCTCTTTTGAGAGTCTCAAAACCATGGGAAATGCATGGCAACGGACACTTCCCAGTCCAGCGCCTGTATCTGAGGAGTCAATAAATCATGGCCTGAAAAATAAACTACATGCTCATAAGTGAGAGGCAACAGTCAGGAGCTGAGTGGTGGTAAGCAACTCCAATGAGGAACAGACAGGCTTGTGACAAAATGTTACCTACCTGGTTTGTTAATTAGCTTCTTTCTTCTGTTTCCTGTATGGTAAGAGGACTGACTCAAGGCCCATGTCTAGAACGAATGAGGCTAAGCTGGTATCTAGTGCATTCTCCATTTTCTACTGACTCCTGCAGAACAAAAAAAAAAAAAACACACATGAGATGCAAAGAGACGTATCAGCAGCACAGGAACAAACAAAATCGTTCTGATGGTTTGCACAAATTCTTTCAATCACACCGCTGATTCATTAGACAGGACAGGTTCAGCTCTCAGGTCCTGCCTGACCTCACTTAAATTATGAGGTGCCTTGCATAGAAGAAATATTACTGTTGGCAAGATCAGAAAAGAGTAAGAGTGCCTGCCAGGCTCTCTTGAGACTCCGGTGTATCAGCCAACGTGGCACACTGAAGGACATAAGACCCAAGAGCAAGGGAAATACTGAAGGAGAATCACAAGTAACATTCCGGTATGGATTCAGAGAGAGAATGAAACAGCTAGTGAGAAATTATTTAAGAAATGGATTCGACATAAAGAGAATACACAGATCAACTCATTAGGGTAGGAGGGGAAACTCATTAGGGTGGAAGGGAAAAGACATTTCACGTTTACTAGACTGCTTTGTTGAGTGGAGAGAACAATGAAATGTAAGAAGGCAAAAGAAATGGCTATGAGAAGGAGCTAGAGAATGAAGGCAGAGGAAAAAGCACTATAAAAGTTTGGAAGGGAAATTATACAGTTAGAAAAAAAAATCCACATGAAGAATAACAGCAAAAAGAGGAGTAGAAACAGAGGCAGCTGATACAGTTAATTTTCAGCCATCTAAAGGCTCCACCATTTGCAACCTTACACTCAGTTGTGAAATTCCATCTAGGGAACATGGATCAGATCCCTCCTCATTTCCACAGGCCATCTGAACTTTCCTGGATTCAGTCTACGTGCAGAAATAACAACCTCTCAGTCACTCCAGCTGAGAAAGCACAGTAATCCAGAGAAAGTACAGACTTTGCATTTTCACAGAGATTTTTACTTTCACCTGATCTTGGCATACATTCCTTAATCTCAAAAAATATGTTTTTTTGGCTTAAGAATGCAAAGCTCTTCATGAACAGAAGTAGTCCACACACTGTGGCTAACCAGCTTTACAAAGAAAAAGAACAAAGAAGAAAAAACACAAACGGTTCCAATTTTCTTTCTTCCTTTTTTTTTTTTTCCCCAATTCAGAGAGGCGAGGATAAAACAGAAACTTGAATAAACAGTCTGCTAAATTTCATATTCCTAACTCTATGAGTCAAAATAACGCAACCTTGACTTCGCGTGCTGTGAAGCTGCCTGGATGCTTGTATTTAGGCTGGACATCAGGAAGAGGTTCTTCACCAAGAGAGTGGTTGCACACTGGAACAGGCTCCCCAGTGAAGTAGTCACTGCACCAAGCCTGTCTGAACGTAAGAAGCAATTGTACTGTGCACTTAGTCACATGGTCTGAACTTTTGGGTAGACCTGTGTGGTGCCAGGAGTTGGACTTGATGATCCTTAAGGGTCCCTTCCAACTCAGGATATTCTATGATTTTATGAAACTGTTTTAGGGATTAATTAAGAGCGGGGTTATCACAAGCACATAAAAATGGACTTGAGATCCATTTGGTACCACACATATCTCTGACAGCTTCAAGGAGCAGACTCCCAAGCAAACAGCATGAGACCAATACAGAACATTTTTTTTCTCCTGGATGTTAATGCCAGTTTCCAGCTATGATTGTTTCAGGGATCTCCTGAGCCAAAGGCTGCCTCTACAGCATCTCTTGTAATATCCACCTTACCAGCACTACTGTGCTTTTGATAAAGCAACAGTATCAGGCAGTTCTTAAGTCCTGCCCTTAGCTCAGTACTATCCCCTCCCTGCTACCACCTGTCTGTGAATAAGGGCAGTAGGAGATGCACACTTGACGGGACTACTGGCAATGCTGCCTGGCAGAAGAGCACGGTGTAAATGGCACACACAGAGCAGCTTTCCTTGGCGATAACCCACCCTCTGACAGCAGACACGAGAGCACATGGCCTGAGCTCTCCAGATTTTCCCAGCAACTCTCAGGATATTTGCCAGCGTGGGGAGCCAGGCTTCTTGGGCGTTCAGGGGAGCAACAGAGCTACACCAAGTGACTCCTCTGTCTCTGTGGAGGGGAAACTGGCTGAGAGGATCAAGCAGATGAACTTTTTTTTCTGGACATTAGTGACAGAAGCAAGTTCTGATTTTCCATCTAAAAATGTTTCAACTCAAACGGTATGCCACAATGCTTTTAAAGTTTGGATCTTTTTTAAGCTGTACAATTACCCTTCCCAAGAAATGTTAGGACAAGACTATTAACCATGTTATTGATTTTCTAAAATAACAGTCTTACTGTGACTTCATCATGAAATCTGCTGATGCTAGGCCATAACTACACTCAGTGGTCACACCAAGCCATCCTGTCCGACCAGGAAGGTCTCTCTCACCTTGAAGATGCCTGGCTTTCACCATGGTACATTTCCCCTTCAAGAGATTTGCAGAGAGCTTTTAATTATTATTTATAATTCGAGGTCTGGAAACCCCATTGCTCATAGTATCTATCTGCACAGTGTTTTCCCACATCCCACTGCTAATTTCCTCTAACATAGTTCAGTGAAGAGCCAGTCTTACAGGCTGCAGCACACTCTAGCATCCTGAATACATCCCCAGGGTTTCCAGGGAACTTGGAGATGACATTTACAGCCAGCATGCAGCAAAACATCTCTGTCCTCCCAATCCAGGTCTATCTTGTGTAGGATTTTAACTCACCTGGCTTCACAAAGCAGTACAACTATGCTTGCCCTTTGCTGGGCCAAAGCACTAGTGCAATTGGGAACAGCGCAACAACTCCAGCCAGAAGAGTTTCCCATAGGCAAAGGAGAAGAGGCCAACCCTGGCAGGGAAGTACTCTGCTAGCCACTGGTCAGGTGAGGGGATGAGGAGATCACTGGTGACCTGTTAAGAGTCATGTGAGACTGCAACTAACCTGGGAACTGTCCTCTGATCCTCAGTCACACTCTTCCATCAAGTGCTCCTTCATGCTCATCTTTC
This sequence comes from Anas acuta, assembly GCF_963932015.1. Taxonomy (NCBI): domain Eukaryota; kingdom Metazoa; phylum Chordata; class Aves; order Anseriformes; family Anatidae; genus Anas; species Anas acuta. Next base: position 75,864,353 of record NC_088982.1, on the reverse strand, counting down.
TTCTTGGTACATAGAGAGACACACCCTCTCCAGCAATCTCTCAGCAGCAAGACCTGCGCATGATGCAAGAAGCCATTTTTGGAGAGCTGAATATCTTCTGTTAATTTTAACAAATCACCATTTTTTATTTCCTATGATAGTCACAACAAAGAGAGAGTTCCCACTGAGAAGAAATGCCATGCTTCTGCAACCTCAGCTCCCAGCCAACAGCACCCCTTTGTTCACTTTCTACCTGTAACAAAAAATATGTGGTGCTCACATCTGCAGCCAAAGAGCAAATAACATCCTTTCTCATATTCTTCACGTAGGTATGAATACCTTTTTTTTTTTTTTAATACGGTTATTTACTCTAACTTTACTTCATTAGTGTTAAAGACTTTATTTCATGTTAAATGTTGGGGGTCTTTTAAAATAGGAGACACTGGGAAAAAATAGAGGCCTGCTTTATCAAATACATTAAACTCTTATCTCTACTTGATTTTAAAAAATTGTGAAGCACAAATTATCCAGAGCTTAGCACTCAGAGTCTCTTCCTTGGCCTATAAAGTCAACAGTTACGGTGTTAAAGTTTAATCAATCCCATAAAATATTACTCAGAAAGTGACCCTGGTGTTATGGCTGAAGTACATCTCCTACATTAAAAAGCACTTTTGTGGAAGCCAGAACAGTGTTACTGAAAGAGCGAGCTAATAGGTATCTAGATGAGGTTAAGATAGGGAGGTAGAAGGAAAGGAGAGAATTCTGAAAGGCAGTAAAGGGAAGAAAACAGGAGAGGGAGGGGAAATCAGCTTCTTTCAAGTGGTTCCCTATGGACCTAAATATGAATGGATGAGGCAAGATGAATATCAGGCCTCAGCACATATTCTAATTAATTTCTGTTTCGGATTAAAACACCCAGCATCCTTCAATATTTCGTAATGGTCAAATAACTTTGGGTCTTATCATTAGTAAAGAACATAAAAGGCCACAAACACTTCTCAGGGAGGCGGTATGGTTTAAAATCAAAATGGTTAAGCCTCCCAAAGAATTCAAACTGCACAGCATGTGACCAAATCTCTGCGCTTCACAGAGCAAAAGTTGGGCTCTCTCAGTCACCAACAAGTTATGAAGTCTGCCAGATCTTAGGTCAAGATTATAAACTGTGCTAAACCCTTGGTCCAATATATCATATCTTTCAGACCAATATCTAAACATATGCAATCCACACAGATCATTATTCGGAAAAAAATAAGGTTAGTGTCATACCAGAAATAGCCCCCTTTGTCAGATGCTATGCAATAAAAACTAGAGGCAGTCTGTGGTTAACTCAGATTTCAGAAGCAGCTGAACAAAAATTATTTAAAGATTGGAAAAGGAAAAATTCCTCTTTCAAAGGCCTCAGCCTCAGAATTATCTGCTGGTGGTAAGCAAGATATTCCAAAATCCTAAATACTCCAAAGGAAAAAAAAATAATTAATTAGCTTACTACCTATAAGGAAGTTTCTAGTGACATTTTTCCCTCAGAGCTATGAATGAGAAAAGAGCCATTCTGTAAAGATGATTCCAAATTAGTTGTACACTGAAGTGGCAATCTCCTCTGCAGCATCATAACATAAGAAACTAGTTTCTCAGCATATTTTAACTGACAAAGATAACCACAGAATTATAAAACGGTTTAAGTCTTTTATTAAAAGATTATCCTAGCCTGATCTGGGGTGTGTTCCAGTACTGCTGTTCCAGAAAGTCTTTTAATGCAACATGGATTTGTTGCAGCTGTGCAGAGTCATATCTCTTCCACTTAAAACAAGGAAAGTTCTCAAATTACAGGAAGAAAAAAAAATTGTCCAAGTTGCAAATTTCACCTAGAAAAGAATGCTGGACAGCTCCCTGAGCCCATGGGGCTCTCAGGCTGGCTGCTCAGCAGTGAGCCCTCCTCAGCTCTTCTGAAACATCTGCCAGTATCTGAAAGGAAACATTCTCACAGCTAGCTGGAGTTACATCTCAAATAACCATACGTTCCCTCTCACATGGATAACACACAATGCAATAGGTACCTGCAATGATTCCAACAGAAGACAAGTATTGACTCTGAGAGCTTTGCAGGTCAGACTGAACGTCAAGAACAAGACAACAACTTGAGGAATAAATTATGGAAAACTCTTCACATTTCCTACGTTTGCAGTTTTGCACAAGTTGATCTGCAAATGCTATTATATGCTAGAACCCAGATGAAGCAAGTTGAATGCACAAAGGCAACAGAACATATCATCCAGGTTCACACCTAGTGATATTAATATGAAGTTCACTTTGAACATCTCAATTCACATCATAATTTGGAATTCCTTCAATTTTTGGTAGTGTTCAGGACCGAGGTTTTGACAAGTAATCTTGTAATGTATGGCAATGCAAGAAATATTTTAATACAAGTAATATTTTAATCAAATGGCAAATCATAGTACGAATTCAGTCTTACCTCTGAGAAGTTTTCACAGCTGGAACACCGTAGCATTCTGTACAGTGTTTATAACTAACTACAGCAACAATTTTCTTTGACTTACCTATGCTGAGTGCTGGGCAAAGATACTGAGCAAAATGATGAGAACACCCACCTTATTAACTTGACACAAACATGCACATGTTGACTTCAGCAGATCAACTTCTAAGGTCTCCAATACACTAATGGACCCAGGTCTCCAGAATAACCATGCTTCAGAATGATTAACTTCCTGTGTCCATCACCATTGACTGGAGCAGTCAATCTGCTTCCCACCACCCACCACCCCGTCCCCAGGCTACCTTTACACAGCTTTAACAACAGGTTTTCATCCCTGCTGAGTGACTACTACAAATCCATGGCTGCCACCTCCAAAGCTTTCCTTCACTATTTAACCTAAACATTTGCCCTCCTTTTCATCTCACTTTTCAAAGTCTTTATTTCGTATATACAATAAACAATTCCTTTCTTTTTTTCTTCTTTTTTTTTTCTCCCATAGAAGGAGTAGTTATAGACCACGATTTCTTGCTCGAAATGAAGATGTTTATATGGCAAACAATAAATCGCCTGTCTCCCTGCTGTGCCTCAGAATGCCAAAAATCAAAGTGAAGTTCTCTTTAAGTAATCTCACACCAAAACAAGGCCCTTTATCATCACCTTGATTGCGAACATATTGCTAGTGAACACAGACAAGTTCCAATGAGAAGAAGGGATAGCATTTAGCAGGGATGCAATTAATTACAAAAATAGCTAAGTATCCTTTCAGTATAAAATTTAGATACAGATATACAGATTAGTGTTCAAACCCACCAGCGCAGAGGGAGGATCACTATTTCAGTGTTCTTCTGACCAGTCTATTCAAATTATTAGCTAAAAAGGGCTTTTTTTTTTTTGTTCCCATAAGTAACTTATTTAAAAGGATGTGAATTAACTTAGAATGAATGTTCAATTCATATAGTTGAATCGCCATCATTATTATTACAGGAAGCTCTAATCATTATCACTAATATCAGACACTCTCCCAGCTTGCCTTTAATGAACATGACTCACATTTCACTTTAATGATTCCTACACCCATGTCTCCTCTGTGCCTTCTGCTTCTACCCAACTATGGGGGAAGGGTGGCCTACATAGCTTTCTAAAGATGAAAGGCCACCTTTTAAGAAAGGAATCACTCCTGATGCCTGTTTTATAGGTGCTCATGCTGCAAAGCCTTGGAGATATCCTGAGAGTCCAGAAATTACTCTCAGCCATCTTATTTCAAGGAGTCCCAAACTGTAACACCTTTGATAGCGTATCAAAGGAGTGCTTTCCCGAAGAGGGCTGACCTGCCTGTAGCATTTCCTCCAGAAGAGTCACCTTCCCATCCTGCTCACTTTACTCACCATCTTCTACAAGAGAATGTGGTAGCTGATGCGGAGTAGGGCTGGCAGGGAAGAGGCTTGCAGAGGTGACAACAGAAAGATGCAAGTGCACTGTACTAAGGACAGGAAACCAAAGGGCCCATGGAAATATTCCTCACAGACCTTACACCCTCCTTTGTCACCCAAATCTAAATTCAGGGCAAAAATCAGCCACTAAGATACCGCAGCTTGAGATGGCTTAAACAGTCTGCATGGTTCACTTAACTCTATTCCCTAGGGTCTTAAATATATTCACAGTACAGACCATTTTTCAAAAAAATCCACCTCGATCACGTAGTAGTCAGAAATAAGCCTGTGGCACCCACAAACAACTACTTGAGAAGCATTACCAATAACAGTTGAGGACAGGCACAAAGCTTACACTTTACATGTCAGCTACAACAAAACAACACAACCACAGTCACAGAAATATGGATAAAAAAAAGCTACTTTGCACAGGACTTCCATCAAATTTCTTAAACTTTTGTTGCCACTAATTACACCATTGAACTGCAGAATTAGTTTCGTTACAGACTGTTATAAATGAAGTCTCGAGTCAATCTGAATTTAGTAATATTTATACTTTTAAACGGTATACAAGCTATAAAAGGCATAAAAACCATAAAAGGCAAGTAAACAGCGCTGGGTGTGCGGGGAGTCTACGCTCCACCAACACACACACACGAACATCAAACCTTCTAAACATATAGAACACCGCCCCCACATACCAAACCCAAGTATGCCCACACATACATACACTCAGAAAAGGCAACAAACAATCCCCCAAGATCCATGACTTAACAGTTTCCATTTTTCCATTCCTTTTCTTGATTACAAACAGGTCTCTATTTTCCATTCCCTTTGAACAATATGTCTCGCTTTAAGTTGTCAAGCAACTCGGCCTTCAGGCCTTATGTACCTCGTTCTTCCCGGACTGAAGAAAAGCACATCCATCTCCTTTTCAAGGCCAATGAGGCCTGGGTCAAAAGTCATGTCCCGGTCACCAGGGGGCGGAACAGCAAAGGCCTGCGATGGCTGTAGCAGCAGAGGGGCCCATGGCGTAGCAGTCGGATCAGTAAAGGAGCCCGCAGCTCCCTCACTGTCTGGCAAACCACACTGTCTGACTGTGGTCCCACATGGCTCTTCAAGGCCTCAGAGACTGCTCACCAGGAGCCGAGCAATCCCACTTGAGGGCAGGCTCCCCTCTTATACCCTTCTCTCCACAGCAGTTCTTTTCAAAACAACTTTTCATTGGTCAAACAGCTTTGAATATAACAACAGCAAACACCCAGAAACTTCCATGCCTTAATGGCTGGAGAACAAGCAACCCTGAGACTGCATGGAGTCTCCTGAGTCACCCTTCTTTGTTCCCTCTAAACCCTTTTACGTTCCTGATGGCCTCATCGTTAAGACTCTAATGTTATCATCAGCCACGGGGCTTTCCAACCCCCATGGCCAGGTTCCCAAATCTCCCCCTTCTTTATTAATATCAACCATTTTCTCGACATGAATTACCACTCCATATATAACAAGACCCTGTCATTTAAACAGAATTGTACTTCTATTAACCAGCTGCTAGAGCCAATTCAATGCTGTGTGTTAACACTGCCTTCCCAAAGGATAAGACCTTAACAGTTCAAGACTGACCAGTAGTGGTTTTATGGGTGGTGGTTGCAGGTGCAAATAAATTACTTCTCTACACAACAATAAATCCTCTATTGCACTCATCAGTTAAATTAGACTAAAATATTTTGCAGCATTCCTGCTAAACAGATAAAGGAACAGCTGAGAAGACTTTCACAGAAGTGCCTCTACATCCATCCCAGGTGTGGTGTCTGACATCCACAAATCACTTTGCCACCTGAGGCCACAGATGAACAACACTACAGGACCTTAAAACACTTGCAGTAGTCTAGGGAGAACGGATGTCATTTCCAAAGCTCATTGACAAGTTTAACATTACAGTTGGCTTCTCATTCTTTTGTAGTCTTTAGGTTTTTCCTCAGCTTCATTAAGACACACAAATTCCTTTCTTTCCCTTTTTAGCATTTGAGAGGCTGGTAAAGCAAAGTGTCACCACACTTTCTTAAATGAGTTCAATTGTTCAGAACCTGTTTGGTGTCCACTCTTGCATGTAGCATTGTATAGGAGGGAGGTTGGGTCTGCTCCTGACTTCAAGTGCTGGTGGGTATAATAACCAGGGTTTGTGCAGCACTTAAAAGATAACCAGTTCAGCATATATGCCATTATATATATATATACTACCACAGTTTCTTTGCTGCAAGTCCTTGATAGGTCTGCCTGAGGCATTTACATCTTTAATGGGATGGCTTATGCTATTTCAAGACCAATTTGCATAAGATATCTGTTCAGGGATAAGGAAAACAGCATTTTTTATTTTTTTTGTCCATTGCTGCTTCACACACAATCTGAGGAGTTCTCACTCATCGCAATCAGGTCCAGCTAGAGATCATCACCACAACTTATCCTAGAAACACGTTAGTGATGCACACTGTACAGGGAGAAGGCAGGAAAAATTGGAAAGTTTCCAGACTAGCAAAGCTCATATGTGCTAAAAATAAAGGAACACAGTACCTCTTGTTGCTTGCTGATAGAGGCTGACAACAGATGGGGCTGCGTCCTTCCTCCAGTCCTGCTTGGAAACCATGGAACGATGTTTTGGGAGCAAAGCCTCACCCTGCAATCACTCTTCTTCAGCAGGATGGAGCTTTCCTCACTCAGTGTGCCAAAAAAGGCTTGTTTAAGCATAAAGAAACAGGGATGAGAGTCAAGCACTTTACCTATCATCTTTGGTAACCAGTTACACGTGACATTTACGCTGATGTTTAGCTCCCCAGTTGCATTCATTATTAGTTTAGTTTACAGTACATGCCCAGTGCTTTTAAGAGATGCAGGACTTCCTTCCATTTTGGTTTTGGGGGACCACAGATATTATTTTATGCACCAAGTTCCTTCTGTGATTGCTCCCCATTACCTCTGAAACTACACAACCGCCTTTTTTAGTTCTTTGGTCTACAGCACACAAGGATTTGTTGGGTCACAGCTGAACTATTCCTGGAAATGCTAAACATCTCATACCCAAATTTCATTTGTAGTGCAGCTCAGCAGCTCAACCGGCCATCACTGGTGTTAGCCTAACATGTTCAAATAGTTTTGGAACAGGAATGAAAGAAACAAGTCAGCTAAAATAACATCTCTGGTATGAAAGGCTGGTCAAAGCTCTTAGTGATCCCAGAACAAAGTGTTTTCCTTTGTTTTAGATGAAAACAAAATGAATATCCCCAGTACTCACTCACTGCTGTCATCCTGCTTCACATCTATTACAACCAAGAAAAGAAGCAGAACTGCTGATTACCAATGGGAAGACTGTGTTTTTTAGATTGACCTGTAGAAGGAAACAATAGTTAACAAAGGAAATGCCATATGAGTTCAAGAACCTGTGAAACCATCCAGAGGCACCCAGGCATCACCCACACAAGTTTGTTGCCCAGAGTCCCCCAAGTCTTTGGGGCCAAATTCTGACATTTCAGCAAATGCTGAAAAGCATCTTCCACAAGTAGCTGCACAACAAGTGAGTGTGAGCCACCAAGTTACACTCTAACCCTCACAGGCTCATTCAAGTTTGCAATTATCCCAAACTGTATTCTTGTCAACAACATACAACTTTCAATACATCACTTGCTTTCCAAGTCAAATTAGCACTTCACAGTCAGATTGTGCTTCCTAGACAATTCTGTCCTAATTGAGACTTCCATCATTTTATTTCAAGAGAGCAAGAGCTTTCATTTGTGATTTCAGCTGCAGGGGCAGATAGATAATGAACTGTGTAAGTTTCTCCAAACAAAATATCACATCCCCTAGATGCAGCTACCTGACAAAAGACATCAGTGTACAGGAGCTGGGGCTGTGCTTAAGCTCAGACATGTATTGTTAAATGTGACATGCTCAATTTATCATTAGTTATGAAGTGAAAACGGATGAATACACATTCAATTTAGTTCAGCTGCTTTCTTCATTTATCACAGTCTTTCATCATCCATCATTCTTCCCTACCACCCTTTTGATTTGAACAAATAACACACTTTCATAAATTTAATCTAATTAATCATAATTGTAAGGTAATGTTCCCTTAATGAAGCGTATATTGGGCTTTATAAAGTTTGTTGCAATTTTAATAAAATCTGTTCCAGATAGAATCTACAAATGTTTTCAATGGAGCCAGAACCAGCCCTATCTCTCTCTCCCATTCATTACTAAGGTTGATGATGATGTATCAGTACAAAGAGCTGCTCAAGCATATTGCTCTTTTATAGAACAACTGTTTCAATAAATTGAAAGCGTTCATCATTTTATGAGACAAGACATGCAGTTAAAAAAACTTAATTGAAGTAGAAACAAATTAGGAAACCAGCCTTAAAGATTTTTCATACGTTATTGCTACGAAATACAATTCTTGCTATCTTCTGAGGGTATCTTCTGAGGGTATCTTGCATGCCAAAAAATGGAGAAAGAAGAAATTGCTCTTTAGCATCAGAAGTAATGGGCAGAGCTAGGAAGTTTTCCTGTAGTTCCCCAGCTGCAGTTAACCCAGAAGGGCCCCACTGTCTAGCGATAACAATGAACCAAAAACTCAGTGCAGAAGACCAAGTCACAACATTTCAGTTCTGCTCAGGGCTACTGGAAAACTTCTGGCCAACACAGTTAAGCCATACCAAATTTCATTCTTCTCTCCACTGTCTGTGGTGGACAGCATGCCTTACCTTGTCTTGTGATTTTCCAAGGTTCATAAAGCATTTTGGAGCATCTGGTCAGAAAGTGCTGTAGACAGTAAATATGACTTATGACCATTATTAATGTGCAATTTTATTTGATCATTATTAACACACAGATACTCTCCATACCAAGATTAACATAGCCTCCATTTGCCAACATCACAGCACACTCATTTGTATCCGTTTCAACTCTTATATTGGCAGTTATTTCAAAGTTGCAAAACCAGAAACAGGACATTAAAGAATTGACAGTATTCCCACTGGCAGGCTTTCACATCTGCAGGCCACTAAAGACAGATGCCTGTCCTTTTCAATATTGGGCTGAATATCTGGTTAAAAACTGTACTTTGCTCCAGGGGGTTCTGCCTGTGTCAGCAACCCAGTTGTAATGATTGCTGCAGAAGTACTGGAAAGTTAATACTCTGCCTATCCAACCATACATCCATGGTGTTATTTCCTTATTTTAATTTCTCAAATGCAGTTAAACTACCTTTACTTGAGCCTTGTTCCAAACTTGTGAGAAATTTCAGCAAAAGGAACAATTTTAACCATTGTGTGCTACTACCACCACCTCCATCTCAGTGAAGATTCACCTGCCAAGGTGACAGATGAACAACCCAAAAACCATCTGTTCCAGTATGTGATCCTGATGCGAGTCATTATAGGATCCTTTCATTACAGAAAAGAAATGTAGTTCTACAGCTAGTTCCCTGGTTTATATTGCAGAGTTCAAGAGCTTTTCCCTTCCGCTTTGTGAAAGAAATGTTTGATGATTTCTGGCAGACCATTAGACCAAATTTGCTTGTGATGTTACCTTGTTGCATACAGCATTAGAGCTGCACAGCCACCTGTAGTCCCTTCAGAGCTAGCAACTTATTGTATATACCTCAGCAGCAGCAGTGGCAAACAGGGATTTACTTGTTGCCTACAAAGACAGAGGCAACAGCAATTGGAATTAACTTCTTGTCTAATGTGGATTTCCTGAGGCCAACCACCTCTTAACAGCCACTGATTTCTGTAACTCGCCCTTTGAACCACAGAAGTCCAGGGCTTAATCATCTGCCAAGGCCTCAGAACACCTATGCAGCAGTGCCAGGAGAAGGAGATACCGCAACAGCAGTAAGATCCCTAGCAGATGGAACTTTGCAAAGGAGCAATGGCAGAGATGCCCAGGTCAGTCTCTTTAAAGAGACTGATGTGGTAGTATTATATGAAAGAGAGACTTCAGACATTTAACCTAGTTCTGCATCCTTCTGAAAAAAATAAATAAATAAATAAATAAATAAATAAAAATAAAAATAAAAATAAAAATAAAATAAAAATGAGGGCTCAGCTGGTGAGGGAGAAGGATGCAATGCAAGCTTTTCTCACTATACAGGGGGTGTTTCCACATCATCTCAGCTGTGACCATTCCTGCTGTACTCCCCTTTTCCCAGCTCTGCTCCACTCCTGTTTTACCTGCAACAATTACATGGGCCAGAGAGGAAGCTTATTGGTGGCACTTTCTCTTCCATGTCCTATGCCCCTTGACTTTTTTTTCCTTCTCCTCCCCCCAGAGTACATCTTCTAAGCCTAAACTGCTACAACAACCAGTGTGGCCAAAGCACTGCTAGCAATCAAGGTAAGTACAAAGTATGAGATCAGTTAATCATTCGTTATCTTTACAATGCAGTAGCTGAAGCTACAGGGTAGGCAGTCCAATAATCTGTACAGCCCCCAAGGTGCTCATCTTCTCCTAAACTGATCATTCGTTATTCAGAGCATATCAGCATATGAAATTCTTCATTGTTAAAGGCAACCAATCTCACACAAGTGTGAGCTCTGAAGCTCTGGTCCATCTCAGACCCATGAAGTTTAAGATGCCTGTAAAACACGTTAAATCTTAAGCAGATTTAAGGCCTGATCCTGCTTTCAGTGAAAGCCAACTTCTCAAGTTCTTGGAATTCAGATTCAACTGTTCACAACACTGACCAAAACAGGCAACCTTTACAAATGCACTGTTCTGCCGTAAGCACTACCTCTGTCCCAAGGCAGAAATATGAGTCCAATCCAAGGGGCAGTAAAAACTGCCTTCCATAAATTGAATGGAGGCAAAAAGTGCCATCAAGTTGCTGGTCAATCAATGAATGCTATAAAGCTTAGATGCAAAATATCCCTATCCTTATCTTCCTTGCTCTGAAATGACTGTGACCTCTCATGCAGAGAGAATAATAAGATGGGGATGCAAATGACACAGAAAACCTACAAGGTACACACAAGTTAACTCTAGAAAAAAACACTCAGACAGAAAGCAATGCTTACCACCTCTTGTCAAGGTTTTTGAGTAGTTACCACCACCATGATCTTGAGGAAAAAATGATTTTGAAAAAAAAAATTGATTTTTTTTCATCTTGATTTTGAAAAAACTTGGACGTACAGCCATCAGATCACACAGCTGGCTCCTGATGCCCTTTCCCCCCAGAAACCTCCTTTCTTTCAGGCCACAGCCTCCCACATCACCTTGTATCCCACTCGAAGCACGGTTCCCAGCAGATAAGTTGCTGCACTACCACCAAACCATGCACTGGAACCCTTCATGCTGGAGCATGAAGATATTGTGGGGCAGGCAGTCAATTTTCCACACAAGGGCCAAAAAGAAATCAATTCTCCATGGACAGGAACAGGTCTGGCTGCTGGGTGACAGCAGAGGTCCGGGACACTCAGCCAAAGCACAGACCTGCAGGCATTAACAATGCAGGCATGTTTGTCGTGTTGGCCATTAGCATCAACTGCACTCAACGACAAGTTATCTGAAAAGCAGGTTTGCCATCAAGGAAGGGAGCGCGTTTTCATTGCTGGGGCACAGAAACAGCTCATGGAGCTGCTGGGGTGTGGACATGTTGGAGTTGCACACAACTAAGCAGAGCTGGCTGTCTCCCCATGCAGCAATTACTGAGTTGTAAGTTGGTCATAATGGTGTTCCAAGTCCACTCAGATATCAGTTGTTAGATCTTGTGTTCAGTCCTTTCCTTCCCTCTGTTGGAGCTCCTCCCATACAATACGGTTAAAGACGTTTGCTCACATCTGAGTGATATGAACTCCCCACTTAAATGCTAAAGAAATCAGATCCAACTTTTTAAAGTAAGGGAATACTCCTGAAAAAAACGCTTTCCATTTTTCCAGAATTAAATCATAATAATCATCATCTCACAACCAAACCTCAAAATCTACTTCCCTTCTATCTTTTCAGATCTTTTTCCACAGAAACTGATGAGGGGGAAGATTTTTTGCTGCCTGCTTTTTCTTGGAAATGCAAGGGAAAGAAAGGAGTAACTTTAATATGGTAGATTTCTAGTATGGCCTTTCTGGTAAGATGCTTCCAAGTTAAAATCTGTCATTTTTTGAGAAGCACAGAACAGCAAGTTTGCAGTTTTTCATCCCAGTTTCTAAAAGATTTCCACCAATGCAAATGCATTCCCGGAACAAACTGCAGCCCTCTGAACATATCCAGTGCTGCACCCCTTCCAGTACCGCAGGTGGAGAAGGGGCATGAGTTAGCCCAGGGCACTTCAACTTCACCTCCCCAGCAGAAGCCAGAGCTGCTGAACAGATGCACAGAGGGAGGCGATCTCCCTCTGAGCTACACAGGGCCCTTTACTGACAGCCAGCAGCCAAGACCACCTGAACCACTGTTATTTTTCCAGTAGTCTTTTCTTTTGTTTTTCACTCCCCTACAACACACACGTATGAAGGACGTGAGGCCCCTCGAGGGTTGTGTCCTACTTACTATTGGCAACCGTGTCTGCTTCAGAGTGCTCACTGAGGCTTCGTCCATTGAAGCCACTGGATAAGCCTTTTATTTAAGAACTAATTTGTTACAAAGAATGATCTCTTACATTTGGTTGTTGTTTGTCCAGAGAGTTCCTTTGTCATTTACTTGCTTGGTGCGAGGTATTTACTGAACTCTGCTTTCCTGGCAGCAGAACAGAAAGTGCTTGGACTCAATTCATTAGTGTTTAATGTCATACGCGTAGTAAGATCCACCACTTTACAAGAACAACAAATGTTGTCACCATACCATGCTGCAAGCAAAAGATAAGAATAAGAGAAAATGTACTAATTATCATCTTTGTTAGATACCTGCCAATGCTAACTTCGCTGTATATGGCCATTATAACCTTCCTTTCAACTCTACTAGCGCAGCTCATAAAATCTGCCTCTGCCGTATTGCACTGTCTGCTCAGAGGCACATCCCGAAGGTTTAAAAAGATGGATTCTTCATAAGAACGCCACAAGATAAGAAACAACTGCCCCTCCAGCTTCAGCAAAACCACAACTCAGTCACACAAGCACACACCCACTGTTTCATCTTCATAAGCATGTAACAGCACATAATCAACACCCCCCCCCAACTCCTGATCTAAGCAGGTGTATTTGTTGCACACCCCTGCCTAACACAAGACAGCATTTCAGCTGGGCAAGAGCTTGAGTTAGTATCAGAAAAATCTTAAGAGCATATTACTATTCATTTTTTCCAAAGAAAACAATTATCTTCCAATGTTTTCCAGCTTCTGGTTAAGAAGGTGTTTTCTTGGAACGGTTTTAAAAAATGAATTGCCAGGAATGGAGCTATCAATTAACATCAGGAAAGAAGAACTGCATGCATTTGGGTAAGTGTGGAGGAAGTGAAGGGAAAAAAAGGACTGGTAATAAAGGGGTAGACCAGAAAATGAGTGTTGTTTCCTGTGAACTGCCTTATGTATGTTGGCACCTTTTCCCAGCTTTTAAAAGGAGAGACAGTCTAGAATAAAATTCAGCAGTACAGACTTGAATGGTAACAGCAAACTTAGACCCTGGCAATTATTAAATAAGAACATAATTAATTATTTCTTCAACTGAATAGTCCTGAATCCTACCACAAATCAATCAGCTCTTCTTGCCTAAGAAGCTGTGACTCTATTTTAGCTCAATAAAAACAAAATCAATGAAGGCCAATTATAGCCCATCTCCTTAGAGTACGCAAATAGTGCGCCGTATAGATGGGCCGCTATTGCTTAGGGCACTGCCAAGAAAGATGCTCGGCAGGCAAAACGTAAACGTGAGCTGGTGCTGACCCCTAGCTGTGTGTGCTGTAAAACGCCAGCTTTTCTCCCACTTAATGAAGGTTATGCAAAATTAGCAGACAGTATGTGTCCCCCAGCAGTTGTTCATCAGCTTACCACTCAGTATTTTAAGATGCAGAAAGTCCACAAATGCGTCTCAGATCACAGATTCCCGGTTAGTTACGAGAAACAGTGCATGAGGGAATTACAGAAATGTGACAGTGTACTTTCCTTTCATCATCTGAGACTATGAGGAAAAGGTGCTTTAAGAATACGTAAATGTATCACAAGAAAAGGATTTCATCACACTGCCATGTAAATCAATTAAACATCTCACCCTCTCAAAAGGGGACAGAGAGCTCTGTGTGCGCAGAACAGATTTCTGGCTACAAGCACAGGCAGTTTTACACTTCTACCGTACTACTACCATGCTAATCTGAGCCTGCTTTCCCTCCGACAACAAACCAGGTGACAAACTAACCAAACCTAAATCCATGGCCCTTCAGAAAGATTTTTCGTCTTCCCTCTGAAAATTGTGAAGGAAAAGTTTATCAAAATTTTCACAGGTGTACCATACGACTCTACAGCTGTCTGGAGACAAGAGGCTACTGCAAGATGAACTGAGGAGCTGAAGCTTTTTCCTGCCAGTTCTCCACTGCTGTACACAGTCCCTCCACCTGGGAGAACTGACTGCAACCATGCAAATGTCCATGTGGTATGCACACAGTGGACAAATGTCCTCCATCCCCCAGGATCCATGTTCCCCAAAAATCTGGCCTGCCTGGCTCACTCTGCAATAGTTTTCTCACAACAGACAATTATTCCAGCTCAGGAATCACCTGCAGGGGCTGAGTCTGCTTCCATGTTCTCTGGCTGCAGTCCAAGCACACTTTTGGCCAAAAGCCTGCTGCATGCTGGCTTTCTGCCCCTGTAGTGGAACTCTGTGCTTAACTTTATGGACTATTTTGATTGGCAGCTTCATCTTAGCATGTCTTGATTGCTTACCTAAAAATGAGCATTTTTGCACTGTGGCCCAAAACAAAATTTTATCTTCCTATTTAAATGCTGTGACATCCCTAATGTCAAGAACCATAAAAGCCTTAGAACTGAAACTCTGAAAGTAAAAGAAGTACAACATTAATTTATAAGCCACTATACGCAATATAAAGCACCCTCTTCACACAGCTTTGAAAGTAACATGATGCTCAATAGCATAATAGTCTTCTTGAAATAGTATCCTGAGCAGTTTATTTTACCTCTCTGCTAAGTGTGAAATAACCACTCTCATTTCAGGACATGCATGCACGTATTTGGCTTAAGTGGCAAGGGTTTTGCGGTGGGGGGCTGCAGGGGTGGCCACTGTGAGAAGAGCCCAAAAGCTGCCCCATGTTGGACAAGAGCCAGCTCCAGATGCTCCAAAAAGGAGCTGCTGCTGGGCAGAGCTGAGCCAGTGAGCAGCGCTGGTAAAGCCTCTGTGAGAGCAGATTAAAAAAAGGGGGGGGGGAAATTAACCCATGTTGGAGCAGTTCTTGAAGAGCTGCTGCCTGGGGGCAGCCCCCACTGGACCAGTTTGGGAAAGACAGCATCCCATGGGAGGGACCCCACAAGGAGCAGGGACAGAGAGGGAGCAAGATGAAGCAGCAGAAGGTGAAGTGCTCTGGACTGACTGCAGCCCCTTGCACCGCTTGGGCAGATGAGATGGGAGAGGATGGACAGAGAAGAAGGTGTTATCTGCTTTCAGTTTCTCAGTGTTCTAGCCTGCTAGTAATGATCATACTAACCTGCCTATGGTAAGTCTGTTTTACCCCGATGGCAGTTTGTGAGCCCTGTTCCCGTCCTACTCTAAACCCATGAGCCGTTTTCTATTCCATTTTCCCTTGCTGTTCTTTTGAGGACGGAGTGAGAGTGGCATGGTGGAGCTCAGCTGCCCATCAGAGTGAAACCACAGCATGCACACCATGAGAAAGCTGTTTGAGATACTGGAGTAAGGGAATTGTGTAAGCTGTAATGAGATGTGCTGGAATTGTCATCACATGCCCATGAAAAAATTTTCAGGGCTATCACAGGCATTCTCAAGACAGCACTTGTGCTGTCACATCCTGGGATGTATTTCCTCTGTTTTCTCTCTGGGTTACAACCAATTCAAATAGCAATTTTCTTAGTGGCTGAGAGTTTTACTCACTACAGAGTCCATCTTCTTGAGGAACCACAGAGATGTATCTAAGCAACGTTATTCTTTATCTAGTTATTCAGATAGCTCCCTGCCCCACAACAGAGAGCAACAAGCCTGTCGGGAGTAACAGAACTTGCTATGAATGCAGCAACCCGTAAATTGGGCTAAAATGTAATACAGTGCAAGCCCCAACAGCTCCCCCGTTTGTACAGTTTCAATGCTTGCTCAACTTTATTTCAGCAGGTGATGTGGCAATACGTGCTAGCTGAAAGATGAATGCAGCTTAACGTCCCAAACTGTTAAGCCACCTCAACTTTGCAAAGTTAGCCAGTAGGGATTCAAATAAGTATTTTTATATTTTTGACAATAAGCCTGTGCTTGGCTGGCTTCTATTATTTCTATAATCAAGTTTACTATGATTTAACCAGCTCAAGCTCAAACTGTTTGCTAAATTGGTGCATGTTTCCACCAAGAGGAGGTAAAGGGTCTTATTTGCTTCTATGTAATTAAGCAAGAGCAGCAGTACTGCAGCAGCGCAGCTGCCAGCCCCTGGTGCTGCCAGCAAGGAGGGCTGGGAAACACCTACCCCAGACCTCTATGAAGAGGAACCTGTCAGAGGAGCGTTAACATTAGAGAATCATGAAAATCCCCATCTCACTACTATGCTGAGCCACAAAGTTTTTAAGGTATCCGTGCACACAATGGTGCTTTTTCATGTTTGTTTATTTTATTTTATTTTATTTTAACTGTAAAGCTTCCAGAGGTTCAAGCACAAGCTAAGAACATGTATGTTTTGGTATAAATCTACAGCAACCTTCATCTGTATTTATTAAGTAACATGACTACATTTTTATTCTTTTTCAAAAATAATTATAGCTCATCCTGGCTGCAAAACTTCTGTTTATCCAAAGAGCTTGAAGAACATTACCAATAAATTGGTAATGGACACAAATGGACCCCCCTGATGCTTCCCTCGCATCCCCAGGTCCCCCTAAGCAGTAGGTTTATTGCACTAGACATTGAAGGGGAGGTAAGTGAGGAAGCAGGGGAAGGTTCCCCTAAGAGGCTACCAAGGAACTGCCTCTGCCGGGAAAGAAAGGTGGTTGTGGGAGGCGACTCCCTGCTCAGGGAAATGGAGAGCCCCATTTGAAGACCAGACCTGAGCCCTAGCGAAGTGTGCTGCCTACCTGGGACCCAGGTCAGGGACATAACTAGAAAACTCCCCAAGCTGGTTCACCCCACTGATTACTACACATTACTCGTAGTTCAGGTGGGCAGTGATGAAATCGCTCATAGAAGCCTCAAAACTATGAAAAGAGATTTCAGGTGTTTAGGGCGAATAGCTGAAGGAACAGGAGCACAAGTCATGTTTTGTTCTATTCCTTCTAGGGAGGTGAAGGACACGGAGTGGGCTAGGAAAACACAGGTAATGAGTAAAAGGCTGAGAGGCTGGTGTCGAGACAGGAACTTTGGGTTCTTTGACCATGGAGCAGTTTACTCAACCTGTTGTCAATGGATGGTACTCACCTGTCTCAAAAGGGGAAACAAATCCTAGCACAGGAGCTAGCAGGACTTGCAGACAGAGCTTTAAACTAGCTGTGATGGGGGAAGGGGGTAAAACAGGGCTCACCAGGGAAGTGCCTTGGGGAACAATGCTGAAGCTGGGGGTGAGGCAGATGTCTCGTCTGAAGTGCATCTACACCAGTGCATGCACCAGGGGCAACAAACAGGAGGAGCTAGAAGCAATTGTGTGACAGGCTAACTACGACCTAGTTGCAGTAACTTAAATATGGTGGGATCACTCCCATGACTGGAGTACTGTGATGGGTGGCTACGAGCTCTTCAGAAGGGATAGACAAGATAGGAAGGGTGGTGGCATGGCTCTTTATATGAAAGTGTGTTTTGATGTTGAAGAGCTTGATGCTTGGGAATGATAAAGTTAAGTGTTTATGGATAAGGATCAGGGGTGACATCATGGTGGGGGTCTGTTATAGACCACCTAATCAGGATGAAGAGATGGATGAGGCATTCTATGAGCAGCTTGCAAAAGTTAAACGATCACCAGCACTCATCCTCGTGGGAGACCTCAACTTCCCTGATATACGCTGAAAGTATAATACTGCGCAGAGAAAGCAGTCCAGGAGGTTTCTAGAGTGTGTGGAAGATGGCTTCTTGACACAGCTGGTTCAAGAGCCTACTTCTAGAGGTGCCCCACTAGACCTGCTCTTCACTAACAGAGAAGGATTGGGGGGAGATGTGAAAGCTGGAGACTGTCTTGGGCAGAGTGACCATGAAATTGTAGTTTTCTATCCTTGGTGATGTCAGAAGGGTAACTAGCAAAACTGCTGTCTTGAACTTCCAGAGGGCAGACTTGACTTATTCAGGACACTTGTTGCAGGGGTCCCTTGGGAGTCACTCCTGAAGTTATCCTGAAGGGGTCCAGGAAGACTGGATGCTCTCCAAGATGGAAATGTTAAGGACACAGGAGCAGGCTGTTCCTGAGTCCTGTTAAGGCGAGACAGAGGGGGGGAAGAACAGCATGGATGAACTGGGAACTTTTATTGAAACTGGGAGAAAAATAGAGTCTACCTCCTCTGGAAGAAGGGACAGGCTACTTGGGGCGACTACAGGGAAATTGCTCAGATATGCAGAGAGGAAGTTAGAAAGGCAAAAGCCCAGCTTGAATTCAGATTGGCCACTGCAGTAAAAGAGAGTAAGAAATCCTTTTACAAATATATTAACAGCAAGAGAAGAATCAAGGAAAATTTTCATCCTTTACTTGATACAGCAGGGAATGTGATCACTGAGGATAAGGCTGAGGTTCTCAACACCTTTACATCTGTCTTCAATAGTCATTCAGTTATCCTCAGGGTACTTTACACTCTACCTGAATCACAGGGGATGTCCAGGTCAGAGAATCCTGCCCTGTGATCCAGGAAGAGACAAAGACGTGTTCCTCCATCTGGAATTTCACAAGTCCATGGGAGCAGGTGATCTCCATCCTAGGATGATGAGGGAGCTGGTGGAGATAATTGCCAAGCTGCTTTCCACCATCTGTCAGCGTTCCTGGTTATCTGTAGAGGTCCCAGAAGACTGAAGGCGTGCCGATGTGACTCCCATCTACAAGTAAGGAGGACCCAGGGAACTACAGGCCTATCAGCCTGACCTCAGTTCCAGAGAAAGTCATGAATCAAATCATCTTGGGTGAAATCACACAGCACATGCATGGCATCCAGGGGATCAGGCCCAACCAGCATGGGTTCATGAAAGGCAGGTCATGCCCGTCCAGCCTCATCTCCTCCTATGATTGTGTGACCAGACTGGTAGATGAGGGAAGGGCTGTTGATGTAGTCTAGTTAGACTTCAGCAAAGCCTTTGACACGGTCTACCACAGTATTCTCCTGGGGAAACTGGCTGCCCATGGCCTAGACAGGTACACTCTGGGTAAAGAACTGGCTGGAGGGCCGTGCCCAGCGGGTTGTGGTTAATGGAGTTAAGTCCAGCTGGCATCCTGTTACAAGTAGTGTCCCCCAGGGGTCAGTACTGGGGCCTATTTTGCTTAGTATCATTCTTGATGAGCTAGATGATGGAACTAAGTGCACCCTCAGTAAGTTTGCAGATGACACCAAGTTGGGAGGTAGTGTCGATCTGCCTGAGGGTAGGGTGGCCCTTCAGAAGGATCTGCATAGGCTGGACTGCTGGGCCAAAACAAACAGTATGAGGTTTAACATGACCAAGTGCCAAGTCCTGCACTTTGGCCACAGTAACCCTATGCAATGCTATAGGCTTGGGGCAGAGTGTCTAGAAGACTGAAGAGGAAATGAACCTGGGAGGGTTGATCAATGCTCAGCTAAACATGAGCTGGAAGCATGCTCACGTGGCCAAGAAGGCCAATGGCATCCTGGCCTGTGTCAGGAATAACGTAGCCAGTATGAGCAGGGAGGTGATTGTCTGCCTGTACTCTGCTCTGGTGAGGCTGCATCTTGAGTACTGTGTTCAGTTTTGGGCCCCTCAGTACAAGAAGGACATTGAGACCCTGGAGTGCGTCCAGAGAAGGGCAACAAAACTGGTGAGGGGGCTGGAGAACAAGTCTTATGAGGAGCGGCTGAGGGAGCTGGGATTGTTCAGTCTGGAGAAGAGGAGGCTCAGGGGAGACCTCACTGCACTCTACAACTTCCTGAAGGGAGGCTGTGATGAGGAGGGGGTTGGCCTCTTCTCCCAGATAACTAATGATAGGACTCAAGGAAATGGCCACAAGTTGCACCAGGAAAAACTTTTCCTGGTAGTACCAGGAAAAACTTTTTCTCTCAAAGAGTGGGCAGGTGCTGGAATGGCCTGCCCAGGGAGGTAGACTCACTGTCCCTCGCTGTGTTCAAGAAGCAGTTGGACAAGGTGCTATGAGATATGATTTAGTAGCTTAGTGGGTAGTATCAATGATAGGAGTATGGTTGGACTAGATGTTCTTGTAAGTCCTCTCCAACCTTGTGTTTCTATGATTATACAGGAAAGAATGCCAGATACTCATTGCCTATGTCATGTGGGAGCACGCAATATCTCAAAAGGACCCAAAATGAGGAATATATCAAGTTGAAAAAGACGTGAAAAACTCATTTCACAGCAGCATAGTTGTTTCAGAGGCCAATTACTATGTAAAACAATAATAATGCAAAGAAAGTAGCAGCACGCATTAGTTTTGGCAATTGGAAACAGCATCTTCAGGGCCAATTAACTAAGCAGGCGGTTGGGTTAGTACTCACTCATGAGTGCACACACATCAAACCTTGACATTCTCTATACAGCTACACAACAATGTCATTCTCAGCTCTCAGTCACAGTCCTTAGCAGACCTTCTGCCAAACCACTCCAGCCCTCTCAGTGACATTACTCTTCAGTGACACAGCTTGTGCCTTCCTCTTGGAAAAACAAAACAAAACAAAAACTGCAGAGTGCTTCTTCAAAAAAAAAAAAAATAGCAACTAGGTTATAAAACATGATGAGAAAACAAGGGAAGTGTCAAGTCCTGAAAGGTACAGCACACAAAAAACTGCTGCTGTTAAAGTGTCTGACTCACATTTACTCCAGATACATAAAGTGCTTTGGCACGTCCAACATCACACCAACACAAGGCTCCAACCGCTGGGTGGCAGTGCTGTGGTAAAGAGCAGACAGCAACATCCGCTTTCCCTGCTAACCCCAATAGGAGAGAGCAATTCTTGCAAGTCTCTCCATTCCATCCTAGCTTTGCCCCAGTTGATTAGCAAAAAAAAAAAAGTATCACCTGAGGCAGAATCTCCACTGTTCTGTAAAGATGGTTTAAGTCATCTGCCAGCCAGCTTATTGCAAATTCAAAAAAAAAAACCACACATCGGAAAGCCAATTATCTTTTATGTAGTCATGAAATCAAATGCAGCGCTGCTTTGCAAAGAGCTTCAAGGCCGTCTCCTGCAAAGTATTGAAGTATTTCCCTGCATTGAGGTGACTGCCTTAAGATTCTAAGGAAGATTGCTCTTACATTTCTATGCAACTTGCTTTTGCATGAGAAATCTATGGACTTAGTACTTAACATCTTGATAAAGTCCTGATAAGATAGGACATAAGGTTCAAGGCACAGCCAAGTGTCACAGTCCTCAGATCCATTCTTGTTTTAAATTGACACAACTGCAGTAAGGCCAACAACTTCCAGCAGTGGAATAGTAGCATGAAGACATTACACAGAGCAAGTTCCAGAATTTT
Organism: Anas acuta; assembly: GCF_963932015.1. Taxonomy (NCBI): domain Eukaryota; kingdom Metazoa; phylum Chordata; class Aves; order Anseriformes; family Anatidae; genus Anas; species Anas acuta. Next base: position 75,842,697 of record NC_088982.1, on the reverse strand, counting down.
AAGGTTAAGTACCTCATCCTCTCTGAAATTTAAATCCCAATCAACTCAGGTCTTTTGACATATGCTATGCACACAGAACCTCTGGTGCTTGAAAACAAACTGGAGAGTACCACCTGTGGATTGTACAGTAGTATGGGGCCTAAGGACAGAGTCACTGTCCCACATAGGAGCCCTAGCAGTGTCCTGCAACCTAGCAGGGTGAGGGTTAGCCCAGGTGACCCTCCCTGCCTGACAAAGATGGGGAAGAAACAACCTGGAAAGCAAAGGAAGCTTGCTGCCCCATGCCTTGCCCAGCCCACGGAGCCAAGAGAGCTCAGGGGAATTTCTCTATGCCTCTTAACGCTGCCACAGGGGCAGCTCCACTGAAGTTCAGGCCCAGCAACTCTGTATCTACCTGCCCAACAGTGGGGTCTTATCAACAGTCTATAATGTGGCAAATGTGGGCAACTGACCCAAGCACTCATCCATCCCATGCACGCTAAATAAGTGGCAGCCTTATCCAAGCAACTGTACCACACTGCATGTCTCTCTAGTATTAAAAAAGTACCATTTTTCTCAATAGCTGAAGGATAAGAAGAGGTCACACACCATTTATAGCGCCTAAGAGCCAGATATTAATTTTCAAGGACTGTAATAACTTTGATCTGTGCAAAAAAAAATAAATAAAAACCACACATCACCATTGTAGATGTTTTACATGCACTGGCTTCTCTGTAAAATGAATTTACCTTTTCATTATTATTTAGTGACTGTGCTGGTATTCCATTTGTATCGATTTTGTGCAGCAAGTAGGGGGGGAAACAGCCTCAGAAAATCTAATATAAAGACATGGAGACAGCAAACAATCATTGGAGTCCGTACCTTTACTCCAGAGGTCACATTTCTGTCTTTATTATGTTCATTTCAGGGCAAGAAAAAAAAATCTGGACAGCAACAAACCAGAGCTGGTAATGGCAAGGACACATTCATCAGGAGCAGCACTGACAAAAAGCACAGCTGTGATGAAATCACACTCACCTTCACCATCAGGCTTGAACAACTATTTTATCACCCAAATAAATACTCAAAACCAACGATTTCTTAGCAGTGTTCTACTCTTTAAGAGCATATGCTTGGGCATGGCTGAGTCAGTACATGTACTTTGATTGCAAACAAAGAGCAGTAATACGTCACCACATTTGCCACCTTAGTGCTATCGTCACCACTGACAACATCTACATCATCTATATCATAGTGTACTGGGCAGGGACACTAAAAAGCACCTTAAATATCAGGATAAAACAATTTTAATTTTAGCCCAGGAGATTCCAGAATGAATACTAAGTTATTTGTAATAGATTTCCAAGGACTCTTGATTTGAGGATTTTCATTAGTCTCCTTCCAGTCCAGACTGAGTTTTCTACAATGACAGCCTGCATGCATTTCATGTTTCTGTTCCATATAATGAGAAAAAAAAAAAAACACAAGAACAGGTAGAGGCAGAGCATAATACATTTAGTAGAACCATTCACCTTACCTACTGTGCTCACAGTAAAGAAAAATTAACAGGAAGATTTGAAGAACAGGAAAAAAAAGAAATTGTAGGGAAGTGATTGTCCCCCTGTACTCAGCTCTGGTGAGGCCGCACCTCAAGTACTGTGTTCAGTTTTGGGCCCCTCATTACAAGAAGGACATGGAGGTGCTTGAGTGAGTCCAGAGAAGGGCAACAAAGCTGGTGAGGGGTCCAAAAAAACAGTCTTATGAGGAGCAGCTGAGGGAGCTGGGATTGTTCAGCCTGGAGGAGGCTCAGGAGCAACCTTATCACACTCTACAGGTACCTTAAAGGAGGCTGTAGCAAGGTGGGGTTGGTCTGTTCTGCCACATGCCTGGTGACAGGACAAGGGGGAATGGGTTAAAGCTGCACTGGGGAGGTTTAGGTTGGATATTAGGAAGAACTTCTTTATGGAAAGGGTTGTTAAGGCATTGGGATAGGCTGCTGTCCTGGTTTCAGTTAGCACAGAATTAATTTTCTTCCTAGTAGCTGGTGGAATGCTGTGTTTTGGCTTAGGATGAGAAGAGTGCTGATAACACCCCGATGCTTTAATTGTTGCAGAGCAGTGCTTATACTAAGCCAAAGACATCTCAGCCTTTTGCTCTGTCCTGCCAACGGGCAGGCTGGGGGTGCAGTAATAGCTGGGAGGGGACAGACCCAGGACAGGTGACCCAAACTAGCCAAAGGGGTATTCCATACCATCTGACGTCATGCTAAACAATATATAGGGGTGGCTAGCTGGGGGGAGGGGGCCGGACTGCTCGGGGTTAGGCTGGGCATCGGTCAGCGAGTGGTGAGCAATTGCATTGTGCATCACTTGTTTGTACATACTATTATTACTTTCCTATTATCACCATTATATTATTATTGTTATTATTTTATTATTATTTTGTTATTATTATTTCCCTGTCTTATTAAACTGTCTTTATCTCAACTCACGGGCTTCACTTTCCATTTCTCTCCCCCGTCCCAGAGAGGGAGGGGGGAGGGTGAGCGAACGGCTGCGTGGTGTTTAGCTGCCGGCCGGGTTAAACCACGACAGCTGCCCAGTCACCATCCCTGGAGGTTTTTAAAAGAAAGGTCCTCTAGATGTAGAGCTTAGTGATATGGTTTAGTGGAGGACTGGGTACTGTTGGTAGAGGTTGGACTCCATCTTGGAGGTCTCTTCCAACCTAGATGATTCTGTAATTGTTCAAAACCAACTGCTTGCCCCAAAGCCAATGAAGAACATCCTCATTGTTTAAGAATTTAAAAGGGGATTCCTGTTTCCTTAAAAGTTAAGGGTCATCCAAGTGTTAAAAAAACAGGTCCATAAATAATAACCAATGCCCTTAGTTCCCAGCACTAAGATGTCTCAATCTTGAAGGGCCGCCTGGATTTCTTGGGCTGTCCCTACTGATACAAAGACAGTTCCCATACCTATCAGGATACAAAAAGCCTTCCTAAGGCAGGGGGACATTTGAATAGTTAACTTGAGCACTGGGGCAAGTAGCATTTGCTCTTCTTTGTCCCACTGCTATTATCCACTAGGGTTTACATTGCTGCCCTTTAAAATTAGCACCCTCAAGACAAGACTTTTTGAAACCATTCCAAAAATGTGGATCTCAGGTCTAATGAACTAAGGAACCAATTTGAAGCTACCACTGTTTTTCAAACAGCCTGCCTGCATGCTGGAGGATGGATGGACCAAGCAATGCTCTCATAACCATACAGACACACACTACTCATTAAGACCTTCTTGTAAGGTTTACTACTGATCTGTACATTTTCTTGTGTTCTCCAAAGAGTAAAGATTTAATCATTAGTTCAGTAGGAGCTACTTATAACTCTGAAACTTAGCTTTAAAACAAGACAAAGACTTATTTGCCTTGCTAGATCTAACTTAACTTGCCTGCCATTGTATTACTTATGTGAAGCTCAGTTTTCCTTTAAACAGTTTTACCTTAAGCAGGAACCAAACCGGTCTCTGCTGCTTCTTCCAAATCTCAGAATCCTGTTGCTGAAAGCACTTGAACATATCAGGCCATCCTAGTGAGCAAAGTGAAATTTTATCACACAATGCACTTTAACTGCTGGCAATCTACTCCAAAAGCATGACGTAAAAGCATATCAGGCCATAAATTGACCATGAGCGTTGTCTTAGGCATTCTGTATTTACACCCTCACCTTAACACTAGTTGTTCTATCTGTAGTTGAATATCACAGAATTTTCTAGGTTGGAAGAGACCTCAAGATCATCGAGTCCAACCTCTGACCTAAAACTAACAGTCCCCACTAAACCATATCCCTAAGCTCTACATCTAAACGTCTTTTGAAGACTTCCAGGGATGGTGACTCCACCACCTCCCTGGGCAGCCCGTTCCAATGCCTCACAACCCTTTCAGTAAAGAAGTTCTTCCTAACATCTAACCTAAAACTCCCCTGGTGCAACTTTAGCCCATTCCCCCTCGTCCTGTCACCAGACACATGGGAGAACAGGCCAACCCCCACCTCGCTACAGCCTCCTTTAATGTACTTATACAGAGCAATAAGGTCACCCCTGAGCCTCCTCTTCTCTAGGCTGAACAAGCCCAGCTCCTTCAGCCGCTCCTCGTAGGACTTGCTCTCCAGGCCCCTCACCAGCTTCGTCGCCCTTCTTTGGACCCGCTCAAGCACCTCGATGTCCTTCTTGTAGCGAGGGGCCCAAAACTGAACACAGTACTCGAGGTGCGGCCTCACCAGAGCCGAGTACAGGGGGACGATCACCTCCCTAGCCCTGCTGGTCACAGTGTTTCTGATACAAGCCAGGATGCCGTTGGCCTTCTTGGCCACCAGAGCACACTGCTGGCTCATATTCAGCCGACTGTCCACCATCACTCCCAGGTCCTTCTCTGCCTGGCAGCTCTCCAACCATTCCTCTCCCAGCCTGTAGTTCTGCTTGGGGTTATTGCGCCCCAGGTGCAGGACCCGGCACTTGGCCTTGTTGAACTTCATACAGTTGACCTCAGCCCATCGGTGCAGCCTATCCAGATCCTCCTGCAGAGCCTTCCTACCCTCGAGCAGATCGACACACGCACCTAGCTTGGTGTCATCTGCAAACTTACTGAGGGTGCACTCAATGCCTTCATCCAGGTCATTGATGAAGATGTTAAAGAGGACCGGCCCCAGCACCGAGCCCTGGGGGACGCCACTAGTGACTGGCCTCCAACTGGACTTGGCTCCATTCACCACAACTCTTTGGGCCCGGCTATCCAGCCAGTTTCTAACCCAACGAAGCGTGCGCCAGTCCAAGCCAAGAGCAGCCAGATATCTCACTGTATAGATGAGTAGTTCCCTTTATGCACAGATTTTTATAGATTAATAGTTTTTTGTGCACATTTGTGCATGCATACACATGCATTTTTAAATAAATTATTAGAGAAGTCTTCCTATGGACAAAACAAGCCAGCGAAGCTCCAGCTTAGAGTGCATATCCAGAAGTTACAACAACCATGTTCATTAGCTCCAATCTTGCACAACCAGTTCATCTTAATAGGACTACAGCAGCAGGTCAAAATTGAATTACATTCAAACAAGGCAAAAGCCTCTGCTGCATCTCGCTTTTCTTAACTCCTTAACCCTCCCTCTTCAACAGAAACTTTTTATATAGGTCTATCATGCTGAACCTGGAAGTGTTATGGGCTGGTTCCCCATGCCTTCTTCCAAGATCACATATCTCAGAGCAGGTTTCACAACCAGATGTCCAAGACCAAGTGAAAAATGCAGTGTGCCTACATAATACTCAATGAATACACATTTGGGTAACTGTATACAAATAACAGGAAGAAAGAAAGAACAGAAGCAAAAAACAGAAACCAAATCAGAAACCCTTATTTGTAAGACTACGTGCTAACAGTTTTAAGCAAGATTCTCAGGTCTAGTACAGTAAATTTCTCTATTCAGTGTTAAATTCAAAAATCTGTTTGCTATGGCAAAGTAAGACTTACAAAATCACTCATGGTTTGTTACAAAATTAGAAGCTCATTGTTCTTTTCCAGTTAATCATAGCTAAATTGGTTGCATCTCCATGATGTGAGTTCAGGTTCTAATTTTAAGTTCAGTCTGCGTGACGACTCACTCCTACTCTAGACAGAAGAAACACTAAGCCATTTCTGTTCCTTTGAGTCTGGGGGGGGAAGGAGAAAGTAAGGTTAGAGAACAGGTAGGAGCTCAGCTACAACATCATATTGTGCTTTGTGTTATGCAGAATTCTGTCAGTGTGACCTTAAGTTTGTTACCAGGAAGTACAACTGTTTTGTTTAAACACACATACATAACAGCATAAATGCCACACGAGACCCATTAGAAATATAGAATTTATTTACTCTTTACATTAAGACAGCAAGATATTGCAACTTCAAACATGCCATTTCATGTATCATAAACAACTTACAGATCCCTATGCTTACAGTTGTAGCTATTGGTAGCCCAAAACACCACAGAAGTGTATTTTGGCAAGGTTTCTTTAGACTTTAAAGCCTTTAGCAGCAATTTCTGCACAAGTGTTTTAAGACTACCCTTCATAATAATACATGTCAAATCCTACATTATCCAGCTGCTTACTCTTACCTTTCCAGTTTGTGGTCTTGAGAAAATGACTTGATCACAGTAGCAGCGAGCAGTGAGATTGACAACTTGCCCATTTTTCTTCCCTCTGGTAGCAGTTCTCAGTAAAACCAATTTCATGTTTTAAGGCCACCAAATTCCTCATGATCTTTGAACTGTGCTTTTGGCAGGGCAGCTCCTTTCCTGTCCTTTGAGTTCTATAGTTCTTGTGTCCCTTTCCCCTTGCACATCCAGGTGCAAGCTTACAGGAACAGTCAGTGATACAGTTGTGATATCATCTTAAAACATTTAATAAGTCTACTTCTAAGAAGTCTAAGCAACAGAAAAAGAAAATTGTTTAAAGCTTTGAAGTACCATGAACAAGTATTCGCATAACCAGTGTCCTGACAGCATCTGTTCAGTGTACTTCCCTTCATCCTTAAAAGCTCAGGACAACTTCAGTGCTTTTTTTCCCCTTCCCTTTTGTCCCTTAACTCTTTCTTGTGTTCCATTTGAACATACTCAGAGCTGCAGCACCTCAGAGCATGAAGATGCAGATGAGCAGGGAAGTGACAAGTGAAGAGGGAGAGATACAGGGACACTGCTCCTGGCAGGCTCTGCACCAGCCATACAGTGAATATGCATACACAAGGGATTTTGTTGCTCTGGTTTGTGTTAATTTAAATTAGAAAAAGAAAAAATATTACTCCTGCTAAGGCTGGTTGTGCAATATTTGTTTCAAAGAGCCACCATTCAGTCTGACTCTGTTCCTGTAGGCAGACTTCCTACTGATCCATTTCTCACTAGCATCTTGCTGTAGTTTTTCTGCTGTTCTTCCTTGAAGCTGTCTTTGACTTTAGCTCGTTTCAGGCCTCCATCCCTACAACAAAGCAAGAGAAAAGTAAATCTTGTCAGCAGAAATGTTACATAGTTTGACCAATCAGCCATTTGACTCAACTCTAGAGTTTTAACACACAAGGTGATTTGGAAATGGAGATGACAAGATTATTTCTTAACTTCTAAACCTGGACTTAAGTTGTTGGGGGGGCAGATTTTTTTTTAAGCAGCACAAATGCCTTAAGTCTTAATGCATATGCAGTCCAAATCCAATATACCTACTAAAACAGCCTGATTTGGTGTTGCCAACAGGCTGCACCTAGAATAAAAATCTTGGCCTTTCTGGGTCACTATTTCCACTCAACTGCAGATGCAGTTCATCTTGTCCTAAACTGTAGCTATCTCATCTTAAACTCCAGCTGGGCCTCAATTGATTGGCCTCTTTTCCATCCCTTTTTTATACACACTTCAAGTACTCTTATATTCATTTTCTCATGAAGAACAAAGTTAAACAAATGGTATTTAACACAAACCTAAGACGCAGCATGCCTCAAGATGTTAAGAGCCCAGAGAAGTCTGCATGTTCAAACAGCTCATATAGTTTAACAAGGATGGCATCACTCACCATGGAAGTTCAGTCAGTCCTCCTTGGTGAGCAATGGCTGACCTCACCCGGTTGGCAAACTGAACAGCATCTTCTCCTTCCTTCAAGTGTTTTAAATTCAACATAATTAGAAACAAATACAAAAACTTTCATCATACTTATCATCTGCTGCTCCCAATTGATTCCATGCCAAATGATCCCCCCCCCTCATGACAATGTAACCCGAGATTCCTATGTGATAAATAGGATCTTGTTTTTCAGCAGAACATTTGAGTTCAAGTACATTTTGCTCCAAAGGAATGCATGGAGCAGAAAATGGTTTTTAAGCTATAGATGTAGCCTTAACTCCAGCTGGTATTAGCAGCCATGTGTAACAGCATATTTACTGTTATTATTTGCATCCTTATTGCAATGCTGACAGTACCAGGCTGCACTCCACACTCTTTCCAGGGAAGACCCTCCCAGTACTACAATACATCAGGAAAAGTCTAATCATAGATCAAAAAAGCACTCTTAGAAGTCCCATATCAAAATGAATTGGAGACATGAGTGTGGCCAGGGGTTTGGAGAAGAGAGCCAAGACCCTGTGACACTTTCAGAAAGCGAGAAACTTAAACAGTCAGGCAGGCAGACGCTCAATTACCTTTCTAACCATGGGTGGCATGTACCATACGTTGCAAACAATGGCCCAGCTGGTCATGATCCGCAGCAGGTAGCTGACAATGTTGTATTTGCTGCTATTCCAGAACGCATCTCCAAACTGAGGATCATACTGTAAGGGATCAAAAAAAAAAAGATAAAATCCCTTCCTCCACAGGCCACCACAGCCTCTTGAATTTCAGTCACGGGCTAGGACTGTTTCAGTGCCATACATACCAGGATTCAACCAAGGCAGGTGGCCCACCACAAGAACTACTGTGCTTTCATTAGCAGCCCCACTGAGACAACTTCCCACCACCCTGACAAAAACAGACCCTCAAGTCATTCTCAGGTTCAGCAGCCAGCTTCTTCCTCATACCTTGATTGCAACAGGGTAGATTGTCCCTCCTATTTCAAAGCTCCCTTTCTTGAACATCATCACAGATGTATTATTTATACAGGTGCCTGTCCAGAAGATAAAATCAAGTTGATATTTCACACAGCCTGCCACATTTCAGTAGCAACCCTACAGCAACATACAGGCTTTATACTGAGGAGCAAATGCAGACCCTTTATGTTAAGCATCTCTCCCCTGCTTGCTTGGATTCTTTGTCTTGTGACCAACTCCCTGAATGGAACCACAAGTATGAAAGAAAGCACAAGGCTGACATTAAATATATCATGATAAGTTCATCTTGCCCTGTAAATTATGTCTACTCATTTCTCCTGGCAGAACAACCACCAGCCAGGGACACAGTATTGTCTTAGTGTAATCTTCACTGAAAGATGAAAAATACAAAAGCTAACACAGTCAGGATTTATCTGGGCACCACAAGTAATGAAAGCAAGAACAGAGACAAGTAAACACTGAATGAAGGAAAGGAGCAGTTAAGTTTCTTACCTTCTGGAAAAATTAAGATCGGAAGCTTGCTCTTATCTGCCACATGTTCCCTGAGCCTGTGGAAGCAACAAAGCTTAAAAAAATCACTGCTTTTAATCTTCTTTCCCTCCCCCTGCATGTGCATTAGTTACCAAACTCTTTGGTGAGAAATCAAAACTGTTTAATGGACATTAATGTGTACCTTCCACTCTGTTTGCTACAAACCTTAACTGTTGTGCAAGGATTCCCTTATGCCCCCTCCTACAAATTACTTCTATTAGTTTTAGATTTAAGGAAGCAACTGTCTCCTCTCCTACTTTTTATAAATTGTCTGGGAAGCCAACCTACATACACCATTAAGTCACTAACTGATCAACTCAACTTGCAGTAAGTTGCCTACATCAGGAAAAAAAACTTTGCAGTGCTCAGTCTGGGTTCTGCTTACTTAAGAGACTTCCTATTTCCAAAAGATACTTCAAAATACTACAGCTCACATTACTTGAATAAACCTTTCTGAACTTAGCAAATCTGTCCTGATGTGCAGAGGGGAACAAGGTGGTAAAATAACTGCACACTATCCCTGCCAAAAGGCTCTTACAAATCAGCTGTTTGTCATCTGTGGATCCTGACTTTGTGCAAATCCTGTTTCCTGCTAAAGCCTCACTGCGCCCTTGTGCTTCTGTCTTTCCACAATCACAACTCCTAATACAGGCCTTTCCAAAGTTTTACTTCCTAAACCACAGTCCTCAAATGTTCAATGACAGTTCAGGGATTACCCCAGTGGGGCCTCTTGTGCACTAGCACATACCAAAGCTGCACAAGCAATCCAATTCCCCACTCCAACCCACACCTCACCTTTTTGTCACTAGATGGCGGTCTTTAATTTCTGAGCGCTCAAACCAGACATGAGGACAGGCCTTCACAGTTGCTCTCTGAATGACTCCCATTAGTCCACCATGAACCTGGCCAACCTGCAAGCCCAGGAGATACATTAGCATACGAGACACCCAAAACAGTTTCACAGCATCCCTGATAGAAAAAATGTCATACTGGAAACCACAAGTCAGGGTTAAGCAATGTCTACAAAAAACATTACAATGCATTTACTTGAACAGATCTATAAGTATGTGTGAACACCTATCTCAATGATTTCCAACAGATTAAGAGCCTGACACTGATACTTTCAGGGCAACTTCACCAACACATAACCTGTAGTCAGACTCAAACAATTCTGTACTTTTCCCCAGTGCTTGAGGTAACTTGTCCACTAACTGATAGAGCTAACACAACCAATATTCCCTTGTTTTGCCATTCTCCCCTCATACCATTGCATAGCATCCATCATTGGTCAAAATGATCGCATCTATGGGTGATGTGTGGTTGGCAACACAAATGCCTCCTTTCTGAGGTTTGTTTTCCCTGCAATTACAAGATTTGTTGTTAGACTACCAGTAGTTCCCTGAGCACCACATGAAGCACGCAGCCCCGTAAAGCCATCAGGTCTGTCAGCATCCAGCATTGACAAGGCCTGTGGGTCAGCAGCGAGCTGCCCACTTCCTGATGAGATACTCCCACCAAGGAGCACACGTGCTGTGTGCTGTTTTGTTACCATAACATGAGCTCACTGACCTGTTATGGTAATGGATAGTCCCAGACAGAGCTCTGACAAGGATCCGGGAGCACGTGAGGTGGACCACTTCACTCAGATAGTTTTTCACACTGAAAGAGAAGACATAGGCATCTGGAGAATGCTGGAAAGCAGCTAGACACACACGCAATGTTCTTCTGCCTACTCAACTCAGGACTAGAAGACTTTCCTGGTACTCAGAGGGCTATTCCCAGCTCCACCACTCACTTGCTACGGCAGCTAGGCCAAGAGGCATGGTACATGCTTTTTCTTGTTTACCTAGACAAGGCAGTCATCTCCTCAGGAGTTTTTTTTCCCCCCTCACAGTATCTCATTGGTATTTTTGTATTTAATACGCCTTGTTGAGTGTTTATTATGAGAGCAAGAGGGGCTGATCAAAGCACCAGCCTCAGCCCCAAACTTGTCAAGAAGCCACCTCTACCAAGGCAGTGTATTTGTAGGTCAAGTGGACTGTCAGTACATAGTCCAGGTCACATGAAACCATTCCTGTCTCAATACTGACTACTTTGCACCGACACAAGGCTACATACTCAGCCTTTTGACCCTCACACACACCAAACACACTCACCTGCTGTTTGGCAGCTGTCCTACCAGTGTTGTCCCCACAATCATCGAGGTAATCCCAATAGCAGCAAGAGTAAAGCTGCAGAAGGAGACACGAAAGCAAAGTAGTTTTGTTTACTTTAACACCACCTCCCCTTCAAAATGAAAGGGATTAGCAAAGGTGAGTTACCCTGCAGATCCTTTACACAGTCAATTCTAATTCACTATTAATTCCCTGACACACTGCAAATGATGGCCTAGCTAAGGCAGCAGTATCAGATGCCCTGATGCATGTAGTGTCAGAACTCACTGAGCTTTAGAGATCACAGCACTACATTCACATTGCCAATATATTTGACTTGGGAACAGCAGTCACAGAAGACATGATCACTAGCCATCATCTACTGTCTTGTGTCAAACAAGAGACAAATGCTCTGAATGCCTTCTTATCTACTCATAAGAGAGTTTAAGCAACTTGTTCTCTATCTGTAATTTTTGCCTTTGGCTAAAAAACCTGGGGAGGCACAGATGGAAGTATTCCTCGAGTAGCAGAACCCCTCAGCACCCAGAAGCTTACCGTAGTGGCAGCAGGAAGCAGTACCGCACTATAACCCCAATGACCCACACAACAGTGAGCCTCAGGCTGATGTAGTGGAAGTTGACATTAGTCCTTGTGAGGAGGTTCCAGGAGACCAGCTCTTCAGAGGAAAACCTTTGGGTGACTTCATCTTCCACAATGGCCTCAAAGCCTTTTCTGCAGAAATAGAATATGTCGGAGAATTGGAACTCCATTCGATGTAGACCTGCAATTTCTTTCTCCATAGGCGTTTCATCTCTTTCTATGATACCTTGGGAAGGAAAGGGTAGCCATATGAAGAAGCAGTTCTATAAATTCATCATCCTCCAGAACATTTGCAGCTCTGTTTCACTTCAGGATAAAAATTTACAGCCAGGAGTACTCTTATGACAGCATGATCAGATGGGTAGCTGAACACCACATACCCTTCAGTAACCCAGTTCTAGCTCCCCTTCCTATACCCCAAGCAAGCAACATACCAAGTTCTGGTGTGTAATGGAGGTGAAATAAGAAGACAAGCTATCTCCCACCACTTGACACCTCCAGCTTGGCAATTTCATCCAAGACAATTCTACCCTTCCAAAGGTGATCAAATGCATACTTGCCCTCTCCACTAACTGCTCCTGGTGCTCTGTGTATTTAAGGGTGTTCCATCTCCTCCGTGGCAGCTTCCCCACTTCCTAGCCCTGAATATCCCAGCTTCCCACAGCCATGGTCTATTAAGACATGCTCTACTGCTACCTGTCAAAGCCTGGACCAAACAGCTTCCATAGCATCAAGGACCAGCCATGAAGAAATGCACCCACCTTCCTTAGGAGCACAAGTCTTTTTATAAGCACAGAGAGCCCCAATATTTTTATTTTAGTGTAAATCAAACAACGGAAGCCCTCCAGAGAACACCAGGTTTGAGAAAGTTGGAGGGTCCTCAATGTAATGTGGTCTGCTATTAATGGTTGCATTTCATTTTAACTCTGCTCACAGGATGTCTGGCAGTAGAAGAGTAACCTGGAGAGGTCAGAATCATGGTACAAGTATCAAGTATTTCTTCTCACTAGCACTTTTTTTGTTTATCTTGTTGTCAGATAAACACCTATTGGTCACTTGAGCTTTTGAAAGCAAGGGCAAGTCATGTAAGCTAAAAGATCAAGTGGGTGCCTTCTGGTAAGCAAGTCTGGCTCCTGGAACCAATGACTTCAGAAATCCAGAATAGCATGTAACCAGAACCACCCCCGGAGATGCTCAACTAGGATTACTGAGGTCCAAGTTCAGGGTGCCACTCTATCAAATGCTGACTAATTGCATAATCACTGTGCCTTGATATCAAGATCAATGGGTAGGGAGGAAGCACCCAACTGTCTTGAACTACAAGGACCTTTCCCACAAGTACATACCCTGCAGCACTGAATTTCCCCACAAAATCCCAAGAAAGCCTTGCCAGCAGCAGCACTCAGTGAATATACATGTATTACATGCAACATTTAGATTACAACTGATATGCGTAATCTTTCTGGCATGCATGTGTGAACACAAGGAGCTCCAAGACACACAGCTCAAATCACTGAAGTAAATACTAAACAACACCCAAGGAAGACACCACACTGCAACAAGCTTTTAGTACCTGCAGGTCTAAATTCTGCAGCCCGACTTGCTATTGCACCAGACTACTGCATAGCACACATTCCTATCAGTACCCTGTATGAGTAAAACAGAGCACACCCAAACACACATATGTACTTCAGAATCCCCATTAAACAAACAAAGCACAAAAATTCAGCAGCAGGGATTACCCCAGGTAGCATTTACAACCTGGATCAGAGCTCTACTTAGAGAGTCCTTCCTTTCCTCCTTCAGCCCTTCCCTTAAACCCATGTGCTGCAAGACACCCAAGTCTGCAGCAGGACAGCCCAGCCTCTTTCTATCCCCAGCTGCTGGAGTGGGAGCTGAGCCACAGCCCAGAAGCTGGCACCAGTGCCACTGCCCTTCCCCAGTCCCAGCAGAGCTGGGAAAGCTTCCTCCTTACCCACCCCCACCTCAGCAGCAGCCAAGCAGCTGTTTCCCCTGGCTCATGCAGCAGTGGGCAGTGCCACCCTGCTAGTGCTGGCTGTCACCCCAGGGCACCAGCCTGCTGCTGTCGTCACACCACACCCCCAGGCACCCGCTGCCTTGCGGACAAAGTACTTGAGCAGGGTGCCAGCAGCACCTGAAGGTATTATGACCAGAACCAAGCAAAGCACATGCTGCTCAAGCGATATCCTCAGGCTTCTCGTAATCACGAGTAACACTTGGTGGCCTTTAATCCCTTGGCCACAGGCAGTTGGCCAGAGACATATCTGGAAAGCAGCATTATGCCTAGGTACAGCAAGCAGCTCCCTCCACCACCAAGGAAAACAACAGCTACTGCTTGACTCAGTATTACAGCACCAAGCTGTCTAAACCCACCAGCTTCAGAAGGACTGCCCAATGCTCAGGCAGCACCTACATGGACAGCTGAGTAATCATTTCTCCAGACACCTGCTGGGCCACAGCTACCCCTGTGACCACCATTTGGTCCTCTGAACATTCTGCCCTCTGAACAGAAAACACACAAGGCAACAGCACCAGCCAGATCATCATGCAGCACAAGGGCCAGGCAGCATCTTGCCTGGGGCTACTCCTCATGCCACCAACACAGGCCTGCCCCTTTCAACAACGTCAAATACAGGGTTTTGGTACTGGAGCCACAGGTGACATCTGCCACCTTCTCCCTTGGCTTTCTTGTCAAGGGTCCAGGTAAGGTTGGATTTGAGCATTTTGAGGAAGAACATGTTTTTTCTGATGGGCAAACTGGACCTTCCATGTACAGTACTCCCTTCTTTCCTGACCCACCTCCTGGAGAGGACAGGATGGTCAGGACAAATGCACCAGGTACTGCACATGCCTCTCATGTCAGCCAGCACTCAACATGCACATGGGTACGCACACAGCCCCCTGCCTTGACCCTGCTTTAATCAGCTGCTCGACAACCCCTTATCACCAGAAGCTTCTCCTCCTTCAGTAAACATTGCGTAACACCATCACACCTCTGCCCTGACATCTCAGCAGATACCATGTTGGTCATGACAGACCTTTGCCTATCCTGGTCCCATGGCAGCTTCACACACATACAGGAACCTGGCATCCTGATCAGAAGTGGATCAGCTTCAAGAGCTCCCAAAAGCAGAGCCTGGCACAGGACACTACACATCTCCCCACCTCCCCACACCTCAAGTCAGGAAGAGGCCAGCTCTAGCTTACCAGATTAAGAGCCACATGCAGTAGGAAAAGTTCTCATTTGTTCTTCCAACAAAAGGACTTTCTGAGCTGTGCTTCAGGCCACAGCTGTGTTTGTATCCTCATACAACAGAACCTGAGCACCAGGTCAGCCTGTCATCTCTGTGCATTACCACAGGGCATTTCTGCCACCACTATGGCTCCAGCCAAACACATGCACCCAGGTTAATCCACATTCTCAGCCACCACACACATAGTACACCCCTCAGCCAAACATGCAGTGGGAACAGGTACACAGCACAGCTACTTGGTGGTTTCAGAGGAAGGCAGCTCACAGAACCATGCACGTTCAAGGTCTTCTACTCCTAGAGTCGTACTCTCCAGAGAAAAAGCAATCCGTGTGCCTCAGTGACCAAAGGTACAGGAAGGACAGAGCTCTGACTGTGCAATTACAGCAGCAGTCACATTCCCTGCCCTCTCAGTGACCCACAACGTGATGGGACCCCATGACCCTTACATGAAGGAAGGTTTGCTCACTGCTTCACTCAACCTGTAGAGCACAGTAATGGGGCACCTGACAGAGTAAGGGGGCACACTACATCCCTGTCACACTGCAGAAAGCTTTTAAAGACACTTGTGACTGATACAGACAACTCTTCACCACCACCCCAAGATGTACAAACTAGGTTACAAGTCCCATTTTGACCCGTGCTCAGAACTGCTGTGCAGTAACCTCCAGCTCATGATTACAGCTGTAACTGACAGCTAGGTCTGCTACCCACCCTGCATGCAGACAGCACAACACCCATGTGTCCCAGCATTGGTAAGGCTGCTCTGTTGGAGATGAAACACACACAACCACTTCAGTCCCCATTACTGTGCCACCTTCACATCAGCTATTTGGTAGAATCAGATAATTCACTTGTCTGCTAATGGGCTCCTGCTTGCAGCTTTGCTGCCAAATGAAGTGAGACAAAGTGCTGACATTGAAGTGATCAGAAAACAGCAAATCAGCAGCAGTACAGAGGCAATCAGGTACCAGGATGAAACAAAGTGCTGGCCCAGAGCAGCCTGGGCAAACACCAGCTGCCCTCACCACACATGCAGCCCCCACGTCCTCTCACAGCCAACTCTGACCCAGTACAACCCCTCTGACACATGCGCTGTGCAGGATATCACATAGTAAGAAAAAGCTATTGCTTCATATTTCTTCCTTTAACCTGATTTTGCAACTCCTCAGCTGTCTTTCTACAAAGGAGACCAAGAAGTTAATCCAGCAAGCAGTGAATTAACTTGAGGAGGCAGCATGTAAGTAGGAGCAGAGTAATTAGGAAAAGACATGTAACATCCAGTAGTCCTACAACAAAGAAGGCACTCTGAGCTTGTCAAACACTGTTCACTAAAAGGCAGATCTCCTTGGAGACTACTAAATGTATTCTGACACTCTTAAGATAAAGAGTTGTCCAGCAGCCTTGCACATGGTGTACTAAACACAGGTTTCAAGACAAAAGCAAACTCTTATTGCAACTGTTATTTCTCTCAATTGAGGACAGTCTCCACCTGAAACTCAGCTTTAGTCAACTTGATGTTCTTTTGTACCCCCTCTTTTCCTCATCCCCTGGTTTTTCAACCAGTCACCAGAAGCCAGTAGGAGAAGCATTTCACTCTGCAGTACAGCTGTGGTGCCAGTACATTGCCTAATAATGTGACAGAAGTATTGCCAAATAAGTAAATATCAAAATTTATGAACATCCTACCACCCTTCTCCATACTCTCACACACATCCACCTTTCCATTTGAAAGGGCTCATCCTGCCTACTTTGGCAGGTTCCTCTGAACAGTACGACCAGATGCTGAGCTCTTACCATTAGCAGCAGGAATCTTCAGCACCTCTGGCTGGGGCTTCTTGACACCTTTTTCTATCCGTTTAGTGGCCCACTGTTGAAGAGAAAGAACGCATTAGTACCCCAGAAGTAATATTCACTTAAACACTTCTACTGTAGCAACACTTCCCTGCCCTTAGACAGGGCTGCCAGCTCACCAGGGTTAACCTGCTGTCCCGTAGCATGCAGACCATCAGAAGCAGAGGGGAACGAAGCCATCCTGCCCAGCTTGCAAAGCTCCCCACAAACCTGTGTGATGGAGGCATCCAGCACCACAAAACACCCCCTGGTTTCCAGCCCTAGCAGGACTGTAGCCTGCCCAACCTGTTCTCAGGCAACAAGGCTGCCTCCACCTCCAGCTGAGTCAGCTCCATGTAGCACTGTGCAGCAGCCCACTGCCTCCTGGATCTGGCAGGATTTTTATGTGCCTGAAGGTGGCAAGCCCTTCGCTGCCCTGAAGCCTTGCCCCTCACTTTGGGGCAGCCCTCCTGCCCTGGATCCACTCCCTTCCCCACACAGCTGCACTGCCAGGGGATGCAAAGCCCACAGAGAGCTGTCTTACACAGCTGCCAGTGAAGACAATACATTTTAATTCCTCCCCCATTTAAATTTTATATGACTTCTAGAGAAGCTGTGACAGCAGCTGTTCCAAGAACACTGAGCCAGCAGAAGCAGCATACACGAATCCATTCTGTCCAGACCTCAGTGGCTCACCCTCCTCTCCCCCAGCAGTGAAGCCGTGCTTTTTAGCAGCACCAACAGGCCTCGCTGACCTGCACACACAGGACTCAGCAATGTGAGACACACTGAAGTGACTCTCAGGACATACAGCCCTCAAAATTGAGGCTTTCTGTCCATCAGCCTCATGGACCATGCAGTTTGCTCCTCTTCCTTCCAACAGAGCTGTGGGGCATTTGGGGATCCATGCACATCCTGAAGGCATGGCCTCCAGCACGTAACCTTGGAGAGCAGCAGACTGCCAGTCCTGCTTCCCATATCCAGCCTCGCTGAATCACCAACTGCCCCGCCAACACTATCACTTCATTTCCCAGCTCTTCTGCGGCTGAAGCAGCAGCTGTTCCAGGAACTACAACTTCTAGGAGCAGCTCTGCACCTTCCTGTTACACATCATCCTTGGCTGTGTTGCGTCATTAACTCTTGGCAAACACCAAAAGGAAACACTACTAAAGCAATAAGCCATGCACAACACCTCTATTTCTACATTTCTTCCACTACATGGAAGCAGGAGCACAGGGCAGAGGCTGAACTGCAAGTACAGTGATCTAATCACCCTCTGACCTGGCTCGAACCATTGAGTTAAGCTGTAATTAAAGTCTCTGGAAACAGGCAAGTCACTTATTACACACAACAGCAAAAATATACTGGGCTACTGCCAGAGCCACAAACACTACCAGAGAAATGACTTCTCCCAGGTCCTCCCAAAGCAATGCCTATTGCTGCCACCTTTTGTTTTGCCCACCCTGGGACAGAAGCATCCCTGGAGCTCAGAAACAACACCCAACTCTCCCTCGGGATTATTCTCCCACAGAAATCCTGCTGTGGGGAGCTCAGCTCAGAATACAGCACCCGAGAGCCTGAGCCCAAGCAGAAGGCAGTGACACTGAGGACACAGGCTATTGAGACATACCAATGTAATGCTCGGAAGTTTGCAATATCCTCACACACAACCACATCCTTTAGCACTTTGCTTAGCAAAGCAGGCAGTAAACTTTTCCCCAAGCGCATGGAAATCGCAGGGCCACATAACCAGCCACATTCCTGCAGCTCTAATGCCTTCACTCACCTCAGGCCTTGCCATCCACAGGTTGCCACAGCCCCGGCACACTGCAGTACCCTGTGACACCAAGCTCAGTGGAGTGCAGGCAAGGCCACAGGGGGCAGCTCCCTTTGCCCTCCACTCCACTTACTCACGGGCACTTGAAATAGAAGTACTGTCCATCAAAGCTGAATTTTAACTCTGATTAAGTGAAAAGCTTGTTTACATCTAACTTGGAAAACATGAGACACTGCATGCAGCAACGCAAGTCATTTCTCTTCCTTCCTGCTAGCTGGCGATTTGGAGTACCACCGCCTTTTCAGCCGGTTCTGTCCCAAAGCAGCTTCACACCACAAAGAGCTATCACCATGCAGATAGATTGATGTCTCAGAGGGGAGGATATCACCTTGGCGCACTGGAGATCAAAAAGCACCCTGCAACTAGGTGATGCAGCACTCATGAATGGTCCTGTAAGAGGCTTCAGAGGCAAAAAACGTATTTGCAAAAGATGTCAGAAAACATCTCATCTGCAAGCAGTAGCTGTGTACCAAGTACAACTTGCTGTGACTTCATAAAAGCAAAGGTGCAGGATGATTTGTTGCAGTCAGTCACACCTCAGCTAGGAACGCAGCATAGACCTCCCCTGTTCTCCTTACAGAGGGAGCTTGTCTTCACCCTGTGTGTCAGCCTTAAATATCATCTCCAGTTCAGGAGCCATGTTTGATGACTACTGAAAAGGAGAGCTTACTGAATTACTGAAGCTGTCTGAAATCTGAAGTTACACAGCACTGAATGGCTAGTGTTCCCTTGTTAAGGATGTTGGCAGGTCATACTAAGAGCAGATGTGGATAAGCTGGTTTAGGTCAGCATCCTCCTTGGACGCTCTCCACACCTCAACAGAAACACAGATTTCAGAGCACCTCCCACACAAGGGGAGGCAGCAAAGCCTGGATGCCACTTAAGTGTGTTTTGTGTGAGGAGAACAACAATGCCAAAAGGAGCAACGACTTCAGAACAAGGGGAGAGGGCCCTCTGGGGTACCCATGCCATTTTTTCCTCATCCTGGGGGACACTGTAGTCACAGACTCTAAACAGGACAAAGAGCCCAGCTTGACAGGACAGTATCAGGGGCATTTGCAACATAAATGCCAAGTAGCTTCTTTTACACCTCCATGCACTAATCCATCTTTAGGACAAGATACAAGCAGAGCTGCTGCTGTTCCTGAACAGCATTTGCTTATCAGTAGTATCAGAACTGCCAGTATCATGCACTGGGAAATCAGGAGTGGCATCAGGTCAGGGTTGTTGACCAGGAAGATGCTGCAGTAATTAGCAACATAAACCCAGTGGAGGGCAACCCCAGCTCCACTGGCCCCACCTGCTTGCCAGCAGCCTTCATTAAGGTCTGCTGTGCACACTGGTGGGGACCTGCACAGGACTGGGGCCTAGGGTTAACACTGTTGAGGAACTAAGATTACGCAGCAGGTGTGCTAAAGTACTGACCCAAAAAACAGAGCTGACCCTGCCAAAGGTCATAGTCCCCATCAGACTCCTCTTCAAGAGTTTTCATTAACCTCTGACCCAGTAGCCTTCAGCCTTGTTCTTGCAGCTCTACGCTCTCCTCCACCCCACAGCCCATGAAGGATGCCAGCTACAGATACAAAGACCTGTAATGACGCTGGCCAAGGACATCAGTCAAAGCTTGCTTAAGAAGCCAATGAGTTCAACAGGAACAAGCAGGAAAAACAGTGATTCATATGTACAGGCCACAAATTCTCCCTTTTTCTTCCCCACCCTTATGCCACATACCATAGCTCCCAACCCTGATGGTGATTCAGGAGAGAGCTACAGCCGCCTTGAGTGCTGGGGAAGGAGCACAGCACAGCCCACAGAGCCAGGGACTATTGGTTTCACCAGTGGCACCCAAAGATCCTTATTGTCCCCAGGTTCATTCTTCCCAGGTTTGGCTTCCTTTGGGTTGCCAAGGTCATCTGTAACACCAGCACTGGGGCTTTCACCTCATAGCTACCAAATTTTTGTTACACCCTTGCCTAGTCAAAGTGCATTCCCTGCAGGGCAGCATAAAAAAAAAAAAACTATTAGAAACTTCTTTTACAAGGGCCGCTATTAATCCCAGACAGATCAGTTACGTGATGCTAACACACCTATGACTCCAAGCATCTGCTGCACATTATTGCACTCAAAGCAAAAATAAGTCAATAAATGTTTTTTTCTGCTAACAAAGAGCCCCAGAATTGGAAAGCCTTGATGGAAGGAAGTGTGTGATTGACACCAAGAAGGAACAACGCACAAAATTAACAACTGGAAGCTACCTGAGGGTGTTTAAAAACTAACAGGTTGAGTCATCACACACAGTGATGATCACAGGAGGCAGTCTCCACCGATTCAGGAGTAAGAAATACTTCTGTTGCAAGTGATTCTGTAAGCATCAACACAGCAGGGCACCAGTAGTGTGAGGAACTCCTCACAGGAGCCAACAGCTGAAGGAGAAGCTTCTGTAGCAGTAATCCAACATTTAAAAAACAAACACATGCTAACATTGCACTAGATATTATTTCCATACTGAAAGGGAAGCCATAGGCAGAATAAAGCAAGCCATTTTCTCTCAATGTGGCAAATCAATTCAGAAGCAATATGTCTGTGATGGGGGAACCAAGTTTTCTAACAGCAATCCTCTGCCATTAGTATAGTCAAGTCATGCTCTTCACTTCTTCCTTGCCTTCTCATATAGTACAGCAAGTACATGTATTTACCCACTCCATATAAAGCGGGTCAACCCCAGTACAGTACTGGGTGTTTAAACACAAACAATGCAGTCAAACATAACTTCCTCAGTGCTGCTGTCTGTACATGCTGCATTTTGCTTAGAATAACGTTCCTTGCCAAGGCAGCTCAGCACAGACAAAGTACTATGCACCAACTGATCTCTCTAGTATTCTGTTCATCTGAAATTACTGACAAGAACACATTGTTCTTTAAATGAGCCCTTCCCTTTTCTCGGGCCACACTAGCAGCACTGGAAGTGAGCATCACACATCCTCAAAGAAGCATAAGTAGATTTATTTGTATTGGCAGGCAAAAACTCCAGTGTGAGTCGGGTATCATCCTCATCTGACTCCATACCACAGCCTCAAAGACAACTGCACACCAGAGGCACATGTCTGTGTGCCATGACAGTGTGCCAGCAGACACCACATGCTTCAGAGCAAACCCAGTTACCTAGCCCCTGGACTATTCTGCCCACGATTGCAAAGCTGGACCCTCATAACAGATAACCTCTACAGAATGCACACAATGTTAGCTAACATAAAACTGCACAGAAATTCAACTGCACAGTCACTGTATCCTCCTATTGTGCCAACAGGGAGTTAAAAACAGGCAAGAAGAGAGATTAAATCCATACTCAGCTAGAGTCCACAGACTGCCACCACTTGGCCAACAGTTCATACACTCAGCCCATCAAAGGGGCAACGAAGGCTGCAGCAGTGCAATACTAAGTGTTATACAGACCCAAGGATCACACTGCTCTACAAAGATAGGAGCCTTTCTGGGAGATCCAAGGCTGGAAGCCAGAAAGAAAGAAGCCTCAGGAAGCTGCTGAGGTTGCCACAGTTGGAAAACGCCTCACCTGCCTGAGACTGCTGCATCCTGACTCAACACTGCTCCAAAGCAGTCTACTGCTACTCAGTAGAAAGCCTGCAGATTCAACTCAACAGCCCAGGAAGTTTCAGACAGCACAGTTGCACAAGGCTAGCAACTATGCATTTACCACTTTCCATTGTTAGTATTATTTTTGACAGGAAAAAGTCAGTTACAACATCTATCTTCAGGGCCTCTTGCACATGCTGCTTCGAATCAATTCTACATCAAGCTGCTGAGGCAAGCATATTCATGAGCCAAGAAGAAGGGGACACCTCCTCAACAACATGTTCTGTGCAGTCTTCTCCCTAAGCAGGTGTCCTGATGGAACGAACACTCCTCAAGTCAAAATCATTTTGTCTACATGGCACTGATTTTATCCACCCAATAAGTGAAGCAGGTATATCTTCAGACTCTTCACCTCAGAACCCTTCTAAATTTATCATTTTATTGAAATATAATTCATATTGACGTATATACAAATAAAAGAGAAACCTGTTATATGTAAATACATTAATACAACAACGTAACACTTTTTAAAAGTATTAAAGATTAATTAGTCCATTTGTAATACATGTTCTTTATTATAAATTGCATCTATTTATGAAGAAACAGATCACAGAACTGCACCTGTACCTCCAGAAAGCAGATCTAACCACATCTCCCAAAATATATTATTTCCTCCCGTATGCATCCCAACAGCTCATACTCCCAGACCAGCAGGCCACCATCATCAGCATGCTGTCAGCTGCTTCTCTGTATGTCGGCCCAAGACACTTCAAGTCACTTTTTGCTGCTGCATTTGACAACACTATAAATAGTGACAATGAGATAAGAATTAAGCACGATGAACAGCAGTTTGTCACAGGTAAAAGCAAGCTGGTCAAGCAAGGCTATCTCACTAGGCCATCTGCACGCTCCTTCAGGCAGACCAACCTTCACCTCATCAGCTCCTGCTATCCATTTTTAATCCCAGCAGCAACTTGTTTTTGTAGCCTCAAGTTATTCTCACACCGTTGACGCTACATAAGGAAAGATCCGTCCCACACGCTCAGAAAACACCTCAAATATGCCCATTCTCACCAGGAGCCCTAAAACACATCTACCTGAGCCGCACTGAAGAGATGCCATTTTGATTAGGACATTGGCACTTCTTCTTCAATGATTTTAAATTAAGGACCCGTTCACTTTCTCAGTACTTTTCTTTAAAGTATCATGGATCTTTAAGGCACCGAAGCAATTTTTAAGCGAAGACCTCGGAGAACAAGACCAAGCGTGACAAAGCCTCTTCACCGTGACAACGTACTGATGTACACCGCACCCCACGGACCCCACAGGCGATGACTTCACCTCCCCTGCTCACCATGGGGGTGCAGCCCTCCCTCCTGCACACGAGGAGGGGGCCCCGCCAGCCGCCATCTCCTCACGCCCACCCCCCCCAGCCCCACTCCCAGGCGACAAAATGGTGCCGAGCGCTCTTCGCACCCCGGCGGGCCGCGTGGCCGAGCCGGGCTCCGCTCAGCGGGCACCCCCCTTCAGCCAGAGCACGGAGCGGAACCAGGGGCACCTTCACCCCCCTCACAGAGCGCAGGAAGGGGCGACGAGACGCAGCCCACCCGCCTACCTCCAGCGTCTTCACCAGCACCCACATGTAGGCCTCGGAGATGCCCAGCGAGACGCCCAGCGCCGAGGGCAGCACGATGAGAGCGAGCACCATGGCGAGCCACGCCGCGCCCAGCCGCGCCGCCAGCCAGCCCAGCTCCTCCATGGCGGCCAGCGCCTCCTCCCGCACCGCCTCCGCTCCCAGGCCAGCCGCTGCCCTCCGCCGCCCTAAAGACTAAAGCCTCACGGCCGCCCCCGGACCGCCCCCGGACCGCCCCCGGGACCGCCCCGCTCCGCCCGGCCCGACCCCGGCGCCCCGCCGGCGGAAAAACGGAGCTGGAGACCGAGGCCTAGCCCCGGCCCGCAGAGCTGCCTCCGGGAGGGACGCACAGACTGTGAGGTGATGCAGGCTCCACTTTTTGGCTCTGGCACGGTGTGTCCTGCGTGAGGCACCGCAGCTCTGCATATGACTCGCTTCTCCCACTCCTCGCCTCGCCTCGCCTCTCTATGTGATTCCTCCAGGGACGATCGCTGGCGCAGCATCTGTGCACAGCCACCGCCAAAAGCAGTCTCCCGCTCAGTCCGAGGATGTCAGCCAGCACTTAAGGCTTCTTTTCCCCCAAGTGTTTAATTGTGGTCGCACCAGAGAGCCCCAGCCCGTGCCACGCACACTTTAATACAAGAGTCCCTGCGCTGCAGAGCCGCAGCTCAAGCGCTGCTCATACATGTCAGGGCTACAAGGACAAGTCGGGTAAGAGTGCTCAAAACCAGAAAGCAGTTAGGAGCAGAAACTAAAAAGAGGACACTATTTCTGGAACCAGGTACTATTCACTACACATTCGACCTAGGGTTACATTCAAGATTTGTGTTTTGTCTGTCCCTTCACTGACAGGATGACACACAGGGCAGTTATCACTCACCCATGAATCTCAGGTACAAATGGCAGAGGCCAAATGTGTTGTTTACTCGGGGCATCAGGGAGCTGAAATCTCTATCCAAAGGAAAGGTAGCAACAGTGCAGTGTATCTCGCTCCTCAGGTAAATAATGTGTGGGTGGACAAGGATCTCTCATGCAGATTTCATCTCCTTTACTTTACAATTGCCTCACTCGGATAGTAAAATCTAACATAACTGTAGAAAGAGTTGCCATATAGATACACCCATGCAACACAGATTTTTTGTTTGTTGACAGAACCTTCAAAACTGAAAATAATGGATTACTTCGATCCAGTCAGTGTCCTTGTTAACCAGTGTTTCAGTAAAGCACAAAAAGTTTGAAATGGGTACAATGTCTGTCAAATCTGATGCCATGCACCAAAGTCAGGACTTGCAGAAAGCAGAAATCCATCCATGTCCCTTAAAGACCAGAGAACAATTCGGAGACCTATTGTTCTAACATTCATTGCGAGGAACTGAGGTGTTACTTTTCCACCATAATGGTGTGGCTATTGTAATACCCCCCACTCCCCTCCATCCTGGCTGACATCAGAGGCAGCCAGATTCTGGCAGCTCTATAAGCAAAGACTAGAAAATGAACAGTCTTCACCAGCATTTGTTCTTTTTCTCCAGCAGGGAAGATGACTGCTGGGATCCCTGCTGTCATTAAATGACAATGGGAAAAAAATCGGTAGTGAAAACAAATATTAACGTGCAATTTCAGGCATGTCCACTCTCTATAAACTTAACCCACAGAGGCAAAAGTGAACATGTCAACAAAAACTACTGCATCCAGGTTGCCCTGTAACCTTACCTGAGTAATTCACAACGATGTTAAGGTTAAATTGGAGAAAAATCATTTTTTTTATTGTGCTCCTTAAAGTACCTTCTTCTTTGCCTAGTACAGCGCAGAGGGAAGATGTCTGGTAACCTGACATCCTCCTTGTAATCACAGAGCTGCTGTCAAAGTCCTGTAGTGAATGTGCTGAAGTTTCTTATTGCTCTTTATCTTGCATTCCTTCAAACACCAGCTAGCTGTTGACTGCAAAAACTGTTGACTTATTTAAAACAAAAGAGTCTTTGCCAAGTGCCCTTTGTCTTGTAAAAAAGGTAGAGCAGTTATAAACCACTCATCATTTATCTACTGATAAAGTAGTTTAAAATTAGTGCCACCATTCCTGCTTTTTTCTCTCAAGTATTGGGACCATACTTTCAGCATGGGCAAGAACACTTTCTAGTAGAAAGTGCAAAGTATGAGAAAAAAAGATCCTATGAGACTATATCAGTGTTTATAAAATTGGAAGAAAACATTTTCATAAAACCTTATATTTTGACTTATTTCACACAGTGTGGAAGGCTGAAGGTGAAATTAAATGTCTCACCTTTATCTAAACCAGATTCTCCAAATGAATCCAAAAACTTTGGGTGTGTTGACTTTTTTTGAAAAATCTTTCTGGGAACTTATGAGATTTCTTAATTTTTGTTCTGTAAATAACAGCACTAATCTATTTTTATGACCGTCAGAAGAATGTATTTACATTTCTTGCTTCAAAAGCCCTGTATACATAAAATGTAATTGTGACAGTTAAATTGAATCAAATAATAAGAAAAATCACATACAACGTTCTAGTCAGCTGTAGTACAAGCGTTTTCTGAACAATTTATTTTTACATTCCTTTCGGTGTAGTTATTTTATCCTGCTTGATTACCTGTGCCTGTAGAGTTTGGCTTTGTGGTGTGTAGCTGCAAAATGAGTTTCCAGGAGCAGGGAAATGCTATTGAACTGACTCGGGACAAGCATCCAGACAGAGCATCATTCAGCATCACTCTCCCTTTGCAAAGTCATTGCACATATTTCTGGCTTTGGGTGGGTCAGATTTGTTAAGAAGTAGCTTTTCACTTGTCTCCTGTCACTAGAGCCAGGCAGCTTCAGAATATTGTGAGAAACACTCTGTAGCCAATAACATAGGCTGAGGCAAGGATCTCAGTGAAGCAGCAATTTTATTCGCAAGTGCAATGGCAGGTGTCCCACAAGCAGGAGAGTGCACCTACTAGTTCCAAAACACAGTTTATATACTTTTTGATGGCAGGACCCTGCCCTGTTTCCCCACTGAGTGGGTAATCCAGGTTCACAATCTATCTGATGCTTCACAGATAATGCATGGCCTTCAGTTGCCAGCCTGTTAAATTTCAAATTTATTTTGACTTTTTTTACTGTTTGAAGTGGTAATGTTTCTTCACTTATCTGACTTGACACTGCGATTTTCACCTAATTGTTCTAAAGAGTCTGGTTGTCTGCATTTTACAAGGTTGCCTGCTAAGTTTTCTGATCACTGCAAGCATACCTCAATACCACATTCCTTACCTTTAAACAATGTAACTCTGCAAAAACAACATTTTTATTCCCACAATATCAATCAGCTTCAGATCATGTAAATATCTGTATTTTATGTGAAATAAATATGGTCCCTTAGAGCATAGTTGTCTTAGTGCGACTTTTTATCTTGTGCCATTTGGTAATGGCAGGTAGCCAGTGAGCCACTCAGGGGAATTCCGCACTCTTGCGTTTGTCTTCTGATTGCAGTCAGGTCGTGCTTTCTCTCCACCATTTCATTTGCTATAATTCACTGTAAAAACTGATATTCTTTACACACTGAGGAGTCAGATGATTTCAGCTTCAGTTTATAGCCTGGAACCAAACTGGCATTTTACCTTCTATGAATCTACCTCTGATTCATGTTGCACTGACAATACAGATGTGATATACGGAGTAATAATTCGTGTCAAGAAGGTGGTTGATGTTAATAAAGAAGGGGGAGATGTGGGAGTGTGGCCATGGGGGTTGACAAGCCCCACGGTTGGTGATAACATCAGACTCTTAACGATGAGGCCATCAGGAATGTGAAGAGTTTAGAGTGAACAAAGAAGGGTGATTCAGGAGGCGCCATGCCATCTGGGGTTGCTTGTTCTCCAGCCATCAAGGCATGGAAGTTGCTGGGTGTTTGCTGGTTGCTGGACAAAGTTGTTTGACCAATGAAAAGTTGTTTGAAAAGGACTGCTGTGGGGTGAGGGGTATAAGAGGGGAGCCTGTCCTCAAGATGAAAAGGCAACACGATATAATGAAGTTATGTCATCAATAAAGAAGCAGAAAGAAGGAATGAACAGGGACAGGCTAGCAGAACAGAGACCAGGACGGGAACAAGCACATTGCTCGCCTTATGAAGATCGGTTCGGCCAAACTCAGCAAACTGCTCAAAGAAGCTCGTACTGAAAGTTGCTGGAAAGAGGTGCAGTGGAGCTGGGCAGAAGCTCAAGCTGAGAGAAGCGGAACCTCGCACACAACTGCCCCTTGCTGGTAAGCAGTTGCGCATTATGGGGAATCATGCGGCCTTAGGAACAAAGACTGTCCTGGTAACCTTACAGCTTATTCTCCTTATTAACAGACAGTCTATGGTCCTGAAATATGGGACCAAATTGATGTCAAGGTGTGGGACTCTGCTACTAGAAACGACAAGGTTGCAGTGGGATTGCTCGGCACCTGGCGAGCAGTCTCTGAGGCCTTAAAGAGCCCTGTGGGGCCACAGTCAGACACGTGGGGTTTGCCAGACAATGAGGGAGCTGCGAGCTCGTCCAACGATCCTTCTGCTACACCATGAGCCCCTCTGCTACTACAGCCATCGCAGGCCTTTGCTGTTCCACCCCCTGGTGACCTGGACGTGCCTTTTGACCCAGGCCCTATTGGCCTTGAAAAGGTGACGGAAATGTTTCCCTCCGATCCGGGAAGAACGGCATACATAAGGCCCGAAGGCCGAGTTGCTTGACAACTTAAAGCGAGACATATTGTTCCCACGACTAGCTCTGGAATTCTCCGGTGTTTGTAATCGAGAAAAGGAATGGAAAATGGAGACTGTTATATGATCTGAGAGAAATTAATGAAGTCATGGAAGATATGGGAGCACTTCAACCAGGATTACCAACTCCAACTATGCTCCCCCAGTCATGGACAGTAGTAGTAATAGATTTAAAGGACTGTGTGTTAAACACTTGCCAGAATTTGGAAAACTTTGCCATGTTTATGTTTCAATTGATACCTTTTCTGATTGTACATATGTATAGGCATACTCGTGTTTAGTATGTAAAAGCAATGTTCTGTACATTTAGAAAGTTTGATGTTCGTGTGTGTGTGTTGGTAGAGCATAGACTCCCCGTGCACCCAGCGCCGTTTACTTGCCTTTTATAAATATTACTAAATTCAGATCGAGTTGTATCTTCATTTATAGCACATAAGCATTGGCAGTTGTCTTGCTTTTGCCTAGCTTTTATGGCTAGCAGCGTGTATTCACAGCTGCAGCAAACTGCATGCTGTCTCTAGCAAGGATCAGGGCTCAGAAGCACCATGCACTTCATCAACAGAGTGCCCAAGCATGTCCCATCCTAGACTATTTAAATTCCTTACATTAGGTGTGGGAATAGAAATGTTGTTTTTGCAGAGTTACATTGTTTAGAAGGAGGGAATGTGGTACTGAGATATGCTTACAGTGATAAGAAAGTTTAGCAGGCGACCTTGTAAAATGCAGACAACCAGACTCCTGAGGACAATTAGGTGAAAATCACGGTGTCAAGTCAAGTCAGATAAGTGAAGAAACATTACCACTTCAAGCAGTAAAAATGTCAAAAGAAATTTTAAATTTAACAGGCCAGCAACTAAAGGCCATGCATTATCTGTGAAGCATGAGATAGATTGTGAACCTGGATTACCCACTCAGTGGGGAAACAGGGCAGGGTCCTGCCATCCAAAGGTATATCAACTGTGTTTTGGAACTAGTAGATGAGCTCTCTCCTGCTTGTGGGACACCCGCCATTGCAATCGCGAATAAAATTGCTGCTTCACTGAGATCCTCGCCTGAGCCTAAGTTATTGGCTACGGCGTGTTTCTCACATAGGCGTTATGGTTTCTAGGAGCTCTGCGATCCGGTTACAATTAGAGCCCCATTAAAAGCCCCAAATCTAGTTTTTCTTTACAACATATGGGACAATGCAGACACCCAAAAAATGGCATTAACAGCAGCAGACAGAAACAAAGTGGATTCCTGATGAAACAGCTACTAGGGAATGGACTGAGGCAGAGACAACAGCAGCCACAGAACATGGCTCAAAGTCTGCCCAGGGCTCTCAGTGCAGCAGCCTGTCCTGGAGACAACTGCTTCAGGCACTTCAGCCTTCCCCCGCATGTCCAAGACACACAGGGCCCTGAAGCACACCAATTTGTAGCAGAAGTTAAAAAAAGTCCAGTCTCCTGATGCCCACTGAAGTAGATTGCAAGGTAGCCCCAGGGCCATGCTTGTCCTTCTTTCCCCTTTTGGAGTTGTTCTATTTTGAGTAATCATGATATCATCCTTGGCACAAACAGTTCCCCTGCCCAGCTGAATACGTAATAGGGCTCCCGAGTCAAACTGTTCTTACTGTGCTTTTCCGTCCAGTAAGTGCTGGGTCACACATGAAGAATGCTTCTCAGTTAAACTCAAAAGCCCCAAATCCAAGCCTAAAACCCAGAAGTAATTCCTGGCTTCTCACTGTGCAAAGGTTAACTGTCCAGGACCAGACACGTTTACAGTGCCTGTTAAAAAGGGGGCACATTGGGCACTTGGGCTGCCCCCACAGAGATGGCATGCACTTCCTTTGGCTGCCCTTCAGCATTCCACCTGGCTGTCATTCCAGAAGGCATGGGCTTCACATGGCTCCTAGATTATTTAGCTGTCAGCCTCTCACACATGTTCCACGCAACCTAGAGCGTCTCAGATGTGCTTATGCAGAGGTTAGAACCTGAGTCTTTAATGCTGTCTTTAAAAAAAAATGGAGGGAGTGATCTCCAGTTAGCAATGATGACAAGTACATCACAAGGGCAAATTTTCATGGGTGTTGAGCATCCAGAATTTTTCATTTTGGTAAGCAAATCATTGAGTTCGTGAGAATTTGTCCTTCCACCTACAGCATGATTTTATTGCTAGGGATGTAACAGCTGAGTGTTTATATGGAAACAGTTTTTAGAAGCTCTATAGAAAGTTGTCCACCTAAACTTTTTTTCAGTGGAATGCCTTTGTGCTTGTTTTAATCACTTACTAAATATCCTGGCCTTTATACAACAAAAACACTTAAGCACATACTTAAAGCTTAGTCCTGCATCAATAAAGGAGCATCAGAAGGCAACTGAGCAATGGTCCCTTTGGGACACAGTACAAGCACTCATGGTAAACTGACCTGAGAGCCTATCCGACTTCACTGTGGTGTTAAATTGGGAGGGATTTGGTGGGAGTCTCATGGTTCTGCGCATCAAGCACAGGAGATGCAGACACCACCTTCAGAGAGCAAAAAATGCTCAGAAAAGACAAGCCAGCAGATGCCTGTTGGTATCATGCCCAAGGCACAACAAAAGGAGCACACAGGGAGGATAGCACCTCCTTTTACTGTCCACCCTGACCTGAGGCCTCGCAGCCTGCCTTTCTGATGGGTTTGATGAGGAGAATAAGAGGAGAAAACACATTAAAAAATCATAATTTGTGTATATGTATGTGTGTTTGTATGTGTATCCGTATACGATTTCAAGAGTTTGGCCATCTCTTAATAGTTTAAGCTTCCAATCTAACAAAATTACTACTTGAAATGATACTGTTCCTCTCTGTTCATGCCAGTATTGTAAAGAAGGACAAAACATGCTGCTGTGAGTAAATTAACTTACCTTTTCATTTTATTTTTACTGAAGTGCTATTAAGATTCGCACTTCCCAGAACACACATTAATAACGATCTTTGTCTCCCTGCAGCATTAGACCTGCATACAGTGCTGCTGCGTCGTGGTCCCAGAGCAAGGTCTGTGTCCTGGCATGACACACAAAGCAGATGTTCAGATGAACACCAGTGTGTTTCATTCATCGTTCATAATGTGCAACTGGTGAGCAGAGCCACCAGCACACCAACAGTAATGCAACACAATGCAAAGAGAAAGGGTGTGACATTGGAGAAAATATTAAAGAACCCAAATGTCTAAGAGGGCATCTGGATAGAAACCAGCTTAAATCTTACATTTCGTAAAGGCATGGTTCATGTTTTAGATACCTTTAATAAATCTACAGAATCACAGAATCACAGAATTTCTAGGTTGGAAGAGACCTCAAGATCATCGAGTCCAACCTCTAACCTAACACTAACAGGCCCCACTAAACCATATCCCTAAGCTCTACATCTAAACCTCTTTTAAAGACTTCCAGGGATGGTGACTCCACCACTTCCCTGGGCAGCCTGTTCCAATGCCTAAAAACCCTTTCAGTAAAGAAGCTCTTCCTAACATCCAACCTAAAACTCCCCTGGTGCAACTTAAGCCCATTCCCCGTCGTCCTGTAACCAGGCACGTGGGAGAACAGGCCAACCCCCACCTCTCTCCAGCCTCCTTTAAGGTACCTGTAGAGAGCGATAAGGTCACCCCTGAGCAGCCTATCCAGATCCTCCTGCAGAGCCTTCCTACCCTGGAGCAGATTGACACACGCACCTAACTTGGTGTCATCTGCAAACTTACTGAGGGTGCACTCAATGCCCTCGTCCAGATCATTGATGAAGATATTAAAGAGGACCGGCCCCAGCACCGAGCCCTGGGGAACGCCACTAGTGACTGGCCTCCAACTGGACTTGACTCCATTTACCACAACTCTTTGGGCCTGGCTATCCAGCCAGTTTCTAACCCAACGAAGCGTGCGCCAGTCCAAGCCAAGAGCAGCCAGTTTCTTGAGGAGAATGCTGTGGGAGACGGTGTCAAAAGCCTTGCTGAAGTCAAGGTAGACCACATCCACAGCCTTTCCCTCGTCCACCCAGCGCGTCACTTTGTCGTAGAAGGAGATCAGGTTCGTCAAGCAGGACCTGCCTTCCATAAACCCATGCTGACTGGGCCTGATCGCCTGCTTGCCCTTCAAGTGCCGCATGATGACTCCCAAGAGGATCTGCTCCATGAGCTTCCCTGGCACTGAGGTCAAACTGACAGGCCTGTAGTTTCCCGGGTCTGCCCTCCGGCCCTTCTTGTAGATGGGCGTCACATTTGCTAGCCGCCAGTCAGCTGGGACCTCCCCCGATAGCCAGGACTGCTGATAAATGATGGATAGGGGCTTGGCCAGCTCCTCTGCCAGTTCTCTCAGTACCCTGGGGTGGATCCCATCCGGCCCAATCAATTTGTGCACATCCAAGTGCCGTAGCAGGTCACCAAACAGTTCTTCACAGATAGTGAGGGCCACATCCTGCTCCCCATCCCCTTCCACCAGCTCAGGGTACTGGGTATCCAGAGAACAACCGGTATTGCCGCTAAAGACTGAGGCAAAGAAGGCATTGAGCACCTCCGCCTTTTCCTCATCTCTTGTAACTAAGTTTCCCCCGCATCCAGTAAAGGATGGAGATTCTCCTTAGTCCTCCTTTTTGTGTTGATGTATTTATAAAAACATTTTTTGTTATCTTTAACGGCAGTAGCCAGATTGAGCTCCAGATGAGCTTTGGCCTTTCTAATTTTGTCCCTGCACAGCCTTGCTACATCCTTATAGTCCTCCCTAGTGGCCTGTCCACTTTTCCAAATATTATAAACCCTCTTTTTTCTCCTAAGCTCAAGCCACAGTTCTCTGTTGTGCCAGGCTGGTCTTCTTCCCCGCCAGCTCGTCTTTGGGCACGTGGGGAAGACCGTTCTTGCGCCATTAAGATTTCCCTTTTGAAGATGCATATATATGCATATCTTTATATATGATATACATGTATATAAGGTATATATATATGCATATCTTTACAATCAATCACAGGTGCATTCCATGAAATAAGATGAATAAAAGAATGACAAATGGAGTGGTTATATAACAGTTTTATTGGCTGTGTCTATATACCTCTATCTCTTGTAAAGTTATACATCATATGGGTAAAGGGGGCTGCCTCTAGCCATATATGATCTGCTTTTCAACCTGATATGCAAATATGCACTATTTTCTCCAATATTATTGTATTTAATATGCACTGCTATGGTTAACATTTCCCCACACACATCTTCCTTTCAGTCAAATACAAACAGCAAGGGATATCAGCTGATGTCAATCATGCACAATTGCACCCAAATCATGACTACTGATTAGTAAAGCAATTATCATATTAAAAGAGTTCAGCGGGGCTCAACATACTGTAAAATTAGAAATCAGTCAATACCACTGCCATTATATAGAATAGTATTGATTGGATATACTAAATGCTAGCCTTGATAACAATTGATCAGAATGAACTCTGCTGACAAAGAAGTCTGGTACACTAATTGAGGAGCCATCGTTAATTAGAATAATAAATCAAGAAGGAGAAGGAGGAGGGGAGAGGAGAATGGCTACAAAGCCTTTGTATCTGTACAGCAACAACAAAAATAGGAGAGCCAAGGAGGCCTCTGTCTTTGTACAAGCTCCACTAAATCCTAATCCTGCATTTCCAAAACCAGATGAAACATTGAAACCCTCACAGATTATCTCCATAATTTGTTTCAAAACTGGGAATTATGTTTGAAAGCAGGTGAACAAACAGGATTTTCCCTGCAGGATAAACATTGCCAAAAGCAAATCATCCACAGAAACTAGAAAACCCAGATGTTCTGCCTGTGATCAATCTGTGACCAGTCAAGTAGACTGGTCTACTTGAAATCAAGACTCTTAACTGTGCACATATGCAGGATATATTCTCTAGACTCCCTGAAGCTAGAAACAAACACCTCCTGTAAAGGTGCACAGGCTGCTCCCCAGGTTTTCATTCAGGGTAGGCCCCTTCAAGGGGAAGAGAGATAAAACACTGCAGAGCCAAATCTGGAGTGATCCGATGACTGTTTTCACTGCTGCTCAAGGAAATCATACTGGCAGGAACAAGTTCAGAACATCGTGCTTACACTGCCTTTGCCAACTTCCTAGGCTTGCAGCACTCAATTTCCAAGTACATATCAAAGCACAGGCGTTAGGCCCACACCTGATTTTGAAGCATCTCAAGGACAGAAGTATTTCTGGGTTTGGTTTGTCACAGGAAAGAGATGGTCTGGGGAAACCCCATGCAACACTGGCAAACTTAACTTGGGACAAGTATAATCTGCTTTTGTACTATAGCGCAACTGATGGTCAAAGGTCTGGTGTTTGGGGCATGGAAGTTATTTCTATGTTTTCACTGTTACCCAGAAATGTAGGAAAATAAACAGGGTTATCCATCACATTTTAAGGCATCTCCACAGCAAACGAAACATTAAGGAAGTTATACAAGGGAGAGTTTTCTAGCGCTAAGTAGACGCCACTAGATGGCAGTCTTCGAATTACCTTTAAATGCTTTAAAGCAAGTCTTATAAAAGGCAGATATACAATTACCAAAACAAATTCCTAAAATAACATCAAGTCCATCAAACAGATGCAACACAGACTGGCTCAGGTAATTAGGAGCAAGGAGGCATCTCCCCTTAACGTGGAGCATGTCAGCTTAAACCAGAGAGAAGAGTGCTGCAGATGTTCCCAAAGGTTTGCAACACAGCTGTAGAAAGACTTCTGGAGAAAATGAGACCAAGAACTCACACGGAGATACATTACAATGAAAGACTATTAGGTGTTTTAACCAACTGTGACTTAATTCTCACAGAGTCCAAGAGGTCACTAAGCTGATTAGACAACATAGGGACACGTATCTGTAACATTACAATTGTTACAATTAATTTATGATACTAAATCTGAGCTGTACTCCTAGTAAACAACAGGTACTCAGATATCCCTTAAATGTTACTGAAAAAATACGTATATATAAATTATAAATATCTCCTAATTATAAAATTATACTGCAAAACTGTTGATCTATTTTGATATTTGATTCACATAAATTCTTGGAAGCCCAGGAAATTTAGAGAAGCTGCCTAAAACACCAGCTCAGAGAAGTTAAGGCAGTGGCAGTGAATTGGATGTAAACTTATGTTACACTGCATTCACACTGGAAAGTTTCAGGTTACTTTTACCCTTTTAGAAGAGCGGCACAATAGACTTTAAATGTGATAAATGGTCATGTCCAACTAACCTCATCTTAGTCCAGAAGTGAAAACCCAGAAATATGCACAAGATGCTCAAGCTGTTTCAGTCTCCACATTTCATATAACAGGAGGAAAACATTAATCATTTTTACAAGTTCTACTTCCCACCAAGGAAGACTTAGGCAATAGTAATGCAAACATCCTAAAAACTCTTTCACTTCGCAAGCTTTGGTGTCAAAAGCTTGCCTAGGGAAGGAAAGACAATAAAGACCTCATAACCCTTTCTGGGGTTCTGTGAGTTGCCCTTATTTATTCAGAACCACAAGACTAAATGCTGGCTGCTCCTGGCTTTCTGGCTGCTCTTGGCTTGGACTGGCGCACGCTTCATTGGGTTAGAAACTGGCTGGGTAGCCAGGCCCAAAGAGTCGTGGTAAATGGAGTCAAGTCCAGTTGGAGGCCAGTCACTAGTGGCGTCCCCCAGGGCTCGGTGCTGGGGCCGGTCCTCTTTAATATCTTCATCAATGATCTGGACGAGGGCATTGAGTGCACCCTCAGTAAGTTTGCAGATGACACCAAGTTAGGTGCGTGTGTCGATCTGCTCGAGGGTAGGAAGGCTCTGCAGGAGGATCTGGATAGGCTGCACCGATGGGCTGAGGCCAACTGCATGAAGTCTAACAAGGCCAAGTGCCGGGTCCTGCACCTGGGGCGCAATAACCCCAAGCAGAGCTACAGGCTGGGGGATGAGTGGTTGGAGAGCTGCCAGGCAGAGAAGGACCTGGGAGTGATGGTTGATAGTCGGCTGAATATGAGCCTGCAGTGTGCTCAGGTGGCCAAGAAGGCCAACGGCATCCTGGCTTGCGTAAGAAACAGTGTGGCCAGCAGGGCTAGGGAGGTGATCGTCCCCCTGTACTCGGCTCTGGTGAGGCCGCACCTCGAGTACTGTGTTCAGTTTTGGGCCCCTCGCTACAAGAAGGCCATCGAGGTGCTTGAGCGGGTCCAGAGAAGGGCGACAAAGCTGGTGAGGGGCCTGGAGAACAAGTCCTACGAGGAGTGGCTGAGGGAGCTGGGCTTGTTCAGCCTGGAGAAGAGGAGGCTCAGGGGCGACCTTATCACTCTCTAGAGATACCTTAAAGGAGGCTGTAGCGAGGTGGGGGTTGGTCTGTTCTCCCACGTGCCTGGTGACAGGACGAGGGGGAATGGGCTAAAGTTGCGCCAGGGGAGCTTTGGTTAGATGTTAGGAAGAACTTCTTTACTGAAAGGGTTGTTAGGCACTGGAACAGGCTGCCCATGGAGGTGGTGGAGTCACCATCCCTGGAAGTCTTCAAAAGACGTTTAGATGTAGAGCTTAGGGATATGGTTTAGTGGGGACTGTTAGTGTTAGGTTAGAGGTTGGACTCGATGATCTTGAGGTCTCTTCCAACCTAGAAATTCTGTGAAATAGAGGGGAGGCAGCTCCAGCCTTCCACCCAGGGTAGAAGCAGGACAGCCCCAATGCGGTTTAAGGCTGCAGACCTCTCCAGGACCCACTTTTGTTCTCTAAGACTCTGCATTCCACCATAAGTTGATTTTCAACACAGTCCACTATCTTAGGCATTTCAGAAGTATGGGATGAACACACCTATTACCATATTGATGTGTTTCAGTGTCATTAATATGGTATATTCGTGCCACAGCAACAGTTGGCATCACTTATTTAACTCAAACATAGATACTGATTAGCAGCACCAATTTTTAAAACAAAGCTATGTTTTAGAATGCAAGACTTGCCCACACTGACTAACTGTATCAGACAGACATCAGATTTTATTTGAAAAGAGGCCACCCAATGTAAAGTTGATTGGTTAAGGAGGTGAAGGGCAAATACATTAAATTCTACTGCTGCTATTTTGTTCTTCTGAGGAAGACAGCTGTAGACTTCTCCAAGGTGATGATACATCTTGTCTAAGTATCTTTTTTTTATTTTTTTTCCTAACTTGTACAAGATAACTTACAATGACATTTTTTGAATGCCTGATCCACTGAAAAAAATTCTCTCTTCCATCTAGACCTATCATTTTGCACAGTTAACCACAAGGCCCTGCTCTATCTGCTTGTGCATAAATATGGAATAAACAAGGACCTCAAACAATTTCAAGCCTGGTTCCTGGGAGACTGGCAGATGAAAAGGAAGTAACACAAACGTGAGTTCTTTCAGTGAAAGGTCAGCATTTCTTAGGGAATAAACTGCAGTTCACCAACTTCCCACTCACAAATTATCATGAGAACATGATCTTTTACTGCTAGCTTGTCCTCCTGCTGGAGAAGGAGAACATACTTATCCTTGGTCATTGGGAAAACGACCAGCTCCTCCACAATGTCAGCACTCTGAGGGCAGTATACAACCTCAGCTAAAAGCATTTGCCAAAGGCCACTGCTGATAAATACAAGTGAAATACAGATCATGCACAGAGTATCAAGAGGAAAGAAAGGGGTAGATAAAGGGTAGGTTAAAAAAACACCACTGAAAGACCAAACATTTCTGCAAAGCAGGGTGAGACAAAGCAATCTCTACTTGAAATCAGGCTGGTATTTTTACCAGCAGGTAAACAAGCACATTTCATTGACAAGTCATTGGGTTCATCATTTGCTTGAAATGTCACCTTTTTGTATAAAAGTACCTACTTGTCACAGTTCTTAGCTTCTTTTGTCAAGACAGCCAAAAGGTGGCAGAGAAAACAGACACACACCCCAACTGAGCCTACTCCTCCCACAGCGGAACAAGAGACACGTAGTACTTGCAGGTTCAGAAGTCTAAGACAAGTAATAATGATAACAAGGATCACACATCCAAAAACTCTTCTCTTGGTAAACTGGGGAAACATTGCAGGACAGGAAGAGAGACATGTCATCAGCTCCTAACATCTTGCAAAGCCAAGCCCAACTGAGAAATTCCTTTTCCAGCAGTTCTCCCTGGTTTCCCCATCTCTCCCCACTTTTCATCTGTAGTCTTTCATCTTCCATCACTGAGCAGGATGAAGGAACATGGTAGTGTGGAAAAGATGCTCCCAACAGTTGTCTTAAACCCTTACATACAACTTGTATCTCCGTTAGGCACCATTCATATGGAAGTATTTCCAGCTGTAATCTCTGACACACTGAAGAAGTAGTTACATGGATAGTTCATTACAGCATTTAGGAGTTTTATGCCAGGAAACTAAGATAAAAAGCTTAATGGATAATGGAAGCACAGCTTCCTACAGACAGGAAGGAGCAGACCTCTTTCCTGGTAGGAAAGCCTGACACAATTTTCTTCTGCAGACATTCTGCTAGCACTCTTCCTACCTGGTTGGCTAATACCTTTTTAAACAGGCTTTTTCTCCTGCTGTTTATACACAATATTGAAGCTGGAACCAACTGACTCATAGAGAGTATTCATGTACTTATAGAAACTAAAGCCTGGGATGATACGTCAGACCAGGCCACATAAGAGCAGAAGTTCTCTTCTACTTCCTGTATCATGCAGCCATAGGAGAGTTACCACCTCCTTCACCAGTCCCCAAACATACATATTAGTTTTTAACACCTAAGCCCTAAGCTCTCCATGGCTGGGCAGTACTAAATATGTGTATTTGTGATCCTCTGTCTCTGCTGAGACCTCACTCAATAGGCTGCTGTAATGTAAACCTTATTTACTATCCTTACTGGCTCGTGTCTTACAACAGCTTCAGCAAAGTAACACCTATTTGTGTGTGCTTTCTAAGTGACATTCAGATCACAGGAATATATACATCTCTGATTCTTAAAGTATACTAAGTGTTTATTTCTGGATGGTAGGCTTGTGACAGCAACCAGCAGTCACATCAAGTGGTAACACAAGCCAGTGGCTGTCCAGCAATAATTACAACAGAGCATAACAGAAGCCATGACATGGGTTTTCTTTAATTTGCACAATGCATGCAAACGGACACAAAAAGGGATATAGCAAAGTCACTAAATATATATTTAAAATTATGATATATTTTCCTAGGTCATTCTCTTTGACTTTCACTAATTTATCCCTTTGTCACACAACCAGGCATCTGGGTGTAGTGGGTTTACGTGGCAAGGTTTGGTAGCAGGGGGCCATAGGGGTGGTTTCTGTGAGAAAGATCTAGAAGCCGCCCCATGTTTGGGAAGGGCCCCGTTGTTTTCCAGATCTGAGCCAATAAGCGATGTTGTTTTGCGCCTCTGTGAGAGCATATTTAAGACAGGGAAAAAAACGCTGCGCCACACAGCAGCCGGGAGAGTCAAGGGAGTGAGAAACAGCCTTGCAGGTGCCAAGGTCAGTGTAGAAGGAGGGGGAGAGGTGCTCCAGGCGCCGGAGCAGAAGTCCCCTGCGGCCTGTGGTGAGGACCATGGTGAAGCAGGATGTCCCCCTGCAGCCCATGGAGTACCACGGTGGAGCAGGGTTTCACGCTGCAGCCCGTGGAGGAGACCACGGTGGAGCAGGTGGCCCTGCACCGACGGAGGCTGCCGCCTGTGGAAGACCCCTGCCGGAGCAGATTCCGGGCCGGACCTGTAGCCCGTGGAGAGGAGACCACGCAGGAGCAGGTGATCTGGCAGGAGCTGCTGCCCGTAGGGGAGCCAGGTTGGAGCAGTTTTCTCCTGAGGGATGGACCCCGTGGTACGGACCCATATCTGGAGCAGCTCTGGAAGAGCTGCTGCCTGTGGGAAGCCCACGCAGGATCAGTTCGTCAAGGACTGCATCCCGTGGGTGGGACCCCACAGCACAGGGGACGAGAGTGACCGAGAAGGAGCGGCAGAGAAGAAGTGCTGTAGACTGACCATAACCCCCATTCCCCCGTTCCCCTGCGCCGCTCGGGGGGAGGAGGTGGAAGAGGGTGGATGGGGGGGAAGGTGCTTTTGGTTTCTTTCCTTTGTTTCTCACTTCTCTAGCTTGTTAGTAATGAGCAATAAATCTTACTATCTGTCTTCTTATGCTGAGTCTGGTTTGCCCGTTACACTAATTATTGCGTGATTTTCTCGTCCTTATCTCAGTCCTTGAGCCCCTTTCACGTATTTTCTCCCCATTCCTCTTTGAGGAGGGGGAGTGAGAGAGCGGCTGTGGTGGAGCTCGGCTGCCCACTCGAGCGGAACCACGACACTGGGACATGTTGCTAATTGCTGCTGTTCTGCTGCTGATCAGTGGGACCCTGGAAATCTTCCTGCCTGGCAATGCCTTGTCTTGGGACATCGAGAGTAAGGTCAGCAACTGCCTCTTTCCCTCAGACATCCAACTCTTCACCTCCAACTTGCAATTCTCAAAATGTTTTCTTGAATTTCTCTGTGCCTCCTCATATAAAAGGTGTATCTCTACAGCAACACAGTGTATACAGCTCACAGGAAAACAGTTAAAACAGCTCACCCATACAGTCTGGGAAGACAGATATGTTTTATTAAAAGTTAAGAAATTAACAGGTAAGTCTTCAGGGTAACTCAAAGATTTCTTAAAATGGCATTTTAATTAACCTAAGTAATTTTATTACCAATTCTTCTCACTCATCATTGCACAGAATTTCTCAAGTATGTCATAAATGTTCCTATTTTTAAATTGACGTCTTTGTTTAAAAAAAAAAAATACTCTCTCTTCATGGCTTCCCTGCTGCATTATATGCAAAATAACTTATAGGGACAGCAGGAAAGGATGTGGGTTTTAATATTTAAAAAAAAAAAAAAAAGAAAAAAAAAAAGCCCATTTTCTGTGTAGTTAAGTCTTGTCAAAAAAAAATGAGATAAAATAAATACCATTTAATAAACACTTCCATTTCCCACAGATCCATTTTCTGTTACTATCTGGCAATATTTTTTCTGTTGCTCTTCCTTGAAAGACTCTTTGACCTTTTTTCTTTTCAGTCCTCCATCCCTGAAAGATACAGATAAGAAATTGTCCTGAGTTCACTTCAGAGGCAGAAAAATGTTATAATATTTATATGGCATAGTCACAGCAACTTTTACTCTAAATGCTGGCTTTTGCAATGCAACACAAATGATCAGTACTGCCAAAATCTATCACACAATACAACAACAGCCTTCCTTTAATCCAGGGCATAACGGGCAAAATATTTATTTTCACCAAATTATGCCTGCTGGCTGGACCCACCTGTCAGCTCTGTTTCTCTTTCTATACTAAATCCACTTATTCTAGTAGAGCTGTTAACAGAATAAGGTACTATTATCTTAGACTGAGACTTAGTAATGGACTACAGTCAAAGAAAAAAAAAAAAAAAAAGGAAGAAATTTTGAAAGGTTTAAGTTTTAGATTAAAAAACACCTAGATATGTTTTTAACTCCACTTCAAAGGTGTTCAAAGTTTCCTCATACCAAGGAAGTATAGACATTCCTCCTCGAGCAGCGATGACAGCCTTGACTCTGTTGGCGAAGTGAATGGCGTCTTCTTCTTCCTAAAAAAGACATCAATGATTTGCTGTGCAACTTTCTCACTTAAGTAGGCACCTTTTGTCAGAGAGCTGACACTTTTGTTTATGCCACAAGACAAACAGGTGCTGCAGTAATATTCCAGCTGATCCTGAGGAATGCCACCTGGCAAGTCGGCACACTGAGTCTGTCATGTTCAGTGCCAAGAAGAACCAAGTGTGAGGCTCTGTGGTTTCCGTGGCAATCCAAAGTAACACACAGAGTGAGGTCACAGGTCTGGCCAGAGCAGGGGATGTATCTGCACCCAGGACCACAACATCGGTCTAAACCCAAGAAGCTGCTAACACATTGACAAAATCACCTCAGAGGAGACGGGGTGCCTTCAATAGAGCTGGGGCCGGGTGCATTTAGTGCCAGTGTATTATCATGTTTCTGCAAGGGTCTGTTTGCCTGAACTGCAGAGGACTCTGAAGATGCATTACAGCAGCCTCCCTGCCAGGATGAGGGCAGGGCAAGGGGTGGGGTAGGCAGTAGCAGAATGCACACTGCTGCAGCAAAGGTCTTAGCCGTCAGCTTCAGGTTGGTGCCCAGAGCTGATATACCCCTGTTATATGGCTTGCTCTGCTGTTTCAGGTGTCCCACAGGATCTCATTATGAAAAAAAAAAAACACAAAAAAAAACAAACAGGGAACAGAAATGACTGTAAAGAAGAAGCAAGCTAGAGAGAGGGTGCAAATCCTTCTTTTAAAGTTTTGCAAGCTTTGTAGTGTTAGCTGCACAAAGATAAGCTTTTTTTTTTGCAGCCATCAGGTATGAACGATGACTGTAATTCAGTTGTCCAGCTACATGAACTCTGAGATATCTGTTGCACAGATAAATTACTATGCTCTAGGAAGCTTACAGCCTTCACAGATATAAGCTTAATTTACTCCAAAAGCACACCATGAATCCTAGAGAAGGAAATGCAGATCT
Organism: Anas acuta; assembly: GCF_963932015.1. Taxonomy (NCBI): domain Eukaryota; kingdom Metazoa; phylum Chordata; class Aves; order Anseriformes; family Anatidae; genus Anas; species Anas acuta. The sequence continues at coordinate 75,799,363 of NC_088982.1, read as the reverse complement.
GTATTAGGATGGCTTTCATTGTGCTAATGGGTGCTCTGATTCCCAACCTTGGTTTAATTTTAGGACTACAGTGTCACTACCTGGCCTTTTTCCATTAGATTTTCAATAATGATTTGCTAACATAATGTGAAAAACAATGCGGGTTTCCTCTCAGAAACCTATGATGAGCATTTCCAAAACATACACAAAAGCTTAAGTACCTCTTTGACCATTGGTGGCAGGTACCACACATTACAGACAATAGCCCAGCTGGTCATCACATTAAAAGTATAGGTCATCATGGAATACTTTGTGCTATTCCAGAATGCGTCTCCAAAGCGGGGGTCATACTGGAAGACAAGAAGAACAAGCATGTTCTGCCTTCTAACTGGTATGAAGAGATTTAAGGCGTATGCGCAGAAAGAATGTTAGGGGAAGAGGTAGAGTGACTGGGCTAAAGCTATTCTGAAAGCCTTGCAAGCATCAAGAGAATAGTGCAATTACTAGTATCGTGCCTTTATCCCTCAAAAGCCAGTAGGCCTAGGACAAAAGGCCAGACAGAACTGCACAAGCAGCACAGCATTTCCAAATGTACTTTTCAGGTTGCTAAAGATGTTCAGCAAGCTGTTTTCCATACTGCACTGGGCTGCAAGACATTTTGCATCATGAAAAGATTCAGTTGTCTCAGGACTTGCTTAAGTGCCTTATTCCCATAAAACAAAACCCCTTTTAAGGTTTGCACACAAACAGCCTCTCTGACTTGAGAGCCATCTGCAAAAAGTCCTTCCATGTTTGTGCAATTGCAAATACGTTACCTTGATTGCTACTGGATGGATGGTCCCTCCCACCTCAAAACTTCCCTTCTTAAACATCATAACTGATGTGTTGTTTACGCAGGTGCCTAGCCAGAATGGAAACATAGAGAAGATATCAGCAAACGAATCCTACACTGCCTAAAGGAGACCTAAGTTGATAGAGAGAAAGCACGCTTTTGTTCAGTACCATAATCCCAGAGCCCATTGTCTCTTTCATTATGCTACACATAATGACAAATAGACTGCCATAGAACTATTGTAAAATATTTGAATCTGACTTCTCATATCTCATAAGAGCTAATTAATTCTACACACTAAAAATAGACATCTCAGTTATAAAGACTGGATATGACAAACTGCATTCAGTGTAAAGTGAGCAGGGCAAAAAAATCTATGCAGTTGTTTCCTACCTTCTGGAAAAATTAAAATGGGTAATTTGGCCTTATCTTCAATGTGTTCTCTAATTCTGTGAAGACAAAATAAAATTTTAGTGTATACTTCGTTTTCATAGAAGACTTGCATTTGAATTTTGTTAAGAATCTAAACATTTGCCATCTTTCTTTCATTTATCAGCAGTCCTGGCTCTCAGGGGAGGTCCCAGTCGACTGGTGGCTAGCAAATGTGACACCCATCTACAAGAAGGGCCAGAGGGTGGACCCAGGAAACTATAGGCCTGTTAGTTTGACTTCAGTACCCAGGAAGCTCATGGAGCAGATTATCTTGAGTGTTATCATGTGGCACTTGCATGGCAACCAGGCGATCAGAGCCAGTCAGCATGGGTTTATGAAAGGCAGGTCCTGCTTGATGAACCTGATCTCCTTCTATCACAGTGGATGAAGGAAAGGCTGTGGATGTGGTCTACCTTGACTTCAGTAAGGCTTTTGACACCATTTCCCACAGAATTCTTCTGAAGAAACTGGCTGTTCATGGCTTGGACTGATGTACGCTTCATTGGGTTATGAACTGGCTGGGTAGCCAGGCCCAAAGAGTCGTGGTAAATGGAGTTAAATCCAGTCAGAGGCCGGTCACTAGCGGTGTCCCCCAGGGCTCAGTACTGGGGCCAGTTCTTTTAATATCTTTATCGATGATCTGGATGAGGGCATTGAGTGCACCCTCAGTAAGTTTACAGATGACACCAAGCTAGGTGCGTGTGTCAATCTGCTCCAGGGTAGGAAGGCTCTGCAGGAGGATCTGGATAGGCTGCACCGATGGGCTGAGGTCAACTGCATGAAGTTCAACAAGGCCAAGTGCCATGACCTGCACCTGGGGCGCAATAACCCCAAGCAGAGCTACAGGCTGGAAGATGAGTGGTTGGAGAGCTGCCTGGCAGAGAAGAACCTGGGAGTGATGGTGGACAGTCGGCTGAATATGAGCCAGCAGTGTGCTCAGGTGGCCAAGAAGGCCAACGGCATCCTGGCTTGCGTAAGAAACAGTGTGACCAGCAGGGCTAGGGAGGTGATTGTCCACCTGTACTCGGCTCTGGTGAGGCCGCACCTCGAGTACTGTGTTCCTTTTTGGGCCCCTCATTACAGGAAGGACATCGAGGTGATGGATTATGTCCAGAGAAGGGCAACAAAGCTGGTGAGGGGTCTGGAGAACATGTCTTACGAGGAGCAGCTGAGGGAGCTGGGCTTGTTTAGCCTGGAGGAGTCTCAGGGCAACCTTATCGCTCTCTACAGGTACCTCAAAAGAGGCTGTAGTGAGTTGTGGATTGGTCTATTCTCCCACATACCCAGCGATAGGATGAGGGGTAATGGGTGAAAGTTGTGCCAGAGGAGGCTTAGGTTGGATATTAGGAAAAACTTCTTTACCGAAAGAGTTGTTAGGCATTGGAATGGGCTGCCCAGGGAGGTGGTTGAGTCACCATCCCTGGAGGTCTTTAAAAGAAAGGTCCTTTAGATATGTGATATGGTTTAGTGGAGGACTTGTTAGTGTTAGGTGAAAGGTTGGGCTAGGTAATCTTGGAGGTCTCTTCCAACCTAGATGATTCTGTGATCTCTTACAGGTGAAGCTCTTGTCCAACAACTCTTTGCCAGTCAATGGTCTCAGCAAGGATTTATACTAGTTTCAGGCCTTGATCTTAGTGTTTTTCTCTTGCTAAATACATATGTAGTTTTTTTATAAAACTGTACCCTCTACTTATGTATCACCATATTGACCCAATTAAAAGGAAGCCCAAGAATGGCTTCTTATGGCACGTTAAAATCTTAGGTTCTAGCAATGAGCACAATCAAACCTTTTTATTCCCCCCCCCCTTTTTTTTTTTTTGACTAAAACACATGGAATATATTAATGTTTAATTCTTTCCAGGTTCCTAGCATCAGATTTACATATATATAATGTTTCTCCACATCTAGAAAAGAGAAAGGCCACTGTTTTACTGCATTTTCTGCATCACTTAAGAACCACTTTTGTTAAAAAAAATAATTCACTAAGTAGATTAATGATGCAGATTAATCTGCTGGTTTTCAAGATATCTATGTGCATTTCCTATGAATCAAGAGCATACATTTCCTGTCCACTCTATGTTAAAACGCATAAACAAAACATCAGCTTCCAAAAAAAATAATCAGACATCAATCCAGTATAGGGGGACCAACTCCCTTTTAAGGACTAGCTGCCATAGATACTTGCTTCATGTTAGCTGCATTGCACCGTATGTCATGATAATTTTGTGTGACTAAGAAGATTCTCTGTGAACACCTAAAAGGTTAACAACTGCTATACTGAGTCTTATCCTTCTCATGGCCTTCAAGTCCAATACACTGTCTCTGCCAGAAATCAGCACTGCAGGCCTTTAGAGCAGTACAGGCAACAAACACACATGAACACTTCTCCAGGATGCTCTTCCAGCTTCTACGAGCTAGGTGGTACCTGGATCTTTTTTTCTTTGCTTAATTCCTTCTTCAAATTTCCATATGTAAGACTGAAGAGGACGGAGGAAGTTGCTAAAGGGCTGTCGCTGGCTCCCTCAAATAGCCTGTTGATCTCCACAAGCAAACAGGTAAGCCTAAGGTTAAAGTTTCATATTGTTGGCAACTATCCCTTTATCCCATACTCATACCAGACAAAACCAGCTTTCTGATACTCAGAGCTGATGAAAAAATATATCAGGGCAAGGCATGTTCTGGAAAGATGTTCTGTCAGAACTGCAATTTTGGTCCTGACATCCAGAATCATCACCCTTGAAACTGAATGAGCAGGGTCCTGCCTGGGGCAGGAAGACAGATTGTACCAACATGAAAATTCCCAGAGGTTACAGGGCAAACGATTGGAAATTCAGAAGAGGAACGCTACACACTGTACTTTCGTTGATGGAGTAGTTTAAAACCTTACACAGGCAACAATCTACAGCTGCCTGCCACAAAGAGATGCAAGGTCAGAACACTCTCAGCTCATGATGGGGCCTCAAAATTAAGTACTAGACCTGACAGGACAGTTAAGCAAACATCTCACTACCTTACTTTTTTCTCACCAGATGACGATCTTTCATTTCTGAACGTTCAAACAAAACATGCTGAGTGGTTTGCATGCAAGATTTCTGAATAAGTCCCAGAAGCCCTCCATGTACCTGGCCAACCTGCAAGCCAAAAAATAAAAGTCACTAGCAAAAACACACAGATTATTTTGTTGAAAAAAATCTAACTAAAGATGAACCAATTTCTGAGCTTGCACACAAATGATACCAATTCTCTTGGTCAGAAGTGTGCACACACCTACCTGTGTCTATTACATCACAGTCCTAAATGGGAGATTTCGAATGCTATAAAATCCCACTCTCTCTGCCAGTAAGCTCATCCTCTTGTCCAACACTGCATCTACGAGCATCTCAACATTACCGGTATTTACAAGCTCTCTTGTTCATACCAACGAATAGCATCCATCACTAGCCAGGATTAGAACATCTACTGGAGATGTGTGGTTAGCTACACAGATGCCTCCTTTCCGTGGTCTGTTTTCCCTGCAACAACAGGGAAAGTCTTATTTCATGTTTATTCTCCAGACTGCAAGCCCCATCAGGTAATCTATCCAAGGAATGTACATCCACAAAAGAGACCCTCAGTGACAATAAAATGTCATGCACATACCCTACCTGTACATTCATAGCAAGTGGAAGAACAAGATGATTTAAAATACTAATATTACTCTGAGGTGTGTTAAAACCTCTGTCTATCTTTACAACAGCTAAGTCATCTTCCCCCATACTTCTGAGAGTCCCTTCGAATTTTACTAGTTTTCATCAAAATCAGTTTCCTTATATCCAAGAATATGCAACATCACTGGAAAAGGCATAAAAGGCATTTTAAATGGATACATGAACATTCACAGAGGAACGAATCGAAGACTTCTTGGACACTAAAATTTTCAAGTCAAAAAAAAAAAAAAAAAAAAAAAGAATGGCTTTGGTTCCTCTCTGAAATACCAACAAAAAATATTTCAGAAGGCTCCATTGCATAAATCTCAACAACTCAGCAAACATATTAGAAAAAAAAATATTACTAAATTACCATCCATAAGTTACTACAGATGAGTGTGAAGACTTAGTCTCCAAACAGATCAGCTAGTAGAACGACTGAACATTTTACAGTGATGTTTTTCTATGCAATTACATGTTAATAAGAAATAGAGAAAAACACCTATTTCTACAGTGAAGAATAGAGTACTAGTCCACCTTTGTGTACCCTGCCAATACACAACAGAAAGCACGGCAGAGCACACAGACTTCTTCACTGAAATCAAGACAGACAGAGCCTAGATGACCTACAGAAGCTCTATGATCCAAGTAGCAGTGTAATAATGGAATAAAAATCTTTCTCTGACACTGGAGACATCCAGTACTGTACAAAATGCCTAACAAGCAAGAGCAGAGTTGAACCACTCACCTGTTGTGGAACTGAACAAGACCACTCAGACATCGGATACCTAACGCAGCACACGTCATCTGAACCTGGTTGCTCAGCCAGCACTTAACCCTAGAAGAAAGGAAGTTGTACGTACATTTCTAGTTCTGTGTAGTCACTCATAGAGCATTATAATGCAAACTTTCCAACTTGCTCTCAATTGCCATTATTACAAAGACCACGCTAAGAGGATTTATTGCACTAACATCACCACATAGGAGATTACTAGTTATCAGAAGAGTTGTCAGTCCATTCTTCTACTCAGATCTGTTCTAAAAGGACCAGATTCAGAGGAGAAGACATTATGAGATTATAGATGGGGTTTTGTTTTATAGATTTTCTCTGAAAGCTACTTCTATTGATTCATGTATTAACATTAATTAAATATAAAAACCTTTAGCTATTGAGTCCCATTTAAGTTGCTTGCACTGACAGGACATAACTTTATCAGAGTCTCTACGCAGAATTGCTCATGGTAGATAATTAACTCGCCCTGTTCTGACTCAAGTAAAACATCCCTTTATTCACTGTTCTAAACGGACTCTCAGCAGTACTTTCCTGGGTTACATTACATGTCTGCTTTCAGATGCCATTGCTGTACTTCTCGCACAGAATGCTCCATGGCTTAACAGTAGACTAAAATCACCCCACAATTGTACATATTAATCTTCCAAATTCAAGTACACTTATGTTCCAATGCCCTAAAATTCAGCTCCTTGGAGAAATGGAAAGAGCCCTCAGCAAACACCTACCTGCCATTTGGAAACTGTCCTACTACTGTGTTTGCAGAGATCAGCAAGAGGATGCTGAGGAAAGCCAAGCAGATGCTACAAAACAAAATAATCATTGATAAGAAGCAAAATGGTAAATGTAATCTTAACCAGAAAACCTTTTAACTCTGTGATTCCTTTATAGGATGTTTCTCTCCACCATACATAGCAATAAATTAGCAATAGAAAGCAGTTAAGGCCAATGGGATATGAGCACAACTTTTCATTCAGTTACTCCTCCACTGAGTACAAGATCTTGTACTGCCCAGTGCCAACCTTCCAAAAAGAACTAAGCCTTGATCTCAAGCCATCTGGTGGTAAAGAACCCATCACAGGAGTTCAGCGTACAATCTTCCTCTCTTATTCAGACAGGTAAAGTCGATGAATATAGACATTTGCATGCTAATAAAAAATACAGAACATAAGAAACATACATCTTCAGCACTTTTTTTGTTTTCCTCTGGGAGGTTTTGATGGCATCCTGGAAAAAAAAGTCTTGCTACATTTTCATTTCTGCACTAGTCAATAGTACATAATGTTACAACATCCATAAAAAGTGGCATTTTAAAAAAAATCCCAGGAAATTACATCTGGCTCACCGAAAAGGCATCAGGAGACAGTACCGAATCAGGATCCCAATGATCCACACAACAGTCAGTTGCCAGCTGACACAGTGAAAGTTGGCATTGGTTCTGCTGAGGAGATTCCAGGACAGCAGCTCCTCTGAGGAGAAGCGCCGTGTGACTTCATCTTCTGCCACTGCCTCACATGCCTTCTTGGCAAAGTACATAACGTCCCCAAGGTGGAAGTATTCCCTGTGGTGGCCAGCCATCTCCTTTTCCATGGATGTTTCCTCTCTCTGGATGATCCCTTTGTAGCAAGAAACAAAGAAAGAAAAACAACAAGGCAACTACATGAGGAAATGAGTGTTCCTTCCCCTTAGTAAAAAAACTGAAATGATCATGATTTTTAGACCTGACTCTCCTACCACTCTGAGCATCATAATTGCATTGGTAGGCTTTGCTTATGTACTGGCATTTACAAGTTACTTCTCTAATCCTATGCCATATCACACTGAACCACTAAGATGTTGAAGAAAGGAGACAAGTGTTCAGAGTGAGCTGCAAATAAAAGCCTGAGCACAACATCTACTTCACTGTCATTTATCAAACAACTGAAGTACACACAGTTCAAAATGTCAATAGATTTGTTGAATGAATGTCAACTGCCAAGATTACAGATCCCTCCTCTTGTCTTGACCCAAAGCCAGACAGTGTTAATATTGTTACTTTTCTTGCTGATGGTGTATAGTTTCACTTTTTCCATACTATCTTCCCAGCTGTAACAAACATCTTCCTCTGGTATTTTTTCTCAGAGACATCTCCTCCCCATCCCCTCTCCTTTAAGGGTTGCCTCACTACCAAGAAACATGAAAGCATCTAGATTTTTTACAGAGTTATACACAGAGTGACATGAAAACACTGCAGAAGAAGAAGGAAAAATTCATGTTTCATATCTGTAAAATTAACACCTCAAAGGACAGCCACACAGCAAAGCCTCAGTGATGATTGCTGAGGTCAGAGATCAGATTCCTACCTGCCTGGTTAAAATTACTAAATTGCATTGTTTCATGTCAGCTAATACTTGGTACTTTTTTTTTTTCTTTGGTTGGTTTCAGCTTTTGATTTTAAAGGGGGAGCATTAAATATGCATTATTGAAAATTAATTTAAAGTGCCTTAATCAGCATGCTACTAATAGATCGGAATCTCAAAAATTCCTCTAGTTACTCTTCAGTCAAACCTTCAATGCACAGGAAATCATCAGTCCTGAAAGTCACCAGTTCAGAAACCAAATAGTCTGTGTGACTAAAGAAGAAATAAAAGGAGGGAAGAGAAAAAAAAATAAATTACTGTCTCAAATTCTATCCCTGTGCCTAAAGAAGAGTGCAAACTGTCTGTGATCCATGAGATGGTGTAGCTGTTTTACTTGAGACTTGATCTTTTGCATGCTGGGAGGTACAAGAAGCAAGAGAAAACCCATAAAGAGCAACATCGCGTGCAAAAAATTCTCACTCCTGATCTTGTGCAGACTGAACTGACGGAGTCAGAAAGTATAAAATACACATGGGCCAGCTTCCCAAAAGCTTATCAGCAATACCTTTCTCTACTTACACTGGTCTCTTGAATGCCTTTTATTCAGAAGGCTCAATCATTCATAGCTATCTTGCCTATAATGTACTTAAGGTCTCTTTTGTTGGTTTACAAAATCAGCAATTACTTGCTCATTGAACTTTATCAACTTTTTTTTTTTTCTTAATACCAGATGCAATTTATATACCTGCTCACTTTTTCCTGGGTAAGATATTAAAGCATCTGCCCTTATACAAGATGAATAGTGCTGTGTCACCTTCATTCTTACCATTGGAGATTAAATTTTCAAGTGCCAGCGCCTTCTGCATTTTTACTCCCTTCTCAATCTGCAGGGTGGCCCACTGTTCCCAAAACAAGAAAAGTAGATGTTGATGGTTTTCATTTTGTTATTTCCAGGTAGTCTGTAATGTCCCTATGTGAATTGTCTAAGCTTCCTTTATTGAAGCTAGGTCTCATGTATTTCAAAATTCAGCCCAAAGGCTGTCTTGAACACCTCCTTTTTCATTTGTTACACTGATTACCTGTAGCCATTGTCGTGAAAGATCATTTGGTTCAAACTCATTTTCAAGAGACTGATAATTTTATTTTTTCTTCAGCCAAATTACTGAGCTATCTACGAGACTCTGTGAAGTCCACGAGTCCCAAACTCTCTCTTCCCTAGTCAACTTCAGGCAACACAGTTGCTTGAATAATAATGCACAATAATATCACTGACATTAGAGACATTCTGGAATAAAAGACCTGAAAAAAGATTTTAAAGAATAAAAGACATTATCTTATCCTGAGGACATCTGTGTCATTTGTGTTAACAGAAGGCAGTAGATGGATCATTTCTTATCCACAGCACTTCTGAAGCATTAGTTCTGGTAATCAGCTTTTACCCTTCTCTCACTTTACCTTTTTGAGAAAAAACAAATTTCTCCTCCCTGTGCAGACTGGCACTAAACTCAATTAGCAAGATCAAATATACCAATATGCTTACTTCTTAAAGCTTTACATTGGCACATAATGATTTCATAATACTTATATAGACATACAAATAGTAGCTTTCATCAGTACTAGATCCTCCTCTATTTAACTCAATATATTTGACCAAACAAAGAACTTAAGGTTCTCGTGTATAGGCTGTGATCATCTTTAAGGCATCAATGATCCACTCAGCACATGTCCTCACCTGGTATGAACTCTTCCATCAGCAGAAGAGTCCAGCCTTCTACTTTGCAGTAGGCTCTTGCTGAACAGTTTATTTCCCATCTTACTGGCATGCATAACCATTTACCTCACCACACAGCTTGATCACAAAATTTTCATCACCTGGCACACTACTAACTTGCACATGCTTTTAACTTCAACTACCTTCTTGCTACCCTTAAGTTTTGCATGGTCCCTATCAGCTCCTTCTGTAGCTATCAAAGTTAAACAAAATAATAATAATAATAAAAAGGATAGTTTATGATGGTGTAAACAAGATATTGTAGTTCCTTCAGTTGACATTTGTTACTGGCCATCTTAAAAACAAACAAACAAACCAAAAAAAAAAAACAAAGCAAGGAAGCCAAATAGGCACAGTGGTGTGATATTTGCAACTGCATAAAATCCATCTGATATAACACTACAGAAGATAAAATAAATTAAAATAAATTAAAATAAATAAAATAAAATCATTTATTTTAATTTAAAATAAAATAAAGACATTTGGCTTATCTATACTGGAACATTTTATTAAAACACAGCATAAATTTAAAACACAGCAGCTGTTCCAGAAAGCAGAAGACCAGTTTATCCCTGGGAAAGCTGAACTGGTACATTAACTGTCTCAACCTGTCACAATGCATGGTGAGTCACTCAGGAGTGGGGACCTGGGGGGGTGTCAAAAAAGCCTGCAGCCCACATACTGAGACATGAAAGAAGATTTGAAAGAAGATAGTGCACAGCAACAAGAAAGTTGTGATAAAAGTGAAGATAGGCATGTGGCAAACTTAAGCCATTCATTAAATTCAAACTGGTACTGTTTAATATCTTTATCAGTGACATAGACAGTGAGATCGAGTGCACCCTCAGCAAGTCTGCAGATGACACCAAGCTGAGTGGTTCAGTTTATACCCCAGAAGGAAGGGATGCCATCCAAAGGGACCTGGGCAAGCAAGAAAAGTGGGCCCGCATGAACCTAATGAGGTTCAACAAGTCCAAGTACAAGCACTTGGTTTGGGGTAATCCCAGACATGAGTACAGACTGGGAGAAGAACTCATGGAGAGCAGCCCTGCAGAGAAGGACTGGGGGATTCTGGTGGACAAAAAGCTGGACATGAGGCAGCAGTGCACACTTGCAGCCCAGAAGGCTAGCTGCATCCTGGGCTGCATCTGCCCCTCTGAGGCCTCACCTGGAGTACTGCATCCAGGTCTAGGGCCCCCAGCATAGGAAGGATGTGGGGCTGATACAGCGGGTCCAGAGGAGGGCTGCAAAGATGATTAAGGGGCTGGAGCACCTCTCCTGTGAAGAAAGGCTGAGAGAGCTGGGGGTGGTCAGCCTAAAGAAGAGAAAGCTTCGGAGAGACCTCATTGCAGCTTTTCAATACTTAAAGGGGGCTTACAAAAAAGATGAAGAACAACTTTTGTTAAGGGAGAATGGTTTTAAACTAAAAAAGGGGAGATTTAGATTAGAGGTTAGGAGGAAATTCTTCACTGTAAAGGTGTGAGACAGTGGCACAGGCTTCCCAGACAAGCTGTGGATGCTCCATCCCTGGAGGTGTTCAAGACCAGGTGGACATGGCCCTAGACAACCTACTCTAGTGCATGGCACATCCTTGCCCATGACAGGAGGCTGGAACTGGGTGGTCTTTAAGGTCCTTCCAACCCAAGCCATTCTGTGATATGATTCTACGATACTCTGTTGCTGGTCCTCACCCCCTACCTGATATCCTGAAGGATAGCTCTAAGGCATGAGAGACAAAATAAAAATAAGTCACCTAAGCTTTGCAAATAAAGCCCCTTGCCTCACTTTCTGTCTTTTGTTTTCCTCACCTTGCCCACAATGCTCCTACATGAACAGGCACCTGTCAGTTGGTAAGCATTTCCAGAAATCAGCTTGCTCGTACTGTCTTAAGGGATTCTGAATACCTCAGGGCATCTGCCTTTTGATTCCCAAGTAGAAGAGGGGTGATAATCACTGACCAAAGTGACTCACAAAATCATATTAACAAAGTCAAATGAACAAGATAAGTAAAAAATGAACAAAAATTGGAAACATCGGCTAGAAAAGTAAAAAATCCTACTACTATTACCTAGTACCTCACAGCAGAGACAGCGGGATAAAAGTGGCACTCTGAAATTAAGCAGGCAACTAAGGCCACAAAGGGAGAGGACAAGGTAGACAAGGAAGAGCTTTCCAGTAGAGGAATGCTTGGAAAGCAGCTGTCTGAGATAGCATACAACAGGTCTACAAAACCTAGATCAGTGCAGAGCTGGCACTTAAGATGCAGTAACACATTTTTCCTCTACTACAAGAATGGAGGAGTATCATATGAAAGTACAGGGCAGGGGATATGAACAGCAACAATGTAGTACATTTCCACAAAACACACAGCAAAGCTGTGGAGTTCATTGCCCAGAACATATTGCCAGAGATCTACTGAAAAGGGTTCAAGGAGCAGTAAGTAAGGGTTCAATTTACAGGAAGACACGGACTAAAACCATCATGGGACATAAAACACAGTTAGTCACCTCTACTAACTCATGAATCAGAACAAGAGGCTGAAGCAACGAGCAGTAGGGAGAGTGATCCTGGCAATACAGCTGTACACTCACCCAGCTCTTAGGCTTTTCATCGAGCACAGGAGCTGTCTCCTGCCAAAGCAAGGCTAGATCAAACTTAGATCAAAAATTCTAGATCAAACTTTGGACTGGTCCAGCAGTGTAGTTCCCGTATTATTTTTTGTGACATCTGTATGCTTCACTTGTTTTTGAATATGAAATAAAGCTTTTTGATTGCCCTTGTTTTGTACAGTATTGAGACAGAACTGTCTGGCTGGCCTTTGTTGCAAAACTGTAATGAAAGGCTGTTTCAAATATCTTACAAAACCATGGGTGTTGCAACTAACACAGACCTTAAGAGCTGAATGGAGCAACCTCATTCCTAAGTTTGCTGACTGAAAGACAACCCAGGAAGCAGGCTTTCTTTCCTCCCACTTCTCAGCTGATGAGGACCCAAGAAGCCCAAACATCCTTGCAGGTGATCCCAGCTGGAATTCTGAAGACTCCAACAGTCCGTGGGAGGCTCTGTCATTACCTTCTGAACAAAATGGGCATGAATAATAGTACATTATATTAATTACTCCCTTCATGGTACATAACATCGTAAGTTACACAATATGGAATGATAATTTTTAAAGTTTTCATTTCTTCTTTTTTTTTTTTCCTCTCTCTTTTTTTCTTTTTAAGTACAGCTTGGTGTGTTGTTCTGTACTCACTTTTTCTGTATTGCGTAATAATTCATTTCTGCCTCTTTTTCTTTCCATTCCCATGTTTTACTACCTCTTCTCCTGTGTCCTCTCAAAAGCTTTTTCTAATAACTCACCACACAGGGTCTTTCAGTTCTCTTCTTAGCTGTGTTCTCATGGGTGACAAAGGCACAGTGTTTAACTTGGGGTGATTACTCCACATTCTGATATGATTCCCAAGAGAAAGTCAGTGAGTTTCCAGTGCCAGATAAAATCACCAGCTGTGATCAAGCACTTAAGATTTTTTCATCTAGCTTCCCAGTCTAGTCTCCTTTCACTGTACATGTGTTCATGTTCTAGCTGAGAACAAGAACCCAGATGATCGGGTGATCTGTGCGCTACATGGCAGGGCTGATGAAGATGTGCAGACAGGGATTCTCCACGTTCAGGTGTGGAAAAGCACTCACAACTCTTCTGGCTGCCCTTCAAAAGGCCAATGAAATAGGTTGAGAAAAGGCTCAAGCAGTTGTCTGGAGTAAAAACAAAACTATCATTTCTTTGTTATGTGATGCAGTGGCTAGCCTGGGATAAACATGAATTTGAAAGCACAGAAGGGAGGTTCTTCTATTAACCTAAGGGTTGGCAATATCTGCTTGTGCTCCAGTTGGAGTTTACACTGTATTAGCATCCTCAAAGCATGGGTGAGCCCAATACTCAAGTAATACTCTGCGTAGCTGCTCAAAGAAGTATCCACCATATGAGCTGTATAATGCCTTTCCTACAAATGACTGCTTCTCAAAGAACTGCAATTCTCCTGTTTCATACAGAACCTCAGGTCTCAAAAACACTCCAGAAGATCCTAGGGAAATGGAGCTACAGCTGTCTAACATGCTATTGCACTTTCCACACGACTGGGATCTCAGTGTGTTTATTTCATTCTAACAAATAGATTTTTTGCAGCTGCAGCAGTAAAGAACCTGAACTACATTTTCAGCATAGCTTTGCTGCAATCATCATTACAGACAAGTAAATATGAAGTTTGGAAAAAATGTGTTATTTCACAAAGAAAAGCTTATGTGCCTATGGTAGAGAATGACCCTATTGGAAAGGATAACACTAACCATTTCAAATCCATTTTTAATGTTTTCAGAAATATCTTAAAGACAAATGAATGGTAATAGCAGCGATTATGGGCTACCAGTTAAACAACTGAAATATTACTGTTCTGGAGTTCTTTTTCTGTTATACTATCAATATGCTTGGGAAAGCAGAAAGAAAATAAAATCAGGTCTTGTTTTGGAAAAAGGTTTGTTTTGTTTCAAAGAAACAAATATCTAGATTCCTTGCTGGAGAAGAAGCAAAGGGTAAAAATTCAAGTCTCTCCAGACAGAATACAGAGCAAAGATACAAAATACATAGATTCTAGCATGCTCTTCTGTTTCAGTCATTGTTTTCATTTCTAAAGCACTTCAGTGAAGTTGGAAAAGGAAAAAGAGGTACCTCATCATATGTCAACATTACCCATAGCTTACAAACAGATCTGCAAACTTGAGCTCTCAGCAAATTCACTAAGGGCTACAGATATCTTGTCTTTGAAAATGCAACTTTGGAAGAAATATTATTTGATATTCAAATCCTCGGTTTCCTTGTCTGCTCTTCTACTTTTCTCAAACTGCCAAAACCTGGAGGAAAACAAATCATGTTTTCCTTCTGTCTCCCAGCTTGTGTAGTTATTTATATCTATACGAAGCAAATACAGTGTTCTCAGATGAGAAGTTTTCCGTTCACTTCACTACACTATATAACAGACTGAATCAAATGCATGACAGTGGAGAATCCAGTCACAGTGTCCAAGTTTGGATTCCTTGGTAAACTACTAATCAGTTGTTAGGTACTCCCTAGAGCCCTGATATTCCTGGGATACAGTCATTACTGTGCCGATACATTCCTAGGTGCCTGGGCTAAGGACTTTTGGAGCAGCTATTCAGCAAGGCATCATACTTCACCACTAGGGCTAGCAACAATTCCTGAGGATAGTTTTTGTGCATCACTCTCTGAGTAAGATCTCAGGCAAGCAGGTAATGGCATGGCTAGACACAGGCTGACATTTCACAAGGCTATCAGTCAAGCTCTCTGGAAGGAGCCCCAGGACTTCCAGAAGAGGCCCAGCGCCTACACGCACAGGCTTGAACCCAGCACATCCCAGAGCAGCGTGAGCCGCAGTACGAGCAGAAGGAACCTAACCTTCCCTCTGTTCTCTCCCCTACTTCCCACCAAGATATATCTCAGCTACTCTGGTAGCATGAGAAGCTCTTTGCACAATTCCTCAGCAAAAAACAGCTAAAATGAATCAGAATATAAAAGCACAGGAAATTTCCCTTCTTTGCCTTCAGGACAGCAGGGAAACAACTTTCAAGCAAAGAACAAAACCAAAAAATGCCTACAAGGAACCAGCCTGAACCGCAGCACACTGAGTTGTACTCTGCCTGTTATCAGCTGTTGCAGAATTGGGAACTATACATAAGAGGATGTATTTGACTGCAGAGTGATTAATTACTTTTTTTTTTCTCTCTTTCTCTCTCTTTGATAAATCAATCCTCAGCATTGTTTAAGCAAGACTATCATGCTTGCAACCTGTTAGAAAAACTACGGATTATGACAAAAACATTTAATGCCCTTTCCAAAGAGAAGTCTTCCTACAATGAATGCCTGCCACGATGTGGCAAATTTCCTTTGTAACTGGTAAAAGCACGGGGTAGGGGAAGGAAACAAAGCAAACAAACAAAAAAAACCAGCACAAATTATTTCAGTATCTGCCAACTGCAGCAGCAGAGCTGTCCAATGAGCTCCTCAGGTTTGTGCCTGGTGAATTCAATTCTACATACAAGTGACACAAGCCTTTTTTTCAGGGTACTAATAAGAGTTAAAATCAGCATAGCAACGGCTGATAAAAAAAAAAAAAAAGCACAATAGACTATATTACATACACCCCCTGCAGCCAGCCATTTCCCATTGATATCAACATCTGAATCAAGTATCAACATCTAAAGTTCACAATCATGTCTGCTATGCTAAATTCAAACAGCTGAAGCCAGCTCCTGCCATAGAGCTCTTAATCAGTACTAAAAAAGAGACAAAGCTATTTTAATAAGACAGAAAAAAAAAATGGTAAGATAAGATGTATGTAATATTAATCATATCACATTGCCCTGAACACATTCTGCTGCACAGATGCTCCAGCAGTCTAATAGCAATAATTTTTCTGCCATATGTAGAAGTATACTCACAAAAAACAGTTTTCTATCAGAAAAGACAAAGGTTATATATTGGAAAGCTGAAATGCTTTAGTGTTTAAAAAGATAAATTGACAGCACCTACTTCTTGGCCACTGATGGGCATAAAAAGTCAGACTTGAAAAATGACATGCAATCCTGGCTTATCAACATGCCCCAAAAGCTTTCACTGTTATCAGCAGAATGAGGATCTTAGCCATGACCTGTTCATCTCTAGAAAAATTGCACTTTCGGAAGGTGGCATGTGTTCCTCAAGTTTTGTACAGCAGAATTCGTGACTGCTCCATCACACAAATTTATAAATGGAAGAAAAACAAACACAGTCTGTATTTTTACCTAGAAGAATACTCATTCATGGTATATAACTGTAACTACCAAAACAAAACCATTAAGCTTACATCTGCAATACATTTTTGTGTTACTTAAAAACTCTCGTAAACTAAAGCATCATTTTATTGATACTTTACTTTCCTGAAGTATAGCATGAGGTATTCTAACCAGACTGAATTAGAAGCAATATAACATGGAATCTCTAACATAAGAAAACCTCAAACTGATTCTAGACTATAACACAGCATTTAACTAGATATCATTAAAGACAACATTTGTGTAACTTAAGAGCAGGAAAAAAACAAAACAAAACAAAACACAAAAAAAAACAAAACAAAACACTTATGTAAACATCTCAACGTAAATGGAAACCTCCTTCATGAGTTTTATGGCATCTGTATCAAATAAACAGATTTTTTTTATTATTATTAAATATGTCCTGTAGTAAAGATGTAACTTTTTAACACAATTCTCAACTTACCTCTAATGTTTTTATTAAAATTTTCACATAGATGTGAGAAATCCCCAATGACACTCTAAACATGGAAGGCAACAGAACTAACACCACAAACAAAATCAGCCAGACTAACAAAATTTTGCCCTCTGTAAGGGCCTGTCTGTTTTCTTCCATGCTTGCTCCTTCAAAATGCCAACCTGCTGGCTTTCTGAGAATATTTGTTCATCTGCAGTGGAGAATCCAGCGAGCTTCAAAAGTCAGAGGCAAATAAAAATTACACATTCTAAAAGCCAAAGCTATCCCTAGGAGAGAGCAGCTGCCCTCTAAACCTGCCACCAGAGATGCTCTCAATGATAGCATAATTTTTAGCTTTTATTCCGCCCTAACTCCACCCACTGCCATATAATTGATAAGCATTTACTCATCAGATATAATATAGGGTAGAAGAAAGATAAAACAACCAAGTAATAATATATGTCAGGTAATAAGGTGCTGCCAATATGGAAACTTGACAATGTGTCAACTAGTTTCTACAAGACGTCCTGCCAATAAATTACAGAACAATTCCAAATAGGTGTGGTTTTCAAGCCTTGTCAAATGTTCTATTCTAAAAAGTAATGTACATGGAGCATTTCCACAAATTAAGCTTGATCAAATTATTAGCTTCTTTGGGCAAACTTTCTTCTTCACAATGGAACGACTGTCTTGTTTCACTATCTCACCACAAAAACCAAACTGAAGCTTTATTGGGTTTGTCAACTACTCTTTTTTTTTTTTTTTTTTGTGTGTGTGTGTGTTTTTTTGTAATACCTCTGAGATGTAAATGTAAATTGCAGCAGGCAGGAATCAACAATAGAAGGGAATAAAACCTGCTCCCTCTGTTGCTCTACAAGAAATTAGCCAAATTATATCCAAATTATATTACAGGGTTACAAAATGTACTGTGGTGAAGTAACAAGTCACCTATCTTTGCATCTATCCAAATGCACAATTTAAATATGCTTGATAAGCAGGTTTCTCCTTCTATCCTATGAGATGCCAATAATTTAATTCAGTATTTTGAGAAAGACCCAGTTCAGCCCCTTATCCTGACCCCTCTCCTCTCCTTTCACATGCATCAGAGAAGAAACTAAAAAGTTAATAGCTGTATCCCTAGAACCTAAGGGGAGCCCATCAGCTGCTCATTTACAACCTGATCGCAGAATAAGCAAACAAAATTGTGGAATGAACACTCTGGGCATAACTTCCAAAGCAGTTATATGCTGGTCCACGCAAGACCATTCCTTTGCACGCAGTTACATTTGCATGTTTGTCTGGAGCAGGCGCTGTCTGTTCAAAATGCCTTCATCCACGGGTACCACAATCTGGTTTGTGTGGTGAAGCAGCCTCGCTGCATGCAAGCAGGGTTCTTCAGGAATGAAAGCAGACCCAAAGACACATGCCAGAAAATGAGCACAATATGCTCCAGTCATTAACAGAAGCACAAGAGTCAGAGTGCACTGCATACCACTAACTCCTTCTGTTCACACCTTGCACTCAGGGACACACAAGCAGTCTCCTCACATTTTACAAGCTCACAATACCATGATATCCTTCTTGTGCCATACCATGGGGTGAAGTACCTTTTGTATCTTCAGATTTGCTGCTGAATGTCAGTCTTCTGATCTTCATAATTCCACTGCACCTTCTTCAGCAATCTGACTTTCCTTTTGCCTCTTAATTTTCTACCTGCCTTTGCTAACCTGTTTCTGAGCCTTTGTGTCTTCTATAAGACATTGCTGTTTGATTTTTTTTAACGTTTTCTACCTTCCCATGGCTTTCTCTCAATGTTTACCTCAAACCCCTTACTCTGCCGTCAGGCTGGTGCTGCCACATGAACCATTACCCACTGTTCCTCACCCCTCTCACCAAAAGGTATAGGCTCATCTGGGCTTCTTGAGGAACAATATTTCTTTGTCAAAAATAAAAAGCTTTGGTCGCTTGTTCCTCTTTAGCTACCATTCTTTACATTCTCATTTATGGCCTCTTCCCACATGAGCTTGTCATGCGTTCCCTAAGGCAGCACAGGGTAGAGGGTTGTGGATAAAGGGATATCAATTCTCTGGCACAACACAGCTCATCTGAATAGCTTTCAGCTTCAGCACAGGGCATTGGCATGCACAGCGTCTGGATGTTAAAAATTTTGTGGGCGGGAGGGTGGAGGTAGTTTCTGGGACCTAATGTAAGGCAGGAAAGGTGGGCCAAATGAAATATTGATAGCCCATCAAGACATAACAGGAAGGTGTAGCAACAATCTTAATTGGATGCCTTGGCAATCAGCCCGGGCATGGGAAAGAGAGATCACTTCTTGAAAGGAGAGGGAGAAAGACATATTTCTCTAACCTCAAGTTTCCCCTCCTGAATGAGGGATCATAACATAGAATCACAGAATCACAGAGAGTGATAGGGACAACTGTTTTCCATCCTGTCAGAACTTACCTTCTGCACTGCCTCTCTAACCTTTACCAAGTCATATTCCCCTCAAACCACAGCAGCAGCATGACACTTGAATTCTTCCCTTCTACCTTCTAGAAAAACAGAGAGCAAGCAACCCTCCCCTGCTCACCCTTCCACCCCTCTTGAATAATGGGATTGCAACCCTTTGCCAGCTATAATTTTTCCTATAATTTTCCCTGGGAAACCGTTCAGTCAAAGACCTTTGAGTCCTCCTGGGATAGCTCTGATACCTCTGACAGCTATCATGGGCATATCCCCAAAAAGCAGAACAGGTAGCAAAGTTATGCTTGCTGAGATGCACCACTGGGATGGGAGAGGGAAGAAATAAAACAGGGCGTTTTGGCAATCTATTGCTTTTCAGCCAACATGTCACATTTGCCACACAGCAGAACATAATTTCAAGCTTTTGGCCAACCACACAGGCAAATGAATCCTTTTTGTGGCCATGGAACATATATCTTTATACTGACTTACCAGTCTTAAAGAGGTTACTTATGACAGAAAGAAATTATTCTGAAGCTTCATCTTGCTGGCATCAGATCAGTCAAACCTGACTCTAATGCTTATTTGCTGCTCTTAATCCATACAAATGACTTTTGGCTGCCTGAGAAAAATGGGAGACATTGATATTTGTATTTCTTGAGAAAGAGATACATACATTGCCCTCATCTCCATCATTTTCTCTAAAACCAAAAGATCCGAGTGTAGGCAACAACTGATAAAAATAATGTGTGACAAAACTCAACTTTATCAAAAAACCTCAACTTTACCACTCAACTTTATCAACTCAGAAAATTACAAATGCCAACATTCATCTGTGCCAAAATACAGGCAAAGCTTCGGCTTGAATCTGATCTATGATATGATTGTTATGAAAAAAAAAAAAAAGATGATAAGATCTTTATGAAAAAATTCTAGGTCAAACCCCCAGCTGAAGGGATGCAAGACACAGACTCCTGATGGCTATTGAACAGAAGTTTATTGCCCTTTTTCACTACTACATATACTTTCCCCATAGTCCCACGTGCTGTCCGTGCCTGAAACTGTCATACAATTGGTTAGAGACCCTCAGACAAACTTCGAGCCAACCAGCAATTGGCCACTGCCCAAAGCTCATCTTTAACACTGTAGCCAATTTACATTATCTCAACTTTGCTCAAGTTTTTGTTTCTACTGCTTGTTTCCTCGTTATCTCTAATTCAGGGATGTGTGAAACAGCACGAAGCCACCTGCAAATTCTTTTCCCACACCCAGCTGCCCATCTGCTTTTAAGAACTGCTTGTACAAAATTCTAGCATGTTAGCACTGATAAGCTTTGTTAAGCTTAAAGTAGCTAAGTAATAGTACTTAGACTTCAGTGAGGCTATATATCCTGAAATGTTGTCTCTGATATGGGGTGAAAAATGATTACTTAGGAAAAAGAATAAAAACATGGAAAATGTGCACTAGTTTTCAGGAAGCCTGCAGTGACTACCGCTCAAGAAATTCCTCAGCCAGATGCAGTTGCTTTGTATTTAGTAACAGTTATAAATTTATTTTCTATGAACTTTTCCAGTCTCCTCTCAAACCCACATAGCTTTTAGTATTCATAGCTGATTGTAGGAAGTCATCCCTGATTATATTGTGACTTTTAAAAAAATCACCTCTTTTTGTTTGAATCTGGATCCTGCAGATTTATCTGACATCCCCTGCTTCTTGTGTCAGAGACTGAACAAGCAATCCCCAGCTACACTTACCAAGTGTATTTGTAATGTTTTCCATGTATTTTATAGATATCTGTCATATCCACCTCAGTCATCTACTTTCACGGGAAGACAAATAGGATAATTAGTCATTCTTTATACAGAAGCTGTCTCATACCTTTCATTATCCTTGCTGCCTTTCTCTATACCCTTCTTGAGGCAGGACCTGGAAAATCATACAAGTCATCTGACTGCAAAAAAAGTTGGGATTTATACAATAACATGATGACATTATCTGTTTTGTTTTCTAATTTCTAACCCTGACATTGTTAACACCTGATCTGCTTTTTCAGCTGCCAATGAGTTGATGCTTTCATGAACTATCTTTTCAAATCTTAAAATCTTGTCTGAGACTAGTCAGTTCAAAACTCATTGTTTTGTATGTGAACTAATGTTTTTTCTTTTTCTCCAACATGCATCACCTTATACTTACAAGCCATGTTATAGTATGGCTGCTTAGTTTTCTTACAAGCCTTTGTTGAAGGAATTTGTTGAAAGGCTTCTGTAAATCCAAGATCAATCAGATCACCCTTATCCACATGTTTTTTGATACCCTCCAAGGATAGCCTTATGTTTGTGAGGCAGGACTTCCTTTTAGGAAAACAGTTTTAACTCTTCCCAGATAAGTCATATTTATCCAGATGTCCACTGTTCTATATTATAGTTTCCACCTATTTGTTTTATGTAAATATTGGACTGACAGGCTTGTTTTCTGAAACTCTCTTGGAACATTTTTGTTAAAAAATGCCACTCTGTAGTCTCAGGTAACAGGGCACTCTTAAGTAAGAGTAATCTGTTGCAGCTTCAAATTCCTTTAAAACTCTGTGTGATTGATCTTAGTGCCTATTTCATTTTGTTTGCCTACAATCACCTACAGACACTTGTCCATATAGATTCTTATGATAATAATCATTTATGATTCTGAATAGTTTTACTGTCAGTGGATTTACCTAAAATCTAATGTATATCAACCAGCTCTGTCTTCTGGATTCAGAAGACATTCCAGCAACATAAAAAGAAATAAGACGTATGTTATGTTTCATTCCACAATAAAAGAAAAGTGGTCATTTCAGCTACAGGTTCCTACAAAAGTACCCTAGGTCTGTGGATTCTTTAAAAATGCAAACCTTTTCACCCATTCCTTAGTAATGAGAAATAGAGAGAGGGAAAGAGGATATCATGACCTCTAATTTAGAGGCAGCATTTTAGTGCTGTAAATACTTGAATGGTAAAGATTTCTCCTTTTTGACATTTCGTTATTTTCCTATCTGTTTTTTTTTTTTTTCCACATAAAATCAACATAGGCTAGTTCCCTAAAAATGTCCATTTTAACAACTTTTGAGTAGATTCTAGCTGTATCGTCTGTAAACAATTTAATAAACTACGCAATTTATTGTAGTATGTGGTTTTAGCCAAATGAGAGAATCAGCAGGGAAAAGGAAAAGGAAAAGGAAAAGGAAAAGGAAAAGGAAAAGGAAAAGGAAAAGGAAAAGGAAAAGGAAAAGGAAAAGGAAAAGGAAAAAAGGGGAGGGGAGGGGAGGGAAGGGGAGGAGAAAAAAAGAGGAGAAGAGAAGAGAAACATTGTCAGTGCTTTTTGTTTTGTCTCTTAATTACACAGGGGAAAACAACAACAACAACAAACATCAAACAAAAACAAAAACAAAACAAAACAAGAAAACAACAAACAGCAATACCAAGCTCTTAGTGTAGAGAAAAGAAATAAAAGATAAAACAGTAACGTATTTATTAGGTAACCTTAAGGCCAGACTGGAAAGCCCTGCCCATGCTCATAAGAGGCCTGAGGATTTTCTCATTGGTAAAGGTAAAGGCTTCAAATTTTAATCCCTAATGTGGATTATTAGGCTAGATACTGTGTAGTGGTTGGAATTTCACAACTATTCATTTTGTTGTTGTTGTTGTTGTTTCCCCAATTTGAAGAATGGCAAATGAAGTACAGTGGAAGAAGCAGAGAAATGTCCTGAATCTGACTCTGGTGTGAAAAAACACTTTCTTACAAACATTAAGTAAATGTGATGATGATTTAAAACCTGAGATAAATCTTCTTCTAAACTGAAGTACACGGCATTGCACTGTCACTTTCTGAAAAGCTGTAAATCTTCAATCTGCCAAGTGTACGTTACACGGCAATGCTTAACAGTTCTCAGCCGTGCTTCCCTCAAGGGCGGAAAAGTAATTTGTTATTGTTCTGTGCTGGGAACAAATTAACTCAACAGCAGCTCAGCTAAGGTTAATGAAGTTTTAGTTGCTGAGGTAGGGTCAAACCTTTGCCTGTTTATCTTTCCAGTACCTCTTTGTCCCCTGTCTTGTTCTTAGTGGAATGAGTAATAGTAACTCTAGCCACAAGATAGCAGGTAGCCCATGCAGAAGAGTAAGAACTCTGTTCCTCTTGGTGGTAGACTTCACCGTAGTCATAATCATGCCTTTTATTATTAAATTACTGTAAAACTGTGAACTGATTGCATACACAGTTAATGCCAGACATTGTTGAGAAGTGTGTTAGATCATACTCGTAGCATTTATATATGGTTCACTAAGAAGACAATATAAGTCAACAGAGCTCAGCTGCAGATAGGAAGTTGTCCATGCAACTATCAGGAGGTTTTTCTCTAAGCAATTATGTTAATGGGAGTCATTGTTGTTAGCAATAGTATTATTATTACAGTTTTAGGAGCAATTGTGAAAAAGAAAAAAGAAAAAAGCAGTCCTCCTCCAAAATAGAAACTAAGTTAATGTCCTTGAGTATTACTGATTAATAACACAGTGAATAAAAATTCATACAGAGAAAGCTCCCTTGTAACTCTGAAATTCACCATGCCAGGATGCAGATCAGTGAAGATCTACTTTCTAAGTTTATGTGTAGGTAGCAATATGTCACAGACCCATGTATTGATCTTTGGTCTTTGTCCTACCTGTTCCTACCACAAGCCACTTCCAGATACTCAGGAAGTATATTCCTGAAATGCTGACGGAAGAAAAGCAGACATTTCTTGTTTTTGTTTTTCCTGGCCTACTAAAGTATGTTGAGAAGGTTTTTGAGCCTCCAGGTGTGTGCCTGGGGCCTCATCATGTCCCAGCGGCATGCTACAGTAGGAGCCAGATTTCCTGCCCTATTTTCTCCCACTCATTTGTATTGGCTAGGCAATTTGGAAGTACAGGTGGTCTTGAGGTACCCAAAGGGCTTTGGGAAAGGAGCTATTTAGAAATATACAGAAAGACAAGGATTTCTGAATATACAGAAGAATCATCAAGCAAAATAGCTACAAAGGCCCCTCAAGATTTTGTTGTGAGGAAAAAGTAAAACACATTCACTGCAAGACTTGTGAACATGGACAAAATTTCTGCAACACTGGAGTAACATTTTAGTTAATGTTGAAGTAAGGGTTTGGGCTAGAATTTGTGTTTCTACGTATCATTCCACTGTTTTTAGTTATGACTATGTTTTAGTAAGGAAGAACTCTTTTTCTCCTGGGATTTGGGGATACTCTTAAGTGCCTATCTTTATTTCATTTTGACTCTCAGGAGATGGGATGACCACATTTTAGCTAGAGTAGGTGGGAAAACCCTGATAAAAGATTCTAAATTAAAAAGAAAACTATCTGTGGTTTACCAGCGTTTCTTTCTCTGTCTCTGGATAGTTCTGGTTAGATTTGTACCAGAGAAACAATAACAACAAAGAGGATACAACAAGGACCCTCACACATGAAATCTTACCCCCGTGAAAATAACTGCAATAGATAAAAAGCAATCCTTCATTCCTGGCTATAGGAACAAGAATTCCAGCTCTCTGCTTTGATAACTAACTCCTTGCAAATGGAGCACATTAGAAAAGTCTGTTCTCCAAAAATACCTTGATGTTTAACCCCGGCTGATCGTGTCCTGTTGTGCTGCATCTTCTTGCCAGAAACCAGTTTGCAGACTTCTCAGCTCCTTCTGTCTTTACAAAGGCTTCTGCTTTTGGTGCTAACCTACTGCTGAACTGGTATTGGCATGGATTTGCTGGCTTTCCAGACAACTGCCAACATCTGCAAATCCTGGACAACTGTTTTTTGTGTACCCACAGAGCAAATCTGGTATGCATGCTGCGAGACCTAGTGTAATGTAGAATAGTGGTCCTGTCCTTTCTTATTTTATGCCAGTTGCATCTCCTATCCCTATGGGTTTGTTGGTTTATTTTTGGTGATGGGAAAAGAATCAAATAGTTGATATGAGAGGTATCTAAATGTCCCCCAAACAGTATTCTGAAAAATAAATACTCTTGTAAGAAATACGGATATTTGTTACAAATGACAGATCAATTTCCTTTACCGCTGTCTAGTACCCATATTATTTTCCAGTGCTCAGGTAGAAGTTTTTTTGCTCCCATATTAACAGTGGTGTAAAGCAGAAAGACAGTGAATGTGAGTGAGAATAAACCCAAAAGCATTGGCATCTTAAGTGTTTTCCTAGTGATTTTGAAACGCTGTCTTTCTTATACAATATATTCATTCAGCAGTTATGAACATTTGAGAGTACTAACAAATGAAATTAACACTGTTGGTGATTAGAGGTGACTGAGCAGAGAAAGGAAATTACCTAAGTTTCTGTAGGCAATCAATTATATGTAACAAATATGACTTACTAATAACATAATAAAGTATATAAATATACTTGGTTTCCTTTTAATGACAGTACACTTATTAGAGTATTCTTTCTAGCAAGACTCCGCTAACATCAGAAATTTTATACATGAGCAGGAAACAAAATGAAAGATACTGAAAGTAAAGCTACTTCAGATGCTTTTGAATGTAGAAGTGAAACGTATCTGTTTGAGAAATTCCATACATTCATCAGGCAAGCAGGGAGAGGATCACATAACTTTCTGCTGTCCTTTCTCAGACTGTTACTGATGGCTTAATGTTTATTCACAGTGCTTTATATACCATACATTATTAATCAGATTTTAATGAGAAGTTCTCTGTTTTTATGTTCCAGTTTGTTATGTAGCAATTACAGCAGGGTAATCAAGTCTTGAGTTCTTTTCTTTAAGATCTAGTACTGCGATCTTCCACTCTCATGCATCTTAGACAGTACTAAATTAATTAAAAATGATAACTGAAATTCCCCAACTGAAACATCACAGAAGTTTTCTCAGAACACTGAGTCTATCTCCTGTAAATGTTCCAGATCAAGTTGCAAGAATGCTGATCTCATTAGAAAACCAAATCATAAACTGCCAGGGAGAGGAAGGAGAGGAGCCTTGCAGGTTTCAGATACCAAAAAAATCAAGAGGCCTAAACTAGCCAGAAAATCCTTCTTAAAGAAGCAGCCATAGTGAGTTTTCTAAAGCACATGTACTTTTGTAATGTTTGACTTGAACAGAACTGGTGGACCTTAGAGCTTTTCTGCCTTACTGAGTTTCAGAGAAAGTGGTTTTAGATCATAAAGACCAAGCTAACAAGAAATCACAAACTTGGCTTTAAGGCAAGTACCCTATTCACAAGACCCAGAGAGAGTCTCCTAGGTAAATAACAGCATTAAATACTTGTGTATCATGTTTTGCCTGTAAGCATAATTTTATGTTTTGCAAATATGCCAGTAAACTTCATCAACACTCTTTGAGGTAGGCAAGAATTGGGTTGTCCTCTGTAATGGCTGGTTTTTGTCCTCTGCTGGGGGGAGCCAAGGACCATGAAGACAAAAGGGTCTGTCACTGGGGATTGACGGTTGCCAGTGACATTTAAAGAGGGTTGGGACTGGGAGGGAATGACACACTCCCAGTCTTTCCTCTCCTCTGCCAATGCAGAGTATAACAAAAATGCAGCCATTTCTAGGGTGGAACAATGCAGCTGCTGGAAGGCAACCAGCAACTGTACAAGTGCAACAAAATTGCACAGTTTGTAGTAGGGAACAGAGAGTAATATCAAGTTTAAATGAATTTGCAGAATTCAAAAAGACAGACTATAATTTTATCAGTTGGAATTTCAGCAGGGTGCTGGGATTTACACTTTTATTCATCTAAAAAAAGTGTAAATCTGGGATTTACACTTTTCTTCATCTAAAATATTTGGGAAACTATAATGAGTGTCAGGACCTCTTATTCTGAAAGCAGCCTGAGGCAGAACAGCCTTGACCACTGCAGAGCAGTAGGTCCATACTTAGCAGGAAGGAAAAGGGAGAATTGCTGGTACAATCCATGTGCTCAGCAATTCTTAACTGTGTATCAGTGGCCCCTCTGATTCTGTTTTTGGGTACTCTGACCAGCTGCTTCTTTAGTGTCTGATACTGCAAAAAAAGGGGTAAGGAATTATTTCTTCCTTTACTGTGGTCCCATGAAATAGGACTAATGGACAGTGGATAGTCACTGTAGGAAGTACCTAACTAACACCAGTTATTTAGGAGAAAATTATGAAGCAATGAATGCATGCCCAGGATTTTAACATTACTGAATTATTTTCCCTATATAACAGCAGCTAGATCAGTGTAATATTCTAAAAACCCTTTGCTGTTTGTTTTTATTTTATATAGGGCAGTGTTTAGAGGGTTTACTCCTATAATATTTTCTAACTGCCACTGAGATTATTTAACAAAGAGATCAGTATTCACTTCTGTTGTATATGTTTTTACATATACATATTTTTAGAGTTCTTATTTTTTTATATTAGAAATGCAACTGAGTCACAACACTGATCCATTTCTTCTTTCAGTAGGGTGCTGTTTCCTGAAATATTACATCTTTCCTTTTTCTCACATTTTTTTTAGTCTGACCTCATCATCACATTTTCTTTATAGAAAAAAAAAAATTAAAAAAAAATAAAAAGAAAAACATATTTGATTTTTTTTTTTGTAAAGTTTTCTTTTGTTTTAAACAAAAATGCAACCTTTGTAAATATGCATTTTCATTTTGCTTGTGAAGTGCTTTACAGCGAACCATAAATTGTTCTCCATAGATCTTAACTATACAGAAGACAAAACATTAGAGAAGATTATTGTGAGTATAGGTAAGCAACACAGGAAAAAGAAAGGCAACTTTATATGTAAAAGACCCTTCTGATGTTATCAAGACCAAACCTGTTGTTATGTCTACAGGACATACAAATGAAATTAAGTGGAGAAAAAAAAAAACAGTATCAAAAACGACAAAAAAGTCTTCTAGCATGTAAGACCTTTGGATTTTTATGAACTGTTTTATATGAACCTTGTGATGAAATAGTCTTTTCTTTAAAGAGCATACCCAATACTGTCTACATCTTCCTTTACAGAATAGTTCAGAATATATTTGACAGATAATATTTCACATAATACTGAACTGCAGATGCTTGTCTTGTCACAGCTATATGTTAACACCATCAATGTTAAAGGTTGCAAAAGTTGTAGTATAGATATCACCAGGAGATATAACATGTCCGTATCTCATGCATCACAGTGCTGTTCTTATTCTTCCTGGCAGCTTGTGCTAAGGGTGTATTTTAAAGATGTTCTTTAAATGAAAAGGTTAGGTAGGGATTTAGTTTTCCCTGAAACATGCATTGTCTTAATGCAGTGTGCTGTGACATAGAGATCTGGAGTTCTGCACAGTTTGTCTGTGAGGGGCTTCTGTAGGCCACTGGTAGTTATTTCAGGGAACAGATCAATCACAAATAATTATTAATCCTAAATAATTCTCCTATGAAGAAAGGCTGAGAGAGCCGGGGCTGTTCAGCCTAAAAAGGAGAATGCTCCAGTGTGACTTTATGGCAACTTTTCAGTACTTACAGGGGGTTTATAAAAAAGATGGAGAGCAACTTTTTGCTCAGTCAGATAATGAGAGGGCAAGGGGGAATAGTTTTGAACTAAAAGAGAGAAGATTGAGATTAGATGTTAGGAGGAAATTCTTCACTCTGTAGGTCGTGAGGCACTGGAACAGATTACCCAGAGAATCTGTGGATGCCCCATCCCTGGAGGTGTTCAAGGCCAGGCCTTTGGCAACCAGATCTAGTGGGTGGTGTCCCTGCCCATTTCAGAGGAGTTGGAACTAGATGGTCTTTGAGGTCCCTTCCAACCTGAGCTGTTCTATGGTTCTATGAATTAAAGTAATTAATCCACTTCCCCCTCCCCACCCCACCAAAAAAAAAAAAAGAAGTCTCTGAAAGATTTGAGTTACTCCTCTTTGGATTCTGAGTTAGTTTGTTTGGGTTCTGTAACCAGTATCTTCCAAAGTGATGGAAGACTATTTTCTTTTTTTTCAGAGCTAATAAAAAAAAAATTGAAAACTTTAAATTAGAGATTTTGGTGGCAGAGGAATTGCTATTTTTTTAAATTGGGATGAAGAAAAGCATGTAGATTTAGACAAGTTCCTCTACTGACTTCACCAATACTAACTCCAAATTAGGTCTTAAGTAAATCACGTTATTTCTCAGTAGCATTGTATAGGTACAACTTCAGGATGAACTGAATTTTTAACCTACAAGTTCTTCATTACTCATGATGACAGAGAAGAAATCAGTCTGATTCATAGATTTTATGGTAAAGTTTAATTTAAACAATTTAACTAAAATGAAGTGACAACAGTTTAGTGATACTGCAATGTCATTTTTATGAAATTATTTTCCAGATCAGTAATGCACTTAAATCTCTAACGATGTTTGCACACTTCTGAAATCGAAGACCTTAAATTACTTTTAATGTTTACAGGTGGAAACTGCAGATAAATATTACTTGTAGCTTCAAAACATCTGGATCATGACATGCTGGGTACATTTTTCTCAACATTCCACACTAATGGCAGGTGGCAGTCAAGCTGTGGCCTCCGAAAAAGAGGTGTTTGATGCATTTCCAGAACTGGCCTGAAATGTGGCCTTCTCTACGCAATCTCTTGCTGATCTCTGCTTTCAGCTTCACTGGAGCTGATTTCAGGGAGGAAAAATCTGATAGTAAGTATTCAGTGGCCAAGTAAGTGCAAGGCCCTTCTGTGCTGAATTATCACAGCTTCTTACTGTTAAAAGCTGCAAGCTAGACACAACAGAGTTGGCGGGACAAGTGACTTGCCTGTCTTCACAGAAAAATAGGGGATGTCCAAACTTAGCATCGTTATTTTCCTCTCAGTGGAATGGTATTTCAATACAGTTCTGTGTAACTGAAGGTAATTGTATGCATCCATATAACCAGCAAAAGAGTGAGGGACAACGGGTGAAATGGCAGCGCGGCAATGATGAAAGGCATCATTTTGCATCTTGCTTATGAAAGAGTCACTGATGCTCCACAGCCAAAACCACATGCCGTTTAACTGATGCTTGTCACCTCCTGGACTAAGATTTCCATTCTGGTTAGGCAAGAGTGAGAGATTGGAAAAGTTTGAGCAGAATGTCCAACAGCATTAGTTCCAATAACATCTAGAAAATCAGCTTATGTTATTCAGTGGTGAGTCCGGCCCTGGAGAGCAAGCACAAAGCCTCATCGAGACGCGTTCTTGCCTCTTCGCGTTGCCTAAAGAGGCTTCTTCCAAGTCTGTCCTGTAAAATTTTTAATTGTGCTCGGGCAGTAACTCAAACCAGGGCAGGCAAGCAGGTGAGGCCCCTGGGTCGTGTTTCACTCTGGGTATTCAGGAGGCGCAATTTTGCGTCTGTAAACACATGTAAATACAATATATCGCCGCAGGCACGCGCGAGGACAAGTGCTTGCGTTCTTCGTGCTTTCTGTGTTTAAAGAGGAGCCGTGTCCCCGTACGGCGGGGCTCAGCCGCCTCAGAGCCGCACCCCCGCCGCGGCGCGTCCCTCACAGCGGCCCCGCCCGCGCTCAGCTGCTCGCTGCCGGCCGCGGCGAGCCGGGCCGGGCTCTGCCGTGCTCACTGCGCAGGCGCAGGCAGCGGGGCCGGGCGCGCTCCCGGGTTCAGACGTGGCAGTCGGCTGAGCGGCGGCCTCGTGCGGCGGCTGCATGAGGCGCCCAGGTAACGGCACTAACGGTCCTAACGGCCCTAACATGGGGGGGAGGGGGGGGAGAGAGGACGAGGGCTGTGGGGAGTCCTGGCACAGGTACCGGGACCGGAGGGGAGCGGCGGCCGCGGCGGGCAGGTGCCGGGCGGGTCCCGAGCGGGGCTCGGGGAGCTTAAGGCGGTGTTTCCCGAGCTGCCTCCAGGTGAGTGCTGCCAGCTGGTGCTGGGGCAGCAGTAAGGCGTGGAGAGGCGCTTGTGTCAGCGGTGTTCTTCAGGCCAAGGGGCATCAGGTCACCTGGTGCTAAAGGGGGGAGTCAAAACCTTATTTTGTCCTTTCATTTAATTACGTTGTAATAAACAGACCCGGGGAAAGCCGTCAGGTTAGCTGACCCTGTGATCTTTCTCATGCCATTTCCAGAATGAATCCATGTGTCTCTCATCAGAATCTGATCACTAAAATCTTAGGGGATCTGTGTCTGTTGGTACCTTGGATGTTGTCTCCAAACCAGTTTCTATATGTACGTGTCTGAGAAGGGATTAAATATTCTCAGTGTTGAACAGAATCTGCAATTATGTTGGATAAGCTTGCGTTGCCCTCCCTGTGTGTGGCTGAGAGTTCCTGTCTCTCTCCAGCACAACCTCCGCATGTTTGTAGCGCCTGTGGGAAGTTTGACGTGGCAAGATTTTGTGTGGCTGTGTGTGAGGAAGCTGTGGGGGAAGTAGCTTCCCATGGACACTGTCACAGTTCAAGGATGAGGCAGCTGCAGCAGCCTCAAAGTGCAAATTTCTTCCTTTTTATATATTTAAAGTATTTATACGTTTATACCAGCGTGTAGGTAATTTGGTGCTGACTTACTGTTTTGGAGTAAAAAAACTCCCCCTACCCCTATCAGAAGGGTCATGTCCCTTCTGATAGGGGTAGGGGGGAAGAAAGTATGGCTGGCAGCAAGAAGCCCCTCTGTGTAAGTATTTTTCCCCTTTTCCTGTGCTTACCTTCTTAACTAGGAAATAGGAGAGAACCCCCTAAGCTTGCCCACCCAAAGCAGTTTAATGCTTCAGTCAAGAAATCTTATGCCTTTATGAGGAATGTGGCTTTGTGCCACAAGCAGTGTGTGAAGAGAAGAGGGCCCCGCACCCAGCTCCAAGTGGCTTCTTGTCTGACATGATAGATCAGTAAAACTCTGCAGAAATGTGTGTTTAATAAGAGAAGCCAAGAGGTGGGTTTTGTGATGAGTGTAGCTTTTCTCTACTGATGTGTCAGTGCAGTATGAATTTGTCTATTTCATGGTTTTGTGGGTGTTTGATTTAGATGATGCCTTCATGCGTGCTTATGGATCGCAATTCCTGATCCAGTCTGCATACTCAAAGATCACCTCATGCTACAGTCCAAAGAATGCGAAATATAGGTGGCTGGTAAAGCTATTTTAAAGGAACATTTAGCATATGAAATGCTGGTTTAGGTAATGGATCTCTAGTTCTTTGGGGATGCCCTAGTTGGGGCTTCACAGAAACACTAAATGCTCGTTCAGATCCTCATCGTTTCTCAAAACACTTTTAATTTGGGTTTAAAGACAGTTAGTGGTGTTCTATTTTTGTTTGTCCTGGTTTCAGTTAGCACAGAATTAATGTTCTTCCTAGTAGCTGGTGGAATGCTGTGTTTTGGCTTGGGATGAGAAGAGTGCTGATAACACCCCGATGCTTTAATTGTTGCAGAGCAGTGCTTATACTAAGCCAAGGACATCTCAGCCTTTTGCTCTGTCCTGCCAGCGGGCAGGCTGGGGGTGCAGTAAGAGCTGGGAGGGGACAGACCCAGGACAGGTGACCCAAACTAGCCAAAGGGGTATTCCATACCATCTGACGTCATGCTAAACAATATATAGGGGTGGCTAGCCGGGGGGAGGGGGGGCCGGACTGCTCGGGGTTAGGCTGGGCATCGGTCAGCGAGTGGTGAGCAATTGCATTGTGCATCACTTGTTTGTACATACTATTATTACTTTCCTATTATCACCATTGTATTATTATTGTTATTATTTTATTATTATTTTGTTATTATTATTTTCCTGTCTTATTAAACTGTCTTTATCTCAACTCACGGGCTTCACTTTCCATTTCTCTCCCCCGTCCCAGAGAGGGAGGGGGGAGGGTGAGCGAACGGCTGCGTGGTGTTTAGCTGCCGGCCGGGTTAAACCACGACATTGTTAAATTCAACATGAAATCAAAAGTGAAGAATCTTACAAAAGTGAAAGTTGGCAATCAAGGCTGCAGTGTACATCTGTAACTTTTCAGATCCCTTGGTGGAAAGTGCTCTGTATTTGCGAACTGGTCATGTAAAATACAGTCATCTGGTTTAGTAGCATAGTTAGTTTGGTTTAGTAGCATTCATCAGATTTTTCTGGTTCATTAAAGTTTCCTAGAAGTATACTGCAGGAAAGAGATAAAATGTCTTGCGAATGTCTCATCATCAGAAAACTTATTTTGATTGCTTTTAATCAAATTCTGCTGTTTTGTTTTATTTATTTTTCTTTTTTTCTCTGAAAACAACAGAATCAAGATGTGAAAGCTCAGGTAAAAGATGCCTTGGTAACAGTTTGGACAGTGTATGGTACTGTTGAGGCCATACTGCCCTCAGAGAACAGGCTCTCACTTGTGGAATGCCTTGTGCTCCGTTTCATCACACTACAGAGTCCCTTAGTAAAAAAGCCTGCTCAGGTCTGGGCCAGTAATGTGGAAGACAGCTGGAAGTTGGATCTCTGTCCATCCTGTAATTTATTCACAGTTTCAGCAGCATTGAAAGCAAGCTTTTACTTACTTGCTGGGATTAGGGACGATGTAGAAGGTTTGATGAAGAGCTACTACTCTGTTCCATACCCCATCTAAAACAAATCTGCCAGCACTGGAGAAGGATTTGCTAGGAGTTCTGTTCTCTAGTCACTCTGCTTTTCCTGATTTTTTCCAAGTACGTGGTATCTGGTGTGTGGGCCTCACTGTCTGTTTTGCAGGTGTAGCAGAAGTCTAGTTTTTCCCTGTGAAGAGAACAATTTGAGATGTTTTCTTCCACCTATACATTCTTCAGTTACAGTTTTTCTCTTGCCTGGGAGAGATGAATCCTGTTCAGATAAATTCAGTTAATTGTTTGAATTCACACAGTGGTAAGGAAAGCAACCAACCAGTTGCAGTCAAACAAAAGCATTGTTTTCCCCTGACCTCCAAATCCATTTTCGCTTCCAGGTATGTCTTAGGTCTTTTTGGAAGTGTAATTCTCAGCCTTTTAAAATGTCTAAAGAGTGAAGAGTAGTAGCAGGTATCATGTTCTCTTTTGCAGATCGTTAAGGAGGACCCCATACTTCGAGTAAGAATATTGCCATCATGAGTCAACAAAGTTATGTTGCAGCTCCTCCGTATTCCCAATCCCAGCCAAGAACCGGAGGCTTTTCTACAAATTTTGGACCACCTAATTCTTCACTTCATTATGGTGATCCCAACTCCTCATATGCAGCACCTCAACAAGGTATAAAATTGACTTAAAATGTATTTTCAGTCTGCCGGTTTTGTTTTGTATCTCTCTTGGTGTTTTGCATCTCTTCATGGTACTTGAGTCAACATACAGTGGTCAGCTAAAGCTGCTGATTGCATCCCACTGCTGATGCAATGGGATCCTGCCCTGGCTTTGCTTGCATTACTGTTTGTGCTCAGGTGTTGATGTAGGATGCCTGGTAGTGGGATTCTGACCTCTGTGTGTGAATACTATTGTCAGGGAAGCAGTAGGCACCAGTGCTCAATGCTGTGCTGTGATTAGCCTAATACAGGTGTTAATACAACAACAAAATTCTGGGAATAAAGAAATGTTTCTCAACTCCTATGTGTTAATGGCAAGGAGGATCTCAGAAATGTGTTGTATTCTTTGCAGTGGGACCTGTGTCCAACCAGGTTCCTGAGCACAAATGTGCCTATAAATACAGGTTGATGTTTTACTACTTAAGCTTGCTTGCTGGGTGATGTGTTTGGATAATGCTCGGTAATTGGAGCCCATCTGCTTTCTGAATGCTTAGGAGACAGTTACTTTCCATGAGAAAAGGGAAATTGGGTAGCTTTTACATGCAGATGGCTTGTTTGCTGTTTACAAATGAAATCATGCTACAGATAATGTAATTTGACATCCAAAAGATAAACCTGACTGTTACCGTCTCTCCTTTCCATTTCATTCATTTTAACTTGGTATGCGGCTTCAGATTTTTCAACAAGTTTAATAAGTGAGAATATAGTGGCTGAGGTCTTAAAAACAAAACATCAACAAAAGAAATTTGAGAGTACAGAACTTAAGCCCGTTTTGCTGTAAGTCATAGTGGTCTGATTTCAGCTAACGCTAGGCATACTAAACTTGTGAATTGGGACTGTGGGGAATATCCCAAAAGTAAGAATCCCCCCTTCCTTCATTAAATCTATTAACACACCTAGGCAAAGTAGGGAGGAAAGAGAGGGATCATCTCAATATGATTTCACAGAGGAAAATGACAGTTAAAATAATAAAGATGACTGAATTATTTTTTTAATACCAGTCAGATTATGGTAATTTACATTAAACTCAGTGTTTGTCATTTGGTAGGGTAATAACAGAACCAAATATTCAACTGTTTGCTTGTTTTATATATAAAATATTCTTTGTAAAAACATCAGGAGTTCTGTTACTTTAACCCAATGCTAAATGTAGTCAGAATTACTTCTGGTAATTGGCATATTACAGTGCTAGAAAAAATACCAGTTTAGGTGCCAAACAAATTTTTGATGTTAGAGTAATTTAAATTGATATAATTCAAGAAATAAAAATTGAAAAAACTGTTTATTCAACAGTGGTTCTTACATAAATTATAATCCCTTTATAGTTGATGTTCTATGATGTTCTAAATCTGAATTAACCCTTCTTAGCATAGATTTATTGGGCCTACATATGGAAGCAGCATTGGTGGGGGTTTTTGTGGCTTTTTTTTTTTTTAATATTGTTCCAAATTTTCTTTCTGACAAGGTCTCTGAAAGCAAAGGGATCTCATGCTTCTCACTACAAAAGTAGCCAGATGATAGGGAACTTCCAGTATCCCAAATTGGTTTGGAGGGTCTGTTTCTCCATTCTTGATTCTTTCTTTATGTCCCTCTTGGGTTCTTTTGCTGGAAGGTTAACAACTACTGGTTGGTTCCTTTTTTGCTGTCTTTTTCATATATGCTTCTATAGCTGACCAAGAATCTTTCCTTTCTTACAGAAAGGCTGAGGTTAGAAGAGACCTTTGGGGGTCATCATAAAGCAGGGCTGTATCCTTGTGATTTTTTATGATCTTGTGCGTTTTTTTTGTTTTTTTTTTTAAGGATTCTTACATAAAAGTACTTCCTGTTTGGCAGGTATGTCAAAATCAACTTTGCCTCTTGGATCTTCAGCTCCTGTTGGGCCTCCACCACCTGGTACACATCAGTTGAGCCAGACCAACTTCCAGAATGGGCCCAGTGCAGCAGGACAGCCAATGCACAGGTGACTTTCAAGAATTAATACATGAGATCTAAGTTATTTGACCTCTTTCATCTCTTTGGCTGTTTCACTGGCAATAAGTATGGCTTCCCTTTTATTTTCAGCAGTTCTGACTTACTCCAATTCTGAACTAGATCTTCTAGTTAATTTCTCTGTGATGTTAAGCTGCTAGATCATACAGTATATTTCTGTTTGAACCAGATAATTATAGTATTATTTCTGCTTGAACCTTAGACTCCTTGCTTAAAAGCAGCAGTAAGGTGTTTTATATATGCTCTCTTCAGAGAGCACTTATAAGTTGCTTTTTTTTTTAAAGTTATTTTCTGATGTCTTAATTCTACTTTGTTGTGAGGTACCAAGAAGTTATTTAAAAATTAATAGTTGTTGGTGAGTTTTGACTAGAAGCTGGTATGTGTCTATATAGCTGTAGCTTTTTTCCCCCCCTCTCATCTTTGCTTTGTTGCTGTGGGATCACAGCCAAGGATCTTTAGGGTACTTTAAAGACATTTTTATAATATAGGTTTGATATAATTTTTCAGATGGATGGCTGCTGCTCTTTTGCTCAGTCAGTTAGCTGAGAGTAATTGTAAAGAATTTAAGTGGTGTTATCCTGCCTCCAGAACTTACAGGAAGAAGTGAAGGAGATGGGAGTGGGGAAGGGAGAAAACTAGGGACAGGTTGAAGCTGTAAAAATGAATCTTGGAAAAATTACGGTATGAGGGGGTAAAAGGATATGGTGGACAAGCTTGATTACAGAGTGGTTGTATTGCAGGCTGGGTTGTAAGTGGGTAAATGCACTTAACTCTTAATTCTGTCAATTATTATTTTGCTGACCTCCCATGAGTGACAGAATCAGAGTTTGTATACCTATAGTTATTTTAGCTTTAGCGAGCTTAATTTCATGTAACAACATTATTGTTTCAGTTGATTAAAGCCTTGCTCTGCTTCTGTAATTGTTTGGTTGTGGTGAAGTTATTTGTGTTCAAGTAAAGCCATGCGTATGTTTTATGAGGCATCAGAATAGGAAAGCCTGTTGCCTGTGTGTTACAACTATGTAAAGAGGACCCACACCCTGGTCATCTGTTGAGGGGGGGAAAAAAAAAAAGGTGTACAAATGGACGGGGAGAAGTAGGGGTTGTCCTGGAGACCTGAAAACAAGGAAAATGAAAGTCTAAGTGACATGACCAGCACAGCAAAATACTGATTCTCTTCCCTAGGTTTTGGTCACTGTCCTGACAGCTACACACCTATTGTTTTTACCTGATCTTGTTTTATTCCCGAGCTGCTGTTCCAGGAAATGAAATCTCCATATCAAAATTTCAAGGAAAGTGAATTCTTCTCTTGATATACCTAGGACTGTCCCCAGTTTTAAAAATGGTGGTTGTAGATGTGTCCTGGTCGGGGTCTGCTATAGACCGCCGAACCAGGATGAGGAGACGGATGAGGAGTTCTACAGGCAGCTGACAGAAGTTGCGAAATCTTCAGTGCTTGTACTCGTGGGGGACTTCAACTTCCCTGACATATCCTGGAAGCACAACACAGCCCAGAGAAAGCAGTCTAGGAGGTTTCTGGAGAGCGTGGAAGATAGCTTCCTGACGCAGCTGGTTAGTGAACCTACCAGGGGTGGTGCCCCGCTAGACCTTCTCTTCACAAACAGAGAAGGACTGGTGGAGGATGTGATTGTCGGGAGCAGTCTTGGGCAGAGTGACCACGAAATGGTGGAGTTCACTATTCTTGGCGAGGCCAGGAAGGGGACCAGTAAAACCGCTGTATTGGACTTTTGGAGGGCTGACTTTGAGATGCTCAGGACACTGTTGGTAGAGTCGCTTGGGAGGCGGTTCTGAAGGGCAGAGGGGTCCAGGAAGGCTGGGCACTCTTCAAGAGGGAAATCTTAATGGTGCAGGAGCGGTCTGTCCTCATGTGGCCAAAGACGAGCCAGCGGGGAAGAAGACCAGCCTGGCTCAACAGAGAACTGTGGCTTGAGCTTAGGAGAAAAAAGAGGGTTTATAATCTTTGGAAAAGTGGGCAGGCCACGAGGCAGGACTATAAGGATGTAGCAAGGCTGTGCAGGGACAAAATTAGAAAGGCCAAAGCTCATCTGGAGCTCAATCCGGCTACTGCTGTTAAAGATAAAAAAAAAAAAAAAAGTTTTTATAAATACATCAACACAAAAAGGAGGACTAGGGAGAATCTCCATCCTTTACTGGATGCGGGGGGAAACTTAGTTACAAGAGATGAGGAAAAGGCGGAGGTGCTTAATGCCTTCTTTGCCTCAGTCTTTAGCGGCAATACCGGTTGTTCTCTGGACACCCAGTACCCTGAGCTGGTGGAAGGGGATGGGGAGCAGGATGTGGCCCTCACTATCCATGAGGAATTGGTTGGCGACCTACTGTGGCACTTGGATTTGCACAAATCGATGGGGCCGGATGGGATCCACCCAAGGGTACTGAGAGAACTGGCAGAGGAGCTGGCCAAGCCCCTATCCATCATTTATCAACAGTCCTGGCTATCGGGGGAGGTACCAGTTGACTGGCGGCTAGCAAATGTGACACCCATCTACAAGAAGGGCCGGAGGGCAGACCCGGGAAACTACAGGCCTGTCAGTTTGACCTCAGTACCAGGGAAGCTCATGGAGCAGATCCTCTTGAGAATCATCATGCGGCACTTGCAGGGCAAGCAGGCGATTGGGCCCAGTCAGCATGGGTTTATGAAAGGCAGGTCCTGCTTGACGAACCTGATCTCCTTCTATGACAAAGTGACGCGCTGGGTGGACGAGGGAAAGGCTGTGGATGTGGTCTACCTTGACGTCAGCAAGGCTTTTGACACCGTCTCCCACAGCATTCTCCTCAAGAAACTGGCTGCTCTTGGCTTGGACTGGCGCACGCTTCGTTGGGTTAGAAACTGGCTGGATAGCCGGGCCCAAAGAGTCGTGGTGAATGGAGTCAAGTCCAGTTGGAGGCCAGTCACTAGTGGCGTCCCCCAGGGCTCGGTGCTGGGGCCGGTCCTCTTTAATATCTTCATCAATGATCCGGACGAGGGCATTGAGTGCACCCTCAGTAAGTTTGCAGATGACACCAAGCTAGGTGCGTGTGTCGATCTGCTCGAGGGTAGGAAGGCTCTGCAGGAGGATCTGGATAGGCTGCACCGATGGGCTGAGGTCAACTGCATGAAGTTCAACAAGGCCAACTGCCGGGTCCTGCACCTGGGATGCAATAACCCCAAGCAGAGCTAAAGGCTGGGAGATGAGTGGTTGGAGAGCCGCCAGGCAGGGAAGGACCTGGGAGTGATGGTGGATAGTCGGCTGAATATGAGCCAGCAGTGTGCTCAGGTGGCCAAGAAGGCCAGCAGCATCCTGGCTTGTATCAGAAACAGTGTGACCAGCAGGGCTAGGGAGGTGATCATCCCCCTGTACTCGGCTCTGGTAAGGCTGCACCTCGAGTACTGTGTTCAGTTTTGGGCCCCTCGCTACAAGAAGGACATCGAGGTGCTTGAGCGGGTCCAGAGAAGGGCGACGAAGCTGGTGAGGGGCCTGGAGAACAAGTCCTACGAGGAGTGGCTGAGGGAGCTGGGCTTGTTCAGCCTGGAGAAAAGGAGGCTCAGGGACGACCTTATTGCTCTCTACAGGTACCTTAAAGGAGGCTGTAGTGAGGTGGGGGCTGGCCTGTTCTCCCACGTGCCTGGTGACAGGAGGAGGGGGAATGGGCTTAAGTTGCACCAGGGGAGGTTTAGGTTGGATGTTAGGAAGAACTTCTTTACCGAAAGGGTTGTTAGGCACTGGAACAGGCTGCCCAGGGAAGTGGTGGAGTCACCATCCCTGGAAGTCTTTTAAAAGACGTTTAGATGTAGAGCTTAGGGATATGGTTTAGTGGGGACTGTTAGTGTTAGGTCAGAGGTTGGACTCGATGATCTTGAGGTCTCTTCCAACCTAGAAATTCTGTGATTCTGTGATAAAACAATGTAGACAGCTGGGAGAGATGTAGATAGCCTGACATCTCATTTGATCAGAATGAAATAGTGCCGCGTGTTACCTCTTCCTTTACTTCAGTTCTTTCTCTTGCCTTTATGCTTTCCTCTGTCTGGTAACCATGCAGCAGTTTTTCCCCACCTTCATCCTCCTCTTCGCTCTATAACTGAGAACTTCTTAACAGTTTCTCTGTCCATTGCCCTCTCTTTGCAGATATTCTCTGAATACTTCTCATTCATCCCTGATAGGGGAGCTTCCTTCATTAGCATGTAAAGGGGGTGGAGGGATTTGCTAAATTCAGAAGCTTCACTTTCTTAATCTTTGAGCTTTCATATAGTTATTCTGTCTCCTCCATGGAATACTCCAGCTTCTTTGTTTCTAGTAAGTATACAAACAAACACGTTTGAAAAAATGTGATCTCTCTTTGTGCTTCATGACTATTTTAACAAAAATATACTTCTGAGCAGAACATGAGAATTCTCTGGAAAGTTTGATCGACCTACTTGTTTCAGCACCACCCTTGAGAAGGTATTGGACCTTCTGGGATTATGACTGGTTGATGTAGTTCCTTGCATAACTGCACTCATTTTTCCCTTCAGGTTTCAAGGCCCTCCACCTCCAAACAATACAGGACCTTCCTATCCTCCCTACAGTCATCAGTCACAGCCAGCCTACCCAAATACTGCATCCACTTCATCTACAACACAACTTGCTAACCAGCTCAACAGCATGCAAATAAATAGCTATGGTAATCATTTTTATCTGGTTTGTCTGTTTGACTTTTTCCTGATTTAAAGCTATTAAGACTATAGTAATTAGAAACTTACTGAACTTGTATATAAGCAGATAAATTCTTGCGTGCTATCATTTGCTCAAGTTCTTACATTTTTATTCTCATCCAGTTTTTTACATCAGTGTTCTAGAGCTAGTTCTGAATCAAAATTTGCTGAGCCTTCCATATGTGTTGGTTATCTTATCTGTCATTCCTCATTGTTTGTTCATGCTGCCAGTGACAGCCAAGACATGATCAGTAATATACAGACATTGTCTTGTTTTTCTTAGCATTTTTATAGTTTCTCTCTTATCTTATTCTTTTTTTGCCCAGAACTTATAGTTTAGTTTTTCATCTAAATTTTATTTGCATTTAATTTGGGATTAAAACTGAAACATGAGGCAAAGATGTGATCATGTGATTCTTCCACACAAATTGCTTCACATGAGTAATTTTCTGTCTGGCTATATCTGCTTTTTCTGAGTATTTCTTGGTCAAATTTACCATTTGACTGGAAAGCAGTAGAATTTAGTTAGCACCTTGTTTCTCTGTGGCAGGGCTTTTATGAGGACAAGTTTGCTAAACTAAGATCACTTTAGTGGCTGATATCATCATAAGATATGTGAAAAGATGAACGTTTCAGTTCAGGCTGCACTGATGTTGTATCATTGTTCCTTCTCTGACTTGACAAGTTACTAACTTGAGTTTAATGAAAGTTGTGTAACTGCCAGGGGTCTGACCTTCCATTTGCACAACGGCTTGTGAAACTTGCTTCTTCACCTTAGAAAAAATAATTTTGACTTGAATTCAGCCTTGGTGTACTGAACTGCAAGTACACAATTAAGTCAGATAGTTCTTTACGGGATGAACTG
Source organism: Anas acuta (assembly GCF_963932015.1). NCBI lineage: Eukaryota > Metazoa > Chordata > Aves > Anseriformes > Anatidae > Anas > Anas acuta. The sequence goes on along the minus strand of NC_088982.1, from coordinate 75,756,966 downwards.
TGGCCCAGCACCTCTATGGCAGCCCTTCATATTCAGCAATTTCAGCACTTCATATGCAGCAACTCATATTATTTAGAGCAAAAAGTATTGCTTTTCTTCCTGCCTTCATTATATTGCCTCCAGCAACAATTATATAATGTTCTTGCTTATCTTGTTACATGCGGGAATGTTGAGATACCATGTCTTCAGTGGTCTGAAGGGTGTCTTTACAGTTATGCCCCTGTGTTGGGTTTTATTCTTCTGATTTTTGCTTAGAGGTAAGGCAAAGTTGGTGTAACTTGACCGAGCCCTCAAATTCATGGCTTATTATTCTGCTGGAGCAATGTTAGTGTGTACCAGTAGAGAACCTGAGCATGATTTTGCATGTAACACTTCTTTTAGTTCACAAGTCTGACAGAAGATATATTTTAGTATTTGTTTATTAGCATTAGTCCTTTTGCTCCAAACCCAATTTGCTATTTTTTTTAGCATTCTTGAAAATTAATTTTCCGTAGGTCTACTGGGGGATGATTGACTAAAAATTCAGGTTTTGTAAAGTAAAGAGCATTTGCAGATTTTAAGTCTCAAAAAGAAAACCACTTTCAGGGTCCTCTGAATTTTAATTGGAATCTGGATTTTACACGGAACAAACTATCCCTCACCAGTGTGTGCTAAATAACTCCACATTTCATCTTTCAACATCATCTGTTTTACAACCATCTTCTGGTTTTGAAGTGAGTGGGTTTAACTTCCGTTTAGTTTGTCATAGTAAAATGGGAAGATCTAACTAACAAAAAAAAAAATACATAAGAGAAATTGATTATTAAGCCAAAAGGAATGTTGTTTCACATTAAGAATTTAAATATTATAAATCACTATTAGCTTTTGATATGTGAACTCTAATCAAGAATTGCTGAAGGCTGGCCTCCTTCTCCCTTTCCCCACCCACCCCAGCTGTAGGGTTTTATTGAAAATAGAGCTGAAAGAAATAAAATTGAACATCTGAACCAGTTCATACTTAAACTGTGAGGTCTGACTTGTTTTATGAACAGACATTTAGAATCTGCTTTATGAAGCATGTCGTTATGTAACTCAATATTCCCTGTATGTTACAAATATATGAAGTAAAAATAGAATGTCTTTCATAGTAGGTTGTCATTTTTGACTCATTTGATAAATAACTTCTTGCTCAGGTCCTGGCGCTACTCCGAGCTCTCACACATCTTCTGGGCATCCAGCATCTTTTCAGCTTCCACAGCCAACACCTCCGACACAGCAGCAAACGGCTTTGCCACCTGGATCACGGGTTCCTCCACCAGCAAATAATTTCAGTGGCCTTTGTGCTCAACCTTCGTTGCCAACTATGGCCAGGCAAGATGGGATCCCTGGATGTGGCCCTCTGAATCCTAACCTGCAACAGCTTCCAGGACAGCCTCCAGGGCCTGGATATCATCCTCAGCAAGGTAAAGAATGATGTTTGGTATCTAATTGAAAAACAAATATATTGAGAATCACTGGTGGAACTGTGACCACTCACGGGTGATGTTCTGTTGCCTTGGAAAAATGAAAATTTAATTGCCTTTTTGTAGAATGGAAGTTGTTATTGCCTGTCAGTACATTCAAGGCAGGATATCGTTTTGCTCAAAAGTTCATTGTTCTATTGAGAACTTAACAAGAAAAAGGAGATTAATTTATGTCAGAAACAATATTTGTTTAGTATTGGGTAAAGGCATAACATTATAGAAAGGAGTGGTACTCCTTTTTAGATACTCCTCTTTACTATAGCAATAAAGATTTGTAATTGAATACAAAGAATGTGCTTTCTTACCTGTTACAAGTAAGTAAAACAGTTAGCTGGCTTTTTAATTGTCAAACTAACTAGGCTGGTTTGCAGCGACTGTTGTTAGTAAGGAGGTTCTCACTGATGCAACTGGAACACTGGAATCAAGAGCTACAAGTTTTACCGAAGAGACAGGCAGGGAAGGAGGGGAAAGGATGTTGAGAAATGGATAGATTGCACAGAGCTAGCTCTGAGAAACAGCCACAGACAGGCTGAAAGCATGTGGGTAAAGGTGAAGGACCAGATCCATAAAGGACACCTTGTGGTTGGGGTCTCCCACAGGCTGCTGATCAAGGAGAGCCTGTTGATGAGGCCTTCCTGCTTCAGCTGCATCATGCACACAGGCACCTGTCCTGATGGGTGGCTGCTTCAACCACCCAGAATTCTGCTGGAAAAGCCACACAGCAGGCTGTAAGTGATCCAGGAGACTGAGGATAACTTACTTGTCCAGGTATTAGGCAACCCAACCTGAGAAGTGTTACTGGGCATGGTGCTCACCACTGCAGATGAACCTATTAAAGATGTTAAAGGGATTATTAATAAATTAACGTAGATACTAAGGGATTCTGAAGGTACACTGGCCAGAAAAGAAAGGCCAAGAAGAGCGTAACACCCTGATAAATGAGAAGGGAGAACTGATAACAAGGGACATGGAGAAGGCTGAGGTATTCAACAAAAATTTTGCTTCAGTTTTCACTGCTAGTCAGGTTTCCCACATGCATCTCTTGAATTCCTGAACCTCTAGGCAGAGGCTGGGGGAGCAGAGTCCCTTCCACTGTAAGCAAAGAGCAGGTTCAAGACCACCTGATGGAACTGAACAGGTACGAGTCTATGGGGCCCGGTGCTGTGCATCCCAGGGTCCTGAGGGAACTGGCTGATGTCATTGCCAAGCCATGTGTGAAAAGTCCTGTCATGTGTGAAAAGTCCTGGCAGTCAGGTGAAGTTCCTGGTGACTGGAGAAAGGGAACCATCACTCTCCTTTGTAAAAAAAGGACAGAAAGGAGGACTCAGGGAATTACATGCCTCACTTACGGAGCCTCGACTCTGTATTTGGGACAAAGTTTATGGAACAGATCCTCCTGGAAGCAGTGTCGAGGCACATGCAAGACAAGGAGCTGTCTGAGACAGCCAGCACAGCTTCACCAAGGGCAAATCCTGCCTGACCAATCTGATGGCCTTCTGTGATGGTGTGATTTCATGAGCTGACAAGGGAAGACTGACCAATGTCATTTAACTGGACTTCTGTAAGGCCTTTGACACAGTCTCACATGACATCCTGATCTCTGAATTGGCGAGAGATGCATTTGAAGGGTGAACCATTCAGTGGATAAGGAGTTGGCTTGGAAGTCACACCCAGAGAGTGGCAGTCAGTGGCTACATGGTCCAGATGGAGGTCGTTGACAAGTGGCGTCCCTCAGGGGTCCATCTTGGGACCGGTGCTATTTATTGTCTTTATCAGTGACATAATGGGATTCAGTGCACCCACAGCAAGTTTGCAGATGACACCAACCTGAGTGGTGCAGTTGATACACCAGAAGGAAGGGATGCAATCCAAAAGGACCTAGACAAACTTGAGAAGTTGGCCCACATAAACCTAATGAGGTTCAACAAGTCTAAGTGCAAGGTGCTGCACCTGGGTTGGGGCAATTTCAGACATGAGCACAGACTGGGGTAAGAACTAACTGAGAGCAGCCCTGTGGAGGGCTTGGGGTTTCTGGTGGATGAAAAGCTCAACATGAACCTTCAGTATGCACTTGCAGCCCAGAATGGCAACTGCATCCTGGGCCACATCAACAGAGGTGAGGCAAGCAGATTAAGGGAAGGAATTGTCCCCCTCTGCTCTGCCCTCATGCAGCTTGGGTGCTGCATCCAGGTCTGGGCCCCCAGCACAAGAGTGGATTAATGTGGATCTGTTACAGCTGGTCCAGAGGAGGGCCGTGAGGATGATCAGAGGGCTGGAGCAGCACCTCTGCTGTGAAGAAAGGCTGAGAGAGCTGGGTCTGGAGCCTGGAGAAGGCTCCAGGGAGACCACGTTGTGGCCTTTCAGTATTTAAAGGGGGGCTTACAAAAAGATGGGGAGCAACTTCTTATAAAGGAAGATAGTGATAGGACAAAGAGGAATGATTTTGAACTAAAAGAGCTAAGATATAGATTAAAAGGAAATTCTTCACTCTGTAGGTGGTGAGGCACTGGAACAGATTACCCAGAGAATCTGTGGATGCTCCTTCCCTGGAGGTGTCTAAGGCTAGGCTGGATGAGGACCTGGGCACCCTGATCTAGTGGGTGGAGTCCCTGCCTATGGCAGAGGGGTTGGAACTTTAAGGTCCATTCCAACAGCCATTCTGTGAAAGGCCTGGTTTGAGTAGCTGTAATAACCTTTACCAGCAATCCTACTATGCTATATAATAGCAAAAACTTTAATTATGCTCAAAAAATATAATGGAAAAGTTTTGGAACTGGAGTTGTCATGCCTAGTTTTAAGTTTACCTTTAAAATACAGACTGCATGAGCTAAAATAACCCATTTCTTGTACTTGCTGAAAACAGAAAGGAAGGAGAAGTTGCATTTAGGAGAAGAATGATTTGTATGGCAAAAACTGATGTTAAAATTGATAACAGAGCTTAAATACTTTATATCAATGGTCATTTGTAACTGTACAGCAAACTATGGACCTCAGATGGCAGGATCTCAGCTGTCTTATCCTGGTGCCTTTCCTGGAGGTCCAGCACAGTTCTCTGGCCTACAACAGAAGAAACTTGATCCTGACTCTATTCCAAGTCCAGTAAGTAACATGGCACTAATGTTTTATGAAAGTAAATTTCTGCTCTATTTAATGCCATTGCATTTACATGGCTTGTTTTACAGGTTATGTTGCAATTTTCTTATGGTCTTTTAACTACATGGGCTTTTTACTTTGTGTTGTCAGTTTGGAATAACTGAGTACAGTACTGGGTTTAGAACTGAAGAGGCTTTATAATGTTAGCTGACATGGGACGTACGCATGACTCAGAGTACATTAATAGGAATTCTCAACATGGTTCTCATTATGACAGTAAGGAGTACTGAGGGATTACTTGCATTCTGTGCAGCTGGTCACCTTTCCTTTCCACTCCAGAAAGATCCAAGGCTTAAACTTAGTAACAGACTGTTAAAAAAGTAGGACTGGTGCAGAGCACAGGTATGTGAACTCTAAAATTGCAAACACGGAAAAGCTGAGAAGACCCATGCTCAAAAGCCATGTCACTGTTTGCAGGAGTTCCTCAGGCAACCAGAACTATTTGCTTGAGCATCTTTCCATCCTTGTAAGGATTTCAGTAGCTCAGGGTATACGTAATGCTTAAGCTTCCTACAGATTCAGAAGGCTCAGTTGTTAAAGCCTGCCTGAATGTGCACTGGTAGAAAAAGCCTATTCTTCTTAGAGTTGTGTTAGAGGAAAAATAAAACAAGATATGGATTGTCAGTCTTTCGTGAATGAAGTAGTCTAATTATTACCCAAAGGAATTCCTTGTCAGATGCAGGCACTATTTAACTTGTGTTTTTTTATTGGAAACAGCTGATCAATGAAGGGGGGGGGGGAAATGTGCTCATGGGGAAAGCACACTGATGCAGGTTTTGGCGATCAGCCAAACACATGAAAAGGTCTTTGCAGAGTCAGGATTGTTGAAGCAGGCTATGTTGTAGCTTTGACACAGGACTCTCTACTTACATGCATTAACTACCACACTGTAAGCTTGTCTGGAGGAAGGAATCTCCAATTCCTCTGCTGAAGCAGTACTACTGTGCAGGAAAGTGTGTTTTACTGGGAGGGAAGAAAATCACTTGTGTAAAATCCTGATCCTGTTCAGTTGGGTGTAGCTTTACTTCCTTATATTGGGATTTTCCTTTGTTTTATCCAGTGATGTTTTTACTGAAAATATATTGGAAAAATGCTTTTTTGGTAACCATTTAGAAGTTAATGTAACAACTGCAATTGCCACCATTGTGGTTTAAAAAAAAAAAAAAAAAAACAACACAACACACACACAAAAAAAACACCTGAAGTGAATTTCTGTATAATTAGCAAATGTAGGTAATAGTGCCCTGAATAGGCTGACCATTCTTAGTGTCTCAGTATGGTGCTTTTTATGTAGGAAGTACAAAATCATCTTGTATAATACACTTAGGGGGGAAAAAAAAGGCATCAGGGGAGCGGGAGGACTGGCACAAAAGCATGGACTGACGTCTTGTTTAAATTACATATGTAGAATAAACAGCCTTGACTATGACAGTGATGTTAAAATAAGTTAAAAGGTTTGTTTTAGCAGTACAGAGAGGATCAAAACAACATGTTTAAAAGAAACATGATCTGGTCAATGTCTGCAGAGGGCAAAAAGCTAACTCAGAATGAGGAGTAAGTATGATCATGTGTATTTCTCTTGTTATATTGACACTATACAATTACAGTAGTGTTGCCAGATAAGAAGTAAATTTATCTGTAGCCATTGTTGATATATATTTTCTTACATATGTTAGAGGTTGACAACATCTATAAAAACTAGCATCTGGGCTTTGTCAACAATTATTTCCAAGAACAATGATATATTTAGGTCAGTGAACTGTGGAATACCACGGTGTATTGATCCTTTGCAGAGCTAAGTCTTAAAAGTGGTTTGCTTCCTTCAGCCAGCAAACCTTTGTAGAACAAAGCCTTTTTCCCTTCTAATCCAAGAGTTAGTGATAAGTATACAAGCCAAGTAGGCAGGGAAAAGTAATCAAGCAGAAGGTATAACAAACTCCGAGGAATGTATTCTGTTTTTAAATTGCAATAAAAAAACTTGAAGGAGAATGAAGGTGTTACAGGCCATAGATGAATTCCAGTGTGTTAGGAAATACGTCTTGGACAATGATCAATAGACTCCATGCTGACTAATTTTGGTTTTCTTCTGTTTGCTTTTCAGCAGAGGCTTCTGAAGTTCCACAGCTATTATTAGAAATTCACGTGCAGTGTAAAGATACAGTTGCATGGGATACCAGCAGCAGTGGCAAAGGCAGTTTCAAAAAATCCCTGCCTCCTTCCTCTTCCTCACAGCTGTTAGACTACACACTGAAAATATAACTCCTTTGAGGATGAGAAGGAATAGTGGTATCATCTCAGTGATCCAGTTTATGCTGTGGACCAGTATACCCTTTTATATAACTTCAGTTGCACCCTGAAAAGTATCAAACTTAAGCATGAGGGACTGTAGAAGCGACAGTATAGACAGTGTACACAAAGGTAATTTATTAAGTAGTAAAGCCAGCTTCATGAGCATTTCATGAAAATAATTCACTAGTCTTCAACCAGAATAAACCTGCACATGATTAGAGCTGCTACACCAGAAGTTTTCTGTGATTGTTCTCCTTCACTTTTTTTTTCCTAGGAGGAAGCTCACAACATGGTAGTATGACTCAGGGAATTAAAACACTGAGTTCCAGGGTTGGCATACTACCTCATGGCCAGATAGGCTTTTCTTGAGGATTGAAATTGCTACCTTCTAAATTGCAGTGCTGAAATGTAGCTCAGCTAGGAAGGTGGTACTCTCCGTAGGTTGTCATTCACTTTTTAACCATCCTGTGCACAGAGCCTAGTGAGGGGGAATTGAGGGCCAACCCTTCCCACTATTGCAATCAGATAAATTACCCACACATTCATTTATGAAGAACAGCATCTGGCACAATTATGGCCATACAAAAGATAACCTGGTATATGTGACATCAGAGTAAAGTGATGCAACCTGTTTGCACTTAAGTTTGATCTCAGAGCTTGGAAGGTCAGATTCAGTAACAAGGCTTATTTACACAACTGCTCTATTCAGTTTGCTGGCTAGACTCTCCTGAAAATGTCTGTCTCCAGCAGTCAACATGCTTTGAAGAACTCCCTTGTTCACTCTACATAGGTCTGGTCAACCCCTATGTGTAGTGTTACCTCTGTAGAGATCCAACAGGCAACTGTAGCTGTGAGTTACACTGCTCAGCTGTGTCTGAATAGTTTTAAAGTTCTTAACTATCCTAGAAGTTTGTATGTGATGGGTTTATGGCACCTCTATATAAGGTATAACTCTTTGTGGATGTAACTGAGTGCATGGCCAATCTTTCTTACACTGTTCTTGCTTCTTATTCATCAGATTCAAGTAATTGAAAATGACAAAGCTTCTAGGGGAGGACAGATATATGCTACAAACACAAGAGGACAGGTTCCTCCTCTCGTCACTACAGACTGCATAATCCAAGATCAAGGTAACTGTCCTTGTTACTGCTTTGGGGGAAATGAAATAATGTGTATGTATGACTAAATTCTCACATTTATCACCTAAAAATGGTGTTGCTTACTCTAAATTGGACATAAAATGGGAAAATTGCTTCCAGGTGTGTGTGAGAGGGGGAGCATCGGGGGGAGAACTGAATTCTTAAACTTTTGGTTAATTCCAATGGAAGTCGTGAGATCACTTTGCCCTTATCTTTCTTATCCTTGCTGAAATTTAAAGTGATATGCATAATTGACAGAACTTCTCTTAACGTAATTTTTTTCAACATTTTCAACTAAAAGGCCCTCTTCAGATTCTTCTGAAATTTTAAAAGATGGACACTATAAAAAGCACCGACTCTATCATTGTTGTGTTTTAAGATAAGAATTTTGGAAAATGCTATTCAAACCATAGGGACATAGTATGGGCCTGTCTAGTTGGCTTAGTGTTTTCATTTGACTAGTGGACCTCCAATTGCTTCAGCCTAGACCCTGTAAGTACCATATTCCGTGCTCTTGACAGCAGACTTGATACTTTAATATAGATAAAACTGACGGTATCATTTAGTCCAGCATTAATTGATCAGTGCTTGGATAAGCTATACAAAACATACAAACACATCAAGATTTTTGGACATTATCTGAGAATGGGATAATGCAGTTATGCAGTTCTAATGAACAAAGAAATTCCTCTCAAGAAACTGAGTTTGTTTGCTTAAAAAAAAAAAAAAAAAGAACAGAAGAAGGCAGTTTCTGAACTGCCTTGGACTTCCAGTGCACTTGTCTGCCTTGCAGAACGCAGTCCCTCATTGAGGGAACTGAGCTAAGTGTGCTACAAGAAATGGGGTAGTGATTGTAGCACACTGTATCTTGCAGGATATATGAGCCTGGTCATGTTACCACTGGTATCCTACCTTCTGAATTAGAGCTAGCTCATTAGCATGGTCTTGGCAGTAAGTATCAGTTTGCTGCATTTTGTTATGTACAATGTTGACATTCTCACTGGGGATTTCATCCATATCATTTCCTTTTAACACCTCAGATATGGATATTTTCAAATAAATCTCTATTGAGATTCTCATTGCAAATAATTGTGCTTTTTTTTTCTTTATACTTTTAAATCTCTGCATTAAACTTGAACAGCAAGAAAAGGTTTGCCTACAGGGGGAGGCAGTGGGTTGATATATGAGATGGGCAGAAGCTTCCATGGGAGAACAAAAAGCATGCATTTAACTTAGCATATGCTCTTGTTGTTTTGTTGTTGTTTTTCTTGTATGTGTTTAGGACAGGCGGATTCCTTTTATCAGTCTTTAACTATGCATGCTTTGTTGGGTGTTCTAGGCCATGCCAGCCCTCGTTATATCCGATGTACTACCTACTGCTTCCCAACATCTTCAGATATGGCCAAACAGACTCACATCCCACTGGCAGCTGTCATCCAGCCTTTTGCTATTGTTCCACAAAATGAGGTGAGGACTAACGGAATATTAGTCCCATGTGGTTTTGTCTCCTAAATGCTAATAACTTTTTCTCTGGTTGGGTGGGGTGGGAGGGTGTCTTATCTGGGATTGTGAAAGAGCTACAGTAGAGAGGTAGCTGCAGAAGGCTATGAGTTGCACTTGGGTCATAATGCAACTTCAAGGGATAAAAATCTTTGAAAAGGTACAAGAGTGGTAACTATGTAATTTGAGCCAGCAGGTTCCTGGTGTTGCCCCAACTATCTCTGCTTTATGCCATGACTGGCAGCTGCCAGAATTACATAGCTATAGGCAAAGACATTAAAAGAGGATAGCCCTGAACAGTATCAACAGAGACCAAATTCATTTTACTACATGAGTAGTTACATTCAAAAAATCTCTTTTTCTATTCTTTACAAAATAAATAAGAAGATTAGGGTATTTTCTAGCGGGATGAACTGAGTCATAGAAAGCAGACAAATGTAACTATCCATTTTTGGCAGTTATTTGGAGACACTAACCTAATCATTTTTTTTCCTCACATTACCATCTATGACAGCCCCTCCTATTCCAAGCATAGCTCTAATTCATGTGCAAAATAATTCTGCAGATTGGCAGTGTCCTATGATCTCAGGGTAGTTGTTACACAGGTATGCAGTTTCCTGGCATCCCCAGTGGGTTGCATCAGTAGTAGGGATAAAACCAGTTTGCAAGTGCAGCTTGTAACTGCGTCATCTGTAGGGCTGTCCTTTCTTGTCCGTAACTTCCTGCCATCTTCATTGTGCAGCTTCTAAATTCTGCAACAAAGGGCTGTAGGCAGCATTTCCTTTTCACATGCAATGCTAATTTACTTTCAGATCACCTTTTCACATGCAATGCTAATTTACTTTCAGAGCATTGTTTGCTGCAAAAAAACAGTGGGGATCTCTTGTAAGTTATTGTCCTGGTTGTGATTGTGTATTCAGAAACTCCATCATAAAACATGCACAGAAAAGCCTAATTAAAATTGCACAGATTTTCAGTGTTTTTTTTTGTTTGTTTTTTTTGCAGTCTTTGATTTTCTTTAACTTTGTTTTATTGCTTGTAAATTCTTTTTTTTTTTTTTTTTTTGAAAAATAAGTTGGAAAAAAGCAGATATTGTTTATCTGGATGGATAACTTCTGATCCAACGGACTTTTGTAGTTTGAACTAAGATTTTTATTTTAGCAGGGAAGATAACTACATGGCTGTGAAATGCCCGCAAATGCTTTGTGCAGCTGGTAATATGATTAGGAACAGCTGAGAAACAGACACATCTCAAGTGAACTGTAAGGACTTTAGCAAACCCACACACTATACAAAATCTATTATGATGCATGTCTTTCTGCACTAGTAAAGCTGTATTTGAAAAGCCACGGGCTTCCACGATCATTCAAGTGACTGATAGAATTATATTTATGGAATACTCATAAGACTTACTTGACTGGCATTTTGCTCTCATCACTGCTTATAGTTGAATATGAATTTGAAATAGTTCATAGGTATATTTGCATGTTCAGTGGTTTGTTGCCATAGAATGTATGTGACTCTCTTTCTATGCCATTAGTGTACTAGGTCAGTTAGAAACAATAGGAAAAACTTACCGTGCTTCCAGATAATTTGAGTATACAGCATGGTCTTCAGCTGTCTTGTTCTTCCTTTCTCCGTTCTTGATTGTGGGTTTTGATTTACTGAGGGCTGTTGTTAGCTCGTTTACTTATTTTCTTTCTAAAACTAACACATTCACCGTTTTGGTGGATGACTTGTAAGCAGTGGTGTTATGTGTTGGTACATGTTGGTGGGTTGTGCACTTGGCTTAGACTCTCCTGCTGGCTTTACATTTTAACCAACAGAGCAATTTGTTGAACTGTTCTTGCCTGTGCAGGCAGTAGGAGGGAATGCCTGAGAGATTCTTCACCTATGGGAAATGAACATGAGGGTGTAGGAAAAGGTAATTGGGGTCCTAGAGGTGCAAGTGTAGTCAAGTCATCACTTTGAGTCAACTGGAATTTGATCTTTGAAGATTTGTTTCCTTTGACACAAGTGGTGGAGGTAAAAGATCCAGGGATCTTTTTTATTAAACTTTTTATTTGGAAGTTCAGTAGTATTTCTCAGAAATATTCCTTCCAGTCTGGAGGCCCGGCCTGGACAAGAATAATTCAGTGTTTGAGCATATCTGAAAGGTAGATTTAATTTTTTTCAGTCACCATGGGTTCTTTTGATGAAAGTGGAGTGTCTACACATACAGACTGGTGTTCTGTCTCCAAAAGTCATTTGGGAATGCTAGCACACATGTACAAATGGGAATAAGGGAATAAGATTTTGGGAAGGAAAAAAAATAGGGTCTGAGGAAAGAAATAGGAGACAAGAAATGCACAAACTTGAACAGGGGCATTTTTGGAAGATGCAGGTATTTTTTGTGCAAAAAATATCCGTATGTCCAGTAAAGAATGGGATACAAGCGTTAGCTTGTATCCCATTCTATATATTATATTCTATATATTCTATTCTATATATTCTATATATTCTATATATATTCTATAATAAGAACACAAAGTAAAATCAACACAGTGCTAGGTAAGGTTGTTAAGTGAAAACAACCCATGCATGCCTTTGAATCAGTGCAGTGTTTCAGGAAAAAAAAATACAGGATTTCTTCCTTAAAAGAGAAGGAACCTTGAAAAATTACAGAAATGTAATGCAATGAGAAGGCAAATGTGGCTTTATATACTGCTAAAAAAGCCCCATGCAATTGAGGCTCTGTGGAATGGTGGTGTGTCTGAGAAGTTCCATAATACCTAGAAATTCGGAAATTCTGAGTAGAGAGGACACAAGACCAACATAAGTGAATACAAAGAAAGGCATAAAAACATACCAGTAGGCTGCGATATCAGTCCTCAGATCAAGGGAGGAAATCACAGAATCACAGAATTTCTAGGTTGGAAGAGACCTCAAGATCATCGAGTCCAACCTCTGACCTAACGCTAACAGTCCCCACTAAACCATATCCCTAAGCTCTACATCTAAACGTCTTTTAAAGACTTCCAGGGATGGTGACTCCACCACCTCCCTGGGCAGCCCGTTCCAATGTCTAACAACCCTTTCAGTAAAGAAGTTCTTCCTAGGATCCAACCTAAAACTCCCCTGGCGCAACTTAAGCCCATTCCCCCTCGTCCTGTCACCAGGCACGTGGGAGAACAGACCAACCCCCACCTCGCTACAGCCTCCTTTAAGGTACCTGTAGAGAGCAATAAGGTCGCCCCTGAGCCTCCTTTTCTCCAGGCTGAACAAGCCCAGCTCCTTCAGCCGCTCCTCGTAGGACTTGTTCTCCAGGCCCCTCACCAGCTTCGTTGCCCTTCTCTGGACCCGCTCAAGCACCTCCATGTCCTTCTTGTAGCGAGGGGCCCAAAACTGAACACAGTACTCGAGGTGCGGCCTCACCAGAGCCGAGTACAGGGGGACGATCACCTCCCTAGCCCTGCTGGCCACACTGTTTCTGATACAAGCCAGGATGCTGCTGGCCTTCTTGGCCACCTGAGCACACTGCTGGCTCATATTCAGCTGACTATCAACCATCACTCCCAGGTCCTTCTCTGCCTGGCAGCTCTCCAACCACTCATCTCCCAGCCTGTAGCTCTGCTTGGGGTTATTGCATCCCAGGTGCAGGACCCGGCACTTGGCCTTGTTGAACTTCATGCAGTTGGCCTCAGCCCATCGGTGCAGCCTATCCAGACCCTCCTGCAGAGCCTTCCTACCCTCGAGCAGATTGACACACGCACCTAACTTGGTGTCATCTGCAAACTTACTGAGGGTGCACTCAATGCCCTCGTCCAGATCACTGATGAAGATATTAAAGAGATCTGGAAAAACAAAAACAAAAAACAAAATGCTTTGCTAATTCCATTTGCTTCTCTAAAATATGTCACTATCTTTTATTTCATTTTGTGCTGAATGAATGTCAAGCCAGACATCTTAATTCAGAATGCCTTCTCATGGAAAATCAAACTCCTGATTTTATTGTGAAACTTCTGTGATCAATAAAGCTAGATTAACTCTTCTGTAACTATTAACATTTCTGTAGAAAAGGTACCTTAAACTTATTTTTTCTATGGTTTTACAACTAATGTGACAATGACAAAATAAAATCTCAGACAAGGACTGCAGTGCTGGACCATCTGTGATATTGATGCGTTGGAAATGGAGCTGTGGATTAGTCCAGGCATGAACCAGTATCATTTCATCTGATCTAACACGTGTGTGTCACCCTCAGCAGCCCCAAGAGGGGGCTAAGCTGCCCTAGGGTAGCTTTGTATTCTACGCCTTCCATTCTCACTTTGTATGCATGCCTCTGCACCAGCTTGCGCTTTTGCTGATGAGTATGGGTATATCTCTCTAGATTGAGAGACCTCCTGCTTGAGATCTGCTTCTATGAAGTGTTAACATTTTTAAAGTCTGTTGTTCAGCACAGTTTCTTGATTATCCAATTTCACACTCCTGCTTATATCATCAGTTAATCCTGGCTGCTGACCTTCACTTGAGATGCAGCATGTCAGTACATCCAAATAACAGTCACTACTTCAAAGCTGAGACAAAGCTGAGAAGTGCTGGAGAGAGCTGACTTGTTAACAGTTGGTATTCCCAACCTGGCATCATGACCAGAAAAAAATGTGTTTCTATTAAGCCTGGATATTAAACTTTTTTTTCACCTTCTTCTGCCACCTCTATGATATGGAAGTTCTAAAGAAGTAAGCTACCTACTCCTGGGGTTTCTTGGTGTCAAAATTTTATCAGTGTTTCTTGTTTTCCCCATGCTCAAACTTCTATTAAATCCTCCTAATTTTGGTGAGAGCAGCCTACATTTGCACTCTTCATGTTGCTAGCTCTATTCAGTAAGTTGCAACGTTCCCCTTAAAAAGGGAATGCTGACTGAATAATTTTTTTGTGGATAGTCTGACTTATGATTCACTGTTATCAATGACCAGCTTTCTGTTGATTTTGCAGTTGAACAGGCAATTTGTCATATATAGTGTACAGTGTAACATTGCATAGAGCAGCTCTCTGTATAAGCTGGTAAAGTTATCCAAAAGTATATGGAGAAACTGGTGGCAAATTACTCATCTTGCAGGGAAGAGGGGGAAGGGATTGTGATGGAGATACTGATGTAATTGAAAATTGCACTCCTGGTACGAGTTTTCGTGTTCCTCTTGGATGTAGCCAGATTTGCAAGTTGTGTGGGTCTCATTTCAATACACTGTCATTTTAGTGCTGGGGTGTTAAATGCATTCGAATGATGATGGAGTCAAACTCTGGGCAAAAATATTGCTCCTAATGCAGATTCATCAGGTGCTAATAGGGTGTATGTTGTGGGGGGCTAGGAGTCCACGTTGGCTGTGAGGCAAAGGTGTTTTGCCTTACATTGCATGTGGAGATTCAACTTGCAGTACAGCTACAAAAGGTTTTCTTGTAGCCCAGTCTATGTATATGAGTCTGGCAATGAAAACAGATGATGTGCATTTTTCAGTTTGTTGTGTGATAAATAGCTAGTTCTGTTCACCATCTGCATATGCTTCTTTTTCATTCTCCAGACTGATTTTCTCTTCAGAATGCTTTTTCAGAGATGTGCCGTGATGAACTTGAGCTTCACTGCAGTCCTTTTTCCTACATTTATAATTTCCGGCTGTGGCCCTGATCCTGCAATATGAATACAGTGATACTCTGCAGGCATCACAGGGAACCCTCAGGAGTGGATCAGGTCTCCATTTTTATAGCAAGCAATAGTAATTCAGCTCTCTGAGACTTTAAAGCACAAGTTATAGTCCGTCTGGAAATTTTTATGGATGTATTTCATCTTGGAGCGGTGCCACCAATGCCTCCTCTCTGGAGTCGGAACTGTATTACAGAGCAATATTCTGGCTGAAATATTTCCAAAATACCTCTTGCTATCCCAACTATATTTGGACTAATAGTGAAATAAGTCATAGTTTATCAGATTAGCTTTTAGGGCTTGCACTGTGGCGGGGCCCTGAGGCTTCAGAGAAGGGAATGTTTATGCAGGTCTTCCACAGCATTTCCTATCTCTTCTGCCCAATTCCCTTTAACATAAAGCCCTCCCAGTGCAGCTGATTCTTTCTGCCTCTCCAGTCCTTCAGCTTACATAAAAGGAATCTATTTTACGAGGTCAGATTTATGCTACTGAGTAGTAGTTTTAGTCATTGGTTTTGATAAATATTTACAATTTGATAGTGCTGGCAAACTGACAATCGATGCCTACATGTCCAGTTTTGTGAGGGCTGTCTCTGTTCTCAGTCAGGTGATCCAAATGGGTAAACTGGGGGAAGGATTTTGAGGAGATACAGGAGTAGGAGAGGTGCAAGAACAAAACACACAAATACAGCAAATGTTCAAATAGTTATTGTAGATACCTAAATTGATTCATTTATTATTTGTAGAAAATTACAGGAGAAGAGAAGGAAAATGCTGACAGTTATAGTTGGAGAAGCAAAAGAAAAAGGAGTACTGCATTGATTTCAAAAAAAAAAATCTGAGATTTTTTTTTTATTTTAATCCCCTCCTTCCCTGAAAGTTTGCCACTGACTTCCATGGGACTGTAAACAGATCTCTTTATCTTCTGTTGTACAGTGACATCTACAGAGAGTGAAGTACAGGTGTGGAGCGTAGAAAGCAGGGCTTTCCCATTTGGCACCATTTCTTTTGGACTATGGATGGCAACAGTTTTTGTTTTATGTATTACTAAATAGACTTTTTAAGTAGAATTTTTATTCTTTTAAAATGATTTTAAAATGCTTGTATATTATTTATCTTTGTAAATTCTTGTAAGATCTAGGTATTAAAAAGAAAAAAAGTTTTTTGGACTCCAATGGAAATTATTTTGACAGTTGGAAATGTAATAGCAGTTTTCACAACCAAACAGAAATGAGTTTGTTGTAACAACTGTGTTGTGAAGAAGTGGGTTTGGATTATTTCAGTCTGAGTCTTTATTCAGAAATTACCATATAAATTACCATATAAATTGCTTTATTATTAGATATATTCATTAGTGTTGTAATGGATTAAATTATTTTAAGGAAATACTGAATGGTAAATGAACATTTCATGTTAAGAAATCAAAAAACAGGCCTTTTTTCAAGATTTTTCTGTTACACAAAATCTATTGCATGCATTTCTTGGTTAGGCTTAACTTTATTGATTTGGGGTTTTTTGTTTTGTTTTAAAGTTTTTGCAAGTTTATTAGAAACTAAATATAGCCTGCCTCTGCAGTATGATTTCATTGTTATTTTATGTTTTATTTCTCTACATAAGATTGGAATAACATTTTTGTAAAACATGACAGCACATTTTAACTTCATGCACTACCCATAGTCTCAGTGACTTCAAGAAGACCATTTGATGCAGAAAGTTACATAAGATACATGCAGATCTTAGTAACACTTAAGCTACTAGGGCTTTAAAACCACATTACAAAACGACTTTATAATAAGTAAATTTTTTAATGAAGCTAGAGGGAGATGAAAGATAAACATTTCCACTCCAGAAATAGAAAGACAAGGAAAAAAATACTATTTTTTATTTCTGCTGTCATTAAAAAGGTAATTTATTAAGTATAAGAATGTTGATACCTAGGCTCTGAACTTTATGGCATTTATTTTTATGATTTTTCTTATTTATGCTTTATAGGTAAAGATCTTAATTTTAATAAGGTATTTCAAAATATGATCATTTGAGAGTAATTTTTCTTTGCTCTTGAATAACATTAAATGTATTAGAATAGGGTTTAAAATCACTAAGAATGTATATAAGTGCATTGGGTGTTGTGTAAGGTCTTTTTTCCCTACCTGTTCAGATACTATATTATTAATGGCAAACCAGATCCAGGCCTCATTAAATTAATACAGCAGAATGATAATCAGAAAATTGTCAAGTAATGAACAAAACCCAGAAGTTCTAAAACTTTAAGTTATTGTGGGTAGTGATTGGGTTTTATAGCCAAGGCTCTTGTGTCTGAAAAATGACCCTGATCGTTTTCCAGCTGACATTGTGCTAATTTGTGTTAAACTCAATTTTTGTTGAAGAAAGAACACGAAGCAATGTGTTATCTCAATGAAGCGGGACAGATCACTTAAAACCTATATAGTAAAATCTACTTGTTTCTACAAAGATCTTGGCAAAAAGCATCAAATCCTTTGGAGAAATAAATAAGTAAAATAATTGTCTCTGTAAAATATAAACAAACAATAAAATATATGTAAGCAGTGAATGCTAGAAAGACATGTATGATTCTCTAGGTATACAAAGACTCTTATTCTCCAATAAAAGATAAAAATGTATAATAGATTAAATGTGTCCATTCTATAAGAGACAGTAATTTTAAATAAGTGAATATGCTAGTGGAAAAGTTTTAGCATTCAAGAGTTGTCAACATTCTTCCTCTTGTGGAGATCTATCATGGGACTCAACTCTGGATTTATTTTCTTACTTTTACAGTCAGAGATTTTTAGTTAGGGTTGAAGGGAGTAAGAAAAAAAAAAAAAGAAAAACCACATTTGTTTGTGCTCTATAGATTTTCACAAATAATTGAACAAACTTCCATTTGTGCAGTGGTTTCAAGTGTGACTTTTCTAACATAAATTACAATTACAGGAATCTTTCAATTGCTGCACAGTTATTACTGTAAGAGGCATCTGGAAAATGTCTTCCATGAACTGTGTTTTTTGGCAGAGGCTATAAGCAAGCATGGTCAGTGTAATTAAGCTGGCAAGTGTTTGTTATACTGTATTTATTTACTGTATATTCTTTCCTTCAGTAAGTATTAGTATTTCTTCTAAATCTTCTACTCTAGCTGGTGACCCTGGCAGCATTAAACCTTACTATAGCATGTAACAGCAGCATTAGGGGGAAGGGCACTTAACTGAAAATATTAGAAGCTTTCTTAGTAACTACCTGTTTGGGATAGCTGCATGCAGTCAATGAGTATCAAATTTCTTTGAGAAAAGCTCAATCTGATAGAGAAGGCGAAATACCTGATCCCAGCAGATTTCTCCCTTGTGAGCTATAAAAATCCTTTGCTGGAGAAAGTCAGCCTAGAGCCCTGAACTTCCGATGCTTTCAAAGTGTTGTAGGCTCTTTGTGTGGATCCTTTATTTCTTTCTGATAAATACCAAAATAGGGAGCTTGTGAGCTTGAAAATTAAGTTCTTTAGGGGACCTACAAGGTTGAGCCAGCTGTACTGGAGAATTTAGATAAATGCTGAACAATAATTTCTTGGTCAGGTGAAATCTAACAAGTGTTAAGGCTGAGTAGCAGCTTTCTAGCTCACTTTATTTGGTTTCAAATTTGCAGTGCTTTTTATAACTTCATGTACCTCTTCATTTAGACACCTCTTTATGTTGTAAACCATGGTGAGACTGGACCAATCCGATGTAACAGGTGCAAAGCTTACATGTGTCCCTTCATGCAGTTTATTGAAGGTGGAAGAAGGTATCAGTGTGGATTTTGCAATTGTATAAATGATGGTAAGTGATATTTCTCTGATCAGTGATTCGTACAAATTCCATAAAACTAAAAAGGAATTGTATCCCTGAAATGATTTTCTTGACTAGCTGACTTGAAAATCGTTTAGTGAGATGAAGTAGCAAGGGCTAATTCACAAATTAAAACAACAACAAAAAATACTACCTACTAAAAATACTTAAAACACTTCTTCAGTCCGGTATTTAAAAATAAATGTAAGAAAAAGTAATGCTAAACCATGAAGTCCAAGTCCAGTCTGTTATGATCAAAAGTTTATTTTAAAATATTATGTCAACATAGGATAAAAAGCTGCTTGTATTGCTAACCAAGAGCAACTTTTGTGTAGAGAAATTAATTTCTTAAAGAAATCTAAATGTTCAGCAAAGAATTATTTAGGTCCATGTTAGACTAGTCTTAGCCATGGCTGTGGATGCAGTGGTTAAATAGCCTATTAATCTTCCTGTGACAAGTGTTGGTTTTCACAGAAGATACCATGCCATATTTGTTCAAGTGTGCTGCATGTGACTTATAACTGTTCTTGTGCTCTTGGATATATCCCAGATCTTTGCCAGAAGTAGCCTTTATAGACATTTGTATCAAGTTGGATTTCCTCAGCTGGATCACAGTGGTATAGTGCTTTCCCTAATACAGTAATCTTTTCATCTCTGAAATGTGAACCTTGACAGGCTCATTCCAACTTCTTTTCTGCCTGAGGCTCAGATGTTTGTGCAATCACGGCAGATAGCAAATTTCCTAGTTTGTTAGCAGTTTAAACTCTCATAAAGAGAAATTTGAATGCATTATGAACATTTTAATAAAGACATTTCAGTTGCAGTATAATTTTCAATCATGCTTTGTATTGGTAGTGTCTTTTATCCAAACTGGAAAGCATTTAAAAACATGAATGAGACCTAGAAATGCCCCCAAAACTAGGTAGATATTCTGCATCTCCTGCTTTTAACAGGCAAAAATGTAAAAAATAATACTCTAAATGTGGATTGATTGAGGAAAAAAGAGCTAAAATCCAGACGTGACTCTTCCCAGTGTGGCTAGCCATTAGACTAGCTGCCTGTAAATTGGTGGTAGCAAAACAACATGGTTTCTTAATGCTTGCTTTGGAGTTCTACATCCTTTATGTGAAGCCACAGAATGTTCACAATTTGATGGACTGAAGGCAGCTTGCTGTACAGTAGGCCAGGTTTGTGAATGTTGCAGAGTTATTTCCAGTGCATGGTAATGTTGCATAAAGCACCACAGTCTTTAGGAAAAGTGCTGTTTTTAACTCTGAATTGAGCTTTGAGTAGATGGTATCTTTCTAACAAAATAGCCATCATTTAGCCTGTAGCCTGAGGATAGCAGACCTGTGGAAATAACCTGGGTCAGTTTTACCTACTCAAGCTTGACAGGGTAGAGATAAGAGAAAATTGACATTCACAGGGGAATATGCTGTATTCTCCTAATACAAGAGAAGCTCACATTACCAGGATGTTGTGAGGTTTGTTTGTTTTCTTAAATCAGTTTGAAGAAAAAAACATAACCTGGCTAAAAGTTTACACACCTCTTTGATCAATAACAGAGGAGCCTATGTTACTACATGATAACTATTGAAAAGAGTTGTTGGGTTGTTCCTCTCCACACTGTAAACGTTTTTTTTTCCTGCTCTTGTATTGGTTTTTAGTCCCGCCGTTCTTCTTTCAACATCTGGACCACATTGGCCGACGGGTAGACCATTATGAAAGACCTGAGCTATCTCTGGGATCATATGAATATGTTGCTACTTTGGATTATTGCCGAGTGAGTATTTCCAATACGCGAAATTATTTATGATTTGATGTCAACACAAAGAAAATCCTTTAAGTACCTGTGTTGGAGTAAATGCACTTACAAGCTGAATATCAGAGTCCAAGAACATTTTAGAAAATGTACAGATGTGGAGGATTTAAGCTTACAATAATGTTTTGCTCTTTTGTGCTGGATGGAGACTAGCAACTAACAGTAATAAATCGTGTCTCAAAGTCGTGGGTCACAAGTCTTCAACTGAGATGCTGGTTTGGTCCTTGGAAGCATTTAGAGGATGTTCAGAGGCTATGGTTCAAATTCTGATGCAGTGTTGCATTTTAGCTGCATGACTTACTAATTTTGCAGACCAACATGCACCTGAATAGCTCCATGCGATTTTCAGTTTTCCCTATTGAGTAACCGATGTTCATCATCACAGTCTTGCTTTCAGTGCAGCGAATGTGCCATATAGTTTAAATGAGGGAGCTTCTGTGATAAGCCATCCAGCATGGTTTGTCTTCTTGTTCCATAGACTCAGCAGAATGTTACAAAAAATAAATCTGATAAAATCAGCACTCACACTGGCAATGTTAAGTCATTAAATTTTAGAGAAGTTAACGTTATTTTCTCATTTTGCTCCAAGTTAGAAAAGTTTAGTTCTTTTATAAATCAGTTTAAGACCAAAACTGAAAAGCCATTTCCTTTTGTGCTTATCAAATGACAAGGATGAATGGCTAAAAAAAGTTAATAACAGCTGTTTTGCCTTATTGTGCTCCTGCTCAGTGGATGTGGCAAGAGCACAAATTCTCATTTCTGCCATATATTTGTCAGAAATTATGTAGGAATTCTTTATAAATAGCGATGTGCTACGAGAGTTCAGAAAGTAGCGTTTGATATGTTTTTTGAAACTAGAATCCAAATGCAAAAAACAGAACAGGTTTTAAAATTACTGTCTGGTTTTAGTTGACGAGAGTTAATCTTGATTTACGTGATTCAGATGAAGTGAGATCAAGGGTATAATGTTCAATTTTATGTGTTCTGAGGATATGACTATGGATAAGTCATATTTCAAGGATTAGATGATTTTTTTGTTATATGGAGTTTTCTGCAGATTATTTGTAATGAGTAAAATTTGGTAAGTGGTCAGAAGTCTTTATATGAAGGCAGTGAAGTAGCATATGTAACTATAATGCAAAAGTTGTCCTGAACTTGACACCAGGTAATGACCACTACTCATCTTAATGAGAATTAGAAAAACTGAATTTAGGCATACGGCTAGGCCCATGATGATTACTGTTGCTATGTGCACTCTATATGATCTTCCTGGGCACATCAGTAAGCATTACATTGCTTTGTTTATAAACAAAAATAAAACAATCATCATCTTGTTAGTTACAGAAGCTTGGTCAGTAGTGTATATGACAATATGTATGCTACTTAAATGTCTCTTATGTACGACTGTGGCTAAGAAGCTGTGCCAAAAGGAATCTGTACCAGTCTGAGTCACTGCTCTGTATGTAGCAGTTGCATACATCGAGCATTGCACTCTAGTGCTTTAATTATCTTACAGAAAATCAGCTTATTCCTGAAAGTACAGTTTTCTTATCTGTCCAGAGTGTACTGGGGCATGAGAAAGCAAGACAGAGAGGATGCAGATGAACACTTAGTGGTGATAGAGATTGCAGTATTTTAATTCTGGTTCAGTACCTAAGTCACATTTTCTGTTTCCAGATTGGTTAGAAATTGCTTAACAGTTTTTAGAGGCAAATGTTAACAAAAACTGAATTTAAGCATTTCTGTAAACAAAATGGTATTGTGTAAGCATATATGGAATACAGAAACAAATTTGTTTAAACACTTGAATTCCAATAGAAAATGCTAGTATTTCGTCTTATCTAATAAACTTTTATCCTTTACGTATTTTATTCTATTAGGATCTATTTTCCAGTAGTACAGTTTATTCCAAGGATGGTGCTTACCCAGGACATGCCATCTTTCTGTAATAATTACTCTTTCTAATTCATAGCATTTTTCAAATGACTAAACACAGTATTTAGATTGCCCTATGGTACCTTTTTGTAAATCTTTTTGACATAACAGGACACTGTCTAATTTTCTCTGTGAATATTTTTTCCATAGAATAACAAGCCTCCAAATCCACCAGCTTATATCTTCATGATTGATGTATCATACCGAAATATAAACAGTGGTCTAGTTAAACTCATATGTGAGGAACTGAAGACACTGCTAGATAAGCTTCCAAGGTAAAGAAACATACATGTGTTTTGCTTAATATACCATACCGCAGTTTACAAGAAGCTCTGCATGTTGAGAAGTAAAACCAAGAAAGTACAAAAAATGACAGAACTTACAATACAGGTATTTTTGAGGTGGTACTGACTAAATGGTAATTTAAAAATTGCTGGCAGTTTTTGAAAAATTAAGATTGATATCTGGATTTACGATATGAACGTTGTACTGACTGAACATGTAGCACTTTCTTTTCTTTTCCTGTACTGAACTCTAGTGGTATTATCAGCTAAGTCCCAGCTTGTAGTTTTGACTTTATGTGCTGTGGTTCTGTTTACTGCAGTGCTGCTGTTCTCGTTAGATTAAGCAGAGAAATACCACAAACCAGAATCTCAAGAAAGTAAAGTCTCTCTAAAGCCAGTGTTGGTAGGTTGTATCTTTAGCTCTTTTCTTTTTTTTTAATCAGCAGAACTTAGTTTGCTTTGTTGTGAGATTTTTCTGCCCTGGTATGTATCTGAGAGGTGAGCAAATCTTGTAGGCAACTGACATTCTGTTACGTATGGCATGTTTGCTATGTCAGCATGTCCTGGTTTCAATTAGAACAGAGTTGATTTTCTTCCTAGTTGCTGGTGGAATGCTGTGTTTTGGCTTGGGATGAGAAGAGCACTGATAACACCCCGATGTTTTAATTGTTGCAGAGCAGTGCTTATACCAAGCCAAGGACATCTCAGCTTCTTGCTCTGTCCTGCCAACAGGCAGGCTGGGGGTGCAGTAAGAGCTGGGAGGGGACAGACCCAGGACAGGTGACCCAAACTGGCCAAAGGGGTATTCCATACCATCTGGGGTCATGCTGAACAATATATAGGGGTGGCTAGCCGGGGGGAGGGGGCCGGACTGCTCGGGGTTAGGCTGGGCATCGGTCAGCGGGTGGTGAGCAATTGCATTGTGCATCACTTGTTTGTACACATTATTATTAGTAGTACTATTATTATCATTGTATTATTATTATTATTTTCCTGTCTTATTAAACTGTCTTTATCTCAACTCACGGGCTTCACTTTCCATTTCTCTCCCCCGTCCCGGAGGGGGAGGGTGAGTGAACGGCTGCGTGGTGTTTAGCTGCCGGACAGGTTAAACCATGACACAGCATTAAACGTGTAGTAGTACTATTACTACTGATCTGTATTAATCACAGTATATTGCTTTAGTATAGTTTCATGTAGTTTTCAGTATATGTTTAGTGTAGTTTTCATTAATGAATAATGCTGACAGTTAAATGAAAGCAGTGGCAGTCAGACTGAAAAAATTAAGTAGACGAGGTGTTTCTTAGTTGAGGCGTACAAAAGGATTGAAGAGCATACAGAAAGAAAATGCATTCTGAATAACAGTGTTTATAGAGGGAGAACATGCTTAAGAAACAGAGGGAGCAAAGTGAGGAAGAGTGGGAGACAAGACCCTTGAGATGAACAGGGATATGTTAATCTTTTTATCATATGTGCTTGTCACATTTCACATATGTGATCTCTGTGCATGAAAGAGATTCCAGTTCAGGGTGGGGAGTTTGTCAGATGCCCGTGTAAGACCATCCCTTGAGCACTTTGTCGTTGAAGATTACACTGGAGACACGAGTGTTTGATACTGTCCTGCACATACATGTATCTCAGAGCTTTCTATCAGGATTGGTCATGACTCTGAAGATAATAAAAGGCCATGGGTATAGTAGCAAAAAACAATTGGCAGTTTAGGAACACCTGGTCTTGAATAGAGAAAGTAAAGGAAAAATGAAAGCAAGCGTATCTACATCACAAGAAGTAACATACGCTTCCTCAGAAACACTCTGTAGATATCTACTGCTAAATACCCTGTTTGCATGGACAAAGTTTTCACGTCCACTGAAAAAAGCAAGATAGATAAATAAAGGGCAGGCCCATTGGTTTCTTCAGAGTGATATGTTGCCTTTAAACAATATGAATTGAAAAATAATAATAATCAGGCACTCACTCCACCAGCATTTGTGGTGAAACTTCTATTTTGGTGCTAAGACGTGAACTTCACTGTGTGTTCATTTTCTGTTGCTGAAGAAAGACACCTGCAAAAATATTCTGCTGTTATCACATGAGGTGAAAACCCTGTGCTCAGATTTCCGGGAGCCCAAATTCTTTAAGAGGAAAGACTTCTGGTTAACAGAGCAATGTGTGTAACAAAAAGGCCACTGGTGTAGCGGCTTGTGGCAGGTAAGCCTGTGAGAATGGCTGAGAAATTAAAGCTAGCAAATAATAGATTAAGTTAGGTGTCTAGCGACTTTGTGTTAAAAGGGCTTTATGCTTCTGCAGATTTGCAGCACAGCAGCAAACATATTATTTGCTTGCTAGAAGTTTTAGGGCAGGCATTTTCAAATTTAGATGTTCTAAACCAGAACACTAATTCTCTGTTTAGATAAATAGAGAAATGTGTTTACAGAAATTCTGCTCTTGACCTCATTTGTACCAGTATGATTTTTTAGACATATAACTTAAAAACATTTGAGTGCATTTGATTCAGACATCTCATTCTGAGGCACTAAAAAGAACTAAGTGTGTTAGCCACACAGGCAGTCAGCTGCTGTGTTTGACAAGTGACCTTTGAAACAATGATAGAAGAAATCACATTGTATAGTGTACACTGCCACACTGTAAGGAGCAGTGTCTGATGAAATTGTCCCACATACCTGCTGTGTAACCTGCTGTGTAAAAGCGTTGGAACCAGTAGGATGATGCGGCTATTGTAGTAGGAAATATTGAAGTAGGAAAGTGCTGTATGTGCCTGAAGTTGGGAATAACTTGTCCTGAATGCTCCCTGTTAATCACGTTACTTAGAAAATAGTAGTGTCTGATTGCTAGGAGTGATTAGAGACTTGCATTCAGAAAGGATGCATCTATGTGAGTTAGAGGATCTCAGAGAGATTATTTAAAATGCTTCTTTACAGAATGTGTTCATATAGAATATTGGTTTGTTTTAAATCAAAAGTAGCTCCTTTCTCATCCAGCGGTTTCCACAAAACAGGAATGGTGGCTTAGCGTTCTTTATTGACATGCGTGTTAAAGATCGTAGACGTGAAAAATCATTTCCCTCCCAAGCTCAAGGTTTTAGGTGAAGCTTGTAAAACCAAAAGAATGTGCTATTTTAGAAGTAATTAAGACTGATTTTTGGAATTTGACTTAATAAACTTAGGGCTGCAAACCTGGTCTCACTAGTTTTATTAATGATGCTGCTACTAATGACACAGTAGCTAGTGCTTAGGGGAGTTACCTCCTGCAAAAGAGCTCCTGAGCTCACTGCTCACAGTGTTCTTGTGAGGTGTAGCTCGCAGCAGCAGTTTGTGAGCTTTAGCTAGCCTGGGAACACAGCACGAATAACAAAAAATTTCCACAGTACACTTCCTGTATGATGCACAGTTATGAGGGATCCAAGACCTGTTGCTGCTTAAAAGCAGTCCTGCCAAAGCAGAAGATTGGTGACTTTCAGGCTTCAGTGCCTCAGACATTATTCAAGCCTGGTAACTGCTCTCTCCAGGCACTAATCATTAGTGTCACTGAATTACAGTGTATTCTAAATAAAGCTGATTTTCTGATTGTGTTTTGTAAAGGATTGTCCTGTTACCTCTTTTCCATGTTTTGCAGATATAGTCTATTCTTTATCTTACATACTCTAGCCTGCTTGAATGGGATGCACAGTTGATAGGGGTGACTTTAAGATATATATTAAAAAATAAAATAAAATTACAAGAGTTTATTTAATCAGGTTGTTTTAATTTGACTGGAGGCGAAGACTGGGGCAATTACATCTGGTTGGTTGTTTGCTTTGTTGCTCCCAGTACAGATAATGATCTGAAAGCAGCCCCGCATTTCAAAGTAATGCTCTTATTGCAAGGCCAGAGTTTCAGAATTTTAACCACTTTTTTTTTTGTTTTTCTCACAGAGAAGAGCAAGAAGAATCCTCAGCAATTCGAGTTGGTTTTGTCACTTATAACAAGGTCCTCCACTTCTTTAATGTAAAAAGCAACTTAGCTCAGCCTCAGATGATGGTGGTCTCGGATGTCGGAGAAGTTTTTGTTCCTTTGCTGGATGGTTTCCTTGTTGACTTTCAGGAATCACGATCTGTTGTTAACAAGTAAAGTACAACAATTCCATATCTGAATAAGAGCTGAATGCTTAGAATAGACGTTTTCCCTTTTAGTCAGGTGTGTTACAGGGCTTTGGAGGATGCATGAATTTGTTGAAATGCTTTACAATTCAGCAGATGCACCAAGTCCTGCATTTCCGCATTTGAGGGGAAACAAAAGTGGTAGTAGCAACTTGCAGTGCTGAATTTGAAAGCCTGTTTAGACGAGCTGTGAGCCAGGCATCTTCAGTTCTGCTTTGTCTGAAGTGGGAGGGCAAGTTGTAGCTTTGTGCCATGTTGAATGTTTTTCCTGGTTTTCCTTCTATATATATGATGCATGCCTAGGTATGATCTAAAGACTATTAAGTCTTTATCCATACCTGAACCCCTTTATTTTTAGCTATTTTTGATTTAATGCATGTTCCTTTATGTTACCAGCTTTGAAATAATGCATTTCAATAGAATTCTAAAATTCATGTTTAATTTTATTCCGGCTGGAATCCTAAGAAATCAAGATTTTTAAGTATAAACTTGCATGGAAAAGAAATTCCTCTATGAAGACTTGGTATGTCACATTTTTGGGGATTATCCCAAATATGCTAACCAGTTCAGACACTGAACCTTTCTTCTTTCATAGCTTGTTGGACCAGATTCCAGAGATGTTTGCAGACACTAATGAGAGTGAGACCATCTTTGCTCCTGTTATCCAGGCTGGCATGGAGGCACTAAAGGTTACAATGTTCCTCTCTGTCAAAGTAGTTCTTTAATTAGAACAAGGCATGATAACCTATAGCTTGCTAAAGACCAGTGCCAAATCCTTCTACAAATCATAATGGGAAATTAGAAAAAAAAAAAAATAATAATAATCACTGATCGTTTCCAGCACTGATGTCCCATTATTGTAACAGCACCTTTGAATTCCTTTTGTTTAGAAAGAACTGACAAGTGTAACATCTATTTCCAGATTCTCCTTATTGAGGGAAACCAGTCATAGAGTCACTTAAGTTGGAAAAGACCAGTTTGGTTTCTTATTCAGCATTTAAGAGATAAGGTGTTTAGTCACTACAGTATAATCAATATAACTAATAGATAACTCGGGATGTTTGTACAGACTTCTAGATGCATCTAAGTAACTTGCTGTGTGTCAGGGATATCCCTTGAAATGCTGGCATTTCTGTGGAGCGTTGCCAATTAAAAGAATGGCACAGATTGATTTATCTGTGAGCTCAAACTCTGAGTAGATATATTGAGCCAAAATTGTACAGCATCTCTCAAATCCCATTTCTTAAATATGTAACTGATACTCGTTTTCTTCTTACTCGTAGTAGAATGTATGTGTGCAAAATACTTATACATTTGGTTACCACTTCTATCAAAATGTTCTTTCCCAGTATTTGACTTCTACAAAACAAACTTAACACCCATAAATGTAAATTTCCTTTTGATGTTGTTCCTATAAAAACACTTCTCAAATAAACTTCTTATTTAACTAGTATTTTAAAGTTATAAGTTGCAAGGATGCTCCCTGGGAATCATTAATATGCGTATACATGTGTTCAAGAAAATAACTAATCTGAGAAGAATAAAATATATTCTTTGAGATACATAAATCTTTAGAAATCGTATATGCATTTTAGACACATTGTCAAAAGTAGTGTTAGTAATTCTTGATGCGTATGGTGGTAACTCAATCTTGCATTCTTTAGAGACTACTTTTTAAGAGTAACTGAAATTGGCATTCATGATTAAAGGTAACCGTGCTATTACGGGTGAGATTCAGCTGTTAAAAGCAAGATACTGTCTTTGATTGCATTTCTGCCATAGTTAGCAAATTCCTAGTTTTCCCAGAAGAATGCCATGGCTTATTTTGAAATGTGGAGTATCTTGTGGATATATTAAGATCTGGAGGGGAAAGAGTACCAAAGCCCATTTGTGTCAGTACTCTCGGGTATTACATTTTTAAACTAGATGTGTGGTTAAGCCTGGAGCAGGAAAAGGGTAAATGCCTCCTTCCTTCCTTTCACCTTCACCCAACTTCTTCAGTGCTTAAGGATTTAGAATTCTGAAGACTAACCAGTTTTCATTCCTATTAACTGTCTCAATATCAAGTGAAAAACTGGATTTTGTAAATTTTGGTGGAAGAGCTTGTTAGCAGTACAAAGATGCTTGTGGTATGGCTACCGTTGCTATTCCCTTCTTTGGAATTGAAGGGTTTTTGTCAGCAGTTTGCCGTCCCAGTTTGCAAATCCTATGGCCTCATTAGAGTTCTAGATAACAATTGAAAACTTGAGTAAAACCAGCTTTTACTTTATTTCTTAGTGAGAAGAGTTAATCACAAGTTTTGTTGCTCTACATTTTAGTGTAGTTTAAATGTGGAATCTAGTCCAGGAATGTAATTGTTGTTCTTCTCTAAAAATACAGTGGATAACAGTGCACCCAAACTGAAGAAGCAGTATTTTTTTAACCTTTTATCCTTGTTGCTTGCTGCATAATGCTTGTATCTAACTAAAATGTCTCTAGGTACTTCTAGTTTTGCCCACCAAGATTTTAGTGTCCCATGTAGGAATTCCTGTACCGGTGCATCATCCAAAGGATCTGTGTTAGACTAAGTTATTTACTGACACAAAATTCCCAATTTGTTTTGGGATTTCACTTCCATCAAGTGTAAAGACTAAATGAATGGTTTGGCTCTGAAGAACTTTTGCAGACAGTTTGCACTGTTCTTAGAGATACCACAGCATATGAATGAAAATTAGGCTTGTTTATCTGAGTAATAGAATAAATGTCAATATGGTGTCTTTGCAACAGGCTGCAGAATGTGCTGGAAAATTGTTTATCTTCCATTCTTCATTGCCAACTGCGGAAGCACCAGGGAAGCTGAGAAACAGAGATGACAAAAAACTACTCAATACAGATAAAGAAAAGGTATTTTCTACTTGGAGTTCACAGGGGACTGCTATTACACTAAATTCCTCTAGTAGAGCCTTGGTCTTTTTCACTTCTTTTCTTTTACAAAGAATTGTTGTTTAAATACATAATATTCCCATATTACACTGTGCCCTGATGATTTAGGTATAAACATAAGGGATTGGCCCTACAAGAACTATGAGGCTAAAGTATGGGCCAGGCAGCAACACCCATCAGTAAAGGAAATCAACCAGCTGCAAATAATTCCACCTTCCAAGAGCCTTTGCTACCTGCAAGGTGTGATTTAGTTCTACAAGAACAGTCTGAGTTTTCAATGCATATATGTGGTGATAGAATGTATGAGCAGGGGCAACATCATTACAATCAAATCCATGTCTCGTTTTTATTTTTCGTTCGGGTATTTGGATTGTGATTGGCTACCAACAGTATCTAATGTTATCACATTTGTATTTTTTTAATTCTGTGCAGACACTCTTCCAGCCTCAAGTAAATTATTATGAGACTTTAGCCAGAGATTGCGTGGCTAACGGCTGCTGCGTGAATTTGTTCCTCTTCCCAAATCAGTACGTGGACATAGCCTCCCTGGGTCTTGTCACAATGTACACTGGAGGAACATTGTACAAGTACAACAATTTCCAGGTAAGTGATGCGAGTTTCCTACCAATCAGATAGTAACACCTGGGGACTGGTTGCTTTTATTTCAAAGCATGCTTTGACAGCGTAAAAGTAGAGCAACTCTAGAAAAATTATTTATAGACCCCAGGGGGTAAAATTCAAAATGTAGAAACAGCAGATCAGGCGCAAATATCTTGAGACTGTAATTTTACTTCTGCATAAGTTGGTTGGTATCTTAAAATTAAACCTGCTTACCTACGTATGGTGACATCTGAGCAGGGTAGTTAATTACTCCTGCATTTACAGTTCAAAATGCTTATGATAAAGACACTACTCCCCCCCCCCCAAAAAAAAAAAAAAAAAAAGCCAAAAAAATTGTAAACAACACTTGTTTAAAATTTCATGGGAATTTTCATGTGGAATAGGGGATTCTCTCCGTGTCATCAGCTGATCTGCAAAACCAGTTTTTGCTAAGTGAACAAGAATAATTATTAAAGCTGTACCACAAAATCCCAGCTAGCCTGTCAAGGGTAGGTGCAAGGATGGATGTTACTGGAAACAGGTCTGATTGAAAGGAATCCTGCTTGACCAAGCTTAGAGATGAATTAACGGTAGATACTTGCGCATCTTTGTTTCTGTTAATAAAACAGCAACTGGCATTTCTTGCCATTTTTAAGAGAAGAGATGTTACTTGTGAAAAGATTTGAGGGGGGGGGGAGGGCAGGGGCAGAGTTCACAGCAGGCTGAGGGAGTGCTGGATTTCTGCTGGTTTGCTGCCACCCCTTGGTGAACTGCAACTTGTGCTTTACACTTTCAGCTCAGTTCTGATAGCCCCCAGTTCCTCACCGACCTCAGGAAGGACATAGAAAAAAAGACCGGCTTTGATGCAATAATGAGGGTTCGGACAAGTACAGGTAACAGTACCGTTGGGAATGAAAATAAACATGAATGCATGTGAGAATATATAACTGTAAATAACACAGTGCTGAAGTGCTCTACAGATCACTTGTAACGTCAAGCTTCCTGTTTTAACTTCATTATGTACCTTTTGAACAGTATAGACTGGTAAAATGAGCGTGCCCTTACTGTATATACCTACTTAAATCTGCAAATACGATTAAGGTTTCTGATCACTATGCATGCATCCTGAAATGCAAATAAGTTGTACAAAAGAGGGTGTTGTTGCTGGACACTTGCATGTTCTTTCGTTACTTCAAATTAATGTTCTTACTTCTCAACCAATTATTCTTGCCTCAAATGCAAGTATTTGAGAAATACAGACACACAAAACAGCCAAGTGAACAGTGCAAAAGGTTCTGGGTGTCTCTGAGCCACAGCACCTCTTCATGGCCCATCAGAACAGTGAACAGTTTTGCTTGTCCTCACAGAAGGTGTTGACTGAGGTTGCACATGCATGAGGGGAAATGGTTCACATTTTAGTTAGTAAGCAAAATTGAATGACCAAAAAAGAAGTCACAAAATAATGGCACTTGTGATTTTTAAATAAAATAATATATTTTTTTGTTGTTTTTATCTGGCTACAGGCTTCAGGGCTACTGACTTCTTTGGTGCCATTTACATGAACAACACCACAGATGTAGAAATGGCAGCAGTTGACTGTGACAAGGCAGTGACGGTAGAGTTCAAACATGATGACAAACTGAATGAAGACAGTGGCGCCTTAATTCAGGTAAAAAAAAAAAACTTAATGACATACCATGTCTTGAAATTGAGAGTAAGAACTTCTGCAGCCATAATAATAAAAAAGACGTTATGCCGAGGCACTGAGGGGAGGAAGGTAGAGCTTGCACAGACTCTGATGTCATAGTACCACTAATAAGGTAAGCCAAAGATTGCGAACTTGCAATGCCATAACTTGCTGTTCCGAAACTCAAGAGATCCGTGCTTCCCTTCTTATTCTGCAATAGGGCATGCCTCAGTAATAGTTCCTGGAAATGCAGATTAGGCAATAATTAAAACTGGCATTTCTCTGCTTACTTGCCAACACTTGTGATATGCCTGTGCCTAAGAAAAGATGTGCCCCAACCATCAGCAGATAATGCAACATTGCCACTTACTGTTCTAGGTATTTTGTCATGACATTTTTCTTTTATTAACAGCAGAAAATGTTACAGCTTGCAAGGTTTTGAACTTACTTAAGCCATGGAATTATCTGAGTGTTCATTTCTGCTCTGCTTAGCTTTTATCTTGCCCCTATAAATACCCTTCATAGGCTAGCAGTTAATCCTTGCACAAATACAGTACCGTGGAACATCCACTTTGGTATGTCTGTCATCACTTCCTGAAGCAGTGCTGCAGCATTGACAGGAAGAGTGCGTGCCATGTAGATGTTGTGTTTACCTGGCTTCTGTGTGACAGAGACATGCAGTAGATCCAGTGCATGTCTGACTGCAGTCAACTGCAGTTGGTATTTGCCTTGCAGACTTCAGTTTGTAGCTGTAGATGATGATGAGATTCTTTTTTGATTGAGGTGCTAGGAAATGAGCGTGTGCCAGCAAAATGTTAGTAGTCAGGAAAGCCTGAGCTCAGTTCCTTTACTTTTCATACTTGGAAAAGGGTTTCCCGAAATGCTAATGTTACATTAAAGCAGAATTGGCGTCATAAGCAAATTCATAAATTATCCCTCCAATTTTAATATCTAAGTCAATGGAAGGGATGAGATACAGGGGTGGGGTTAGAAGGACTTCATGTCACTTCACAAGCAATTTATTCATGTAAGAAGACCCCTTTCACTTTTCAAGATCACTAAGTTTTTGTGTTGCTGTTGCTGATAACGTGCTTTACAAATTTTCAATCAGTGGTCTATTATTTTCAGATGATACCATCAGTATGTAGCAAATGAGAGAGTAATAAGCCTTTCAATCAGTCATGTATTTGTATACTTTTATGACACACATACTTTTAAGGCTAATAATTTTTATAATGCATTTACATGTCTAATCTACTTCCACAAAATGTACAGGTATGGTGTTTTTCTAGTTAATCAATGCTGAAGCAGCACTACTAGGCTGGGCTGTCCTTGGGAGTAATTACATGCCTTTGATGCACAAGGTGGTGGCTCTTACACAATGGACACTTTGAGGACTGACTTTTTGTTTTAAACTTAAAATGAATGGTAATTGGCTCATCTGTTGCAGTGTGCTGTCCTTTACACATCAATAAGTGGACAAAGAAGACTGCGCATCCACAATATTGGTTTAAACTGTAGCTCCCAGTTAGCTGATGTCTACAAGACTTGCGAGACTGACGCACTGATCAACTTCTTTGCTAAGTCAGGTAAAGTTATAGCAGATCAGTTTTGTTTTGTTTTTGCTTTCTCTAGGGGTGGAAGAAGAGGAAGGTAGGAGAGATGAAGTGATTGCCTAGTGGGAAATTGTGTTTTGTAACTTGCTATTCCAAGCCTCAGCAACTTGCAACTCTGTTACAAAGTAGAAAAGAGAAGTACATTATGTATTCAGATATACATGCCATAAAAATAATTCTGGGGAAGGTAGCTAGAAACAGGTAATGCACGAAAGTGTATAGGCCTTTCTTTGTGAAGATTAATAAGCATCCTCTAAAATGATACAGGGAAGATTGAAAAGGCACTCATAGAGGTAAGTTTTACTATATTAAAAACTAATTAAAACCTAGCAAAATGTAGATACTCTAAAAGCGTGTCTGTTATTAACATACTCTTTTGTTCTTCTGTATTTGTAGCTTTTAAAGCTATTCTAAGCCAACCCCTGAAGACAGTCAGAGAGATCCTGGTCAATCAGACAGCTCACATGCTGGCGTGTTACCGCAAGAACTGTGCCAGCCCATCAGCAGTAAGCCAGGTGAGGATGCCCCTGCCTAAGTTAGGCTATTGCAGCAGAGGAACAACCACCCCTGCAATGTCAGCAGTGCCAGAAAGGGAAACTTCAGGACATACTTCTCCTTTTTGCATCTTCTTTCAAGTCTAATTAATGGCAGGTTTGATTCAATGGTAGCAATTGCAGCATATGGAGGCTGTTCTGGGACAAATGGCAGTGCCAGTGAGGAAGCTGATTACCATGCTCATACCAGACAGATGAGACAGCTGGTTTTCTTCCTGCTGAAATCATATGCTAGTTCACAACAAAAGTTTTTATTTTTCTTCTTATGCTGTTTAAAAAAAAAAAAAGGCATTTTGATTTTTGACAATTAAGACTGTTGTCAAAGTTGAAAATAGCTTTGTAACTCAGTAAACAATCTGAATTTATGTGTAGCGCTCTCAAAGACTGCTGGAGGGATAAATACATGATGTCTAGATGGGACCATACTCCTAGGGAAAAAAATCCACGGTGATTAAAATACAATTCAACAACTCCCCCCCCAGCCCCCCCCCTTTTTTTTTTTACTGTTACCAAACAGTAGTAAGAAGCTCTGTAAACATGGTTACTTTTATTCCATGCTAGTTGAAAATTCTTTCAAATGTAGTAATCATCAGTTCCCTCTTTTTATATATACAGAGTACTGGGCGGGAAGTTTACTGAATAAGGTGCTTTCAAATTATTTCAGCAACTGTTTCTGGAAAAAAAAGTACTTTCCCAGTTCAAAAAAAGATCCAAAGTTGGATGGACTAAACTCCAATCCTATAAACCTTTAAACCTGAATTTTTCTTACAACTCCCAAGATATCACCACATATTTTCCAGCTTTTGAGGCACTTCAAAAGATTGCTGGAAGAGGTGGCATTTTTCCTACTTTTCTGAGTAACGATTGGCTATTTTCTATATACATGCTGAAGTTGATAGCGAGGCTGCAGCACTCCCACCAATCTTGGAGGCATTCTGTTTAGAGGTTATTATTTTCCTTTGGTCTTCTCTAAGCTGTATTTTCCAATTAGGCTTTTACATACCATGTAATGTGCTTCTAAGAATCCCAAGTCTGGGCAATAAATCATTTAGTCTCAGTGAAGACCAAATGTTAGAAACAATACCTGTGAGATATCTAGACCTATATTTCCCCTCCTATTTTTTTAAAATCAAAGAAAAGAATTAAGCAGTTGTATGTTTGAAAGCCCAGCTGTTGTTCCCCAGCACATGAGATACACTAAACAACACATCTTCCCTGCCCCTCAGCTCATCCTTCCAGACGCGATGAAGGTGCTGCCAGTGTACATGAACTGCCTGCTCAAGAGCTGCGTGCTCGTTAGCAGACCAGAAATTCCAACTGATGAGAGAGCTTACCATCAGCAGCTGGTCATGGCCATGGGAGTGGCTGACACCCAGCTCTTCTTCTACCCCCAGCTTCTGCCAATTGTAAGTGTGCTGCCTGCACATCTGTTCATTTTCAGTGAGATGGCTTTCAGTGTGCTGTGATGTTTTAAATTGTACAGATGCAGATTTTCTTTGTGCTAGGCAAGTGTTATATGACCAAGCTGGACTGTATTTGTACAGTGATGGAGTTGCTAGCTGAATAAAAATAGCTGAACTAAATTGAGGAGGGAGGGCAGAAACTCTAGTTTAAAGTAAATGGGTAAGCAGCTTGACAGCAGCATCCTCTCACTGTACTTTTAACAAGATTTTTGCCCAGGCTTAAGGAAAGGTGCCTGCTTTATTAAAGCTCAGCACTGGTATGCAAGCATCTTTATACTGTGGGGAAGTCTTCCTTAGCATGCAATGTGTAAACTGACAAAAGTGTGACTCTATTCCTCTCATCTGGAAGGGAACCACTAAGGCGTGATAAACTTTTTATCTTTACTTTTTTTTAGTGTCTAGTTGAAGCATCAGTTACCTTAAAATCACCAGGTTTGCAACTCTGACTTTTGTCCCACAGCACAGCCTAGATCTGAAGAGTGATGCTGTCCCAGCTGCTGTCCGCTGCTCTGAGGAACGTCTCTCAGAAGGAGGTGCCTTCATTCTGGCCAATGGTCTGAGCATGTTCCTGTGGCTGGGGGTCAGCACACCCCCAGAGCTCATACAGGGGCTTTTCAATGTGCCATCCTTTGCACACATCAGCACAGAAGCTGTGAGTATATGAAGAGAAACCAGTCAAATTTTTCAGACTTTATGATTTATGCTACTCAGAGACCAGTGACAGGGATTTTCAGCATTCATCATTCAGCTAAAAGCAGAAACAGGTGACCAGCAGAAGGTATTAAGACACCAAAAGCAATACAAAAAACTGTAGTAAGCTTTTACCCTTTGAGTAATTACAAAAGAGAAGCTTTCAAAGTATCTTAAACTTTTACTATGACAGATACTAAAATCCTATTGATATGTATTGCTCAGACAGGAACAAAGCACTTGGTAATAGCTAAAGTGTCTCCTGATAATGAATTTTAACACTGTGGTTACTTCAAACTGAAAAATGCGTTATAGACAGATGAATTACTCTACAAGGTTTTGTGGAAGAGGTGGCACTTCCCAGTTTAGAACGAAATGCACAGTAAGTCACATCATAAATATTAGCAACTGGTCTTGTATGAATTTGTAAGAGATGCAACTGGAATATAACAACCTGCACTGCTTCACTTCTAACAGACATTACTGCCTGACCTGGACAATCCATACTCTAAGAAGGTTAAGTCAATAATGGAGCACATCCAGAGCCAAAAGCCCTACACCATGAAGGTAAGACTTGTCTGCCTCAACTGGTTCCTCACAGCTGCTGAACAGAACAGGACAAGCTTTGACGAAACTTCTCTGTACAAGGCTTTACATACCAGGAATGGCCCTGTACGCCAGGGAGTTCCAGCATGCTTTCTAGGGCCAAGTACCTCAAATGTACCTAGTTCTCCATCCAAGGCAATTTTCAGAGATAGGCAGTCTGAAGGTCACCATTTTCACTGTGCAAACCTTACTTTGCACTAGCTGTTGACTGCATGCAAGTCTTGCTTCTGTGTTCTTAAACACAGCTACTGAATTGTGGGGATTTATTAATGTGTTTTCCCCCCCCCCCCGGCCTTGGTAGGGCATAATAGATACAGAAAAGTGGTACTAGCATTTAGCGTGACTGTATCCTAAATATATTTATTTACCTCTTTTCAGCTGATGATAGTGAAACAGCGGGAACAGCCAGAGATCCTTTTCCGACAGTTCCTGGTAGAAGACAAGAGTATTTATGGAGGAGCTTCTTATGTGGATTTCTTATGCTGCGTTCACAGAGAGATCTGCCAGCTGCTCAATTAAGGAAACCTTGAGTACATAATTTGTCAGTTGCTTTTTGATTTTGCAAGAGGGACAGTAATTGGTGCCTGAAGGGTGGCCCACAACCTCACTGTACCCAGGCATTCTGCTGTGCTTTACTGAACCTTTTCTGTGCTCTTTTTGTACAGTTTCATTTCACACAACTCTCACTGAATATTTAGTTTACTTACTCAGCTGTAGAATAGGAAGTTCTGCACTCAGGTATTAATCTTTCAGAAGTCTCAACTTTTTCTCTAAGTTGAATTGCCAGATTTCAAACTGTCAATGCTTAAAAGCATATGATATGCATTTTCAAGTATCAAAATGCAATTTAGAAAACTAATTATTCCTTTTGCTAGTCATGAAGTGTTCTAAGAGCCAGGAAAGATGCTAAAAAATTTTACATAGAAGAGGAAGAAGTTATAAGACGCTGCTTTTTCTAGGGCATACAGGTGAATAAGTTTTATGGCAATCCTGTAGTTTGATTTGAGTACTTCAATGTCCTGCATGTAAATTTTCTAAACAATAACTTGTCCTTTCCAGGAAAAGGGGGATTATTAACTTCTACAGAAAGAGTTCTGGGTAACCTTCTACACCCATGGTTACTCACAACACAAAAATGCCTCGGTTTGTATAAAATTGGACTTGACAATGGACCACAGGACAAATGGTAATTGAACAATGCTTATTCTGAGTTGCGCAGTTAATGCCACACTGTTATAGTACAATTTCCCAGTCTTAAGGGCAGCAGTTATTTTAAAATGCTATTTATGCTCAATTTTGAAAATTGAGCTTTATGTTAACTGGAATACTCCTAATAGTAAACATCTGCTTCCCTCAAAATTACAGTGGCAGGTCAACCATAAGACAGTTGACATATTAACCAAAGGTTAGTTCTGGTGCTATAAAAAGTAAGCCTTGTGTTTAATACCAGTCCTATTACAGTGACCTCCTCTCAAGCAACTGATTTATTCATCAGTCAGTGCTTTGAAAAATAAACTTCTGCAAATATCAATATTTAAGGTAGAATTTAGAAAGCCAAAATCCTTGTGTAAGGATGAGCTGTTTACCTCAGACATTTCTTCAGGCTGGTTGTAGCTGTAGGACCAATGCCTCCGCAGGTGAAGTCTGAACTTCTGCAAGCTTGAAAAGCTGTTGTTAAAAATACCAGTGTTTCACAGACAAACAGAAAACTGCCTCAAAAGAAAGAATCAGACTTGGGTCTCAATTAAAAAAGAAGTGCCTTTGACCATGCTAGTGTCACTAAGTAGTATTAATGATTTTCATGTATAAGATAAGCAGGTCAATGCATATTTTTGGTTTGACAGCTTATCAGAACAGTTGTGTCCTTGTGCATTGAGTAAGAACTCTTACAACAAAGGGATGTATTACAAAAGGATACTCAGACTGAATTCAACTGTCAAACCGAGTACTTTGTGGCCGAAGATGTTACCTTGTAAAAAGTATTTGTTGCCTTTCCCCCATCAGTGTACTTTGTAAAAATGACACCAGCAACTCTAAGTGTAAAGACATAAGCAATTATTAAATGTAATTACTATGTACATTTATTCTGTCATAGACTAAGGCCTTTTTTTTTTTTTTAATGCTCTTAGCCTTCGTCAAAAGCTACACAGTACCTCTTAAACAGCAGCATCTAGAACTAGTACCCTGGGACACTGTACAGGGATTCTTTTAAAGAACTAGCAATGGAAACTGGCCTCAGGGTTCACACAACTCCCACACAGCAAAACAACATAAAAAGATCATAAAGAAACGTCAGAGGCCAGGAAAAATGGCAAAGTTAAATTAGCAACAAGAATTAATTCCTATACAGCACAAATATTTTTGATACGTGTCCAAAAGCAAAGAGGCTTTGGCTACTGGAGGTCACCTTCTCCTACTTAAATTTTAAGGACAGGCAAGCTTATTTGGGATTGCAGACTTTCCGTATTTGGATCCTATTAGCATCAAGCCCTATTTATGATACAGACATTCACTGGAAGGGGCAAAATGTGCCAAAATAGCCTGGTGAAAAACAAATGAAAAACAGGACAAGTAAACTGTTCTAGAAAAACAAACAAACAAAAAAAACCAACACACCCTGTCACAGGGCTAGAAGGTAAAGGCTTAGTCTGCCTCAACATGCCTTTAAGGAAAGGGACATCTGGTTGTGGTAGCACAGAAGTCAGACAACAACAGCACTTCTCTACTTGCTTGCAGCAGCTGGGTCACAATGGAAAGAGAGCGCTGCAGAAAGGCGGTGTGACCATACCCATTGGCACCGCTGGTGTCCTGTTTGAGCCACCTCTAACTACAGACATTCCCAAACCACACTGTGTTGTGCAGCCTCAGCATCACTGCAGCAAAAGGGGAGGCAATCAGCCACGCTGAACACTGAAGTCATGCACCTATATCTGACAAACCTTTCTTTGCATCTGTTCTGCTAGGCAGGACTACCAACCAACTGCACTGAGACACCCTTCTTCTGGACGAGCACCAGGACTTTGAGCTCCACCTTGCACTGCTCTTACTGATTATCAGTTCCTATTTTTATAGACTTCATTGTTGGCTAAGCCAATTGTTTTACAGCTATAATAATGAGATGTGATACATAATTTGACAAATTACTAAAAAGTATTTAATAGACTCTTTTCATTTAATAAGCTCAAATAGACACTAAAAACTAGTGGCCTGGCAAGTCAGTATTACGTATTAAAGCCAATTTTTACACTGTCCTTCACACACACAAAAAAAAACCTCTGACATCTTCCATGAATTTGGAAGAAGCAACAACTGAGCCATTTGTTTTGCTAACTGATGGACTCACAACAGCATCTATGTAATTATACTACCCCCTGCTTTTTTGGTTTCAGGCACGAGGAAAGAAAAGCAGCTGTCAAAATTATACTTGAAAGAACAAAAATAACAGCAGTTACTACTTATTCAGATACTTCCATCCTCATTTCTTGTATCTTTTTTTTTCCTTAGATCAGTGTAACAGAGCATAAACAATGAAGGAGGGGAGGAATTTTTTTGTTTCCAATTGTCCTCTCACAGCGGTGGGTGTTTAACAAGCTGTGTTCAGGTTTATGTCCTTGCACAATAGGAAAACATCTACAGCCTTCAAACATCTACGGCCTACTAAAGATTTGAGTAGAAACCAAAAGAAGAGATCCATCACAAGCAGTGTGACATTTTACTCCTTCTGTTTGACACACAAATCTAGTAAGAATGTAATGAGACTGCAGAACCATTACGTACACCCACGTACCTTTTCTGTACCACCCCTGCTACTTATCCTTTGACTTTCTGCCATTAAACTCCCATTTTCAGATCAAAATTATTTGCAGCCTAAACTCCACTAAACAAAGTGTTCAGTGACTGAACATAAACACTGAGCCCATGTTCATGATACTGCATTGGAGAAAAACCTCAGAAATCCCCAAGAGCACTGCGTCTCTCACATTTCAACCAACATACCACAACTGGCTATATCCAAGGCAGAAACAATTCTTAGGCTGATGGCTGGATTTACACACAATGCTTTACAGTTGACTGATGTTTCGAAATCCCTTTGACAAAAAATGCTAAAACAGCCCGAGTATCTTGTCAGTGCAATTGTCAAAGCCTGCACCTAATTCACAGAGGGTGTATAAGATATTCAAAGTACTACAAGCCTCTTCTAGAATGGAGAGGCATGACAAGATCCAGACAGGCATCCCAAATCAGACTGGTGGCATTATCACAGAATCACAGAATTTCTAGGTTGGAAGAGACCTCAAGATCATCGAGTCCAACCTCTGACCTAACACTAACAGTCCCCACTAAACCATATCCCTAAGCTCTACATCTAAACGTCTTTTGAAGACTTCCAGGGATGGTGACTCCACCGACTTCCTGGAGAGCGCACCGTGCCTGGTGGAGACCATTGTCACCTAGCTGACGGCTGTCGTTAACGTTAAGAGTTGTTCGTGTGGGCGGGGGGGAGCGCTCCGCCCTTCCTGCTCGCCCTGCCTGCGCGAACTGCCACGCCACTCCCTTCTGACGCACCCCTCCCTGTTTGCCCATCCTGGTCGCTGCGCTCCCTAGGGGCTGCTTTTGAACGGCCGGGGAGGGGGCGCTGCTGGCTCCGCCTTCGCCTCGTCAGCCTCCCTCACGAGGGCTGCCGGCTCCTGGCGGCTCCCTGAAGTCGGCTCGATGCCGGAAAATTAGCCCTGCCTGGCCCGATCCCCCGCTCCGCTGCAGAACGCGTCTGCCCCGGAGCCGATCGCCTCGGCAAATGGCATTTATTGAAACTGGAAACGAAACTTGTTGGACTTTTTAATCTTCAAGAAAAACATGCTCAAATTAAGTTGCTTACAGTAAGTGAAATATTCATCACTTCAATTATGAGCGTTATCCTACTTCTGTTAAAGTGTTAAAACTGAGAAGTTAAATGACAACTGGTAATAAAATTCAAAGCTTTTCATCTCTAGTCATCACTTTATATGTAGCTCAAATCATCAGTGATTAAACAGTAAAAACATCTTTTTTTTTTTTAGAGTGGAGTAAAAAACAGTGCTGTATTTTCTAAGTATCATTCCACAACCACAAGTATGTTACATCCATGCATTACTGTCTTACCTTTAGAGGCACGCCACCACTGTTGAAACAGCACCTTCAGAATATGACCAGAAGGCGTCTTTCCTTCACAGGTGACAAGCAGGAAGCTTTATTTCCTTGCCAGTTAACCTCTATTAGAAAAGTAAGGCAAGTTGCTTGTTACCAATGTAAACATTACAATTCCTTGGTGTAGCTGGCCCATCCAAATGGGATCTAACACCCTCTGGAACAGCAGACTTTTCTTTTTTTCCCCTCTTACACTACTTCAGCTATTTCAGCTTTGAAGGAAAACCACAGAAACTCAACTTCACATATTCAAGAGGGATTTCCTAGAATTGTTTACAAGACCATGTGTAATTAATTTCTTGCCACAAGTCTCAAGCAACATCCCTGCTTCTGCAAATCCAATACAGACACAGGGCTCTTTTGGTTCTTTTTTAGGTCTCATCTTCTGTGCAGCCCACTTTTCTATGTTAAGTGCAGTCTAAGAACCAAACTACCAGCTAAGGACATAGAATTAAAAGAAGGAAATGAAAATTAATATTTTCTGCTAACCAAGGAAAAAAAAAATAATATGCCACAGGCTACCTTCTTAAGATTAAGTGTCCCCAGTATTTACTTTTTGAGTAAGAACATGATTAGGGCAAAAATCAAGAAGAAAATGTTTTTTTATTGTGGCATAACACAACTACTAAGTGCTGTTCTCAGTAGTGTTCGGCAGACCTTGCTGACAGCCAAGTGAACACAGTGCTTAACCAGCCCCCTTCCTCCCTCCCCCTTCCAGTCCTTCTTCAGCTTTCTGGATCTAACAGGAAGAAACAAAATGTAAGCTACAGGTGAGTTTCATTCACCCTTTAACAGCCCCTTAATACATACAACACCAAGGCAGTGACATTGACCAGATCCTCCCTTCTAAGATTTCATGCCCTGAAAGAACACTTCAGTAACTGCCCCCCCCCCCTTTTCTTTTTTGAACAGCAGACAACCACAATGGTAGGAAACCACAATAAAACTTACTTATTCAAAAACCTTAAGAAGAAAGTAAACCCACAAAATATTTACAAAATTATTTCAACACTGGCTTTGATAAACAAGTTTAATAATTTGCTGC
Organism: Anas acuta; assembly: GCF_963932015.1. Taxonomy (NCBI): domain Eukaryota; kingdom Metazoa; phylum Chordata; class Aves; order Anseriformes; family Anatidae; genus Anas; species Anas acuta. The sequence continues at coordinate 75,713,304 of NC_088982.1, read as the reverse complement.
TTTACAGGACAGTTACTTAAAAGCTTGGCTTCAACAGATAAACACTGGGACTTAAGAACCAATTTTCCAAAATCCATACCTAAGATTTTGAGATGCCAACAGTCAGGTTCATTCACTCTACCAAGTACTGTCCAGGAAGCTCAGAGTTGCAACTCTGCTGAAAACAAGTAGTGTACATATGGCAGTGAAGCACTTTCTTGTCATGCTGCTCTCCAGTGCTAATCACCAACAGTCCATTCCCAATGCAGGTGGGGTCCACAACCAAAGCAAAGTGCTCAGTCTGATGACTGCACCTTCTTTGTTCAGCTGCTTATGCTCAGGAAGCACTCACTCACCTCACATCACCTCAACTTCCAGTATGGCCTCTAACAAGGTCTTTCTACTACAAACATTGCAATTGGTCTGCAGTGGGACTGGTTTTCCCTACCAAAGAACAAGGCCATTACTGCCAGAGGCTGAGTGAAAATCCCTACTCAAGAAACGATCCAGACCTGTACAAGTTCTGGACTGGATATAAACGCACAACTTCTTGCTTTCACAAAGTACAACATGTGACTGCACAGAATCACCACTCTCCCCACAACTGACATCAAAAGCGAGTGCATGTACTTCACAAAGGAAAAATTAAAACTTGTTCCCTATTCCCAGGAATAATTTGGGAAAAATAGACCAAATAAGAAAAAATAGAATTCTATTTATTCAGTTTGCTCCTTGGTTTAAAAGAAGTTAAAACAGTATAGACACAGTACTTTTTCTTCCGTGAATAAGAGAATAAGTCTGCTATTGCCATGCAATTCAGAACTGCATTTTATGCCCATTCCATCCTATTAATGCACATCAGCCCCAACCTGGACCTACAAGGAAGGAAAAGGAATCCATGTTTTTGAGAAAGTGACAGTCAAAAAAAACAAACACAGCTTGCAAGTTTCATAAGGGAACAGCAAGTATCTTCGCTTCAGTCCTGTGCATGGCTTGAAGAGATGGTGCTCCCTGCTTTGACAACAGAAGCCATTGGGAGGCTGAGCTTAGTGCCGTCAGGTGCAGGATCCTGCCTGCAAAGTGAGGTGATGTGCCAGGCCAGTCACTAAAAGGCAGAGTATTCGGAATTGCTTGCACCAAAAACAATTTAAAAAGTCATCTAGCTTGAGTCCTCAAAATAATTCACTTTAGCAAAAACAAGACTAAGAAAAAGGTTTGGAGATGAGGCAAGGGACTGCGGGAAGAAGTGATTTCCTAGCAGGCGTCAGCGTGTGGGGAAGCCTCCCCTGTGGGTACCTCCACGACCCCCTCTGAAGCCTCCCCTCTCACCCCGAAAGTTAGTTCTGTTCCTCTCTCTGCCCCTCTCTCCTCGGCCTGCTGAGGTGCCGCCTCTCCCTCCTCCCCTTGGAGCGCCACCACCCCGGTCGGACTTGGACTTGGGTGGTGGTGACTTGGGCCGAAGTCTCTCAATCTCTTCAGTGCAGCCGGTCAGGTGGGAATTTGGAGTAGTGAAGTATGAAGAATATGTTTCTGCGTTGAAATTGCTGTTTGTGAGGGTGGGTCCGACAGTCAGCCAGCCTAAGGAATAAAAGAAAAATCAACCAAAGCACTAACTTCGTGCTTCAAGGCCACCACAAGTGATGGGGACAGACTGTTATCTACATGTCATCTGTACTGGACAGGTTGAAGAGGTCACCTCTTGAAAAACCACAGTTGTTGAAAAGTTAATATTTTACTTTGACATTTATACAGGCTTTTTGGATTGGGTTTGTTGCTTTTTTTTTTTTCCCCCCTCTGGTTACATATTGATATGAGAACATTCAGGCTGTGGTTTTACAATACCACTTTCCTGGTTCTTTTCACTTGTTCTTACATTACATTTTCCAGCCCCTCTGGGACTGCACTGTAAACCAGACCAGTAAATTCATCTAGTTTAAAGATAATCTCCTCTTCTTCTTCTTCCCCCCTTTGTAAAAGGTGTTTAACTTTGTCTCCAAGAACCAACTGTGACATTGCAGCCAGGAGCACAGCATTCAGTAAGCACACATTTGAAAACACAGCAAAATATTAATGCTGCTGAATCCCATGAGATGAAAACAGAGTTTAAAGAGTTAAGCCAACCTGTTTATGTACAAACATAACGTTCAGTGAGCACTTCAGCTTCACCAAGTGAACCAAGGAGGAAGGAACATACTTGATTTAAATGCCTATCTCCTCAGAATATAAACTGAAATTGGGTTTGGACCTAAAATAAGGCTTGACTACTTGAAAATGTCACAGGAAATTTAATTTTCATTTGCATCATTTTAATGAAGAAAAATGTGGCTCAGCAATCTCACAACATGCTAAGATGGAAAACAAGAATAAAAGAAAAAAGATCTATTTGCTTAGGTTTTCATACTTCATAGATCACTATGGAGATTCACAAATTCAAAATTGAATAGTCCTATACTCAAAGTGTTAATCAATAAAAAAAACACCATGCTCTGCCAACTTCCCAAAGAATAAAGGGATTTAAAGTACACAATCTAATAGCAGGATAACCACTAAATTTAAAAATACAAATGTTGAACCAGACAGACAGGACATTGTGACACTAACTTATGAGAATTCACCTACAACAGCATTGAAGTAATGTCTAAACAATGCATTTCTACCAAACAAAAACAAAACAAAAAAAGACACAAACCACATTGAGACATCACCATGAAAATTCAAAGCAAAGGCAAGCCAAAGAATAGGAAAAGCCAATAACCACTACTCTCACTGATCTACAGACGTGTGAGCAAAACCAAAACAGTACTGTGATATGTACTTAAGTAATATTGCCTACGGTTCCTCTACTGATACAACACTTTTTCCAATCACAGTAAAAGAAAAAGCAGTATTTTTTCTATCATAGGTATTAACATTCACGTTCTGTAAAACAGACCATGGCTGGACTCGTATCCATTTCCCTTCTGCTATCCAAACCATTCATCTCTACTTGGTAGAAAACACTGTTATACAGAACTGCTAGAAGAACCTAAATCAAGTGAAACCACAGCATTTTTACCTCTCCATCCTCCAATCTCCTTTATTTTTGAAATGGGCATGCTGTTACTATTCATTGTTCAGAGACCAACGCTCACAGCACCTGTCAGCGTGTAAAGCACGACTACACTACCATGACATCAGGTACAAAGTCACCTCAAGCACCCACAGAACCACAGAATATCCAGAGCTGGAAGGGACCCTCAGGGATCATCAAGTCCAACTCCTGGCTTCACACAGTACCACCCAAAAATCAATCCCTGTGTCTGAACTCCAGCAGCCTTGGTGCTGTGTGCACTGTCCCGGGGACCCTATTCCAGTACCACTGATAACTGAAAGAACCAGATCCATTGTGTTTACTTCACGTTGGACTAGTGGCACTGACAACTGATATAAAAGCCAAAACCTGTGTCCAGATATATCTTATTATTGTAGCCTGTACTCTCCTGCAGCAAATTACTTCATCATGCATGACAAATTGGAAAGCCTGACCATCTAAACAAATAAAATGCAGTACACTTCAATCCAATCCATGTATTTCCACGTTATCTGTCATACTAAATGAAGGACCCAGTGTAAGACACTAGCTCTTGAGATACCGACAACAGGTCTAGCACCAAGCTCAGAGGGATTTAAAAATCAGTTTAGAAAAAGAAATCACACTCCTGAGGTGTAAATACATGCCATGTGGGGAAAAAAATCTCAGCTGAATTTTGTTATACTCACTGATGAATTAAACACATGAACAGGTGAAAAAACATTGGTTAAAAAATAAGCTATTTCTGAAAAAAATATAGTTGTCACAGTTTCCAAACAACACAGATTCATGACTGACAGATCTTCACATAAATTAACACACACCTCCTTGAAATCTATTCTCTGACCTATGACATACCTCTGGAAACCTCTGTAGGACACTGGTATGATTTTTACAAGCAGAGAGTTCTGTTGCTGTCTTGCACATGATAAAGACATCTCAATTTTTACAGCTGCTGTGATATTTACTTCACTATTAAGTCCAAAAAATTGAAGTTTAGTAGGAATGACATATACAGAATCTGACTTTGAAAGACAAAAAACCCACATTTCGGTATTCCAGTGGAATACTGCACAATTTCAGCATTTACCTTCAATTAGGATATGGAGAGCACAAAAGCATGAAGATCGTTTTTATTGTTTAAGTAAGTATTTAGTTCTAAAAACGAGTATTTATAAAACAAAACAGAAAATAGTGGTACCCGAATCTGTGACTCGGACTTGTTCCTAAACATAATACTAAGAGCAGAAATTATAACCATAATATCACTTGGTACAGTTCCATACAATGCTACTGCCACTAGTGGAAAAGTCCCATTGATACTGTCACAGTGACACCTCAGTCCTTCTCTGTTGAAGAACATCAGGCTGGTTAGTTGTCTGGGAACAGAAGGGTAGGGAAACCTGGGAATTTCTCCATCTAGCAGGCTTCTCACTTCCTAATGATTGTACCTACAGAAAAGTCACCAGGATGGACAAACACTTTAGCTCATGCCACAACTTGTTCAAAAGGTTTACTGAAATCTATACTGCACTGTCTGAAGTTGCAGCTAGTGCAGAAGGAATAAATATTACTGTCTCAGCTTCCACCAGAACCTATCAAGTGGTCTTAGATAACAGAAGAGGGCTACTGAAGTAAACTAAAATTTAACTAGTTGACAAAATAAACATCACAGGTACCTGGTCGAATTGTACTGTCCCTTCCGAAAAGATGAAGACGTCGTCGTCCGAGGCAGAAATGCTCAATAATGTGGAAAATCTCTACAGGCTTTTCTATGTTGCCAATTTCAGGCTCTTCTGTGATGATCAGGTCAATGTCTACATTAGCATGGATGAAGTCACCGTCTGTGCTGCGACGCACGGTTCCTTTAATGCCCATGAGGCAGTGCTCCTACACACACACAACACAGAAGAGCACCCGTCACATGCTGCCAAAGCACAGACACCCATGGGTTAAGGGAAGTAAATTCTAGGCAGAGTACATCTCACTGCCATACAGAAAGTGTCCAAAGCATGAACTAGAAAAACAGAATGAGCAGAAGCTACCAAAAAGGCTGTTTGAAAATAAAGCTGAGAGAGCACCAGTTACCTGGCTTGGTGAAATACATTCTATGAAGTGCTAGAACTCAGAGGATGAGGTAGGATATTTGAATTTCTTCAATTACAGCAAAGTTAGAACTGCTTTAAGCTGGAAAAGCTGAGAAATCACCAAAAGAAAAGAAAGCGCAAGGTAAAGGTAAGAGCAAGAGAACAGTTTATTGTATCAGCATTCTGATCCTACCTTTTTTTCATACAAACAATTCCCAAAGTTCTCAGTCACAAAGCTGTGAAAGCCAGATCTATTTTTTTTAATATCATATCTGTTATGAAAATAGCTTTTATCCTCAGATTCCTTTCCAAAAGATATCGCTGCATCAAAAAGTAAAACCACTATGAAGCTATCAGTACAATCTCAGTCAATTCTGTGAGCATTAAAAATGTACTTTAAGTGTAACAAGCATTGCTTTCCTTTCCTCTAGAACATTATAGATCTCTGGAACTCACTAGTACGTAGGATCTATGAATAGGAAATCACCCTAACAGGATGAAATGCAGGCTCTACATATTAATTTCAGAGTTCTGTTTCTGGGAATACTAAACCTCAAATGAGCTATTTTCCCTGATACCATAAAACCCTGATTTACTAACCGTCACCAGATAGCTCTAAAGAAGATGTAGAAGATGTATGTAATCATTTCCAGACTTTTGGCAAGGGTTTTAAGAGTTAGTGAATAAATACGAAAGGCAGAATAGGTGACCTATCAAATGTATGCAGTTGATCAACTGCATGGAAGCTACATGGTTTTTGGACATAATATTTATCTAAATAAAAAGCTAGAACACTGCTAAATAAATTACCCATCAATCAAAGCTTCATGATTCTAGTCTTTAGAAGAACTATCCAAAACACCTTATTTTCATAATAAATGGAACGTCACTCATTAGCACTGCAGATTCTACAACAGGTAGCACAGCACAAAGCCTACATCTGGAGAGACGCCCGAACTAAACACAGATGGACAGTATTTGCTACTGTAATCACTGGTAAATATATTTTGCACAACAGAGCTATTTAGTCAAAATAATCTAGCTGAATTTTCCATGTTTAGTACATAAGTAGTGACCTCAACCCAACCCTTGTTCAATAAACAGAGAAATTCCCTAATACAAGAAACTATTCTCCTCCATTAAGACATGGAAGTGCCCCCCAAATCCTCCTGTTTTAGCCTCTCCCTCATGAGCAAGCTGCACATAGTTGCAATATTGTATACAATAAACATACAGTATATATACTTACAAATATTTATAGCTAATACAACACACTTTCAAACAAACTTCAGATTAATGTAAATGCAAGTCAAAGAAAGATTTTAAAGGGAAGTTTATACTTCTTAAAGCTTGCAAATCTGAGACAGGGCAGAGGATGCTTGACACTAATGAATGATTAATGAATGTAGAAGGAGTCCAGAGGTTAAAGACACTAAACTATCAGCCAACTTTCTGCATTCAGTAAAACTGCCACAGTTATATTACAGCATACACAAAATAATTCATTAATCCTATTAACTTTTTTCTAAGGTCTTGAATAATATACATTTGAGTCTTTTAAATCAGAATATTTTTTTTTGTCCTCTGCATCTCTTGCAATACACATCATCTACAACACATGCCTATGAAACTCCTTAATTTAAACCAAGCTGACTGATTCTGTCACTTGTGCATGATAGTCATCTTCAGGAAGATGCTGACTAAACTATGGTCCCTGACAGTCTTCCATCTGGTTCAAGTTCAGGGCACATACCTGAATATATGTGTTTAGAACCATTAGCCAATCTTCCAGAGTGATTTTTCATCATAAATTGACTACATCAATTTATAATCTACATTTTTAAAGATTCAGACATCAAATTCAGCCAAGATCTTCTGCCAAGTTTAATTCCAGCCAAAAGATGTTCTTCTCCCCTCTTGTATGGAAAGAAGCTTGTGTGTTATACAAGAGGTTTTACTAATAGTGCTCATTTACTATTCACCCATGACTGAAATGACCCAGAAGACAAAAACACTACAATGTACAGTAGAATTTTCTATACATTTTTCCATTCTCACTCTCAGGATTTCATTCCTGTTCCCTCAATCTACAAACCGTCTTCAGCCATCTGCATTTCAATGAGAATCAAAATTATCACATTTAGAATATTCTAACAGAAATCTACAATGCATTATTAAACGTAGATGAAACTTCTATACTTAACTTCTATACTTCATGCTGAGTGAAGTCAAGAAGGGGAAAGAAGTTCATCATGCATTCTGTGAATATGTTGTATGTGAATATTTTCACATAATGCACTTTGTGGAAAAGAACTCTTGCCAAGAAGCCTTGGTATCCACTTCCCTGAAAACGGGTCACCAACTGCTGTGGAGCACCAGGTGTTCGATGAGCATGAAGGGACAGGATGGGAACAGAGTAATGGAGCCAAACCTTTACCTTGGTTCTTTGGAAAACAGCCTTAGGGTCTAGTGTCTTCGTCTTTCCAGGATTGTTCTTATTTGTTTTAATCCAACAGATGTCCTCACATCTTCTGTAACCCCATTTGCGTAGACACTACATGTTACGGACACAAAACAGTTCATAGTACACCAAAAACTAAAGTAACCTAAACTGAAATCTAATACGGATACTTGACTTTTCTTAAAAGGTATCTGGAAGAGAAATATGTCACAGATGAATGAACGACTTCACTGGCATGACTGTACTATGCTTTGTCAAGCTGTCAAAACAAAACAAAAAATTTATACACACACAGATTTGTCTGCATACCACCTTTTTCTTTTTTTTTTTTTTTTTTTTAATATCTAACTACTGCACAGACTCCCTACTGAACTGGGCACACATATTTTATTTTTTTTTGTTAACCTCGTGACGCTTAAAAATTTAATCAGAACTAGTCAAAACAACATCTGCCTTGGCCCTGTCTCCACTATACCTGCAATCAGGTAGTGTTTTACATCCAAATAAAATTCTATAAAGATTCTTTACTATTACTTTGTGTCCTTTTTTTCTATATTTAAAAACAAACAAAGAAATCATAAGCCTATTTATAATTAGCATTATAATAATTTATAATAATAATGATTTATAATTACATTTATAATTTATAATCTTATACCTATTTATAACCAGCATTAGAGATCTAAGCTCCTTCAGATACGGCTGTGGTCAAGAACTGCCCAGCTACTATAAGCAAGTCCATGACCAAAATCATACATATGTATAAAAGCTACTTTAACCAACCTCAGAATGAAAAATAGGTGATAAAGCCAACAGATTACTAACCACACTGTCTTTTAACAATCATTGTATTGTTTTTTAATAAAACTGCTCAAACTAAGAAAAGAATGTTTCAACATAAGAGCATACTAGAAATTCTTAGTCCACCAGCCCCAACAAGAAGCAGTGCTACCCTGGCATACACAAAGATTACTCTTTAGAGTAATCTAAGATCTTCCAGGGTAATAAAACCTCACAGCTTACTACAGCAGAGAAGATCTGCTTAACAGTGCCACACACACAATTCTGTCCCACTTGATGAAACAGCAGCACATTTCTACTAGAAAGAACATTTCTATAAGAAAATTTAAGACTTGTTAAAAACCATTGATTTAAATGCATTAAACATGGCAACCTGTTCCTGTGGCAACATGCATGCACCAAAAACCAAGACAGCAGTACAGCTTTCTAGTCATGAAAGAATTGTGCTTCTGCACAGTCACAGCAACTCATCTGGAAAATTTTAGTATCAAAACAGTTAATGCCAGATCCACTTAAATGTATTTAATCCACTTAAAATTACATATCCTCTACCAGAGTAAGAAAATATCTCTGAGCCTTTGCAGCTGAGAATTCTATACAGAGAAAGTCAAAGATAAAAATAAACTTTTAAGCATGTCCCTGATAAATTGAATTAAAACATTGTCTTACCACTCGGCCAAGATCCAGACCCTCTCCTGATCCACACCATAGAAACACAAATGACCTTGGGGCAGCAATTTCTTCAATTTCCAATTTCATGATCTAATAATAAAATGTTTTTGAATTAAATATTTACTTTTTTTGGGTATATAATCCCTAATTATATCAGGATAAATAGCTAACAAGTGTTGAAGCATTATCACAGAAACCATCAGAAAGCACTTTTAATTAAAGATGTTAGTTCAGATAGCATTATCTTTATGGCCATCTTCTTAAAATAGTTTTCCAGAAAGCATGGTGTTCAAGTTAACTTATCAGTACGCATATATTTTCAGTGTAGTTGATGATCAGCTTGATCGTTATTTTTAGCATAAATTTTATCTGCACATAAAATTCCATTCTTAAAAGACTAGTACAATCCATGTGACTTTATTCCTAAGCCACTGCTTAATTGCATCATTCTTTGGTAGTAAAAAGATTTAGTAACAGAACAGGGGTACTCTGATTCTTTTGAGCCCTGAAGTCACTTGTATGAAGCTTATGAAAACATGTTTAAAATAAAAAATAATAAAAAAAAATACACACAGCCTTATTCCTATTATCATATAGAAAAGACATTCTCTCCATTTTCACTTTCAGAAAAAGAAAAAGTAAGAATTTATCAGGACAGTGGATCACCAATAACAAATGAGAAACATGCAGGATGAAATAACTTCAGATGCAAAGCAGCTGTTTCTCAGTACAAATTGAAGAGATTCATCTGTAACTTGCCAACACATCAGATCAAGCTTCATAGCTTCATTAAGCATCACTGTTAAGAAAAATAATGCAGTAGAAGGCAGTCTAAGACGATACAACTCATGACTAAGAGGATGACTCCTTACTCAAAAAAAAAAAAAAGAAAGAAAACTTCTAGATTTTCTGTAAGGACAAAATATTTTTTCCGTCAGACAACACTGCCAGGCATCATTTTTTTCCTGACATAACGGGATGGCTAACACAGAAGCTACCTGTTCCTTAACACGTCCTTAACATTCCTTAACACCTAACCTATTATTACAGGTATGAATACCTTTGTTTTCAAATTCATTCCTTTAAGGCGGACTGTGTTTTATTTTGTTCACTTGATTGATTAGTTTGACCGATTCACTTGTGAAGTTACATACTCACAGGTTTTGGCTTTAGGAGACAAACTCAATCTAATCTACAAGGAAGCTGTCCCCCACATAACCCTCCCTCCAAACTACATAGAAGACAGATGAGAAAAATCTCCACTACAGCTGCTTTAATCCAATGATTCACTTGTATTGTGACAAATCAACTGCTAACACAGACACAGTCTGCATACGTTTCAAACAGGGTCTCTGAATAATATGTATTTATTAACTGTATATTCCAACCAACGTGCCTGAATCTAAGGATTCCTAACATGGTTACTCGAACAGTTTTTAATCAGCTATTCTGCTCTACTACTAGAAATGCTCTGTTTTCTTATGGTTTCTTTGTATATAAATGGGTAAAATGTATATACATGTATATAGACTAGGACCACTTTACTGGTATTCAACGTTAGCATTACAAGATTTTTTGTTCTATGCCCAAGTGAAGGAATACTTAAGCTTGTCAGCATGCTTTGTGTCATCAAATTGCTGTGCTTAATGAGATTCAGTACTTCAAGGCCTCTAGGCCTCACCCTACATTTCTAGAGCTGACTTTATAGAAAAGGTACATATATAAAACAGTTATGTATCACTAAGTCTTGACTGTTTTCTTCTTTACATCCACATGCGTTACTACTAGAACAATTTTTAAATTTTTTCTGCAACTCAATTCTCTGAAGTTCAATAAAACAAAAATACCTACACTGATCTTGAGAAAGATCACATCTTACACGCTGAGATTTCTCCTTATTCAAAAAGCCTTTGAGGTGACTAAGTAGTAAAGGAATATGCAAATACAAGACAAAAATCATAATCGATTGATCTATTTTGTCAGGCTTCTCAAGATTACAATTGGATTGTTAAAATTTCATACCTAACCAATACTTCAGAGAAAGAAGGTATGTCAGTGACATATACTCATCTACTCTTTTGATGAAAGATTAATGTGTTAAAAAGCATACTTTAGAAACCTCTTCAAGAATTTAAAGAAACAAGGGATTATTTACAGTGGAGATATTGTGAATTTCAACAGCAAAAATCAAAGAGAAAAGGAAACTCTGAATTTGGGAGTAGACAGAAAATCCACTTAGTACATTTAAGTTTTCCGTCAGGCTCAGGTAAAATAAAATGGTATTTCTAATTCCTTAAACTCCTCGGGGAAAGAAATGTCTTTTAACACAAACACTGTAGGCATACGTATGATATAAAAATTATTTTTTATAAGAATCTAGACTTTTGGTTTTGAAACACATCCCATTTTAGTTTAAACACATCTCTAAAACATTCTGCTACCAACTTAAGTCCTCAAACTAATCCTTAAGTACATGTATGAAATCCTTTCCATAGCAAGAAAAACACTTACATCATCCCAGGTCCAGCACTTTTCATTGGCAGTAATGCCAGTCTCTCTGTAGTATTCTTCCAGTGGTGGTTCCAAGAGAATCACATCAAATTTGGACTTCAGTTCCCTAATATCAAAAGCTTCCAAGTCTGCTTGTAAGTACCTATTTAAACAAAAGATGATCAATTGCTTGGAGAAGTTACAACAGTGCTTTGAAACTCAGACTCCACATAGCACTTCTGCATAGCAAGTTAAGAGCAGAGACTCCCATTTAGTTCACGAAAGCTTAAACACACTAAACACAAGGAAGATGCATAAAGCATTCTTGCTTAACCTAGACTGGATGCTGTTACGTTACACTTTTTTAAAAGTAGTCTTTCTCTCAATAAACATTTTTAGGGTTCTACTTCACATGCAGTAAACAGATGCCTAGATAGACTGTACAGCAATATCTTCTAAAGAATCACCGAACATTTCGTACATTCCATGGACGATATAGGAGAAAACATCAACATTTGAGTTAAACATCAACTCACTAACAGGCTAACAGACTTCTGGTTTGCTTCACTTCAGAAAAGTGGCATATTTTTAGAATTGGCATTTGTTTTATATTATGTTGAAAAGATTCTGAATACTGGAAACATGGTTACTTTTCACATAATATAAATTTATTTCTCTATCCACGTAGTAAAAGCATAATTCCCTAACAAGTTTGTTTACTTAAATAAGCTCAAACTCACCCTTATGCCTGGCATCTACACCGGCCCACTAGGTACCGTTGTATCACTATCCAAAACAATGATACCCTGTTCCCCCAATACCTTTAGTTTCAAAACGTCTGATTAGCAGACCACCACCACCCTTCCTCCCAAAAATATATCTGGAAGAGATGATTATTCTGTGAATGTATTCACTCCTATCAGTATGTAGCATTTGATTACAAGTTTTCCCTTTTTTTTGTTTTCAGGCTAAGCATGCAAAAATGCATCTAATTTCAAAATAGCAAGTTGGGTTACACAGTTTGTGTCTCAATTGCTTAGACAACCCCTTCAAGTTTTTTCATATCATTTATGAAATAATGCTGTTTTTCTGAGTACAGATTAGGACTGCATTTTAAAAGCATAAGGTTCACATTCAGATAGGTTCAAACTCCTGGGAGTAACTTGCTGCATGCTTATACTGCATCTAGCTCTCAGCAAAAAACTGGGAGGTAATTTGAAGTTAATAGGACAAATTATTTCCAGCCAACCTAAACTTTTTTGGTCTTAAACTGCAGAGTAACATCTGATTAATAGACACTAAGAATGAATAGACACTAAGCTGAATATTATATAAAATCACTTCTAAAAGAACAATTAAAGTTACACTGAGGCCAATTTTTAGAAGGTTTTCTTGTTAGCATAGACTACACAATACAAAGAGATTAATGATCATACGTTACATTCCTTTCAGTTCCCAAATAAAAACCTGCAGCTCAATCACTTGGCAGCTCAGTCTTAAAAAAATAAAGCTTCACATGCTGTAAATAATCACACGTTGGAAGGACATTTATATACTGCATTAAACGCATAGATTAATGAAAACAAACTGATTTTATTCTTCTGAAGTTTCAATTAATTTGTATGCACAAACAGAAATAGAAAATGTAAATTCTGAACAGGTGCTAAAGATAGAAATTTACAAAGCAGACAGCTAACTTCAAACCAGTCTGGAGAATAAAGGTATTTTCCACAAGAACACTTACATGGGAGGAGTGTTAGATTTAGATATCAGCTCGTCCTTCAATCTGATGAGCTCTCTAAGTTTTGGATATTCTTCAAACCTATCTGCTAAGCCTAAGAAGAAGAAAACATGAAGTCAACATGTTAATACTTAGCCTTATTTTATTTTTTGTTAAAACAAACCACACCATTCAAAGCAGATTTTTGTTCAGTACTTAAAAGTTTTCTGCCTTTACCCAGTTAGTTACGGTTAATGCAGCTGGATATTAATGAATTCAGTGTCCATGTTCTAGTCTTCTCTAAAGCACCACACTGATCAAGAGTTCACAACTCCTTTTATAAGAAGGAATATCTTTCATTTAAATGAATAGTGGAAGAATGATGAGAGAAAGTTATTTTGTTGTTCCCCCATCCATAAATTCATATTAAGATATAATTAACACTAATTTCCACCATTGTTTTAGTTGATCTTTGAGGACTATCTCTACAGAAACAATTGGGTTGTAGCTGATTCCCTTCAGCCCCTTATACAGAGATCTAGTACTTAGCTAAGTTGTGGAGACTTGAACATGGGTATATTTATTTATTGGATTTCAAGACTTAGCTTTATGATTGCTAATTTTCAAACTTTTTACATGTATTGAACTCACAAGGGAGAAGCCTAATTAGGTTTTCTGCAGTAAATGTTTCTAAAAAAAATAAAAATAAATCAGTATACTACAGTTCCCCTCCAAAAAAGTGGCCAGAAAGAGTATATTTCTGTTATTGTTAACAATAGTATCAGCAGAAGCTGAAAAGGTAACCATCCCAGTCCCCAAGCAGCTTTAGAGTTATTTACAAAGTCTCATGATCATTCACATTTACTACTTCAGTGGAGTGAGAAAAACAAAAACAGACTCCTCTCCTTTAATTCAAACTTCTGAACTCCAAACTCTAGGCATTACAGTGGTAAAAGAATTTGTTAGTATGCATCCCTGCTGTCTCCATAGTTACTTATGTATAAGAAATCACAAATTATTTTCATCTCTTCCCTCAAATCCCTAACACCACCATGTTGTTCTGACATCCACTACTGTGTTCCTTCCAGTGGAAGTCAAATACTCCTGACCAGTGGAAATGGAAGCTGGTTACCAGCAGCTAGGCAACAGATAAAAAAGAATTTTCAATCAAGATAACTTTAATTGTTTAAAACAAAACAACACAAAACAAAAGCATTCTCTAGGATGCTAAGTGTCTCTCCCCGGTATTACGGGACCACTACCTCCCCTAGAGCTTTTTATGGCAGAGCATCCAATTTTGAACTAGCACCCAAGCAGTCTCAGCATTCACGCAGAAGACTTACGCTAACCAATATGCCATTCTTTATGCAGCACAGAAATTAGAGTAAATAACATGGGCTGGTATCCACTCTTTACATATTCAGTTCCAATAATAATGTACAACTACCTCAAGTGTGTAACTGTGAGGCCCAGGTATTTTTTAAATTAAGATATTTTTTAAATAACTGAGTCAAAACAGTTTTAATACTAAATAACCTGATGTGCTTTACAGAAGCATTCACAAAATAGAGAGAAGAAAAACTAATACCAACTGCGTCGATAGGCAAACAACCCCTTTTTAGGCTGGCACCTATATACACACCATTCTTTCCCTGACAATTGTAATCATGATAAAATACGGGCTGAATAAAATGTTGCATACAGCTGTAAACAGGGAAGTGTCCTGCCTTGTTTTAAAGCACGTAACCACTATGCACCCATTCTGAGAAACAGGACCAAACAGGACCCTCGATTTTGGAACTATTAAATTTGGGCTTAATAAATTAAGAATTCAAGAACAAGTCCTTAAATGGTCCGATAAACATGAACTTAAAAAATTACATCCTCTAAACGCAGTAATGTATTGGGACTTCTAATGAGTTGTCAGAAGTTACAAACTTTAGCTGGTAAATATTATCCATATTGCTTACTGCTTTGAATACTTCAGTATTATCTGTACTCTACATGCGTTCTTGGAGACAATACATCCCAGGAACAGCTGAACTACAAGTCAGTCAGTTACATTTCCAAAGGCTTCAAAATCTGCTCATTAAACTCATCTACCTCATCAAGCTTAGTTTTAAGAATATTTTCTTGGTTAAATACTTTCAAATAAAATCCCAAGATAGACTGGTTAATATTCTCCTAAACGATTAAAAAAAAATCATTCACATGAATTTATACATTGATATGTATGCACAGAGGGACAAAACAATGAAGTACATACATGCATATCTACATTTTCCAGTAACCGTGAGAAATCAAGAAAGGAAAAAAAACAAAGTGCTAGTGAAGAAAATGAAGTAATATCAATCAGTTAGTATGACATACCAACATCTCTGATGAAGTTCTGGGGTCTGTGTCCTGTATCCACAAAATGCTGGCAGTAATCATTGTGGGGATTTAAGCTCTGAGTACCCTAGAGAACAAAAGGATTTCAGTGAGAACTACAGTGATATAACTAAACACAGACACTGCATGCATTAGTCTGATAAAAGAGAAAGTAACGTGTTTTTTTTTTCAACATGCCTTTGTAAGCCAAGACAAAGTCTCTGTATTGGAGACTGTCGCATTCTTCCTCCCAAATCAGACTCCCCATTACTACTGCTCACTGTCACTCTGAATTTCAGTTTATTACTTCAACCTTTAAGGCTGTGTTTCAAATATAATAAATTGCTGAAACAGTCTAACACAGCTACACCGTCTTTGACTAGAGTTCTAATTGCACAAACTGCTCACCTTCAGAAAGGTACTGGAATCTTTGTAAATCTCTTCTTCGTAGGGCAGGTTCTCTTCATCTTGCTGCAGCTCTACTTCATCCTGGGAAACAAAGCAGATTTTAGAGGTGCATAAGATCATGCTGTATCTCTCCTTGTTATGATTCTGCTTCTTAATGAATTGAGCGAGCTGTTTACAAACATAAGTCTCTTGTAACAGTGCATCATGAATGGTTCAAGAACAGTTTTGTATCGGGGGTGAAGGAGGAAATAACCTGTTGCCAAAAAGCTCTGCCTCTCACCACTGATGACAGGGTTACTGAAAAGGGGTCAGGTGACTAAAATAAGAAACCACTCATTTCTAGACACCAAGGTGTAGAACTTCAGTTTTTGTCCCAACATTTTTTCACTCATTGAACTAAAGTGAGGTATAGATTTTTTTGAAGTTCTTCATTAGTACAATCTTTTTCACCTTAGCAGCTGAAACCATCTCGCTATACGTGTATAGATCTGTTATAGTCCACACCATGAAGAAACACTACATGGTACAAAATCACATTTCATTTGGACTTTTTTGAAAAGTAACTTTCAACTTCCTACTTGTCAGTCTCACAATGAGCAGGAAGGAGGAATTTTATCACAATTTCTTCCCTAGTTAATGTCACCAATTGTCCATTCAACAGATTTCTTGAGTTCGGAGATCTGTCACACTGACACACTCTGAACTTCCAATGCAGTATTCATAGAGTACAGAAACAAAAGAGACTCTCCATGTCACTTTGTTTTTTCTGTTCATTCTGAAAGAGTCCATTATATGTAAATAAAAATGGAGAACCAGTGAATAACATCATCTATCATATTTGAGTAGGATTCACATACTCTTTCATACACTGCTGATTACAACAGAAAACTTAATCAGTTAATATACTGCTTTGTATGAGAAAAGCTGTGTCAAGGCTGAAATACAAAGAAAAGACGTTTTAAGATAGACATTTAATTTCTTAAGAAAGACAGATTTCTCTTAGAAAACAACTCCCCCCCACCACCACACGTTAATTCAAAAGATGCATAGAAGAGGCTCTTACTATCTTTGCATTTACCCTATAGTAAATAAGCTGTTTGTCAAAAAAAAAAACAAAACAAGAAGTTGTTCTCCCTGTTTTGATCCCTCCAGCTGTTAAAATTGTGAAATACATGTAAGTTCTGTGTTCTTTCCAAGCTGGAGCTTAGAACCAACTTCTGAAACGCCTCACAAAATTAACAGGTCAGAGACTTTTCCCTCTCTTCCCCATCTCCCCAGTTACTTTGTTAGATAAAAAGAGTAACTTAGGGCGACAGACTTTTTTTTTTTTGTCTTCCTTAACCAGATGCCTTCCCCCAAAAAATATTATTATCAGAAATAGCAGTAGTATTTACAAGTAAATTGAACGAACAGCAAACATCAGCAAGTGCTATTCAGGGGAAAAACAAAAAAAGCAGAAAGCTCAAGTTTTACTAAATTCTGCTTGTGTGATCCTAAGATAACACCTGTTTTCCCTCTCCCATTTTCCTCTAAATCTTAGCCTTCTGGTGGTAAGCACTTGTTAGATACCTACTTCTGAGTCATGCCAGCCCTCTTTATGCCTTTATAATAAATAAAAACATAATCTTGCAGCTGCAAAGAAAAAACATATCAACTTTCCAATGGCAAAGCACAATATAAACAGATACAGAATGATATTAACAACAGTCCAAGATAGGACGTTCTTGTACTGGATTTACAAATTTTATTGTTGCTAAGTTGGGGAAACAAAAGCTAACCACAATTTTTAAATGCAGTTTTTTCAGATGACTAAAGATACATTATGCAATTAGGAAGATTCAACAGAGTAAGATTATTTCGGCATCCCGAACAATGACAAGGAGGCATTCCAAGCTCACAGACCACTGCTTGCAGAAACCAAGTGAAAAAAAAAGTATCAAATCAGGCTTGCAGACAGCAAATTCGAAGGATGTGTAATACTGTACTTAGCAAAAAGGTAAAACTCTGGGCCTCTTTGCCACAGGACACTGTTGACAGCAGACATTTATACAGGTACAAGCAAAACTGATGAAGTTTACATCTGGGGAAGGGGAGAGATGGAGCATCACAGCTCCCAGAAGCCTGCAGCCACGCTGGGAGGGGCAGCAGATAGCCTAGTCTTAGTACCCACCACTTTCAGTTACAGGCTAGGGAGCTCAAACTAATCCTGGCACAACTGTTATGGTTTGACAAAAACACAAGTACTGTACAAGTTCTTCAGAACCACAGCTGAACCCTCTGACCTTAAAATCTCCACTATTCGTTTTTGCTAGTGAAGCATTTGTCCCACATCCCCCGTCTCTGTGGTGTGCAGTGCAGAGCCCAGCTCCCAGGCAGAAGTCAATCTGCCAGCGGGCAGCTGGACAAGCAGACTGCTCCATGACATGCAACTAAGACAGTGAGGAGCTTCACATGCAGCTGGATGCTACTGTGGCAGCTTGAAAGACCTACAAAGGTTTAATAGAAAATAGTCTTTTACTTTGATTTCGTCTCCACTAAACTTTTATTCTTTTTGCATGCTCTATTTCTCTATCCTACTGTGATTCTGGTACTTGTAAAGTCAGCTTTGTGGATCAGACAGAAGGATCTGTTTTCTTTTAGGCTCTACAATAGATTTCTTCTAGTTTTGTGAAGAATACCCCCTTCTGCCTTCCCTTTCTTCTTTATGAAAAGAATACTGTATTTTACACTGTCAGACAGCTAGCACTGCTAAAAATATACGAGTGTCAAATTGAGGACATGATAAAACTGAGATGCAAAGGAGTTGTCTTAACACCACAGACTACCAATCAATGAAGATCCCGCCTCATTTAACTGCTCCATCTCCTTCCAGTTCACAACATTCTTGTGACATAAAAAGTTGATTATAAATTTGGGATTTTAACAAATTTCAAAAAGAACTTTTCATGCAGACTAACATTTAATCGGGAGACATTAAATTAAACAAACATAATACTTCAGATGCAACAATTTACAAAATACTGATATAAGAGCAAAAACTCCTTACATTTGAGTTTTGTTTTTTCCAAATAATCAAAAGAATCAAGAATGGAAATGTCTCAGACCTATGGACAGGACTCAACACAGCCTCGTCTCTGGGTCCGTGGTCATTTTCTTTTTCTTTTTTTCCCCTCTACTTGTAGTAGACAAGTTTTTGACTCTTTCATCCATAAAAAGAAATCCTGGCATTTTACCAAGAAAAACATCCCATCTGCTTTTTCACTACATAGCCCTTTATTTTCACGAGACAAAAGCTTATTAAAAACCACCACCATAACTTAACATTTATTCTACCACAAACAAACAAAAACCCATTTCTTTGCTTCAGAAGTTCCTAACTGGCTGAGATTAACACACTTCAACAAACAGATTTTCTTCAACAAACAAATTTCACAACAAATCCTGCTCTTAGACTTCCCCCCAATAATCAAAAAGCCTACAAAGGACTGACTGGCTGCCTCATGCAGAACCCAACAATTCAGCAAGTCAGGGTTGTACAGATGTACCAGTCACTTTCCGTCAGAAATATTTACCTCTAATTTTACTAACAAAATGGATACTTTTGTAAAATTTGTCTGTAATGCTGGTAGCTAAGGCTACTATTGCTTCTTCTAACATTCATTAAGTTCAATCCAATCAGGCCTGATAACCTAAGTATTTAGATTTTTAGACTAGTTCATATTACAAGACTAGATTTAAACTTGCTCAAAGTACTAACAAAAAGGTTATATAAACACACAGGATTTTACCATGTTCTTATCTCCTTGCCAAAATGGAATTAACAGTGTCTGCAAAAAGCAGTTGTTGGCTCCATTATAGATTTTCAACTTGTGCATTTCATGTTCCATAAATCTATTCATCGGCCAGATTGAAGTTGATCTGAGATAGCATTACTATTTTTCCAATTCCAACAATATAGCAAGAGCTTGACCCCCCCGTAAGTGGTTACAGCCCACCTCAGGGTAAGTTTCTCCATGTTAATGACAAGATTCATATGCTAAACACAACTGAAGTGACTTAGCCACATATATCACACCTACACACAAAAAATTGTTTAACCACATACTTGGTGAAAAATGGATAAGGTATAAAGAAATATGAACCGATCACATGTGACCATGTGCTCATGAGCACTTCACAAATATTGCGTGCACTCTGAAAATCCTTTCGAGACAGTGATTTAATTGGTTTGCTAAACATGATCTACAGACTACCACTTAGCACATTAAAAAAGAAATGTCTTTCTACTTACAGATAGACCTCAACACTTAGCCATCCAAAATGTCCTGTCATACATCTACTTCTGGTTTTAATAAGACAGTACTATTGAAAGCTTAATAAAACTGAAGACAAATGTAACCTTACTTTAAAAAAATAAATGTATCTATTTTTAGGTGTCCAGGGGAACAACAGACATTATATATCTCGTAAATAAACTGAGCTTGATTCTACATAATCACAGAAGCAAGATTATGAGGACAAGAAAAAAAAAAAAAAGGAGAGGGAAGACACTTGCTGCAACAAGATACAAAGCAAATTAGAAAGACAGCTGTATCATAATTGTTCTTTTGTTTAACCTCCTTCCTCTGCTATGTTAGCCAAAGTACTACATTAGATATGAAACAAGAGAGCTATCAAACAGCACTTGGAAGATTATTTGAAAAATGAAGGGCATGAGAGTTTGACAACCACTCATTTTTCAATGACCATGGAGGCTTTTTTTTCCACCCCAACTGAACTTTTCCTGGTTATTTTTGACACTTAAGGTATACCCTGAACCAAGCCTCATACTAGCCCTCCCTTAAGATCCCTTCATTCGTCCTTTCATACAACACAGCATTATTTTGCACTTGGCAGGGAGGCTGGAAGACACCCTCAGCTTCCCCATACCTCATCTAATGACCCGTGCAGGCTTTTCTTCTGACACAAATTTTGCTCGAGATTTTTTTGTGTAGCCATGCACATTTTACCACTCCTTCCCACACAAGACAACCAGCAGTGGCACTCTGTCATTCCCTGTGGGCACTACCACCTGAACCCACCTTCTCCAAGGAGCAGTGCTAAATGAACTTCCAAACAGCAGGTTCTGGTGAGCATCCAATGCAACGTACCTAAAGCACATCTGGAGAGAAACATGCTGGCTAAGGTCTTTGCAGTGGAAAATACCAAGGAAGATGTTACTGAAGGACGTATCACAGAAGTCATACAACGGTTTCGGTTGAAAGGGACCTTGAAGATCATCTAGTCTAATGCCATGCCATGGACAGGGACACCTGCTAGACCAGGTTGCTCACAGCCTCACCCAACCTGACTTTGAACACTTCCAAGGATAGGGCATTGCCAGCTTCTCTGTGGAACCTGTTCCAGTGCCTCACTATCTTCATCACGAAAAAATTTCTTCCTCACAACTAACCTACGTCTACCCTCTTTCAGTTTAGAACTGCTGCCCCTTGTCCCATCACCACATACTCTGCTACAAAGTTTTTCTCCCACCTTCTTAAAAGCCACCTTTATATATTGAAAGGCTGCTACAAGGTCTCCCCAGAGGCCTTGTCCATGCTGAACGACTCCCATTCTCTCAACCCTTTTTAAGAGAGGTGCTCCAACCCTCTGATCACTTTTGTGGCATTCCTCTGGTCCCACTTTAGCACATCCACGTTCTTCTTGTACTGTGGATGCATCTTGAACTGGATGCATTGTTCCAGGTAGGGTTTTACAAGAACAGCGCAGAGGATAAGAATTGTCTCCCTTGCCCTGCTGGCCAGGCTGCTTTTTGTGCAGCCCCTGGTATGGTTGGCTTTTGGGGCTGCAAGCGCACAGTGCTGGCTCATATCTAACTTTTCTTCCACCAGTAACCCAAGTCCTTCTCTGCAGGGCTGCTCTCAATCTCTACACTGACATCGGGAATTGCCCTAGCCCGGGTGCAGGACCTTACACTTGGCCACGGTGAACTTCGGGAAGTCCACGAGGTCCCTCTGGATGGCATCCCTTCCCTCTCACGTATCAACTGCGCCACTCAGCTTGCTATGACCCACAAACCTGCTGCAGGTACATTCAATCCTACCATCTACATCACTGATAAAAGTATTCAGTAGCGCTGGCCCCAGCACAGACCCTTGGGGGGCACCACTCTAATTAGTGGCTTCCCGTTGGACTATAATTCTCCAGACACGGCCATGCAGACAATCATATACTCTTTAGCAGCCCATCTATCAAACCCACATCACCCCAATTTAGTTGCAACAATACTGTGGAAAACTGTATCAAAAGCTTTACAGAAATGCAGGTAGATGACATCAGTACCTCTTCTCTTGTCCATTGATGCAGTCACTCCACTGCAAAAGGCTGCTAGATTGGTCACCTCCCTGTCTTCCACACGTTTTATTGTAACGTCCAGGAGGATCTGTTCCATGATCTCACCAGGCACGGAGGTGATGCTGACTGCTCAGTAGTTCCCAAGTTCTCCTTATAACCCTTCTTAAAAATTGGTGTAATATTCCCTTTTCTCCAGTTGCTGGGGTCTTCACCCTACCACCATGACTTTTCTAATATGATGGAGAATGGCTTAGCAACTACTTCAGCCCTCATGAGTATTTAAAGAACCTATACATATCCCATTTATTTGTATTTATACGTGTACACATACACACACTTTCTTGAGCCTCTCAGGGAAGCATGAGCACCAGAGAAAAAAAAGTCACTTTTTCCTTTTTGTCTTACCTTATACTCTTCAATCTCTTCTTCATCAGCTTCTCCCTCATCTGGATATTTGCGTTTTGCGTTTGGAGCAGAGGTATCATAAGAAGCCCTAAAAACATGCATAAAAATCCTCATATAAAATAGCTTCTGACACTACAGAGAGAACATTTCTGATATCGCTGAAGATCTGTCTTAGCTGCCTGCTTCCATTAGTTTGAAGTGCTTCTGAAACTTCACATAGGGGAAGTTGTTCCCCTCTCAGAATACTTGACACAAGTACAACTTCCTAGTGATAGGACTCCTGACAACAGCTACCTCGTCTCCTTGTTCTCCTGTTCTAACAGGTACAGCTTATGCTGAGGCAGTACCTATCACAAATTGGGCCTGCTCACACACAAAAATCTGCATTACTTACATGTGAGAATCAATAAGCACCAGCTACTCCATCCTGGTTTTTAACTGAACCCGTCTCTCAAACCGTAAGAACTTTTAAACTAAACTGCACTGTAACTGCTCTTAGTGAGAGCTGTGGGACAGCACAGGCAGCATAGCCTAAAATAACACCTCAGTTCAGCTTCACAGTAACTTTCTAACACAAGAAGAGCCTTGATTTGTGAACTGATGTTAGAGGTTTTGACTAAACAAACACACATCTCATTAAGAGTTCGGATGCGAGTGATTAGAATCATAGAATCATAGAATATCCTGAGTTGGAAGGGACCCTTAAGGATCATCAAGTCCAACTCTTGACACCGCACAGGTCTACCCAAAAGTTCAGACCATGTGACTAAGTGCACAGTCCAATCTCTTCTTAAATTCAGTCAGGCTCGGTGCAGTGACCACTTTCCTGGGGAGCCTGTTCCAGTGTGCAACCACCCTCTCTGTGAAGAACCCCCTCCTGATGTCAAGCCTAAACTTCCCCTGCCTCAGCTTAACCCTGTTCCCGCGGGTCCTGTCGCTGGTGTTAATGGAGAAAAGTCTCCTGCCTCTCGACACCCCCTTACGAGGAAGTTGTAGACTGCGATGAGGTCTCCCCTCAGCCTCCTCTTCTCCAGGCTGAACAGGCCCAGTGCCCTCAGCCGTTCCTCGTACGTCTTCCCCTCCAGGCCTTTCACCATCTTCGTAGCCCTCCTCTGGACACTCTCCAACAGTTTCATGTCCTTTTTATACTGTGGTGCCCAGAACTGCACACAGTACTCGAGGTGAGGCCGCACCAGCGCAGAGTAGAGCGGGACAATCACCTCCCTCGACCTACTAGCGATGCCGTGCTTGATGCACCCCAGGAAATATTAACGCGCTGCCTTTCACCCCGACTTCCATGTTTATCCGTGAGCGGCATGCTCCCACTTTGCTGCCCGCAGAGCGACCCCCCCAGCCGTTTGCCAGCGTTACAGAGCACCGCGCGCTGCCTGCTGCCGGCGGGGGCAGGCCCATACTGACCGGCACGTCTCCCTGGTCTCGGCGATCTCCCGCTGGTCATCCTTACTGTTCAGCACGGCGCCGATGCTGTCCGCGCTTTCGGCTCCCAGCTGGAGGAGAGGTGGCACAAGCTGACTCCCGGGTCACCGCCCCGAGGCCCTGCCGGTCCCCGCCGCCCCGCGCCCCGCTCCCAGCGCCAACGGCCGCCGCCGACCGTTAACGGCACGGCCGCACCTGGCGCTGCGCGTGGGGGGAGTGCGGGGCAGGGAAGGGGCGGGGCGGGGCGGGCAGTGCCCGTCGGTACCTGCTGGGCCAGGAGCTGCCGGCGCAGCTTCTGCCGCTCGCGGATCTCCTGCAGGCGGCTGTTCATCCCCGCCGGGCCGCCCTGTGCCGCGCCGCGCCGCGCCGCCGGGATCCCCACCGCGCGTCACTTCCACCCCCTCTGCCAATGGGGCAGCGCCGTGGCGGAGGAGCGGCCGCGGCCATGTCGGTTGAGGGCAGCGGGGCCTGGAAGCAGAGAGGCAGGGCGAGGCGGGCGGGAGAAGCCGCCTCCTGCCACCAGCGCCGCCCCAAGCACCGTGTCCCCCAGCACCGTGTCCCCCAGCACCGTGTCCCCCAGCACCGTGTCCCCAAGCACCGCGTCCAGCCTCTCCCTGAACACCCCCAGGGGCGGTGACTCCCCCACCTCCCTGGGCAATCCGCCCCAAGGCCTGCCTGCTCCTTCTGGGCAGAAATGGCTCCTCATTGCCAGCCTGGCCCTCCCCTGGCACAGCTCGAGGCCGTTCCCTCTGCTCCTGGCACAGCTCCCTGTGAGCAGAGGCCGCCCCCAGCTCCCCACCCTTTCCTTCCAGGCAGTTGCAGAGAGCAATGAGGTCGCCCCTGAGCCTCCTCTCCTCCAGCCCGAGCACCCCCAGCTCCCTCAGCTGCTCCTCACAGGCCTTGTGCTGCAGACCCCTCACCAGCTTCGGTGCCCGGCTCTGGACGCGCCCCAGGGCCTCGATGATATGGACCATTTTTACCTGGAATTGTTGGACCAAAAGATGTGGGCACCACGGCTGCACAGTGACCCTCAGCTCTGTTACACAGCGCGTGGTGTTCCTCGCCAGGTACCTTGGTGCCAGGAGCCATCCCAGTTCCACGCTACAAGCCGGTCACTCTCCTTCCTGGATAGTATCCACACCAATGACATTATGCAGATCGCACGTGAAACAGAGACAGATACATGAGGAAAAGGAAATTAGAACACTGCGGACTAATGCAGAAGCAACACTTCTAACATCCACGTTTCCCAGTGATTGCATATCATAGGAAAATGATGGAGATCTTAACTGTTAAAAAAATCCCAAGAGGTGATTTATTATCTCCTTAGAGAATACATTACTAGCTACGCTCTCCTATCTATGGAAATGTTATGGAAAAGGAAATGCCATCCCATACTATTGCACGCTTATTTGATACAGTTGGCTGTAATGAATACAGTGGAAGTGCCTGCACAGTAACAAAATCACTTCCTCCTGGATGTGATATGATGAAGGTAGTGTGAGCTTGCATTCCATTTTTAGAACTGGTTGCTAAGACAAGCTAATCTTTACAAACACTAATAGCTATAGAAAATGTTGTGCTATATACATACACTGCTTCCAAATTAAAAGCCTATATTTTTGCAGGATGTTCCTTGCCTTTATTTTCTGTGCACACCACACTTTTGGGCCTCTGAACTTCAATCTGTGGTCTTTTTTTTTTTTTTTTTTTCCTATGGCCTTGAACCTTACCATGGAATCATCAAAAAGAACTAATCAAATTGTCTAATGCCATCCCTAACATTGTGTCAAACCTACAAACATGCAGTGCTAGAGATGCATCAACATACCTGGGCAATCCATGCCAGACTTCATGGTACTTACAGTTAGATTTTTTTTTGCCTCCTCTGCAGTCTGAATATTTGTTGCTGGAATTTATAACTGCTACTTTTTATACAGACTACAAGAGAAATATACTTCATTCTGCTCACCACGAGCATTCAGAATTTGTTTCTCTTCTCCAACAGTCTATGCTGTCTGGGAAGACTGCTGCTGTATTTCTTGTCACTCTACTGTTTTGTGGACAGAGACTTCTGATCTCTTTCCCTCCTGCAGTCTCATCTGATCGAGTCAACTCTTTCTCAAATGGCTATTTACAAAATGAGGCATTCAGCTGCAATGCTGTAGGAAATACAGACCTGGTGTAGTATGCACTGTAGGCTCCAGACCTGTTCAGGAATATCAGTGCAGGTTTCCTCATTTTTGCAGCAAATGGTTTTGTTAAAGTTCATTCAGCTCTGATCCATTACCCAGATTTGCTCCTTCAGATTTAAGAAACCAATTGTTTTCTAATCCTCTTTTTGTTTATCTGGTTATTCCTGATTATCTTATCCTTCACTTCTCTCTACTGAACTGTATCCTATGTTTTTAATTATTTCTATTGTTGATACAATTCTAATCCTGTCTTCCATCACACTGGTATCTAGTTCCAGCTTCTAGCAGACTTTCTATGCTACTTTGTTTAACCATTTATAGCACTATAAATTATTTATAGAACACTACCAAATAATGGTAGAATTTCAAAGCAATTTGGGATTTGTGTTTTATTGACATCTATTCAAGCCTAATCTATTCAATTTAGCAAAAAAAAAAAAAAAATCTTGTTTATTTTGCGCCAGTACAAATGGTTATAAAAATTGAAGAGAAGTAGGCCCAAGTTGCTTATTTTATCACTATTCTCACCTTAATAATTCTTCACATTTCAAACCTCAAAATAATGCCCAACTAAATGCGCTATAAATTACTTAATTAAAAGCAGTTAATGGTCCAAATAAATTAAATAAAAGAGAATGTTCCATCTTAGATCAGACAAACAGGAAATTGTTAGCATGGAATAATCATAGGCTCTTCCTATCGCATGCCCCTTTTCCCATGTTTCTAGTCAAGTACCTGGATCTATCTCCTTAAAAACATCTTTGAAAGTTGGCATCTTCAATTTTGGGGTCCATTTTGAATAAGCAAGTATATCCATAACAGCTGTGACTGTGGCTGTGCCTTAAGCTGTGTCTCTACAAAATGGCAAACCTGACCTTAAGAGCATATTGCAAATGCACTACAGCCATGCATCTAGACAAACTCCCTAGGGTAGTTCACATTTTGTTTAAAAATCTCTTAGCCCGACAGAGGTTTTTATTAGGCCCAGTACTACTTGCCCTCAGTAAGGCAACACACAGCCTAAATAGAGCCTTCATAAACACTATGCCATGCTGTTTGGATATTTTGACAGACATGTGCTGTGATTTCACACTTCATCTAGATCAAATTTCATTGCCATTCGATCCAGCATTGTATATGTCCTTTGTAATCAACATGAAGCCTTGGTGTTGCATGTTGCGCACTGCATGAGAGCAGGCACCACTGGACCAGCTCATCACAGCCTTCTTACAAAGCTGGAAGAGGCTACAGGAAGGAAGTTTGAAAGAGGTAATTTCATTTCTTTGCTTTTGCATGGTGTCATATTTCATCCTACTTTGTCAGCAAGAATGAGTAGCTTATAGAGAAATATTTTAAAAATACACAGAATAAACTCATTTAGTTTTTTTAAAGTTCAGAGCAAAACATTGTTCTCTTTTCTTCAAGCTGTGTTCAGCATTGCCAGGAGGGCTGCAGCATTGGAGTAGAGTTGGAGAAGCTTTTTGATCTGAATTTTCTTTTGCTGAAAAATGTGGATGGGTCAAGAGAACATTTTAAGAACTTGCACTGAATTTGCTAAATTGTTGGGAATTAAAATGATCCTCACTTTTTAAAGTTTCTCCAATCAACATTTTTTCCCCAAAATCTTCAAATTAAGAAAAACATAGAATATATTTTTAATTCAAGATGTCCTATTTAGAAATTCATTTCAGATTATTAGTATAGCTTTTTATTTACTTGATTGTACTTTGAAGATTAAATTGTTTCACTTAAAATTACTAATTTTATTTTTTAGTTAAAAGCAAAAGCCTCCCTGTTTCATTTTTAGCGCTACAATTAAAATGAAAAATCAGCTACTCTGAAAGCAGCTCAGTGGAACAAATATTGTTCCTTCTCTGCACAGGAGTACAGCAAATTTCCATCTAACAACTTGAAGGAAATTCCTCACTGTGAGGGTGGTGAGGCACTGGCACAGGTTGCCCAGAGAAGCTGTGGATGCCCCATCCCTGGAGGTGTTCAAGGCTGGGCTGGACAAGGCTCTGGGCAACCTGATCTAGTGGGTGGTGTCCCTGCCCATGGCGGGAGGGGGGGGGGGAACTGGATGGGCTTTAAGACCTGAGCCCCTTCCAACCTGAGCTGTTCTATGATACCTTCTATCGTATGAACTTCCACTGACTGAATTTTTAATGTTAACTATATGTAATCTTACCATTGTATCACCAAAGCTGTATATGCTAACATTTGTAAAATGCTTCTGCTCATGCAATAGCTTTTTTTTTTGTAAGCTTCTAGTGTGACAGAAATAAACTCCTTCATTCTTTCTTTCCTTTGTGTTCATTTCTACACCAAAAGGTAAGATTTAGTTGGGGGTGGGGGGTGGGGAGGGAGAGGGCAGAGGCTGGGAAGTGAGAAAGCTGAGAAAGCAAGCTGTTTTACATTTTTTCTCTTTTGCTAACTTCATTTTTTTGGTTACCTACTGCAGAAACTAAGTACCCACTTGTCCATATGCTTTAAGGTAAACCACATACAGCCGTGGACCTCAGAACTGTGAATTTGCTCCGTAATTCCTGTGTAATCTGGGCATTTGGGACATTTCAGCACTCATGAGGCCACAAAACAGTTGTACTGCACCATCGCAGCTCACACAATCCCTTCTGCCATTAAGAGTTCCACTGAAGTTTCACTGAGTTTCACCCAGTTTCACTGGGACTTCAGTGAGAATAGACCATACAGTGAGAATAGACCATACAGTACTATTAAATGTGAATCAGGTTGGCACAATATGACCCAAACTCATCTTCCTCACTGTAGCATGTTGTTGTGTGTGTGTGTGTTTTTGTTTGTTTGTTTTCCTTATGGAGCTATAATGGTGTGTGCCTTGGTACCTTTCACTGTAAGGATTTAGGTGCTAATTTCAAAGATGCTACCTTGCACACTATACAGTTACATCCATGTTTTTAATCAAATAGATTAACACGGTCTCTACACAGATTCAACAAACCATGAAACTAATCACAATCCTCCTTTGAAATTAGAAAGAATTTTAGCCAAATCAGTCCCCTGAGCCCCCAAGACCAAATTTGCTTGGAGAGGTCATGCATTACTGGCTTCCCAACACCTTCAGAGAGTGTGTCAAGATACAACTGGATTTTTAACTAAAATGTCTGTGTATATGCCTCAAAAAAATTGAATGTGAAGAGCGCAGGGAATGCAGGTTTATGTTGCAAACACATAGACGTTGTATTACACTTAGATATGTATTTCCTCCTTCCCATTTTAAAACTGCCCAAAAATTAGCCCTCAGTGAGTGCAGCAGGACTCCAGTGCTGCAAAATCTCTGGTAAATGCCAGAACTGCAATGTTACACGTTCTAACACTGAGCAGAATTTGATCCACTCCCCTCAAGGGCAGTATAAATCTAATTACATGACATCTGCTGTCTTTATTATTATAATTTGAAGTGTTAAAGAAGTGTGAAGAAGTGTTATGCTTTGAATGACAAAGAAACTTCTTTCTATACATGTCAATATGAACTTACAGACTTAAATCTATCAGCGCTGAGATGAGAAAATACTATGTATCATTTTTCCTCTTTCCCTTTGTTTCTCACACAAGACATTAAAATTATACTACCAGTTTTATCTTACAAACAGAAATGTGTCCTGTAATACTTATAAAACAATCCTATACAAGTTTATGTTTCAATAAAGTACTGGTGCATATTTTATTTGATTATACTACCCTTACTTTGTCTCAGAGATGTTTTGATGTTCCTAAATTAAAATAAAGGTGAGCAGATGATGCTATTTACAGAACATTACAGTATAAGCTTTGCATACTGAAAATCTCATGTCTGAAGTCTTTGTATTCCATTCTTATCTGTTACAGACACTCAGTACTTTACCATTTTACATTTGTTTTTAGTATTATTTAATGCCTTCCTGCATATCTCCATAGCTAATTAGGCTGGAGTAGTTTGCATCAGCATAATATAGTTAAAATAAACAGGTTATATGCAAACATATTCCTGAACTTATTGTTTATCTTTTTTTCTAGTCTCTCATTTCCTTACATGTTTTTCAGAGCATTTACAGCATCATCAATTAATTGCTTCTATGAATCCTGCATTTTTCATTATCTACATGTTAATACTTTCTTATTTAAGTTTACAGCATGCTAACAGCCCCCTATTTCCACATTCATGACAGCTCTCTACCCGTTCTGGTTTTTGTGTGGCTGTGCAGTGCACCAGATCAGGAAAAAGATCTGGATAAACAATATGTTTGTTTGACTTAGCTTTTTTTGTTGTTGTTGTTAGTGGTGCCTTTTTTTTTTTCCCAGCAAATGTGCAACCACATGTACAGACAGAGGGCAGTAAAGAAATCTGAACAATGACACTGTTACTCCAGAAGATGGCTTGTAGTTAAATCTTACAGAAGTAAGTTATTCTGCTGCTTTTTACTTTTCCTGGGTTCTAGGAAATTTGGAAGGAAGCTTCGGGAAGAAAAATCTACGTGTACAGAAAAAAGAAGGTGCAAACATGAACTACTCATGATCTGAGCTGCAACTCCATCTCCTACAGCTCCGAACAGGAGTTACTTGTTTGATGTCTAATGGCCAAACAAAGATTCTGTTGAAACTAATAGCAAAACTCAGACTTGTTTCCAAAACAGGACAAGAATAATAATAAAAACAAGAGGTTTTGGGAACTTACAATTAAAAACTTAGTATTTCTACTTAATAAAACCTGTGTATTTAGTCTAGCAGGATTTAGTTACACACCAGGATGCATTGGACAAAATATAAAAAAAAAAAAAGAAAAAAAAAGTCTAATATCCAAAAAGTAATGTGTACACAGTGTTTATTTTATTTACAAAAAAAAAAAAAAAAAGTGTGCTAAGAAGATCAACATAAAAACCTAAGAAGTCACTACGTATCTTTTGTATAACTATATCCATAGCAAAAATCCTTGGGTTTTCATAATTCAGTGGGTTTAATTTTCATTTTTTGCCTAATGAAAAATCATTATCCCAATCAAGATGACTAAACATGAAATTATTAAATTGGAATGTGTAATTCCACATTGCCAATACATTATCAAAAATAGCAATGAGGAAATCATGATGGGACAAGACGGATCAGGAGAGATAGGAAGGGACACCGGTCAGAACTCAGGAAAAATGAGGGATGATAAAGTCAACAATGCGGACTATAAAACAGCAGTTTGTTTTGCCAACAGCAAAACATCAGCAGTGGATTGTGGCTTCTCTTTCCACTTCCTTCATCACCTTCCTTCCATGCCCTTCCCAAAGCTCCTGACAGACATTTTCCACATTCTGCAGCAATGAAGACAATCTAAGCGTAAATGCACACAACAGATCTGCACAATGCCAGCATTGTTCCAACTCCAAAAGTCATAGTTCAGTAGTGCAAAGTCAGTCCCACTTTATACACGATCTCCTCCCACTTGGTAGACAGTATCCTCATCTTATGTATTTCAAAACTTAGGTAGTTGTATTTGAAAATTTCAACTAAAATGTTGAAAGGAGGCACAAATAGCAAATACACCTTTGGGTATCACTTTAAAATACTGTTCAATGTGCAATGGTTGCTCAAGCAAAATATGTGTATATTTGTGAAAGCAAGCTAGGAGCTATGGAGATTTATATTTTAAAACATTGTAAAGAATGTGGGCAACCTAATGATTGTCTTCGTAACATACAAAAACTATTCACTACCATGAGAAGATTCACTGATTTTGAAGAAATTCTTAACTAATATGGCAAACTGGACATGGTTCATAAACACTTATAAAATACACTCTACTTCTTAACTGTGAAACTTGGCAACTAATTGAAATCGCAAGTGAAAGAAAAAAATATTTTAAAATTAGCCCTACCGTTTCCAACACAAACCCGAAAGAGAATATGTAACAAATGTATTATGAACATGTGCTGGTTATTTCCAAGTGCTTTCAGTACCTGTGTGAGGGAAGAATTAAAATTTCTAGAATTTCTTCTTGGTAGCACAAGATTAATTTTTTAATTACAAATCACAACCTCCCTGAATCAAGTAAGTACAAATGGTTTACTTAGCTTTCCCTTCATTAGATAAGGGAAACAGGAACATATGTTGTGAACTGCTACCAAGGATAGGAGAATGCAGCTGTCAGAATTTTCCTCAACAACAACAACCAAGAAATGGAATTTTAATTGCATTATCCAGAAAAATCAAGTTGTTACTTTAAAAACCAAACAAACAAAACCACTAAAAATAGGAAGGACTAGAGTTGAGCGGTATTGACCAAACACCTGTTTCAGTGGGGAGTCAAGAATATGCAACGCTTAGCAGAAGAGACACCAATGCCTCCATGATAGGTCAGGTGTCTTTATAATCTTGATAGAAAAAATAGTTGTGTATGAAAATAAGGACTGGCAAAATCCTGCTTTTTGTTTCAACTTTGTGAGACTAATTGTTTTCAAGTTAATATACAATGAACTCAAATTATATACAGTAGCGAAATCTTTTAAAAAGTCTTTCAGTGCTCTGATCAAAAATTACAGATGAAAACCACGACTTTTGGACAAATGTGAAATTTCTCACATTTTCAACTATATTTCAGCACGTGGAGCTGGACAAGAGAGCAAACCTATATAACAGTAAATGTCTAGGGAATTATGTTTGATACTTCTGTGTCCCTTCGGGAAAATGTGTACTGAAACATGTTAACACCTCATTTTTTTAAAAAAAAAAAAAGCAATATTTTTATGTTAACAGGACATTTTACAGAGTCTTAAAAGTCAAATCCGTTGAGTTAAGATCACATTGAAGAAGTGTATATAAAAATTACGGATGTATAAACCAGATTTTTATTTTAAAAATGGGTACCTCCCAAAATATTTTTCTGATAAATAAATAAACCATATGGACCAGATTATAGCTGCATACATACAGAGGACGGGAATGATGCAAAAAGGAACATCTTGCTTTGTACTTCAATTTGTAGACCAAATGCCCTTATGGTAAGGCTTATGCTAATCTGAAGTGCTGGCAGCTTTTCAAGATCAAAAACATTTGGAAATTCAAGCTCTATAATAGGCTAAATATGGCTTCATGGACAAAACTATTCCTGCTTCAGTAAGTATTTATCTTTTCCACCCCTTTTTATACTTGTTTCATATGTTTTAATAAGCTAGTTATATTTTATTTGTGTATTAGTGATAATGTATTACAGATCCATACTTGCATTATGGATGTATCATGCTTGCATTACGTACGTTTATGCATAACTGTTAAAATAAGGCTCTGACTCACTCTATCCTCTCTCATTCCCAGTAACAGAATCTTAAGTTAATTAAGATAAATAATACTTGACAGGTCATTTCATATATCTAACTCTAGCTCAGCACATAAGTTATTCTTGCGTCCCTTTGAAATGATGGAAAAAAAAAATTGTTTATGCATTATACACACATTGCTGTAAGATTTCATGCAGAACAGAGAAATCCTTGCAGGAAAAACGAGAAATGCCTCGTTCCATTGCTGCTAGTGGGAAGTTGACACTAGGGTTAGGTTAGAGATGAAAGCACAATCCAGCCCTGGTTGACTTCTCTTTCTGTGCTATGTGACTTTCATTTCATAGGCACTTTTCATTGCACAACAATGAAGTGCAATATTCTGAGATATATTACTAGGAAATGTTTTCATTCCAAACAAAGAGAAGGTACCTGCTACCATTCCAGACATAAATAACTGTGATAGGACTACCTGGATTCCAAATGAGAGAAGAACTTATTTAAGAAACTGCATTTATAAATGATTGTTTACACCAGGCTACCTTCTACAGCACGAATGTCAGAGGAAATTGTAGAAGGTCATGTATCTCAGCTCTGTGAAACAGTTGTCTTCACTGACAGGGGGTGTTTTGCATACATAAAGCTTCACCCAGTTCCATGGTAGGCTGACCAACATCCATGGTAGGTTGACTAACATACAGGCCACTTTCTACATGAAAAAAGAATCTGAAATGCATGTTGTATGATGATGAAAGCATGAAAACAAACAAACAAAAACCTCTTTTTATTCTCAACTTCTCTCTCTTAGATCTAAGCCAAGATGTTAAACATTTCAACAACAAATTTTAAGTATTTTAACAAAGGTGCAGCCTGCCTACTGATCCTTTTTTCTTTTGAAGTGGGTTGTTTCTCCAGTATGAGCACAGAATGTATCACAGAGCTTCCTTAAAGGACAGACTGACTGAATCAAGTGCCCCAAATCATATGTATCCAAGGTAGTCACATTAGAAACTAAAGTTCCATCTAAAGTTCTGTTGTTTAGCAAATCCTTAAGACTGTTAACAAATGCCATTTTCCATTCCAAATACTCTGTTAGCATATCCTTTCCTCTTTACGTGTGCTTATTTATAGAACGGCCTCACAAACTCACCTTTCGCCTAGTTAACAGCCTGCAGCACGCGATGTAATATTGACCTCCTCCTCTAAACACCAGGAAATAAAGCACCACCTCTGCAGCATTTATACAGCTGTGCTGGTGTACACCGAATCTTGCACTTGAGTCTCGCTCCCCACTCAGCTGCAGTGTCTCCATGGCACAGCACACCTGGGGTCTGCCAAACAGCCCAGAGGGGAGAGGAACACAAAGGTGTGCCTGGGGCTTGCTCCTGCTGCAAACACCATCACACTGCGACTGCCCAAACAAGACTGTATGTTGGACCTCTTGTATACTCCTCTGTGTGACTGAAATAGGAGCGACAGCATGGACGAATTATTTCTTCAGCCATCCAAAGTTTTACACATCATACTCGTGTAGCCTACTTTGCACATGGACACATTACAGTATGCAGATGTTAACTTACTAAGAACGAGGTTACTTATTTGCAGAATTAGAGCCTCTATTCTACTGACCGCAGTATTTTTATTTTTAATTTAAACAAATATCTCTATATTTTTATTGCTACCCAAATAACCTTTTTTTTCCTGTGGAAAACTATGATACTTTTAAAATTACATCCAGTTATGTTGGATGTATCAAAATTATCTCAGTTATCTCAGCATTTTTTTCGCTCACTCTATTAAACAAAAAGTGTTCATCCTTTTGCAAGATTCAATTTACTTTTCAGTTTTAAATGCACTTCATGGATGTCTGAATAACCCAGGCATGTACATTCATACCTATGTATTGAATTGTTCCAGGAAACTGAAGTACTTACTACGTTATAATATGAATTTATCCTGTTGTACAAGAAAATACTTAACACTTTAAAAAAAAGGTTTTGCTGTGACCTCATTCCTGTGCACACTGTGTTATGTGGTAATGGAAACCTCATCAATTACAGGCTGTTCAGTTACATCCTCTCTAATGCGGGGTCACCCTATGGACCTTATATACAATTACAGACAAAAGGCCTATTCTCTTCCACATAAGCATGAACCCAAATTACTTTTGACTCACACTTGGCAGGACTTCAAATTTCTGCTGCCTGTGTTTGTTAAAAAGAATGAGATTACTGAATAAAAATATTCTATACGAGCGCTGATTTATACCCTAAAAATGTTGACTCATTACAGCACCCATTCTGTGGCCCACTTTCAACATGGAAATCTTTATGTGAAGCCTTGCTTCCTCTCCTAATCCTGACTTCAGAGCCTGTCTGCTGCTGTTTGATCTCACTCAGTGCATAATTTTTTCCATTGATTCCAGCAGCTGATCTATTGGCCCCAGCACTCTTGAAAGTGAGAAGAAACAACAGCAAGAAATTACTAGGTTGATATTCTGAAAATCATTTCAGTTCTGTGTTATGCCTGGCTGTTTGGCTACATTCTCTGCTTTGTACTTGTAATTATTTCCTGGGAGAACTTCTCCTATATAGGGACTGAATTTTCCTCTGCACTGCCTTAGGTCAGCCCTTGCTCTGATCTTTCACATCTACATTGCTCTTCGACTCTAATCTGCTTAAGAGGGACTACAGGAGGGAATACCATGGCTTAGGGGAATCCGTGGCAGTAAAATAGGTCTGACTCAGGACTTCATTTTTCGGTAGTATTTTAACTGAATTCCACCAACAGCTGGAAATGCCCAGCTTTTCTAAAATCTATGCTGAAAACACACTGTATGAGCCACTCTAAGATAAAGGTAAATAGCTTTACTGCACACAGGAAGAGGCTAATCAATGAATTTTACTATTGATTTGTATGGGAGCAGAATTAGGCTGATTCTCCAGCTGAGTTTTAAACGCTCAGTATGAAATGCTTTCCAAATGCAGGACTATGGTATTTTTGCAAGTGTAACCCACACATCAGATATCTTCACCTGTTCACAAGAACAATTTATTGAAAATTAGTCTCTATTAGGGAAAAGGAAGCTTTTCTGTAAGTTTCCTTTTAAGCTTTGCAGATGTGAATAACCCATGCTGCTCCTGTATTATGGGAGTATTTCTGTTATTTGCATTTCTCGGGTATCTGATGAATATGATGAACCTATGCATGGAAATACAGCAGGTGTTTGGGGCTTTTTTTTTTTTTAAGTACTCAGATTATACAGTTCATACCTATGAATTATTTATTATTCCTTGTTTTATCAACAGTTTGGTATTTGGACTGTCAAAAAGCAGCCAACCCTGTGGCATTGCACACAAATTAAGACCTATTCTAGTAGATGATTTCCTACAATCGCTCTCATGGAAGTTTTTAGGTATGTAGCACAGATTTGTTAACTTTGGTCCTAATCATTGTTTGATGGGCTTCCATGGGACTGCTATCAATAAGTACTAACTCCATGCATAGGAGCTGCAATCCAAATACTAAGCTTAAATGCTGGAAATGTTTTGTAAAGGGCAGAATTGCTATGGGTTTCAGATGGAGCCAGTTCATCCAGTGTAATGTCATTTTAATGGATTATTTTCTCTACCAGTGTAAAATGAAAAAAGCAAGCCTTTCCATATAAAAATGTGGGTCTTGTCAAATACAGTTTACTATCTTTAAATCTCACAATGTTGCTGAGGGCATAGAACTAGCACAATTTCAAAAAAATGTATTATTTTTCAACATTTCATCTCTGACATTTTTTTTCTGAAAAGTTTGATACTGTAATTTCAGGATCAAAACTGTTTTGAATACCCAGATCCATTTGAGGTTTACTTGCTTATTTTTCTAATTGAGCAAATGTAACTTTTCGTTTCTAATTCAGTTTGTGAATGAGTTTTTATCAGTTTTGTAAAGAAAAACTAAAGGCAACCAAAAGCATCAAGAACATCTCGTATCAGTATCTTTTAAAAAGAATCCTAGCTTTATCAGAATAATAAGCTATTATTACTTCTTTATAAATATATGAATGTAAAGTCTACCCTTAAAATATAACACAGTTTCTTTTTAAGCACACTTGTAATTCCTACTGTTATTTTCAGTGTGATGTCCAAAAGAATCAAGGCTCTGCAAATCACACTGTCTGTCCATGTAACTGCTGCTTTCACTTTTCCCACTAACTTTTGACTGATTGTGAGAAATGTGACAAAGGCAGAAGTCACAGAGATAATGAGCTTCTTGCAAGTGTAATAACAGTAGGCAGTCGAGCAGATGAGAGTGATATTATATATGGCACCTGTAAGTTGCAGAAAGGACTGCAACATGCACATGTGCACAGTTTCAGAGAAACCAAATGGGGGAGACCGTCACCAATGGTCTAGCCAAGACAGAAGCTGCAAAGCACAAACCATACAACCTGAGAAAACCAGACTCCATTAGTTCTGGGATTTTTAGAAAAAGGCCTTGCCTACTTAGTGTCTTAAATGGAAACCGGACTAAGACCCTAATATGTAAATTCTAACAAAAGTAGTATTTCCTGTAGCATTAGCAACCTCCCATCATGCTGAAAGCTAATTCACAGTTATTAAAACAAATTAATGCTCATTCCCCATATATGATTACATCAAAAACAAAACTCATGATAAAAATCAAAATCTTCAAGTCTGAACCTGCGCACGTGGATTATCCGATTAAACCTCAACTGCATCATCGTAATGATATGTACTCTTTCCTTCAAGATGTTGCTTCCTAACCTTCTCACCTGTGCAACCCCTTCCCATCTCTCCATGCCCCCCACTTAAGTCCCATTTTGTAACCTAAAATACAAACTCCACTACCCTACACAGGCAAAGAAAGTTCCATGCATGTGAGATTCCTGCGGGCCCACACACCTAGGAGAGACAAATGAAATCAGAATACATGAATAAGTACCAGACTCACAGCTTTGCCTGAAGGGTTTTACAAGATTTATCACACTCATCTGCTCTCCTGCTCCCATGCTGATCTGCAGAGCCCTGCCTCTTCCAGACTAGAGGGGGGGAAAAAAAAAGAGCTTAGGTCAGGGGAAATTAAATTTTGCTTTTATTTTAATGCCAAAAAGTGTTTACTAGGTAGTGAAGGTAGCCTTAACTAGCTAGGCTGAACATGCTTTTTACCCATCCTTCCAAAGATGAAAGCAACCAACTTGCCATGACAGCAACGAATTCGCAGACAATGAAGGAATGGGCATAATGAGTTGCTTTCAGGCTAATATCTTGTACCTACTCAATTTTTTCAAGACCAAATTACACTCTTGCCAGTCCTGACAGTTTCTAAACTAATGCATACACGTGTCTAAGAAGAAAACTCGGAAAGCAAGGCCAACCTGTGTGCTTAAACCCACCCAGAAATGCAATGGACACATGCAACAGCATAGTTACCACATTGCTGTAGAAACCCTAGCAGGGTCTTTAACTTCGTGAGGGATTCAAGTACCAACTGTATTGTCACAGGAATACTTTAATCACAGATCAGCACAACTCAAATGAATACAGGTGATACCAAACGCTGTCGTACCTGCTTTTCCTTATAACTAGAGCCCTTTTGTCTTTATAAGCAAAAGCTTAAATCGGCAAAGCAGCCTTCAGCCCCTTTGGAGCAGTTTGAAGGCTGCTGAAGGGAGGCCACCGTTTAATGTTGTTACATGGGGTCCTGCACGGAAAGCAGGCAGCATGCTCTCTTAGACCCTCGCCACAAGGCAAGGTCGTGCAACGACTGCTAAGCTCACCCAGAAGCCAGGAAGGAGGGAGAAATCAGAGGTGATGGGCTCACGCAGAACCCCGCGGCGGCTGGCGGTGAGCACATTGCTATTCAGAGCACACGGGATAGAGCTGCCCCCTCCAAGCCCCTTTGTCTGACGGCTCAGCCCTACGTGCGGCCCCACTGATGCACGTCTACCCCCGCACAGCCGGGCCGGGCTCTGCCCGCTCCCCCTCGGCTCCTGGCGAAGCCTCCGACGCAGCCGGGTGCCAGAAGGGCCGGGGGGCGGCGGGGGGGCTAGAAGCGCCCCCGAGGCCGTGCTGCGGGGGAGCGGCGGGCAGGCGGGAGGGAGGGAGGGAGGGAGGGGGATTAGCGGGACGCCGCGGCCCCGCCTCCCCCCTTCTCATCCCGGCGGCAGTGCGAGGGGGCGATGGGCCCGAGCCGGCGGCACCGGCACCATGGCAGCCGGCGCTCTCCTGCTGGCGCTGGTGCTGGGGGCGCTGCCCGGCACCCGCGGGCCGGGGCCGGTCTCTGGCGGCCTCCCGGCCCCGCCGCCCCCCGCCGCCTGCCCCCGGCCGCCGCCGCCTCCCCCGGGCCTCCCGCGGCGGGGCTGGGCGGGCTGGGGGCCGCGGGGCCGCCGCAGCTCCTGCGCCCTGCCCGGGCCCCGGCGGCGCCCTGCTGAGGGCGAGCGAGGTGAGCGGGGACGCGGCTCCGGGCGGCACCTGGGCGGGGAGCGGGGCGGGAGGCAGCCCGGGGGTGCTCCAACTTTGACACCCGCGGCTGCCTCCAGCGCCGCGCCGTCAGTGCCGGGCAGCGCGGCTGGACCGCGACTTGCTCACCCGGGGCGCTTCTCCGAGGGGTGCTGGGCTCCCTCCCTGTCCCGAAATGTGGGGGGGAGAGGGAGGAGGCGGTCGGCAAGCCCGTGTGCGCGCCCCGCCGTGGGAAGTCGTGCTGCCGCCTCAGCACCCGGCCCCTGGGCGCTTGGGCATATCAGATACAGAGCTGAAAAAAGGATGATAATTTGATCAATGTGATAATTATACATATTGGTATAAAATATCACAGGGACAGCACATGGAGGCACCGAGGTCCGTAGTGTTAATCTCTGCATTAAAAAACTGCAGCTTCCAAAGCCATGTTCAAAGCCAATGCTGTACTCCTTCAAGAAGACCGAATGCTGTTATGTAGAACTTGATAATGAAAAAAATGCCAAAAATGCTGCATGATTTGGGTTTAGCCGTGTTTCTTCACTCTTTTCAGAGTGTTTTTGTTTGTTTGTTTTCCTTCCCAAGTCTTTTGGACTCAGCAGTAAATTCTCAGTGATTTCCATGGGCCAATAGTCTGCCCAAAAGTCTTTGTGGAGGGGAAACCAAAGACTTAGGGAATGTATGAAATGGCTTAAGATGGGACAGGGAAATGCATCAAGACGTTTGACCAGAAATAGACATTACTATAACTTTGGTCCTGAAATATGTTTCTTTGTTCAGCCTGGAGAAGAGGAGGCTGAGGGGCGACCTTATTGCTCTCTACAGATACCTTAAAGGAGGCTGTAGCGAGGTGGGGGTTGGTCTGTTCTCCCACGTGCCTGGTGACAGGACGAGGGGGAATGGGCTAAAGTTGTGCCAGGGGAGTTTTAGGTTGGATGTTAGGAAGAGCTTCTTTACTGAAAGGGTTGTTAGGCATTGGAACAGGCTGCCCAGGGAGGTGGTGGAGTCACCATCCCTGGAAGTCTTCAAAAGACGTTTAGATGTAGAGCTTAGGGATATGGTTTAGTGGGGACTGTTAGTGTTAGGTCAGAGGTTGGACTTGATGATCTTGAGGTCTCTTCCAACCTAGAAATTCTGTGATTCTGTGATTCTGTGAAATGCAAGCAAGGCAATGTTATGAGGCAGTTTATAGCTAGAGGACAGACTAGAGATAATCTTCCCGCATCTGTTGCGTTACTACATGTACTGAGGAAGCCCACACTCAGTTCTTGGGCCCCTGCAATAAATAAATACAATACTGTGTTCAAAGCCCTAGCCGCAAATCTCCTGGATTTCCTATCTTAAACATTAAGACTAATGTGCAAAGTTAATTGGTTAAACTTTGTGCATGCATATGTATTAAAGAGCTTTATATTTTAACGTTAATGCTGGAAAATTAAAACAAAACAAAAATGCCTTTGCAATTATACCACACGATACCAACCTAAAATCAGATTAATAGTTTAAAATAATATATTTTGGTGTTTTATTTCCTCCTTCTAAAACGAGAGGCATCTGGGTAATATTTCTTATTCAATCTTTGAAAGCAAGTAAACCAAATACAAATAGATATAAATTATCATGATTAAGCAAGGAAATCATAGAGGAAAATAAATGAGTACAAGAGTATGCGGTATACAGAACCAGCAAAATTTACAAATTAGCAGAATTTAGAATTTTAGGCATTGCTAATAGCAACTTAGCTGTCTTGTGTACCTTATTCATGCTTGAAAACAGAAGTCCCCCTCAGCGCCTGGAAGCAACTGCTGCCACACAGTGTTTATGTGGCATGTAGTTACAGTATTCTTCATATGTTGTTACATATCTAATTTAAAGCTCTTTGAGTAAAGTGGGTTAACTATTTTTCTTTGTTCTACAAAGGGGAAACAATAAAAGAAGGTACATGTCTTGCCAGAGGTCACACTACCAGTCAGTGTCAGAACTGGAAATCAAATACACACCTCCAGAACATCCCAAGTGTGGAGTCTTTCCATTTGAATCTCTTTCATCAAAGGGTAATTCCACTAATGCCAATCAAATAATGCTTCACAAAAGTTCTGGGAGAGAAGAATCAAGCCTCAGGCTCATAGTTTAAACACATGATTATTCTCTCTACTTATTACACTATGGTCTGGGCAGTTGATGGAGGTATTTTGGGACTTTTTTATTAGCATAAGGTTAAAGAAAAAAAAAAAGATGAAAAATCAAACATGAATGTTTATTTTCTCCTTCTAAGACTGAAGCAGCTCTTCTGGGACCATTCTTATTACACCTGCACAGCATGAGAACCCCTCAATTTCTACAGCTCTGTATCACATCCGATAATTGCAATCCTTTAGAACCCATTACATTCCTAAAATTTCATTGTGTTCTTTTTTCAAAGCCTTAAAACATTGATTGTTGACATGATGAACCTCACCTCACTGTTACAGAGGAACCAAGTCATCACATTACATACTCAATATATGTAATACTTATGAAACTCCTGTTATAAGGCTCCTTGAGCATGCAGTAATGTTGTGTACTAAAGTAGGTCTTACAAAGCAATTCTGATGGATGCACCCGTTTTCAAGGTGTAACTACCAAGAGAAAAGAATTATAATTTTAGACTGAAAGTGGTTCTGCACTGGTTCCAGTGAGCATCATCCATTGTTTTTCTGAAGTCAACAGGTATATTTTATTTGATTTCATCCAGGGATGACCCTGGAAGGGGAGAAGAGTTTCCATTGATTTGAACTGGCATCAGACTGGGCCTATAATGCCGGTAGATATTTTTTCAAGAACCTCATGCAAACCAATGTATCCAATTAATTCTGAAAATGGGACACTTTTATATGTATTTTGAATCCACTAGTGTTTGGAAATACTAGAAGTTGTTAGGCAAGATATAGCATGTATCAATGGGTGACCCTTACAAGTAGTGTTAATTTATACCCAGTTAATTGACTGCGAGGCAACAGAGATGAATTATCAGTGCAGGGCCTTTCTGTGGCACTATCCCACATTGTAACACCTTGCAAAAGGTATTACAATGCAAATTATGTAGCAAGCAAACCAAAGAGCAAATTAATGAGAAAATGATTGTTCTGTAGTTTATTCAAAATGTTGCAGTATTCAGCCCCTGGTAGTTATTTTAAAACAAAAATAACATTTGCAGTTTCTACGAATTTCCAGAATTGTAATATTTCTTTTGCTTTCCTTCAGACCTCTGAATGTAGCACCAGAGGAGAAGGCACAGGAAAATTCTCCTTATAATTACTCTTGAAAATCTACATTTTATAGCCAAACTACAAGCCTTTGAACACAGGTGTTATGAAGAAAATAATGGTACACCTTTATCATAAACCCTATCATGGCAGTACTTACACAAGCAAAAATGAAGTGATTCTCATTCTATTTTCAATTCAGCCACACGTAGTAACAATGCTTGTTCTCAGTGAAATGTAGAAAATAAAATAGGGTTTGAAGTTATGCAGCATCTCTGGGCATGAGAATGGTAGAGCAGAAGAGCCAAGTGGACCACTTGTGTTGTACATGTATAAAGCACACTTCCTTTGAAGCACTTATTTTTGGAGTTTATTAAAAGTTGGCTGGGCAGTTTTCCTCTTTTTTTTTTTTTAATTGCTGTGTCTCAGCTTGAGTCTGTATGGCAGGTGCTGCTGAGCAAGTCTCAGCAGCACCCACTGGATACCCTTACTTCCTTGCATTTGCAAGTATAACTTAATCTCTTTTAAACAGTGATAGCAGATAGGAAAGATTCTGACTTGGGCAGATACCAGGGCAATTAAAATTA
The DNA here is from genome assembly GCF_963932015.1 of Anas acuta. Lineage (NCBI taxonomy): Eukaryota > Metazoa > Chordata > Aves > Anseriformes > Anatidae > Anas > Anas acuta. The sequence continues at coordinate 75,669,279 of NC_088982.1, read as the reverse complement.
CCAAACTGTATGTAAACGACGTGATTGACCATCAGTCACCTCAGGCAGAATGTAATTGAAAGAAATGCGTACACATTTTGAGTGTATATAAATGATTGAGTTTCTGTGAAGGTGGTAAATCTGTATTCTTCAATAAAGGGTTGAATGAATGCCATTCTAGGACCACAATATGTGTCCTAAAGCTACCTGCCAGTCCCACTCTGTGTTCATGTGTCCTTTTCTCTTACTCTTGTGGGGTCAATTCACCTCTCCTGCAGGGGCTCCTTCCTCTTTCTGACCAGTGCTGAGGAGGGCACTGAGAGCTATGGGCAGGGTCCCTGTACTCACTTGCATTCCCTGCTATTGAGCTTGGTGCTTAGAGGCTTGACACCTTATTGAACTCTGTGCATTTCTCAGAGCACTGCATGCTAGCCAGAATATTTATTCCTGTGCTAGCTCTGCTCCCATCATGTTTAGTTTTCTTCAGCAACCAAACCAGCTCAAAACTTGCACCTGAAAAAAATACGAGATTGTGCTATTATCTACAACTCCACAAACCTAGATGTTCCATTACATATACTGAAGCTAGACATGTTTGCTGAGAAGTAACTCAAATGCTCTTCTGCAGAGCTGCCCTAGGGAAAGCACAGAAGGAAGCCCCTTGGAACACACGTGTTGAAGTGCAGGATGGACTTGTGGTGTTAAAATGTAACAAGAGAAGCCTTAACCAGTGAAATTAAGAATTAAGGATTAATAAAATTCAGATTTACTGGTATCCTTTTGATTAGACTAAATATTAGTTTTCTTGCTACCTATGAAGTAAAAGTGTTTCCTGTTCATTTAAACTAGGCAAACACTGACTACCCTACAATGAAGATACTAACACATTCTTACTAACAAAGATAGAGTCATCAGCTAATAATAGTAATATAGCATAAATACACATGATGGCAGATAACGTTGGTCAGATTGCAATTCCCTGTGACCCATTTGCACATGAAATAAATCTGTTCTGTTACAAAGTAAAAGTTTTGGAAAGTCTATTGGAAAGGAAAAATAACCTATTGAAGCAAAGTGATATATTTTACAGTTCTGTTATGTTTTTTTGAGGTATCCATTTTACTGTAATTAATGTATCTCTTGATCCAGTAAAATAACTACCAGGGGCTGAATACTGCAACATTTTGAATAAATTACAGAACAATCATTTTCTCATTAATTTGCTCTTTGGTTTGCTTGCTACATAATTATAACTTATCATAAGCTAACACATACTTCAAAGTGCATATGAAACATACAGAGTACTGTATCATTTTACTTTTGTTAGATTCAGTGCTGGAATACTGAGAAAGAAACACTTAGATTGGGCTTCATAAAATACTAAGCAACCTTTTGGAGGGGTTCAACTTTCAATTAAAAAAAAAGGCTTACTGTTTTTCCAGAGGAGCGAATGCTTGATTTTGCCATGGATATTTTAGGTTAGGCATAGCTGTAGATATCAACACCTGCCTAAGAGAAAAGTATGAATCAATGCAACCATGTTAGAAATAGTTTTGTTATACCATATATTCAGTTGGCTCTATTATATTTAAGATGTAATTAAAGGTTTAATATTAGTTACATGTAAGAATAGGCTTTCTCTTTATTTCCCTCTAGATTAAATTATAGGTGAAAATTAAGAATATATCACATTTGTTAAAAATATACCTTTAATGATTATATCGTTTCTTTTTCCCATATGATGGTAGCTGGTTCTTTATGTTGTTTCATTTTCTTGTGAGATAAACAGAGGTCTGTTATATATTCTACTGTCTTTCAAAGAATGTTGGTGTTCCTATAAGCAGCTGTAAATCTGCAGGAAAAAGGCAAACCAAAATATTTTGTTGAGATAGGAGATTATTTTTTTTTAAATCCTTCATTTTTTGGTTTTCTATAGGTCTTGTCACAGAGGTGCATGGAAATAAGGCTCTGTCCCTTCCAATCTTTGTCCCTTCCTTACCAACTGATACCAGTAGTATGTTTTTCCACCTCAAGGAGGAACATAAGTCACCTGGGGTTCTCTGGGCGAGTGGGCAGCAGGGTAAAGTCTGTTTTCTTTGTTTAACAGTACCTGTCCACAGCGAGATCTCCATGCTTCTCAGACTTCATTCATGAGGCTTCCATCAGACAGGCAAAGGATTTCAAATTTATTTCATTTCTAATTGTTGGAAAAAGGCTTGCTGATGTGTGAAAGTTATCTCTGGTATCATCTTTTACTCTGTGTACATGAATAAATTCTTCCGCTGTTGTCACTGGGAATTCTGCAAGTATAGAAAGAGCAGTGAGACACATTCTGCCGTGGAGACTTTAGAAGATAATTATAATCGTCTAGTACACCCTTATCCAAATATTTGCAAAGAACTGCTCTATAATGTGCACTCAGGAAACACTGTATCGACTTCAATAGGTGTCATGCAGGACCTTAAGCAATCATGTATAAAAATAAACTCGTTTATGGAGACGACATCTTCAAACACAATTTCTGGAACGGCAGGAATCATTTTGCTATGACTAAAATCTATATTTGAAGTGGAAATAATCGTCTACACAAAAGTTTGGTGAGCAGAAATAAACAAAATTCCAGAGCCTGTCTGCATGTGACAGAGAAGCACGAAAACAAAGACTATAAAGACAGAAAAACAACAAGCAATATGTCTACAGTGTTGCTATAATTAATCCATTAATCATTCTCTGTGCTGAATGATAGCTCACCCTGTAACATAAGATGAATAACTTTTGTTTGTAGTTTACTGCACAGTAAGTTACCGCTGAGAAAATAAATAGGAGGCAAAAAGGAACACACAAAATCAAATTTGAGGTTAATTAATTCCTCGAGTCATTTGGCAGTCATTTGGCTTGGGAGTTTTATAAACTATACTGAACTAAATTCAAACCAGAACACAATCTGAGTGAAAGCCGAGAAGAAAAAGTAGATCGACCTATTTTTGCTATTATTATAATTATTATTATATACTCATATATGAACACAGAAGGCAGGGACAAACATTGACTTTTCTCTTCTACTGCTAAAAACGCTGCAAGCTGGATGATGGCATAGCTTCTGATTTTAAGTAGATCACAGAGCAGAGGCAGATGGATTAACTGAGATTTCAGGCGATATTAATGCACACAATTAGTCTGTTTGATAATTTAACAGAAATTTACTCTTGCTGAATTACTGTTCTGACTCTTTGTTCTGCTTTTGTAGATTTAGACCTATAATCAGCTTTCTCCCACCTTTATAAGTGTCACTTGGCTACATTCAACAGCAGATACATCTTGCACCTCAAGTAAAAATACTGTAATATAAAAATGCAAAATCTATTAATTTTCTTGGATTTGTGTGTTGTTGCTCCCAAGAAGACGACTTTTTTCCCACTTATTTTAGAAAATTCCTAATATTTTTAGCTTGTTTTGTCTGGGAATTTCCTTAAAACCCCTCAAGAATTAATAGAACTATATCAAGTGTATTCCTGTCTGAGAACAAGTATGAACAAATGCATTCTTTGGCTAAAATAAATGACTTACATACATGACATACATAATCTTACATGGCTCAGAGCAAAAGCTATGCAATCCATGTTTTTTTATTTTTTTTTTTATTTTTTTATTTTTTTTTAATGCTGGATGGACTTAGGAGGAAGATAAAAGCATAACATTCATATATAGATAGATTTTGCTCATCTGGGTACATTTTTTTTAACCATGTTTAAATGATTATGCAGTCTGTACATACTTTCTTTTGGTGGTTAGATCTTTAACTAGGTTGTAGCATCAGAAGAGTCAGAAAAGTTATGGAATAAGATTGTCTGCTTTTATATATCACATATATATGTTAGATATGACTGAGTACTTCTTAGCTTACCCAAAGTGTGCAAAGTAAGATGGTAGTGCATGAAACAGGAATTCACTCTGCTGAGGGAAAAACAAATTCGGAGTCTATTATGTAGGATAAATGAGCGATGGACCATCTTAGAGACCTAACTTTCTTCTTTTAACTAGGGTCAGTGAGACTCCAAGGTGGCAAGAATGAGTTTGAAGGCACAGTGGAGGTGTATTTGAATGGAGTCTGGGGAACAATCTGTGGCAGCCATTGGGACAATAACGATGCAACAGTCGTATGTCGGCAGCTTGCACTTGGGTAAGTTTTAATCTGAGTAAAAGTCAGTGGACTTATTTTAATGATATTACAGTGTGAAGGGTGATCTTTTGCATCTTTAAATTGTGTTATATATTTCAAAGAGGTCACTGTGAGAATCAGTATTTCATCTGAAAGCTGTGTGTGGGATCTGATGAAGAGCAGAGGCAGGGTAGATCTGTGCTTTCAAAGTAAAACAAAATCTGCTTTAGATCTCTCATCCAGGAGATGTCCATGAGCACAGAAATATGAGGTCTGATCCTAATCTCGCTTATGTAAGTGTCAATTAAGGGCAGCTCTTGTTAAGTTACTGAATCTACAAAAATGTAAATGTGGTCAGAATTAGCTTCTCCATGGCCTCCTAATCTTAGGAATATTCCTGTTTTCCAGGATCATGGTGTTAACCTGGTAATTGTCCATAATATCTTCCAAAAAGACATATGGGAGGCATTCTAGATTTTGGGGGAAATGTGGTGTTTTTGCTGTGTGCATCTTCCTGCAACTAGATAATCTGTATGGTTAATTTTACTGTTACACTTCAATAACTAGACACAAAAAAATCAAATTTTGCAGCTTTACATTCTCATGAAAACATTTTATAGGGTCATGGTAATATTGCAGTGTTTGAAAGTCCCTGAACTGTGCTAACAGCTCACTGTCCTTATTGACCACTGTTTCCCTCTGCTGTCAGAGGGGATTTAATCAACAGGACATTTTAATGTAATTTAGTCATTCATCTCTAGATAATGCCTATAGTGATGTTGCAATTCCAATAGCAAGACAAAACTGAGGAAAAGGAAGAAAATGCCCATACCTTCAGGAATCTTAAAAAATGCAAATTCAGCTAGCAAATCAATGTTATCCAAGTTAGGCAAACAAGTATTACTTGGATATCCTCCCTTAGAACTCCATTCAGTTTGCAGATTCTCAATAAGCCGCAAAGTATGGCTAGATTTATTGCCTTTCTAACTTTTCTTGCAGTTACATCTCAAAGAAGTGATTATGTTTCCTACAAGCAGCAGGGGGCTAGGATACCATATTTGCATTGTGGCATTCCTAATGGTTATTCCACTTTTTAAGACTGCAAGCCAGAACAATATCTAAGCTGTTTTATAATGTTCAATATTAATCTCGACACACCACGCCAACTTAAAAAATATAAGGATTAGATGGGATAAAAGTTCAGCCATCTGGAGGCTGTGATTTTGCTTATGACTTAGCTGTCTACATGCAATATTTCCTTTCCTCATTTTAATTTAAGTCCTTTTTGCCTTCCATATCCATACCATTCCAATAAACATTTCAGCTGAACAAGACTGCTATTAGCAAAAGTAGTTCAGTGATATGAGTAAATGGCTTGGTCTTTTTAACAGAAATGACTTTAAACCTGAATCCAGGAGAAAAAAAAAAAAAAAGCAAGTATTTGAAAGTATTTGAAATAGCATGTAGTTGAAAGTTTATGTGTATGTTGTCTTGAGTATTTGGCAGAAATGTGGATCTATACACCACAAGGTGAATTCACTAGGTTTTAGTGATGGTTTTCAGGTGCTTCCATTTTTCTGCTCTTTTGACTTTACAATACTTGGGTTTTGTTTTTAATTTATTTTTGTTGGGCATTATATGGAAGATAAGAACGTTCAGTGAGTAGATTCAGTCTGGGAAGGAAAGGAAGCTGTTTATAAATGTTCAGGGGATGGATGGATGGATGAATGGGAATGGCTGAAAAGACAATAATGAACATGAGCCTGATCTAATGTAGCATGAGGTGAATTTTACAGCCCCATATCATAACCATATTATATGACATGCATATTGGGAGAGGAGAAAAGTGAAAGGCCCCTTTGCATTATTTCTCTTGGAAGTGTATCTGTTGTGGGATGGTACTGTAGGTTCACATATGGACTGTGGAAGGAACTTCTGTGTTGATTTTTGTAGTTAAGAACTGGGAGAACAGGAATGCGACTGGCATTACCCTGTTCAGGAAAGCCCTTTCTTTTTGTCCTGGTTTCAGTTAGGACATTTTCTACCCCAAGATTTATATATCAGTACCAGGAATGAACAGATTTCACAAACAAATGTTCCACTCCCCTTGCCCCCAGCTCTAACATCCTGATTATTCTTCTTACAGTGAAAAAGGTACAGCAAAACACATACCATTTTCTGGACTGGGCCTTATTCCTGTTTACTGGAGTGAAGTGCGTTGTCGTGGTGATGAAGCAACTATATTGTCATGTGAAAAAGACATCTGGCAGGATGGAACATGTCCTCAAAAAGTGGCTGCTGCTGTCACGTGTAGCTCTTCCCTAGGTAAAAAAAAAACAACAACATTTGGTATTTACCTTATTTAAATGGAAGTAGTAATAATTAATCATTATTAAATAAATAAACGTTATTAGACTTCTTGGAACAGGAAATTAAACAGATTGACTCATAGCATCATTAACTATTTCAGATTCCACTATGCTGTGCAAGCTGTAACTTAGAAGAACCACCTTTTACATTTTTATAATCAAGAAGCAAAATGTTGGTTTGAGATCCAGGTTGTGAGGAAGGGTGAAGAAGCTAGAATCCCCCAAGGGACTTCTGGCTGTTAAAGTAGGATCGTTTATCCCTCTCATGTTATTTATTTATTTATTTACTTACTCACTCAGAGGTTCTTTGGTAGCCAAACACTACACATCAATTTGTTAGCTTTTCTTGAACAACAGGGAGGAGTACCAATTTCACTCAAAGGCTAAACACAACTTTAGTACAGAAGTGTCTGATGCATCTTGGGCTTACATTCCTTACTGTGACTGTGGCTGGCATTGCACAAGGAGCTATAAAGTGTTTCTCCTAGTCTGTGTACATTTAAAACAACAGGACCGAGACCTGAAGACTGCCACCTCACACATCACTCATACACATCAAGTGATATTACCAGGAAAATGTATTATCAAGGCTTTTAAGATATTTCATATTATTTTAACTGACGTGATAAACAGCATCTAAATAGGCAGTTATGCCACCAGGTTTAAGATGCTGCTGACCTCAAGGAAGGCTGGCAGTGCTGAGAAGCTGGCAGTGGCAGTCTCTTCAGCTGTAAGCAAAACATGTTGTATTGCTGCAGCCAACCCTGTGCTTCTTTTCCTTTCCTACTTGCATTCCTACCCCAAAGGTAGATGCGTTTTTGTCCTAAAGCTCCACTGTTCATGTGGAATATTTTGATGAATGACTTCCCAAACCATAATTTTATTCTTAATTTAGAAAACAGTAGTGTAGAGGATAGAAAAATCCTTAAGCTAGGAAAGAATTTGAAGGCCAAGGCAAGAGACAGTTTTGCCTGAAGAAACTGAAAACTATACATTTGGAAAATTATACTTTTTGATCATAAGGTTTTCCTTCTACTTATAAAAATTTTCACCAGAAAAGCTTGTTTTGTTTAGATAAATATATTGAAGGCTTTTTGTCTGTTTCAGTAATGCTGAAAGCGAGATTATCAATAATTCAGAGCCCAGGATATCTAAAATTAGTTAAATTGATCCTGAGATTCTGCAGACTAGATGAAGTTTTCTGAAGTTGCCTGTTCTGCAGGTTCTACTGCCATTAGCATTTTAAGTAATTACAAAAGAAACAAACCCAGCAATAACAACAAAAAAACATTTCACACCACTGAACAGTAAGATAGACTTGGAGAAATTCCCTCAATTTTTTTGTTTTCAGCCAAGAAATAGATGAAGTAGCATTAATTGCTTGGAAAGTATACGCAAAAATGAACCACATTGTACATCATTCAAATGCTATATATGGTTAAACTTTGAAATAACCTTTTAAATACAAAAGTGACTAATTTTTTACATGATTTTAAGCTGGTTCTGTTATAGCTTTCTGTGGAAGTGATGCTTCCAAGCACATTTACTGCTGCACCGCAAAAGGTCTAATTATTTGAAAAGACCAAAAATGACACCACATCTCAGAAACCTCAGAAACAGGCTGACAGGTTAAGGAAGGACACAATACTTGCACAATTAAAGTGAGGCAATGAGATTTCCATGCTTTGACATGAAAACATAAGGGTGAAATTCTACTTCTGTGGCAATGAAAGAATTTTTTGCCTCTTACAGATTTTGTCTTCTGGGACCAATGTTGCCCTTAGTGGTAGAAGTGCAACCACTGACTGACTACACCACTGAGTGTAGTACTTGGTCCTAAGTATCTGTGGACACTTAAGAAACTCAAGGGCAGTATGGCTTCTTGTCTGTATAATATTTTTCATCTTCCAAGAGTGGAGCTCAGGGGAAACTTGCTATTTTCTAGCAAGTTTAATTTCAGGTTTTCCATCTAATTAGAAAAATTAAAATCTAATTCTTGAGCAGTGTCAGAGAAACCCTCTTTTCCCTTTACTATCAGGGTAACAAAATGACCTGTTCCTATAATCTGTGTTTGATCACAGCTTCTGTCTTTACTCTGATCCGGCTGGCTGGTGGGAACAACGCTTACGAAGGAAGAGTAGAAGTCTACCATGCGGGCCAGTGGGGCACTATCTGTGATGATCAGTGGGATGACGCGGATGCTGAAGTTGTCTGTCGGCAGCTTGGCCTTGGGTTTGTTTTTCTACATGTTTTCTACTCCAGCAGCAAAGCAGGGAAGGTAGTAATTTACATAGCCTGGACTTTTCCAAAGATATTCCTTTAAAATTGCACTTATTCTTCAAAGCAGGAACTACATTTATTTATAGAAAGATCAGGTACAGTGCCAATACTTTCAAGTCCCTGGAACTTTGTTTTGTACAATCCAATTTCCAGTGTTATGTGATAGATGCAGTTTTGTCTGTAAGACAGACGAAGGATCTTTCTCAGAATAAATTCTGACTTTTTATTGAACATGCATTACAATTTCAGAAAAGTTGCAATCAAAATCCCTAGGTGAAGACAAGGAAGTTGCTTTTACTGTTGCAATCTTTTCATCCATTTCCATTCAGCTGAAGAGTTTAACAGTCTCCTTGCTTTGGAGTGAGAGCACTGCTCCTGTCAGAAAGGATAATCTTTTTGGCCTACCCATGAGAATCTCTGAAGATTTAAGTCACGAACCTCTGAAAACTGTCAGCTTGCATGCACTGAGTAGATACCAGTCTGAAGTTTTGAAGTAGATACCAGTTGAAGTTGCAAGCGATTCTGTCTGAACTAAGCATGGTCCATAATCTAGTCATAGCAGCACAACAGGATTTTCTTGCCCCTCTACTGAACAGCTGGGGGTGATTTTGGTACCACACAGAGGATAGCTATCCAGTGCATGAGGAAAGATGTTGAAGAGCTGGGAGGCAAAGAGAACTGCTGCATCACAGACAAAGGAGACGGGGACAACTGGGATGAAAGGCAGATGGGTTGGAGAGGGAAAGAATGAGGAGCAAGATGCAGAAATGATACTAAGATATAAAACCAAGGAGGACTAGGAGATTACATATGAGACAGCCTGGGCTGAGAACTAAACAGGTCATTGTAGAGGAGATTGGGATAGAACTCACCTGCAAAACTCTGCTGGAGTTATGAAGAATTAAAAGAAGTGGTGGTGAAGGTAGCAAGTTTTATGGTGTTAACTGGTAGCCCACAGAGTGCATTCATTTTTTAACCTGAAACTGAGGCCGTGTACTCCTGCTGGTGCCATGCAAATTAGCTCAAAATGCTGAGATCTGTGCTGTACTTAAAAAGCTTCTAAACCTACTGGTGAGCTGTGTGGGAACCAACATGCCCCTTTGACTCCAGACTTCCATTTTTCCCTAGTTTATTTTCCTTTTAAGTCTAAGGTTTAAGTAGAAGACTAAGTTAAAAAAAAAAGGCAAAGAAAGGCATTACAGGTATTAGTAGCATGTAAAGATTGTGTAATGTCAGCTCAACCCTCTTGTGTATATGATTAATGGTAGGATCATCATCATTAGATGACCATGCATGTTGATATGTTATTTGGAATTAGAAAGGTCATTCTAAAGAAAAGGTAATGTCTCATTAAAAACCTCTGTCTCTCAAAAAAAAAAAAAAAGGTACTAGAGGTACTAGCTTCAGACTGAATTTACTAATTTGCCCTGATAAATTCCCAGAAGAAAGCAGAATGTGTTTTGCTAAAATGTTACTTGCTGAGTGCTCGAGGATATTTTTGTTTTGCTCAATTACTTCTCTGAAGCAATTGCAGATCACAGCTCATCTCCCTACTGAGTAAATAAGACTTGCTTTTTGCTATTTTCTGTGCACCCCACCACTTGAAGAAGGCATCTGGTCATCAGAGAAACAGTCTGAAAAGTCACAGCACTTTTAAGATTGAGCTTAACACTTCAGCTTAACAATTTGAAAAACAAATAGATTTAAAAAAAGACACGAATGCAAAACACAGATTATTTAATTTACCTTTCTCATATGTGCTTTTATTTACTGGGCACATATCATCTACATGATATCAACCACAACTTCCTACTTCCTTCCTTTTCATAGAACCTTTTTCTGATCTTGGTTTAACTTTTTGTAAGCCTTTTATTGTTGCTATTTTTCCCATACCCCTTTTACTGTTTATCAGTAATTTGTATGATCACAAACTGTAAATTTAGTATTGTTTTCCTATAAAAAGAGAGAACAGATTGAATAGCTTTATACAAAGCAGTAGAAATGAAACCCATATCTATCTAAATCCATATACGGATCAATAAAGCATTGCCTTAAAAACATGAACTAATGCAACTCACATTGAGAAGATCACAGCAATGGACAATTCTGACACACCTTTGCAAAAGCCTTTTAAGAGTTTGAATGACTACAGTCTGAAACAAAAAAGCCAAGATCTGTCACATTTTCAGTATAAACTGAATATACCTTTCCTGCTAGGTGTTATGCAACGATATTCATAATAAGACAGATACTGAAAACACTTGCGTAAAAACAAGACTGGATATATGAATGGAGAAACCATTGAGTGGAAGGAAAACAAACCATTAAAAATCATTTAGATATGAAAGACATTTTATCTTAACAAATAGAAGTGGAAAAATCCTGATAGATCATAAAGTGTTCAACATTGCATGATTTCTGTAATGCTGAACCAATGGAGTGTTTTCAGTTTATGTAGGTTTTTGTGCTCAAAATCCCCTGTGCTGACATAACACGTATAACAAGCATAAGGGTACTTATTGGTCTGTTTGCTGTTCTTATTTCTACAACTAATTTACCTTATGACATTGTCAATTCACTTATGATCTCTTTACCATGGTTTTTAAATGACAAAATGGAGAACAGTCATGTTTAGCTGCTTCAGATATGTATTTGAGATTTGTTTGATATGCTTTGAGGTTAACACATGAAAGTTGCTGTAGGAATCTATAGGATTATTATGACCGCATATAAATATTAGATGAAAATTAAAAGTGGAAGCCTTGTACCCATCTGTAAATCTACAATATTTTTTAGGAATGTTATTCTTAAAAATTAAGAGACCGAAAAAGAAAGTGTCGTAAATATGAAACAACGGAATTTGATGTCAAAAGCATGTTCAAACTATGGAAATGTCAAAACAGCATGCTTAAGTTCAGCTGTAGTTGAACTGAAGCTGAGATGGAAGCTGGGCACAGAATGACATTGCAGTAAAGGTATAAAACGGGCTGCACTGTCAGCTGGTTACCTGAGCAGCAGCTTCTCAGGCAGTCCTGTTTGCTATTTTAGAAGCTGGATATGCAAGATTTTAGCTGTTCCCACTGCATCCAAGACTCTTCAGCTTGCCTGTACTTGACTCGGTGTTTGTTCCATTTTGACAGGGGTGTTGCCAAGGCATGGAGCCAGGCTTACTTTGGAGAAGGCTCAGGCCCCGTGCTGCTGGATGAAGTGCGCTGTACAGGAAACGAGCTATCTATAGAACAGTGTCCAAAAAGCTCCTGGCAGGAACACAACTGTGGCCACAAAGAAGATGCTGGTGTCTCCTGTACGCCTCTTGCAGGTAGTTCAATTACCAATAAACACACAAGAACAACAGTGACACATGCAGAACTGTTGTCTCTGGAGAGAGAATTTTTAAAGTCTGCAATTGCACAAACCCGCCCCAGTAATAACATGTTGTGGCAGTATCAAAAAGAGCTGGCTGTTGCCTGTGGAAATTTTAGAGGTACAGAAAACCATTATTCCACACAAAGCCTTGGTTCTTCTGCAGCATGCTAACTGGCACTTACCGTACAGGGCATGCCTTAACCATGTATCGCATCTATCAGTAAGAGTAGAACATAAAAGCAATGGGAAAGAGCAGAATATACAAAGAAAATGATAGGGTGTCTGTACAATGACATCACGCAATTAGAACCCATTCCTGTGAACTTGGTGTGTAATAAGGGCTTGGGGGATCAAAATCTCACACTTTTTCTCTGGCTCTTAAGCAACTGCATTACGCAACACTTCCCAACAACCTGGGCACATTATGGCATTTCTTTCATCTTCTCATTAAGTGGCATTCAGTGACCAGCACTAGATTTGGTAATCGAATAATGAGATACAGTAAAATATGATGCTATTCATTTTATTTCAGAACAATAATTGGACCTAAGAAAAACTGATTCTTGTTTTTGTTTTTCCTTACTTGTTAACGACACAGATGGTGCATTAAGGCTAACAAGTGGGAAAGGTGGTCATGAGGGACGCCTGGAGGTCTATTATACTGGGCAGTGGGGCACAATCTGCGATGATGGGTGGACAGAGCTGAATACACAGGTGGTTTGCCGGCAGCTGGGATTTAAGTAAGATTACTTGGTATTAGATATCTGACTCTTTGACTTGACAATGATGATAGACATTTACATGAACCCTATATTCTTCAAGAGGCTGTTTTATTAATATTAGCTGAGTGCTTCCTAGAAACTACTGAGTTATGATCCATTAAAGCCTTCTTCCCTTAGTCTCCATCAAATATTTATGGCCTCAGTTTAGGTAGGACAAAAAGCTTCAGCTCAGTCTATGGTTCAGCAGTTTCTATTCACTGAGATCCTTACAATCATCTTTTTGGCTAAGTGATCCACAGAAAATAATAAATTTGTTGTGTTCTACTTTACCTAAAAAAGATCAATTCTTCAACATCTTTGCTCATGGAACAGTCTTCAAAAATCACAGACTTACAAGGTATAAGTCCTTGTGGATCTAGCTCAAAAAAAAAACCACAGTCCAGCCCTGAGACACTGTTATGTATTGAAAAATATATTTTAGAAAAATTCCCACTAGTTTCATGCATTCGTTCTTAACTATTTTTTACACTGGCTGTGGTTAGAAGATACACTCTCACTAGGTAGTCATTGTTGTGCCTTCATATTATGTCAGATCACATTCAAAAAAGCCAAGACCCTGACGTTAACATGTATATATGATACTAAGAACATGCTCTAAGTCCCAAAGTCAGTGAGACAGATGTGTAATTGGTTGAACAGAAGCCTTAATCAAAGGTGATACATTCTCAAGTCTGGTTCAATGTAACAGTAATGCCTTAAAAATACGCATTATCAGGAAACAAGCATATAGTGCTCTCATTGATTTTAATGCTAACTGAACCTGCTCTGTCATGGTTCATGCTGTCCACTGTTACGCTTGAGAAATCCTTACTTCTTAAGAAACAATTTCCTTTCTAGTGCTGAAGTATCACATGCCCTTTGATCACCATGGACCCAAACATTACGTACATGTGTTTGTTACGCAGGTATGGAAAAAGCGTGCCTGAGAGCTACTCAGAAGGGAATTCTGCTCCCATCTGGCTGGATGATGTCAGTTGCTCAGGGAAGGAGACAAACCTCCTGCAGTGCTCAAGGAGAGAGTGGGGAGAGCATGACTGCAGCCATCAGGAGGACATCAGACTCATTTGCTACCCAGATAATGACAGCCATAAGCTCTCGCTTGGTAAGGCAGATCTTTGGGAACATCGCAATGGGAGTAATGCTGTGGGTACAGACCCAAGCAAAGCACAGTGTATTTAAAAGGGTCCCCAAAATCTTAATGTTTGGCAGAAGTACTCGATTTAAGATGAGGAAAGGGAAAAGCTCACTTTTTTCCTGAAGATCATAAGGAAACAGTAGAGAGAGATCAGCATGAATTTGTAAAGTAGCAAAGTCAGATTCCAGTGGTCCTGTTTAGATTCTCTAAATCTTTATCTTCATTGGATTTTAGACCTGTTCAGCCCTTCCCAGTGATACTCTGCATTGCACTCAGCACTCTCCAAGTTCTAAGGAACTGCCTCATATTATCAAAAGTTGGAGAGGAAATTGTACATTGAAGAATATAAATTAATAGTATATCCTCCTATGGCCTTACATACAGACAGTCTGAAAAAGAGCTACAGAGAAAGAAGGCAAATTCAGAGGGAGCAGGAAGAAAGGGTGAGAAGCATTACATCCTTACAGATGTAAATCAAACAAGAATTATGGATATCAGATATGCGCAATAAAAAGATGTGGAAGTGCACAATCTGCACTTCCACATGCACTTTTCTAGTCTCTCCCTCTTTCTACTTTTTTTTTCTTTACAGCCTTTTAAGAATCCAATGGATGTTTTATTTTGCAGTACAGTTCCATTATGTATAGATGATGTTGAATCATATTTGGTAGAAAGAATCTTCTCAGAACAAAAATAACAAGAATCCACATCATCACTGCTGCCTTTACAGATGCAAACCATCTGTGCTGCTTTGCTCAAGTTCCTATAAAGTGTGATCTTAGCTGAAGGAGGTCCGGTTCAGTTAAATGCATCCATATGGTAACATTCTCACATCCCCATTACCAGAAAGTCATATTAATTTTGTGCTCATAAATAAATACATGCTAAAACATAGGCTGATGAGTTAACAATAAAACAGATATTGTGAATATCCCATGCCTCTAGCTGGGTACCATAATGTATACCTAAATCATACTCTTCCAGTGCAACACATCATTTCAACAACAAAATGAATATGGTGTGTCTAACATTTCCTAAAGGCTTCCTGACTGGGCAGGGGACAAAGACTTTATTGTTGCTCTTTACTTTCCAGCACATGAAAAAAGCATTTTTTCTCCCTTTAAGAATGAATTCAGTGGAAAAATATGAGTAGATGATATAACTTGAGGAAATGCAGACATTAAGGGACACTAAAAATACAATATACCATAAAACCCACAACATTTGTTTAGTATATAAGATCCTGACAATGTAACTAAACAGAAAGTTGATGAAGCAAACAATTGTAACTGTGCAGGCACTATAAACTCCAATGAGAAAAATATGCTTTAAATTACATTTGAAGCAAAAAGACTTCTTTTTTCCCCTAATTTAATCAGTGAATTAAACCAGATTAAACCAGCTCTGCACCAGATTAAGGTAATTCATGCCCTAAATTAATCTGAATTAAATTTCAAATGCACGTATCTCAAAATAGGCTTTTATTTAAGAGCAAAATTAATTAATTTCTCATCCTTACAGTGTTAGAAGAGATTTGGAATAGATTAGAAGGATGAAGGACAACCTTACCAATTATTCAAAATAAGGAATACTAATCAGACAATAAAGATGGCATAGTAGAAGATTCACAATGTGATTCTCACTTAAACAGTATAAAGAGACCTCAAAGGAATTCATAACTGTTTTAAGGCTACTTGCCTACTATAAAGGAGTCTTAATGTAAGTAAGAATCAAATATGTACTTCACTTAATGATTCAAAATTTAACTATAGGCTGAGCACTGAACAAATCATGATTAATCAAGTCTGACTAATCCATGAGTGAGATTTTGTATTATGAACATATCTGAATAAGCAATTTAAAATGCTAGAAAAATAATCACACTTTGTTAATAACACACAGTAGATCATTATGCTATCATACAAAATACGCTACAGAACAGCATGTATAATAAGTAATAACTGAATTTCAGCACAATGCTGTACTTTTTCGCTGAGATTGTGGTAAGACAAGTGGTAGCAACTGGTCTGAGAATGGATTTATGAACTAAGGTATTGTTAAATTTATCCACAATGTTTTTGCAAGGAGGTGTCCCATGGATGGCTACCACAACAAAAACACTTCAGGTGTCTTTGCCATTAAAGGGAAAATTGTTCTGTGCCCACTGTGGTCAAGTGCCCTATACCCTATGCACTACGAAGTTCAAAGCACAGGGAGTACAGTAGTATTTCATAATGCCTTACACTTTGTACAAACTCCTTCCTTTTGTCAGCTAGGGAAAAATACGTGACTATTTTATCAGCTAACATTAGGCTTGCTGAGCATAAAGATCAGTTGACCCTGTATGCTGAATGTAATTACTTAAAGTACTAGTTCTTGCTTCTGTTGTTGTGGGTTGACAGCTGTAATTTATTCCCAGGTCCTCCCATCAGGCTGATGGATGGTGAGAATAAGAAGGAAGGACGTGTAGAGATTTTTATCAATGGTTTGTGGGGCACAATTTGTGATGATGGATGGTCTGATAAGGATGCAGCTGTAGTCTGTCGACAGCTTGGGTACAAGTAAGAAAACTTGTTAAGCTGTTTCTCAAGTTATCTGTTTGCCATATCTAACAATGTTAAGTTTATGCAAACAAATATCACCAAATTACGTCTGTTGCATAATATATGTCTTCTAAAATTTATGTGTTTGGCATAATCGCTGTATCTAAGAAAGTTTGTGCAACTCAGTATCACAGATTTATGTCTCATCACATAACATATACATTTTAAAAGTGGTATGTTTGGTATTCTTTTAGAAAAACATTTATACTATAAGTAGTAGTAGATTATATCTTCAAAACAACAAAACTTAACTTGCATTATCTCTGAGTGAATCATCTCTTTGGTCTGCTCCATCCTCAGGCCTCTCTAGCCTTTTATGTTTCTCTCACAGATGACCAAACTCAATCACTTATCCCCACCTTCTGCTTTAAGTTTTTGCAGAGGTAGGCAGTTGGATGGATTCTCAATTTCTGTCATGTGAGAACAGGGATTTAAGATTATAGGATACAACAAGATACATGATTCCTGAAGGGCTAAGGATAAACAAATTTTAGAAATCTAAAACTAGGTTCCAGAAACTGGGAGAGCTTGTCGGAAATACTGGATCGTGGCAACCCTGTGTCTAGACAGTCGCATTCCACAAACCTGACTGTGCTGTTAAGTACAATGATGAGCTGGAATTGCTTCCGGGCCTAGGAGCTCATGCACAGATCTTTTTGTTGAAGTTTAAATTATATTTAGTGGTGACTTGGCTGTTCCAAAGCAAGACTGGAGCTACTGCATTCATGCACCTGAATGCACTGATCACAGAACTAAACGTTATCATTTAACTCCCTTTACAATGCTATGTTTAGTTCCCAAGTCTTTCCTGCTGAGGAATCTTTCTACTTGGCCTTGCATTACATTCCTTTGAAAAAAATTACATATTTATTATTACAAATGGGAGAAATGACTGCCTTAAAAAGGAAGAACTGTGTAAACAAAGGGTAAAGATTGAGAACATAGACTGAATTTTTCCTGCATATATTTTTCATAATGTCAGTGGTCATCTGTACATTTATTTAATGAAATCCTGCTTTGAAAAATTCTCAGCTATTTATTAGAGTTCATTTCTGAGGCTGAAACAAGAGAATCCTTGAGTTGGCAAAATCCCTACATTCAAAACAATACCAGTTTTAAAGATGCCTCATTAAGCTGGTTTGTCAAATTTGGGATTAACGTTAGGAAAACACACAAAAAAAAAAGAAAAGAGCCTTACTAATTGGCTAAGAAGTCATGAAAACATAAAAATAATAGCAAACTAGTCAAAGTATATTTTTTAGCAGGATAAACACTAAGAGAACATGCACCTTTTCTCAAGTACTATCTACAATGTGATTGTGTTTAGCATACAAATAGTATTTTGATAGAATGAGCGAAGAGCAAAATAGAGTTTTAGAATCTCCTTTTTTTTGGTAACAAAAAAATAGAATTCAATAAAATTGTATTCCTTTCATTTAGGATAAGGTTATAAGAACACACACTTGTGCAACCCCCCAAATAAACAAATATCCTGCCATTGGTGCTCCAAAAATGATCTAATACAGAAATAGAAGTCTTCTAGGCTAATTGCTCCTCTGTATTAATCAACTAGATTTCCTCATTAGCAGCATTATTAATAATGGTAATACCACTTTGGAAGAGCTCAGCATGTTATTGTCTATGGTCTTGTGTCTGAGAAAAGCTGTAGGATAAGACCTTCTCTCCAGGGACAGATCCAAGCAAGCAAGGTTATTTCTCCGATGGTCATTCCTGCATAGACAGCTGTCTTGGCAAGCAGCAATTACATGACACACACACCTTCAATAAGGGTGGTCTAAAAACACTTGTAAGATCATGTTCCAGCATGTAAAAAACACAGGACTTTTAACGCTTTTACACTTAAATCCTTCCCAATTTTATGAAATAATTTACTCTACTAATCTGTACTCCTTGCTTTAGGACGCCATGATCACAGAATCACAGAATTTCTAGGTTGGAAGAGACCTCAAGATCATCGAGTCCAACCTCTAACCTAACACTAACAGTCCCCACTAAACTATATCCCTAAGCTCTACATCTAAACGTCTTTTGAAGACTTCCAGGGATGGTGACTCCACCACCTCCCTGGGCATGATTTTTACATTTGTTTCCTGGTAGATGTTCTTAAGCAGCTTTGTTCGTTTGTTTTTCGTTGGATGGGTACGGACATTACTTCTCAGCAATTACCAGCAAACTGATAGATTACTGAGGCACAGTAAGAGACAGATAGCTATCATATAAAGGTATCAACAGTCTATGCAGTACAAGTCCATGACTGAATTCATGGCAACGCATGACTGCTATCCACATATGCTAAATTTCCTCCTCTCTGTGTCTTTCACCTATAATATTTACATATGCAACCTCATACATGTCAGTATTCTTTGAGGTTTGCCTGGTTAGCCAGTGAAGGCAGCACCTGCAAAGTCTGTACAGGCAATTATCTACTTCTCTGGGAAAGGCTAAATCTACCGTGGTGACTCACAACAAAGGAGCAACTTTAGAGCAATGCCCTGATGCAGAAACTCTGTATTCTGACACAGAGATACCTAAACCAGGTTAAGACTTTGCCAGGAGAGCCTGTGCTGTCCCAGTATTTTGTAAAACCATACATGGTTCAGCTGCCCTTCAGCATCAGGGAGTTGGACATAGTTCTCTATAATCAAAGTATTATTCACAAGAGAAGATATTTGGAGCAGTAAGAGACACGTTGCTTGTGACTGACAAACTATATCATCCTAAACTCATTAGACAAAGATTGTCCTATACTGGTTCCAAAGTCAGTTAAGGCTTTGGATTATCTGGTAAATACATGGTGGCCATGGAAATTAAAAATGCCTAAGGACAGTTGACCTTGTAGTATTATCTCTGAGAGATAAGCATCATGCTTCACTTTCCTGGCTTTTTACAATTTGTGAATTCTAAATAACATTTGCTACTTAGAAATCCTGTCCCCTTCAATACATGGTAATGAAATCCACATAGGCAAGGCTTTCTATGTGAAAGTTTGAAAAACGGAGGAAGTTTCTATGTATTGCTTCCATGTTTGATTTACAATATATTCTATGTTATGAATTAAATTATATCAATATGGACAATTAAGGGCTATATTCTTTCAGTTTTATCTAGCAGAAATCCAGCGTTAATGAGACAAATAGTTTTGCAGAAATGTGCCACAAATCTGACTTACTTATATGGTCAAGGAAAAGCAATGTTTGTCTGGTAAATAGATTTATCCCTTTTTATGTTACTGCTCCCACTGACTCAACACTTAGTTGTTGGACAACCCTTACTTGCTTTGTATGGCCTCAAACCATACTAACATTTTTTTTGGTCTTTTTTTTTTGTCATTGTCGTGGTTCTGCTCGAGTGGGCAGCTGAGCTCCAGCACAGCCGCTCTCACTCTCCCTCCTTAAAGAGGAATGGGGAGAAAATATGATGAAAAGGGCTCAAAGGTTGAGATAAGGACGAGAAGATCATGCAGTAATTATTGTAACGGGCAAAACAGACTCTGCATAGGGAGATAGTAAGATTTATTGCTTATTACTAACAAGCTAGAGAAGTGAGAAACAAAGGAAAGAAACCAAAAGCACCTTCCCCCCCCATCCACCCTCTTCCACCTCCACCCCCTGAGCGGTGCAGGGGAACGGGGGAATGGGGGTTATGGTCAGTCTACAGCACTTCTTCTCTGCTGCTCCTTCTCAGTCACTCTCGTCCCCTGTGCTGCGGGGTCCCACCCACGGGATGCAGTCCTTGACGAACTGATCCGGCGTGGGCTTCCCACAGGCAGCAGCTCTTCCAGAACTGCTCCAGATATGGGTCCGTACCACGGGGTCCATCCCTCAGGAGGAAACTGCTCCAACCTGGGTCCCCCACGGGCAGCAGCTCCTGCCAGGTCACCTGCTCCTGCGTGGGCTCCTCTCCATGGGCTACAGGTCCGGCCCGGAATCTGCTCCAGCAGGGGTCTTCCACAGGCAGCAGCCTCCGTTGGTGCAGGGCCACCTGCTCCACCGTGGTCTCCTCCACGGGCTGCAGCGTGGAACCCTGCTCCACCGTGGTACTCCATGGGCTGCAGGGGGACATCCTGCTTCACCATGGGCCTCACCACAGGCCGCAGGGGACTTCTGCTCCAACGCCTGGAGCACCTCTCCCCCTCCTTCTACACTGACCTTGGCACCTGCAAGGCTGTTTCTCACTCCTCTCACTCTCCCACCTGCTGTGTGGTGCAGCATTTTTTTCCCTGTCTTAAATATGCTCTCACAGAGGCGCAAAACAACATCACTTATTGGCTCAGCTCTGGAAAACAATGGGGCCCTTCCCAAACATGGGGCAGCTTCTAGATCCTTCTCACAGAAACCACCCCTATGGCACCCTGCTACCAAAACCTTGCCATGTAAACCCAGATGACTACAGTCATCGCTAACTTTTTTTTTTTTTAACATAAGTATTGCAATAGTTACATTTCACTGCCTTTATCCAATTACATTGCAGTTTTAGAATTTAACGATGGAAGTGCACTTTAAAAATGATGTGATTTGTACTCACGATAACAAAATATGTTAATAACTATTAACAACTAATAGATCTGTAAATCGTGGCTCCTACTACACTTCAAATATACTATCTTAGTTAACTAGTCCGTCTTTCTCAGGTAACCAAGCCATTAAAAATATATTTTTAGCATTCACAGATGCTGATTTTTATATAAGGATTAAAGGAATTATGAAAAATCAGCTTTCATATATTTTGCTTTATTGTAGATATTTGTAATGCCATTCCAATGTAAAATACTTGGCATAGTACCTTTTAACTAGAGACATAAAAGCACTTTTAAAACAATAATGAAGTGCAGCAATTTTGTTATTATTATTAATACTACTATTATTTTTCCTACTTACCAGAGTAACAGAGGCAGTAAGAGAAATTGTCATCTAGTAAATCAGTGACATGACTTGGAATAAAACCTTGGTATCTTCATTTCACTACTGATACTCTATTTCATTTGTGTAGAACAATGCCTCAAAATATTTTAAGTAATATATATATACATATATATATACACACACATATATATGTTCTGTTTCCAGAGGTCCAGCTAGAGCAAGGACAATGGCATATTTTGGGGAGGGCAAGGGCCCGATCCATGTAGATAACGTGAAATGTACTGGAAACGAGAGATCCTTGGTGGACTGCATTAAGCAGGACATTGGAACACACAACTGCCGTCACAGCGAGGATGCGGGGGTCATCTGTGACCACCCAGGCAAGAAGACCCCTGGGAACAGCAATAAAGGTGAAGTCCCTTTTTGAGTGATAAACAACTTTGGATGGGGAACTGGATGGGGATCTGTTGGGATAGGAAGAGATGGAAGTAAGCAATTCAACCTTATAGAGGAAATACTTATATATAAGAATTTCTAGAAACACAATTGTAAGGAAATTGTCTGCCTTCACCGTTTAATTTTACTGCTGTAAAATTACTTCAGTAATTTTACTGCAGTGGCAGCACTGCAATGGAATCATTAAGACTATTCCAATCAGACAAGGCATTTGTCTGCCATAATTTGCTGCAACCATGTTTATTAAAATGTACAAGGGAAATGAAAATGCAAAAGCCTAGACAGCTCCTCACAGCTTTTCAAGGTATAGCATATCTTCAGCTGAGGATTGAGACCCATTTGGTACATCAAGTTCCGCTTACACTTTCATGAGGATAATAAAGAAAGAAGCCCATAGAAAGTCCTAGGAGTAAGTCCAGATGTACACTTGAGAAGCAGAGCACTACTGTGTAAATTGCTCTTTGATCACAGTTAAAATAATAGCTAAAAAGAATTTTTGAGTCTGAGAGAATTCAGTGTGTATTCCCAGAGCAAAATTTGGTTTATAAAAACTGTCATGAAACACACGTAGCGTTTTTTAGTTAACTCTCATTGCAAAATAGATGCTTTTTAAAGTTTAACACTGTCTCCATCTCTGTTTCTGGTTTAGATTCTCTTGCTTCTGTTTGTGGATTGAGATTACTACACCGCCGACAAAAGCGAATAATTGGTGGGAAAAATTCTTTACGGTAAATATTTGGTAAAGAAACATCATTTTCAATATAAAGCTTCTAAGACATCTATTTGCCATATGCTGTTTGCATAATTTATGCTTTTACTGTAGGGTTTTTTTTGTTTGTCATGAGAAGCAGAAATACACTCAGCAAATTTGGTGGGAAATTAAAAAATATTCATTAGTAAAATCTTGGAGTATTAGTTGAAAATCTGTAAATACTTATGGCTGTTTAGCTACTGGATTGGGTTAAATTTCTTATTTTCAAAATAGTAATTTCACTTATTTTCAGAGGATATCTTGATACCAGGATGTGAGCTATACTAAGAGAGCTATGAATATGGTACAAGGCTATAAATACTACCTATACCGAAAGAAGGTACGATTCACTGCCTGATTTTCCTCCACAAAATGCAGCATGCTGGTCTAGATGATCTTGGGCAGCTCCTGTACTCCTGCATACCTATTCAAATTGACAGTAGTCAGAAAATACCTGTTGCT
Source organism: Anas acuta (assembly GCF_963932015.1). Lineage (NCBI taxonomy): Eukaryota > Metazoa > Chordata > Aves > Anseriformes > Anatidae > Anas > Anas acuta. The sequence continues at coordinate 75,646,054 of NC_088982.1, read as the reverse complement.
TTTTCCTGATGTTGCTGTTGCTTACAGAAGTATCCCTTTCCCTCTTTCTTCCTCTCAGACTGTGTATTTTGCTAATCTATTAAACTGGCAAAAATCAATCCATCCTGTCTTGATAGGCCTGCAATAATGCATCACAAATCTACTACCCAGAACAGCAGATTGCAGGCTGAACCAAGGTGTTAACCTATTACTTGTGTTTATACCGTTGCTTTAGACCTCTTGATCTGTAAGCTTCCTTTTTTAAACAGCTCAGGATCAACAAGGCAGATAGCAACTCAGACAGGAAAGCAGTCTGGGATACATTTTTCAAGAATTTCCCTTCTTTTCCTTCACCAGTTGACAGGAATTTTCTGGTTTGTTGACTTGGATGGTATTGGGCAAGGAACCCATAGAATTTATTTCTGGTATAACGAATGCAATCTGAGAAGGGAAAATTAAAATTATTCGCAGTGGGAGGAAGTGCTCAGAGTGCTGGGTGTCCAAACAATCCATTAACAAATCCCAACCATTGTTAAATGGAATTGTGGATGCTGCAGGAATATAGAGGTATTCTCAACTGCTACTCGATACGTACCATGATTTGTAAGTTCTGTCAGTCAAAGAAGCTTACATGGGATTTGCAGTCAAGGTAACTGACGAGCTACCTTACCTTTCCGTTTTTGTACCCTGAAAGCAATGTCTGTGCTCTCTGCAGGGGTGGCTGGCCATGGCAGGTTGCCCTCCGACTGAAATCTTCTCATGGTGATGGAAGACTCTTGTGTGGTGCTACTCTCATCAGCAGCTGCTGGGTCCTCACTGCTGCACACTGCTTTAAAAGGTAGGTCTGTCTCCCTTTAACAATGTAGTGCATTTTCAAACTACATCACATTTCTGGGTGTAGGCAAAAACGTTCTGGTTCAAGCCTATTGAAAACTGTTCAAAAGAGTTCAACTTTGATTTAAAAAAAAAAAAACAACACAAAAAAACAACTGGCATCCTTTGCCCCCAGATAAAAACAAACAATAAAACAATTCATTGAAATATTCCAGGTGTATCCAAGAGATTTATATTCAAAACTTCAGCATTTCCATGCAAAAGCATAGGCAAAACTTCTGATATTTTAACAGATCTTTCTATTTCAACAAAACTGCAGCTTATGTCTTTTAGCTTATAGCAAAGACAACTGAGCAAACATCAAACACAGGAACAGTTTTTGTTTGTTTGTTTTGTAAATGCTTGATGTTCTTATAGTGACTAGCTGTACTTGTCCCCCAAAACTCTTTGTAAGGTATAGCATTATTACGTATTTTGCAGAGTCTAATAGGAAAGTAGATCTGTAAACTGGACTCTAGTGAGACTGAACAAGTTCTGCTCATTCTTCACAAATAGACTGGAGCAACTGCCTTACTCTGTTATTTCACAGCACAAACAAAATTTTGTCTTTTGCAGCTATCTAAATAAAGATTGTATCTCCTTTAATAGAACTTCATCAAACAAAGAAATAGTTGCCTAAGATGCTATGCTAGGACATTTTCCGATACTTGTATCTAGCAAACTATGCCCAATTCAGCTTCTTTCCACGTAGACTGCAACTTACACTCTGTTATAAATCACATCTGGTCTACTTGGTCCAACTTTTTCTGCAGTTCTCAATATCAAACTATTATCTAGCTTTTCTAAATGTCTTTTCACATTTTTGCAGAAACGTTTTGTTACTAACGATTCTCATATTAGGTTTTTATTATATGAACTTTTCAGTATTTTTGACATCAGAAATTCATTGCCATGAAGTTACTGTAGTAAAAAAAACACCAACTTGCAAAGTAAGGAAGTTGGTGTAATATTTTAAGCTTTCAACAGCAATTATTTCACCGGAACTCCTACAGAAGATTGCAGTACAGACTGGAATAAAAGTGTAGAAGAACTGCATTGCAGTTCTGAGGAAATTTGCCAAAATTGGCCTGAGTGGGCTGCACCTTTGGACTTTTGAGCCTTTCCTTTTGTACACTAGTAAGTAAAAAAGAAGAGTCAGGCATATTTTTACTCAAGTGAATAGGAATCATTACCTTTGCTTAGTGCCAGATGTACTTCTTTTTGTTCTTATGGTTCATGAAAATCATGAAAGATTTTTCTTAGTAATATTTCAAGTTGATATGGTCAAAATCAATAAAATTACTGCTGACTTCCACTGGTATTCCAGTTGTTTCTGTGGACCTATGAAAGCACTTCAGCTGCTGTCATCAAAATTCATATAAAATGGCTTCATATTCCCATTCATCATCTCTATAGTGATTACTAAGGATGCACCTTAAACTCTTGAGAAAGCCTTTGATTAGACGCTTGAAAACACACCAGTCCTTTCTGTTGTTTTACCTTCAAGCACAGGCAAGAAAGGAAGGTCACAGGAAGGCAGTTACTGTTTCTGTGTACAAATCAAGGTCTTAGCTACCCAGCTGTCCTCTTTATTAGAATGCTTTTACACATTTGATGATACTAGTTACTGCGGTGCCTGGAACTGTGTCCTTGCAGTTCCCCACTCCCCAGAGAACACATTACCTGCTCTTTGCTACGGCTTGCTTATTTCACTGGGGCTCCAAGTCCTAAGGATGTGCTGCCAAAAGCATGCTCATTTTGGATCCTTTCCTGAACACCAACATAAGGGGAAGATGAGTGGCTGTTCATTCAGCTACTCAAGGGTCTGTAGCAGGCTCTCTTAGAACTGTTCATTACATGCTTACAAATTGTTTTACTCCAGATGTTTCATTTAAAATAGCACAACCTTAAATCTAAGCATGCAGCTCTGGCAGATGATGGATGCACTACTGTTTAGTGTAAAAGAGAGAAGACCCCTTTGGTTCTGAGCTGGCACTGGACAGACAGGACAGAACTTCCTTGCTCTCAGAGTGATTCTCTTCAGGGCTAGGATAGGTTTTTAAGTACTAACTATAGATCAAATGCCATCTTCACATATTTGCCACAGACAGACAAGAGACAGTCTAGTATACCATTTCCTGTATCCTGGAAATTGGAGTACTGCTTAAACAACAAAAGTGACCTAGACTGTATTATAGATAAAAAATTAAATACTTAATTTTTTTTTTTTTTTGCATGATGGTAGAAATTGTTTGCCAGCAGTAAAGTAGCATTACTAGTTTCTGTGATTTCATATATACAATTGAGATAGAAGGCTGTTTGAAGCTATTTTTCCTTTTATAACCCACCCATCTGATTAGCAAGATTTGTCCTGACTGGTTCTGACAGCTACAGGGAATTTTCAGACCTATACATGAAAAAATACTAACTTTGGATAATTAGAAATATGAGGCATGAAATAAAAAAAGAAATTAGAATGACCATGTCATTTTTAGAATAGCACTTACATGTGATCTGCTGCACAGAGCCAGAAGTGTATCTATAAATTATACGACAGCATTTTCAGTGACCTTTTGGAAATGTTTTTGGCAGATTATGTCAGGCAAAATATATTCAATGCTAATGACCTGGTACATTTGTATTCTAATATAGTAACACTCAGATGTGTACCAAAAAACAGTAAAATATTACTTTCAAGTATTCAAAGATAGTATCTAGCAGCTCATTCTGGGGTACAGAGTCTTACTTACAATAGCTTTTAATGGCAACTAACATTGTTATAAACAATGACTAGCAAATATTATCAAACCATTTAGTACTGTTAATTGGCAAAGAAACCCATAATTTTACTTATTTTATTGGGTTTAGTTCTATCATTTAGATGCTTAAATGGAATGTCATCACACAGTTATGAAATTTTAGTGGAAAAATATAACTGAAGGAGATGTCAATAACAAACCCATAACTCTTCCACCTCCTATACTAACTGGGAGTTTTACATTTAAGTTCGAATATTTCAAGGGAAAATAATACAAAGCCATTTTACTGCAACAGTAAGGGAAGTATTTCTGTGCCAGCTTCCTTTTTGTAATTTACTCTAGGGAAATAGATCCTACAAAGTCGGCTAACGCACCAGCTGAGGGTCTTTGTAATCTCACCCTGTGCAAGGGGTGACACTCAGTCGACTGCATAATCCACCCCAGTGCTATTACACACTTAGATGCTGTTCATCACTTCCATTCTGCAAATAGATTTCGTAACAGTGAAAGAAGACTGCTTAATCACAGAATCGTAAGGGTTGGAAGGGACCTCCAGAGATCATCGGGTCCAACCCCCCTGCCAACGCAGGTTCCTAACAGCAGGCTGCCCAGGTAGGCATCCAGACAGGCCTTGAATATCTCCAGAGAAGGAGACTCCACAACCTCCCTGGGCAGCCTTTTCCAGTGCTCCGTCACCCTCACCGTGAAGAAGTTCTTTCGCATGGTGGTGCGGAACTTCCTGTGCTCTATCTTGTGGCCATTACCTCTTGTCCTGTCCTCGCAAGCCACTGAAAAGAGGTTGGCCAAATTCCCCTGTCTCCCACACCTCAGGTATTTATACACATTGAGGAGATCCCCTCTCAGTCTTCTCTTCTCCAGGCTGAGCAGAGCCAGGTCTTTCAGCCTTTCCTCATAGGGAAGATGCCCTCCATGACAGTGTTCCAGTCATGTAAGCTGTCCCACATTTCTGTGATTGCAACGAGATTGTGGCCCTGCGACCGAACACAGATCTCGAGCTCATCCTGTTTATTTCCCATGCTCCGCACATTGGTATACAGGCACATTAGGGAAGCAGCAGGCACAGTTACCTCTGGAGGGATGCAAGAAGATTCCGGACGGGGTACCAGGATCATTACTTTCTCTGAGGAGCCCTCGGATGATCCTATGGGACAACTCAGAGGTTTTTCCCTACTATCTTCAACAGTGACAGCAGTGACAACTTCCCCCAGCCCTTCTCTGTCACTTTTAGCTCCCCTCCCTTCCCCTGTCAAACCTAGTTTAAAGCCCTGGTAATCAGCCCAGAGAGCTTGCTCCCCAACACACTGTGCACCCTGAGCATTCAGCTTCCTGTCTCACACTGCCCTCATCCACTTTGGAGGGGGGCACAGAGCTGTGCTGCCAGTTCCGCAGGTGAGTGCTTTATTCCCTTGCTACCCAAGTTTCACAGAGGACCAATGCATTCATCAGCTTACACAAGAAAACAAACTACTGGTGTCTGTCAGTTCAGTTTTCACAGTGTATTCAAACTGCCTTGTACATGTATATCATAGTGATATGTCTTCGGTCAAAGAAGTGAGCACGTTACGGGTACTGCCATGACAAAAAGATGGCCAAAGCAACCAATACAGAGTCCAAAGCATAACTAGAGAAATAATATTTCCCCCCTAATTTTTACTTTTCTATATGAAAGTCTCTAACTTGGAATGCTAAAGCATTACTGAAAAGTATTTCTCATGGGCCAGGAAAACTTGCTTTTCAAGTGTATCCATATGTAAACATGTTAAATTAAACTTTGAATAATAGTTTCTCAAAATTTCCAGAAGTAACAATGAGCAAATATAGAGAACCTATTCAGTACAAACTGACACAGCAATATCCAAGACATTTTACTGTAAAGACACACAAGTTACAAAAAATCCACTTTCACAGAAATAACACTAGAAAAAAAGCTGTGTGAAGTAATGCCTATACTACATAATATTTTAACTTAATGAAAATGCACAGCTTTCTCCTTTATAAAGGAAAGCCACTTAGTTGGTAAAAGGAAAAGAGAACATGACGAAACTCACCCAAGGTTACAGAATAGATCACAGCACTGCTATAAAAAAAAAAAAAAAGTGTTTTCAATCCAGTGCCAGATTATACTTTTCCTGGCTCCCACATAATAGCTCAGAGTAATGATACTATAAGGGTAGACTGAGAAGAGCATACTGTCTCAGCAAAGTACAATGTGATTAGCCTTTTCTGGTGTAATAGATGTGGTAACAGGGGCCCAAGAGGGGATTCACCAGTTTCAGAGCAGAAATTCCTGGCAGGTGGCAGATGGCAAGGATTTTGACAGATTATCTGTAAGGATGCAGAATTTAGGATTTCACTGACGTCATACTTCAGATGGACAAATATGACCATACATATGACTCCAGAAACTAGTTAAGACTATCAATCTTTATTACTCTGAAAAAAATCCTTAAGAGCAAACAAAAGTAAAAACAATGTATTGGGTGCTAATTCTACTCCCATGGAATTGTACCATATATTCTATCAGGAAAAGAACTAACTGAGGTCTTAGTGAGCTTTTAAAATGAAAAAATAACCAACCAACCAAAAAAAACAAGAGACAGACTAATCTAGAAATGAGAAAGTGAGATCTAATGCACGAGAGTGAGATACATTCAAGTGTTTTTTGTTTGATTTTGGTTAAAGAAGCTTACAAAAAAATACTTCTAGAAATTTCAAGGAGCTGGAGTCAGAATCCAAGCTTTTGCCAGATTTTAAAATAAATAAGTACACTCAACACTACTCCTTTGTTTGCATTTTCCTGAGAAGAGCTGTGTGCCCTGTAATTCAAAATCTCCAAAGGCATGCATAAAAAAATGTTATTTCAGCCACAGTAATCACCTCTTAAAGTATTTACCATTTAGTCTTAAATGCTGAATAGATTGGGGTCATGATAACAAATCTGACTTAAAGGCTTTCTGTCACTTTGAGAATAGGTGTTCATAATTCACATAGACTTCATTTTCCTTAATATACCTTTAGTTAACCAAAGATGTTTTTATCAGGTTATCTGTCTGTAGAATTAAAAGAGCATTTTCCTTCCTCAAGATTTTTCACAGCCAACCTACAAAGCTAGCTTGAATACTGTTTTAATTTCAGTAATTATTTAGGGCATTACAATGATGTTAAGTACTCAACTTTTTGTTAGAATCACTGGCAGTTTGTGTTACCCTTACTAAATACATTTATAACACACAATTTGGTTGCACCTTTGAAGTTAAGTGCCAGTCAAAGCGAATGGCTGTAAGAAATCGCGCGTATGTAAACATACAGAAAGGAACATCAGCTAATCCGGAATGCCAGGAAAAGTTAGAAGGTACTCTTTAGGAGACACTTGAACTTCAAGTAATATAGTATAGTAAGAAATACTTAACAGTATTGCTTGTAAAAAAAAACAACAGTGTTGGTATTGCTATATGCGAGGAACAAAGACACTGATCAAATCTGACTTTGCATGAGCGAGCCCTGTTTGCTTTAATCTCAATCTCAGGTATGGCAATAACACTCGGAACTACGCCGTGCGAGTGGGAGATTATCATACGCTGGTACCAGAAGAGTACGAGGAAGAAATCGGAGTCCAACAGATTGTGATACATAAAGAGTACAGGCCTGACAGCAGCGACTATGACATTGCACTGGTGAGGCTACAGGGCCCGGAGGAACAGTGTGCCAGATTCAGTACCCATGTCTTACCTGCCTGCCTGCCCTTATGGAGAGAGAGACCACAGAAAACTGCTCCTAGCTGTTACATCACAGGATGGGGTGACACAGGTAAAAGTGTTTTAATGATTTCCACCCTCTGATCTCGCTACCTGAGGCTGCTTACTGAAAAAAAGGAAATTGAATACTTGAAGTGAGGAAATGCTAAAAAGTAACAATTTTACTCTTTTTATATACAGAAATATTTTCTCTCCTGGTCCTGAAACAGGAAGGACAACGCTTTGTTTAGTGAATTTAGTTTGTGCTTGAGAAGTGGTGATTAACCATGTCATACAAACCAGTTGGTATAATGGCCTCATTAAGATCAACAAGCATGAAGGAAAGGCTTATTTGCTGCCTGGCACACCCTGAATAACAGCATATCACCTCCCCCTTCCCCAAACGTAACTAGCAGCTCTAATATATTTAGGGTTTTTAGGTGAGTACAAGAGATACTTGAGAAAGGCTATCTAAATTACTCTGCTTTGATGGAGGCATGGATAGAAAATAAACACATAGTAGAATTTCAAGTAACATTTTTAGCCTCTCTTGTTACCAGTGACATTTTTAATCAGCAGCTGGATTTATATGAGAAAAGATCTTGCCAAATCTTGAGAGCCTCAATACAACCTGCAATCCAGGTTTCTGGAATAAACTAGCTAGTCATTTTTTAGGTCAATACAGGACTATTATTCTTCAAGGGTCTTTCTCCCTAAAATATTTTACAAGTTAATAAACACACTTCACTGTCATGTTTTTGTGAGGTTGAATACAGTGCAAGAGAGCAACCACACTTGCTGCTTTGTTCCACTGATTCACTTGAACTGGCAGAGGCAAGGCCAAGTATCAGTTCTTCCTCTTTCTATGCGTCAAACTGTATGGACAGCTGTCTAGGTCAGTGTACTACAAGGAGATAAACTTGTAGGTCTGTTTTTTTTTTCTTTCCTTTTTTGTTTTTCTTTTCTAAGAACCATTTTTAATTCATTACTTAGCGTTTTACACAATTCACTGAAAGTTCTGCAGTATTGTTTAGTTAGGGCATCTATTTAAGAAAACATTAGCCGCTGCAGTAATTGCCTCTAATTATGGTAAGAAATTACATAATTGCAGTGCTTCAGCTGAAATTTCATCTCACTATGTGAGTCATACTTAAGTCACAACCAGTAGGATTTTACTTTAGGAAAAAAAAAACAAACAACTTTCCACTAGCTTTAGTTTCCCATGTTTCCAATGGAAAAAAAGGTGCAAGCTAGAGAGAAATAAATAAATAAATAAATAAATAAATGCCCCATTGAAGTTTTACAGCATATATTCTAAAAGTCACAAAAAGTGTGTTTATTACACAATAAATTCAAACCTTGGCAGAAGCCAGTGAGATTTACATGAGGTGTAAAGCTACATCTTAAACTCTGAGCTTTTTTTTAAAAAAAGTGTCTTTCTATTATTTAAATCTTGTATGTAACGCACAATTTTTTTTTCAATACTTATTATTATTTTCAGTACACTTAATGCCGAAACAGTGAAAAGGATTGACAGCATAAATTGGATCCAATGCTATTTATGTTTCTGAGACAAAGCATCATACTGAGACAGTAACTTGAGTCCTCTTTTCAGGAAGGGCTTATTCAAGAACATTACAACAAGCTGCCATCCCCTTACTTCCCAAGAGGGTATGTGAAGAGCGTTATAAAAGGAGATTCACAGGAAGAATGCTCTGTGCTGGAAACGTCCAGGAACAGAAACGTGTCGACAGCTGTCAAGGAGACAGCGGGGGACCGCTGATGTGTGAACGCCCAGGGGAAAGCTGGGTCGTGTATGGTGTGACCTCCTGGGGCTATGGCTGTGGAGTGAAAGATTCTCCAGGTGTCTACACCAAAGTTTCATCTTTTGTCCCCTGGATAAAAAGCGTGACCAAACTATGAATGTCCTTAATCAAAACCAAACTCAATTAACAAGGTTTGAGGCAGGACAGCTTGAACAGCAGAGTGCACACAGCTGGGGCCCACAGTGGGTGGAAACACACATTTTCCTGATTCACGTGGTGTTTCTGTTTTTGTTAAATCCAAGCTGTATACACACAACCTTTCCAGTCAGGGACTACTATGCAAACAAAATCCTTCTGTTTTGAGGAAGTTTATATTGCGTGAACAAGTTACCATGCACCTATGATAAGTGGAAAAGTGACCTCCAGCTTAGAATAATGTTGGAGCAGGCCAGCTGGAGAGGTCCCTTTCAGACTCGCTGTTCATGGGAAGCTCCAAGCTACTTACGCTCCAAGATTTTCTGGAACTAATTACAGATCTCAGAGTTCATTTTCAGTCTAGTTTGTTTCATCAGTTCTTGACTGGTTTCTTATTATTCCTATGATCTTATACTCAGCTTTCTGGTTTGGACTCATGTTTCATTAGCTGATGAGACCATGAACAGGGCGATTCTTGGTAAGTAATTTTATGTATTAAGCGTTAGAAGGAAAGTAAGTGTCAATAGTCAGATGCCCAGCTAGCCTGATAAACATTATTACAGCTTAGTTCATAAAGCACATTCCCAAGTGAAGCAGGTAGTATGCTGGAAGGTAGTTTCCCTGCAAAGCTTCCCTCCACAGCTGTAAGAGTGAGATCAAGGAGGTGTTCAGACAATGCCTATCTGAAAAGGTCTATGAAGTCTTAAACTACTGTTTTCTACGGTAGTTTGTAGAAACAGTAGTTTGTACAATACAGTAATTTATGTAATACTTTGACAACATTCTCATGTTTAGGTGCAATACTGTTTCAGATTGGTCTCATAGGAAAAGTGCGAATTATCTGAAATCAGTAACCTCAAAAGTCTCAAAAATCTTTTATCCAGTAACTGCTCAAATTAGTCAATAGTAATTTATGATACTACATGAAGAACTAGTTGTCGTATGTTCTCTAATGCCCTCTTATATTCTAAATATCATTTAGCAATATCTATGAGCTACAGTTTTCAGTGACTTATAAAGTATTTATGTATCTTGATTCCCTGTGTTAATTCCTTTCACAAATACTTTCCCCAGGCTAAGAAAACCTTAATGGTTTATTATAAAAATGCACCAACAAAAAGTGACTGTAATGTCAAGACAAAAATTAAACAACTTACTATCTTTTCAGAAATGGCCGCCTCATTAAACTTAAAATCACAGGATCATTTGGGTTGGACGAGACCTTTGAGACCATCAACTCCAACCACCAGCCTAACCTACCGAGTCCCACCACCAAACCACTTCCCTTCATTCCACGTCCACATGGCTCTTAAATACCTCCAGGGATGGGCACTCCTCCACTTCCCTGGGCAGCCCCACCCAATACCTGACTGCCTTCTCTGTGCAAAAATTCTTCCTAATGTCCAGTCTAGTATTATCACAGAGAACAGAGGAAGCAATTACCATTTTAGTGCAACACTAATTGGGATCAGTCTTTCAGACAGTTAGCCTGAGACTAACTCCAGTCAACAGTGAACCCTGAAAGTCCATACTACATCTGTAAGCTCTAAGGCCAACTGGACTGCCTCTAAGTGTACTCTGCATAGTACATTTTTAACAAACAACCTTCTTAACATGACGAAATGAAAGCTGTGGGCCATGAAATACCCCAGTGAGACAAACATGGCAGATGTGTGGTACAAACTGTGACTACCAGTTACTGTTCTCCTGTGTTTCCTTTCCCCAGTCACTCAAGCTGTGACAGTATTGTGGCCTTTTGTGAACAAAGTAGGATGTTTGTATTTGTGTTGTAAGTGGGCATTCATTCATTTCTGTTTGCTTCTGTGTCTCTGCTGTTGTAACAATATCCAAGACAACTTGATTTTCATACAAAAAGTGACAATGCTAGTGCAAGTGAGTGCATACTTATCCCTCAATTTCTCTCCGACCTCAAATTTAGTCTTCAACTAGCTTAAATGTCTTGTTGGAACTGGTGCTAGAATAGTATACATGAGGTGCTTTTAGATTTTAGTTTTCTCTAATTCTGCACTATTGGATTAGTGTGAAGTATATTATTTAAAAACCTACCATAAAATTGTAGTACTATGATCACCTACTGGTAGACCTATGTGAAAGACTGCTAGTCAACTTCAGAACCACTGATAAAAGACCCATTATTTTGAGACTTGTGGTGAAATAGACTACATAGTGCAATACATCTGTGATGTACAGGGGAAATCATTTTAAGAGTTGCACGACAGAAGTACAATACAGAGAAGAAATTACATACTAAATGGAGTAAACATTTAGATTTAGTACTGTAGTTCATTAGTTTTTCTCTTTTAATAGAATGCTTTAATAATTAGAATTTAAAATGTTGCACTACAGTTTCCATGCAAACAGCATGCCTTTTTTAGCTTCTAAAGAAAGTGAAATTGTCTTTATGTTATGCCATTCTCATTTTTGTTCACTGAGCCTGACGACATAAACGTATGCAATAAAAGCTGCCACACTGACTAGAACTTCTATACATAATGTACAAGCAGATGCTGCAGGGACATCAGCTGGGTAACCTGTGTGTCAGTTTTCATAAATGAAGAAGGCTGCTCTTGAAAATACTGAAAAAGCACCTAAGCCTGAGGACATTTTCTTAGGGATGAAAGTTTGTCCTATACCATGGAATTCCTAGTGCTTGGTTAGGCTGTCATGAGCAAGGCTAGCCTACACTATTAAGAACATTTAAGAATTTGATGACCCTTGCTGCACTCCCCTTTGTTTAACTTTTTAGTTCATACCTGGTTGTGGAGGTTTTGTTGTTAAAGCAGGCTGATCACATTGCTTACAGTAGCATAAATTAAGAAAACACTTGTCACTTCTATTACTGGATTACATGACCATCTTAAACAGCGTGTAATTTATCTAGTTTCCACAATATTGAAGATCTATAGTTAAACGTAGTCCCTCTTAACTTCCTAAGTTTTTGTCTATCTTCCAGAGACAAAACATCAGAATCAAAGAACAGGGAAGCATTACTGGCACTGACACACAAACTCATTTAAAATACATTCTGACTTTCAACAACTCTCTAAAGTATAGGCATGTTATGTGTAAGCACTGAACCACAGATAAAACAAGATCCCATTTTCTGGGCATTATATACAAAATATCTACAACCTCAGCTGTCTTATTTCTGGAAAAAAAATAACTACAGCACCATAAAGACTTATATTTAACAAGAAATCAGTCCTGAATAAATACTCTCTATCCTTTTTTGGTGTTAGAACAGGACTTTCATACTTTCAAGTGCTACAATATTTATAGTAAAAAAAAAAAATAATGCTGTTACGATTTCAGATTTGCAATTACAGAACATCATTTACCATATATTAGAAGGCTAAAACAATTAGGCTGATGTAGCAGATAGGAGAACAAGAAACTCTGCATGAAATCAGTAAGCTAGTGGTAACAAAAAAGTTGGATTTTTTTTGTGCTGAGTAACAGCACATGCAGTTAGCTAAGGTATTGAGACTTCAGACCTACCCCATCCAAACTATGTACCTTCTCACATGCAGCAAGTCCTATTCCATTTATTTTCCATAGAAAACAGAAGCTGATCACAATTTCCTGCAAATATAACAAAGCAAGGATGAACAAATTCAAAAAGAAGCTTGTATTTACCTTTGCAAAGGAAAAAGACCGGGTTAGGTACAAGGTGGAGAGGTGTGAACTGCTGGATGTAACTGCAGATGGAGCAGGGTGCAGAAAAGTAAGTAGCATCTATGAAGGTAAGAGCTAAAATGCAAGATGAATGGATGGGAAAAATAGAAAAACAGTTGTTTGGGAATTAAATTTTAAGAGAAATCCTGAAAAACAAGCCATCCTAAACCACAGAGAAACGAAAAAGCTGCTTCACGTAAGAATACCTCTGTCATTACTTCAGTAACGAAGAAAACAGATTTTAACTACCGTCTGTGCAGGGGACTGCATGCTTGTAGAAAGTTTCTACCACTGGAAAGGCTACCTAATCTCTCTAAGAGCTCTCACAAGAGATACTTGCAATAAACATCAGAGTTCAAACTCTTCTATTTGACCATAACACTGAAAAAAAAAAATCCTCCCTTGATTGAAACCCACTGTGTAAATCCTAAACACACAGCAAAGGAGCTCCAAACTAGATGTTCACATATCTGACCTGGAGGCCGGGTGAAGCCATCAGGCTTGTTACTTCAGCCTGTGTCCTGCCTGCCACAACCTGTTCCCAAGAATCTTAAAGCTACTTCCCCCGATGATGAGACTCAGGTGGAAATCCCAGTGACTCGTGATTTGGCTCCCACAGGGAACTGACAGGAGAGCTGCATGGCCCTCCTGTGACTTACAAGCACTAATGCAAAAGGATCCTCAGTTACAGGAGCCAGAGAGATCGGTTTTCAAAGAGCAACTAATTAAAAAACAACTTATTATACACTGAAACTGATGAAACATTGATCAAAAAAAGGCAGCTATTGCCTGGTAAGAGGAGATACGAAAGGCTTTTGGATAACACACAGACAGCCACGAGCATGCCATAGCTAAAGGCTGCCACCAGAAGGCCTAAACTTAGCACTTCAGCAAACTTGAAAGAAAATGCTTCTCTACAAACCTTCATGCTATTTTCTTACATTTTGTACTCTTTATTAATACTGTTTAATGCCTTTCACATCCCTGGAGTAACTGATCTCCAACCCTACTCCTGCTTCTTCCTATTTTGTTTGCCTACATCTGGCTTTTTCTGTGGAATCAAAGCCAGTCACAGAAAACAGACCTCAAAACCTGAGCAAACCATTTCACATGATGGGTCCCTGACAGACCAGCCATCCCAACTGCACCTGGGGTTGTAGCACCCTGCTGCCCTCACCTCGTTCTGGGCATAGCTGCAGCCCTCTCTTGGCCACCAGCAACCTAGCATTTCCTTGTTCAAGATAACCAAATAACTGCCCTTTTAGAACAGCTTGGCTAGCTTCTTTTAGGAAAGCACTCGTTACTGCAGAAGTCCACTTTCAGAGAAGAGGAAATTCACAGTACATGCTCGTGATTATCAGCTACCAGATTTGGCAGTCACAGATTTGGAATCCTACATAGGAAACATTATATGATAGGGTTGTATGCAGAGCTGCTTGAAAGGGAAGTAACCACACACCACCAATTAAACAGGTGTAGTAACACTTATAGCTCCACACAGAATATACATTCAGCTTTATTTTGTCATCAATGGCAGTACTAAAAAAATTTTCCTATGACGACAGCTCCCTGGTCTTCCTACCAGACTTTCCTATTCCAAAACTTCACCAAGTCATTTCCTGAGATCTAATCCACATTGTAATTTAAATCTGCAACTCCCCTCACATCCACTTCAAATAGGATTTTATTACTCCCTCAGTCATCAACTACACTAGATTTACTGCAGTGCCTACCTGATCCCAGTTCTAGCTTGATGTCCTCCCTCCCCCCCCCCATCATTTCCATTCTTTCAGAGCCATCCACTTCAATTTTTCAGTTTGGAATGATTTGCAAAGGATTTCCTTACTAACAAAGATATTCCACAGGAAGTTCTAACTGGCAGAGAACTGCAATTATCTACTGTGGAGGAATGGGTAAGTGAAGTAGGTCATGTGGATGTTGAGCAGCTAGGAGGCCGCGAGTTAACAAAGTATCGAACACAGCTCAAATGAGCCTGAGAAAATACGTAAATGCAGCCTGGGAAGGAATGTAAGTTCTGGGAGGTTTTAGGGAGGTTTCAGGGAGGTTTCAGGTACAAGAACGTGGTATCTGTTGGTATGCTGGGAAAGTACTAACTGTGTTATTTTGGTGGGAAACTAGCTGATAGAATAGAGAAATGCACTAACCAATCATGAGCTTAGCTTTTGCAATATGTATGAACTAATTATATTGAATTAGATAAAAGACGACTGAGCTATCCAATAAATCGAAGTTCACTGATCACTCATATTGAGCGTCTGTGTCTTCCTTCCGTCGACAACAAATGGTTTCGCAACAAATGGCGCCCGAACAGGGACCTGCAATACAGGGACCGGGACCTGCAATACAGGAACAGGGACTTCGCTGGAGTTGAACCTGCGCTGGAATTGTACCTGCGAGCCACGGTTGGACGGAATACAAGGACCGGTCCTGCAACGCAGCTCAGGAGGTGAAAAGGATTACAAATTGCTGAATCCCCGCACCCGAGGCCTGAAAGGTGAATGGAACCACACCCGCACCCGCAGCTCGGAAAGGGAGTCCTCGCACCCGGGATGAGCCTATAGAGGGTCCCGCCGGAAAGCGTCGCCGAGGTCTTTGCAAAGGCTGCAACGGTACCGACGTATATAAAGGTATGGAGAGACAAGCGGCGTATGATTTGCTCAAATGCTTTTTAGAAAAGCGGAGCACGCAGGGTATAGACTGCAAAAGGAGTTACCAGGATTATTAGCATATGGGGTAGCAAAGGGTTGTTTTATCAATCCGGGCACAATCTTTGAACAAACAGAATCGCGGAGGGATGCGGAAAAAGGAATTGTGGAGAGACGCGGAAAATTGAAGTAATCACGGTGCGATGTGGGACATCCGAGATCAAGTTGCTACGGGAGACCAGAGGCCTCAGTGGACAACGGCAGCTGACCCTCAGCGTGTGGCGAGTCGGCACAGAACAGAGGGACAGACATTAGGACCCTGCAGCCTGTGTGACGGAACCATGGAGGCAGCGGCGGCTGTGCTGCTTCTCTCTGGCATTCTTTTTATAAAAGGTTTACCTTGCAATGCAAAAGGGATACTAACTGGAGTGTTAATAATTGTATGTGTTATTCTTAAATGTCTAGCTATTTTGTGTTGGAAGTATTTGTGTAAGGGTAAGGTTTTAAAACAAAGTGTTGCACGTCACTTCACGAGGAACACAAAGAAAGACAATACTTATTTGTTTGCTTATCATTCTAAATTATATTCTTGTGAATGAGATTGTGATATGATTGAGATTGAGATGTGCCAGAGGCCTCTGGGTGTGCGGTTGTGCTCTGGGTGTGCGGTTGTGCTGTGTACTGTGTTAGTGAGAGCACGCTTATTGCCATAGTGCAGGCTGAAATCATAGGAAATCAGTGCCAGCAAAAAATCATAGGAAAATGAAGGACGAAGTAGCCCTAGATTTATTACATTGCTTTTTAGGAAAATGGGGAGTCGATTGAAAGCAACTAGCAGGACCAGTTGCAATTGGTCAAGGAAAATCATGTTTCACAAGTACGGAGTCATTGTTTGAAGTAGCCACTTGGAGAAATTTAAGGGAATGTACTGTTTAAAATGTTTTGATCATAATGAGTCAATTCACAAATCCATTGTACCTGCCAATGCTTTTGGAGGACCGTGTTACCTAGGACGACTCACACTTTTCGTTCCAGATTTGCACTCGTGGCAGAACTCGACAGGGAGCAGAAGAATTAAACGAGAATTAAAAACTTTGGGTTCTGACTGCAATGATAATGTAGAATTGTGGGGTCCAGCAAAAAGATTCTTTGCTTCTTTAGTGCCTAGTGTGGGAACTGCACACGCTTTGACTAGCATTACTAAGCTTGCTTGTTGGGCTGTTAAACAATCAAATGTAACAACACAAGTTCTTTCTGAAATGTCGCAAGATATGGGGAGCATAAGACATGCTGTGTTACAAAATAGAGCTGCAATTGATTTCTTGCTACTAGCTCAAGGACATGGGTGTGAAGATGTAGAAGGAATGTGTTGCTTTAATCTCTCTGATCATGGGCAATCAATTCACAATCAATTAAAATGGTTAATGGATCATACACAAAAAATTACGATACAGAATAATTGGTTTGATGATTGGCTTAAATCTGTCTTTGGAAATGTAGGGGGATGGGTTTTTAACTTAATCAAAGAGGGACTTCGCTTTTTGCTTATGATTGTATTGATTATAATTGCTGCGCAGGTAGTCTTTAGCTGCTTATCTAGGAAACTAGAACAACTCACAAGGAAGGTGTTTGTAGCCCAAAATAAAAACGGGGGAATTGTGGAGGAATGGGTAAGTGAAGTAGGTCATGTGGATGTTGAGCAGCTAGGAGGCCGCGAGTTAACAAAGTATCGAACACAGCTCAAATGAGCCTGAGAAAATACGTAAATGCAGCCTGGGAAGGAATGTAAGTTCTGGGAGGTTTTAGGGAGGTTTCAGGGAGGTTTCAGGTACAAGAACGTGGTATCTGTTGGTATGCTGGGAAAGTACTAACTGTGTTATTTTGGTGGGAAACTAGCTGATAGAATAGAGAAATGCACTAACCAATCATGAGCTTAGCTTTTGCAATATGTATGAACTAATTATATTGAATTAGATAAAAGACGACTGAGCTATCCAATAAATCGAAGTTCACTGATCACTCATATTGAGCGTCTGTGTCTTCCTTCCGTCGACAACAAATGGTTTCGCAACAATCTACAACTAAGTTTGCTTACACATTTTGGAAGTGAAAGCTTGATCTTGTCCCATTCTTTAAACCACATTAGGTAAAACATCCCTCAACAACTAGAACTGAGCTATTGGTTATGTTCAAAATACTTGTCCTCCCCTGCAGCTGTAATGTCTGATTAAGACCATGTGGCCTGTGGAATGTTTCCCAGACAGAATCAGTCAGTCACTACTTTGGCCTGAAACCACACAGAGCTGCAAATACAAGGCCCAGCTACCAAGATGTGTATCCACACAACAAGCACGTTTAGCCATGCATCAGTGATTCCCAAGTTCGTAGGCAAGTCTAGTCTTTGTTATCAGTACACTTATAAGGAAGAAGCGACACTTTCAGTGAATCTCAATGTCTTTTTATTGACTCATTAATACATTTGAATGCATCACAATCGCATATATTGAAATTAAGACTGTGGATGTTCACATGCATTTTCTAGACTTCCCAAACTTACCTTTGTCTTTTGGACTACACGTATACTCCTTGAGACCTTTCTAAGGCAGTTTATTTAGCAGCAGAAAAGCAGCCATCAAAAGGTGCACATTGTCAGATTTAAAAACACTGCAGTACGGTCAGCCATGTGACAGCATAGCCACTGAACAACTGAGAGATTGTAATAGCTTAAAATTTAGAGATGGCCCTAAGGCAGGAGCAGACACATTTTGGAAGGCAGCACAGAAAAAGAACATAGTTGGGATAAGGTTAATGTAATTTGTGGACGAAGCTGTCCTGTTCCGATTGCTCATAGGGTAGTTTGTGATTCACCCACAGTGAGATTAAGACACAAACAAGGTCAAATGTTGTCTACCAGATTACTTTTATATGTGGATCAAAAGAGAAGTGGTAGTTAAGAAAAAATTAATAGAAAAAGTATGGAAATAAAAGCAAAGGGATCTTACAGATTGCAAGAGATGGTCACCACCATAGCATCCCGTTGATCTGCTGTCTTCAGTGATCTGGTGTGGAGGGTCCCTAATGTCTTGCAAAAGTACTGTCTTTTATAGTGTTCCCTTGTGTTTTTTTCCCATCTGGTTTCCAGGGTAAATGGCATATAGCCAGTTCATCGCCATGCGTATTCTTGATAAGACCAGAAAGCACACAAAGTAACCCTGTGTATATACAATTGGTCAAGACCGCTCTTACCAGGCGGGGAGAACCCTGCTATCTCGTGGTTAGCACGTGCTGTACTACCATTTTCCTCCTGCCCACACATGGTACTGCCCTTCAGCAGGGGTCCTCAGTGGCTGTGCACCCCCATAAGGGTAGGTGAACATAAGTTAACCTGACCAATATGCCTGTGCGCTTGCTTGTTATGCTAGCAGCTTTTGTCAAGCAATTTCCTGTTCCTCCATGAGCTTTGTTTTGTGGCCCATGCATTCCAGTTTGTTTGGGCACCAGACAATCAGAAAGAGATGTGTTTGCCACAGGGACAGGCAGGTCTACGTTGCTAAATATGAAACACTGTGAACAGTGTTTGAGACAGAGCTGCAAGAGTCAAGGCTAATTTCAAGCACATTAAGCTAGATCCCAGGTCCTCTGTGCTTTTTGTAAAGAGCAGAGAGAGACTGCAGAACGTCTAGGCTGTAGGTTTCACCTTAATTAGAAAAGCTCATTTATGTCTGAAGTGAAATTAAGACCTAGCCCAAAAGTAGGATTTGCCTGCTCTTTTTGACAAAAAAAGACAACCTGTTTGACAACCAGAAATACTACTGCTTGCAAAGAGCATTAATTCTAGAAGCTCAGACACATCCACCCTTCAGTTAAGTAAAAGTTTGAAATTCTAGTTACAACTACTCCACGTTGAATTTAGCCCCATCTTCTGTCATCACAACTCCAGAACGTTTTTCCCCTGTAAAGGCAATTAGAGGCAATTTAAGTTTGAGGCAATTTAATATTGCTACCGAAAACACACAAGACAGAGAACACTACTAAACAGTACAATGCCTTCCGAAGAGTTGTAAGCTGCTCTGAAACAAAACTATTAAAATCATCTAGACACCTCTCCCTGCTCCTGCAATTCCAGATCACTCTAAGCACTCACTTCACTAAATTAGCAATGTGCTGATCATTAAAGATATGCCCCTTGCACAGATAGCAATGCACACTTTTGCTCTTGGTTATGTTTTTCTGTCAGTAAAAGATGAGCATCCACACACGAGTCAAGCATGGCTTAAAAAAAATCCAAACGAACAGAATAAATCAAAATCAAAGTAAATGAAAATCAAGCCTATACCTCGATTTCCGTGCTGATCAGTCGAAACCCTGCTAGTTTTTGTATAGCGATTAAACTGCAAAGCGGTGTGAGGGTATTATTTTTGCTCAAAACCCCCCTTCCAGGAGCTGAGGGCAGCACATACCCGGCCACGTGGCTCTTCGGCGGGGAGAGGAACTTCAATGGCGTCTCTGCACTTCCGGCCTCCGGGCCGATAAAGAAACCTTTAAAATAAATAAATAAATAAATAAAAAGGTAGAAAGACTCGTTTAAAGCCCGAGTACCGACCGCTTAAGGGAAAACCCAACAAGTCAAAGGCCCGCCAACGCGCCGCGCCTCTCCGCCAGCCTCGCCGTGTTCCTCGCTACAGTCAACGACTGCTACCAACGCGCTGGTAGGAGCTTTGCCAATTAGCGAGGAGCTGCTCTGCCATGCCTAGGAAGGGGGACAGCCACGGGCGGCAGCCCCCATGGAGACATGGAGCGCACCCCCACCTCCTCCTCCTCCGCCGCCACCGCCATTTTCCCCTCAGGCGCCCCTCACCCTGGACCCGCTGCCCTCACGGGGGGCACGAGGCCCAACCGCCGCCCCACCCGCTCACCAACGGCCGGCTGCCGACCGCACCAGGCAGAGAAAGAGGCAGAGAAAGAGGCAGAGGAAGAGGAGGGGCGAGGGGCGGCTCCGGGCCGTCCCTCTGTCCCTCTGCCTGCCCCCCGCCAGGAAGCGCCCACCTGAAGGCGGTGCCTGCGCACTGCGAACGTGGAAGGAGGGAATGGGGAATGGCGGGTTTAAAACGCTTCCAGCCTGGCAATCACTTGGGAAATAAGGGAAGGAATGATGGCAGGCCGGTCCTGGCAGGCGGCTAGAACTTGGTTGAGGGCTGGGGCTGCCGGGTTGCTTGGGCTCAGCTGTGTGCCAGGGAGTGGAAACACCAGCAGCTCGAGTGCGTGGTTGCCCGGCAGTACCATGGGATAACTGCTAGGGCTGTACAAAAGTACGGAGACAAACAAACCTGCACAGCCCTACCACGTCCAACAGTCCTCACCTTGAACCGTTTGCGTACAGAAACTTATCTCCACTCTGTCAAGAGCGTGACAGCAGTGTCTCCTGCCTTTAGGTCATGATGTTTTCCTTCCAGAATGCAATCGATAGCCGAAATACACGTACCGTGTTTGTATAAACATTTAGACACACATTTATTTATTTATTTATTTATTTATTTATTTATTTATTTATTGTACCAGAGTAAATTGGGTTCAGAATTGAGCTGAACAAAGGAGCTTTACCAGGAGACTTAATAGCAGAGACATTCTTGATGAGACAATGGAGGAGACAGACTAGCAGGTTTCTTTAAGGGTAAAGAGTCTGTTTCCCTGATATGAATAATAAAGGCTATGGGAAGCCCCTACATTATGGCTGAACTAGGCCACATCTGTTAGGAAAGACTCCTACCTTTTGGAAGAGATCTGGTAGTGACCTTGTAGTACTAGACTGACAGGTCTCCTAGGTACGTAGGTAGCTGAGCAATTAAAAGTATATAAGCCTTTTCTGTCTCAATTTCTCTAGACAACGAGAGGATCAGAACAGAAAAAGGGAACTGAAGAAAGAAAATAACTATTAAAAAAGAAAAGTAACTTGACAGAAAGCAGACTGGAGAATAATCAGACTCATGATATGCTTTTCAGATCAATCACCCTTAATTTGTCTAAATTCCTCCTCTATTCAGGTTTCCTTAGACCTTGGTTTCACCTGTTAACTCCTTTCCTGTTCCTGTGCTTTGTCCTTTGATGCTGACTATTATGCTTGCTTCATCCTCCTGGTTCCCAGAGACAAAAGAAGGCATCCTTTGCCTTATAACTCGGAGAGGTTTGGGTTGGAAGAACTGAAAATAAATATTAAATAAAAGCAGATAAACTGTATCCAGAGGTCAGCCAGGTGTTATTTGTAGCAAAGATAGTTTCTGTTTGCTTAGCACCTTTCTGTTATTTCTTTACTATTCCATTTCTATTACTCTTAGAGATTATAGAGATGGGTATGAGAAAAGAAGCTTAGCCTTCTGAATGTATATTCTGCCTTATTTCTCTGTAATTAAAATAATATTTTGTTAACATAGGGCTTGTATTCTTTACACCTATATGAAGATATTAATCGGCTTTTGCCGATACTTTTTTTGCTAGATACTGCAGTTTTCTGTTCTGATTTCACTGATAACAGCAAAATTTCCTTTGGACATTTGTACCATCATTTAGACATTTCTCCTTAAAAAAGTTCTTTCATATCTGTGTAGGCTGATGCATTGGCACAACTAGTGAATCCCCAGGGCAAATAATTTGAATAAAGTCTCCTTGTTCTCTTAAAAATAGCCAAGCTCTGGACATGTTTCTATAGCACATTAGAAATTTCTGGCACAAGAAATAAAAAAGTAAGAGAGTAGCAAAAGCAGGAAAATGAGCAGCTGCATAAAGCAGTAACGTTCACTCAGAGAGAATAAGCAATATTTTTCATTTGTGAAAACATTTCATGGTGCTCCCATGCTCCTGGCTTGTGTTGTAGCTCAGTGTCAAGCTGCTAACAAACCTAGAAAAGGACAACTTTTATAAACAGAAAAATCACTTCCACACATCAGTACATTTTCTTATCAGAGTTTATTGTTGCACTTCAGATATCATGCCACTATCAGAATAATATCTATTTTTATTAAAAAAAAAATGAGAAAAATGTTTCCAGCAATTTTCATTCAATGTGAATGACAAGAGTATTACATCTATAAACACTGAAATATCTAATTAATTTCTTCCTGAGGAAGTTTCACATCTTTAAGCAATGAAAAAGGATATTTTGTACAAGATAGTCTGCAAATCATTGAAACTAATTCTTTCTGCACAAGTAGAACTGGGAAGATATCACAGTATTTCAGGAATGTTTGTTCAAATAGTTAAGTGAATTCATATCAGACTCCATGTTTACACCCCCTAATGGTCACTTTCTACTCACACATTGATTTGTAATGGCACAGATATTTGAGGAAATCAAATTTCAGAATTGTATTTATGAAAATAAATGTGAAACTCACATAATCAAACATTTCTTAAAGGAATTGCTTATGCAGTTATCAACCATGGAAACAAAACCCATAGCCGTGTTACCAACCACATTAAAACACCTGACTTTAACTAGCAAGTATAAATTTGTTGTGATAAATCACTGTTTTTTAGAAGTGTTAATAATGATAGTTTATTTCTGAAAATCAAACACTGATTGTAGGGAAGTTGTAAACAGAGAGGCAAACTTTGCCAGGCAAATTCATGTTGTATGACTTGCTTACTCAGCTGTACTGCATCCTGTTATCTGGGGGGTAACACATGTAGCTTGTCTGCATGCTTTGCTCAGACTTCATTCTTCACCAAGTTGACTGCACATTAAAAGTCATTCTGCTTTTTAAAGCTTCCTGTTAAATGTAAGAACATCTTTACATAGAACAGTTCTGGAGGAAAATAGCATGGCTTCATATCTTCTTCGTATAAACCAGTAATAACCCAGTATGACAGACTCAGAACTGCAAAGACCACTAGCTGTTTGCCTTTACTTCTCTGCTGCTCTGGAGCCTCAGCCTAGCCCACCTAGCCTACCAGCAGCTGCCCCTCCAGCACCTCCTCTGGAGATGCTAATGCTTAGCAGCTGCATCTCAGTAGGAGCTCTGACTTAACACACATCCAGAATCACGCCCTTTTTGGATACACAGTTCCAGGGCCAAAAGGTCAAGTTACTTTGTTCACAGTACTGATCCAGGTGAAGTTAGCAGAGGAATCCATTGAAGATTTGCCTAGGGACTCATTAATTTTGTTTCAATCTTAGGAAGGGCACTAGGAGGGTACAACAGCTCCTCCACCAGGACTTGAGAGCCACCAAGGCACTTCTTGCCAGAGCACAACCTTTATGTGTGGCTGCCAAACCAAGCCTAGTCCACTCAAGGCACGGCTGTGCATGTGGGACTTACTGTCCCAGTTCTGCTGGGGCCTTGGTTTCCCAGAGAAAGACAGAAATGGAGCTCCTGAAAACAAAGTCTAAACTATGAAAGTGGCTGAAGCTCACTTCTCCAGCACGTAGGAAGCACTCAATTTGTGAAGATCTCAGGCATTTTATAGTTCTAAAATTTTTCCAATTTTCTTCTATTATACATTTTTCTTCTATTTTAAATGTTTGATTGATCATCTATTTTAAATGTTTGATCAGGTTATATAAATGGTAAAATCAGTCATGCCAGGATGAAAAACCCAAGTATTTTCTCCAGTTAGTCAATTTACTTGTAACAAATCCATATAAATGCTTAAAGAGCTGTCCATAGCATGCAGAGAATTTGCATTTACAGATATTCAGAATTCAGAGTGTTTCTTTTATCAAATAAGAGTGTTTTAAGACATGTCAGCTTTTGGGCCAAATCTGTATGACAGTGAATATCTAAAATGAAATGTAAATTTTCATTCTCTCTAATAAATAATAAAGATATTCATCTTAAAAATGTCTACTCTAGTAGGTCCTCCTCATTAATCATGCATATTCCCTTAGCAAAAATGTGCTGCATAAAGAATATTGTTATATACAGCAAATTGGTCTAGAATTTTGCTTTACAGGCCTATCAAAACCAGGTATTACATACACAAAATCAATAAATAATAAAGTTTACCAGCTAGAGGTACAGTAAGGATCTCAACATCTGTTTTCTATTTAGGGAGTAACAGACTGCTTTTCATTCTATTAAATTGAAATTTAAATTATGAGATTACATAAATGTTGTAAAACAGCACTGAGACAGAGAAAGTTTTTCCACCACCTGATGCATGTTTTTATCTAGTCATCCTAAAACAAATTATGATAATAGTACATATCTACTGTAAAAAGCATTGCATTTAGTACTGTAGCTATCTTTTGTATTCACTACCCCTTCATGCCTTTAGAAACATTCAGAGCCAAAGTTCAGTGGAGAAACAGTAAGGCCATACTCAGCTGAAATTTTCAACAGTCTTCTTTCTCAACTTTTAAGTACTATTAGAGTATATCTCATACTTAAACTGATATTATGAGATGTGCTACTGAAATGTACCAAAAACGTAAGGCTGGATATTTGCGTTTTTTCATTATTAGAGCCCAATTTTCTACCATGACCTGTGTTTTTTTTTTTTTTTCTTCCCTAAAGCTTAATTCTAAAATTTAATACCAAATATGTTCACCTGGAAAACAGACAGATTTTTGCAGCCGACAAACTGAAGGTCACTGCACGATGCTACAGTTTTGATCAGGTTGAGGGTTCTTGGAATGCACACAGCATAGATTGAAAAGCAAATAAATTAAGGAAAAATACTGGTGCAAATTAAGGCAATCTAAGTATGGATCTGTTTCTGCTCTTTACCAGTTTTCATTTGAGTGGCTACATTCCTGATTCACAGCAATGTACATGTATCTGGATTTGGCTGCTCATAGAAGCCAGGCGTGAAGGCTGTTATTGCACTGCTTCAGTTTGGCTCACAGTTGTTGAAGTATAATACTGCTCATAAGGATTTTATTGCAACATTTGTGTTTTACATCACCAATTAAATTTCTGTTCAGATACAGGCTACATTCTGTATTTTGCTGCTGCAGACAGTGCAAAATTAGGCAGCAATTATGGACAAAGGCCCTTATCGCATTATAAGGGTTTGTTACTACAGGCTATAATCATAGGAAATGTTTTTTTTTTTTTTTCTTTTGCTTACACTGCTTTTGCCTGTGGATTCCAGATTTTGCTCCATGTGTTTTGTTGCTGTGCACACCTAAATCGTGTATGATGGCTGTACTTCTCACCTTTATTAGTATATACTTCAGGTATTAGCAAGCTGATTCCAATGGCAGAAGTACACTTGGCATTTTATGCTACATTAAATTTTCTTATTTTATGCAAGACACAATAATCAATGCAAAGAAAAACTGTCATCAGTCTAACAATGAACTACAAAACCTACAGGAGACACAATACTTTTAAACTGATATATAAAAATGTAAGTATTTACTGTGAAATTGGACAGGTCATGTATCTCTGAAGCTTATATCAGCTGCAATTAACTTCCACATATGTGCACAGTAGTCCACAAGTCCACAGGCCCAGAAATGTTAATGAGAAAGATCTGGCCCACCAGAGGTCTAAGAAACACATGTATTTTCACAATCCACATGCCAGCATATGGAAATAATCTCTATCTTTTACTTTTTTTTGCAGAGGTATATTTTACAAGACTTTCTGGTAGCTACTGGAGACTTTAGGTAGGATGACTGAAGTGTGGAAGAGATTTTAAAAAGACTTTTTTTCAATGCTATCTTACTTTCTGTAGTTCCTGTCTCAGCCACGATGGCAGAGGTTGTCCCAATTTGTGTAGGAGTTTTGACAGTTCCACATTGTGATCTCTGTAGTAGGTTGACAGAAAAGCCCTGCACTGATGGATATAAAAGCAGATATTTTTATTTAATAAAATGCTGTACTGTAATTGCCGTGAATTCTTAGTTTCAAAGTTTCTTTTACCTGTGTCAAAACTTTACTTTCTCCTATGCAATTTATTTATTTTTTTATGATATCTACTGCATACAAGTTTAAGCTCATCAATTATCATCTGAACTTTAACAGATAATTTCAAGAAACAAAAGGTGTCCATAACAAACACTGGTGTCAAAGCAAAGGATCTGATCTGCTCTCAGATAGACATGTAAATTAAGAATTGCTCTGAAGCTGGTACAGCTACTTTGAATTTACTGAAGTTTATTTTTCAAACAGGTGCCAAATTTCAAAATTAGTTTTTATTTTTTTCCTTAAACAAAACAAAATACCACCACAAAAAAAAAACACCAAACAATCAAAAAACCCCATACCAAAAACCCAAACACAAACAAGAACTTAAATTCTTCACATTTGATATAAAGAACTAAAAAAATGGTGTTCTCCACAACTACTTTAAAGGCCTCATTTGTAGGGAAAGGTAGTCAAATAATTAATGGCTACTTGATTTTGTCATCTTTCCTTTCTTATGATTTTGCCTTTGTGGTGTCTCACTTATGGCTAAATCCCTGTATAATGCCAATGAGTATAATGGTTTACCTCAGAATCCATCGGAGGGTATTTTCTACCTTTGCTCTTTCCAAGACACTTGGTTTTTCCTTCTTCCAGAAGCTGACACCAGAAACCTTTATGTGAATCGAACCTGAAACAAGTATTTTGTACACTTTCAACACAGAAATATAAGAAAATAAGAGCTTAAGAGCAATTCTTAAGAGCTATTTTTTGCTGCAAAAAAAAAAAAAAGTCATTTCAGGAAAAAAGGCATCACACAAGTGGAGAAACGGAGAAGCTGAAGAGATTTAACAGGAGCAAGGCATTAAGAACTTGCTCCAGACACAACAAATGAAGTAAATAAAGAGAAGAAAAAGGACAGAGGCAGGAGCCAACAGTTATCCTGGAAAGACTGTATCTTGCAGTGTAAAGGCTACAAGATGCTGCAAGGAGGATGCATCTCTGAAGTTTATACCAAAAAAGATGGTACCTATGTGTGATACAATGAGGTAATTATTAAGATTACTGTTGGGGAAGACAGATTTAGTGTGGGCAGAGGTACTGGCATAATCACTGTAACAAAAATACTTATGTGCAGTCTATATATGTTATCATGTAGACTTCGGACACAAATTTTAGGCACATTTTAAGAATTACATCATGTCTTCCAAGAATACATTCTTAGTCTATGGAGAGTAGGCATGCAGAAAAAAAGGCAGGGCTTTTGCTTGCAACACAGACATAGGTAACATCTGTGTTTGTTGTTTCAGACATATTATAGTTCGGAAGTCCAACAGAAAGCAATGTATTTACCAGACAGCTACACTGGGCTAAGCAATGGGTTTTGACTTCTCCCTTAGAGAGCTTTTGACAGCAAAGATGGAAAACACTTCTTCCAGCTGGGCTTAGGTTGATTTCATCAGCTCAATGTAACCACCATGCACATTTTTTATTTCTTAGTTATCTCTGCCCAAATTATAAAACATGAATCTTAAGATACTTAGCCTACAGTTCACTTCCAAATCCTTCACTCCCATTCTGTAAATTTGGTATACTGGTATACCAATATACATAAAATATACACTATTGGCATTCCTTGCAGGCAGGACAGTACAAACCCAGAAGGTACAAAACTCTTCTAATTCTATGGAGAAATGATACACAAATCCAATTTTTTTTTTGTTTGTTTCACATTGCTATACTGCAATCTCAAAATTATGAGTAAAAATAATTTGTATTATTTGTATCTCTTTTGTAAAAATACATGTGACAATTAAGTCATTTAAAGACAAATTAATTACTGGTGTTAGCAAGCTGGTAACAGCTGAGAAGACAAACTGGCATCAGTGCACTCTAATCAAAAAAGTTGCTTTATTTCTGTGAACATTACCTGGGTACAAAGGCTGACATAAAGGAAAATGCATGCAATAGACTTAGATGCAGATGGGATTAATTCACAGTATCCAGGCCAAAGGCTTCAGTATTTAAAAAAAATCAAACAAAAACAAACAAACAAGCCACCACCACCATCACCAAAACAAACCAAAAAGCCAAACAAATGAAATATGTTTTCAATAGACTCAACTTCAGGGATCATTTGTCCCTTTACGTCTTTACAATGCACTTGACTATCTCATGGAAAATGAAAGTCTGTTTTGCTACCTGTGCCATAAAAGAGAATAGAATACAACTAGATGAAACTATTAAATAAATAAATTTCTAAGAAATGAAAACATTCTTTTCTGTGAGCTTCCTATAAGGACAGATAATAGACTCCTATTGAAAAGAGTAATCCTGTCAATCTTACTTTAAGGGAAACCAAATCTAAGTGTCAGAATCCAAAGAATTTGTGTACATGTGTATTTATGACATACAGAGTGGATGTTATATTCTTGACTGATACTGTTGAATCTTGCAGCTAACATCCAAAACAGAAACTAAGTATTCTTCCTTTCTCCTTATGCATGTCAGTATTCCATGTTCCATTTGCTGATGGAAATAAGATTCCTTTTTATTCATACAAAATTCACTTGCAGTTCTCACAAAGCATATTTATTTTGTCCATTTGTCAAATGTCTACTCCAGTAACAGTCAAACTCCACATTTAGTGACTTCAGTGTATGCTTTACAGGAAATCTAACCCTGTATTGTGCTCTTTTCCAGACACCAATGAATACATCCTACTACACTTACATGAGGGAAGAAGTATGAGAGGCTTTGTTTTGTAGTGACCTTATTTACAGATTAACTGGTATTTTAGGAACATATGAACAAGCAATAATGATGACAAAATTAACTCACGTTAGGGCTTCAGAGTAATTATAATGAGGAGAAACTCCCAGAAATTTCTGTACTTCATCCATTACGGTAGACGGGTCAGTTCTTAGCTGCTGTCCATCAATAATTAGCAACTACAAAAAATAAAATAAATGGAAGTTTAATTTAAAATTCATTATGTCAAGTTTCAAACTGGAACTTCTACCTCTGTCAAAGTCATTCATTATATGATGAGAAATGCCCTAGATAATTGGTCCACTTTTATTTGTCATTATCATTAATGAGAAGGATAATGACATGTTAATTAAATCTGAAATGATATCAAATTGGAAGCTGTTGTGGCAAAAGAGAAATAGCAGTGAAGGGCCTAGAAATATAAGAAATGTTGCAGGAAACTGAATGAGACTTGTCCAGAAAAGAAAAAAAGAAAAGCTGTTAGTGTCTTAAGAAATATTAATTCTCACAGACACGGGAATATACAAATATATGTTACAGTCACATTGAAAGGCTTGTCACTGGAAATGACCGAAAAGACAAAAAATAGTAGGTAGATGTTAAGTTAAATGCCTTACTTCTGAAACTATACAAGAATACAAAATATTATGAAAAACACTTGAGAATATGAATGAAGGTAACGATGACATCATGACAGGCATGTAGATACAGAATGTGAAATACATCTCTAAGAAAGCCAGGTGCTGGAAAGCAATTTCTTCTTTTTGTAACTGCTTGATCATATATGCACTCACACCAGTCTACTTCAGATAGGGCTACCCTTTTACCTGGACATGAATCTTCATGGAAATAAACAGTATCTGAGGATTATATCAAATGCAGTATCATGCTTAAACGACCCACTGAAATGGATTAGGCAAGCATTCATTTCCTGTGATGGAAACAGCTTTACATTTTCCATCATGTTTTGGTGATGAAAAGGAGGGGGGCAACAAATCTGCAGACGGTTCAATGGTCTCATTCTGTATGCAGTGCTGAAGCTTGCTCTTTATGCAAGGACAGAGGCTATGATTTGCTTCCAGGATTGGATGAAGCTTATTAGGTTTGCAATTCTATAAGGTTTCAGAGCATAATCAA
This sequence comes from Anas acuta, assembly GCF_963932015.1. NCBI lineage: Eukaryota > Metazoa > Chordata > Aves > Anseriformes > Anatidae > Anas > Anas acuta. The sequence continues at coordinate 75,615,609 of NC_088982.1, read as the reverse complement.
AAGGAAGAAAATGTCTTTTTTTTTTTTTTGAAAGATCAGTCTTTGGAATTACCCATATGTGGATTTAGAGATGTGGATTAGTGAAGTATCAAGCTGTTCAGAAATCAGTAGCTCATCCCAGAAGTCTTTCAAATCAGATGCATTATGACTGCTTGAGTCCAAAAATGAACCTGCTGTTTTACTAAGAAGTAAGGTCTGAAAGGCTTCATAGCACAGCGGTCAAAAAAGATCCCAAGTGGGGAATATTTCCATCCAAAAGAAAAAGAATGAAATTTCTTCTTCAATATTTAACAAATAGAAAAATCTGGGCCATCCCTGCTTCTGCCACACGGAAAAAAAAAAAAAAAAAAAAAAAAAAGATGTGTAAGAAAAAGTTTTGCCAATGGAAATTGATTCAAATTCTTGACACTTTCAGGGAGCAGACAACAAAATATATTAGGGGAACTTTTACCAATCCTTGTTGCAACTTCTGCCACTTACTATATGCCTACTGACTAAGGCTCTACAAGGCTATATTTCTAAGCCGATCTGTTTTTAGGTCTAGCTTATGTAACTGTTTCATGCTTCAGCAGTTCTCTGAAATTGCTAACAAGTTTGGATATAACCTACCATACGCTGTTGCTTTTGCAATGCAAGTTAACTCCTAATACTTTAACAGAGAAAATATAAAGCTATCAGGGCTGGTTCTTCACCATCATTGTGGGAGGCAAAATCTGGCAAAATTCTGTCTGATGATGCGCACTGTTCAGTACTCATCAGTTACTTTGGAGAAAACCTAATGAAAATATGTTGTAGAAAACTTCATACAAGTATCACGATATGACAGTACTGTGTATCTCATGAATTCTGCAAGGCTGCCCCAAAAGAGAATATGTGAAGAATAACACCAACTAGAGGCTACAGAACTTCTTTGGCACACTCTAAGAAAACAGAAGGTATGGACTCCAGCCAAATTGTCTCAGCTAAGCAAATCTGGGCTAAACAGAAGGTTCAGGCTGCAGCCAACCTCCCTCAGCTAAAGTTATCTTTAAATGTTGGGTGAGGAGCAGTGCCAGACACACTGTTAATGTCAGAAAAATCTATTCCAGAAATAAATCTATGAAGGAGATACTGATCATGTCTCCCTGTTTTTGTATAGCAGATGATGTTCAGGGCTTAGGATGCAAATCTCTTGAGGCCTGATTCTACACAGGGCCAGAAATAGACTAAAAACTTGTATGTTGTATACCAGCAGAAGTTTACAGGGGAGATACAATTTTCAGATTGTTTATGCTCCATCTGTACCAAAATCTCTGGGCCCATAAACAGACACCCTCTGAGACTCAAAGACAGAAAAACTGGTCTTAACACAAAGGATATGTCAAGGAGTTTCAGAGTTTGCAATAGATACCAAATGTACGTGATTAGGAGCACCAACAGCTACAGAAAAGTCATCAGGCAAACTATGATTTCATCTTGAAAAATGGTGATGTCTGAGATGGCAAACACATGGATGTACACAAAAGTTTTATTTATACTGTTAACAAAAACAAATCAGAGGCAGCTCTTTGTTCTTGAGACTAAATGGCATAAGCACGACGTGGATCCACACTTCTAAAACCTCTCACCCACAAAAACAAACTGGTTGTGTCCAGACTCAACAAACTGTTTGTGTCCAGGTTTGTTCATTACTATAATCATAGCCTAAGGAGGGTGACACAGTGGCAGTGCATGAAAGAACCAAGGACTGGGTGAAGACACTGATGCATTTAAAGATTGAAGTGTTACAGCTTCACTAGATCACATCCATTTTCATCTGTTATTCCTTATTTTAGATGGAAAAAAATATTGTGTATACCCCAAAGTCTTCAGGTGCCAAATCTATTTTAAAGAGCGATTTTCCCCCTTCCTTCCCACATACAGAGGGCAAAATTCCAGCTTACATCACTTGGTAGTAGATGAGACTTGTTACCATTCAGAGAGGACAGAAATACTACTGAGGAGCATCTCGTTATTTTCCATCTTTTTTTTTTTTTTCCTGCGAAGCTTGATGGAATATCTGATACTAAGAAGACCACAAAGCACTGCACGCTTAATTCTCTTTTCCTCAACATTACAGACAAGGAATCAGACATACAGTGATGAAAGCATGAGCAAATTAAAAAAAAAAAAAAAAGCTGTAAGCTAAAGGCAGTCCAGGATACCAGAGCATTCAATGAGCACCAATGAAGTTTCTTGAACTTCCAGATCACTCTGATCTGTTTTGCATAAGTTCCCAGCTGCGTGGAATACACAATATCCATAGCAATGTCAGGTCAACTAATTAGAACATAGCTATGAATAATCAATGTCTTAAAGCATGTTAGAGTGTACCTAGGATATCCCCTGAGGATCAGCACTCATTAGGTAAGACTATTACTAAGGTAATCTTTTAGGATATTATATATGTAAGTTTAGGATGTCAAGTTACAGTCTTATTCACCTGATAAGGTGGGAAGTAAGTTAGCCATCTTTCAATATGTGTAGCATACCATCCAGGTGCTAGGCATCTCTTTTGGAGAGCTCTAAGCTCAGAAGGGGCTCGAGGTCCAGCTGTGATCACCTGATAGAAACTGAATTTTAGAGCTGCAGGATCTTCATGTGATCGTTGATGCTGTAAAACAAGTTACATTGCTGAGTTTTACACACCACAAAAGTTGTGAAAATAAGAAAAAACTGGTCAGTCTTACTGACCTTGCCATGAGTGATTATCCACAATAGAATTGCTTTAGGTTACTTTAGGTTAAGAAGTCCTCATCTGTATTCATTTGTTGAAAATGCTGGGATAAACACTGCTAATGTTTGTACCAAAAGAAATTAGAAGATAGACTAATGCTAGCAATAACAAAATAGAATGCATAAATGTTTGTTTTTTCAAAAACTGGGTGGCAGCTTTTGTACAAACGAATCTAGCATAACTAACAAAAATACCATGAAGCTCTGTTTCTAGTAGTTTCATATTTTATTTTTTCCAGCTTAAACAAGGCAAATAATTGGAAAGGAAAATTGGTATTTATGAGGATCATTAGATAACTCAGGTCAGAAAAGCTCTCAGTAGGTTTCTAAGTCAAGCCTGCCATTCAAAGCAGGGCCAGACTGGATTTACAGCTTTCATTTCTCCTCATCATAACAATAACACAAAATATGTCATAAAACTTGTAAGAATCACAGAATCACAGAATTTCTAGGTTGGAAGAGACCTCAAGATCATCGAGTCCAACCTCTGACCTAACGCTAACAGTCCCCACTAAACCATATCCCTAAGCTCTACATCTAAACGTCTTTTAAAGACTTCCAGGGACGGTGACTCCACCACTACCCTGGGCAGCCTGTTCCAATGCCTAACAACCCTTTCGGTAAAGAAGTTCTTCCTAAGATCCAACCTAAAACTCCCCTGGCGCAACTTAAACCCATTCCCCCTCGTCCTGTCACCAGGCACGTGGGAGAACAGGCCAACCCCCACCTCTCTACAGCCTCCTTTAAGGTATCTGTAGAGAGCAATAAGGTCGACCCTGAGCCTCCTCTTCTCCAGGCTGAACAAGCCCAGCTCCCTCAGCCGCTCCTCGTAGGACTTGTTCTCCAGGCCCCTCACCAGCTTCGTCGCCCTTCTCTGGACCCGCTCAAGCACCTCGATGTCCTTCTTGTAGCGAGGGGCCCAAAACTGAACACAGTACTCGAGGTGCGGCCTCACCAGAGCCGAGTACAGGGGGACGATCACCTCCCTAGCCCTGCTGGTCACACTGTTTCTGATACAAGCCAGGATGCTGCTGGCCTTCTTGGCCACCTGAGCACACTGCTGGCTCATATTCAGCTGACTATCAACCATCACTCCCAGGTCCTTCTCTGCCTGGCAGCTCTCCAAAGAACTTCGTTCTTTTTGGAATTTTATTTTTTGTATTTGCATTTTATCCAATTTCATGTGGACCAGAAGAATAAAAATAGCTTATTTTAAGTCAAAACTATTAACTAGGACTAGGGCTGGAGAAGTAGAAATCTATTCTGAACATAGCTTACTATCTGTGCTTCAAATATCTTATACCAAGGTAACTGGCACCTAGCTTTTAATTGTATGCAATTATTATGCTGGTGAAATACTATGTATGAACAACTGCACTGTGTAAAGGATTTCATCATATTTTTATATGGAATTTATAGTATTTTATCATTGTTGCTGTTACTAAAATATCTTTTAAAAATATTTTAAAAAGAAGCATCGGTACCACAATCTGCCCTGATTCCTCAAAATATAGATAAAAACATAATATATAGATCAAAAAACTAGATAGCCATGCTTTGTATTAAACTAACCTTCAATCATCCCTTTTAATTTTATGCTTTGTTCTCAACTCCACTAAGTATTTACTGTTGCTTTGAATAACTGTTGCAAATTACATATGGGGAATCTACTTATTTTTATAATTTGCAGAATACTCCTTCAGCATTAACATAGTTTCTTCTAATATTATAACAACAACACCACCACAAAGGAATTCCAGTACTTTAGTGCTATGAAACATTAAGGTAAAGTACTGCAGTAAAAAAGTACTCAGTGCTGATGATGCATTTAAGATGGAAGTTCTACCTTTAATTGCAATTCAGCTATTATTTCTGCACCTGTTTTTATTTTAATTAGGTATGTGCAAAACAACAAGATCATGGACACATACAAACCCCATATTTTGAACATGAGCCTTGCCAATGTTTGTATAAACTCATTTATCTGTGTGCTGATTACATACATTAATCAAGCGAGCAAGCAATTTTATATGCTTACATTAGCAAGACTTTCAAAAATGTGGTTTCTGGTATTTTAACCTTCAAAAGATTTTTCAGATTTACATGGACAGATACCTTAGTCTATGGTTAATGATATGTGGATCACCAACTGACCAATAAAAGCTTGTATTGTCTAAGCCCTTTATATATATTGTCTAACCCCTTTATATATATACGGACTGAAAGAACATAGAGAGTGGATTCAAGGTGGAAACCTGACTTATTTATTTGACTTGTGACTGCCTGTGTTCCTCAGAATGCGTACCTGATACCACGAATATGCCCGGTCAGATGGGTCAATGAGGATGGTGATGATCTTGGCCTTGGGGACAAGGGAAGCAGCTCGTTTAGGAGCTTCCTCAGAATGAAAATAGTTGGCACTTTTCTCAAAGAGGAAGTCAGTGGTGACATTGGAAGGAGTAGGGAAGAAATCCATGTACCTAGGAAAGAAACATCATTCTCAGAACTACTTGAAAGCCACAGAAAGTCTGACAAATCTGTTAAGTACATTTTATTCTTCAATAATCAATAAAAATAATAGCCTAATTGGTAAATAAAAGCAACAAGAAGTTTACATTGTATTTTTTTTTATCATGTTTTACTTGGTACTAGCTTTGTTCTCTTCACTACATTAACTAGACATTGCAGCTATTTTTCGTAGGTGGAAGAAAACATTATGATATTCAGGTATTTATTTACGATCAGAGAATTCTAACTCTTTGGTCAGAAGGAACTCTGACCAATCAATGTCAAAAGTTAAAAAAAAATTCCCAAATTTGGTCCTTTGCAGACACCAATTATTGTGAAATATTGTAATAAATAGATATTTAGTAACAGAACTGCTTTTGCTAAAAAGCAGAAAATAGCTTGTTTATATGAGGTAGATGCACCAATAAAAAACCACCACAGCTTCAGCAGGTGAAACATTTCTAAGCAGTGACAGCATCCTTCTATTACTGTTCTATGAATGGAAACATGGGTTGAATTCCTTTTAGTTTTCTTTGCGAGCTTTCCTCATACATTATTACAAAATTCCAATTCATGTCTAATAATCTCAAATGTCACATACAGACTTCTTTATTCCTAGCCCTCAGACTACTTGTGATTACTGCTGGGGAGAAAGAAGAAATAGGAAATGTTGGTCTTCTTGATTTTTCAGTTAAACCTTTTATCAATAAAATAAAGGGCATTTAAAACAACCTCTTCTGATGGTCATGCTTAAGTACTGAAATTTCTTCCAGTGCTCAGACCTTGTTCTATTCATAGGACTGAACTACTTTCAATATAAATGACATGCTCTTGTTGTCTTTGAAATTGTAACCATTGCGGGCACAGCCAGAAGACTTGAGAGGTTGGAACTGACTGATGCACATGCAGTTTTCCTTAGGGGACACACATCATTAGCATACAGCCACTGATTACAAGGTATTTAGAGAAAAGGCAGGAATCTAAAGTGGTTTAAAGAAACTGAACTTTGTGACATCTGATTCTGAGAAGCTAATTCTTAGGGACAACTTATTAAACTCTATAACGTCAAAGCTGAGAAGGTTTTAGAGAACTGCTATTAGTGATTACTCTTGCTTTGAATGAATCCTAGCCAATTCATGGACTAATGAGGAGAGACCATATACTTAATTAACATTTGGTAAGCTTATTACATGACAGCATTAAAATACTCTGTTAGAATGAAGGTCTGAAAGATCTGTCTGGCAGACAGAATACAAACCTAAGAGTTAAACAACTGCATCAAAAGGTAGCTTGGAGTATCGAAGACTTACCTGTGAGAACCTGCCAGGGGTGACTGGGGTAGGCAGCACAGATAGACAATAGCCAGATGGATGCTCTGGAGTGAGACCTGACAAAATGATGTACCTGGTCTATAAAGTTGACCACTGGGAGCCTTATGCACCAGTGCTGTGTTAAGATGAAGGTAATCTGGCACATGTCTAGCAGACAAAATGTATCTGCGTGTTAGGGAAGTGGTTAAGGCAGGGGGAATGAGAGAAGCAGCAAAGTGGTCTTCCTGCCACGTGAAAATGATGATTTCGTAGAACTGGCTCACTGAACCTGTCACCATCAGCATAGATCCACTATGCCTTGTTTGCATGTCATCTTCCCTGACTTCAGAAAGCTTAACAGCAAAGATTCAGCTCTTTAATTTCCAGTCATTCAGCCAGAATCTCAGTTGGTATTAACTGGATGACTCACCACACTTTGTGTAAGAAACTGCTGAAATGATTATAATTCTGTAAAAACTAAGTGACATAAAAAGAAATTGGATCTGACATATCTGCACTACGACCATACAACCGTGTTCAACCTGCTAATTTTATGGATGAATACAAAGTCAAAGGCAATAAAACTATTTTCCCTCAGACTGGGGAAAAAACAGAACAAGACAAAACATCAATAATCTTTTAATGGTGCTCCCCAGCCACTACTGGATGTTACTGTTTTTCATCTTGTAGTGTTTTATAATGCAGCACTTTCTGAAGGCAAGAGAAATCAAGAATGACCTTCTTGGTGTAGATACATTTGGTGATTCCCTGGTAGCCACAGTGAACATGGCAGCAGTGAAACATACTCCTTTTTAGCACTACTTACCTACCCTACTGAGCCATTAACATTTTGCTAATTACTACATCTTTGAAAAATATTTAAAATATTTTGAGAGTCTCTCCTTCTCCCTGCTTTACCTGATTGCTATTCCTAAATTGTAGGTAAAGGAAAAATTGCATCTCTGATCTATTTCCTTTTTTTTTTTTTTGTAAGAAGTGAGATTTGTAATACGAACATATTTTTTGCGTCCATATATATTCAACTAACAACACTGTCCCAACTTCAGAAGCATGTGTAGTAAGGAATAAGTTACCTGTCATAGAAATATATTACAATTTACCTTTAAAGACTTGGAGAATTAAGAAATTAACGTTTTTACTCTTTCTGCATATGTTAGTACTTGGATATTTATGAGAAAGCCTCACAAAAATTACTGCACTTATGATATGCACTATGACTGTTATTCACTTGAATTTACTTATTTTAGAAGGACACTGAAGGTTATTTTTTTTAATCTCTCTATGCATAAACAGTTAACATTACCAACAGCAATGCCATTTTTGTACTGTTCACAATATATAAACTTTTATATTTATACTAATAACCCATCTTACCAATCAATCCCCCTGTGGTAGTTATTTCTATTAAAGAACTGTACCTCCTCAAAGGTTTTTGGGCTGGGGGAGTTACTAATGATGGAAGGATGCATGATCAGGAACAAATACAAGGCTGTGGTACCTGCAGATGGGACAAAAATCCAAGATTAAAATACACACGCACACACGTATTTTATGGGTCATACCCTCTGATGGACTAAACCTACTTTATTTCTTTTTCACATCAGTGAAGGGATGCTGATTTATGTCATCTATGAATCTGTATCTTCTATGTTTTTAAATCAAAGGGATTTAAAGAACTCTAAATAGGTAACAGAGAAACTAGAGTGCCCATGTTGTTTTTCATGCTTTTAAAAACTGCATTAAAAATAATTTTTCATGAGATTGTTACAAACGTAATTTAAAAGGTGAAGACAAAAGGAAACAGATAAACAATTTTATAATTACAGAGAAGAAAATTAACCATGAAGTTATTTCACAAACTATTGTAACCTTGCAATTCAAACTTTCCATTAGGAACTTCTTCACATAAATTCCAAGAAATAACAATTTTCTCTAAAAAAGACGCTTGCAGCACAGACAAAAACTTGCAGTTATGAATCTACACGATTGGAAAAATGTCTGTCTTTCCCTCCCTCAGCTTTGACAAGATCTTGTCAATCTTGTTGACTTAGCACTATTACTCATTTTGAAATAAAGCTCACAAAAATCTGACGCACACCAGAACACTGCAAATGTTTATATTTATGTAAAAAATTATATGGTCTCTTGTTGTAATTTATATTATTAAACTGTATTTGGATGCTTGAAAATAAAAATACTAACAGATGACCAAGATCTACATAGAGCACCCTGAGAAAAACCTGATTTTTTTACTTCTAATTACTTCTACTTACACATACACTATCTTGATGAAATAATAAACTCTCACCAGTTTTCTGTGGTCCTACAACCAAGAATTTTGGTAATCGATCACAGGTTTTTTCTTTAGACCATATATCTCTGTGTCGTTTGTCATCACAGGGATTCTAAAATGGAGAACAACAACTACTAAGAATTTTATTGATAATCATACCTGACATGGTTCTTAAATTCTGTTTACATAAATTAACAATTTGTAATCAATATGCAAATATTCTTACCATAAACTACTATTTTCCCTTATGATAGAAAAAACATGTTATGTATGAAAAAACTATTTCAGCAATTTATTTTTGTGGGAATAGACGCTTTCAGACAAGTATGCAGCAGAAAGAGTTTTCATTTTAACTCATTCCTATATGTAGTTGATCAAGCTACTCAACAGACCCTGGGACAAGATCATTTCTCAAATGAATGTCAGTAAATTTAACAGAATTATGCCAAAGACAGATCTAATCCAACATATGGTAGATTTGGGTATAATTCAAAATTAACCAATTATATAGAGATTAAGAAGACTTGAAATTGCTAATGAATTCTCTAATTACTTTTTCTTTTACATTGTTTTAATGGGTATCACTTTATATATACCACAGTTTTAAAACTAAAATGGTGAATTAATTAAAGTAGAAGAATAATTAATTATAGTAGAAGAATTTCCATTCACATATACATCTTCTGATCCCCCAGTACAAATCAGTACAGACTACTGAGTCCACAGTGGGTCCTGATGTAACAGTTTTTTTCAAGTGTTGCTTTACATCTGAATCAGTTTACATTTGTTTTACAAATGCTACTTGCATACAAATTTTGACACTGCTCTTTGGCAGTACTTTGCTGAGATGAAGGGAATTACTATTCTTCTAACTGCATTTATGTTTATGTGAATTGTAGACAAAAAACACCGCTTTCAGTAGATGTTAGTCATTGTTACTCAGAAATGTCAGTGCTATGTTATACTAATTATTCAAGTCCTTTGGCTACAGGCTAATTTCCATTTTTTAAATTCATACTCCCTTAACATTATGCAAAGTTCTCAACATATCTTCCGCTAGTTCAATGCTTTATTCAGGAACAGCATGAATTTCAAGCTGTAAATTTACAGCCAAATTCGCAATCTCATATTCAGATTCTTAATATATTGGCAATTCAATATCTGACACTTAAAAACATTTGAATAAACAAGCTTAAATTCATTCTAAGGTTTGATTTAGTAAAGCCTGCTCTCTAGAATACTTTGAGTCACCTCACAAAGATGATTATTCGGGATATACAATATCTAGGTAGGGTTACAGGTATCTATATTACCGAGGCATTCCACTGAACTGTCACCGAGTGGCTGCAAACAGAGCATCACAACAGTCACTGGTTCCTGCAGTAGTTTCTCTTTAGGGACTGTGCTCTTATCACTGGGTCACTGGCTGAAGAAGCGTCAGCTGCAAGGTAGTGCAGGCTTCAGCTGTAGCTTATCTTCAGATTCCTGACATATTCAATTTGCTCACTTAGGAGAGTGGCCTAATCAAACAGCAGAGTTGACAACATCAGTGTACTACGACGTGCTGGTCAAGTTCTTGCCTGGACACTCAGCTTTTTGTGAGTAACTTTCTGTTCTAATCTATTTCTGCTTGGTGAGTCGATTTTAGTATTAAGGTACCCATGGTCTTAGTGCTCTTTGCTCTTTTTGGATTCCTTCTTCTCTTCACACACTTGTTTCACAATAAAGTTTGTCTTTAATGGTCAATTGTTAAAACATGCATATACATCTCTCTTTCAAATGATTCAATCTTGTTAGCTTAAAAAGGAGAAGACGAGAGCTAACACCAAACGCCTTTCCTTCATTTCCCACAATTCTAAAAATAAGTAAAGACAGGAATAAAACAAATTAATTTCTACTACATGGTAGTACATATTAATTTTGCAGTCTTTCTGTGGAGATTAAAATAATAGCAAGCCAAGCATTTGCTTGGATTGAAACTCACTAGCAAATCTGAAAATATGACTTTACAAGAAACTGAAACAAAGAACTTAAAAAAAAAAACACCATCAAGACCATTTTTTTTCCTGATCTGCTTATCAGCAAGCCTGCCTACCTGCCAGAGAGGGTCCTTTTGCTCGGGGAACAGTTCGAAATACTTGTGAGCCAGCTGCACCGGAGGAAGAGTTTGCAGTTTCAGGTTTGTCCACGTATGAACAAAGTTGGCCAGATTCACAAAGGTGTACAACCCCAGGCGATCGTTGCCGTAATTAGACAAATGTGTCATGAAGATGCTAATCTTTAAAAAATAAAAATAAAAAAAATATATTGACTCTTCAAGTCACTAGATGGCAGTGTAACCACAGATAATACAAATCTGATTTGCATTTTGCTCTGATTTAGACCTGCAGGACTTTGACCACATCCGTGCAGATTTTACTCTCCATCTTCCTCATTGAATTACATCCACCTTCTCAAGTCAACTCAGTGGAATCACTTAAGAAAACTGTGGAATATGTACCAGGAGCTCTGTGTGAACTAGGATGTGCCATCCAACCCTGGGGTTGTATAATATTTACATAATCTTTACATAAATTCACTTAATGGAGAATACAGCAAAAACAGTACCTGCAGTTTTAGTTCAAGTGAAATACATATGCAACAGGGAACAGAAATTAATATTAGAAATGTAATTCTGTTTTAGCAGAAGAGCAAAGAAGTCGGAGACCAAAAGGAGAGATGAGCTCTTACAGTGATTTAAATCTTGCTGGTCCAGCTGTAAATTTCAGAGGATATGTAAATCATTGCTTTTACACAGCTACTCCTCAAGAACTGGGCAGGTAGTTAAATCACATGCAGAAACAAAAAGTCTAAAGCATAACTTTTGAATAGTTCATAAAATATTACACATTAACACCCACACACAAAGAGCTCCCTATCCTGTCAATTGCAAGGCTGCATGCATTTTGCTCTTATCTCACTGTGAAATTGTGACGCAGATAAATCTTCCCCACTACATCCCTAGGTCCAAACGCACTCCCGCACTCCACCTGGAAGCAACGCTTGCCATTATGGTTTCCTTCCAGGAGAGAAATATGACTTGGATGCACATAAACCTTTGTGCTGAGCACAGCAGCAGTACCCAGCCTGTCAGGATGCTCTCTCAGGGGCTGGGGAAGGACTGAAGACTGAAACCTCTGATTTGGAAAATGATCTGTTTTCAGAGTAATTTTTACTGATGAAACAGTCTGTTCTTACACTGACATCTGTGAACTCCTGCTTCTCTAGTAGGGATTATATATACATATATATAAATATAAATATAAATATATATTTAAATAGGAGAGCGCTCCCATGACAAATTCTCCAGACTCATTTCTATTAAAACACTAGAAACAGGGCTCTTTTTATAAATAAATCTGCCAATGCCATTAATGGGTAATTTCTATTTCAAGTGAAACTTGAAGTAAACCACTTGAAAAAGAAAAAGACTTATCACAACCAGAACTCTGAAGTCTGCTCAGGAACTGAAATTAATTTTGTAAAGGAATTCCAGCCTTCAATTTAACAAAGAAAAAGAAAGATGAAAAATGTGGAACCACAGCTTAATCCTTTTGTTTTAGAGTATTTAAAACACTGGCTTCTTATGATAGTAAGCTTTCAAAGCTTTTGAATTTCTTTTCAAAAGCTCACTGTAACACTATGCATTACTCGCAGTGAACGAACACATTATGTTACAGGAAATATGTTTTATTAATAGTGTCATTTAGTGACACCTCTTTGGCCTACAAAGTAAACAGAGGGCTTCGTTTTGTCAGACTCAGGTAAAATAAGGAGATACACCCCGATTAATCATTAATCACTCGACCTTTCATTTCAGATAAGAGCAAGATTTCTTTTTAAATACTCCCCTTAGGCAACCAACAGCAAGCGTTTTGCTAAATCTATAACCTTTCCAAGTTTCCTTTTTTCACTTCAGCTCCCCAGGCAGGAACAGCCCAGCCACAGGACTGTGTCATTCTCAACAAAGATACAACCTGAATGTTTCCATAAAAAAGGCTAACTTGCTTTCTTGACAACCCCTTTCTTTCCCACACATGGGCTGACCTCTGACATTTCTAATGTCAGTTCACCTCCTGGCAACTCCTTACCTGCCAACTTCAGCACTGCACTGGAAGAAAAAAAGAAGAGAATTTGAAAAGATCGCCAGTTCAGGGAAAATATATAGTACTTTTTCCCTGAGGGGAATATAATTGTAATTTGAACAATGTGAGAGTGGAGGCTAAAAATTGCTTGGCTACATCATCATAAATCATTTCCAGCATATGGAACTGTGTCAATGAAGGGCAGAAATATCAGAGATCTTAGTTCCATTTTACAGTCTATTTTTTACATCAGATACTTTATGGATAATTATTTACAACAGCAACAAAAGGATGAACAAATGCTCTTTTAGAGCACTTATAACTATACTTTGTAAAGAAATCTGTATTTACTGTTACCAAATGTATGACCTGCATGGCAGAAAAAGTCTGCATTACTCATATAGCATCAAAAATGTTTCAGATCAGCTCAGATTAACACCTTCCAATAAAGTTTGAATGGAAGTTTTTCCCCTCCTGTTACTACTGTGCAAGCAAATTCCTAGTACAATCACTGCCACTACCACTGGGCTGAATTAGCAAACAACAATCCTGTGTTTAATAAAACAAGAAAATATTGCTGATCCAGGGCCTAATTCACCCAGTCTGACCTGAGAACTGCTGACTCTTGCTTCCTTTATAGGCTAATTTAGCAGCCTGTAAAACCAACAGGAGCACGATGCTGTAATGGCTGTATTTACATTTTCCCGAGAACGCCCCTGGAACAGTTGGCACACGGAGACTCCCACGGGAGATGCCTCACAACCTACAATGCCAACTTGCCAGGCGCTCGCTGCTGCTCCTGGGGCATTCCCGAGGGCCTGGTGACGACAGCTACACAGCCATGGCATCAGGGAGATGCCTAAGCTCACCCTCCCATTTCCCTGTCTACAGCAGAAAATGCCAGCCAAGTGCCATTTGGATGGTTTTCACCTTGGTGTGAGCCCAACTGCAGGGACGGTGAGTTGCTAACTACCTCCCTGCTTTCCCACCAACCTGTGCAGAAGAAGAGTATTTAGCCGTTTGTAGGGCAGTACAGACAATGGGAACTCATGCAATTGTTTTTCCATTCACAGGTGTGCAGTTTCATACCTAGGCAAATACAGTCATTATTTTTTTGCCTTCTGTTTGAGCCACGATGTGTTGTTTAGTTCCATCATACCAGACTCCAAGTTTTATTCAAACAAGTCCTAACTAATGAGGATGATTACTTTTCCACCCCAGCTAATAACTACCATACTATGCTATTAAAGATTTATTCTCTTAAAACTGCAGATCAGGAGATACAAGAATCCTTTGTGGGCATCTCAGAAGGCTGTATCTAGTAAAAAAATATTTGTTCAATAATCTTGCACCTTTGGGCAATGCCATATAATATAAATAGAGCTTCATATATTTCTTTACTCCTTCAAAAGAGAAGCAGCTGTGAATGGATTTCTATTTATTCTAATAAGCATTTTAGCCTCTCAGCTAAAAAGAGCCTACTTGATTTTATTATTTTTAGTGCTCTTTTAAAACCATTTCTTCCAGGGCATCTCAGCATTTTCTTTATCCGAGTGCAAGAAGGATCACCCTTTTTAGCTCTTCCTCATAAACGAACTATCATCTTAGTTGTACTTCAGTACACACACTCCATGGGATTTAATATCTTTCATGAGGGAACTGAAACGGAATGCAGACAATATTTAAAATGATGGCTTGGGACTAAACCTGGCCTCTGGGCAGCAGCTCCTTTCTCGCTCCCACCCATCTTTCCATCTTCAGCTCGGAGTAGCAGAGGTGCTTCCCTGTACTCTGCCTTCCCTCAGAGTCTTGCAGCTGTAGCCTCAGTTCCTTTCAGCTGCTTTTCGGCACTTCTGTATTCCCTCTTCTCCGGAACAAAAAGGCATTTCTGTTCTGCTCTCCTTCCCATTACTAACCCTGATGATATTTGGGATTCTGACTACTACTGCAGAGATGCAGGGAAATGAGGACAAGCATTCAAGAGAAACAGCTTTTATCTTTTTAAATACTCGTTTTGCACTGCGTATTTTCTTACTTCAACAGTATTTCCCAATTAGAGGCAATAGCTTGTAGGTCAACAAATTGTAGTTTAGACTGTGATTGAGTTGCTGTTATTAAATCACATGTATCAGGGAAAGATGAACTGGCATGATCTCATTTAAGAATCAAGAACCAAGAAAATAACACAAGCTTGACAAACAATTTACACAAAATAAAAAGAAAAAAACAACAAACCACAACACAACAACAAAAAAACACCTGCAACAAGTTGCCCAGCTTCTAGAGATGGCTGTTACTGCAGCAGGGTGGATATTCTAATAAATATCGATCATCACAAAATCAGTATTATTAGGACGCAATGTCTGTTAAAAATCACACAGCAAGGACATTACTAACTAAGCTCCTACAGTTTTCACAACAGCTGTTTTCCTGACAAAAACAGAGGAGCCCACCTCCCAAGGGAATTACGTTATCCCTTCATCCACAAATGTGAGAAGCTGCTCCTACGGCTGCAGGTTTGTGGCATGTTTGTGTCTCAGGCTCCCTCACATGGAAGCAAGAGGACTCTACTTCTGAACAGATGGGGATAAGATGACCCATTCAAAGACAGTGGGAAAGGCTTTTCCTCTTCCAAGTTCCTGTAAAGGTCGGGAAGGGTGAATTATGAAGGCCCTCTACATGGGATATAAATGATTTATGGTGATCAAGACTAGCTGCTCCTATGGAAAGCAGCGGCATGTCCAGCATGCTCTGTGTTGGGCAACCTGAGAATATTCCCACTCCTTTCCATTTCTCCAGATAAGCAAAATTTACTTTGCCTCATATTCAAACTCCATTTTATACAACCCTTTTGAAGATGAATAGGCTTCACTTGTATCTCACTATTTTTCATACTCCTTATCAGTTTATACTTCCTTAATAGTGTAACTCAACACAAGGACTTCTTAATTTGGTTTCAGTAGCAGTAATAACGAAGGATAAAACAAATTTCAGCACAAAAGCCTGGAGAACAGTAGCCCACTAGGTGAGTAGTCTCCATACTTCTTTGGAAGTGCACATCTATCAGTGTTTATTTATTTATAAATTACACACATCTACTACTGAATTTCTATGATTTTCTTCCCACATCCCAATGGATTATCTTGGCTACCCTGTGGGGTGCACATACCCCCCTTTGGAGACCACAGCACTAAGCAGGCAGGATCTGACTGTGACACAAGATTACACAGCAGACAAGAGACTCCTGTTGGTGGTTAGCTGTTCCCTCTTTGGCTAGCATTTGGAAAGTGGAGGGATAACAGAGACTGCCAGTGACATTGGCCTTGACAACCAGATTTATTATTATTTTGAATCTGGAACTAGAAGAAGTTGGTAAAAGAAAAAGCTGGTAATCATTTCTTGCGGAGTGGGCAATTTTTTTTTTTTTATTCCATATACAGATCTATTGCAGGCAATTCCACTTCAACTAATTCATATTTTCATACTATTAAAGCGGTCATCAAGGTATTTTTGTCATGGGCATGGTGTCACCCTCCAATCTGTGCAATAACATTGTAAGGCAGCACAGAGGTCTTCCAATAAAGTTAAGCACAACATTTTAAAATGAAGTAAAATTATGATTGACAATTAATTAGGTGATCTCTACTAGGCACAAGAAGCAGATGTACAATTTAGTATATTGCTGTTATTTTAGCTACTGAACAAATGTTTACAGGCCACAAGAGTAAGCCTAAGTCTCAGAACACCTATATTCCACTTAATTTGGCATTGTGTACACTCTGTTTGCAGTTCTGATATTGTCTCCATATTACTCAGAAGAATTTTGTTTCAGGTATTCAGAGACTCAGTAACAGCTGTTTTTGCTCCATTAGACTCACAAAGTGATAGAATAATGAATTAGATTGCAGCCTATGCTGGAATATACATTTTTAATAGGTTGAACCATATTCCTGTAAGACCTGGATGCTACCAGAAAAGCTGTGTTCAGTGCCACAACACAAAGATTCCAGCTTGCAACTCACCTCTTTGTTCCTAGGCTGTACTGCTAGTTTCAGAGCTACCACGGATCTGCCCACTTGCAGAGATAGCAGGGCAACTAGTTGAATTTGATTTGCATAGCAGGGACTCCTCTATAAATGTGACAGTGCCGGGGGAGATTTATAAGATCTAACAGAATTACATATTTTGCATAGTTCTGAATTATTAGTCTGACAGTCAGGAAACCTGAGTTTAGTTTCAGCTTTGGCACAAGGTGTTGTTTTATTTTATTTTTTTTTCATTCTCCAAAAACTGCTTACTATGCTTGTGACTCAATATGGTAATACTGAGTCACAGCTGGTAATAGTGTCTTATTTATGAGCCTGTCCAAGAGACTTGCTTCACTAACAGTTGTAAAACACTTGTATAGGATTTCCCATTTGAGAATTCTGAAGATAGACAAAGCTTTATTTAAATGCATTTGCTGTATACTGCTACATGGAATCACATCTAGATAGCTTGTCTGTTCCTTGGAATTTCCATGCTACCTGCTCATTTAGTATCTATATTTTCTCTATTCCATCCAAAAAATACCAGATTCTGGCTTTCTTTGGGTGGGTTTTGAGGAACAGAAAGGCAAGGAATATTAATACTTTGCAGTCAACCAGATGCCAGGCATAACTGACTTCCCTTCCTTCCCCAACTCATGGCATCTCCCTGAACTCTTGTTGGAGTTCCTGTGCGTTCCTGAAACGGGCAGGAGTGAATGTGTAAGAGATGAAATTCTTGCCTTCCTCACTCACCTGTGACATGGGATGAGCCTGCTGAGTGGCAGCAGCCTACAGGAGACATCAGGCTACACTCCCAATAGTGCTGTGGTAGGAAGGCTATAATGACCCCAGCACACTGGCACTCAGGGAGGTACTCGCCCATCAGAGTGCTTCTCAACATATTTGCCGTCTTTGCTGCCTCTTGCAGTCGGTATGATTAAATATGGTAGATGTGGAAAGTAGGACAGAAAGAAATAGAAGATTTGAGCCTGAATACCCTTTGTTTTTGTATTTTTCTCTGTAGTTCCAAGGCCTGACTATTCAGCTTGCTCAGGGTCACATTAATATCCAGTAGGTTATGCTGATGCTCATATAAGCCCTGTCATTTTCAGTGCTAAAGGAGATAATTTCTCTCTTGCTGTCAATTAGCTTAGTAACAGTTCTACTCACTGTAACTTGGGAGAGGTAAAAAATAGAGGAAAATAATACTTAGAAGTGAAAGCATACATAGATTACAATTATTTTAAAATCAATCAGGCACAGGGCCTAAACCATTAACAGTTTTCTCTTGATCAGTACTGCTGTAACCTTATGGGGAACACACAGCTGGCTACACACTAATGTCATTGTTGGGCTGTCAACCATTTGAAGGCTTTCACCAAATTTCTCTCCACAGGGCACTTTCCTTTTCCTTCAGATCTGCAGACACACAGTACTTTGTAAGGAAGTGCACATCAGTGCATATAATGCAATTACTGTATTCTGTTCTGTTTGTTTTTCTTGGAGGCAGAAAAGGCATAGAAGATTTTCATGGACTGGTGTTTGCCTTAAACATTCATCTTGTAGGACAGCAAAGCTCCTGATCTTTATCTTCCACAGTTCACAGGAAAAAAACATGGGATGTTTGGCACAGGGTTATGCATGCCTTCTACTGATTTAAACTGGTACAGCTTAACTTTTATTGATGTTAATGGAAAAGGAAAAGCATATAATATTGCTTTGGACCATATCTCTTATGGAAGTTACAGTCTTGTATTAAGAAAAAGTGGGTTCATTAGATTATTTGGATTCTAGAATCAGAATACATCTCCCACGTAAGGATTTGAAAACTAAAGCAATTAGATAAACTAAGTGAATAGACTCTAGCGATAAAATCTAGTGAACTGGTAGGAAACAGGTGAGAGATACTGCATTTAATATCATTGGTTTGTTTCAGAAATTTAATTTTTATTGTTAAAACTTTGTACTTAAGAAAAAAATAACCTCTTCCATGTTAAAAACAAAACAATGAAACCAGTAAATCTGTCCTGCATTTAGGCTATCCAGTGCTGTATGATGTCTAAACAAGCAGATGGTAGCAGATGTGTATGAGGAAAGTACTGCACAGACTACAGCAGGGAGACGTGAAAAACAAGCCTCAATTAAAGTCTTCCCTGTTCTTGAGGGTTACATAAAGCATGGAAGTTTATACAGAACTCTTGTCTTATCAGCTATTACAGGCATGAATATCCAACCGAATTTAATTCTGTAGTTCAAATCTCAGCTAAATTCTTAATGTCAAAAATGTTATCTTGGAGCAAGATCCTGATAGAATTCTAATATAAATTCTCATCCCCATTTAATTTCCTATACTCTGTTTTTCTGTTTCAGGACATCTAAAGGGAACTCATTGTTTAAGTTCTTCATGAAATTTCAGCTTTTTTTCATATCTTTTCAAATATAATAAATCTTGATCATTTTGATTTCTCTTCACAGTGGAGTTTTACTTACTGCTTTGTAGTCCTCTTCAGTCAACTGCTTCCAGTTTTACACAAAAGACTGAGTCTGCTGAGGGTATTGGATAAGCTTGGATTTACACAATATCATTATGCATATCTCTGCATTATTTTTCACTCTATTCCTTCCACATAGTGTTAGTGCCTTAAAGAAAAGGAATCTGGATATACTTATCTCACTGATAAGAACGTCAATGGGAAGGAAATGGGAAAAATCCCACTGATTTTACTGTGCAGATCAGCGCATTATGGTTATCAATTAGTGTATGTTCTATGGAAACCAAATACACAAACTCACTCTATGCAAGTTATTTCAGAGAAATAACTCCATTGTTGTCTGTGTAGTGCAGACTAAGGAAAAACATAGTCATGTGTCAACTGAGGCTGCTGGCCATGCAGCCTCCAGGAGGACAAGAACTGTTCAACCTGTTTGTCTTTTTCTCTGTAACCTCCATCAGCCTCATGGGAAAGTTGAGTGGTGATTTTGAGCTCTGTGTGATTGTCAATGTTCATCTGGCAGTAGCTGCTCTAATACCTAATTTCTAATAGCTGGTCCCACAGGAGAACATGTACATCATTAGCAGAAAGGCGGGAATATGCAGTGCTCTCTTTAGCAGAATCCTGATAAAGGACGTTTAATGGAAATCTGTTTTATCCAAAAATTTCACTGAATATTGCAGACAGAGATAGATAAAACTGAAGTCACTGAAGATTCTAACAAGTGTGTCAAGCAAAATGCTTGCTAAATGTTTTAACATCAGTACAGATTCCTAATTCACTTAAATATGCTGATTTAAATTTTGCAGAAGTTATTTGGGAATTATTTTGGAACATTTCTGGTGCAGCTAATGCAAAATAAATAAATCGATAAAGAAATAATATTTTCTTTGTAAGGGGATGCCATATTTCACAAAACTAGCAGTAAGCTTTATTTACTCTGGGATACTCAGTTAAGCATAGCAAAGATAGAACATTAAATGTTCAAACATTTCAAAATGAAGCTAAAATGAAAATATATGCTTAATTCGGTCTCCTTTTAACTGACAGGATCACGTCTCCCTGTGGTTCTCTTAATATGGTATCAACACCACTTAAAAGTAGGTTATACTTCTTTATTTCCAACTGTTTGCACTGACATCCAGACTCTTCCCTATAAGAGTTTACTAAGCAGTGGGAACAAGGAGAAAAATGTCTCTGTGCTTTCACATGCAACCAATGCTACTCAGAAAGTAAAAATGGAGAAGAAAAAAAAAGTAACAAAGTGAAATAATAGAGCAAAGATAGGAAGCTATCTTACTGGATAAGGGATTTATGTTCTCACTAAAGACTTCTACAATTCATGTCTTCTTTATAGCTTTGTTATAGATTTCTCTGGCTAAATTTGTGCAAATCAAATAACATCCCTGTTAAGTCAATTATCTAACTGATAAAGTGGGTAAATTAATACCTGTGTACTAATAATACAGTACTGCTGAAGGCTTCCCCCCCCCCCCCCCCCCCAATTTTCCCCTTTTTTTTTTGGTGGGGTGTAAAACATTTTGTGCAAGATCTTGACAATCTTGACAACACTTCGCAAGGTTGCTGGTCTGAACCTGGGAAGCAACCCTGTGAAGCGTGTCAAGATTGGGGGAAGTACTGAGCACAGGGATCAGGGCCAGGTGGAGCACTGCATCACAACCAGTGCCACAAAAAAAGAACAGAGAGTCTTAGTGATCGGAAACTCCTTGCTGAGGCGCGCTGAGGCTCCCATTTGTCACCCAGATAACCTATCCAGAGAGGTGTGCTGTCTTCCTGGGGCACGTGTCAGAGACGTTAGGAAGGCTCTGCCACAGCTCATTAAACTGGAGGATTACTATCCTCTTGTTGTCATTCAGGTTGGATCCGGGAAGCTGCAACTTTCTCTAATATGAGGAATATTAAAAAGGACTTCGCATCCCTGGGAAGGTTGTTGAAGGGATCAGGGGTGCAGGTAATGTTCTCCTCTGTCCTCCCTCTGGGCGACCAGGACCCAGAAAGGAGGAGGAGAACGGGACAGGTGAACGACTGGCTGAGGGGGTGGTGACTGGACCAAGGATTTGGGTATTTCGATCCTGGGGCCAAGAGGGCCAAGGGGATCCTGGCATGCATTGAAAGGAGCGTGGACAGCAGGTCAAGGGAGGTGATCCTCCCCCTCTACTCTGCCCTGATCAGGCCTCACCTGGAGTACTGGTGTCTGGTTCTGGGCTCCCTGGTACAAAAAAAGACAGGGATCTCCTGGAAAGAGTCCAGCGGAGGGCCACAAAGATGATACGGGGCCTGGAGCATTTTCCCTATGAGGAAAGGATGAGAGACCTGGGTCTGTTCAGCCTGGAGAAAAGACGACTGAGAGGGGATCTCATCAATGTGTATAAATACCTGAGGTGTGGGAGACAGGGGAATTTGCCAACCTCTTTTCAGTGGTTTGCGGGAACAGGACAACAGGTAATGGCCACAAGACAGAGCCCAGGAAGTTCCGCACCAACATGTGAAAGAACTTCTTCACGGTGAGGGTGACAGAGCACTGGGACAGGCTGCCCAGGGAGGTTGTGGGGTCTCCTCTGGAGATACTCAAGGCCCATCTGGATGCCTACCTAGGCAGCCTGCTGTAAGGAACCTGCGTTGGCAGGGGGGTTGGACCCGATGATCTTTTGAGATGATCAAAAGATGAGATGACCCGATGATCCCTTCCAACCCCTTCAATTCTGTGATTCTGTGATATAGTACGAACTTGCCTAAGGGCTGCTGTAGTCAGCAAGATCTATAACAGAAGACAGACATACCAAACATTACTGGAAAAGTGGGTAGCATGTTATAGTACTATTTAGTCTCTTTTTCAGCTTGGTGACACTTCAGCATTCTGAATGCTTTACGAACACAATGGTATAGCTGTCACAATCTTTTTACAACCACTATGAGATCACAACTTAACCAGCAGTGTGGGCATATAAACGCATACCAAATAAATACAGCTTACAGACAAGATTAGCTACTCCAGCAAACAAATTCTTATTTCCTAGATAAAATATTACCAGTAGAGAGTGTCTGCAGAGCAGGATTTCCTGTGGAGACTGATGCTCTTCTTACCTGCAGGACCTCTGACTATAGAATGACGTGGGAAAATGGCAGTAATACTGGTTCTCATGTCAAAAGCTTACACACTCACATATGGTTTAGTGCTTTTTTGTGGTTTATACTGCAGTTTGTGGTTGATTCTAGCATACTATAGGGAAGCAGAGCCTCTCTTGTGAATAGCTACCATTACACAACCAGACAGCAAAGGAAATTTGGATTTTATTCTAAGGGACATTTATTTCCGTATAGGGCAGTTATTTCCTAAAGCCAGTCTGAAAACTTATACCTCAAACTATATTCACTTAAGATTAGCAATCCAAAATGAACGTGTAAACGTAATGAAGTCCTTCGTTAAGATTTACATTTAATTTACACCTGCACTTTCATTTTTTTTTTGAAACTAAATATTTATTTACTCTTTTTTGAGATTATATGGCTGACAGCGTAATGATTCCTGGGTAGTATTTCTACTTCATATGTTTTGCATCAGTGAGCAATAATATTTAAAAAATGCCTTGTAATGGAATTTTTGCATCCTCTGAAAGTCTGGATGTTTCATGTGAATTTATTCAGAAAGGAATCCCAGCAATTTTAATGAAACACAGGAAAGCCTATGAAATGCAATATGCCACTACATAACTTGACAAATGCCTAAAACCTAGACTTATGAATTGCGGTACAAATATATGTAATACTTAAATAAAAAACACCCAGTCAAATAAAAAACACAAACAAAAACACCACAAACAAACAAAACAAAAACAAACAAACCAAACAAACAAAAACCCAATTTTTAAATTGATTACCTGCCAGGCTAATGCTTACAACCTTAAGAACTGTTTATATGTGCATATTTACAATGCAATGCATCATCTTTTTAAAGGCAGTGCTTAAAAGGATTGCAGTAATTTGTTTTGGCCATATTTTGTTTTGGCCATATTTTGGCCAGATATTCATTTAAAGTTGTATTTATAAAATACTGCATTTAACATCTATTCTTGTAGCCCGCACTGTTTTGGGGATAACGTATTTCTCAGAACTATCTGATCATGCAGTCTACGTTGCAATGCACAAATCGAAGATCCCATAACAGTATCTAGAAAGACATTTCTGTACACACTTTCAAGTATGTAAGGCAGGATGCTGAAATATGTATGATCTATATCAATAATCATGATTGTTTTACTGTTTCTCTTCCCCTCTCTTCACTTCATTCTTTTAATTTGAAGGGGCTATGCCTCAAGCAACCATACTAAATTTTGCTGTTTCACCGCTGTTGTAAGACAGTAAAATAGCTTTTTTGCTAAATTGCGGCTGTGTTTCCAACACAGAATACAATTTGTTCTAACTCAGACTGTTACAATATGGTTTCCTCCAAGTCTCATTTGTTGAGCTAGAAACTCTTAGTATCTACACATTGCCAAAGCACCGCTAAGTTGCCAATAAATTCCATCTAAAGAATTCTCCAGGTTTCACCTCTGTTTATGTGCCTTACCTGACATGATATATATCATCAAAGTTAGGACTGGGATTACTGCCATCCCCTAGCAGGGAGACCAGATGTGTGCTGAGGAAGTTTTTATTTCCTAAGTTTGCTATGTGAACATGAAAACAAAGGAGAACAAAACACATTAACTACTCTTAGAAAATCAAAATGATAGCCTTGAAGAAGTTGAATCTTGGAAAAAAAGACCTGCATATAAATAGGTCAGGTAGCTGGCAGTAGTTTGTTTCCTTTGGACTTGCATTGAATTATGGAAGATTAAGAAATGGCACAAAAATACTTCGGCAATTGTTTCAAAGAATTGGAGTGTAAATATGTTCTTTTCTCTTTGGATGTTCTAGAAAACCCAGCCCTAGTGATTAAATCTGTATAAAACAGGTACAGTAAAATTTATTTACATGTTTCTGCTACAAAACAGCTTCTGCCATTATTCCTTTTAATTTCAGTTCATTTGAAAGTTGGATGGAAAAAATCACTAAAAGTTTGTCTGAAAGGTCAGTTTGGATGCAACCAACCTAATTTGGTGCCATTTTGAAGTACTGTACTGTTCTGTTCTAGTTTGTTCTTTATTCTTCCAGGAAAGGCAAATGAAAGGTTAAACAGACATTAACTCTGTGGTTCATTTACTTGATCTCTTCTTTGAAGCTATTATAAATCAGCAACGGAACATTCTCAAAACAGATTTAAGTGCAAGCACTTCTTGCTCACAACCCTCTCAAACCAATGGATGTTCCCAACCTGTTTGTGAATTCTGAAGAGCAGGATAATCAACATCACCTGAAGTACTTGTTTCATGGTAATACAGTTCTTAATGCTTGAGTTCTCTTAAAAGATACACTTCAGAGTTCTTTCATGCAAAAGTAAATCAGAACAAGAAAGGCTTCTACTACTACATTACTAACAAAGCAGTATTCAAGAAATAGTTGAGATTATCTCTGTACAACAGATCATATATAATATTAATCTTAAATTCATCAATTAAAAAGACAGAAGAGCTTACACAATCATTACTAGTTGGAGAACCAGTTCTGATTATCCTTGAAGCATTAGTTCAGTTCTCCTTTAATCATTTTTCTAAAATCACTTCAAAATTACACTGTACTTACTGGATTGAGAACCACTGTGAAGAACAATTCCCCACCTTGAATACTTTTGTCTAGTTCCTTTGGGCCTCCAGGATATTCTTTATAGAAAATAGTGTGGGTGAATAAGCCACAAGTTTGCCTAGGAAGCACCTGAATTTGTAAAAAACAAAACAAAACAAAAATGTTTATACTTTCTATGAGATAGTAAAAGCCAGCTGAGTAATACAAGTTATCGTGTTCCTTTGTAATAACTACTTTGTAGATTTGGCATTGCAACATTGCCAAAAGTCAACAGTGATGTAGTTTCATTAATACACTGACAGATCAATAAATAGTGCTCACAGAAAGAGACAAGGTTTTTATTATCAGTTAAATCAGGTAGTCCAAAAATTCATCACACTTTGTTTGAAACTGGAGATTGATGTCAATAGCTGTTACAATTCAGCAACCTCCTCAAACCAATTCTGTCCATTATACCTGGTCCTAATATCATATATTCGAAGTTCATCAAAGATTTCAAGTCATTAAAAAAAAAAAACAAACATAGAAATGTAATCTGAAATATCAATCTATTTTGTATTTATTAGTTCCAACTTTTATTTAAGAGATAGATTTAGATGATCCTTGAGGTCCCTTCCAACCCAAACCCTTCTATGATTCTATGATTTTCTGTAAATTTCAACTGGAATTTGAAAGTCTTTTGGCTTAGTCACTGTGACCAATAGAATGTCTCTGCTGATGTGATGATTTTTATTGGAAATGCTCACGTTATAAAAATATGTGCTTCTCATTCAAGTGTGCTGGCTTCGTAAGACGAGTTGCAATAAAAAGTAGCATAAAAAAGCATGTATTTTTAAGAACAGTCAAAGAAAAAATCTTTTGAATAAGCAAAACCAATAAATGTATTTTGGATTTCCAGTAAAACTTCAGAATGTTTTCTATCAATTTCAGAAAATAAATCTCTGGTGAGTATTTCAATTATGGCTATTTTTATGGAAATTCAACAGCTGAATATTGATTTTCATGTATAATTCTTAAACTGAGACTGTTCTGAAATATTTTAGTCCAATTTAGGTCATTTCTTATAAAATAGGTTAAACTTTTAAAACATGCAAATCCCTTAATTGGTGGGTTTTACTCTTTTTTTTTCTCTTGCAGATACATTTCTCAACATCTTCTAGTGTTGTACAGAAAGCTGTCGCTATAGATCATAAATTCTGTGTTTTCATAAGCTGTATGGAATTTGTATGTTTGCTATAAACTTGCATATGCTTTTTTAAAACCTTCAGATGATGAAATATGAGAACAATTCTTCACTGAGACAGGGAATGAAGCTGTAGTGGATGGAAAATGCTCTGTCAAATCTTACACAACAATTTTATTACTGCATGCGTATTCATCACTATAAGCCTGCAGATGTAAAATATTTATGTGTTTGCCCTGGAGAACTGAAAGCTTGAGACTCCTAGAACAGGTGGCTTTATATGACTGCTCTTAGTAAATTGATGTTTGGCCGCACTGTCCATTCTTTCAAAGCTTATGTTAAATCTCATTATGTGTATTCAAATGGCATGTTTTTACAAAAAGTTATGCAACAGATTTCTGGAGATTCTCAGAGTCAATCAATCTTATACAAATACTCTACACCCCCGAGCACAACCAAAACCCATTATTTTACATGCTGCTAATGCTTTGAGGAGAACAAACATTAGATCAAATCTGCTTGGTGTCAGTATTTTTTCCTGGATGTCTGGAGATCATTTCATCTTGCTTCATCCAAATATAGATCAAAATGTTAAAAGTTTGCCATATTATTATTCTGTTAGAAAAGCGGTATCCATGGGAACTGGAGGACAATACCAGAATTATGTTATAAGCTCAGTGGCAGTCTTGTGCTGAGGCACACGACCCTCCAAAACTGTTGGTGCATCCAGATGCGTAATACAGTACACACTGTAGTATCTTTCCCATTCACCACTTTCCTAAATGCTCCAGAAGAAGGTTACTCAACAACATGCCATCAAGTGTTTTTTCAAGTTCTTTTGAAACACTTCTCAGATAATAATGACATCACTTGATTCAGAAATAGCTTAAGCCCTGGTGACCGGATGGTATTAATGTAATGCCTTCCATGTCAGCAGTGTACAACACTTTTGGCAAATACCGCTGTCAGTGAGCTAAACTGTGAATTATGTAATACAGAAAAATGTGTGCGATTTGATTTGTAGCTGCATCAACTGCGCAGTTTCACAGCCTGAGGGGAAGTCTTCCTTCCCTCACCCTTCTAGGTGTTAGCCTTGCATCCAGACAGATCACCTGGGCCCAGAACCTAGGTGAGGGGTTAAATCACAGTGCAAAGCACAGTTCACGTTTCTGTATATCAAGAAGGAAAACGAGGGCAACTGTACATGGTTCATATGGAGGATAAAATATTTATGCATAAAGATCCAGATTTTCAGATGGCATAAACTGGCAAAGCTCTTCCGCAGTTAATGGTACTATGCAAATTTAAAACCTGCTAAAAATCTAACTCATAATATTCTGTTAAAAGATGCAAAGTAGACTTTTTCTTGAGCTCTCTGAACCAGCATTTAACAGTAGGAACAGAACAGTTAACAGCCTGTTAACTGTTAACAGCAAGGTTCCTGGAGGCCACCTCCCTCAACAATAACATCAGCAACAGACTGGTTTTAATTAACAAGATACTGTCAAATATATCTTGCTACTTATGCAAAGCAGTATGTGCTTCTCACAAAGTGAACTTTCAGGATAACATGCTTTTTCAACTTAAATAGTTTGTAAAATGGTAGACTCTTTGTAACATGGACATCATAAATACAACTCACCATGATATTTTTGTGGATGAAGCCTCTTCTATACCTTGCAGGCTTCAGATGAGGGTATTCTTCAGTGCTGGTAACTCTGATATTCCAGACCTTTTTCCAGGCATCATAAAGTTGAACATGCACTGGATAGACCCCCGAATGGTGTGGAGCCACTGCATAGCCCATGTCAGTTGGAATACCATGTTCCTAAAGCAGAACAGAACAACTTTCAAAAATTTAAGCAACTTCATGTTTGGGCATTTTGCAAATTCTTTGATTGTGGAAGATCGAGAACAAGTCTGAAATACAAATAATGGTGACATTAAAATATGAGGTATAAAAGGGAGATGAAGGCAGAATAGTGAAGATAAAACACAGGATTTTAATACATAAGGCCTTTTAAAAATATTTCTATTAGTATGTAGGAAAAAGTAATACAAATGTATTTTATGTTGATTTCTTTAATCAATACATTATTCACCGCTGCATTCTTTCAAGTTCTTAAAAGGAAATGTGCTCACAAACTAAGAATTCAGAGAAAACTACTGGCACATATGCAACAAAAACAGCTAGCATTTGGCATTTAAAATTAAGAAAAAAGTGATATCCACTACATTTCCCTACACAATTACTTAGTTGAATTTCACAGAGGATCACCAGATTTCCCTTCTAATCCAACGAAGCATAAACCATATTAAAAAAAAAATCTTAACTATTTTTGTACTGTTTTAAAAAAGAAGAAAAATTAGCCACTTGTAAAATCCTGAAGATAACAGGCAGATGTTCTAGATTATCGCCTTTTGTAGCATATCTTTTGTTTTTGCAGATTTCTATCATTTATCTTGTTTACATACTCATCTTGCCAGTATTACTTTATCTAGAAATTCAGTTTCTACTCTTTTCTTTCTGGTTTCCAATGAACTCTAATGAGTTCTGACACTTTATCTGTTTTCTTTCAGGTTACTTTTCAAAAGACAGAATACAGCAGATATTTCTGTGATATCTGGTTAGTACAACATAGGATGTTGTTGTGGTGGAATGATTTAGAAAAACTGCTTTTTGCACAACCATTGCATTAGGTTTAAGAGCTTTTTAGATTGTTTATATTTGTATCATCTTCATCGCATTTTAAAATTACACTTTGTGTGCCAAGATAAGATATGGTTGATACCTGGGTTCCTTCCGTTACATAAACCAGTTATTAAGGAATCTGAAAAACTCTAAGTCTTCTCTTAACAAAAAGTGGGTTCATGACATTTGTAAAATAATCCTTCTTCATCTTTTCTGGAGGACTGGACTACTGTGTGAGATCAAGTGTACTGGATGGACAGGACAACAAAGATGGGGAAAACAGGGTAGACTAAAAACCGGTGTGCTGAAAAACATGGGAATTTTCCCGATTTTTATACAAGGGATTTAACATAAAAGGAGATCAGGTAGAAATGAAAGAAGTTTTTTCCAACCAGAAGGAAAAGCCTGAGCAGGAAGTGAATTCTGTAGGAAGTGCTAATAACACACTGTGAGGATTGTTAACAGATCCCACACAATACAGTGAGGAAGAGAACGCAAGAAGAGACGTTCTTCATCTGCCTACATTTGGAAAATTCCTGTGCTGCCTGAAGTATAGAATACGCACAGCCTTATTTGTTTGCACCACCACATGGTCACAAAGGTTTGGTACATAAACCCACGAGGATGACCCCTGGGAGGTATGCTTAAGCAAATGGGAATACTGGTATTCAGAACGAGTCATTCACATTTTTGGTAAGAAGGTTAAGTGCTTGCTAATTTGCTGAGCCATCTGGGTCTCAAGAAATAGAAATCTAAAAGGTAACTTCCTCTGAGAACTAGCACAGGAGCAATAGCATCAGACAGTTGTCTCCATCTATAGGTTTAGTTCTCTCGCTGTAAGGACATCCATTCTGTCCTTTGATAATAAGGCTTCCATACTCAAATTTTCTTTACCTACTCAGAAGTGATGTGTAAGCAGATTATTACATGGAAGTCCGCGTTACAGCAATAAATATACATGTACATAAGGACTGTAACACGCTTAACAAACTGCTATCGCTTTGACCAGATACAGTAATTTAAATACCCAAGTAGTTTACACAAAAGCCACAATATTTTTTAAATCACACCTATTGCACCCACTATGTTTCCAGACGCATCACAGAAAGCAGCAGCGCTGTGTTAGGGTTTTTGACACCAAGATCTGGATAGCTACCCACTCCTTCCTTCCCAAGTGCTGTAAGAGATTTTTTCCCCTAATTCCACTAGTTTAATGATGCAAAATTAGTGTGTGCTTTGCTTTCCAGAACAGTGAATCTCTTGAATTTTGCTGTAGTTTTCATCGCAGATGTCATCGAGAAGCTCTTCAACCTAAACTTAGCAGCTACCTCTTCCTTACCACAGGGGTAAATCCTTTTTGTGTCACAAGTATCATTAAGTGCATATAGGGTTAAAACTACATGGTTTTGTACCCATATGTGGGTATATATTGTTCATGTACAAATGAAGACACACCTATGCATTCGTAATGTCTGCCGTTTGTGCTAAGGTTAAACATTGAGTCCTCAATATGAGACGTTATCGGTTATATGTAAGATATTACAACTTTATTAAAAGCTCAGAACAAAGCGAACTCATGAAAGGCAGCGTTTGCTTCTGCTCCAGAAGAACATGAGAAAGAAGACTTAAAAGATATGAAGCCTTCAAGGGAAGAAAGGCAATTTTTCCTAATTTAAGGGTTACTTTGAACCTAGTGTAATGGTGTGTGTAAAGGCACATACCATCTACTCTCATTGGAGAATCCTGAATTTTTAATATTTAAAATACTGGCATAATTACCATTTCTCTGTGGTAATTCATGGCACGCTAGGAACACATAACGGGACGTAAGATTTTATTGCCCCAAGGTTGGTGTAGCCTTTGCCTCGCTGCTCCTTGATAAGATGCAGGCACCCAATCACACTACACCCATGGAGCACATCGTCTGTGGCTCTGCAGCTGGGGTGCTGCATGCATAATGTGCCAAAGTAGGAATGAGCAAGATCTGTCCTATGGCTTTCAGTACTCGGGGAGATGAAGAACAGCTACACAACCCGTTACACAGCTTTACACTATTTAATTCCATCATCAATATTTAAATTCCTCTTCCTTTTATCTTAATCTCGTCTACTTCATTCAAGCATGCATAAACATCAGAAAGAATAATCTTTATAGAACACAAGAAATTGCATTCTCTAATGTCTCATTTAATCTTCCTCATTCAGCTCTAAACAAATGTCTGAATTTCAAGTTTTTTTTTTCCCCCACAGGTTTTACAATATGCTGTAATAAATAGGTAATCAAAATCTTTCATTCTAATTATGAGCCTATCATCTTCAATGTATTAGTGCCTCCATTACTTTTCAGTCACTAATGCCCAAGTTGAGCATTTCACATGCATTGTATACATTTTTTTTGGATAAATTATATGATTTGCCTCCTCATTTATCTCTTCTCTATTGAGAACACTCATGTATTATCAGTTTATTTCATAGGAGTACTTCTGAGCTCCTTGTCTTCCAAATAAAATCCTTAAATAGCTAGTCATTCCCTACATAGCCATTTTACAGCTTCAGAACACCTGGTAGTACACCTATACACAACAAAAGCCAACTTGTACTTACAATGGACACAATTAATGGGGGAAACTGCATCTGGTGTAGTCAGAGTGGTCTGAACATGTATTTTTTGCATTAATCAAAAATGCAAGTCACTGTAAAAGTGATCTTCACAGTTACCTAACAGAAAAGACAGTACCGGATTATTAAAATTGTATAAAAAGCTGTAAAAACAAGGAGGTTTGGTGTGAATTATTTTTCTAAAATGTATATTCTCCAAAAGGATGAGAACCGTGTTTCCCTGAGCTATTTTACCATGTGTGTGCCCTGTAGGTGAACACAGCTGTTTACAACTCCCTTAAGTTAGCTCTGGTGAAGTGCTCTATCAATGGGCTGAGGAGCCCCCCAACTGTTCTGCTGGAAGGATTACTTAGCACAACCTCATGCTTCTGGAGCTCCCTTAGTAAAGTAGTGCAAGATCTGTGGGAGAGCTACTTCACTTGAAGTCCAAATCTGGGGACTATTATGCTTCTGTGGCAGAGTAGACCTTCCTCTTCTCTCACATCTCCTGTGCAGTTACACTAATTTCTAAGAGAGGCACGTTCTTCGACAGTGATGGGAGCAGGGAGGAAAATGGAATGTTTACAGAGCATTGGGGAGGAAGGAACCACAGTGGCCATATTACTCCTTGCTAGCACACAGAGCCTACCCAGCGTTCAGGAGCTTTTCCAGAAACTGTCACTCCATGGTTACCAGTTTTGGTAATTTTCCTTCATTTTACTTAATCTATAATTTTGATCCCCCAAATAATACCTCACTTCAGTGTGCTTTATATAACTGCCTTTTTTCCTGGTATTTGCTTCCTCTTCTACCATGTTATCTAGTTTTCTTGTACATTGCAGAAATAATTTAGTCCCCAGAATACTCTAAAATGTTGAAACCAGTCTTTTCAAATAAGTTTAAGTAATAAGGTATATTTATAATCAAATATAATTTAAATTTAGCAACTTCCATTTATCCAAACAAGTAATACACTGTATTACATATGAATGTTATGGTTTGGTTTTACTGTATGCAATTAATTGTTGAGAAGAGATTAGGATGCTTTTTTTAGTATCAGCAGGCCTAAGGATCTGTTTTTATTTTTTCTTCTGTTCTCACTGAAGCTTTTTCCAGAACTTTGCTGTAAATAAGTAATTAGTAATGGCAATGGCTTTCAAAATAAGTTTTGATGAAGTTGGTCTAAAGGGAATATATGAGATGGTATTAGATACCACCACAGAAAAGCATCTTTGAAAAAGTGGCACACTTCACTAATTTTAACATGCAGTGTTTTCACAGTCATTTGATGTGTTTTGGCAAGAGTATTTATTCTAATCAAGATTTTTTTCTCTAATCCAAACAAGAGGTTATTTGGACAAAATTCTATTGAGAAGAATTCTGCACTAGAAGATTCTTTTTTTTAATGCACCTTTCCAAGACGGGAAAACAGTCATTCTTCACTCTGAAAGATTTTTTCAAATTTTTTTTTTTTTTAAATAAATACAAACTCAAATTTTTAATTGAGAAGGAAATTCAAACTGTAGAGAAACGTAACTTTTATACCACAAAGTGACTATGAAAATCACTTTATCAAAGATTTCTTTTTTCTATTCATTGGGATTAAAGTAAATTCTACAAGCACTGATTTTCTTACAGAATAGAAAAAGTGCTTTCTGAACGATCAAATTCAATATAAAATGTAAAAATATTACTTACTAAGGCAAATTTTTTGTTGAGGATCATCTGCTCTACCAATGATGACTCATTGTGGAAAAGATGAGGCTGCATGTGACTCCACATATGGGGAAACCACCAAAACTCATCCACAGACCTCAACAACAGGTCATCGCCTTCATCTTCCTCTTCAGTGCCTGCAAAAAAAAAAAAAAAAAAATTCTTGAAGTATAGCTTCTACTTATATTATATTATTGCAAATACTTGGAAAAGAAGGAAATTGGCAAAATAAAGTTTGACTGTTGAAATTACTAAGAATTTTAAATGTTTCCAAGTATATATTCCCTTTCCTGAAATAACCATACTCAGGTAAAAGACTGAGTCCCATTTCCATGGCATCTTGAATGTATGGCACAACGTTGTTCACAGAATCACGGAATTTCTAGGTTGGAAGAGACCTCAAGATCATCGAGTCCAACCTCTGACCTAACACTAACAGTCCCCACTAAACCATATCCCTAAGCTCTACATCTAAACGTCTTTTAAACACTTTCAGGGATGGTGACTCCACCACTTCCCTGGGCAGCCTGTTCCAATGTCTAACAACCCTTTCAGTAAAGAAGTTCTTCCTAAGATCCAACCTAAAACTCCCCTGGCGCAACTTAAGCCCATTCCCCCTCGTCCTGTCACCAGGTACGTGGGAGAACAGACCAACCCCCACCTCACTACAGCCTCCTTTAAGGTATCTGTAGAGAGCAATAAGGTCGCCCCTGAGCTTCCTCTTCTCCAGGCTGAACAAGCCCAGCTCCTTCAGCCGCTCCTCGTAGGACTTGTTCTCCAGGTCCCTCACCAGCTTCGTCACCCTTCTCTGGACCCGCTCAAGCACCTCCATGTCCTTCTTGTAGAGAGGGGCCCAAAACTGAACACAGTACTCAAGGTGTGGCCTCACCAGAGCCGAGTACAGGGGGACGATCACCTCCCTAGCCCTGCTGGCCACACTGCTTCTGATACAAGCCAGGATGCCGTTGGCCTTCTTGGCCACCTGAGCACACTGCTGGCTCATATTCAGCTGACTATTAACCATCACTCCCAGGTCCTTCTCTGCCTGGCAGCTCTCCAACCACTCATCTCCCAGCCTGTAGCTCTGCTTGGGGTTATTGTGCCCCAGGTGCAGGACCCGGCACTTGGCCTTGTTAAACTTCATGCAGTTGACCTCAGCCCATCGGTGCAGCCTATCCAGATCCTCCTGCAGAGCCTTCCTACCCTCGAGCAGATCGACACATGCACCTAGCTTGGTGTCATTTGCAAACTTACCGAGGGTGCACTCAATGCCCTCGTCCAGATCATTGATGAAGATATTAAAGAGGACTGGCCCCAGCACCGAGCCCTGGGGAACGCCACTAGTGACCGGCCTCCAACTGGACTTGACTCCATTCACCACGACTCTTTGGGCCCGGCTATCCAGCCAGTTTCTAACCCAACGAAGCGTGCACCAGTCCAAGCCAAGAGCAGCCAGTTTCTTGAGGAGAATGCTGTGGGAGACGGTGTCAAATGCCTTACTGAAGTCAAGGTAGACCACATCCACAGCCTTTCCCTTGTCCACCCAGCTTTGTCATAGAAGGAGATCAGGTTTGTCAAGCAGGACCTGCCTTTCATAAACCCATGCTGACTGGGCCTGATCGCCTGCTGGCCCTGCAAGTGCCGCATGATGACTCTCAAGAGGATCTGCTCCATGAGCTTCCCTGGCACTGAGGTCAAACTGACAGGCCTGTAGTTTCCCGGGTCTGCCCTCCGGCCCTTCTTGTAGATGGGCATCACGTTTGCTAGCCGCCAGTCAACTGGGACCTCCCCCGATAGCCAGGACTGTTGATAAATGATGGTAAGATGTTCTCACATTCACATGCGGTAGCAATAACGTCAGCAATTAAGGGACAGAAGCAGTGTACAAGCCTGTTGTGTACATGACTGTTTAGTACTGAGGACAAATGAAAATATTGACAACTCTTTTTTGGTATTCTGTATCCAAAAGAAATTCACTCTCCAATCAAATTTCTTTTCCTTTTGTTACCTGCGGTATGTGGAACTAATTTTTCTAGCAGCCATTTCAGAACGTTATGCAAAACGCAGCTGCTTCCTCTTCCCCTGCATTCCAGTTACAACCTTTTTAGGAGTTCCCAGAAATCTGCATCTTTGAAGATAAAGAGTGGCTGGAGCCCACCAAGTTATTCTGAGACCCCAGATCTGTCTTTTCAGGTACTCTCCCTGCCTGTTCCTAATGATGTGGTGCCCTCGCATAGACCCTGCAGCAATTTCTAACTGGTGTGCTGATTCATAGGAATTGCTCAGGCAGCAGTGTGTAGCTGTGTCGTTCCCCTAGGCCTCTGATGCTACAGCTACAGGAAGAAATACGACAGCAACAGGGCCTGACCCCGAGCCAGCTGGCCACTTGGATGCTCGTAAATCCTAGCCTGCAAGAGAAGCAGCTGGTCCCAGCTCCCTGCTGGGACTGGCTCCTTGCCTGCGCTCCCTGCCAGGGTGCACCCTGGCTCTGCGTCGAGCGGGGGCTGGCCTGGGCCAAGAGCAGTGCAGAGACTGTTCTGGTAACCTAAGAGCCATGACCACTGCCTTCAGCATTCAGCCCTGGGCCTCAGCTATGTGCCAGTTAGCAGAGATTTAGCCTGCATCCCTGACAGCACCTCAGGGCTGGGAAGTACCAGGGCCTAATGAGCTGACAGATCAGGACACCAGCTCTTCCACCTCCAAGCTCAGGTATTTATCCTAGTCCCAATGCACTTTTACTGATAGGCCTGTCAAAGGCAGCTATATTTAAACAAACCCCTAATGGGATGCCTTATAAAGATTGCATAAGCTAAACTTTGACAACCTATTGCTTAACAAATCTTCATGGCGTGCATATTTGTTACTTGTTCCTACTTCTTCCAAAATAGTCAACACAACTTTACAAATCCTTTTTCTCTCTTAGCATTTTGCAATACCTACTGTCTTTTATTCATTTTTTCAGTCCCTGTGTTATCTCCATCAGTAAGGTTTTATGCTCATTAACCCTCTAAGCCTATTGCTTTCCCTTATTTCCTTCAACAAACCTTGTCCAACATTCCTTCACTGCTGTGTATTTCCCTTTACCTCAGAGGGAACTAAAGCAATGAAGGGAAAATGTGTGCAAAAGTATGTAATGATGTATCAGTATCTGTTGGATCATCAGATTTTAGGACTCCATGTGGCCCTATGTGATGCTCACATGCTACAAAAAAAAGTGATGGGAGTGGGTAAAGGTTATAAAACAGGCAGGTCAGGGAGAAGAAACTTTTCTTCAAGAAAGGAAGAAAGTCACAGCAGGAGATGGGCTGTAACAGAGTGAGGCTCAGCTCATTCAGTTTACAGCTGGTAACTGGGTCAGTCTGTACTACAAACATGCAATACCTTTGCCAAATCCCGATCAACCAAAAATAGGCAACCCACGTGCGTGTTCCCTCCAAAGCATCTGAACTGTCAACTGAGGCAAAAGAAGCGGGCTGGAAAGTACCTTTGCCTGCTGAGAGACTGGCAGGTGACAGGCTTGGCAGCCAGGACCTTTTTGTTGGACCATTCTAGGCAACAGAAAGGAGGAAAGGATGGGACTGGATGGAGAAAGCGATGCACTGAATGTGAAAAATTTAAGGCATCTCTGGTCTCTCTGAATTGCGCAGGTGACACCTGGATGGCAGGGGTCAAACATTTAGCAAGTCTAGCTGATCTCTGCTGTACCCAAAAGAAACCTGTGAGGGACTAATCGGTTGTAAATAACTGAATTATTTCCCTGCCTCTTTTCGTCATGCGGCAAGTAATACTGACCAAGGAGCACAAACACAGAAGGAGTTATACACATCCCTCTGCTACATAACATGCACAGAACCAAGCACAGTCAAGTTCCGTGTTTCTTCAGCTTTGAATCAGGCCTTTTGTTTCCTAGTCTCAGCTAACTTGTTGCTTTGTCTCTTTCATATTACTATCCCTCAGCTATGACATTATCTTGTATTGTCTTCTGTCTCTCTCTTCCAAGCTCTCATGTTGTCCTGTTTTGCATGCATACCTTTTTTTTTTGCTTCTTCTATATCACATCCTATTTAATACTTTATCCTTTATTTCTTCATATTACTGCAGTGGCTTAAGTATAGCATTATTTTAATGAATAATATATATTGCTATGGTATCACTACCGTAGAGGTTAAACTATCCAAATGGACAAACTGTGGTAGTTCAGAAGATCACTCAGTAAAGTCAGTAGGAAATTTCATTTGATCAGTGGAATTTACCACTCAAAAAAGGTCAAGAGGAACTGAATTTAATAAAGGGGAGGAGGAATTCAAACTGTTCCCCACAGGCACCTACTGCAGGTGATACAACTTACTAAAAATTTCAGATTCCTCATCCTAAGATGCTCCAGCCACCTAAAATTACTACTGAAATTCTCCAGGTGCTCAGGAAATGGTTGCAGAGAAAAATTCATTGCATTACCCTACATGCTTCCCTCTCCCCATTTCCTGGGACAGGTTCTGTAGCAAGCATCTAAGCTGAAATTTCATGTCCCACACTTTGAATGGAAGCATGAAGAAACGATAGGAGATGTTTTTGTGACACCATCAGAACTGATTCAGTGTTATCCAATGACACACATGTAACACATACAAAGCATACAGAAAACTGTCATTCCAGACATGGACTGCCTTTTGCAAATTTTCTTCCTGGCCCTGTGACTCTGGCATTTCTGCATGTCTTGCTGTGCAGGAGGAGAAGGAAACGTTCCTCTTACTCAGGAAACTTAATAGCCTGACAAGACACTTTTCTGAAGGGCTTAGTCTTCTCAGGCTTAGAAACTACAGCTTGGCTCTCCTACATCCATGTCATTGCTCTCCTTACTGGACTATTACACAAAGCATGAATGCAAGCATTTTTTAAGAGAGAAATGTAGCTGCAAAGACGTATTTATAGACTCTACCTACACGATTATTTCCACAGAGACTTAGCTCAAACAAAAGGTTAATCCAGAATAATAAATTTAGGAGAAAAAAAATTGATTTGATAAATCACACAAATTATGTCCCACAGCAACCTGGAAGAAAGAACATTTTTTTTTTTTCAGTTATACTAAAATGAAGGAAATTACTCCCTCTACTTAGACTGTTAGTCCCTATCATTCCTATGTCCCTCGGTACTACAAAAAAGACCATAAAAATGAAAGTTGCTTTAGTTTTTCATTCTTACCTGTGTGATAGAATTTCCCTGAAAATCCCAGGTTGAAAGTAAAATTTGTAATCTGAGCTCTCAAAAGATTCTGAGTGTCAAGCAGGGCCTGAAAAAAAACATATAACTGTAGCAAACTACATCTGGCACAGAAATTTAATGTAACAACATAAATACTTTTAAAGGCACGTATGTTTCCAGTTTTCTCTCTACAAAAGCAGCACTTTATGTATGACAAAGAAGTGATATTTTAATTACCACTTAATGATTAAAGACAGGATGCAAACCGCATTATTTTTCTTATAAGGGTGACCAGCTACCAAAAGCTTACTCCCTGGGTCATTAGATGTGGAGACAAAGGTATTTTCACTGGCTTGTGCCTTTCTCTTTACTCAATAAATGTGGAACACAGCCAGGATCAAAACTCAGATCTCGTGTCCCAGACTGCTGCTCTGTTTGCTAGGGTGCATAGCATTTATTAGAATTACCTTTCCCTAGATCAGGTCAAGCACATACACAGCATTTTATTCATGTTTTGAAATTACTGCCAATAAAAGAAAAACACACAGAAAGACAGAAAGAAAGAAGTTAAATGAAACCTATTCCACATCAAAGAACTTAATGCTACCCCCAAACTGTGACTCACTTCTCAGACAGTTATCATCCTGGCTGTCAGCATAAATGTACTCGCACTACATTAGTACAAACAAAAAAACAGCATGCAGAAAGAAGGGGGAAAGCTATTACTCATCGGACACAGCTTCACTCTTTGATTTCAATATGCAGCCCTTCATCTGTCACTCCCAAGATTTACAGATTACTTTAAGGAGTTATCTCCCAAACTCTCCTACTCTGCTGTCGTTGTTTACTATTTCAATTTTTCAGGGGTAATAGAGAAAATCTAGCTCTCCAATACAAAAAAATACAAAAAGCCAAACCCCTCTGCACAGCAAGAACAAAACTTAAAACCAAAAAGCCTCCTCTAACACGAGGCCCAGACCACACATTCCTCCAAACAGCCTGTCTTGAGCTCGAGCTGACAGTAGCTACTTTCTGAGCACATTGGGCTCCTTGAGATTCGTGGGACTGCACATAGCACAGCCAAGCCACACGGCCAGCCACAGCACACGGACATGCCCAGGCACTCATGTTGACTGCTACGTAGCAACACCTTGGAAAGAAAGGAAAATTTGTACATCAAAAGTCATAAAGGAGTTTTCAAAGTCAACATACAATATACCACAGTTGTTTTAATACACTACTTAAAAACAATACCCTTGTTGGAAGTAACTCGAAGTGTGTTGTGAAAGAGGTGAGTATTTAAAATCACAAAAGAAATATTAAAATCACCAGAAATTTTCAAAAGTTTAAAGGTGAAGTAGGTATTCCACTCCTTGAATTCAATGACAATTTTCTGCCTTGACATACATGACCCTTATGACCATTTTCATTGTATTAGCAGCTTACAATTTATATTTTTTAAACCAAAAAGCCTGAGACAACAGAATATTAGCACAGAAATCAAGACAAGCTTTGGAAATAGGCATAACACAGTTAAGTTTCTTAAAATACGGCCCTGTTTCACAGACCACAGTGATATCTACCTTATCAGACAATCTTCTGGGCACACAAGCTCTCCTTTGGGTCTTTTAGAGGCTTCACCTACCTCAGTTCTAATAAAAGTATGACCTCTATCTACAAACTCAGTCAAGCCTGCCTCCGTAAGCTCCTGTACCTACACTGCGTTGACAAAGCCCAGCAAAGGCTGCCAGTTGCAGGGGCCTGCCCTCCACACTAACCTCTAGAGCCTGAAAGCAGCAGGCACAGAGCTCCCCGTGCACCACAGCGGGTGCCTCTGCCCTGCTCTGCGCTCCCCTTCCAGCGCTGAGTATCTCACCTGGCCCCAGCGACAGATTGCAGCGCTGCCAGAAGGGGAACACAACAGACAGTCTCTTTACCATCCCATACATTGCTGTCACAACAGCCCCTCACCTCCGTAGCTTCTTGTCCCTGGCCCCTCCACTGCTGCTGGGACAAGAGGAGCCCTGGGGGAAATGTGGGGTGAGGCCGTGGTCCCCCGAGACTGAGGCTGCAGCAGCTCAGCAGCCTGTGGCTTCGCCTGGCTCTGGGAGGCTGGTGGTTGAGACAGCTGGTTGGCAGCAACAGGAGAGACAGTCCCTTCGTCCCTGTGCTGGAGGGATGCAAAGCTGAATTTTGCTGACACTGCTGGCAGAATATGAGCACTTTCACTCCTGAGTCATCATTAGCACTCGCCTTGTTTTCCATTTTGGCAGACCAGAGCATTAGGCATTAAAACTACATCAATCACAAAGCTAAACCTAGGAACCAGCCATCATGTTTCTGCCTCCCGTGCCCAAAGGCCATTGTATTGGCTTCCCATCATCTTGCCTCTCCCACTGTCCTCTTCAGCACATAGCTCTAGCAACAGTGAGAGGAGGCTTCATGAAGCAATAGCAGTAAAGCAAAGACCATCATCTTCCAATAGAAAGGAAAGCCTGAAAAATGTCCTGCAAACCATGACCTTTAAAAAGGGATGAGTAAAATGAAGCACAGAACAGAGATCTTTGAAAACAAGCTTGAGCCTTCTGAAGTGGAATAGTGAGAGAAATCTTGCACCAGCATAACGAGGACTTTTGCACAGCCGAACTGAGCAAGGATCACTGAGGAGGCTCCCTATCCTAATGAAAGGTAGCAAATCTGCAGATGATATTATTAAAACCATCCTTGAGCTGCTGGAAACTGATTCAGTGAAAAATTTATCTTTTTAGCGAGAGGCACAGTTAAAAATGTAGGAGGTAAATGCTATGGCTATAGACTTCTTATATTAACAGTACGTAACTTCAAATGAAAGAGACTCTGAGTACAGCTTGACAGCGAGATGACATGAATGGGCTGTAAAGCTCCGCTCCTCAGAATCAGGTTCAACAGACCCTGCCAGAAGAATGAAACAGATGTTTAGAAACCCGTCAAAAATATCATACTGAAGGCGTTTGCGTAGCAGGGAAGTAGGTTCCTCAGAAACCCAGCTGGGAGGCAGACCTCTGGATTTTCCTGTGCTGTGTGACTTTAAAGAAGTTTAGGGAAAAAATTACATTTGTTATGGTAAAAATTTAGTTACACAGGATAAAGTCAAAGTCCCAAATGAACAGATCAGATTGGTAACATGACTTTATTTCTAAATGTGTAGTATCAAATATAAAAAATCTCAAAGCTATCTGCCCCCTTCCCAGCAAATTGGAGGTGTGTTTACTGCCCCTGAGCATCAACCTCTGAACTGTAAGGAACTGTGATTTATTTTTGAGCTGATGGTCTTATCCTCTACCTTTCTAACATCTTCACAGCTTCCCAGTGACAGAAAAACAGAAAGAAAAGAAAGTAGAGGGGCTGGAAATGCTCAAGCTTGGAAGAGCTTGCTGCTGCTCTTCCAGGCGTGCTGCAGCCATCCAGCTGACAGGAAAGGGTTTGCAAATGGCAAGTGAGAGAAGGGTAGCAAAAAGCCCACCGTGTTTCTGTGATAATGCAATGTAGGGTTTACTTCTTCACTGGGAGTTAGTGTTACTGGTATAATTATCACTTTCTCACATCCACAGCTGCCTGGTTGCTGCATTTTCTTTAGGGCAGTGGTCACTAAGACATCCCTCGCTCCGCTCCTGACTGATCTCTTTCCATCACAAACAAAACAAAAAGGAGAGTAACGGAGATCTGGAGTTCACCTGCTACAGAATGAACTGCAAAAGAGAGCCTGTTGTTTTTTTGGCCACCTTATTCTCATTAAAACCAACAGGTGTTTTGCTAAAATCTAGTAATGCTGTTTGAAAATGTACCAGCTAATACCAAGGGTGTAGCTGCTCACCTGCTCTATCTGCAAAGAGGGTGTGCAAAAACCTACTGTGAACCATCTTCCGTACAGACAAGCTGAGATAACATTTGAGTTGTCATGCCTATGATTATTTTCTTGGTGACTTGACATTTTACACATTTTTCAGGTTCTAAAAACAAAATGTTAAAACTCATGAAAAATATATAGTAGCAGATGGCAGGGACTATTACTGTGAGTTTCAATTAGAAACACTGAAAGAGAAGCAGGGACGAGGAAAAGCCTGAAATTTCATTTCTAAATGCTATTCTATACAGTTAAGGTAAGCCGGTGATATTTATTTTATGATTGCTTTATGAAACGTCCCTCTAGGTATGAGATGTTACATAAATATGCTAGTAACAAAGAATATATTTTAGAAACTGTTCAGTAAAATCTTCACGTGTTTATAAATAATTATTTAGCATATTTGTTATACTTCCACTGGTACCTGTAAGGAAAATAAAGTGCTGGATGCGTAATCACTATTAGGTACACAACTACAATGGAGTATTTTCTTTTAAACTTTTCCTAGCTCACATATAAGGTTTAGGAAATTTCTTACAGCAGAAGTCAAATGTGAGAATTCAATATATGATGAGAGACCCCTTTGTTCTCCAACAGCCCCAAACAATCTCAGAAAAGGCCCTGTTACTATCCAATGAATAGATGAAATTTGCCCTGACAGTTTAGAGTTCTCCCAATCCTTGCATCTGACATGTTTATAGTATAATGAAAGGAATATAAGAAATCGTGTATGTTGTAAATAAAGTCGGATTCTCAGGTGATTAATCAGCTCAGCAAATGTAAGCTGCTGTAACTGCCAGTGGGATCTCATGAAATTTTGAATTTAAGAGAAAATGGGCTTTAGGATCACAAACAGAGCAGCAGGAGCCAAGAGAATTACTATTGAATTGAAATATTCACACAATGAAAATGCATGAGAATCCCTGCCCTCGTATATAGATGGTCTCCTTTCTCGACAACCATAATATTTAGCTCTTCTTATCGCTTTTCATTCAGAAACGTCAACTATGTTTACAAAATAAACAGTTTTATTTCATTTGTCTCCTCTTGCAGAAAGGACAGAGACACAGACAGATGACATGGGTTGTCAAAAGCTTTTGCTCACGTAAATCAGCAGTAAAACCAAGAACAAAACTCCTATTGCCAAACTTGCTTCCCGTCTCCATAGCCAGGA
Source organism: Anas acuta (assembly GCF_963932015.1). Taxonomy (NCBI): domain Eukaryota; kingdom Metazoa; phylum Chordata; class Aves; order Anseriformes; family Anatidae; genus Anas; species Anas acuta. Next base: position 75,571,929 of record NC_088982.1, on the reverse strand, counting down.
AACCATTTTTCTTCATATACCTCCTTGTATGATTTCACTTTACAGCCTGTCACAGAGATACCAGAAGTGTCAACTTGTCTTTGGTAAACAGACAGTAGCAATTTCTTCAGCATCAACAGATTTTTCAAACCCAAACATCTTGGCTGATCCAACAAACAAGTTGGGAACGCTAATTCTGTTCTACAGAAAAGGAACTATTGCGTATTTCTGTAGTCATACCAACGTATTTATGACTATTTTCTTCCTCAAAAGCTGTTGGAGAACTTAGACACCTGAAAAGCAAAACAGTTCGTAACACTTAATTTTACTTGTAATCACTTAACTAAATTGGCAAGGAAATAGACATAGCCTCACAATGCTGCAGCATTAAGATACTCAACTTCAAATTAGTACCTGCTTTCATGCTGGTAAGAAAATGAAAGCTTCATAATTTTCCAAGAATGTCTGACCTTCTGACCTTTCTTCTTTTTCCAGGAAAAAGTCTCATTTCCAGAACACTTGCTTTACTGTTTCATATTACATTAGGAATTACTTCGCTTCTTACGTCATACTGGCTCTTTATAAAAGGCAAGGATTTTCTGAAAAGCTAAAACAATTTAGTAAGTACAGTGTGAAAGCACGTGAGTGCTTTAACCTATGTTAAGCCCTGCAAGAGAGAAGAAACAGAACTAAAGCTACTTTGACTTCTAACTGGAGGTCTTAATATAGGGCTTTAACGAGCTGTAACTGATGTGATGTGCTTTTACTGTACACTTCTAATGCCATTGTTTTGCCTTTCCTGAGCTTGTCCAAGCTCTGAGGAAAGCTCTGCAACTGAAGCTGTCTGGGTATGTACAAGCACACCACCTGCCTCCCTCCATCCTTCCTTTCTGCAACATCCAACCTTTCCTGAAGTTCCTATCCACATTGCAAATTCACTTGCCTAAAAGAAAAAAAAAAAAAGAGACAGTGGGGGAAGAAATAGAGAAGTGAACGTAACATAAGACTGAAGTTTGCATTTATGATACATTCAAAAGTATTGATTTTTAGAGCACTATGCTTTTTTTCAGCAGTTCAACAACCACTATTTAAAACTTCCCACGTGGACTTTGAGGTTTCTCCGTTATATTTTGCATACCAGCCCCGAAGCTTTGAAGCAGTAGCAAGGTGTCCAGCGTTAGAGGCGAGACATGGCTCGGTGTGGCAGCACGGCACAGAGCAGAGCCCAGGTTAACAACCCATGCCTCAGTACCAGCTTTGGGCTTCTTCTGACACTGCTGGGGTTTTATGGCAGAAAAGAAAGAAGAAGAGACACACTGCCTAGGGAGGGGAAAGATGAGGAGAGCTGAAAGGATCCATTAGAAATGTTGCAGGAGTGTGATAAGGGACTAAGAGTGAGCCCTGGTGATAGAGCAACCAGGAGATGGGAAGGCAGAGGCAAGAAATTGGGGTTTTGGAGGCAGCATGGCAAGGAGAAACAGAAGGCAGTGTCAATAAGGGTCCCTCCCAAATGGCTGGGAGTCATTATTTTATTAGACAGACTATTTTGCTTCTGAGGAAAAATGTTTCCCTCATGATAAATTATGTATTTCAGAACATCATTAAAATTCAGTATCTATTCTTCCTGGATTTCCAAGACTATCATCTTGACACCCATTACCATAAACATTTAATCTATGCAGGAGAAAGAATAATTGCTTTGGGTATACCGGGTATATTTTGATATCCTTCAAACAAAAGGAGAAGACCACTTACATTTTCCCTGCGCTTAATTCTCTTAACAGAGTTGATGCTACAGAGAGGGCAAGGGAAGAAAACTAGAAAAATCTCCAGCCTTTTCAGCAAAGCGTTTGTCAGGCAGAGTCCATGAATTATGAACAGACCCTAAAGCATGTAAGCATGGAGAGGACACTGCTCTACAGTTTGGCAGAAGCAAGGTGTCCAGGAGGACACAACCCAGCAAAGATGACTGTTGAAATAGGGATGGAAAAGCTAAGCTGCTGATGGTAATTACGTTCAAGTTTATAAGGCATCAGATTCTAGGTGAGCTGAGGACAACTGTGCCTGCTATTTTGTATAACAAAATTAAAATAGGGAAAAAAACTTTAAGATACAGTAACTTACAGAAAAAATAGTCTTTCAATTAAAAACAGATTTTGAAAAGTCTGCCAAGTACTTTAGAAAGTTAATTTTCTAAAGTTTCAACTGTTAATAGTTGAAAAGTACCATACACCAGCAAGATGCCTGTTTGCAAAGTATATGGTACAAATTAAAACAGAAAATGTGTGCAAAATTCTTTCAGGAAGAGTTTAAGTCCCTGGTGTTACTTAAAAATCATTATGGTTTACTGACAGATAGCTTCTACCTGCAGCAATTAGCTAACCGGAGTACCTCAGAGCCCAAATCTTTAATGTGCAGGACAGGCAGAGCTCCCACCGATGGCATTAGCTTGGACTGTTTGCCCCATACATTCATCTGAGGATCTTAACAGACCTCCCGTAAATATTAGGGACCATACCCAACAGTTAAAGAAGTCAGTGCAAACCTTCTCAATAAATTCAATAATGTGGCAACTCTGCTTCTCTTCGAAGTGTTAATAAACTGAGGTATCACGCTGAAGCCTGATTGCGTGCATCTCATTTTCACAGTGTCCAATATGATACACAGCAGACCTGATTGTCAAAAAATTCAGGGGAGACACCTTCAATTTGTGCACATGAATACTGTAACCGTGGTGACATGCAATCTTGATACAGGGATCTAAATTTGACATCCACTAAAACATACTAAAAATGCACAAGTAGCCACTTTTGATACAAATCATTTGAGACATTTTAAGTCTTCTATCAGAACACACTGTTTTAACGATACTGGGTCTTCCTTTGGAGGCTTTTTTTTGTCACAAATAATGATCTTGATGATGGTCCAATTACACATTTTTAAGCAATTAGGCTCTTTCATCTAGATATAGCATTTGTACAATTAAGAGACTTAAGAAATACTTCTAAGTTCTTTAGTCAACTTCTCACTTCTTGGAGGTTGAGATAACAGCTAATGAGAATAAGCTAATTATGGCAAGGTAAATTGAAGGTTTTAAATACTTGGTGCCAATAGTATTTAATAAAGTAATGTAATTAGCATGCTGTTTTCGGGATTCTGCATTATTAGCTCTTAATTAAACTGTACTTTGACGAAAGAGGTGACTAGCACTAAACAGCTAAATGATCTCATTATCCCGCAGTTAAGAGAAAAAGAGCCCTGCATTTCTTTTAATCAGAGGTCAAAACACCTAGGCCAACTGAAGTAGAACTAATACACACCCTAATACTGCATAGGATATTTTTCCTGAATTTTGGTCAGACAGAATTCAGTGGAAAGCTTGTGGGTTCTTGCATTTTTGTCTAACACATCATCTGCTTGTGAAACAACACATAAGAAAAGGTAAATTCTCAGTATAACAAACCAAAGTAAGAACAAAGTAACTCTAAAGTGCTTTTAAAATCTCCTCATACTAATCCAGTTAAATTCTTGTAAATTGGCAATTGTTGATGAACTAGTACAGCTGGAAACTGAGGTCTGTTAGCCACGGTGCAAGCATTCAAGTGCCCTGTACTGCAAACCTGTACATACACCACTCAGCTGCCTCAACTCTGAGCACAGACCAGCTCTTAGGGTGACAGATCCTCTGAGGGCGCTCTTAGGGTCAGATCCTATTCCAGTCCAGCTCTTGGCCACTTTGCTGTGACTGCTTAGTCATGTTTGTCTACACCACATCCCATCAGCAGCAGAGAAGGTATACAAGCTATTTATCGATTCCTGTAGACACTTTTCTTGGTAACTGCAAGTGTCAGGCCTTAACTACTCAGAAGCAAACCATTTCTACCTTTGCATCTCCTCTTCAGACAAGAGGCACTTCGTACCTGGTTTGGTGAGATGCATGGTATTTTCTGTCAAAGAATTTTCTCAAAGAAGTTAGAACATCAAGGCTATTCAACTCAAGGGTGCCTGTATTTTACAGAAGTATTACCCAAGCTCCTAATACTATATTCATTATTAGCATCTTGGTGTCTTATTTAATGCTTCCTTCCAGCTTTCACCACTGGGCACAGCAGTCAACATTTGGCTCAAGGACCAGTGGCTTGTGTGGCCACTGTGTGGCTCCATGTAGCTGCTGAACGTACCCAGAAGGTTCAACACGAAGAATTTCCAGGCTTAATCTCTCCACAGGAGAGACTCCAGCGGCCTCACTAGAATCCATACCAAGCAGCAGCAGCCATGCAATTACATGTGCCCTATTTGCACGCTATTATCCGTGGCTGTATGACCCCATCCAAAATGCCAATGTTTTTAGAGACGCAAGTTAGATTTCAGGCCCACCTTCTCACTCATGGCCTGCACACAAAACAGTAAATTTGTTCCAAAAAGCTTGCCTTATAGATATTCGTCCCCCAAACCTATTCCTACCATACAGTAGCCTGTGTTCTCTCCCACACTGCTACCTACATGTAGGACTCACCTCTCTTCACGTTTCCAAAGCCCCTCCATCTAGACGAAAAAGAGACAGTAGGTGCCATGGGCACAGAGTGCTGATCAGCCAGGGGCAGGTCAAAGCAAAGGAATAAACACAGAGCTCGCTCTGAAAGCTCTGCTCTAGCACAGGCACAGATCTGTATCTGTGTCATATAGTGCCCCGATTCCCCAGCAGCCAGGAGGAATTCAACCACCCTCAAGAGCTGTCCCTGTCTGTCACATCTGATTGAAACTGGCCAGCAGGTTCAAAAGTCATTAGACTGATGGATTGACAAAGGCAAACGGGAATATTAAAAATGCATGGTTTCTTCAGGAAAGGAAAGTTAAAATACGGTGTCACTGTTGTATACGTCAAGCCCCAACAGTCCGTGACTATGTCCTTCTGAAAAACTCTTCTTTCTTCAGCATCAGGATTCTCAACCTCAGTGCCTGAGCCTGGATATACTCAGACTGAGCTGTCCCATAAGCCCAAAAGCTTGTGCTTCCTCTTCAGCGGAAGTTTAAACAAACAAGAATTTGAAATTTTGTCTAAATCTTTACACAGCTGATCACAGCTCAACAGTGGGTCGTATTTATCTATTTTTCCAGAGCATATAAAATTTTAAAGCAGTTAAAATTTTACATTTTTCCAGCATTAAGGGTGATCACTACACAGTAACTGCAATTACAAAATAAACTTATGTGGCCACACAAAAACTCAGATCTCAGACTAAGGAAAAACAAGTTGCAATTTAGGTAGCTTGAAAAAGTGGATATCACATGCTATGTCTAAAACACTGGTACCAGACAAAGAAAGATCCTTCGGTGTTTTTCTGTTCCCCAGGTTATCCTCTTTTTTCCTGGTAACACTATGGCTTCTAGACAAGCACAATAATATTTGTACTAATGTTCAGCTGTATATAATGGAGAACAAGTAAGGGACTAATAAATGAAGACTCGATAACATGAACATTACAGTCCGTTCAGAAATAGGTTTCTTGTTTCTTTCCCCATTCCCCTCATGAAGCCTAGAAGATGCCTGAGCTTCTCTTGCTACTCAGTCTGTGTAAAACCACCTACCTACCCCTCTGTCCACCTTTGATTCTTGTCTTGGGTGAGTTGATGCCCAGCAAAGCTTTTTCTATTTGTGCTCCCACCTTTATTGCCAGAAGAAAAAAAATCTTTGACCAAAAAGTTTCATCATCTCTTTCTGTCTCAAAGTTTGATGTCAGGAACAGCTGGGAATTCAGCCTGCTCACCAGCTAAGAGTCACAAATAACTGTGTTTTTAACCCTTATTCTTTTCAGTAGTTCCCAGATTGTCGAGTGAAAATCCTGTTACATCACCAACGATATCAAAGAATTGACAGAAAATGAAAAAGCAAGAAAGGAAGGCCAGCATGAAACAGCTGGCATATAAATCTTCTCAAGTCCTGTGCTTTATGATAAGTAGTCAACACAGAAAGACACAGTAGGAACTTCATTTACCTTAACCTAAGTTTGGATAGCTTCATAGGCTACGTGTATGTATTATGTAAGAGTCAAAAGAGAAACACTCTAGCAGAGAAAAAAAATCAGGATTTTTGGTGAAACATGAGACATTAATAAGAGAAACAGAAGGAGAGGATTTAGTTTGAAGTGTTAATATACCTCTCCTGGTTTTGCATGAATGTCCACATTTCTGAAAGACAAGATTATAGAAGCTAGAAGCAGGTAAATATCCCAGCTGACAAAATCCCACATCTGGGGACTCAAACCAACATACAGGGATCTAAACTGAACTCCACATTTCATTACACTGTACAAGTGTGAGAGTACATCTTAGTACAAATTCCTTGCCAATATTATGCTGCTTCCAATAGCATGTTTCATCCTCTCTTGTTGAATCTAATTTTTAAAGACTTACATAATCCTTTTACTTCCTTTTGGATATTACCCTCTATTCAGCCACACGCTATTAGAAAGAACTTCGAGCAGTTCCTCAGCCAACACTTAAAACATCTCAGTGCCTCACATCAAATAATGTTTATCCAGCCTCATTGCTTACACCCTGCAGACATCTGTAGCCTATTGCTTTTTGCTTTGGTCACCATCACTTGCCAAGTTCTTTAGCCTTTACTTTTTCAGTCTTAGCTCAGAAACTTCCTGACTATGCCGGTGTCTCCGTCTAAGCAGTTTCTCGATGGTTCTGATTAAGTGGTGCAGAACTGAGCACAGTCTAGAAACCTCTCTAGAAACCCCTTCAAACTCCTTTTTTTCAAACTCCTTCTCGGTTCTGTTAGAGTTCTGTCAAAGGTAACTCTAAGTTACCTTTATTCCAGGTGAGTTTTAAAATGGGAGCAGAGGCACTTGAGCTATTCCCAGGAGTGTGAAACATTGAAAGCAGACCTGCACGAGAGCTAGATGTAGAGCTATGTGGCTTGTGAGGTCCACAAAATTTCAACCAGTGTTCTCAGACCTAACCTGGCACATCTGTACAGCACGGCATGGCCTTTGCCATGGGAATTTACTGACTTGGGTTAGAATGAGTTCATGGATTCCTACTTTGCAGTCACTGACCTTTTATTTTTCTCCTCCATTTGTACTTACAAATGTATCAATCATAGTCTTTTTTTTTTTGCAATATACAATTATATTTATGGTTTATTCCCACTATGAAGCTATATTCTAAGGGGCAATTTTAATTCATCTCAAGGGCTGTAAAGTGTCAGAAGGAATCTCCTAAGTATTTTTAAAAAGTGGTCATTAAATCTTTATGCTCTGTCAAACATTTTTTTAAAGAGGAAGTAACACTTTATCTTGTTTTATCTTATTAAAAGACACTGAAGTTTGCAAAGAAAAGGGAATTGGAAGGAGATACAGCACTTATTTCACAAGGAATTACAAACACACTGGCAAGTTACTGAGTTTCTTTTACTTGGTTTCCTAAGCATGGTCATTCAGAATCAGTCATGCAGTTGCATGGACTTCTTGCAGACTGAGCAAGTAATAAGTAAGGACATTTTCAATGCAGTTGTACTGTACCAGCAGCTATGGAAACACAGCCCCACTTTTACTCCTCACTCTTCTCTTCTTGCCACTGTGCCTTCTTCATATGAAGCAAGCGAGAAGATGTTAGGCCCGATTTTGTTTTACAGTTCATTATTGATTTTTATACGTCTGCACTGTGTTTCTATTTGGTCATGAAAGTTTTATTCAGTTCTGTAAGCAGCAGGAATTTGACAGCAAACTTGTCATTTGAAAAAAGCCCAGAATAAATCTTGCAGCAGTCACTCATACAGTGATAAATCTGTACACTTCTGCAATAAACTGTAGTTGCATTGTTATTATTTGTATTACCTAAGTGCTTCTGAATGCCTTTGACATGCACAGAGGCTTAATAAGGAAAGGTGCAAACAGAATAAAAAGAGCCTCTGACCTAGAGAGCTTGATGCATAACAAAGGAGAGGGACTGACAAGGCAGCTAAGGCATACATTGGCTGGATAGCAGTTCCAGCACAAAATCACTCCTGAATTAGGATGCCACGCATGCGGTAGGAAGTTTGAACATTGCCTCAGGTCTGGTGCATTAACATTGAGAAGGTACTTACAGGGCTTTGATGTCCCTCAACTTCCATTTTTCTTTTACTCTCTGGATGTTGTTATTCAGTGAACAACAACGTTCAGCTTTGAAAGTACTGATCTTGAAACTTTGAAAAGGCTTTTTCAGCAGAGAACTCTCCAGCAGAGTTGAACGCCTTACAGCACACACTAAGGTTTCAGTATGTCTTGACTCACATTTCACTTTATAAATTTTGGAATGACAGGTTTTGTTTTCACAGCCATATGGATCAATCCAAACAGAGCTGAGCTTAGGTTATGTTGACAATACTCAAAGTAAAGTGTGCAGAATTACACGTGTTTTCATCTCATCCATGAAAATATTCACATACATTCCTCAAGTATAAGTTTCTAAGAAGAGAGAAGACAACAGGACATGCTAGCTCCATGGCTGCGAACCAAACATGATCACTTGCGTATGGCATGCCTGGTGGACAGAAGCATTTGGTGTGGATTTCTCTCTAAGTGAAGCCTTATGCTCAAGTGTAAAGATAATCTCTGCATAATAAACCAAGTCAAGGGAAAAGCAGAAATTGTTAGAAAGCTTTCAGTTAGCTCACTTGATCCTATGGGAGCATAACTGCCTAATTTTAAATAAAATAGGTCTTACAACACACAATTCCATTAAGAACAGGAATGAAACTACAAGATGCAGACATCGCTAGTAAGGTAACTCATTCAGCCTAAGAATAAAGTATTCACCACTACCCAGAAAAAGCAAATTAAAAAATGAAAAAGATTACTGTAACTGCTAGAAACATATACAGGACTGCATCCCTACTGCACATCTACTTATTTGGGAAGTCAACAGTAGATTCATAGAAGCAATTTACTTTGGTAAGTCAGGAAGTGTGCTAATTATAAAAGCTGTGAAGTTACATCAACACCAAAAAGCGCAGCATTTTTTTTTCCAGTTGCACAGCAATTAAACTGCAAGACCTGGGATATACGTAAGCAAAGAAGCAGTCACTTCACAGGGATGCAGGCAGGAAGCACAGTATTTTTTCCCCTTTAAATGTACTTAGAGTGGTTTAACCTCTGGGCAAAGAAATAATGGGATCAATAACAACCTTGTCCTAAGAATACTAATGAGCTTCCTGAATGGCAGCAAATCACTATGGGTGGAAGGAAGCACTCCTGCCATATGTCATGTGTGACAGTCCTTAGAGCATTCGCCCTCATTTGGTTATAAAAAGGGAGTCGTATTTCTTCTCTCTATTACTTCCATATGGCAGCTGCTAGAACCACAGCACATTAGTTAAATTGAAGTAACATTTCAGTGGAAGCACACATGTATCTGAAGATTATCGCAAAAAATCAGGAACTTCCTTTTCTTTAATCTCTGTAATTTTACTAATGGCATTATAAGCAAAAACTTGAGAAAGTACCATGTACCAACGCTATATGGGAACATGTGGAAAAAGACCCACTGAGCAAGCAAGAAAGGTAGAACGACTGCAATCAAACAAATGAGGAGTTATAGCAAGAAGTCCGTGGCTTCCTTTCCAGCAGTGGCCCTTTCTCTTCTACCCTACATTTTAAATAATTCCTTTCCTGAAAATAAATTGATTTAGTCTCAAGTCATCTACTGAAAAGCATCTGCTCTCATAGATAGCCTAACAAAACTCACATGTGTTCAAGTAAAATACCAACTGCGGAAAATCCTGAGTCTTCATTAGCCACACTCTCGGATTATTTGATTTATTTTTTTTAGTACATGAGTATTCAGTCAAGTTGCTAAAGATGCAATTCATGAGCCAGATCAAATGGAAAACTATGTTTAGCCACGTGTCGTTTTTTCCTTCCTTTTGTCTCTGAGGGTAACTGTATATTTGTTAGAAAAAGGATGGCCCATAACGAGGTGACGCCAGTTTTATATTGTACATTACAGATATTTTTACATGGCTAAGGACAACCTTTAGATTCGCCCCTTGACCAGATAGAAACAGCTTTTAAGACATGTCCTCCAGAACCCCATCAGCAAAATAAACAAAAGCAAGCTATGAATTCCAGCAAACACAGAACCAACAGAAGACGCTAAACTCACAGGAGGGATGAAGCTTAGTTTCTGTGTATCAGATGCAGAACTAAAAATTAAAGCTTCCTCATGCTTAAAGCACCAACACAAATTGATTCTGAGCAAGAAAGATGAACATCTGCAGGTCAACCAGCGCTTACTTCCACATTCGTAATACGGAGCAATATGGCTTAGACACACAGCACACTTTTCACAGCTGTTGTGCCTGAGAAGATGTGTACAAATGAACAAAATAGTTCAACCAGATAGTGAGAATGGGTCAATACAGTTACCCTTCAGGCAGAAGAAGCACAGCTGCCAGTGCTGCTGCTGCTTGACACACACACCCTACACATTCTGAGGACCACACTTGTCCCACAGCCCCAGGGAAGCAGGCATCATCATTTGTGCAAACATGTCTGAACCTTCTGGAAAAAAAAGGAAGAACATTGCCAGCCCCGCAGATCACCATACTGCTTGGACATCAGTGGTGACTCAAGCACTGCCCACATCCCAGTCCTTCCCAGATATAATACGCGTATGAATATTAACATCAAGCATAGACCAGGAATATTTTAACACACACAAAAAAAAATGGAAGTCTGCTCTCCTTTGGCCTGACAGTCCACAGAGAGGCAATGCAGATCCTGGCTATTATTAGACACGTGGTTACTGTGCAAGGTTTTTGTCTTTGTGCATTTAATACAGCAGATAAACCATGCAATTAATCTTTGTGCCAAGCTCGTTCCATTGGGTTTGGTTGTTTCTAGTGGTACACAGGTGCAGAGAGGGAAGAGCAAGGATACACAAAAATGCACAGCACTGCCCTGGCAATCCCAGGGGTAGGTCGTGTGAGAAAGACCCAGCTCTCCTCTCTCCTGCCACTCCTTTGCAGCCTCTCTCCTCTGGTCAAGGAGTTTTACACAGCTTTCTGTTCAAACATCAGTACACTCCTTTGAAAACAAATGCTGCCCTGTGTTGAGCAGCAGTTGCATGAGCCTTGCTGTATTAAGATTCACAGAAGTTGGTACATAAACCAAATTGCTTTAATAAGTCACATGTTAAACTGACTGGTAAAGTGTTACATAAGCTGGTTGCAGCCCATAAAATACATAAAATAATTTTATAACTTTTTCTGAAGTTGTATTTTCGGTCTGAGCTCCACACTCCACAGTACTGTATCTGAACCAACATGCTCCAGAAGTTAAGTCAGACTTCCTAAGGCATCAGCCAGCCAGAGAAACATCAGTTTCTATTATTCCCTTTCTTTGCCTCTTTTTAGGCGTGTACTTTCTACTTATCATTACGGTGAAGCCAGTATAAAATACCATAGGAGCTTCAGATCAAATTAAGATAAAACGTATATACAGACGCAGTAAATGCATTGAACACCTGTACAAAGGTAACATGGCTCATGAATTGGGAATATAAAATGATTTATCTAATCGAAAATTCCTAACAAGTTAATTCATGCTGTCATTTAAAGAAGTCATTAAAAAGATCTTCTGAATTTCCCCAGAGGAAAGATTTGCACCTCAGTGCAACTGAATTGACAGAGGCATCTCTGGCGGTTCTGTAACCAACACATTTGATGACTTATCTATCATTTCTTTATTGATAACCTTCTGGGTGATCCTATAGGTAAAGAAAATTAACTTGCAGAATTAGGCTCTCCTGTGACAGGAACTGTCTTGTGTCTTGACAGGAGGGAAAAGACGCTTAATGGGTTTTAAATAATAGTATTTAAATAAACTATACTGACTAACGTGGACAAATTTGCAACGTACAGAATAAACAATAAGCTCTTAGGGGAGAAATCTGGTGCATTAAACAAAAGACAAGGCTACCGCCAAACTGAGGAAATATCACAACGATGACAATGCTGGCTTCGGAACATGGAATGAGATTCATCTGACCAAGAGCAAATGTTTATACTTCATCTTGGTCACTCTAGAAACATTTTATGAGCAACAGAAAAATACGTACTTTAAGGTGCAATTAACTTAACCACTGCCAGCCTAAAGAACTACTTGTATATGTTGTCTACTACATCAGAGCTAGTCCTGCCTTTCCATAGATGTGTACATTATAAACCTCAAAGTCTGGGCAAGATGACAGACTGCGAGTGATGGAGACTAAAACACTATGAATTTATTCTTTCTGGCTAACTCCTCTCCATTATCAGCACACTGCTTGGAACAGATGATATTCAAGAAAATCACTCAAAGGACAGCTCTTGCTGTCTTCAATGCGTATAATGCCGAAAGACTCTGCAGATTCAAGCTTGTATTTCCCATATGCATGACTCCTAACAGATGCGTTGCCTAAGTGCTCACAAAACAGAACAAGAAAAATGTCACCCCACCCCCGAATGTATATGGTTAATATTAAACTTTTTCCTTGGCAATTATAAAAGAATAAGAAAATACAAGTATCACCCATCGCAGTATTTTCACGTGTTAGCATTATCACATTTGTGTTGTTTGTCTACATTACATGACCAAAGATGCTCATTCAGACCAGAATCTTCCCTGACAACATGACCACCACTGATCCAAAACCGAGCACGTGTAAGAGTTACATGTGGAGAAAAAGATTAGCCTTACGTGAAGAAAGTGGAGACATCTCCTGACTTCAGTTCAAACTACCTCTTTTGAAAAGCACATAAAAGACCAGACAAAGAGGAGATCACATAGCTAATGGCTTTAAAAAAAGAAAAGAACCTCACAGTATTCTGATTTTTCATTTTGAAAGCATGATCAATTCTCAAGGAAAGGGCACGTATTGGTGAAATGAAGGAAAAGGTTGACCAACTTATGTCTACTCTATTATGCTCCACCAGTCAGTCAGTAGGAAAAAAAGTCATTTTTAATTTTCCTCCTGATACCAGATGGCTTTTCCCTTGAAAAAAAATCTCAGTACTTTACAGTCTTCCAAATTTCAAAGAGTAACTAACAAAAAGAGACTATATTAAATTAGTTGACTGTCAGTGGGGACAATCATGGTCTATTAAGATAAACTTACTTTGTGGATATCTAGATAGATTTTTTCTGTACGTCCATTTTAATGAATTATTTGCACTGCTGAGACTAAAAGACACAAAGAAAAAATGTAATGCTGTCACAGCATAATGGTCTCTCCTGCTAGACAGATATTAAGAGGAAAAAAAGAACTACTGAAAAATGAATGCTGAGATTACATTACGGTGTTTAAATTCAAAGTGGGAGGCAATTAGACTATGAAAATGTTCTCTCCCATTATTTCTATTATTCCAGAGGACGATGAAGTAAATAAGTATGAAGATGGATGGTTGTTGCTGATACAGTGACTGCTATTCAGTATGGTACATTGAAGAGCTATGTACTATTGATCTAAGTTTTATATAGCAACACTTGAATCACAAGCAGGTAGTCTAAAAATCTCAAGTACAGTTTCAGGGTTTGGTGGGTTTGTTGTTGTTTGTTTTTAAACTGAAGAACCTGTGACAAAACTAGTATAAAGCTTCATTTGTTGGTTAATACGACAATCCATTTATCAGTTTTATATAATTTGCATTGAAAAACCACGTCAAATGTTTTCCAGAACGGCTCTTTATACCTTGTATCCCTGACACTACGGATACTCAATCTGAAGTAGCACCACTCTGCCTAATAGTGATACAGAAGACACTCATTTTAGAGGGGTTGCTTTTGACTCAACCTCTTTTCAGGCCAATATACATGTATACTACTGAAAAAACTACCACTTAACCTTACAACAGCAATTGTCAGTTATGCTCAACTCCAATTCACGAAATTTAAAGATGAAAACTGTTTAGCCTAACATCCAAACATTGACTATTCGGGCCACTTTGCAAATCTCATTTAAGTACCCGAAGAAGAAATTCCCTTGAAAACCTGGCCTTACTTGCAATCAGAACCTCCCTCCTTGAAGTTCTTCAGAAGCTGGCTGGACACAGTCCCAGGCAGTCTGCTCTTGGTGGCCAGGCTTGAGCAGGGGGCTGAACTACATGGCCTTCAGAGAGTTCAGTACTGAATCACTAACGAGTGATTATTTTTGCTACTTCATCTGTGATAACCCTCCAGTTTCTAAACTTTGCCTTATCCAGTTAGCAGAACCAAACACACAGCTTTTCTGGATGTTGGAAGCTTTTCTAGATTACATTGCATTAGTTAATGGAGCGCATGTAGAAATATCCACATTGCTCAGTCTTACCAGACACGTCTATGTCCAGAAAATTTAAACTAGGAAACAAAAATATTAAAACACAAAAAAGCATTATACCCAATCCTATATTGTTAGTATTTAAAATGTAATCTTAGTAGAAATGAGTTAATTGCAAGTACTGGATATACAATCTTCATTGAGCAACCTCTTTCCACACTTGTGGCACACAATTCTCTGTCACAGTCAACACAACAGAGCTTAGTAAAACGCTCATGTCTAATAGGATGGCATTTATGCACAAATGCACTATACAGTAACTGATTTTCAACTACCACAAATTGATTTTATTTCATTCCTTCCAGGTGTCACTGTGCCACATAGGGTAATTCCTTTGGTATTAATAGTAATGAAGATGCATTGCCCCTGACAGCCCTAACAACACGTTTAATAGAACATTTTAATTTTTGAGTAGAAGAAGAATCTGAAGGGAACACTTTTTCATGTTCCACTGTTTCAGAACACAGTTCTATATAAATGAAATTATCCTACTTAAAAGTTATTTCCACTTGGATATTATTTCTATTCAATTTGACAGTTTTATTTTGGGAAGATAACATTCTGACATACTGCAAATTATTCTTTCAAAACAACACAGTTCATCCTTTTGTATCTGCTTTAATCAAATTTGTCTCAATAGACCCTTCTTTCTGCTAAGTAATTCTGGCAATTTGTCATTTTAGGATAAGTTGGAATGATTATCTTCAGGTGTCATTCACAGAGACAAACAATATGAAACATACTATTTCAAACTGCTACTGCAAGACATAGCAGGAGATTTATGCAGGCTTTATTTAATTTGTTAATAGAAGTTGCTTCTTTTGCAGAACAACAGGAGTTTAGCCATTGACGTGGGTCAGACCTTCCTTACTTTGCTTCTGTGATTTGACTTTGCCCTTAGAAGACTCCCAAAGAACGCTTACCCACCTAACTCAAACGCTGCCACCACCTCCTACACAAAAATTCCGTTTTATTGGAGTATCATCTTCACTCCAACCCTTTCCCATGATTTTTTTTTTGCATAAGGAAAACACCTACTTATCCGAGAGGCATGTTTAATTGCAAATGCAAAGGACATTTCAGAAACTAGCATATGCTGCAAATTTAAAGCAAATTGAAGTAAATACAAGTTCAAGTCTTTTGTTTAATAGAACAGTAAATGCAGGGCTACTGCAGCTTGACAAATACATTAACACTACAAAAAAAAAAAAACACAACAGAAAGCCTAGCTTTTTTTTTTTCTTTTACAATTTTAGCTATCTACTGCATGCAGTATTACTGGAGTGCCCTTCATTGTTCCATATTCCTCTTTCAACATTGAAAGTTTTCACAAAACATTTTCCCTTATTTCTAGTACAAGCAAGGAAAGAATCGGCACCTTATAGACTTTTACCTTCTAAACAAGTACCAGTTTTGCAAGGTGCTTTTTTCCCCCCCATCTGCTTTGTAACAACACTTCACAAAAAGAAAGCAAAGTATACGGTGAGAAATAATGTTATTCCTACCAACCCTGACCTACCACCTCATTCGAACAGCACAATAATGCAGAGTGAAAAGGGACCTTCAGGAATGTACCAACTTAAAATGTTAAAATGGATAATTTAACATTTTTAACATTGAGTCATTTAGTGACAGAACAAGATTTTAAGACCTACATTAACAAAAACTTTGCTTGCAAGCAAGAGCCATAAAAGAGAGATAAAAAAAGGTGAAATGCTGCAACCAACCAACTCCTGACATTTGAAACCTGTTTCAAACAGCTAATAATCCAATCTGTTCTTCAAAATTTATGCTGACATTTACTTTTGTTCACTACATTTACTTCCTGATTATAAGTCTGGCAACATGTACGTTACATACTAATAGATCTTAGGTTCAGCTCTGAAGTCCTGTGCTGTTTCCAAGCAAGCTCTTTTGAAGCATGTGTCATAGGTATCATCGGATTAGAAAGTTAAACAACTTTTCAGATTAGAAAGTTAAATTATTTAGTTAGAACCATGTGT
Organism: Anas acuta; assembly: GCF_963932015.1. NCBI lineage: Eukaryota > Metazoa > Chordata > Aves > Anseriformes > Anatidae > Anas > Anas acuta. The sequence continues at coordinate 75,555,598 of NC_088982.1, read as the reverse complement.
GTTTGGGAGGGGGCAGTGAGAAATGAAAACACTACCTCTCTTACCCCTTTTCTTTTAACAGTTACTTCACAATTAGTCATCTTTAATTTCCTTTTGGAAGAGTATTTTCCATTTATCGTGGAGAGAATGTAATTCAGAGGCGCCCACCACCCAGTTTACAGAACATTGCTCTGGAAGGACTTGTGTTACTTGAGAGAAAACAAGTGATATTAACCAGCGAGTCTTATCATCATATTTTCTTTTTTTATTAACTATAGAAGCAAAGTTGTGTTGACTCTCTTCCAGCCTGGAGCAGGAAGGAACTGCTACACCTGGAGTCAGTGACCACTGAAAGCCAGACACTGGCTTTTCTCTCAAGGCACAGTTTGCATTGCTACTTACTGATCTGTGTCCTTTCTGAGCTGCAACTGTTAGTAACTGTTCACTTCAAAAATAAGATTAAAAAACAGGTACTTTGCTCTAACAACTATTAGTTGCTGTACATAATTTACCTGTACATCGTTGGCGTTCATTCTCGTTCCCTCCTTCCCAACGAAGATGTCATCTATGTCAACCAGAATGTACCTATCCAAGGATAGTCTGAGCTTCTTTCCAGACAGGAAAGAGATGGCATCTATGAAAATCAGTTTGTGCAGCCAAAAATTCAAGTTATTGCCAAAAAGGACTCGTTGAATCCCATCGTGGAGTCCCAGGTCATGAATTACTGTGGCATAGAGAGCACTTTTAGCAGCAGATGGTGAAAGGTTTTCTGGTGTCTTTACTTTTGCAAATATCACTGGTTGGTAAGCTGTATGATTAATCTGGAAAACTGCCCAGTCTTTTCCAAGCAAGGGACCTTTCTCAAGCTTGGAGGACTTAGTCACATGGAGCAATGGGGAATGAGGGTTAATGCAACAGTCTTTAATACCCAGATTGCTGTGCACATGGAAAGGAAAGCCCTTCAACTGGAGGTTCTGCAAGCTGTTCTCATTGCCTTTATGAAATCCAATAATACCTACACTATATTCTATACAGTACTTATCTAGAAGGCCTCTGTTCCAAGAGTCCATATTCACATACTTTAAAATATTTTCATATACTATGAGAGCATATTTGCCCTTATTTTTGTCTATAAGGGCTGGGAGGTCACCTTTACCAGATGCAATCTCAATACGGTACTGAAATCTGCTGGATTCTAAAATGGTTATTATATCTTGGCCTAAGGTTGAATATTGACTTTCCACAAACACCAGCACTACAAGATCTGTTCTCAGGGGATCGATAGGCTTCATGGTCTTCATCTCCATCAGCTTGTATGGCAACAGTTGAAGATCATCACATTCCACTTCTGAAGAGATTTCAGAAAGTTCATTTTCCTGTTTGTAGCCATTATACAAGTAGTATGCAGAAATAACAATGCTCACCATACAAAAAGTGGCCAGCAAAATAACTGTTCTTTGAAAATGTCTGTGAAGTTTCATGATAAAACTCATGTTGTTTACTTGCCTTAGATTGTTCCAAGCATTAAAAATAATCAGATTCTCAACAACTTGTTCCAGTCCTCTTAAATATTTATGTCACCATTGCAGCACACGCATCTGTCTTCCACAAAGCTTTACAGAAGATCTAGTCTAGAAGAAGAGAAAATCACAGATTTAATTGAGGCACCACAGTTTGTAAGCTATCATCACATTGGAACTAATGGAGAAGAGAATCACTGCTAAACCGTTTAGAAGTGAACAGTTCAAAAGCTTTGGTAGCTTTCTTCTGATTTTTTGCATTAGTAGCATTGTTTCTTCCTGCTCCCCATTATTAAAAAAAAAAAAAAATGCAGCTGTCACTTTGCTTTTAATAATAGCACAACACCAAACTATCTCTAAAGCAATTGTGTAAGCACAGAAGATGAAGTTTTAAGAATCTCCACTTCAATCTAACAGAAACCACAACCTAACATTTCAAGCACTATAAGCCTGAGTCCAAGAGCTGAGCAAAGAAGTCCAGCAAGGCTTTGCTTATCTGGCCCTTCCAGAAATGCCACTGGCTGCCATCTACATTGGAATGTCTCTAAATCTCACATGCTCCTCACTCCCTAAGGCTGTGAACCCTGTTTTATGCACAGGAGGCACTGAAACACAAGACATAGTGGCAAAGAACTTACCACTTCCCTTAGATTTTATTTTTATTTTTATTTTTTTTACCCAAACACAAAAAGAACTCCAAATAAACAACTGCTGACAACCCAAACACTGAGGAAGTTTCATAATCTTCCTCCTTCGACACCAGGAAGCTGGGGGAACATTAGTCTACATAATTAAATATATTCTCTCTTACGTCAATTTTGGAAAAATTGGAGAGTCCTTAACCCAATATGCACATTTTAACTGTTCAATATACACCCACTCAGGTATACTATATATTGCATTTGCTGTAGGAGTGTTTTTTTAAACAAAATACAATTTTTCCTTCAGCATTAGAAGCACAAAAATCACATTTTACCAAACAATGTACCTTGTTCTGTATATTGTTGGAAGTGCTATGTATTTCTGCATATTAAAAAAAGCATAGAAAAATTCACCTCTTAAACTTGAGAAAAGAGAGTAATAAATCCACAGCTAACTTAAGAGGCAGATCACCTAAGGACATATTTATGCTCTACCTTGTACCTACTGAAAGCAGTCATTTTTCAAGCCAACAGTACAATTGCTGTCAAAAGTTTCTAATAGAATAAATGAAAGATGTGACAAGCATAAAATAATTAAGTACTAGAAATTATAAAGGAAGCTTAACAGCAGATTTTGGAAAATATTAAAGATACAGAACACGCGGCTGTAACTTCACCATGCAGCACACAATCTGTAATGGCAATGGAATAAACTGCATGTGTATTTAACATGGTCACTTCGTGAGTACTCAATCCTTACCTGCTCTTAAAAAAAATGTATAAAAAAAGGCAGGGTTCAAAAAGTAGAAAAGCTACAAAGGTACAGTCCATATCAAGTATGAACTTTTCTATACAGATTTACAAAGCTAATGATAATAAGTGATACCTAGTCATGCTCTATACCACCTTTTATATATTGAAAAGTTTACTTTTTTTGTTATAACTTTTTATTCCCAGAATGGCTGGCATCCTTGAGTGCTGAATCATGGAGCAAATGATGATCAAAGAATAAGGCAGGCTTGTGATCCAAAAGACCAAAGTATATATTATATTAGTTACAAATCAATAAAGATAAAGGAGTTGGGGATAAAATAACACTAAACAAAACCAAACAACCTGTCACGTACCTGGGCCATTCAACTGCTTCACAATTTAGGATGAGGAGCTCTTGTCAAAAAGGTGGCCTTTCACTCTATGCTATCAGAACAAGTTAAAAACAAACGATATACTTAACAGCACCTTTGTAACTTCCATGACTTTAACTAAAACCCAAAGATTGATGCTCCCAGTGCCCGGTACATAATGAGCACAAAGTAACACAAAGTGAGAAGGAAAATAAGATAAGGGATAAGAGAGAAAGTACATGGCACACTATCTATCAAAACAGCAACATTGAGCACAAAGAGTAATTAAGCATACGTAAACTCATTCATAATTCAGACTCCCTTTAATCCTGTGTATCACCAGATAAGCCCACCTCATGGGCATATTCTACGCTTCTCAACTTCTACGCTACCCTTTCTGCTTTTGGTGGACTTAAACCTGGCCTTGAATCTTACCTGCAGCTGGACAAAGCTTTATACATAGCTTTTGGACAACAGTCTTGCCTTTCACCTAGAGATATAGACACATTATTCACTGTTAACCAAAAACAACGTTATTTGTGCCTGTAGAAACTGGTGGCATGCATCTGCAAAAAAAGTGTAAGAATGCACGAAGACCAAACTGAAAGATCCAAAAGTACCTTTAGAAGAACTCAAAAGAATATTTTAGTATTGAGCTGTCTAATTTTATTATGCTAACTTCAGGAACATCAATTCAGGTATCTCTTTCTCTGCTATTTAATCTGCTAAAACGTCAGATGATAAAGAAGCAGCTGCATTTTACTTAAATGAGTAAAACTTGATTTTTTAAGACATGTTTCCAGACAGATGATATTTGTTATGAGCACAAAGGATTCTCAAATAAAACCATTTTTTTTTGTTTGTTTTTTTAATCTCCAATGCAGTTGACTGAATGCCAAGAAACTCAATTTTAGTGGCTAGAATTAACGCTTCCTGCATTCTGGGCAAAACTCCATATGCCTGCCTATCCACATACCTGGTTTTCTTAACCCCACAAACAGCTTAGGTCTGGTCAGTATACAAGAGAGAGGTAAGAGCCTGCGAAGTGAAACTCTTGCTGACCAAACCACCATCACTTCCCTGAATAACAGTTGGTCACCGAACAACCAGCAGCACGGTGCTTTCTTTCAGTCCCAAGCTCCTCTAACACAGCCCTAAATAAATACTCCTGTTCTTATGACAGAAACCCCTCAAGTCATATCAACAGGAGGCTCCCACCAGCACAATCTTGATGTTCCTTTCCTCACCAGCCTATGCTCCTTACCAGTCACCTGAACTTGACAATCCTGCCTGGAGCAGGTAAAATACACAGTGCCCTTAGCTGATGGCACAAAAGGGCTGACCAGATGGAGCAGCTGTAGACACAATTGCTTCTATGAGGTAATACAAGAAGGAATAATGAGATAATACTCAAGGAAATAACACTCAGTGGCTGCTCAAGGAAGAAGGAGGTGCATTTGAAATATTTGCAGCAAGGATGTCCTAATGCACCTCCATGGAGCAGAAAATTTGGAGGCAGCCCAGAGACCTACATTATTTATTTATTTATTACAAGAAAGCCCATGCCATTTTATCCTTGGCTCCTAATTGCAAGCATCTCCTGGGGCTACAGAGAGCAGCAGCAAGCAGGAGTGGATGGGAACGCTAAGACAGATCCAAGGTCTGACTCTGAGGAATGAAGAATTATCTGAGACCAGCAGAACAACAGCCAGACCTGGCATCCTCAACACTGAGAACAGGAAGGAAAGAAGGAAGGAGAACGAAACACAATAAGCAAGCTTAGCTTATTAATTTCATTGGAGCCACACTGATTTACATGAAAGGAGGACATGGTCCCACCTATATCTTGAAAAGGGGTGCCAGGTAATATACAAATCCAGTGGTCCACAAAGGTCTCACTGAGAGAAGTTTTTATAAGTAAAAAAATTTGTATATTACTTTTCACAGTCTGAAGCAATAAAAGCTGCCTCAGTGTTCTGTGTCCAGAACCCTGTTATTTTAGAAGAATTTGCATTTGATCTCTTACAGAATTTTGCATTTTTATATGGCCATCCAAAAACTGAGACCAGTACCTTTTATCTATTTTGTTGTTCCAAGTGTAAAGTATTAAAACATCTCTTTAAGGTGAAAACTGGTAATAAAAATTATTTAATATATATTTGAATATTTAGAATTGTGTTTTTTAACTTACAGACTCACTATGCAAAAGATCTTGTTAAGAGTAAGCTGAGTCATGGAAATAAGCTTCCCATTTTATTCTGAATGCAGCACGGCTCAATATCATTCTCTTCTCCTGCAAAAGTGATTTCTAAAGCCCCAGACAAGTTGTCATGAAAATCTTGTGGGCACAGGAAATAAGTATCACCTTATTAATGGGAAGATTTACAACTCTGATACAACACTGATGGACAGTCAGAGTTACAGGCGTTTTCAGACAGCCAGAATGAAACAGATCCACTAGAACAGAGATCGCGAACTTGTCCACCCCTTCTTCTCCAAATTCCCTACCAAGATGATACTGATGAGAGAACAAATACCACAATGAACTCACAGGACTCCGGTGAGTTCCTACCATGTGTAGCTGTCTTTAGTTTGTTATTTAATTGCTAACCACAAATGACCAGATCCCTGGCTTCTACAACTCATTTCAGCACAACAACTGTACTGGAAATACACGAGACAAAACTGGCAGGGGATTTCCCCTGTTAATGAGATGCATTAGTGTTCTCTAGCAAACATACAGAACATGAAATTGGATTTTTTTTTTTTTTTTTTTTTTTGTATTTACTGGCAGTAAAGCTAATATGATATCAAAGCAACTTCTGGGGAAGTCTTTGCAGTTAGGTTGGAACCCAGACCTCGGACTCAGGCTCTGCACAGCTGCTGAAAATCTACACTGTGTGCATGTCGCGGCACCACCACAAACATTGTGCCCTCACTGCTTCATTTTTGCAGCAAGACTTCCACGGTGTGCACAGCACAGGCAACAGCATGGGCTCAATACAACTGGCTTGTCCATGCAGCAGAAACATGCTATTTTTTGGACTCCGTAGCTCAGAAGAAACATGGCTCTGGCCATACAATTTCATAAATTATAGCTATACTTTTGGAAACTAAAGAAAAAAAAGTTTTATCAATTCCACATTCACATTTTCATACTGCAAGGAATACATGCCCAAATAGGAAAACAGGTATCCCCATAAACACACACATAAAACTGCATACAGTTTTATATTTAGAACAAAATTAACCTGCTGAAGTTGTGTCATGAATATCACTCAGACTTAAAACTATGAAAAACATAAGTGAGTTCAAGAAAAATGTTTAAACTACCAAGATTAAAACAATGGGCTAAACTAAAATAACCAAACAAAAGAGTAATTGATCTCAAATTACATTTTTAATGCCAAATACGAAAATCAGGTTTAGTTTTACCTCAGAATGCGCCCTCAGGTTTAGTTCTACCTCCGAAATGTGCAAAGTCAGCTGTATATCATGACCTCTCAGTAGGAGCAACAAAGTTGCGTCACATATACACAAAAGTAAAAAAAAACAAACAAACAAAACAAAACACAACACATTGTTACAGGCTAAAGAAAAACCTTTTTATCAAGAATGGCCAAAAAGCACTGCAAATTCAGGATTCATTAATAAACAATATTATTCAGTTACTACATTAGTCTGGTTAGCTATACCTGCATGTATTTTTAATGTCTCCCATCCTACTAGCCCCCATCACTATCTTCTGTTCCTGCTCCTTCCCAAAGTGGCTGCTACCACAGGGACATCAACAAACTCCTCATCCGTTAAGTGAGGGACAAGATCTCAATCACGAAGAGGCAAAGAAACACATCCTCTTCAGCACATTAACATGGGCACTTAAATTTATAGCGATTAGAACGCTATTTAATTGCTCTGAACAGAAAAGCCTGCTTTGGCCAGCCAGTGTGAAATACAGCCTCAGGGGAAGTATTCTGAAGTCAGAGTTACCACAAGGTAGCCGTTCAGATACAGGAGGGACAGGGGAGAGAGCAGCAAAGCATATCCGAAAATGACCACACCTGGGGTGGGCAGTACTGCTCAGGTTTGCATAAATCATCTACGAAAATGGGAAATTGCTCTCCAAATGCTGCGTGCCTCAACTTACATCACTCCCCTGACTGAAGTATTCAAGCAGTAATAACTCAGATAAGCAAACACAAGCCGAGAATGAGGTCTTTTGACTGGATATTAAGAACACATTTGCTACTCGAGAAGATAGCTCTACGAGACACAGACTGCTGACAGCAGTCATCAATACTCTTTAGTATCACATAACAAGTCCCATATAATACGTGAATATCGAAGGGCTTACATTTTTTCACATATCCTTAAAAAAAAAAAATAAAAGAACAGCTTATGCAGAACAAAAACTCTGTCAGACAGATGCTTTTTCAAGTCCTTGGTGAAAGCAGTTTTCAGTTTCTATTGTACCTGCTATCCTTAGCTCTGTGCTGCACTGCTTTAGCCAGTACCTTACAGGACAGGAATTAATGCTTCAGAATTCATTTTTAAGTTTATTTATAAACATCAAATACAGGGTATTTAAAGTCTTGGAAGTCCGTACTTCAGGACAAAAGTTGGGTTAGAGCTTTAAATTACTTTACCTGTGATACTTTCAGCCAAAAATTCTTAAGATACCTTGTACCTCACGCAATATTTCTGCGATTATTCCTATTATTCCTCAGCAACTGAGCAAACCAAGGGCAGGGCCCTGCCAGCCCCGCTCCCCTCGCACCCCAGCCGCAGAAGCTGCAGCGGCAGCAACCGGCGCCCCTCGCAGAGGCCCGGGGGCGACGCCGCCGCTCTTTTAATAAAGAAAAAGGCAAAAACTCACCCCGCCACGAGCTATCCCCCAAGCAGCTCTCCAGCACAAAGCAGCGGCTCAGCCACCGCCGAGTTTTGTTCCGCCTCCCCGAGCTCCCCTGGGACAGGCCCCCGTTTCGGCACGGCGCCGAGGCGGCACCAGCACCCCGGGGCACCCCGGCGCTCACCTTGCTCCCTCACGCCGCCACCCTACAGACGCTAGAGGGCAACAGCGCCGCGCAGAAGCAGCCAGGGGGAGCCGAAACACCCGCCCGGCTATCCGACAGGCAGCGGGCGGCTTGGCCCGGGGAGCTCACCGGGGGAGAACGGGGGGCGACCGGGCAGCTCCGCTCCGCTTTGCGCCACGCAGCCCCGAGCCCCTCAGCGCCGTTACCTCAGGCCGCGCCCCGCCGCCATGCCGCCGCCCCGGGGCCGCCGCGGCCGCCCGCCGCCCTCCTCCCCGCGGCGGGCCGGGAGCTGCCTGCTGCGGGAAGGCGCGGCGGTGCCGGCAGCCCGGGGGTGCGGGAGCCGCCCCTCGGCTCGCCTCGCCCCCTGGAGGAGGGGCCGGGCTTGGGAGGTGCCGCCGCCGCCTCCGAGGGGTCCCGGCCGGCGGCCCCGGGAGCCGAGGTGGGGTGAGAGTGCCGAGCGAGGCGTTTGCAGCCCGGAGCCGCTTCTCCATTTCATTTTGACGCCCCCAGCCCCGTCAAGTAGGGGTCGGGGGCTGCCCGCTTCGCCCCGGCGGGGTGTCGGCTCCCCTGGTGCCGCCGGGGAGCCGCCGGGCCCCGGCCTGAACTGCATTGGCCGGCTGCCAGCCATCGCAGGTGGGAACTGAAATTAATAAATGCCACAAGTGCCCTCCTGATCCGAGTAATTTACCTCGCAACTGCACGGTGCCCGCTAGCTCACCTCATGGCTGCGGATCCGGCGTGCTGCGGTAAGGCGGGCACCGGCGGCTGTCTGCCCAAGCCCTCCTGCTCCTGGCTCGCTCCTGACAGAAAATGAACGGAGGAGAGCCGACGTCCTCTGAAGGATTTTTTCTCCATCCTTCTCCAAACATCGGCAGAATTTACAGTTCTTGATTCAGAAACGTCGTGATTAGCTGCTTTCTCCTGTTTCATTTCCCCCTCCCTCCTTTCTGTTTCCATAACTGACTGAAGGAACTCCTCACGTTCTGGTGACTTCTAAGCTTCAAAAGTTTGCAAAGCCAGAGTTCCAATTAAAATTTCCATTCTATTGAAAGCACATAAAAATTTAATGGAGATGATCTAATCCCTTATTGCTCTTGCTTTAAAAAGCAGCATAAGGTCGCAGGCCCCTATGTGCAGAGGAATTGTCAACACGAGGGCTTGCTCTGCATGAGGTTATTAATCTGCAGGACTGTCCATCCCAAATGCTGTTGCCCTCATGATATGCCACACAAAGGGGTTTTCTGCCACACTAAGATTCTCTGCAGCATGGATATCCTGATACAGTCTTGCTTTGGGGCCTCTCTATTATGAAGGCTTTTTCCTATGATGTACTATGAGGTACAAGGTGGAAGGCATCCAGAAGTGACTGAAATTCTTGGATGTGAGTTCAAACTCACAAATGTGCACCATCTCCCTCCCGCCATTCTTTCTGAGTAGCTGGCGCTGTGTTTAAGTAACGACTGGCCAATGTGGATGGAAAAGCGTTACACAGCGCTTGTCCTCATAAGCACCTGGATGCTCACAGAGATGTGCTAGACATCTTACAGCTGAGGGCTTCAGCACTGCGAGTCAGCAGCTGCAGTACTGAGCAGTTTTGGCAGGAATATTAACAGCTTTGATCTTTCTTGGTGCTACTTTCAGTTTTTTGCTCTTGAGCTGTCATTGCAGTGTGAACTGGGCATGACATTTAGCCATTCTTTCAGCAATACATCTTTAATATAATGTTCAGTATGCTCCTGGCCAAAATTTCTTCCTGGCTCCAAGTCCCTCACAAAGCAAGCTGTAGCAATGTGTTGTTGCTTTATCACAGAGTGCTACCACAAATAGCATCATCGTGGCTGTGTGTAAGGATCCGAGGTCACATCTGATGTGCGTCACTCAAGAACTAAATGGTGCACACTGGTCAGTGAGCAGTTAATTTAGGCAAGGAGATAGGTGGGAAGAAAATTGGTGGACTACTAACTGCATGCAAAACAAAAGTGTTTTCAGACAACTGCTAGTCTGTGCTGAGTGGCTGCACCATGAACTAAGGCAACATCTGTGCTGCTGTTGTCACACAAGACAGAGACCGAATCCTGTCTCACAGATGTACGTACTCACTTGTGTCCATATATTCAGCATGGAACAGATACTGAAGCAAACTGTCTTCTGTTCCAAACCTGGAAGCATTTGCCAAGAGAAATACTTAGCTCATTTCAGATTGTTGCCACAAACCGACTGAATTCCAGACAAAGCACTCCTCCAGACACTAGGATCTAGGCTAACAGTACAGATCACCAAATGGCTGCAACCAGCTCAGAAACTGTCTGGTCCATCCCTTGGCACAAGCAGGGTCACCACAGCAGGCTTCCTAGGAGGCTTTTGAAGATTTTCAGGGATGAAGACTCCACAACCCCTCTGCGCAGCCTGTGCCAGCCCACTTCTCTCAGCCTGCTGAGGTCCCTCCACAGACATACCACATGCGTTCAAATATGAATTCCCTTACTTCCCATTAACGGGTGCCTTCAGTATATGTGAACACAGGTCATTTCAGCATGAATTAACTAAACTTGGGGAAAATAAAATGCTTTGTACACACAAGCCTTCAGTCACCTATTGAAATATGTAAATTAAGAACTGAAATGCCTTTCAGTATCTGGCCTTTAATCCTTAGTTAGAATATCTGTCCTGTTTCTGATAAAATGGCCATTTTCAAGCTAATTACTTTGAAAATTATACCTTAATGAATTCCTATCTATACAAATCACATCATGTTCTGACAGCACTGCTGACTACTTATGTCTTACATACACATAGATATCTGTGCACACTTACACAGACATGGAAGTTGGTAATTCCAATTAAGCTCTTTTTCATTGAACATTATAGTAAAAAAAAAAAAAAGTGTTTGAGAACCTCCAGCAACAGTTCCATCTGGGTTTAGCTTGGTTTTTTAGTTATCCCCTATCTGGAACATTTTAAACCTGTTTTCTTGCAGCAAAGAAAGACTTAAAAAAGAGGTGACCTACCTTCCCTGTTGATATCCTCAGCTTTTTGCGTTACTGCTGGCCTCTGCACATGCATGATCTCTTCCACAGTCATATTTTTGTTCAAATTCAAATCTTCCCACAGTGCTTCCTCCTTCCATATAATCAGCAATCTTTCTCAAATGTACTGAGTCCTATCTTGTCTGGTGGTCTTCTCTCTTTCAGGCTCTCACTCTGAGAAATGGTTCTGATCATTGGATGTCTGTTAAGTCTGCAAATGATCTCTTGGTCCTTCAAAGTCCTCCTGAAATCAGTGGAAAATTTAGGTATTTTTGGTTTTGATTGTCATTACTACAACTCCCTCCACAAATTTCTATTTCTAAGATACACAGATTGATTACTTTGGGCATCATTCCATAAACCAGGTAAAGGTAACTGGTTGTGGAGTTACACATAAAAACAACATTTTACATTTAGTAAAGAAATACTTATTCTAGACTTGCCATTTCAAAGATTGGGTACATACATTTTTTAGCCAAACACTAATTATTGTTTGTATTATTTTTGTTTACATTTTCTTGCAGGGAGCCATTACAGTGACCTACATATTAGACAACAAAGACAACCTAGGTAATTGCCTGTTACTAGTAATTGTATGGTTGCTTTTTTAAGCTGTTATAAATTCTACTAGCCAAAATTTAAAGTTATTCTAGATTCATAATGCTCTCGGATTAATCAGAAACTAGATTTAAAATCCAATAAATACTCAATCTCAACAATACCTAGAGTTCTTTAAACCTCTAAGTAAATGCAAATATTAACTAGTGATTCCTAACAGGGTAGTTTTGTCATGAGTGTTGATATCAAAATTGCTGTATGCATACTTGAAATAGAAGATTAGTCCATGAAATTGCCTAAGACCGGGCAGTGGCTCATCAACATGATTGGATTATGATTGGAAGTCAGCAGTTTTTGACTCAGGGCTGAGTTCAGAGCACTACGTTCTATCACACTGTATTATAACTGACGTTGTCTGAGGCCAGAGAATGCTTTTCCATGTCAAAATGCAAAGACCTAATTTCTCCTCTTGGTTAAACTGAAATACTTGTTTATAAGTTGCATCCATATAATGACAAGAAAAATGTGACCTTTTCCACCCTTAATGATTCTATGATAAGCGGTCAAATGTAATTGACTAAGAGGCTATCTCAGAGGAAAAAAAATTATACAAGACAATAATCATAGAATCATAGAATCATTAAGCTTGGAAAAAGACCTCCAAGATCATCTGGTCCAACTGTTCCCCTACCACCTGTATTTTCCAATGCCCTTCATTTCTGAAGTGATTAAAGATTATTCAGTAGCAAACAACATGGGAAACCAGCCATGCTTATGCAATTTCTCTAAAACATCACAGCTTTGAGATAGAAAATACATCTATCATTTCTCTGCAGTAGTTTCTATTTGATTTTCAAGACCTTGCCCTGAAGAACCTAGTATTTGCATGCATTGTAATAATATCTTTTAAACAGTTGAAGGCAAGCTGCTAATTACACGCTGTTGGTGATGACTGCTTGGCAGTGGAAAAGCATTTCTATCTCTGGGCTTAGAATAAACCATTGTTATAAATATGTTTTGTTCCTTTTTAATCAGGGTACTGAAACAATTGTCTTTTTTGTAGATGATAAAATAGCAAGCTTTGGAATTCAAGAAGCTGAAGAAATCATTAGGTATTTCTATTCAGAGATACTGCTCAAGTCACATGCCACATAAAGTGTAAGACAGATTCATTAATGAGGAGCACTAAGTATTTTCTGGTGAAATACTCCAGGAAATTTGCTTATGAAAAGAGAGGAAAGACTTCCTTCCATTATTTCAGATTCATAAGTTTCAAGTTAAAAATATTAAAAAATATCAGCGCAGATTCAAATGTATTAATGTAAGTTAGCTGTTTTGAATATATGTCAGTTTGATTGAAAGCTGCTTAGTAGTATCAAAATTGGATAGAAGAAATAGATAATGGGGATGGAAAAGAATTAAAGAGAAACCAAGCTGTTATAAGCACAATCAGCACTCTAAAGTATCTTTGTCCTTTTAAAGCAATATGTAATTAAAGCTGCTGTTAATAATTGATTTTAGGATATGTAATAAAATAAGACATATTCTGGGCTCAGAAGAACTTGCTTTATTACCCTACAAACAACTCCCAACTGTAAAGAAAGAAAAGTCCACAAAAAATCTTTTAATTTGCAAAGCAGAAAAAGAACTAAATTGATACACCCAGCTCTTCAGTCCAGCAATAATCCTAACTCTTTCAAAAGCAGAATGTCAGCTGGAAAAATCGTCATAATTTCAGCTTTGATTTCCCTCAGCAAATGTAACTTTGAGACCAAGGTTAATTTAGCTTTTTTTTTTTTTTTTTTTTTAAGAACAGAAACATCTTCAGCACTGCCTTCAACTTCCACGTGACCTTCAGATTTTTCTATATAAATTAATTCCTTTTGCCTTCTGCGTTCCTTGAACATGCAGCACCTAAAACACAGCCTAGCTTCCCTGTGCCCTTGGAGGCAGCAAACAAAGAGCAATAAACAGAGGAGTTTGCACGGGAATTGGAGGTTATTGAGAATGCAAGGCAACGCATTGCAAGATCAATGACATGAATGTCTGCTATAAACTGGGAGCTCATCAATTGGAAATCACTGAGGTGAGAAAGGACATGGGTACTAGTCAAAGTCAGAGAATGTCTATCAACTGCCAAAGTGATGTGTCTGTGAAAAATAAGAAAATACCACAGAATTGCCTGCAGAGGAAAAGAGATGGAAATGTTGAAAGTGTTGATGCTATTGCATGAGGCTGCAATAAGTCCTCATCTGGAATGCTGTTTAAAGTTCGGAAAAAGTAATTCAAAGTGGGAGAGGTGGAGAGAAGAACTGCTACCATGAGCAGAGGAACATGCCCTGTCTTATGACAAGCAAGGTGAAGGCTGAAATGTAGATGCTTGCTGCATGTGAGGGGAAGGGATAAACAAAGAAGTGTAACTAACCATTCTTGAAGATGAAAGAGTCTTTTGGCATAGAAATAATTGCCTAACAACTATGCATATAGTTACGGTGGAAATTAAAAGAAAGTTTTAAATCATCAGAATGAAGGAAACCGATTCTATGAAAAGCGAGGGCAAAAAGTGTAGCTAACTTTAAGATGGAGCTTGAGAGACTACAGGACATTATTCATAAGAGTGGTAAATTGGACTCGATGACTTAAGAGGATCTTATCAATCAATAATCCTATATTTTTTATTATGCTGGCATCAACATCAACAACATTGACAATAAATCCGTATCTTTGACATCTGGAGTTACTATCAGCTGACACAGCTGAGGTATTTTCTTTGGCACATTGATTGTTTTAAGATGTCTGTAGGCACTAGTAAAGAAAAGCACCTGCATTCTGTTCACGTGAATATGAACATCACCTTCCTAGTCATAATTTTTTAATGAAAGCTTACATTCTGGAGCACAAGATGTTAGCCTCCAGGGAAACGTATTAGGTTGTCACCTGTCCCAGAAGTCAACAGTTAGAAAAAAGAAAAGAAAGAGAAAAACTGAATTTTTGGAACAAAAGTGAATGTTTTCCTCCTTTCAGTTCTTGCAAAATATGAAATGGACTAAAATATCAGATATGCTAGTAGGACTTTTATTTTTGTCACATTTTGATTTAATCATCATGAATTACACTAATAGCTTGACCATTTGTAATCATGCACCATGCACATCTTAATCAACCAGTTCATCAAATAAGGATAAGAATATATAATATCCTATATAAGGATATATAATATCCTATAATAAGGATAATAATAAAGATAGCACATATCATCCAGAGTATTATCCTATATTGTAATATGTGATACCACATGAATACCATATGGGAGAGGGATTTAGAAAAGGTTACAGGCTAATAAGAACATTTTATTCCCCTCAGAAAATTCAAGAGAAACAGTTATTTGCAAAGATCCAGAGACCATAATTACATGCAAAAAGTTAAGTTACCTTAAATGTAAATGCTAACCTGGAAACACTGAAGATTAAAATTAAAAGCTGAAATTTCCCATTGTTATTAGTGCTGCACTGCATTAGGTGTTGTGCAAATACATGAAAAAGGTGGTTCTAGTCACAATGAGTTTAATTCTACCTTTCAGTCCGTGTTTTTCTAGAGAAGAAATTGTAGCAGGTTTAAGCTAGCAGCTGGTGGTCATATAATAGCACTGAATTATAAAGCTTTAAAATACCATGAATGTTGTATGTAATTCCCTATGAATTTCTCTAGGGGCTTTGCCTAGAAAATGATTCTTCAGTATAGCCCCAAATGTCAGATTTACCATTTAATTCTATTTACCTTAATGTGCCACACCCCATGGGCATCCTGCCTTGTTTTAGATTATAAACTCCACTGGATGTAGATGCAGAAAGAGCTACAAGAAGGAAGCTGACACATAAAATCCAGATATGGCTCATTGCCCATTATTTGCCCATGAAGTTATATTGGGTTTACGTGGCAAGGTTTTGGTAGCAAAGGCGCTGCAGAAGTGGCCTCTGTGAGCAGAGCCCAGCAGCTGCCCCATGTCAGAGCAGAGCCAGCTCCAGCCGGATCTAAAAGGGACCTGCTGCTGGCCAGAACTGAGCCAGTGTGTAATGCTGGAAGGGCCTCTGGGAGAGCAGACTGAAGAAAGGGAAAAAAAAAAATGCTGTGCAACAGCAGCTGGGAGAAAGGAGTGAGAACCAGGCCTGCAGCCCCCCAGGTCAGTGTAGAAGGGCAGGAGGTGCTCCAGGCACACAGCAGCAGTTCCCCTGTGGCCTGTGGAGAGGCCCCTGGTGGAGCAGGCTGTCCCCCTGCAGCCCATGGGTCCCACATGGAGCAGATCTCCACGCTGCAGCCCCCCCATGGGTGGAGGAGCCCCCGGTGGTGCAGGTGGCTGTGGCCTGGAGGAGGCTGCGGCCCATGGAGAGCCCCCGCGGGAGCATGGCCCCGGGCCAGAGCTGCAGCTCGTGGAGAGGAGCCCACGCAGGGGGTCTGGGGGGAGCTGCTGCCCACCCATGGGGGACACGTGCTGGAGCAGTTTGCTCCTGGGGGTGGACCCCGTGGGACAGAGCCGTGTGGGAGCAGTTCCTGAAGAGCTGCTGCCTGTGGGCAGCCCCCGTAGGCTCGGTTTGGGAAGGATGGCATCCAGTGGGAGGGACCCCATGGGGAGCAGGGGCAAAGAGGGACTGTGAGGGAGCAGCAGAGATGAAGCATCAGAGACTGACCAAAGCCCCCATTCCCTGTTCCCCTGAGCTGCTCTGGGGGAGGAGGTAGAGGAGGGTGGGTGGGGGGAAGGCATTGTTATGTTGGGTTCAGTTCCTTAGTGTTCTAGTCTGCTAGTGATAGGCGGTTACATTAATCTCCCTATGCTGAGTCTATTTTGCCTGTGACAGTAATTGGTGAGTGATTTCCCTGTCCTTCTCTCAACCTTTGAGCCTTTTTTCGTTATATTTTCTCCCCATTTCTTTGAGGAGAGCGAGTGAGAGAGAGGTGTGGAGAGCTTAGTTAGCCATCGGCATGACACCACCACAGAAGTGTAACACACTTTACGTTACATACACTAACAGCAAGCAATACTACTAACAGTCTTCAATTCAGCAGGGGGAGCACAACCGGTATCTCTGTTGCATGACAACACTACGATGGTTCTGTAATACTATTCTGTATTCTCCAACATGATTTGTTTTTTAAAGTCTTGGTCTTAAAAACCAATCAAGCATACACTGAATGGCACCCATAGAAGTGGGCTCTGCAGGACTTCAGATTACGAGGACTGGACTCAGCTACTGAGTCAGCCCCTTCCCTCTTCCCTCATGATGCCTCAGGCTTACATGCCTGATTTGTGGCACTGACATGAGAGTACAAATAATTCTGGTACACCAGTAAGGAACTTATGGGTTGGGTCAGGGGGCTAATGTCTCTTCTCATGGCTGTAGAGGGCTGAAGCACATTCAGGGTGGCATGCTGCATTGCTGCATCCCCTGCTTCTGGACTTAAATGAAAGCTGGGTTTTGGTGATGGCTGCTGTGGGGCTGGTTTGCTCTGCAGGACCTACCAGCATAGGAGGCTGGAAAGGGCTGCGAGTACATGGGAGACAGTCACTATCAACTAAAGAACGAATTCAAACAAAAATAACAAGCTACTTACAAGTCTTGTACTTCCTCAAGTATTCTCCCACTGCAGTGAAAGCCCTGATTAATTCTCAAAGCCTCTTCTCTTCGAGAGGCACTTCAGAAGGGCTAGATTACCAAAGCCAGGCGGGCCTGCAATGTGATCACAAGGAGCAAATGCAATTCTCTGTATGCTAGGCAGTGCCATTTGCTACTGGTGTGAGTAGGGCAGAGCTCAGATATGAACTGAATGTGAGGTAGCCACAGTGTTCTCATACCAGTGAAGGGGACATCAACAAAGCAGCTACATCCTCATCTCTCAGAATCTCCCTGCCTCTTTGGGGAATTGTCCCTTCTCCCTTGGTTTCCTTTTCTACCAGCACACTGTCCCCCTGGCCTGAAGCTAAGTTTCCTCTTCAAAAGGGCTGCAAATAGGTAAGGATCTTAGATAGGAAGGGAAAGGATTCATTTTTTCCCCTTTTCTTTCCTTTCCCTTTCTTTTCCTGCTTCCTTTCTAGATTTTCCTCATTTTTCCTCTTTTCCCTTCCCTTCCCTTCCCTTCCCTTCCCTTCCCTTCCCTTCCCTTCCCTTCCCTTCCCTTCCCTTCCCTTCCCTTCCCTTCCCTTCCCTTCCCTTCCCTTCCCTTCCCTTCCCTTCCCTTCCCTTCCCTTCCCTTCCCTTCCCTTCCCGAAGCCAGAGATAAATAAGGTCTACATGTTCAAAACAAAACCACACATTATACAGAAGTACAATTATATTGATATCAGCAAGGCTATTATTAGATGAAAAAAAAAAGACAAAATCTACCCTGTAGTAGTGGTGCTCCAAAAATACACAGAAGCATTGTCAACTTTTATATGCCAATTTACACAAATGAAAATTTAGCATCTATTATTCCCTACTAAAACATCTAAGCTATGTGATTAGCAATCCTTCGCTTTAGAAGTTGTCAGTGATACTACACTGTGATAAATCTTACTGTGGTGACTGACCTTCCCCTCCTTTTCTCCACCATTTCATTTACTTTCCATGCAAATGAGAGCCAGAAGTTTTATAATTTTAGTAATGTCAATATAACATCCTACAACTGAATGTCCATAGGCTAGAGGACAGGTTGTAATTTTCCAGCATAAGAAAAAGGTACAGTAGAACAACTGGAAGTATTAGCAATTGTGCATCTCTACCATTGGGATGTTTTGAGGCTAATTACTGATCTCTCTGCTCCTCATTCTATTCGGTAGATGGGCTTGATCCCCCTGTTCAATTGAATGACCTTCAGTCTTAAGAACACAATGGTTTGCTATGGTCATAGACATGTTGATAAAGCTTGAAGGTTTCCTGAATCTAAATATTCAGTCTATTGGTCTCCTTTGTGTTTCAGACAAATAATATTGTGATAGCAGAGTCACAGAATCACAAAATTGTCTAGGTTGGAAGAGACCTCAAGATCACTGAGTCCAACCTCTGACCTAACACTAACCAGTCCTCCACTAAACTATATCTCTAAGCTCTACATCTAAACGTCTTTTAAAGACCTCCAGGGATGGTGACTCCACCACTTCCCTGGGCAGCCCATTCTAATGCCTCACAACCCTCTCAGTAAAGAAGTTTTTCCTAATATCCAACCTAAAACACCCCTGACGCAACTTTAGCCCATACTTTTCCCTTCAATACAGTACTCAACTGGAGTAAACAGGCAAAATACCTCTTTGGTTTTAAGATTATTAAATGCCATAAGGCACACAGGAAACATGAGGCACTCTGAGTTTAAATAAAAAGCCCAAGTTCACAGTGACTGAATGGCAGAGTCAGGGGATCAGCTAAAGGGCTCTGATTCCTATTAATGTGCGTCCACTGCAACATATTTTTGTTTAAGATATTTTTCATAGAGTTGCACTACCCTACCCCGACCATACCCACTTAGATCGTACAGGGCACTGTTTTCAAATAAATTGACTGGCTAGAAGTAGCCTTTTTAGTCTTCTAGATGCTATTTGCCATTTGAAGCTCGCTCCTGATTGTATGCTGGTGGAGCTGTATATTTTGCCTGTAGCACAGGAGGATACTCCTTTATCTTAGCACTGCAATATCTCTTCTCTTTGACATGAACAGTGTCCAAAGTACTCTAATCCCATACACGAACTGTACAAATAGAACAAACAAGGAATGATTTATGCATACTTTACAGTGCTCTATATCTTATTAGATGAAGATGAATTACTGGATAGGGACACATTCTTCTGAAAAATCCATCTTTGTAGATTTGTAGTGCTCAATCTCGTGTCGTCTGAAAATGTATTTTAGCATGTTGCTGCTATTTTCCATTTGGTGATTTCTGCTGTGTGATGCACACTACATGTGGCCCTGAAGGAGTCCTGAAATAGGCTCCATTGCTAGCAGGCTGCAAGATGCAGCTCTTTGCCTCACTTACAAACGATGCTGCTGTCGTGTTCTATGACAGATGTCATTTCCCAGTTTCTGCCAGCTGTTGATGATGTTTTTTAAGCAAAGGAATTAATTCTCTCCTTCTCTCCCTCCATCATTATTATAGACACAGTACTCTCTGCCTTTGTAGACACTGCAGAGACAAGTCTGACAATTTACATACAGATCAATAATTTAGCTTTGTTGCTATTTGACAGAAAGCCTAGAGCTTGCATCTTGTGAAAAGTCATGCACAGCTATCGTATGTAATTTATGATTTTTTTCTATAGAAAATTTGTATTTGAAAAAGCACATATTGTTGATATGTGCTAATTTGGTATCAAAAAAGGCCCAAAGCAGTTTGCACTGAACTCACTGGACAGGTATATTAGCTCTTGCTCAAACCAACAAAGCAGTAAATTAACAACATGTAAGCTATATTTTCCTTCTCCTTTTGTTTTCTTCATTTTTCAAAATGAAGCAAACTCAAATTTAATATCTCCTCCCGCAGTATCTTACTTTGTACCCATGTACATACTGAGTAAAATAGATTTTCAAGCTCCTTCTTCCAAAAGAAACATACCAACAGCATTCATGTGAGACGAGCTGCATCACAGTTTTTAATAAATCAGTCTTTATATAAGCGTTTTCAGAAATCTTCTAGAACTAGTGAAGTAACAAAGAATGTCCACTACCTCTTAGTTCTCAGGCTGGCATATTGCAATACTTTTCAGTAGTTTTCAAATTTCCATTAGTATTTTAGAATGAGATCTGGGGTATTACTGTTATTATTGTGTGAATATACACATCCCAAGATGAAATAATTACCCAGGCATTCTCTATCTACTGAGAAGAATAGCAAGGGAGAGAGGTTCAGTGATGGTCCAGGAGTAAAGCAGAGACTGAAAGGCCAGAAGAGGAAGAGCTAGAAGCAGTGCTTGCATTGCAGAAAGGCGTCCTGGCTTGTCGCCCTTTGCACACATCACACTCCCCAAAGTGGAGTGACTCATTGTACTCAGAAGGCAAGGAACCACCTCGGTCGAACCCAAGAAGTTGAACCCAAGAAGTCAAACCCACCTACACCAACAGCAGCCATGTATGTAGTATAAATAGTCCCCCAGACAGATGGTGGATCAACAGTATGATACAAAACTCAGAGTACAGCATTAGGAAAGGACAAAAGGGCACACTGCAGCCTGGCAAGGCAGGCAAAACCAGGTCCCTGCCTGGAGTTTTAATATTTCTTTCAAAAAATAGCTGTCTGTGCTCAGAAACACTCCAAGCAGTGAAGCATAAAGATACTCTCCTAGTATTGTGCTATGTTAATATTAATCATTATGAAAGATACTTAAAACACAGTGTTGGACTGCTAAGAAGTCCAGTGGTGACCACTGCTTTAAAGCTGGTTTTGAGACTAACGTATTTCTGCCTAGCTATGCAATGGATTGCCTGAGGCTAGTGAAGAATTTCCCTATGCCAAGCAGAAAAATGTTTTGTAGAGATTTTTAATTACAGTCCATGTTCTTGTTTTACTTCATCTTTTTTTTTTTTTTTTTTTTTCTTTTAACTTACTGTTTATGAAAGAGAAGATTTTCAGCAAGTGAATCTTTTTGTGCTTCTCACTGCCCACTTGCTGGAATAATGGAGAGGCAAACCTGTACAGCTCAATTTGCAAGACGCAGTACTCTGTGGTTGCAGGGTCACAGATAGCAGCAAGTGGGTAGCTACCTGTTCATTTGCTGTGTCCCAGCTAAGACAGAACTAGCTGTGGTGGTGCTGGTTATTCTCCCTGCCAAAGCCATCCATTGGGAACTGAACAGGGAATTCTCACTTCACAAAAGCCACTGAATAGCAATTACAGGAGGTTTATTATAAATTCCTTGTGCATAGAAAGCTACCACTGACTTAAGAGGATTTTGTTGTGTGCCAAGAAATGTAGGAACAGGTCTCAGATGGTGGTGATTTCCAATTGGTGCGGACACAAGCCAGATTGAAATAGCAGCTCCAGAAGCAAAAAATAAAAAAAATAAATCTGTGAGCATAACTATGTCCTTGAGGCACCTTGTTATATTGGCCTTCATTTTAAAAATAAAGAATTGCATCCTTTTCCCCACCCCTTTAAATCAAAAGTATAGCATTTTTCCATCTGATCAAAAGGTTGCAAAGGCTGCATTCTCAACATAATCTACTGAGTGTGATGACAACTCCAGTATTCTTCAGAGAAGTTATATGACTATTGTGCTATAGACTGCAGAGAAAATTTCCCTTTTATTTTGCAGGAGATGTTCCCTGGTGCAGCATTTTTTCTTTCAGCCTTAATTGAACTTTGAAGCATTCGCTTGTTCATGTGGTTGTCCGTGTAAGCTTTTCATTTTTCTTTTTTGAATTAGATGCACCATATACAGTACAACTTCCACCAGAACAGAAATCCAACTTTACATAACAGCTGGCAATACAAATTTTAAATCAAGTCAAGAGTTAGTATAATGCAGCGTTAATTTTATTATGGCAGCCAGAATATGACTTTTTTTTCTTTTTATAGCCCTAGTCATTAACAAACACAGTACTTTACTTTTATGTTTTCAAATCAGGTAGTTGCCATGAGCTTTGTCTTTAAAACTATTTTATGAAAACAAAGAAGAAAAAAACCTCATGCTTATTCAAGAGCTGTGAAATTGTCACCACGTTGAAAATGCAGCTCCTTCTGCATTAAAGTGACAGGTAAGTAGTATCCTTATAGGAGAGCTGGGAGAAGTTAAAACACATTAACCTTCTTGCCACCTCACGTTCAAATGGTCATGGACAAAATAGGTGTTTAAATGCCTGTTCAGTTTAATTCAGTTCTTCAACTGCTGACCAAAAGCGGTAGGATTTCACAAGTGATCTCTCTTCCGGTATTAGTAATTGCACGTTTTCTGAACTGCCACTTGGTACTTTTATTTTGTACAAAAGGGAGGAGTGCTTTGACTACTAGCTGGGATCCTGGGTTTACTGAAATTTTGTGTGAGCTCTCCAGTGGGTGTTCAGTGATCACTCAATGCCCAAGGTCAATGCAAGAACTCAGCTTTATTCTGTGCCCTCTTCCAACTGACAGTGCATAATAGCAACAGTTTCACATGCGTAGACAGGCTGGAAAATGTAAAGTACAAGAAAAAGGACAAACCAGAAAGACATCTGTGTTCAGAAGGATGCCTTTCTAAAGTCACAGCATCCAACAGTACTTCTTCCTTTCCAAACCAAAATTACTGGCAAGAGCAATTGAGAGCTAACAGTTAACTAAGACAAAGGTGTATGTACAAACAACCTTATGGTGACCTGCAGGCATACTTTTACTGCTAACTTTCAGTTCTGCAATGTGTTATTCAGATCTCCTTACCATAAAAAATGCAATGTTATTTCCCAGAGAAATAGCCAGAGTACCCCGAGTGTCAGATACAAATGAAACATAAGTCTGAGGAGAAAGCTTCTCTGTCAGCATGTGCCGTTTGTGCAAGAACACCTGTACGGTTTTCAGAAGTCACTTGCCAGAACACTTCTGCAACATCCAGTATGGTTATTTCTTTAGAAGGAGCAGAATCTATCTCCAGGATGCTGCTGAATTTCATTTACCTGTATGAGAAAATACTGAATTTCTTAATGGGATTTCCAGCTAATAGGGTATATTATTACACTTTCTATTCCTCTTCTAAATGCAAGTGATAAGACTCAAAAATATGATGCTTGGATGCAGATATAAGGGGTCATAAAGTGACCCCATAATGTGTTGGTTGGGAATGTTGCCGTGGTTCTCTTGGAGTTGATCACATTCAGCCTACCAATAACAGAACTTAAACTTTGCTACCTTTTCCTCCAGTTCTCTGGCACACAAATTACTTTATCTGAGACACATTTCTATATGAATGGAGTTTAGGATAACAGCAAGGGATCTAACATGCATATGCATGCATTTAAGACATTACCTCTATAAAATTGGTAGGTAGAAACCTTGCTGACCTACCGGAACCTGCATCTCTGTCCCACTCCCTACTGATGGGCCAGATCAGACTTTGTATAAAAGCAGTAATAGAAAGCAAAAGCAGAAAGCCCAAAGCAAACCAGAGCGTATCTATGGAGTATCTGATGCATCTCTTGTGTGAGGAAAGGCTGAGAGAGCTGGGACTGTTTTGCCTGGAGAAGAGAAGGCTCAGGGAGGAGTCCTCAACATGTACAAATATCTGAAGGGACGGTGTAACAAGATGGACCCAGGCTCTTCTCAGTGGTGCCCAGTGACAGGACAAGAGGCCATGCACACAAACTGGAGCAAAGGAGGTTTCCTCTGAACACCAGGAAGCACTTCTTTATCGTGCGGGTGATGGAGATTGTAGAATCTCCATCCCTGGAAATCTTCAAATGCTGCCTGGACATGGGCAGCCTGGGCAGCCTGCTCTGGGTGACCCTGCTGGAGCTAGGGGGGTTGGACCGGATGACCTCCAGAGATCCCTTCCAACCTCAGCCATTCTGTGATTCTGTGAAGCCAAAGGATTTTACTCTATACTTCCTGCTGCAGTGATGGAATTCTGCCCCAAATGTCTTAAATTGAATTCTTAAAGTTTCTCAGTTTCTCTTATAGTCTCTGGTGAGCTGTCTGACTTGCTTGAGAACAAATTAGTTCTCTCATTCTCTCCATACACTCTTTACTTTTTCTTACATTATCTTGCTCCTGTAGACTTTATTCAATGAGGCAAAACCTCCACTGATTTTAATGATAATATTGCTGTAATAATTACTTTATGTATGAACCCTAGAAAACAATAAAACTTTTCCTTTCTTTTCTCAAATTGCATTTTTAGAGGAAAATCACGTATGGTGCTTCCTGCAGTTTATTTATGCTTCACAGTGTAAGAATATACAACTTACAACTCTTTTACTGCAAAGCCATTTGCTCTGCTGGTAGATGATATGATTAAAAGCAAAAACTACATACTTGAATTTAGACTGGTGTTATGTCAGCAGTCATACAGCCCCTGTGCTCTCAGGTATGGGTGGGATTCTGATGTATCAAGTTAACCAACCTTGGCAACTGCTGAATGTTACAAGTTGCTTTGGTTTGATAGCATACTGTAGTGCTGAGAATAAGTACAAAATGTATTACCAGCAGATATACAAACAACTTATCTGAGGCACAGAAGATGTTCTTACAGGAATGTTCTGCTCTGCTTAGTACAGTTTTCTTGGTCTGTAACTTTTAGACTATGCTGCGACTGGAAATAATTCAAAAGCTAGAAAAAAACACCCAACTCATTTCAGAGAAGCTTGCAGTCATTTCCAAAGAAAACTCAATTAGTTTTCTATCCTTGAGACCAAGGAGCATGTCTTTTCTGTCAAACCTGAAAGAATTATGGAACACAGGCACAAGTATATGTCGTGATGCTCATAAAGCTTTTCCTTAGTTTCAAGTCACTGTATGCAGAAGCAATCAGACTGAATTACATTCAATGAAAAACAAACAAACAAACAAAAAAACACCAACAAACCAACACCAAAAACCCCAAACCAAAACCCCAAACCCTATTTGCCTATTCTCTTGACCTTCATTATTCACATAATTTGAAATTGAGCACTGCTCTTTTTGGTTGACACTTGGCCTATACTCAAGAAATGAAGCCTGAAGAATGGTCACTGCAAAAAATGAAATGAGATTACTACTATGGTCTTATTATGATGAGTATTATGAGTCTTTGTTCTTGTTCATGAATATATATATATATATATATATAGTTTTATATATATATATAAAACTGTCCTTAAAATTAATTTATTTCATGTCACTCTTTTGGGGAAAAGTCTGTGGGAATGCTATACCTGGGAATGTGGCTGTGAAAAAACTCCTGCTTTTCCTAAGCAAGAAATTTAACTGTTTTGAAGGTCAAAAAGCTATTTATCCTGGTTTTATTGTTAATATTAACAAAGGACTGTGCGTTCTACATAAGATGTAGAGTGAAAGAGATGACACGTATAACTGACTCTTATATATACAATTCAGAGTTAAGGTCAATATAGAGAGATTTACGAAATACCAACTTTTTTTTTGTTCAATATCCTTGCACTTTCATGCCTCGCAAAGAGATGCAATCAGTTTTTGTATTCATGTGACAAGCATGCGCACTATGGTATTTTCTTTGTCGCACAGTACAAAATTCTACCTCTCCAACTTGTTAGCATGTTGGGATGGGCTACTGCTATGAGTGAGTAGGGACAGTGCCTCTAAGATACACTGGCTGTGTGAAGAAGAAGAAGAAAGGAACAAAAACTACAAACTTCATTAAGATGATAAATGTGAAGGGTTGGTGATTTATGCATATAGCCAGTTTTTTATTGTTGTTATTATTTTGTTTTGTTTTTTTACTCAAAGCCGGGAATATCCTCCTTTAGGCTGCACGAACATGGTACAGAATGTTCATGCAGAAAACCAGAAAACAGAATATATGACCATCTCTTCAAAAGAGATGTCTGTGGATACCTTAAGCATCTTGCCTTACCCCAACTGAACATGACAGCAAACCTTCTTTAAGTAACAAGTTGATGAAATGCTTGTGTTTAAACTCATAGCAAAGTCAGAGTTAGCAAGGAATCTTGGTGAAGAAATATTGGAACACTTTATCCTAATATTTATTGCCAAAATTATTTCCTGTAAGCCATTGACATTGAACCCCCTCACTTTGTTAACTGCTGGACAAACACAGAACAAAAATGATTCTCTCTACTGAAGAATACAAATATCAGGGAAGAGATGGATACAGACAGACCAAGGGCACACAGAGAAACTTGTCTGAAGTGATTTTAATGCTTTCAAGCCATGCAGGCAAAATTAAGGACAAACTAACTGAGGGAGATGAAGTAGGAGGATCACAAAAGTTGGGGTCTCTGGGTTGAGGAAGCTAAGGTGAAGGTCAGTTGGGTTTTGAAGAGCAGTAAGAAGCTGGAGAGAATTTACAAATACAGGTGGGATTTCAATATTGCCCTCCTTCCTCAGGAAACCAGCCTGGTTTTGAAACATCTCTGCCTCTAGGATCCTTTCCTAACTCCCATTCACTCCTTTATGCAGCCATCTGTAATAGGGCATCCCTGCCCCATCTTCTCCTCCCAGCAAGAGCTGTGTTCTTGCCTCTTTCTTTGTGGCTGTGTTAAGTGGAGGCAGGAACTACAGACGGAAGCAGGATGGCCATGTCTAACCATGTAGAGGAAAAGCAGGGTCTGGTTGCTTAGGAAATAGTTGCTGCTCAAACAGGTAAGTCCCCTGCCTCCTCCATCATGGGCAGAATGGCTCATTGCTGCTGCCATTAGCCTGTTGCCCGAGGGGAACTGCCTACCTTGTCCTTCCCCACAGCTGGTCCTGTGTCTGGATTACAATCATGAAAACTGAAATGCGTTACATTAATATTTCTAATATAATAATAGTGGTTTGTAATAGCCAGTCACTGGATTCTGTACCAGCAACTGCATATGTCCACACAGTGTACACAGTATAGGGAAAAAGAATTTACACCTTCTGCACAAGATCTGGGCTTGTGGTCACCTGCTCTAGTCACTGGTAGCATGTTCACCCACAGAAATAAGAAACACTCTTTCTGAAGCATCAGGATGAACAGGCTGTGTTGTACTTTAATTTACACTATGCATTAGAGGTACTGCATAATCATTCAAATGCCTTTCAGATATCCTGCAAATAAGACTTACCATCACAAGAACTTCACTTGCATGAAGCTATACATCTTATTAGACCTAATAAAAATAAATTTGAATAAACAAGCATTTACATAGAGTGAAAATATACAAATCAATGGAAGAAACAATCTTTTCATCACTGAAATCCTAACTCTGACATGCACTGACATTTATCTATGGTATTTCCTTCAACTGTGCTCATTAAAATTGGACTACAGTTACTTGTCGCCTTGCAAGGTGTTAAAATGGAAAAAAAAAAAAAGAAGTATTTTTGAGAGCAGTTAATTTGGAATTAAATTAGTTTCTTCACAGATCAGAAGAAAAGTACATAGAATCTTATTGAATTAAACCAGCATGCTTTGCTATGTAAGAGAGAGCAAAGGACAACGAGACATCACTCCTCACAGAATTGCAAAGCTATACCCCCAATCAAATCCGATCAAGAAAAAAAAGAATATGAAAAAAAAATAAAAATCTGTTCTGATGGCTTGTTTTGGATGGACTGGTATGCCAAAAAGAGTAGTCCTACACGCAGGCCTCATTCAAATTGTCAGGCATTTTTCCACCGACTTCAGTAAGGGTCTTACTTGTCTAAAAGGCTCCCCAAGGCACATGGGCTAAGTCTGTTGTAACTTGATGATGCATGAGGAAAAATAAATCATTGGACTAAAAACACTGGTAGTCATTTGAGGAGCAGTCAGAATGACCCTTCCAGGTCCAGTTTGAGAATATTGAGAATAATACCAACCTATTGGAATTATTTCCCTACATGTATTTCAAAGGGGTTATTTTTTCCAAGCTGGCAGAAAATGTGAGAGAAATGGGTTGGGAAGCAAATTTATAAAGAAAAATATTAATAAAATGTATTTAAAATCAAAGCTGTGCTATAAATGGAGAGGATTGCAGGAAACTTCTGCTTCAGAAATACAGCTGACAATAAAAATAAAACCTAGTTCTAAGCACGGAATACCTGAGGAATAGACAGATGCCAAAAAAAAATACAGGCTAAAAAGTATAGAATTTTCACATGGGTTGTTAAAGAACAAAGATTAAAATGTACAGTGACCAGAGGGCAGATATGTACTGCTGTTACTAGAAATGCAGAGCAGATGGAAGTACATCATAAATATTCTTTTGAACTTTGAAAAAAACAGGATGGTGCACCCATATCATCTGAGAACAGGTGCTTTCCAGTCCATCAGTAGCTAAGAGGATGCTACACCACAACCAAGAGGAATAAATGCATTTTATTCAGATCTAGACTATTTTATTCCTAATTCTAAAATTTTGTCTTGTCAATTTTTATTGATACTAATTTTTAATACATGCTGTAATATCAGCGCGTAGATAGAATATAAAGGTACCAAAATCTTGTGCCAATATTTTAAAAACTCTGCATGGTACACTCTGCAAATACAGTGAATCCATATAAAAACACAGTCTGGTGAAAATTGAGTCAGGTGAATTGCCTTTTGGCGATCAGGACATCTGAGCTGCAGCTGCAAGCAAAAATGGGTTACAGCATACAGCTGTTCAGATAAGCCATCAGAATGACTCCCTCAAAGATGTATAGGAGACTTATCAGCAAAGGAAGACAGAAGACTTGAAGTTTAACTTAAGAGTGACTAGCCAGATAAAGAAAAGTTGGATGTAGCAATGTTCAAAAATCAAAACAAATCAAAATCAGGGAGAGAAGGAGGCTATAGAGTGCAAAGGAATCCGAATCTATAGGCAGTAAAAGCAACTTATTAAAATAGGTACGGAGAGACATGATTAGTTACACTTTTAATTTAACAAAAGATTGACAGCTTTGTTTTTCGAATTCAGATAAATCAAAACTGACTGTAAGTCCAATAGTCTCTTTGGTTAACAACATGGAGATAGACAAAAATGCATTTACTTATACTCCTCTGAACTAGGCCCCTGTGTTTTGAGCTGCAAAGAAAATTAATGGCTTAATTTTTACCTTCATCCCTACTGGAGAAAAGCAAGCAAACAAAACAGTGTTAGCCAAGAATTCAGCTGGTTATAAAAGTAGACATTAGTCAGATCTGCATAAAACTCCTCAATCCTCATGTGCTCATGGAGGCAGAAGGGTTGCTGAGTGAGACCCAGAAGAGCTGGATGGAGAACAAGGTAGCTGTTTAACAGTGAGCACAGAACTTAACATGGACTGAAGAGGAGTGGACAAGTGGGATAACCATAAAGCAACGTGCTGCAAGTTGAAACAAGTCCATGGCTGATGGTGCTGGACCACTTGGTTCAGTGTACAGACAGAACCAAAATAGAGCATGAGATTCCGAATCAAGGTGGGAGAAAAGGACACAGGAAAATGTATGCATCTGGCCTGACATATATTTTGGCTTTACTCTGTGGAAAGAAGATACATCTTCTAAAGAAATGTCACAAAGAACAAGTGATAAATAATGAATAAAGATTCTGCATTGTTTATTTATGGAATATCAAGAGCATCCTGCTAGATGCATTTTCAATTATTATTCATTCTGCAAAGCCCTACTGTGATTGCTTTAACCTTGATTTTAAGAAAGATGTAACAGTAATGTGCAAGCATATTGGTATATCCATGGTTTCAAGGAAAGAATGGTGAAAAGTGTATTTATAAAGCAGTAAAATCATATTAAAAGTGCTATGCAATAAAAATACTTTGTAGGCAGCATCTGGGAAAAGGGTATTCACAAACCAATAATATCCTATTAAAACTAATGTGCAATAAAAGCCTGCTGTAGAGAATTTGTAACAGTTTTCAGACCAGGGCTCTGGAAATGGGTTTTTGACCTTTCCTAGTATTGCTAGCATTAATTTGACACTTCAGGTGTTACTCAGGAAGCACCCAGAAAACAGCTTGGTTTAAGAAATGATTTTTTTTCCCCATTAATCAAAAAAAAAACAACTTGCAAATGTGGTCCATTAAACAGCTACACAGCAAGCAAACTTATTCAAAAAAAGTACTCCTGGTTCTAACAGAACTTTCCTGAGGAATAACAGACTGAATGTCTGCTTCAAAAAACAGGGGCTTCATATAGCAAACGGTCCTGTTTTCACAAATGGTACAGGCCTGTACCCAAACTGTAGTCACAGTCACAGTACCTAAGAATAAATAATGATTTGGGATATTTTCTAGCAGCTAAACAAACAACAAACTTGTGAATTGACCCAAAACAATTCTTATTTTTTATCACCCTGTCCTGGTTTCAGTTAGGACAGAGTTAATTTTCCTCCTAGTAGCTGGTAGGGTGCTATGTTTTGGCTTAGGATGAGCAGAGTGCTGATAACACGCTGATGTTTTAATTGTTGCAGAGCAGTGATTACACCAAGCCAAGGACTTTTCACCTTCTCGTTCTGTCCTGCCAGCGGGCAGGTTGGGGGTGCAGCAAGAGCTGGGAGGGGACAGACCCAGGACAGGTGGCCCAAACTGGCCAAAGGGGTATTCCATGCCATCTGGGGTCATGCTAAACAATATATAGGGGTGGCTGGCCGGGGTGAGGGAGGCCGGACTGCTTGGGGATAGGCTTGGCATCGGTCAGCGAGTGGTGAGCAATTGCATTGTGCATCACTTGTTTGTACACATTATTATTATTATTATTATTATTATTATTATTATTAATTATTATCATCATCATCATCATCATCATTATTCTGTCTTAATAAACTGTCTTTATTTCAATTCACAGGCTTCACTTTCCTGTTTCCCCCATCCCAGAGAGGGAGGGGGAGGATGAGTGAACGGCCATGTGGTGTTTAGCTGCTGGCCAGCTTAAACCACAACACACCCAACTGACTTTGCTATTATATTTTCAATTCTTCATTGTTTTAAAGAGACAGTAAATGTAATCTGATGATATAAATATGAAATGAAGAACATTTTTTCGTATTTTATTTTCAGAGCTTCAGAATTTCATTTTCTGGATAAACAATCTGCTGAGCTCAGTGCAAATTTACACAGATAGGAAGGCAAGTTTTTAGAGAATCAATTACTTGATTACAATTTGAACCACCTTTGTTACATTTCTGACTCTTTCCTATAGCAGGGATCATCTAAAATCCACTGAAGCTGATCGTAATCTTTAAGTGTCAGTGAGCAAATGTCAAATTCCCCACTGCTCAGATAATGTTATGCTAAGGCAACTTGATTCAGAAACCCACAAAAAATGAATTGTAAGCACTGGAAAGTAGAATTAATGTTTGTTAGAACTGCTGTGGCTTTAATTGAGGCTATTCTGCAATTACAAATAAACCCTTTTCAGAGTAGATGAAAAATGGCATACTCAAAAAAATTAGGGTTCTGTGAAGCTCCAGGACTCTATTCAGGATATAAAAACCAGCAAGAAAACAGGAAGAAATGTGGTTCAAGCTGGATTCTGTAGTGACACTGAGATACAGAGGAAGCCGCTGGGCTGGGTACCAGACAAGTGACTTCACGAGGGACCACATTCCACTACCATCTGCCACTCCTGTGCCCACTGGCAGGGAATGGAAGGCTGAAGGATGCCCCCCAAGCCCTCTCGGTACAAAACCCATGCAAAAGCTCTCAGTAACTGCAGGGTGTGACGGACACTAGTGTAAATGAGAGCAGCATTTTACCACGCGTTACTGCTTTTAAGCAGACCAGAGGACAGATGGACTTCACCTGCCTGACAGATGATGCATCCTATGGAAAGAAATCTAGGCTCTGTGTTCTGCAACCCAAGGGCAAGTCTTTCTGGGGGTCTTCCTGAATCCCAGATAACATTTTTTTTTTCTCTGTACATAATGAGATTTTTCCGGATTTGTTAGACTAGAGCAAAACTCACCACCACTACCGCAGATGTGTCGTGCTCCTTGTACAGCTGGTCTTATTAGCTCCTGTGGATTATTTACCCTAACATAATGTCTTAGCCCCAAACCAAACCCTAGAAATTCACACATATTCTGTGAATTCTGTGAAAATCATTATAGGATCCCTCATTTAGTTCTTTATCAGAAACTCATCTCATGTACATTACATACATGAATATGTGGGCCTCATGTTTTAAACATCTGAAAAAGCCAATTAAGCTTGTCCCTGATCCTGTCGTTTCTTTCTTTTATATTAAGGCTTCTTTATA
This sequence comes from Anas acuta, assembly GCF_963932015.1. Taxonomy (NCBI): domain Eukaryota; kingdom Metazoa; phylum Chordata; class Aves; order Anseriformes; family Anatidae; genus Anas; species Anas acuta. The sequence goes on along the minus strand of NC_088982.1, from coordinate 75,522,914 downwards.
GTTGAGATCCCTATATGGGCTATGTCTCCAACAACAGTAACATGAAAACAAGGAACTGAATTTTATTCCTCTTGCATAATTAGCTTCCAGTATGGAACTTACAAAGACTCCCTTCTTATGTAAAATAAGTAAGAAGGATTAAAAGAGCAAGGGTTGTATTTTACTTTCACTTATCAGCTGTGGCTCACAGTTCTTCAATGAACTGTATTAGCTAATTAAAAAAACACCGAATGTCATGTTGCTCATTCAGGCACTATGGGAAGCTGTTGTTCTCCTACTGAGGACAGGCATCACAAGAAATGTGCTGTGATGAGTGACAGAAATGGCAGGGAAGGATAAATCCAAAATGAGACAAAGGCAGTAGAAAAATATTCTTCCAAAGTGACTCTGCTTATTTTGGTGGAGATTTATATTGAGGTAATGGGATCAAAATGTGGATTGGGGTCTCTTCTTTTTTTCTGTGAAAGGAAAAAAGAAGTGTAAATTAAAGATGCATACAGGCTCTTCACTGCAAAATAAGAATTGAGGAAAAGTTAGAGATAAGAAAATACAGCTCTTGAAAGTCCGAGTACTTATCTTGAGCCTCTCGACTACTAACATTTCTGCAAAGCTTTGTGGAACGGGCTCCCTAGCATAATTTGGGCTCCGGCAGCCCAAAGTAAAGAAGCAAGCAAAAATTCAGTATTTACATCCTATTTTTTCCTGCAGTTTGTAAACTTAAGAAAAAGCTAGTCATGGACAAAATTTAATTCCTATTTACTTCACTTGAAAGAGATTGCCAATGTCTAAGCACATTTTTCTTGAGGAAAGAAAATATATTTGGGGTATTGGAGGGGTTGCAGATTATTATTTGAGCAGGTTGTTAGCATCTGCTTTTACCTGGTCGCTTCTTGAGGAGGTCCTTACCCCTGAAGCTACAGGGGATCACTACATGAACGAGCCCTCAATTCAAAGGATTATCACAGCTCAGCCCAACATCCTCCTGTGCTTCATTAAAATTAAGTGCATACTCAAGTACTTCCCTGAACTAATGCATTTTAACAGGCTTTGGCTTAGGACACGTTTCAGAGCTACAAGAAAGGCTGAAAATAAAGCACTGGGATGACATTTGAGTTTGTTGTTTTTTTTTGTTTTTTTTTTAAAACACAATTTGTATTTTTTTTTCCTATTGGAACCAGGGAGTTTATTAGTGTAAAGGGATCATTCTGGCATTTGTGCATTCATCCCTTTATACTGAATCAGAGCATGTCAGCCTTGGTCTTAAATGATAATACTGGTGATTGCAATTTTTTACTATTGAGATGACTTCTAGATTATCATGCTAAAAATTCTTTTCTAAAACATTGTGAAGTGGGGAGGAAGGAGGAAGTTTTCCATCAGAATACAAAGAGAAATGATTGCTCTTCTCCAGGACTAAAGTATGAACTGAATACATTTAAAAGCAATGTAGTGGTTCAGGCCTCTATTTTTCTTAATTACTTCTATTCTCACAAGAAAATCACAATGATTTGATTGAAAATAATAATTAGGAAAGTTGCCGTTGTGTTTCCCATCACAAGAAATTAATCTCCGTTTTCATCAATCAGCAGGAGTGAATCTTACAGAATCACAGAATTTTCTAGGTTGGAAGAGACCTCAAGATCATCGAGTCCAACCTCTGACCTAACGCTAACAGTCCCCACTAAACCATATCCCTAAGCTCTACATCTAAACGTCTTTTAAAGACTTCCAGGGATGGTGACTCCACCACTTCCCTGGGCAGCCTGTTCCAATGCCTAAAAACCCTTTCAGTAAAGAAGTTCTTCCTAAGATCCGACCTAAAACTCCCCTGGTGCAACTTAAGCCCATTCCCCCTCGTCCTGTCACCAGGCACGTGGGAGAACAGACCAACCCCCACCTCACTACAGCCTCCTTTAAGGTATCTGTAGAGAGCAATAAGGTCGCCCCTGAGCCTCCTTTTCTCCGGGCTGAACAAGCCCAGCTCCTTCAGCCGCTCCTCGTAGGACTTGTTCTCCAGACCCCTCACCAGCTTCGTTGCCCTTCTCTGGACCCGCTCAAGCACCTCCATGGCCTTCTTGTAGCGAGGGGCCCAAAACTGAACACAGTACTCGAGGTGCGGCCTCACCAGAGCCGAGTACAGGGGGACAATCACTTCCCTAGCCCTGCTGGTCACACTGTTTCTGATACAAGCCAGGATGCTGTTGGCCTTCTTGGCCACCTGAGCACACTGCTGGCTCATATTCAGCCAACTACCAACCATCACTCCCAGGTCCTTCTCTGCCAGGCAGCTCTCCAACCACTCATCTCCCAGCCTATAGCTCTGCTTGGGGTTATTGCATCCCAGGTGGAGGACCCGGCACTTGGCCTTGTTGAACTTCATGCAGTTGACCTCAGCCCATCGGTGCAGCCTATCCAGATCCTCCTGCAGAGCCTTCCTACCCTCGAGCAGATCGACACACGCACCTAACTTGGTGTCATCTGCAAACTTACTGAGGGTGCACTCAATGCCCTCGTCCAGATCATTGATGAAGATATTAAAGAGGACCGGCCCCAGCACCGAGCCCTGGGGAACGCCACTAGTGACTGGCCTCCAACTGGACTTGGCTCCATTTACCACGACTCTTTGGGCCCGGCTATCCAGCCAGTTTCTAACCCAACGAAGCGTGCGCCAGTCCAAGCCAAGAGCAGCCAGTTTCTTGAGGAGAATGCTGTGGGAGACGGTGTCAAATGCCTTACTGAAGTCAAGGTAGACCACATCCACAGCCTTTCCCTCATCCACCCAGCGCGTCACTTTGTCATAGAAGGAGATCAGGTTCGTCAAGCAGGACCTGCCTTTCATAAACCCATGCTGACTGGGCCTGATCGCCTGCTGGCCCTGCAAGTGCTGCGTGATGACTCTCAAGAGGATCTGCTCCATGAGCTTCCCTGGCACTGAGGTCAAACTGACAGGCCTGTAGTTTCCCGCGTCTGCCCTCCGGCCCATCTTGTAGATGGGCGTCACGTTTGCTAGCCGCCAGTCAACTGGGACCTCCCCCGATAGCCAGGACTGCTGATAAATGATGGATAGGGGCTTGGCCAGCTCCTCTGCCAGTTCTCTCAGTACCCTTGGGTGGATCCCATCCGGCCCCATCGACTTGTGCACATCCAAGTGCCGTAGCAGGTCACCAACCAGTTCTTTGTGGATAGTGAGGGCCACATCCTGCTCCCCATCCCCTTCCACCAGCTCAGGGTACTGGTTATCCAGAGAACAACTGGTATTGCTGCTAAAGACTGAGGCAAAGAAGGCATTAAGCACCTCCGCCTTTTCCTCATCTCTTGTAACTAAGTTTCCCCGCATCCAGTAAAGGATGGAGATTCTCCTTAGTCCTCCTTTTTGTGTTGATGTATTTATAAAAACATTTTTTGTTATCTTTAACGGCAGTAGCCAGATTGAGCTCCAGATGAGCTTTGGCCTTTCTAATTTTGTCCCTGCACAGCCTCGCAACATCCTTATAGTCCTCCCTAGTGGCCTGTCCACTTTTCCAAAGATTATAAACCCTCTTTTTCCTTCTAAGCTCAAGCCACAGTTCTCTGTTGAGCCAGGCTGGTCTTCTTCCCCGCTGGCTCGTCTTTGGGCACGTGGGGACAGACCGTTCCTGAGCCATTAAGATTTCCCTCTTGAAGAGCGCCCAGCCTTCCTGGACTCCTCTGCCCTTCAGAACTGCCTACCAAGGGACTCTACCAACCACGCAGCATCTTACCCATGCAGCATCTTAGAATAAGGGCTTCCCCACACCACAGAGGTAAAATGTCAGCTTATTTCTTACCCAAGGGTAAAATGTCAGCTTATTTCTTATCCACCACTCCTCCAAGCAGGAAATGACCATGTCTGGGACAGGATGTATCCCCAAATTGCCCCGTTGTTTATCCATATCATATTGTTACTACTGTCTAATTTGTTGACTAGCTTCACCTCAGGGTCTCTTTAATCATTACTATTTCCCAATTTTCTCTTGCTCATTGAATGTGTGCTCTCAGGATTATTTTCCCCAGGAGACATCTGCCTGCATTTTTTCCAGCTTGATTCTCATTTTGCATTTCCAGCACATATATATTTCTCACTAGGCACTTTTTTGTTCTATTACGTCTCTATTCCCATAGACGTAATCTCTCACCTCAGTAGCACCTGCAAATTTTATTAACAGTCTCTTTCCCCATCATGTCTGGTTCGTAAATTTGAAAAGATTACAGCTGAAAAACAGTATAATTCAATATGTGAAGTCTGGGAAATGTGAACTAGTCCATGCTTGTACCTGGTACATAAAATATGATCATTTCTCCCTAGTGAGGCTCAGGCCCATGTGTCTTTATGGTAATGGGAAGCCTAAGGCGGGTGTATTCTCTTGTTCTCTGCATGTAATAACACTAGCTGATGTTGTTCATGTTCCTCCCTTTCATTTTGTCATTGCTTTTTGTTGACAGATGCCATTGAAACTGTTCACTATTTTGAACCACACTTTCTCTTTCTGTTTTATAATCTATGTTGGGGAACTGTAGTGAAGGAAACCTCCTTCAGGGACCATCATACACTTTTCAAAGTTTTTTTTTTTTTTCTTTGAAAATCATTAAAATGCTACAAATCAGAAACTGGGTTTGCAGTGCTTTCCCTTCACTGTCTAATGTACTTCCTCATGGTTGCTATCTCAGTCCTTGCACTGTAAGCACACTGTTATTTCCTCACCAATTCCTACTTTGAAGACTGACGTACAAATATTGCAGGAAAACACATTTACAATAATATCAGAAAAATAAAAAAGGACCAAGATTTTGCATTTGGACTACTTTTCCTTAACCATGGATATGAAACAGGCCACATCATAATTATGTATTTTGTACCTTGGTGACCTTTGCTGCATACCAGTATAATCCCAGCCTTCCTGACATTGCCTGACCCATGTGATTTTTTTTTCCATTATGAGATGATTACAAACAGTGCTTTTCCTATGTTCTTATTGCAAATATTCATATCAAATAATAGCACAGAATAATCATTACAATTTGTGCAAGGAGAATCCACAGGCATTATTTTTCTCTTTATCGAAGAAGAAAATTATAATGTTGGGCAAGCTGTTCTTTATGTAAATGCTTCCATTTGTCATCATCAATACAATGTCCCAGTTATTTAAAGGTATGTGAGTATGCCATGAAAAACATAGTCAATCCGTACTTCAGAGACTGACAGGGTTTATTTTTAAATTTATAAACAATGCAGTGAAGTTGCTGCAAAGCAAACACCCTAAAAGGAGGAAGGAATAAATAAGGTCTTAGCAGAGGTACAGCTGGGACTGTTTGGAGATGCTTATCGGGGGCCTGAGGAAAGAGTGTATCTTTTGCCAGGCAATGGACGCAACATGGGGATACAGGGAGGAGGCTGTGGGTCTGTATCTTACCTACTCTCCAGCAAATCGAATGTTGGAGCATTTACACCTGGGCAGCATGCCTGTCGTTTGACATGAGATGTAAGGACAGCATGTATGCTTGGTCAAAGGAAGGATGAAAGTGTTGTGCTTTAAGCTGGCCCCCTCCCTCTCTGGGATGGGGGAAACAGGAAAGTGAAGCCTGTGAGTTGAGATAAAGACAGTTTATTAAGACAGAAAAATAATAACAACTACAACAATAATAATACTACGAATAATGTGTACAAAACAAGTGATGCGCAATGCAATTGCTCACCACCCGCTGACCGATGCCAAGCCTATCCCTGAGCAGCTGTCCCCCCCCTCCCCCCAGCTAGCCACCCCTGTATATTGTTTAGCATGACCCCAGATGGCATGGAATACCCCTTTGGCCAGTTTGGGTCAGCTGTCCTGGGTCTGTCCCCTCCCAGCTCTTGCTGCACTCCCAGACTGCCGCTGGCAGGACAGAGCAAGAAGGTGAAAAGTCCTTGGCTTGGTGTAAGCACTGCTCTGCAACAATTGAAACACCAGCGTGTTATCAGCACTCTGCTCATCCTAAGCCAAAACATAGCACCCTACCAGCTACTAGGAGGAAAAATAACTCTATCCTAACTGAAACTAGGTCATCACGAAGTCCTGACTAACTTGCATGATCATGGATTATGACACGACCACCTTCATGAATACCTTGTATTTGAGGTATCAGTTGCCCAGCACTAGCTTTAAAATACCTGGACTGTTGACTGTATGGTATCTTCATGTATGTCAGGAAAAATGAACAAATAAATAAATAAGCTATTTATATAGACACAGATAATATCAACCTCAGCACTATCCAAATAGCATGCTCCTTAAGTAATATACTGGGAGAAATGTTTCCCTCTTGGGATCTCAAGATAGACAAGAAATACCCAGAAGAAGAGCACTTTTTCTACATGTGCGCAGCAACAGAAAACTGGGTGCTACAGAAAGAACAGTGGAAACCTGAGAAATATGGACAGTATCAAAACAAAGAGAGTGTTTAGATGGGTGACACAGAAAGGTGGCCTTATAATATGATATTGTCTCCCTGTTACAGACTTTAAAAAATAACAGAGCAAGTTAAAGTCTACCTGCTGCTTTGTAGACAAGCAGCACCCTATGGTAACTGGTTACATCCGTTTATTCCAAGGAATAAGGGTGCTGATACATGATACTCTAAAGCTGTATGAGGCAGAAAAAAAACAAAACAAACAAACAAACAACAAAAAAAGCAAAACAAAAGCAGCATTACAGTAATTAAGCTCTGTAGTCATAAGGATGGATTACTTTTGTAAGGTCAGTACAGATAAATAAAGAGAATAGTTCAGAAATATTGTGTGACTCTTGGAAAAACAGTCTTAGATTCTTTCAGATACAGCTTTCTATAGAAAAGGCATGGTTAGGAATCACTAACTTTGCCAGAAAGCTGGGTAAGTACTTTTCAAAGTGCTTTCTGGATAAAAGAGGATAAAGAAAGCAAAAAGAGTCTCTGAACTAACTGCTACCCTGTATCAAAACTCTGCCTCATAGAAGCAGAGAATAAACCACCTTTGGGGCTTCAGAAAACATATTAGGTCTAGTACCAGCTGCTAGCAACATCAGATATTTTCCAACGGGAAAGCCTGTTCCGTTGTGCCACTGGCTATGACAAGCAGAAGTTAATGGCTTCTCACTTTGTGTACAAGGTTATGAACTTGGCACATACACGTTAGGCTGAAAACTTAATTTCTATCATTCTCCTTTAACCAAACTTCTAAAAAAGGTTTTACTAGTCACAAATAGAGAACTGATTCTACTGAAATAGAATTCTAAGGTAGAAGAAGTATTTTGTACACCCAATAAACACCTAAATGCTGTAAGAAGAAAAAAATGCATAGGTATGATAAATAAGTGTTACCCAGAAGAGATGGTGGAAGTCAAGATGGGCTCCTCCGCACAGGCTCTGCTGTAACTTCCAGGAGAGTCTTGTAGTCTGTCTTCACATGACAGATGTGAAAACCTGAAGTCAACTTGTAAGCTTCTGATGCAATTAATGGGCCACTTTATTCTGCTTTACATGATACGGAATAATGTGTCTCTGTGTATTGAATTGGAAGCATGACCATAAAGTTTAGAGAGGGTATTTCATAATCTGAAGCTTCTTTATTGCAACAGATTTATTGGTTTACAGCCATGGTTTTATACTCACTATTATTCACTTCTGTTCTACACAACCTTATTCTTCTGCAGTACCAAGGACTCTTAATCTTTCTATTGATAGAGTTAAGTGAGAAATCTCTTATCTAATGAAGGTAAGTAGGAACCCAATTATCCATTACTTTCCTCTATGAGTGGGTAATAGGATAACAGTAGAGCTGTCTGAAATTTTTAGATAACACTTTTATAGGACTTTCCATACTCAAAGAAAAGAAAAAAAAAAGTCCTCTTACCATCTCTGTAAGAAAAGAAAATATCACTACTTCCACTTAACAAAAAGAAAAACTGAGGCTGAGAGATCAAACCTCTCCAAAACCAGATGCCTAAAATTTATGATTAAGTTCAGAATTAGCTGCCCTAAAGAGTGACCTAATTATCAAATTTCAACATTTTCTAAATCAGGCTCTCATTTAGGCCTCGCTATCTGATGCTTTCAGTTTGTATTTGATCATTTAGTTCTGATGGTTGGTATGGTGTTTTTCCATTACCACTGAATTAGCATCTTGAGCAAATAGTCATATTTCCAAATTCATAATTGGTTTTCAGCAATTTAGACAAATGTTTATATATTATATTTGCCAGTTGTGTGCACATTTGGCTTACTAAACTCATTTAGTACATAGGATAAAGAGCAGACAGAAAAGGATGTAAACACACAAAGAGAGAATTTGTAACCCCCAAATAAGATATCTCTGCAGTGCAATTCCATATTTATATCCAGTACTGGGCTTCAGATCATGTGTTCATATTACTAACGACTCACCGTAAACAACTGTCAAAATTTACATGTGTGAGTTTACTAAAAATATTCTGTATTTGTGTATTTCTTTATTTTCCTGTTCCTGGTCTCTCCCCCAGTCATAAGCTTCAGGGGTTATCAATCATCATAGCTCTAACAATTTCAATATTGCTATGATGATTTGTTCCGCAGCTTGCAAGCATAACAGTAATATTAATGTGAACCTTATGAATTTTCTTCATTTTGTTAATTGTGTTAGGCTTGGATTTAAACTATTGGTTTATATTTCAACAATAAATTCATTTCAGTTTAAACTTCATAAGCAAATTAGCACTAATTCTATTTTATGAAAGGAATAGCTTTAACACCCTTTCAAATCCAGACTTAATTCGCTTTTGATATATTAAACAAGCATCTTGCCCACATTTTAATTTATATTGTGCTAGAATTGTATTAAATACAACAGAGAAAATGGTCTCCTCATTGTGAAATGTTATAATGGCATGTGCCTTTATTTGTTTAAAAAAAAAAAAAAAAGTCAGTCACAAAGCATTACTTCTACATATTAAGGATACCCCGACAGTTTGATAGCCTGATCAAAATCTCATGCAAATCAACAGAGGGATTTCTTGGACAAGGAAGCAAACCAAAATTCAAAAGCTGACTGCAACTAAGTCAGGTAAAATAACAGACAGTCCCCTTGCTACCAATGCTAATTTCCATGTAATTTTGACAAGTTTGGTTTCCACGTTTGGTTACTGCCTCTGCATTCTTATTTCACCTTTATGTTTCTAAGAACAAATTTCTGATAGCTGAACTGAGTTTCTCGTGAAACTCACCACATATCTCTTGTTTTCTGGCAAACAGGGTCCCTAGCCCTCCCACCATCCCTATTTATCTTAAGGCCAATAATCCTTTTGACTACACTCTCCTCTTTCCACCGGTCCTCCACTGAAACTAGTGCCATTCCCTATTTACTGCCATGGCAGCCTATTTTTTAAGGAAATTTTCAATCTCCTGTATGACAAAGCCCTAGAGAAGACTAAGTGGTTTATAGGATGATAATCACTTGGATTACAGTCTTGCTCTCAGTTTCAAAACAAAATAAAACAAAACAAAAAACCTGAACTGGCTTTTAGGAATATATTGGTATCTGTGATGTTTATCCTGGAAAGAGATTCCAATAGCTACTGCTACAGTTAGGTCATTGTCCTGAATTATGTCCTGCAATAAAGCTTTATTTTTTTTCCAGGAGCAATTTATACACCCTTCCTTCACCAGAAATTACAAATAAAACCAGAATTTGTTCATGACTTCTTGTTGCACCATCCTGGGCTAGAGTAGAGGACTGCTTCCCAGCCACTGAGGTAGGACATCTGCCAGCAGCAGATGATGCATGGCGCAGTGTAAAGTCTGTGGCAATGGGCTCTCGTGGGCCTTTTAGTCAGTGCTGTTAGCCAGTGGCAATGGTCTAAGCTGGGGAAGTTGGTTGTCTGGTGGTACTGGAGGAGAAAAAGTGGTGACAGTCAGGCTTGCTTCAAAGGATTATGTAGCCCTAAGCCACAGAAATGCTGCTGCTGAATTAATTATAGGAATACTGTACATATAGATATATGTATTTGGTACGTGGAGAGTGATGGGACAGGGATATAATTTTCCATCTAGTTCAGATAAGGCAATTAGGTCAAAGTCACTGTTACCCATCTGTCTCTACTTTCCTTATCTCCTATAGTCCTTCTGCCAAATCTGCCCTGAGTTTCAATCATTACAAATAACCTAGAAATCAAGAAGGAGAATGCAAGCTCCAAATAATCTCAACAGGAGAGGATGGCATGAGGAAAACTGGATAGATGTTGTTGAGGAGTAACAGCCATTACACAGCACAGTGGCTGGCAGAATGGTCCAAGAGATGCTGGACCATTAGACAGCCCATGTCTTGACTTTGGATAAGGAATTGGTGTCTAGTAATTACCCGAGTAATTGCCTAGCTGCTTATCTGCAGGGTACGACTTTTCCTTTACATTGCTGAAGCAAAATGTCAGCTGAGATTGGCAACAAGAATGCTAATTGCAGTTAGCATTTCATGTGAGCTGCAGAAAATATGACTCTTGAGATAACACAAATTTCATCTCCCTCATCTCTCCATGCCTAGCAGGTAGGAAGCCGTGTCCATCCCCTTCTAATGCCAGTAAATGTCTTGTTCCACTCAGAATTCTTTCAGGGAGGAGCAATTCCCAAATGCAGCACAAGACTGTCCACTCCAAGTAGCTGAAAAATTAGTTTTATCAATCAAAAATAGTAAAATTACTTCCCAGAGGTAATTAAACCTGTTGGAGTTGGAACTTTTGGAACTGACAGAGCTAACAACCAAACTGAGCTTTGATGACTACTGTGGCAGAGAGGGGGCTTTGCTTGTGCGTAGAGCATTTTAACGACAATAACTGTTAATGCCCTGTTGTTGTAACATAAAAGGTCTTGGATTTTAGAAAGACAGCAAAGCACAAGATGAAATGTGCAGAAATAAAACAAATGGTCTATGAGAATCATCTGTTGTCTGTGAGTAAATGGTTGGCAGCAATTCAGCTTGCTTACAATCTTGACAAGCATCTCTCTCCCTGATAGAGAAGCTAACATGCCTCAGCACTAGCTGCAGAAGTAGCCCAAAGTGATTAAATCTCACTCTTTCTTTCAGAAAATTGCCTGTGATGCCTTGTCTCACAACTACATTATGTCTCATTAGAAGTTCTCTCTCCTGTATTGATTGGACTTCAGTAAAGAAGTCCCATGGAGCATCTGCTGTTTAAGGTTTGCTATCAATATGCCGCAGATAACAGGAGTATGTTATATATATATTATTGAAAACTTGAACATTTCTAATCATGTCTTAGGAACATTTGCTCTGTAAGTGGAAACATCTTTGCTTCTGTTTGCATTTTTTCTTTACTGGAACCAGAGACGCTGGGAGTTCCTTTTTGTTACTTTGGTCTTGAAGGTGGAGAAACTTTCTTAATTCAGTGGAGGTAAATTCCTCCAACCTAAGACAGCCACCACGACAACTTCTAGAAGATGAAGAAATCCCCAATGTTTTTAGGACAACATTAAAATAAAGGGCAATTCATTGTGAAAATGTTATTGTGCATCAAGTCACCAAAGGACAGTTATCGTAGACAGGTATCCATCATTCTTCAAACAAAGTGACTGATACCTGGGCTGAAAGAATGAACTTATCTCCTGAGAATGGTTAAGAGAAAAAAGTATTTTCTTCAGTGAAGCACAACCAAACTTCTAAAAGTGAATAAACAGACAACTTTACAGCACAAACCACTTGGAAAGAAATTTATAAACAGTAAAATAGCCATTTTGATTTATTTTCGTATTTTCAGATGATAAATAATTACTGAGGAATTGCAATATACATAGAATGATATCCTGAGGATTTTGCTCTGATACTGTTTCTGCTACTCTTAGAGACAGAACTTTAATTTTCACCAAAGCTTTCTTTGCCTTTTTTCTTTTGCAGCTTTTAATCTGAAGTTGTCTAAGCTATCCCACAGTGCTGGCTGAAAATGAGGTCCCACCTTTCAGAAAACCCTCCAGACAGACTGAGAACCTGACTCTAGAGGCTCCTTTGCACCAGACTGGATGAGACTGGTCCTGTAGAGGAGGATGAATTCCCATCGGACATGGGCTAACAAACTCACCACCTCCAACTGCCACAACACAATGGTGAAGCATGAAGGATGCTCCTGATACATTAGAAGGGATTTGGGAATTCAGTCTGTTCCTTAAAGCCCTTGGCAATACCACTGCTGCCTTGTGGTGTCTGCAGGCAAACGAGCTGCCTCAAGGGAACCAAAGCCAGCTGTGGTGCCATAGGCATGTTGTAAAGGAGCAGAACAGTCTTGAGCTGGGCCTCACATATGGCAATGAAAATTCTGTTTCATATAATATCCAAATATACTGAAGAGGATTAGGCATTTGGGGTGTGACACTGATTTATTTTTTATAGTTTGTTGGGATTTTTTTAAACAAAACACTACTGCAAACAACAGACATGACTGACTGTGTTTCTCTCATATGTTCCCATGTCACATTTTAAAAATATTTTTTCAAAATTCTATTAAACCAGAAAGGCACAAACATGTGAGGAAGGGACTTTAACTCCTTCCATTATCACCATCCATTCCTGAACTATGTATGCAGTGTTCTTGTTGATACCAGTATGCACTTTCCCCTCACGCCAGTTAAATCAAGCCGTATCTTTTGGTAAGGTCTGTGATGTTCTTCTAGAACACACTACCTGGCAGTTGTGAGGAACTACTGTAAATTGGAATTATACAAATGAATTTCAGAGCAGCCTCCTCTGTTAATAACAAGCTTCCATTTCAGATACTGGATGTTTTTAGTAATAAGATCTGTACTTGATTATTACAGTACATTATTAAACGTAAATGTGATTTGTTGTTTTCTATTTTCTAGACTATGAAGTACTTTGGATGGTAGAAAGAGAGTAGATGCATACACACGTCTTCCTCCCTTAGAAGAGATGAAATCCTAAGGCTTAACATTTCTCCCTAGCAGAGCCACCTGCAGAAAACACCACAGAGCAGCATGTTTTGCAAAACAGCGAGTGCTGCACCAGCAACATATATTCATCCTTGACAAATTGCAGTTTATCCACAAAGACCAGAAACCCTCAGGTGAAATATGCTACAAATGTTTGTAGCAATGAATTCAATTGGATTGGACTTATTCGCAGAGAAGTCCGTTTAACAGTATGTTATGACTTAATCAAAAGGAAGCAATCAAAAGTAATTGAAAGGATGAAATCAAAAGGAAGCCTAGAAATCTGGGAGGAGAATGAGGGATGGTGTGAAACCTATTTGTTCTCCTATTTACAGGCAGAAGGTGCTAAACAACATCGTTAATGTACCTATCCAGTATACTCATTCACATACAACTCTTCTGAACACTATTGATTTGAATTACAGTGACTTCTACAGACCCATCATGAAAAATTTATCCCAAGTCCTAGACAAGCACAAAAGGAGAAACAGTCCTGCCCCTAAGGATTAATAACCTGATGAGATGAATGACAAGGCAGAAGGGAACTGTGTCTTACCTGAGTCTGGCACAGGCAAATAGCAAAACCTCAGCTAAAACTTCCCGTTCTGCAGTCTTACCAGAGCACCATACCCGGGAGCAATTTGTAGTGCACTCTACAGAATATTCATGATTTGCTCTTCTATAATACATTTGTTGGAGAAAGCAAGTGCCCCCCAGTACTCCAGCAGGAGTCCCCAGTACTCCTCAGGCAAGCCTCCTCTCGGGGTACCAGTTCTCCTCCTAGGTCCAGCCAAGAACAGGATTTGATCTTTCTTACACAAAGTAAAATGGAACAGACAAAAATGGAAGAAAGGAAAGACAGAAAGGGAATAAAATCCTTTGTGGAACTTTTCAAAGCTAATACTTGTCTGGGAATTAAAAACAAAGAATGAAATAAAAAGTGAGTGGTGAAAGTGCAACATCTTTGCTGATTTCCATTTCAATGGATGGATTTACAATCCTCATCTGAGTTCATGACTGGTCTCTCTAACACGGAGTGGCTGCACTGTGAAGGGGGAAGCTGATGATGCTTTGGAACAGAAATTCTGTAGGTGAACAAGAAAAAAATAGCCTCCTGGTTTGCTATCAACAATACTTTCATAAAGAGACAAAACCAACCAAACAAACAACAGTGTGCAACATCGAAAGAGAAATATTTAAACTTTGATTGACTGATATATATAAAACCATATTTTCTACCATGTCCCCCCATTACTTTAGATTTCTTTTCTTTGCTCTTATTTCTGTTCTTTTCATGTGTGTAACACTGTCAGCATAAGAACGACAGCTGTTGCCATGTGCAGTCTATTAAATTTCCTAGTAATTTCTATAGCATATGCACAGAAATTGTAACTACAGTGCGATGACACTGTTGTCTGATGTGCAGTGACACAGTAAATTGTGAATCCAACACGATGAAGTCCATTTAGGTTCATAGATGTTACCATGCAGACCTGTATGAGAGTATTTTGGTTTGCATTTTCATATAGCTTCCCTTTTTCTGACCGCATTATTTTACTTTCTATTTTCAGAGTTAGCTAATAGCATATATCTTTTTGCATGAATGGCTCTGCACCTAACTTCTTCATGCAGAGAAAGTTCCCATACGACCAGTAAGGATGTTGTGAATGCTCAAGGTTAAATGGGACTCGAGGGGAAACTTCAAGAAAAAGTACATGTAAATCCTTAAATGTTCCCGACCACACAGAAACCATATCCACCTGAACTAGTCCTGAGGGCCACCAATAGGTGAGGGCTGACACAATTGTAAAAAATCACCCTGTCTTCATTCTTCCCCAAGCACCTGCTTATGAATTTTCTCTGATGGAACCCAAGGAAGTTTGTGGGCAGTTGTCAGGTAGTGGAACAGCTACCCTGTGTTTTATACTATTTTTGATCTGCACTTGGTATCAGCTGGCATTTCCCAGAAGAAGCTATTTGGTGTATACTACATCAAAGATTATCCAGGACAGGCACCTCAAGTGAGAAGCTCTGCACTGTAAATTAAGCCCTATGCTTACCTCCCATTATCGTGTCTGTAAGGACAAGCCCTGATAAAATTCCTAACACTGCCACAGAATAAATCAAAGCTGAACAGGAATCACACATTTCACAGAGCCTAAATACCATGTAAGGCTTCCAGTGGTGCTACAGGATAAATGGCAGCTGTTGGAAACAACAGATGAAAGTGGCTATGTAACATCCCTGAAAAGCTGACTTGTTGATACAGCCATTTAAAACCAATTTTAGCAGTTACTTTTCCAACTTCTACTAATGTAAATGGAACTGCACTGTAACAGCTAAAGACTTATCGTGTATTAGACATACACCACCACTGATGCTTCAGGGGAAGTCCCTAGTTTTCACGTGGTTTCACCTATCAAATCATTTGTTGGACCAAGATATTCATTCTCCATTCTGGTTGCTGCTAATAACAGGGTAGTAAGTTTCAAATACTAGTCTATGATCATATGTCAACTTTACATTTCTATCTGGTAATCCATTTTTTTTTTTTTTTTACACTACCACATAGCTGAAGGCCAAGGTTGCTAAACTGATGTATGGCTACACATGCATTGTCATTTGCTCCGCAGCTAAGCAGTTCCAAGATGACATTAGTGGGGTGTGGAAAAAAAAGAGAATTGCACTTTTTTACTGTAAAGGAATAATAGCATGGCCGATTTTATACAGCCATCATCATTATTTATCATGTATGCATAATCAAGGAAGTATACATTCATTTATAGACAAGAAAAAAAGGAGTTTGTACTGCAAAATTTTAAAAGATGTACTCCCAAACATCTACTTTAATTTCTCTGTATATATCTTGCTTAGAAGGGCTGGAATCTCTGTTAAAAGGCTGGTGCACAAGCATAGTGTACTTAATATGGATTTCACTGGCATGACACACACAAATAACATAGAGAGTTTGATTTTAATTTATGTGTAAAGAAACAGGAAGTCTCTGGCAAAAAGTCATTAGGTATTTTCATTTGATTTGTATTTTAATGTATTTTATTTCAAAGTAAGATCATACTTCAATGGGAATGAAATAAGGCATGAAAACAGATTTTTCAAATAAACTGGAATTAAAAGGCAAGAGTATTCATATCACATTGGAAGATCAAGATTACTTTGGCTTCAGACTGCAAAATACCTGAATCAATCAGTTATCCTATCGAGCAGGATAAATTAAATTTGTCTGAAAGAAACATGCCATGTTTTGGAAAAAAAAAAAAAAAGAAAGAAAGAAAGAAAAAGTAAATAACTAAATACAGAGTGCTAAACCGTTAGTGAAACCAGAGTCTTTACTCTTCAAAAGATGTCTCAGAGATGCCAGAAGTGGGTTGCTGTAATTTTACATTTAAGATTTTAAATGACTGTGGTGATGCATGCTTATATAAAATGCCAAAGTTTTAGAGGAAGGAGCAGACGTTTCTGCTTGTAACTGAGCTGCCAGGAGCTGCTTTGAGGGCTTCATCCTTTGGCACCAGCACCCTTGCAAGTGCCCAGCTGGGAGGAAGAGGGATGTGCTGGCTCCCAGCGCCCTCACCAGCTGCTGAGGCTCTTTGGGGCAGAGTGCAAGGCCAGCACCAGCAGCCCATGACAAGGACTAATGTCCAAGGCAAAGCAGGAGCAGTCCGCATGCCATATGAAACCCAAATCAAGGGAACTGCTTCCATCAGTGTTACCTCCTGTCAGCCATTAGCGAACAAGACATTTCTTGCTCTTCAATAATGCCACTAACACCATCTCCCAATCTTTGAGATGATTTGTTGTAAGCACAGAGCTTTCACATCCTCTTCCCTCTTGTGCAGAAGGATTTCTAAGTATTTGTTCCAGAGGCTGGATGGTCTAAAGGTAACAGACCTTTGAATTGTACATGGCATGAAGCATTTTAGACCACATGTAGTGGACTCATGGCTCTGGCTCATCCTCCAAACAGTGATTTCTCTGCTCGTGACACCATCATCCAAACTCCCTGATTGTGCAGCCTTCCACCATCCAGCATCACTCCTTGTGTGCCAAGAACATAGAAACAGGAGAGTGAATAAGCAAGTCATTCAAAATCACTGTGGGAACTTTGGTTTTGATTAAAAATGTGCATCCTTAAAATTTGCATCCTTTTAGCTCTATTAACACGCAAATTTCAAATCAGTGTTGACTCATCATTAATTGCATGTCAATAATTCACGCAGAAACATTGTCTGTGTTTCTTAAAGGAAGGGCAGGACCATAGGAAAGCAGATCTTGTGGTTTCAAAACCATAAGCACTAACTTATCACACTCTCCACAGCCATAGTTAGGCACACAGTGTGAGAACAAACTCTGAGACTAAAACCAGGCTCTAAATTAGAAAATCTGCTGGCACTACAGTTTTATCTTTGTTCTCTAGAACAAACTCCACAACAAAATGGAGGTTAAAGGCACACAGTCGATGAAAACATTATTTGGTTCTTAAAAAAAATATGTTTTCTTCTTGAAAACATTTCCTTCACTTATGCAAAAGGCTGTACTCTTCTTGCCCTACTGCATCTGCAGCTAGGCAGGCAAACAATAGCACCAACAGAGATGTGAGCTTCCTGCTCACTCCTGAGTTAGTCATCTTAGAGCCTGGATTTGTTCATTTACATGTTAATGCTACTAGCAAGCCTAGCAAACAAGCAAAACACAAATGATTTTTTTTTTTTAATTTTTTAAAGACAGCTGGGCTTGTTTTGGGGTTTTGACAGTGAAGGCACACAAGGCAAATCAAAACCCAGCGCACAAAGCAAGCCAGCCCAGATGTCCTGCTCCAGCTTAGAGGAATTAAGGAAAGGGGAAAAAAAAAGAACAGAATAGAAAAAAGTGTTTTCTAAAATGCTTCTTCTGAGCATTTTAGATTTAACGGATACATTAATTCAATTGATGTGCAGTTTAGCCAGACAGCAACACATGAATACCTACCACAAATGGTAGGATTTGCCTTTTTTCCCCCACCCTGCAGAGACGTTGCCACAGATGTGAGCTTTTTCCTTCTGCTCTTTTCCTTCCACCCATCCCCCTCTGTGTAATATTTTAGCAAATAATGAAATGTGCCACATGGCTCAGAGCAACCAGGCACAATAATGCTGAAGTGAGGCTGCTGCTGACTCTACACAGTTTTGTTACTGCTGTTTCTGTCTTAACTGTGCCAGTCTTTTAACACAATTTTCTTTGTTTTTCATTCTTCGCTGGGAAAATATTAATATGCTAATGACTTTCAAATGAGCATCCAAGAGCATGCCGTCTTAATTCTTTTAAATTGTGATAAACAGATTTCTTTACCTGTGACCAGCACGATGTCTGAGGATAGGCACAGAAAGAAGCAAAACTGTTCCTTAGGAAGAAAGGATATAGGTAGATAAATTCTTATAAAAAGAAACTAAAGGAATGAATGCAAAAATAAAGTGAAAGAAAAGGAGAAGACAGTAGTGGAAGGGAAATCTGACATTTAAACCTAGGCTCCTGGCTGGTGCCCATGGCAACTCCACTGACAAGTTGGTAAAAACTATTCTCTCCTTTGACTGCTTCCAAGGATAATCCTTGCTTCTTTTTCCTGGGAACCATGACAGATTTTCTCTCTTTAGAGACGGTGCAGGAGTTTCTTTTATAATGGCTCTAATAAATAATGGAGTGTTAATGTCCTTTAGGACAACTAGCTGTAAAAGTTGATCTGTTTAGGACACATTTTCACACTTAGATACAAGTGAGGCATTATGTGGTAAGAAATACAGGTATCTTCAAATGCTTTATGTCAAGTGTTTATGCAATTGTAAACAGTTGAACTAGAATCCAGCATTAAAAAATATCATTTAAGGGAAACCAACTTGAATTGCTTCAATGAGCTCAGCATGTGGCATTCACGGTTTCTAAATTTAAATAAGGTTTCCATCTGCTCTGTTGTTCAAGAATCCCAGTGAAAACTATTAGACAGAGAGTGAGAAAGCGAGCATACACATACTTATGTGAGGTTATGCTTTACTTGTGGGATACTTCCGAAGCACACACAGGTTGTACAGCATGCTGGTGCTTTATTACAGACTTGTAGGCACAAGAAGTTGAGAGACAAGACTGTCTACATCTCTACATCTGGACCTAGCAGTGCCCCAGCAACACACAGCTTCCCCCAGGCCTGCCTCGCACACCCCACAAGGCCATGTTTCAGCTGCACGGTCCCCTGCACAAAGGTTGCTGAAAGGGTGTCTTCCTCTCAAAGTGAGGAGACTATCCTGCAAAAATCATGAGACTTAGAAGCTAGAGGAGTGTTAACAAAACAGTAAATGTCTACCAGCGATATCCCTGAGCCACAAAACAAGGAAAACTGGGTCTTCAGTTCTTCCAAATGAAGAGGCAACTGGGTTCTGGTGTTTAACTCCAGACTCAGCTTCTGAATTTGTTTATGAATAAAGAACTACTTGCAGTGCTCATTGAACAGACAGTATATTCCACTATTTGGAAAAAAAAAAAAAAAAACAACATTAAATTAAATGCATCAACACAGTCAGAATGCCTTTAAATAGTATTGTTATAACAGCTTCTGGGGGAAAACCTAACTCCCTAGGCCCCTTCCTGAATACGGTACACTGTACCCTGAGATAGAAGAGGAATCCAGCTCTCAGGACAAGAATGGAATCAGCTGTGGTAACAAAGGATCTCTCACAGAGGCCACTAGCTCTTTTTCCTCACTGAAATAAGACCCCAAAACTTTACATTTGCAGAAACTCATACCACATTAGGCAGAAAGAGAAGTAGTCCCCAAATCTACACAGCCTTGTGCTACTGAGTGAAAGTCAGTAATGATAAAATGCACTCAGAAGCCCCAAGCAGCATGGAAGAGGAAAAATAAAATGGAAATCAGTCATAAATTGTGTATGTTTAAAGAAAATCATAAGACTGTATACTGGTTTTAGACTACATGTTTTCAATACAGTTAAGAACCTTTCGGAAAATGGGCACAACATAAATGTGGTGGCATTATGTCATGTAGAAAACAAACATGACTTTCAGCACAGGAAAGCCAGGCAAAAGAGAGGAAAAAGCCAGAAAAGCCAGGCAAAAGAGAAGCATGAGAGCAGATGGAACTGGTTGGTAAAAGCAAAGTAACACATAACCAGCAAGGGAAACCAGCAAGGGAGAAAAATGCTACTGGGGACAGCTCTGTGAAAACCTCCAGTCCCTGATCCACAGTGGTTCAAAAAGCAAGTTTCTTGAAGTGGGGTTAACAAAAACACTTTGGTGTCTTAGGACGCCACAGCCATTCCTTTCAAATCCTCTAAGAATGGTTATGAAATGGGCTAGGTTATTGCAGTTTTGTTATGTAAATCAACAATGCATTTCTGCAAAAACTTTTTGTTCACTTTTTGTCATCAGTAATGGAAACACACATGAAGTTTGCAGGGGAGCAGAAGACACTACGAGGAATGATTAAAATGATTAAAGGAATGCAGGCATTTCCATATGAAGGAAGATTAACAAGTTATGGGGCTGGTCTCTATGCTCTGTTTGTGCAACACTCACTGCAATGTAACAGAAATGACAATAATAATGAGCTGCAGGAAGAGGAGATCAGTACTGCTCTGATTAAAGAGGACACATCTTAGGGAAGCTGTGAAACCACATCACAACGTGTTGTGCAGATAAACTGTGCATTTTTATATGCTTCCTTATAAGATAAGATCAAGGAGGATGTTTAAAGGCAAAAAATGTAAAACTGATGCAATGAACTGCAGAATTGCCACTAGCAGTGAAGGGTTCAATGAGGTTTGAAAAGATATACCCTTTTATGCAACCATAAAATCCATACATCTTTCTAAAATCAATAATAAAACCCTTCCTAAACACAACTATAAAATACTACAGGTAGGTTGAAGAGGAAGTACCTCAAGAAGAAAGTCAAGCATTAGCCTCATTTTCACTTGCAGGCATTTCCATATAGATCAAGACGATAACAACTCGTGCTCAAAGTCAGGCAAAAACCTAAGCAGCTTGTACAAGTTAATGATTAACCACAGACTAACCGAGAGGAGCCTCCAAGGTGGTTTATCCATTGTCCACACTGTCACCACACTGTAACTAATTCTGCACTTGAATTGTCTGGTAAGGTTTTCTTCTCTCCAAATCTACAGCTGCTCTGCTGAAAGAATATTTGACAAGATGGAGCCCAAATTCATTTTTTTCTAAAGGGATTTCAAAAATAATTTAGTAGATGGCAACAGGATTGAGAAAATGCATTTGCTTTTAAAGCAGAAAGGAAAGAGGTTAGGCAAGGATGGAATAAATAGCCTGGAATAAGCAGATGGTATGGTGGTTGTGATAGACCATTAGAAAATGCCTTACTGCAGCTGGAATGCAAGTTAAGTGCATCTCAGCATTCCTGCCTCTTAATAGAAGTACATCCAACTACTGTGCAAAAGCTGTATGCTTTTTCCTCTCAGCCTTTGTTTCCCACCAGTTTAGCCATAACAAATGACCACACAGTCATAAATTAGTTTGGAAATTTCAATAATATTTGATGACAGTTATTTGCAGCTTTTTAAAAAAGAAAAAAAAAATGCAAACCTTCTGCCTTCTCAAAACCAACTAGTAAAACAGGTGATTAGTCCCATTTTCAAGCAATTTTCTGCAGCCATGAGGGCTTGAAACTTCTGTTTCTATATGGAATTTGAGACTCCTTATTCAACTGCTTGAGTACAGAACCTGACACTTGAAGAAAAATGTCAAATACAGCAGCAATCACAAATTTAAAGATATGAGTTCTAATCACAGAGATTGGCATCACTGTACTGGAGTGCTAAAATATGCTTGTATTACAGCCTGTTCTGGTGGTGAGAGCATTTGTCTGAGAATGGTAAGTTCTATTTGTGGCTTCCAGCAGTGTCTTTTGGGGCAATTATAAAAAAAAAAAAAAAAAAAAAAAAAAAAAAAAAAAGCCTCTAGAACCATTTACCACCTGTATTTAGAGAAAAAGCATTCAGTTTATGAATTTGTACAACGCTTAGGAAAATTGGTCCCCCATTTCAGCTGGGCTGTATGTATAACTTCGTTACAAATAACAGCGAACAAGAAACTCTAGTGACCTATTTTTAACTCCTTGTCAGAATGGGAAGTCAGAGGCAATCTTTGCCAAGGTCCAAGGCTACCGCACAGAGCAAGGGTTCAGAAATCTTAGCAACAGCTGCTTCTTAGTGGTTGTAGTGGGTTTACGTGGCAAGGTTTTGGTAGCAGGGGGCCATAGAGGTGGTTTCTGTGAGAAGGATCTAGAAGCTGCCCCATGTTTGGGAAAGGCCCCATTGTTTTCCAGAGCTGAGCCAATAAGCGATGTTGTTTTGCGCCTCTGTGAGAGCACATTTAAGACAGGGAAAAAAACGCTGCACCACACAGCAGGTGGGAGAGTGAGAGGAGTGAGAAAAACAGCCTTGCAGGCACCAAGGTCAGTGAAGAAGGAGGGGGAGAGGTGTTCCAGGTGCCGGAGCAGAAGTGCCCTGCGGCCTGTGGTGAGGACCATAGTGTCCCCCTGCAGCCCATGGAGTACCACGGTGGAGCAGGGTTCCACGCTGCAGCCTGTGGAGGAGACCACGGTGGAGCAGGTGGCCCTGCACCGACGGAGGCTGCCGCCTGTGGAAGACCCCTGCCGGAGCAGATTCCAGGCCGGACCTGTAGCCCGTGGAGAGGAGCCCACGCAGGAGCAGGTGACCTGGCAGGAGCTGCTGCCCGTGGGGGAGCCAGGTTGGAGCAGTTTGCTCCTGAGGGATGGACCCCGTGGTATGGACCCATATCTGGAGCAGTTCTGGAAGAGCTGCTGCCTGTGGGAAGCCCACGCCGGATCAGTTCATCAAGGACTGCATCCCGTGGGTGGGACCCCACAGCACAGGGGACGAGAGTGACCGAGAAGGAGCAGCAGAGAAGTGCTGTAGACTGACCATAACCCCCATTCCCCCGTTCCCCTGTGCCGCTCGGGGGGAGGAGGTGGAAGAGGGTGGATGGGGGGAAAGGTGCTTTTGGTTTATTTCCTTTTGTTTCTCACTTCTCTAGCTTGTTAGTAATGAGCAATAAATCTTACTATCTCCTTATGCTGAGTCTGTTTTGCCTGTTACAATAATTATTGCGTGATTTTCTCGTCCTTATCTCAACCCTTGAGCCCTTTTCACATATTTTCTCCCCATTCCTCTTTGAGGAGGGGGAGTGAGAGAGCGGCTGTGGTGGAGCTCGGCTGCCCACTTGAGCTGAACGACAGTGGTGTATATAGGGAACTTGTGTAGGTCCTAATTTACCCTTCCCCTTCCACTGCTCCTTGGAACTGAACACAAACACACATATGTACACACATACACACATCATGGCTCTCAGCTTCAAGTTCACCAGCTCAGTGCTGGGACTATTATTTCTAGCAAAGACACTCCAGCAGCATCAGAGGCTGCATTAGCTTCTCTATCTTATATTTCTTTAATAATTGGGAAGCAAGAAAAACTCATCTAAACAGAAATACCATCTAAAATATATTTCCTAAAATACACTTTTGAAGACAGATTGAAAGCCTTTTAGTATCAGCCAAGTTGTGTGGGAGGGCGCAACAGGACACTAACAAGGCTCATGGGAAAGGGGGGGGAGATGAATTTCATATGCAAATGTGGAACATGACGTAGATGGGAAGGGGGGAAGAAATCAAGCACAAGTATTACCTTTTAGCCCAAAAGCTTCATATCACATGTATTATTTATGCTATTTGTTCCATAAGGTAATCCGTGGAAAACAGGATGAAGAGTTTCCTGCCTTTCAGAAGATAAACAATTTTCTAAGAGAAAGGAGGGAAGTGCTAATAGCTTTAATGTATCTAACTTTAGTACATGATTCTTTAACGTATCACAGTAAAATCATTTCCATGACATGCAATGTGAAGACACTATTTCAGTTATAGCTCTCGATAAACACACACAAAGCCAACACACAAACACCTGCACGCCCTTGAGGTAAGTTAACTGATGATTTGAGCATTGAAATGCACCGGTAATTGGGATCTGTGTTTGGAGGTACCTGAGAGTCACCTGTGAGGGCACTTTCTTTAGGCATTGCGTTTGGACTGTAAAAAAACACATTGTTTCTGCTGCACTAAGCTTAAAGCAGAATACCAAAACTGCTTTAGGATATATTGATTACAGACTCATAGATAGGGAACTGATTGATCTTTTAACATGCATAAAACTGCTTTCCTAAACCAGTTCTTTGAGAAGAATTCCCCTGTAACTCACACAAAGTCCGAGTTGGTGATAGCGGTGGGAAATGGCAGGATCAAACACTGCAGAAGACAGTAGAAGCAGACTGTCTTCTACAGCCAGAGACAGAAGAAGCAGACTATGTATAAGAGTTCAAAGGAGAAACAGGGAAAAGAGGACTCTTGATTCACGTGTTCTACATGTAAATAAAATGTAGAATACACTCCATTTGCTCAACTTTTTAAACGTTCATGATCTATAGATATCTGAGATCTATGACCACAAAGTTAAGAGAATTCAGATGTGATGAGGAACCAGAACAATGGGCACTATTCTATGAACTTCCTTCTGCATTTAGGCTAGATATTGCTTGCCTCTACAAAACAAGAACAGTGCCTCATGCTTGCAGAATTTCTGTAAAAGGGAAAAGCTGAAAGTAGCAGGAGATGAAAAGAAATACTCAACTTTTCAACCCCATGCTACAAAAAGCCCTGCTCTTTGCAGTAATGGCAGACTG
The DNA here is from genome assembly GCF_963932015.1 of Anas acuta. NCBI lineage: Eukaryota > Metazoa > Chordata > Aves > Anseriformes > Anatidae > Anas > Anas acuta. The sequence continues at coordinate 75,498,170 of NC_088982.1, read as the reverse complement.
AAATCTTCAGCCTCGAAGACTGCGGGAAAGTGGTTACTCCTGCTTTGTGCAGAGCCCCAGGCCTTGAAGCTCACTGGTCACCAGCCGTCCCTGTGGGAGGTCCCAGGAACGAAACTGCCATCGCTGGGCAGAGGCCCTGCAGGTACCACAGCTGATAAACTTCCTACAACTGCAACCTCACTGACCCCTGAATGGCATCAAAATAGAATGAGTGTGCTTCAGCCTAGCAGCTTCTTGCAGGGTGTGTGGTACTTGCGTGAGCCAGGTTGTGTTACCTCATTTCCAGGCAGATCAGCTCAGGAAGTGACTGCAGGACTCCCACTCTTTTTCCCCCTTCTTCCCTGCAGGTGTCCTTTGCCCTTTTAAAGAGCAAATAGAGGTTTTGGCTCTCAAAAGACTGTTAATCTGTCAGAAACCTCTGTCAGAATTGTACCACAGTTCCTCTAGCAACTCGTTCTTTACCCAAGGCAGTCAACCACTCTAATATTCTTCCTCCTCAGTAGCAGCACATTTAACTCTTTCTGTGAGCCCTCACCCACTCCATTTTCATCGCCCTGGTACAGCTCCCTGGCTCTGGCTCCCCTTTTGGGTTATACCTCAGCCTCCTTCCAAATACTCCACCAGGACAAAATCACGTCTGCGTATGAAAGAGAAGGAAGTGGTTTCTGTGCTAGGGTATATAAAATCTACTGTGAACTTTAAAAATGTCAGCAATAGAAGTAAAATTTCCTCTCTGAACAATCAAAAAGCAGTGTAGGTGCAAAGACATGCATCTTTAACAAACCTCAGAATATGCCATAGAAAGTAGTACTAGCTTTTGTTGAGCCTACAGCTCACCCAGTTTTGTGCTAGATGCAGCCTTCCCAAAACACTGCTGCTTTGGCAGCAAGGTGTCCTTGGTCCAGCTGATCAGATTTCTCCCCTGTGGACAAAGCTGCAATGAGCTGATACGTGTGAGTTAGTTATAGATTATAAGCTGCTAGCTGGACTCTGTTTATTGTACAGAGGTACAATGGGATGAAAACACAACTCCCTGCACTCTCATTTCCCTCCAGCCAAGTTGCCTTCAGAACATGGTAGAAGTCATGGGTCTTGAATTGGCACGTTGTTCTTGCATAACACAATCAGATCCTGTTATTTTGTATGTGCCTAATATTTTAGAGCACTATTCTATTCATTGATTTGGAAACAACTGTTTTTTTTTGTTTGTTTGTTTGTTTTTCTAAGATCCCACTCAGTACAGACAATTGAACACCTGTGTATGGGTCAGCACTGCAGTATCTGCCTTTGCTCACAATCAGCAATCACCTCTACCACAGCTGAAATACCGCTATTTATGGGAATGTAGACAGCTTGAGCTCCAGGCATTACTCAACAAGTGAGATTAGAAATGAGGAAAAAAAATACTTCATGTTCTCCATGAAATCTTATAAATAGGCAGAAATTGACTCCACAGTTCAGCAAAACTCTTTATGCTTGAATGTTTTTGGGACTCTTGCAAAACAGAAGCCCTCCGCCTCCTAGGTGGCACAGAGCCGCCTAGCGCTGTTTAGCACTTGCTTCAGTGATGATCCACAGAGCAAAGCTACTGAAATTGCCAACATCATTTCATGAAACACTCTGCACATCTCAAATCGCAATCACAGTCCAAGATGATAGTTCTGAAGTAGAGTAGCAGGCAGGGCACCTAGCAGAATAACAGAGTGCACCCATAGAAAGAAATACAGCAACAAGCTTTTGCTTTATGTCCATAGCAGGAACATTGTTCACAGGGCCTGTGGAGGCACTGTCTCAACAAACAAATAAACACATAGGGGAACACAATAACATACTTTATATGTGACATTTCTAGGATGTGTATAAGTAAAGGTTAACTCAAATATCTTGGTCTTGGCAACACGTTATCCTATCAGTGGATGATTTGCCTTGTCCTTCCTTTAATGGACGAGCAGGCAGCAACCGGAACCTATTGAGCGCCTATCAGCTGGAATTTCTTTGCAACTCAGAAGGATATTGAAACCACTATCTACTATGCATGCAGATTTTCTAATAAAATACTCATCTCTGCTTCCCATGAGCAGGTTCAATTAATTCAGTAGATTGGCACTTTGGCTCCTTGCTGAAATTTAGTAGCACTTACATTTTTTTTAGAAGGACTAATGAGGAAGAGACCAAATTGCATTTCTGCTTTTGTCAGACCATGGAAATGACAACATCCTTGCCAAAACTCTCCAAAGTCTTAAGGCTATAGACATAACATTTAATCTTCACCTGCATTGCAGGTTTATACAGCAGTTGGGTAAATGTTCCCTGTAGACCTCCACAGATTTTTGTTTTAGAACTTATTTATGAGCTGAGAGCTGTGCTTATGGCATTCATGTCCCAAAAACTGAAGAAAAGTTGAGCATGAGTAACGGGTATAATTTGTTAAAAAGGACTTAAAGACTATTTGCCTGTTTTCCATTTTCATTTCCCTGCATGGTCATAAATATGTGCAAAATTGATTCAATGACCCAGATACTGCTATTCCACAACTTGGTCATTTTTATCTCTTGATCAAAATGGCTGTATACATGAAGAATCTTTATGTCTTTTTTCAATCATGCTGCCACACTAGTAATTTGCAACATAAATGCTAAAATGGCTATGTCAAAGGAAAGGCATTATTTTTACTGTAAACACAACAGAATTAGGCAAATCTTCATTCCTTACCCTTTTGATAAAATTAGCTCTCTTTGTCATCTGGTGTCGAATTATTCCTGACAGATAAACTGTCTTCCACAGAGAAGATAAAGGCTGATTGAACATTTTCACTTGAGCAATGTTTCTCTTTTGGTCCCTCTCGGTGAGATAAAGGTATGAACAGCCACACATTTTCCTCTGTCTTACACAGGAAGCTTCCCATCTGTCTATAAAAAAGGGTCGTTTTTATTGTTTAGGAAATATCCTAGGGAACAGAAAATACCACTGCCAATTTCTGCCCCAGGAAGTATTATGTTTGATTTTAATTATATTTCTAGATCTTTTTTAGGACCAATGCATTTCTAATTATCAGTGCAAACTGAAGGTATGAGGAAGTAATGTCCCCTTGACATCCTAAGGGCAGCAAAACAGCTAAGCTAAACATGTTGCTCCTCACCTCCACACACACATCTCGTGGTATTGATTACTGCCAAAGGAAAGATAACAGATTTTATAAACCTCTCATAGGCGCTGGGGCAGCAAGCGGTCAGATTGAGAAATGGTGCCTGAGAAGATGCTTTATTGGAGGTCCCACTGGAGCATTCTGTCATGGAAGAGAATCATGTAATGACTGGAGACACTCCAAAGCTCCTGCTGAAACCTACTGCAAACCCTCTGGACTACCTGACCATTAGCACTATAAAAGTACAAAAGAATACCCTAAATATTGGATGGTGCATGCACAGCTGAGAGAATGTGCATGCTGGATGCATACTGAGTGAGAACTGGGAGAAACTATTTCCATAGTCACCTATTTATCCATCGCTCACCCCACCACTGCTCCATTGCTCCACTCTCCTGGCATAGTGCCGCACAGGGTTCCAGCTTTGGTACTCACATACTCACCAATCAGTAACAGAACTTAGCAATAGACAAACTGGAGAGACTGGTGAAAAATAGAGCAAGCATTCTTTCTAAGAATAACCGTCAACTAACAAGAAAGGCTTTTACCTCTTTTTTAATTACAGAACAAAGAAAAGCCTTCACACACACACAAAAAAAATTAAAATTTACTAAGCCTTGGAGAACAATGGATTTAGTTAGTACATGAATTTCTTTTTGGTGCTGTACAAGTAATCAAGATACAGAAAAACAAGAAAGAAGGCTTTATGTCATGAATCAAGACAAACAATTTCGAAACAAAAGCATAGCAATCGCAGAGACTGACTTCTGAAAACAAAGTTATGGAAAAAAATCTCAAAAAGTTTTCTGCAATATTTAATATAAAGGATGGCCACAAACAGTGTCAAGGAAACAGCTTCAAACTCCATCACAAAAGCATGTAAAGGAATAAATGAGAAAAGAATCAGGTACATGAATTGTTAAAACCCATCCTGGAATAGGTAATCAACCATTTGTTGTCCCCAGATTTACTCAATATGCCTGTAGAAGCCATATTAAAACTTTGTTTTATAGACTGTGGAAGGAAATGCATTGAAAAAAGCTTAAATGCAAAACAAAAACATGAAGTGAAATAAATCTTTTTCCTACCAACCCTGAACAGTAATACAAAATGCTGAAGCAGGATGGTATAAAAACTCCACACCAACAAGTAGGTAAAGCACATTCAGGTGAAGGCATGCAGGGGCATAACATAGGTTGGGACATAGGGGCTACAGCCTGAACACCTTTGTACAGCTTTTGGTGAGCAGCTGGTTTGCCCACGCATTCTCATGACAGAGCTAGAGGAGCTCATCGTTATCTCTGAAAACAGACAGAAATAAAGAAATACAGCAGTGTAATGCAACTTCCTCAACACAGTAACTAGCTAAAGCAACAAAAAGTCATGGGGTTGGTATTCCAGCTCTCTGATGTCCTTGCAGAAGAGATAGTTCATTATTAGCCTTTTTATTTGATAATTACTTTCTCAACCCTATGATTTTTGATACAATTAAACATCAGTCTTCCAGAACCTTATACGTTCTATGGTTGTAACCTGACTTGACTTCAGCATACACAAACATAGACCTTTTCCTGGCTGTCCTCTGTGACAAGACTTACTCTGGAAAATCATTCAGGCAAGCGGGCTAGAAAAGAACTGTGGTATACTTTGTCCAGGTCACTGATCTAGACAGAAAGGCTCTGAGGACACTGAAGAGCTTACCTGTAGACATACTCATACCATTTCTCCCATGAGTTTCCTCCTCTGAATGCCTACCCATTGATGGCTTGATTTTACCACATTTAATCCACGTTTAGTTTTCTAAAATCAGTAAGTGCATCTGTGATACTTCTGTCAGCACATGGATACTGTCAAGCACAACCTAAAGCCCTGCTGGAATGAAAGAGCCAGTATTCCTGTGGGAGATTAATTACATTGGTCTATAATCAAGCACAGGATCACTGGAGTTCACACAGGAGTTTTTCTCTAAATAAAAAATTTGTTAATTCCAATCAGCTGTCTCTTTGCCAAACTAGTTACACATAGGAAAACCAGTGCATTACCATCTTCCTGCTTGAATGCTGTAAATTGTTTAGAGTAGATACAGTGAAAATAAAAACAGCCCAGAGTTTAAATTTGTCTCTTGGTTATTTTTTCTGAAATTACATTCAGCAACAAGATACTGCTCACTGGCTCTTCTAGACTGTATAATCTTAGACTGCTTAGTTCTGCAAAAGGTAGAGAAGATTCCTGCTACTCCAGATGTGGTACAGCTTAGTGTTAAAGAATTAACTCATCTATACATTAATGCTACCTGTAGGATGTCTTAATAGCATGGGACAATACAAACTTACCTGTTTTTGTTGTTCTTTTTGTCCATTTGTTTTCTGTTTTATAGACCAGATTTAGAATTCCTATGGAAACAACTGTTTACTTACAATGCTAATAGCAACTAGGTGTTTTTATACTGTCTCTTTCTCATTATAATTCACTGAAATTCAAGCAGCTGAAAATCTATATCCAACAATTCCCTATCACTGCTTTCAATATCATAAATGCATGTATGAACTCTGAAGACATAAATCTACATGCAACAATTCAACACAGGCAACACATTAAATTCACAATGAGCTATTCATTATAAAGCTTATTAAAGGGGAAAACTGACTCAGTTCTCTTGCTGAAATGTTGGCTTTTTTTTTTTTTTTTCTTTTCTTTTCCCAGCTGTTTTCTGAATTGCACATTTCTGACAGAATTTCATCTCTCAGTTAATTTTTGGCCTCTCTCCACTTCCTGGCCAAGACCTTGTATCCTGCTTGACAAGGTGTGCCTACAGCCCCACTGGGGTTTGTCAGCAGCATGTTTACACTATATGAATGTATCTGTTCTGTCTCTCTTTGGTTCTACTCCCATTCTGCCCAGACACTGGTTATCATGTTCCTCTGTAAATGAAAAGCATCAGAAGCAGTTTATTCATGAGCCATAAATCTGAATTCATTCAATATTTATTAGTACAGCCATACAACATCAGACATGGCCCAAAACAGAACCTGAGATACTACAGCCCCAGTCTTTGCAATGCATGGTAGAATTTGAAGGAAACTACCTTCAAATCTAATGAATCACACAACTTGATCTCCCCCTCTGTCAGGTTTCTGAGTTGTTTTTCATTTCTCATTCCTACTGCACGTGAGTGTTCATAAGAGAACCCAATGAGCTCAGTGACATTTTTCAGCCCTGATGCAAATACCTAATGGGATTGAATTTAAATTCTCCCACAGATCTTTAGAAGCAAATAAATAAACCCCACAATAATTTGTGTGCACTCAGCTTTGTTCACATCACATATATCTTCACCACTGCTCTGTAGTGCTTCGGAGACCTGCTCTAGAAGGGAAAGAACCTGCACACGTGCACTAAGGTAAAAATTACAGGCATCAGACTACAAAATATCTTATGCCACTAGACAAATCTGTACATTTTATTAATTCTACTTGATTAATAATTAGTCAGCCAACAATCCAGACACCAATGTTGGGTTAATTCACTGCTGGGAGAACTAAGCTAATGCTTGAGAAATTAAACTGAAAATCATAAAAACTCTATAGTAGTTCACTGTTAAGTAGTTTGTTACAAATACAAAAAATGAGGAGAAATCAGAAGTTCTCACTGCTTTAGCTCATCTACCTGACAGATAGGTATTACACTCGACATTTTTAACAGCAACATAGAGAATTTAATCACAGAGCCAGAAAACTAGAGATACAACCTACATTGTATCTGTAATTGAGCTGAGTTATAATTAAGGCTGAAATTTTTGTTGCTATAGTCCTGATGTTTTATTGTTTTAGTGATAAAACCATAAAAAAAAATTTTACTTTGGAAGTACTGACATAAATATTGCATCTACTTAGAAGACTCCCTTTACTTGAGTATTCTGACATACATTTGCAATTTCAATGATTAAAATAGGCCCTCTGTGCTTTTTATTGCTGATAATGTTAGAAAGTCAGAACATGAGTAGAACACATCAGTCCTCCTTATCGGTATCCACAGAAAGATTTACTAAATTAAAGCTTTCCATCTCAACGTGGTGCAATTACCTTCCCCCCCCCCCCCCCCCCCCCCAATTTACTTTTTCAAAGATTGAACTGCTTAGAAATTGGATGTATATTTCTTTGCTAATCAACTTGAATTCCCGTAAATTGGAGCAAAAAAGGGTTTGGGTCAGTGGTTGAAATTAAATAAATTTTTAAATAAGGTCAATGTATCAGCAAGCAGAGAGCTAAAGGGGATCAGTGAGTTCATCCTCCTGGGCAACAAAGGTTCTCAGTCAGGGTGCACAAGTGAAGATTTCTGTGTTTGCTCGGACTGCAGCAAGGAACACACAAACAAGAAACACTGTGAGCCCAGATCACCAGAGACAGAGCGGCCATCTAAGCCTGGGAGCTGGTAATTGACAGGGCAATCATCTGGGTAATTAGGGACCTAGCTGTGCAGATCCTTATTCATGTTTTATCGGATAAATCTCTGCCTTAACAGATGTGTAATCTGGTCTCCCTTGAAGCTGAAAGGACTGAAATCAATTCCAAATCAGAGATAAAACTCCTTCATTTAAAAAAATAAATAGTAAGAAAAATACTCTTTTTGCCTTTATGTATCAGTCTGGGGAGAAAGGCTCCTTGATACTCTGCTAATGGGTGACAGCACAACTTGTGAGAAGCTACTGGCATGCTAATTATTAGCAGAGTTGGCTAGAAAAAGGGATAAAATTCCAATTCTCATCTCACTTTCAGAGATACTTTTTTTTTTTTTTTTCCTGAAAAACAGAAACAATAGAAAATATTTATTGAGAAGACAGTAATTTTTACAACAGACTTGGATGTGCCTTAGCCATCCATTTTTCAACTACATCTAGACATTAGGGGATTCTGTTTGTGACTTGTGGAGGGGATAATAATCAGCAGATTGCAAGCAGTGTCACATTGAAGCCAGCATGTTCTTTCTGGGGGACAGTGTGACAAAGGCAACCAGACAAGAACTTATTATTATGGTGTGAAAGACATGGCCTCAAATCTCAACTACCGAGCTGTCTGTGGCAACCTAAGTTATCTTAGGAAAGGGACTGACTGTATGGCCCAGCAACACAAGGTAATGAGGTCTTGATGAGCTCAGTGTCACGAAATAAATAAAAGTAGCAAAAGTAGCAAGTGAAGAGCTCATCCATCATGCATGTTTTCTTTCCCTAAAGCTAAGCACTGATTTTAGGGCAGGGAACGGCCCATGGATTTGATATATGGCTTGAAATACTGTTTCAAATATTATATCACAATTGCCGCTTCAAAGGGAAAGTGGGTGCAGTCACCCCACCAACAGGAAGTAATTATTTCTACATTATTATTGGGAAAATGCTTATGTGCTAGGATTTTGTGTGGCCTCTCACAGATCTTAGAAAATTTGGTATGGATATGATTAGCCAAAACACTGGGGTGTTACCAACCCCCTTTTACTCACAGATATAAAACACAGCACCACACACACTGCTATGAAGAAAGTTAACCCCATCCCAGCCACATCCAGTACAACAAAACACCCTGAATATAACAGAAGTCTTTCTAGAAATTCAATGGGCAGTGAATCTGGGTTTGAAAGGGTTAACTTTTTTTTTTTTTTTAATGTTATTGTATTTAATGCATCAGGATTGCTTTAGGCTTTGCCTTAAGCTTTGACTGACATTTTGGCAGCTGCTCGCCACAAAATGAACCTACAGGGATCAACAAAACAGTACGGTAAACTTTTTCCACACTGAACATGAAACAAACTTGTGCCATTTATTCTGCTTCCAGAAATACTTTTTTAAAGCCTACTATGTCTCCTCTGGGGAAAAAAAAAAAAAAAAAAAAAAAAAAGATACAAAGAAATAAAAAGCAAAAATAAAAGAAACCTAATAGCCTACGCTCTATTTTTGTTTTCCATGATATCCAAGGTATCTGTCAGTGAAGTAAAATAAACTATTTTTTCCCCAAATGAATCTTTGTTACTGGGGTTACATGTAATCTAGATAGTGGATTTTACCAAAATCAGATCAAAGAAATAAAATAGCAAATTAGAAAGATACTATCAGTGGTCAAGTAAAGCTTTGCACTGCTCTTTTCAGTGAAACGAACTAAGGATGATGATGGGCAAAAAAAGAAAAGTTTGGTTTTGTCCTAAGATGAATGGCAGCAGCACTGTTCTCACTCTAGAAGACAGCAGTTGCACAGCAATTCAGGGCTAAGGTCTTACCTGAGACATTTACAGCAAGAACACAGAAGCACCACAAAGGAGTTTGGGCTGCTGAAAGCTTCCTGTACTGTTAAAAAAAGGTAGGCATAATGAAATAAAAAGTAGTAAGACCTCATCTGGGTTCTAAATTATTTTATTATACCTAAACTAAAGAATCATGTTAGTCAGTAATCATCCAGCTACTTATTCTGCCTTCCCATGTTTTAAAGCTCTCAGCCTGCTTAACGATCACAATAAAGCGCTTACAGATTTTTGTGTTTAAATAAATAATACCAGCAAGGACCCTTTGACTACCTGTTGTTTCTTACTGCCTCATTCCTATTCTTCAGAGGCTGCATGGCTGAGAGTAAACTGGAGGAAAAGGTAAGCTATACAGAAAAGCTCACATAAATAAATCAGACTGTCATCACCTCAAAATCTCGACTTCATAGAAGAAACTAAAAAGAAAAAACATTTTCAGCTGCAAGGAGCCTGGCAAAAAGAAATCCATCTTCTCTATCCTCCTTCAGCCAGCTCCTGCAGCCTTTTATTTTGGAAACTCTCTATTAACTTGTTGTAGGCACACTTCTTACAGTGAGAGGAAATCATCACACAGAAGGCACTGCATTGACAAAACAAAATTCCCACAAATAAGAGCTTACAAACTGCACTGTTCTTGATGCAAGCTTGAAGGCACTGAGAATTCCTCTCAAAGTCAGATCTGCTTGTTAGAGCCCAATTTCTTAAAGAATGAACACAAGGCAAACGACTCAAAAAACCTGCAAGCTGAAGCTTTTCCTTGGCCTTTGGAAGAGTTTTTTTTTCCAGGATGGGTGATTCATTAGAAGATGGACTTCAGAAATTTATCTGTGCCTTTCTAAAAGCAGTGTATCTTTCACAACCACAGAAAGATAATGGAAGGAAAGATTTGTAATTTTTGTTATGCCTCTAATAATAACAGCAAAATAAACTTAATCTGTTAATTCGCTGTGCTAGTAGAAAGCTCACATGCAAGGTGTCTCTCCAAACATAATCAGACTTAAAACACTTCAGAATTGAGTACTGAAAAGCTTTTACAAATTTCATTTTTCAGGGAAAATACCAAGTATTCCAAATAATTGACCTTGTTAGCTGTAATCCACAGCAGGGTCATGCCTTCTTCGTTTAGATAGGACCTGGCCCTGTCCATTACCAGCGCAGGTACCAGGGGCCACAGGCTGGGCGAGGACAAAACCACCTCCAGCAGCACAGGCACCACCTGCTGGGACCCCACCAGACCTGAAAGTGGCTTCCATGATCTGAGGACCCTAAGTAAGTGACTACATCTTGTCCAGCATCAGGGAAAACGCCTTAAACCGGGGTGAGCTCACTTCTTGTGGCTTTTTCTACTCACTTGACCTGCCCTTTATTAATAAGGCTTTTTCTTTCACTGTTTGCTTTGCTACAGTCAGATGACTCGTGTATTTTTCAAATCATGAACACAGCTGTAATGGAATAAGAGCATTTATCCCTGAGATTTAAAATATTCAGCAATGAAAGCGAATGAGAATGTCATTTGTGCATTAATATCTGATGAATGGGAATATTTTTAACTTGTTCTTTTGATCTCATAGGTACATCTTGAGTGGCCAGTAGTCTGTAAATGGAGAGTAGTTTTGGAAAACTGCACTTCACAACTACAAAATTCCTGGAGAGCACATAAAATAGACTGGTGAACAGTGTAAATCAAGGTGCAGAAAAGCAATTTTTTAATATTGTAAACTGAAGTAATTACTGTTCATATTTTAGGGACTTTTGTGTGAATAAGGGAAGCAAAACCTGATCTTGTATAAAGCCAGTTTTTACAGAAAGGACTTATAAAAGATGGAACTTAAGTGCTAGAATTGTAGCATGCAGAAAAGCATTTATTGAAAAAACATATTTATGCACATTACAGTTTTATTCCTGAAGGGGATCACTGTTGGAAAGTTTCTTGTAAAAGTTTCTAAGAGAAAACAGAAATTAACGGAAGACCACTTGGTACACAGGAGAGAGTGTGTTTCACACCTGAGGACATCATAGAAAGGTGACAGATACAGCACTTGTTGAAAATGTGGGAGGCAAATCACAGAAAACAGAGATGAAAATTGGCACTGAGTCTGCGGAGTTCAAGCTCAGCTTGGAGGGAAGTGATCAAAAGAAAAGGTTTAGAGTTCAAGATTAACTGGCTTGAAATATATGGAAAGACAGAAAGACATATTTTCTCTATTTTACTTCTGGTATACATGACGAGCAAGATGAGCAGGGAAAAAGACAGACGAAGAAAGTCACAATAGCTGAGAGTCCAAAAAAGCTGGTCTTGTAAAACCATTTACAACTGCTTCTGAGCCATTTACAACTGCTTCTGAGCCATCCCACTAAGCAGAGAGCAAGCACTTGCTATATAGCACTACATTCCTAATTGTCATTATCCTTACTAACGATTTGGCTATTTTGAGTTATCTAGTATGAATGATGAAAAACATATTCCTCCTAAATGCTTTTGCATGTATAAATAGGTAATAGATGTAAGTTTCCTTACATATATTTTACCAGAGATGCAAATACAATTACCATCAAAAGGGATAAGCCATGCACATATGAAAACAAAATATATGTAACATCTTGACATATGTTGCTCTCATTCTCTTATAACAGTGAACATTAGTAGTGTTTTTCCACATTTTTTTTTGCTCAATATAGAACAGACATAAGTGTGTGTCGTGTCACATGGACAGGTTAGCAGAATTGAGAAATCTTGAAAAGATACCATGATCTTTGTTGATAGTATTTATTCAGAAGAACTTTAAAGTTACAGCAACCTAAACTTCAAACAATTTCTACCACAAAAAGCTGCATGTGATTAATGGTCACCATGCTCTTTACTTCATATTTGCATTCACAACCACAAAGTAGAGTTAGAACTCGATATAAACACCATCATTTCCTATCTTTGTCAAAAAGTCATACTGAGACTATATAATTTACTATATTCATAAGACCATACTATCAAGTCAGTTAAGGCACCACCATGGATATCTAGTCTTGGGAAACCTTAGGCTCTAAATAACATAAGCGAGGAATTCTTTTATACCTGGAGTCTAAATAAAGATACTAGGAAATTCAACAGACGGAGGGAAAATTTTTATTAGAGGAGACCTCAAGAAGTCATCTCAGCTATCCCCTTGCCCTAGCAAATAAATAACAATTGCAATGTCATTCTTTAATATACTTGCAAATGTCTGCAGGAGACTACACAAACTTCCTAAGCAATCTATTCCAGTGCTTCATTACCTGCACCACTAGAAAGGCTTCAGAGGTTTCCCCTAGATCTTTCTTCCTGCAACTGTAGGTCATCTGTTCTGGTTCTATTCCCTATGGACATGAAATACACTTTTTGCTTGTAGCAGCCTCTTATGTACCTTTTAAAAATGGTTAATGCTTCCCTCTCTTCTTTACACCCCGTCCTTAAAGCTAAGCATTGCTAGCTCTTTCAGTGTTTTATGTCAGCCTCTAACTCCCATGTCCCCTTAGAAATGGGAACCTGTCACTCAGAATTTGTACAACGGTAGGCAGAATCCATCTTTGAAAGTGGTCACCATTAATATTACAGAAAATATACAGCAATTAATAGATTAAAAGATCCTCTGATACAGTAAGAATCTTAATATTGGATTTACACCATATAACTAACATTTTTGATCTACATCTCTTTCCTATTCGACTCCCTATGGGAAAGCATGTATCCCCTATACACCTTTATTTATCAAAGCAAGGTCACAATGTCTAAAATGAATAATTAGAGAATCACACGGCCACAGGGTGTTAAGGTGTTTTATTTTTTAACTTAAGTAAGGAGCTACACTGATGTAGCTTTCCCAGTGTTATGGGAACAGTCTGTGCTTTCATGTGACACTTGGCTAAGGTCACAAGTACATATGAGCTGTCTCTACTTCAGGAATGAATTCAAGAACTCAGTCTAAGATGAAAGGTCAGATAACTAAATAACATATATTTTTATTCTCATTTCGTTTGTGACATTTTAATTCAACAGCAAACATCTCTGTCAAATAGGACTGCAGGCTCTTTTTTTTTTTTTTTTTTTTTTTTTTACGTTTTTCCTGGCTCAACTTTTCTACTTATCAATGTTTAAGAAAAACAAAATAAAGATAGGAAACAAGAAGAGGCTGCTTCCAATTTCTTTAACACACACTTAGCATGCACAGCTCTTTTCGTAATGTTTTTCTTTTTTGAATTCTGGACTGGAAGCACTGAAATGATTTCATGAACATCAGTCCATGTAAGTGCAACCGCCAGGAGACAGGGAAGCACTGTCCCCCCTCAGAAGAGGGAGAGTGCTGAAACAGAGGCCAAATGACTTGCCTCAAAATATGCAAGTTAGCAACAGTAGGTGGTATAGAAGTTCTAATGATATTTAGAAAGCATGAAATGCAAATAAAGGATGGGGGGAAAAAAAGTGATGTTAGGCTAATTTCCAGGAAAATAATATTTTCTAGCCAGAGGAACAGTATCTCTAGGAAAAACACTGAAATCACATTACTTGGAAAACTTCAAAAGAAGTGGATAAAATGCAAATAGCCTAATTTTTCTTACAATATATGACAATTGATTTCCTAGTAAGTCATCTTTAACAAATGTGGACTGTTCCTTCATGTTCTAATTTGCTTTTCCATCACCTATTACAGAAATATTTAAAGATCTATTCAGTGTTTAAATACGCAGAAATTTCTTTAGGTTAAAAAAAAAAAAAAAAGGAAGAAGAAGAAGAGGAGCATGGGAGCTCTGTGGAAACAAGCTTGTCTTTGTAGTGGCATTACTATTACTTTTTATCTGACAATATTAAATGATTCTTACATACGACATGTGCCAGCTCTACCAAGCAACCTAAATCATAAGAATTTTTGTTGTATTTCCTATGTCTTTTTCACTTTTGAAAATACTGCAACAGTACTTCTCTGTTATCCTAAGTTTTGAATTACACTGGCCCATTTTGTTTCAGCTAGGTGGAGATGTAATGACTTGCTCTCACCTTACGAAGAAAGATTCAGTCAGGCTCTTTGTGAGAGGATCCAGTTAACTGTCTCTTTAGTGGGGTACAGGAGGTTGCTGCTTCCATTTGTTTCCCCTTTCATTTAAATCCTGTGAAAGCAGATGGCAGTTATTGCTCCCATCCTGAAATTACTTTTGCTGGTGTGCAATTAATAGCCTTATAAAAACTCAATGCCAAAATGCTGCAGACTCAACAATTAAGCAAGTATAGCACAGCAAATAAGCATCTGGTTCTCTTCTAACCTGTATTCGAGTTAAGTATACCAGGGATCATGACACTGAAAATCAAATGATGGAGGAGGCTTCAGGTGAGACCACAGCACATAAACAAGGGTCCCCCTTCTATGGTTTAAGACTAAACTATGCAAATGGCGATACATCATTCACTTGTGTCCTGTTATTCTAACACAACTCCTACACATAGCTGAAAGAGAACAGTGACTGGAAAAACAGCATGGGATCTTGCACATCAAATAAACAGGATGTGATAAATATTTTTTTTAATTAACATTTACTGAAAAAAATAGCCAGAGACAGAAGATGTTGGTTGTCTCACTCTGCATTTTCTAAAGGACTTCCATTTTGTTTATAAAAATAGTATTAGCACACATCTGTGGAAAAAGATAGGGCTGTCTACTATCTACCAGTTTCCACATCAAAACAAGTAAAATAAACCCCTTTTGCTCTTAAAGTTTAGAGCACTGTTTGTGTCACAGCACCAAGAGAGTCATTACTTTACCTTCATTAAAAGTGAGATAAGCACATCATCTTAATGTGATGACTTTTTCAATTTTTTTTTCAGTTAGCAGGGACTGCGTTCAAACTGGAATAAGCGAGTGTGAAAGGGAATAATTTACTTAACTTGATATCTGTGAAAACACAGGCAGAGGAAGGAAGGCTCATTGCCACTGTGGGTGGAAGTTACATACAGCTTCACACTCGCTGTTCCATTTCAAATACTGGAGGGCTGCTATTTCAATGAAAGCACACAGTGCTCCAAGCCAACAACTGGTAGGAAAAAGCAGCACAGTGGTAAAGCAAGGCTGTGTTACAGGGGAATGTACTTTCATGAATGGAAGAGTCTTCTGTGCCCTAAAGTGTACCTTACAGTCGGATGGTCATCCATGTGAAATAAAATATAATTGAAACTGCTATTTGTATCTTCAATGTTTATTAGTTTTAGTTTTTCATCAATGTTTTTATCTGTGACAAAGGAGAGGGAAGACCTTATGATTAAGTCCAGCAAAATCCTAGTTTGTATTGTTTCACGGCTTCTAGGGAAACCTCAGTTCTGCTTGTGTTCCCTGAAACACCTGTTCTGGACACATAAGCAATGGAGTAGTTAAAAAAAAAATAATAAAATAAAAAAGTAAAACACATAGCAACCTTTCCTTGTTGACACAGAAAATCTTAATCAAGAAATATTTTAGCAATCTGAACTGCAAAGAGCAGCAAATCTCTGGAAGCTTCTGGCCCTTTCAGATCAAGATGCATAAGGAACCCTTAGCAGGCAATAGCTTAAGAACTGCTATACACAGGAAGGCTTTGGGGTAAAGATGGTAGGTCTAATGATGAGACTTGATCTTCAAGCTAAACAATTTGGCAGGAATGGATGACATGTTCCTAAGTAATTTATAACAGTGTAGGTTATTCCAGGTGGACAAAATTACTGACTTCGTCTAATATTTCTAGCTTAATGAATGGCCAAGATTTAAGTGACTGACAGCTTAACATCTCTCTCATTTCCTTCAGAGACTCTGAAGGAAAAGAAAAAAATGTTTCATTTTGTAATGTGAAAAGCTGACACAGAGCTGTCAGACATTTTATTTCAGCTAATCTTCCCTAGGAAGTGCAACATTGTGTGATATCTGAGTTCCCCGGGAATTTATCGATCTTGTGTTTGCCAGATAAACAAGTGACATCAGCACTGCAAACTTACTGCTGGAAAGTAAAATGGCAGTTTTAGTATCCGGATGCAGGTTGGTTGGTTGGTTGAAATCAGATGAACACAAGATGCTGAAGGTGCCCCCAGCAGATCCAGCATACAACAGGTGGTAGGATGTAACCCTGAAGACATTCTCACTGAAGAGCTGTTTATAAATACCATTTTCTTGTATACTGCAGGTCACTCAGTGATGAAGTAGCCCCATGTCATTTGCTTTAACTGTAGTTGACAACACACTGCTTAATTGACTAGTGCTAGCTAACCAAGCATGATGTACTTGCACGTGAAAATGTGGAAGAAGCAGCTTCCTGAATATTTAAACAGACAGTGTCAAGGCAGTCACAAACACTGTATTACACTAGCATGACTAATACGGCTTGCTATCTGGAATGACAGAAAAAAATCTCATTGCTGAGCACAATGCTTTTTGTAGCCTATTAGTACTTAGCATCTCCTGTTTGCCCTCATTCCTGGAAATGCTGCTCGTTTATCAACAGAAGGTCCGCACAGCCTAGACATTCTGTAAGCCAGACCAGCACAGAGCTGATTTCATACATCAAGGAACTCATTAGCCATGGGTATTTCAGTCCCTGTTTTTTAAATCAGCTGCAGCTATGTTACACAACTCACAGGTGGGAGCAAAGTTATACAGAACACTGTATTGCCAAATATATCTAGTTCAACTATAATGAGCAGGGCAGCACAATTATCAAAATATGGCTGGTAACTAATTGCTTTGAGAATGTGCCTTCAGACGCGAGCTGTTCATCCAGTGCAGGAGTGAAGCATAAGCAGATGGACCATAAAAAACACATAGCATCTCAGGTGTAACTCCACACTCCCATTTAGCATGGCATCTATTTCTTTGGAGGAAACAGACTAAACCCCTCAGATTCTACTTCAACCTGAACAGAGAAAAAAATAATAACAAACCCTTTTCATCATTCTCTTGCTAATTTATAGTTACTTTCAAGAGCAGTCCATGGCATAACTGTTGAAAGACTTCCCTGTCTGCAGACACAGCTGCACAACAGAGCTGGAGTTTGTTGCTTCTATAATTTCCTTGATTCTAAAGCCTGCTGCAGGAACATTTTAATAGGAATCAAGAAAATGGCTTTCTTTGGCACTATTTTATCTACAGCCTTACATCCCTAAAAGGAGAAGGAGGATTGTTGTCTCTCCAATCATCTTTTTGAACTATATTCTGCGTCATTTTTATTCGATAGAATTAGATCTCATTACTTTTCTTAGGGAAAAGGTTTACCCCTCTTCTTCCTGAACTTTTTCCAATTGTTTGGTTTCATCACATTGCATTTTTTGTTTGTGAAATTTGTTTCAAGCCAATTCCCTAAGTGGCAATGGTGTAGTTCTATACGAGGAGTATACTGTGCTCACAGGGGTGAAACTACCTTGATTGCTTCATATCCAGCTACTATTGTTTTCCGCAAATGCTTTTTGACTTGTACTGCTTCCTGTTTCCATCTCCATTAGATTTCTGTTGATGTGTTCAAATATGTTGTTTCATTATGCTGGAAAATTTGGTATGAGCCACATTTTTGCACTCTTGCTGTTAGTGAGTAACATCTACTTTTCCAACTGTTGCCCTGCTGTCTCTGGGGCTGTCTATACTGTCCTGTACTAATGCCCACATCACCCACTGCATGGACGTGGCAGATGCTCTTAATTCTCACCCCTGAGGACACTTCTGGAACAGACAACACACCCTTTAGCACTTCTTTACATCTTACCTTATTCACACCAATGGGTCGACTGGAACTTTTTCCTGTCAGGGCTGTACTCAGGGAGCATCCCGTGAGATAGGACTGAGCTACCTTCTTCAGAGAAGACCATCACGGTAATGGTTCCCATGTAGCACATCACGAGCTCCTCTCCCAGATCATCTGGCTGCCAGACCTCCCACCTCTGGCTTTGGGCTGCCAAGACATGATAGCTACGAATGCAGCCACAGTCCCACAATGACCAGCTAAGCTGCTACAAGATGGTAATCCTTTCCTTCAGCACAGCATCAAGCTAGGTTTCTGTACACTTTTGTGGATCCTGATGGAGCAGGCTTCACCACAGAAGAGAAACTCCTCATTTCTGACTCATTCTAGACAAACAAATGCATATTTGCGGTGACTGAGTAACAAAGCTTCATCAAGCGATGCTCTGCAAGCAAGTACTATGTACACTAATTCCCAAAATATTCCTAGAGAGGTCAACTCCTTTGGAGGCTCCCTTGTTCGTATCTGTACAAAATGGGTCTTTTTTCTGACTGCTGCTTGGTAATCTCCACGCTGCTTTTGCAAAGTCATTTTGATTTATGTTCCTAATATCAAAGTCTCCATACCTTGAGAAGTAATAATTAAGTAACCATCTTCTACAGATAATTTTACTAATTCATTCCAAGTGGAAGATTCGGGTGGGGTTATTCAAAGAACAAATATGAAATTAAATTTTAGTGAAACTCAGCTGGAACTGATTGGAACTACCTAGAAAAGGGTCAAATCTGAAAGGTACATGTAAAAGACAGTTAATTCCTTAAGGAAACTAAATCAGAGCATTATCAATTCTTGTAGATCCACATTTAGCATTCATATTTTGTACTGGGAGAACATAAGATAAAACTTGTGAAAGGGTTGAACAACAGTTGGTCCCTAATGAAGCTCAAGCCAATGCAACTACCCAAGTTTTCTTTCCAGATATTGTACTGTACTCTCCTGTCTCAATCTGACATCCTTAATAAATAAATAACATACTAAATTGGAATTAAAATTATTTTTCTGTTAATGGCTACATCTTAACAGATGCATTAAGAAGCACAAACACCAGAAATGATCCTACATGTATTTCTAATCCCAGCTACTAAGAAGAGACACGTCATGTATTCTGTACAAAGAAGGAAAGGATGGAATTATGGTCCTTCATAAACGATACCCACACTTTCATAAGGCTGAACGCAAACAAACAAACAAGTGGTATGCTGTAATGAACTACTTGCATGCCCTGTCATACATGAGAAGTGCTGGGCTGCTTTTCCACTTGCTGAGCATTCAGAGGAGGGCTCAACCTCCCTAGCATGGTTAGAGTCTTAGTACTTCACCTCCTGCAGAGGTAAACTTTTCCAAGACATAGTTATTATCGAACAAAAATTATTCTTTTGAGCCCAAATTTCTCCACTAGATAGACAGATAACAGGACAGGGTGGCTTAACCAAAGAATGGAGTTCTGAGTCCATCAGATTAAAAAGTCATGTATTTTCTTTTGGTAGAAAAAAAATTAAAAGCAATCACATTTTACTATCCTACACTCAATGTTGTACTTGTAACATTTTTATTCTCGGCATCAGTGAAGGCAAACGTGAGGGAGTCTGAATATTACCAATGCTTGCATGAAGCTGGCCAGAAGGCCTATCGAGGTTACTTAATGATGTGTGTATTCCTCAATTTTGTCTATTTAATAGACAAAAAATAAGTTACTCTGAGGAGTGCATTTGTTATGAGGGGATGAGTGGTTTTGATGCTTACTATTATAAAAACACAATATTGGCTGTAAATACAGCCAATATATACATAGTCTAAAACATTTTTTCCTTTTTTTTTTTTTCCCCTGAGCATAGTGTTAATAAGAGATGGACCACTATATTGAATGTTCATATATTAAACTTTTTTTATACATACATTTAAAAATTTTTTGATAACATATTCTGTCTTTGAAGTTACACAGGTAATTTTGTGACATAATTAATAAACCTTGCCTTACGTATGCTAAAAAATTTAGAAGTAGTGTAAGGGATTTCTTCATTACAGTTGAGAAACTGCATTTACTGTGAAGAAAAACAGAATATCCTTGTAATATGGAATTACAGTTCTCAGGTGACTGACTCAATGAAATATTCTAGAATTTGCTTTACCTGACTTATTACTTCACTAACACCTATTACTACTTAGTCCACAAGCACAGATTAAATATACTGCAAGCACAATTATACTGTGGTGTGTGTATGTGTATATATATTATATAACAATATATAAGTATTGTATATATATATATACACTGATATATAAGTATGTTTCCCTAGAAGCTAATTTCCAACTGTTTTCTTTTCTCTCTTTTTTCTCTCTCTTTTTTTTGATTTTTTTTCCCTTCAGGATGTTGCAATTTCTTTTCACTATGAAAAACAAGACATTGAAAAAATCCCACCAAAAAACAAAACAAAACAAAAAAAAGAAAAAAAGAAAAAAAACATAGTACTGAACCTCATGACAGAAGACATAATTTTCTAAAAGCAAGGGTTTTAAAGACCAACAAAAACATTGAAGTTCTTGGCGTAAGGCCTCTTCTTTATTCTTACAAACATAGTGTTATGAAACTTCTTTCACCTTAGCATGAAAAGATCAGAATTGCTGTCTTGATAATGTTTGTTGGCCTTCACCAGCCAAAGCAAAGCAAAGTCCCTAAAGGCGATAAATCAACAAGGCTCAAACACACAGGAATCAGCCTGCCAGTCCCTAGGCCAGCCAAAGGCTCAGCTCATTACAACCAATGTCCATGTACATGCACACACTCGTGCTCTCAAGTTCTGCTTGTTTCATGGTGTATTATTGAAAAGTGATTTAGTTTCTCACACTTTCAAGATACTAAATATTCTAATATACTAAGCATGCGAAAGACACAGAGATTTGTCCTCAGTATGAAGTAACATTTATAGATACCCTTGAATTTGGTTAGATTGCTGTGTAAGTTTTTATGCAATGTTCAATATAACATAACCTTTGCATTATATGAGTAAAGTAGAAACTGAAAAATCTAGATAGCGCAGCAAGATATTGCTAACAAGTGTTAGCTGAAACATACTTTACTATTAATTATTCTGATCACTGTCTCAAGACATTTTTCTTATTTTGGAATACCTACACCTTAACACAGCAGAAAACAGACTATTAACATGACTGTTGCCAGGGTAAGGAACAAGAAAGGGATATAAGAAGAAGATGAGATTCCAAACAGACATTTCTTTCTTTCTCCTACAAAGCTACATTTCTTTCTTTTTCGTACAAAACTACAGCAAGATGCAAAGAGCAATACTTCCAAGTATCACCTCCAATAATTTTGTTGTTTGTATTTCAAAAGTAAACTTAAAACTTGCTATTGAAACCAATATTCTTTAAAATTTTAGGTGTTGACACTGAATGGACAACCCTGAAGGAAGAATATAACCCCCTTATATGCCACAATTTCATCTTCAAATTAGGGCACTGTGAAGTTTTTTCTCAACTTAGTGACCAAAAGCAGATAGGAGCCCATCCTGGACCACAAATTCCATTACCTCTATTACCTGAATTTTCTGTTTCATTAGGACATCACAGCACCCCACCTAACTGACGAGAGGATTTCTGGGAAGATTTTCAATTACAGCAAAAGAAACTAGGGACACTCAAAATTGCTTTCTATGCCTTTACTGTACAATTTCAATGATTTTCTGTAAATTTCAATCCTCAGAAATGCTTCAGAAAAGCATCATTTATTGCTATATAGATTGCAAATAATGCAATATATATAAATACATATTTGTATGTTACTTTCTTATATATCTTATAATGATAACATTATTTTTTTTAATAGGGAGAAGTGAGGACTTGTTCTCAGCTTGTCTTTATACCTATTTATTTCAGCAGGAGATTAATAAAATTAATTCAAATGCCAATTAGCATATATTTAGCTGAAGCAATTTCACATAGCTCACAGCATCCGTCCAAAGATCAATCTTCACTTATTTTGGAAAGAATGCCAACAATCCTTTGTAATTGAAGTTGTCCTATTACTACGCTGCCTTTTTTTTTCCCCCGTTTTATTGGGCTCATAGAGCCTACTACTACAATTATCTTGTAGAAGAAAACATTTTTCTTCAGACTCTGTAGCAGTACTTTCAGATAGCATTTGTTATCATTTCATTTGTTATCATATCATTTCAAAATTTTCATGTTTTAGGAGAATCACTGCCTCCTATAGGATCTGTTATATGTGGAATTCAGTGACAAAAACAAACAAACAAACAAAAAAACAGAGAAACAACTTTCTTGCCCCAGGTTATACATTTTACTTCATCAAGACTCAAAATCCAGCAAAATACAGCTACACTCCCTCATGATACATCAGTATTTGCATTAATGACCATGCAAAGAAATAAAAGCAAGCTGGTGTCTCAGCCATATCTAACATAAAGTGCTAAACAGCACTGCCACATTTCTTCCACTTAGACACATTAAAGCTTTAGATCTATTCTTATTTCCCAGTCTGCCTTACTCCATCAGAAAGCAGTACATTTCCCAGAAACCTTGTTCTTCCAATAAATTCTCTGAAGTGCCTATTATCCTAGCAGCACCTTGTGAGGATATATACAAGTTTTTTGTTTACCAAGTTCAGGGTAATGGGCAGTTGTCAGGGAGTCAGTAGAATTGGCTCCGTACTCAACCCTGTAATGATAATCAATTTTTGAGACAGTTTCCCCTGACAGGCAGGCAATAACTTAGGTATGGAATTTTTGAAAGAAGTGATACCCTCTGCAACTATACCATAATATGTGTGGATGTGTGCATAAATGAATTCAAAATTTTACTTCCATAGCAATCATACTTTGCATTATTGGCTTCTCTTCCCTTGTGAAGCTGTTCCTGCAAGGCTCTTGATGCCCTCTCTCCCTCGGCATGCTGGTAATACTCCTTTCAAAGATGGATACTGCTATAAAGGAAAATAAAAAGCAGTATTATATTATTATTTCTTTGTCCTTGCACAACTCTTTAGATAAATCAAATGTCAAATTTATTTATTTTTTAATAAAGCCTATAATCTCAAAGCTTCAGGTCCATAGTGAAGATCAAGTTCTGCTACTGCCTGTCGACATCCTTTGCCTAATAAGGCATCTCAGTCCAGCTCAAGCTTCATTTCAGCTGTTTTTATTACTCCCTAAATATAGTTTTACTAACCTGCTTTATAAATTACAGTTGCCCACTGGCCTCCCTGCTGGTGGTGAAAATTGTTAATCCATTATTCAGCACAGAATCATGCAAGCATTATTATTAACAAGGGAGAAGATACTGTTTCAGCAGTGCCATTTAACCTCCCCTTCCATAGTAGAAGGTTAGGTAATGAGTGACAGCATAAAGAATAATGGAATCATTAATATATGAGGCCATCCTCTCTGCTTCTGTCTATCACAAGTATTAGAATCGTTTAAATAAAATACTTTATGTGACTAAAACACATTTCAGATGATATAATGATTTACAGCTTTTGCTGGTTGAATGCATATATTTTTCCTCAAGTTAGACTCAGGTCTGAAGGCTCAGTTTTGCCGTGAACTAAACCTGTGTAATTCCACCACTTGGAATCATATGATAGGAGGTATATTAGTGAAATATCACATCCCTGAAAAGTCTTTTTGCTACACTTTTTGAAAAAAACAATAATTTTGAAAACTTTTAAAATCAAGTCAGTCTGTAGAAAAACTATTGTAGAAATAAGTACTGCTGATTTAATAAAACAATTACACAATGTAATGTGAAATGGATTCTAGCAAAGGATTTTTCTCAAATGCAAGAAATTCAGCTCATGGGACAGCAAATCAAAGTGCATCTACAATGAACAAATAATTAAAATGTTTAATTAAGTTAGTTATGAAATATTGCAGTTTTGCACTCTGAAGGGTATGGCTTATGTGGATTCAATGTTCAATAGATATTTCTGGGTTGACCCTACTACGTGATTACTCCAGAGTTTCAAATCATGAGATCCTACACCAATTTATTCTTGCCAGCACTGTCTTTCTGTCTTTCCAGTTCAGGCATAGAAACATACAAAAAGCTTTTCTTCCCTTCTCCACCTCCCCCTCCACCCCTACCCATGCCTACTCCGTGCTCCCTCCCCTCTGCTGTGAAAAGCTGATCAGGACACCAAAACAGAAAACATGTCACAGATTAAACAATATTGATAGGCACTCACAAGACTCCCAGTTTCCACTGAGCCCAAGTGTCATTGCTGTCAATTTATACTATCTAGAAAAACAACAGAAGGCTAACTTGGATTTTAGAGTTGACTCAGCTATTGTTTGTCAGAAATTGCAATCTTTCTCACCTCAGCTGAATAACAGGCTGAATCATGTAAATAACTTCACCTTCCACCACTAAAAGAAAGATCATTTCAGGTCAGTTGAAAAAAAGTGTTTTTCATTTACTCATGGGAAACAAACAAAAAAAAAAAAACAGAGAAGATTTCTCTTCTCAACCAAACCGTTTATTTTTTTCCTCAAGTTATAAAAGTGAAACATTTTTAACATTTTAAAAACAATTTTTGAACATTATTTTCAGATCTCTTTCAAAGGGAACATTCATGCTAACCTGATTCAAATTCATATGTTTGGTTTCTTTTTAACATTATTAAATGCATTTAAACAACCAAAAAAAAAACCACCACCAAAACATACAGAAGAAATATTGCCTGGCTTTTCCTTCTAGTTGTCCTCTTGAAGAACATTCTCTTTGGAATTACTCTGAATTTACAGCACAGAATGACATACACAATACAAGCAGTAGTCTTAAAAACCAGGAACTCAGAAATTAGTTAACGACTGAGCAGTTGAAAATAAGCCTTGGGAAAAAAAAAAAAAAAAAAAAAAAAAAAAAGTCTAAAACAGCCATGGTCCTTAACTGACTTGCAGAAGTTGTCAAAATGAATATTTATGATTTATTAATGAAATCATCACTTCCATTAAACTGCTAAATTTGCTGCTATGTACAGAGAGTATCTAGAGCAGACAATATAACTTTTGTAAGTCTTGTAACAGAAATGCTATTTTTGAAATAGGTCTGCTTCCCTTTTAAACATGCCAGAGCCACCAAAAGCTCACAGTCTCTAAGAATATACTTCATTGGGAAACTGAAATCTAATTTTAGAAGATGTGAACTTTTCTAACTATAAAAAAATTTAAAAATGCCAGACCTCCCAGGCTCTCTTCTAGCCCATGACTTTTAGTGGCTTCCCAGCTCAAGCACCCACATGATGTATTCAGCTTGTGTTTAGGAAGGTCTTGTTCTTAACCATCATTTCTGAAGTTTGATCTCTGTGTTTGCTCCACACTTCATGCAGGCCCCCCACTTCTTTAAGAAGTCTCACAGTTTGTGACTCAGCAACTAGCTGCTTGTCAAGCCTTTCCTGTGTTTGAGATTTCCCCACCTGGATATGCTCAGCTGCCCCAGGCAGTATCTCCCACTCCCTGGGGCCCTACTGCCCAGCTGCTAGGACGAGAAAATCAGAAAACCCACTGGCCAGCTGGACCTTCTCAGCACTCTCTCCTGTGTGTCTTTGGCCAACAAATCCAACAGTTTCATTACTTATTGTGCCCTGCAGTATAGGAAGCCTGAATCAATTGTTTCTTTGCTTTTGACACCTCTTGCTCTGCTTGCATTTTTATACTTATATCTGTTCTGTAATAATAATAATGTCTGACCAAAGATGTGCTGTGCTGATCTTCCGTTCATTACCTAGCAAATTCACTCTTCTATTTGGGTGCCAGCTGGCAGTTTCATAGGATTGTGTGTAGATTACCTGATCAGGTTTATGGACTGAAGAATCTACTAGCAGAAGGAGCATTTCTATGGTTTACATATATATTAGCACAGAATGGAAGATTTCTTTGGCTGCCAGGACAAGTTTAAATTTAATCTGGAAAGGACTGAATAATGGAAGTCTACGACGTATTTGGTGGTCATTCTTATAATTTTCTTTGGAGGAGGTGTCCCCTGCAAAAAGTGAAATTTATTTTCTTTTAGCTAGCTTCAAAAAGTACAAAAATATGTAGATCCTCCAATTACTATAAACAAAAAGTTGTAAAATTTTATCTACCATTTGTTAATGTAAAGCACACCTATTGTTGAACAAGCTACTGCACTTTCTGATGTGTCTGGAAACGTTTAGGCTTTTAGGCTGTTTCCAAAAGACGGAATTTTTAGGACCAGATAAGACTAGTTAATAAAAAAGAGAAAATCACAACTTTTGTGCACTGGGAAATAAAGCATATAGCTTCTATGAGTTCTGTTTATAGGGCCCAAATTGACCTTTTGTTCCAAACAGCTAGCTGGAAAAGTTTGGACCAATTAGGGTAATTATTGATCTATCACCTTGTGATACGTTGAAAAAAATGTGTATGTGATTTTCAAGTTGTTCAAGCAGTTTCAAAGTACATAATTCTGAGATGCTGAGTACCTCAGGACTACAAATTGAGTATTTGTTCTATGTAATAACCTCAGTGCAATTCCTTTTGTTTTCTTCTGGTTACTTTATTTTTTGGTTTTTGTTTTATTTCAAGCTTCTAAGAGCATTACACTGTCACACATGAAATATATCCTTGTGTGTTTTTTATAAGAAAAGGCTCTGAACAGGCTATATTCTGCCCACAGCCCAGGTCCCAATTGTCTTGGCCAAAGAAGCACAACAGAGTACAAGAAAATCAGCTTCATCAATTAGGAAGGGAGTGAACCCAAAGCTGTAGCAGTACTTTGCTCTCTGAACTGCAAAGGCAATAACAAGAAGACTGGAAAAAGATTGAGAAGAATCTAATCTGAAGAATTGAGAAGAATCTGAGTTATCTAATTTTTTTGCTCTCCACTGAATTTCATGGAAATCACAGTACTGTAGTTAATCACCCCCAAATACACATATATACATTTATATATGCATATGGAAAGCAAACTGAAGCTGTCAGGTATCGTCAGGTATTTTATTGCGTCATAAGTATTTTGATTAATCCAGCGGTGGCTTACTAATGTGACAGTGCTTAGTGTTGCCTCTTTCATTCTCCCAATATACCTCACATTCTTTGCTTCAAATGGTGACATATTCTGTAGCTCAATATCCATAATATATGAGCTCAGCCTTGACAGCACTGCACAGAGTCCTATAGTTGATATGATGCTAAGAAGTGGTTTTCTTCTTGCTTCCCATGGGGCACTTTCCCATCTCAGTGTGCAACCAACTGCTGACAAGATGGTTTATATGTACTGTACCAAGCACAGCTAGCTATCTAAAAGAAAATTAAATCTCACACCGAGAAAGGACCCACTATAAGTTAAACCTGCAATGAGCTGCACCTGTGCCAAGTACCATCATTAAGAGCCTATTTATTTATTTATTTATTGTTGTTGTTCAATACAAGAGATTCCTTCTCTAAGCAACCTAAAGAAAAAGATCTAAAGACCAAATAAAAGACTAGGATTACAGAAGGCAGCTAGTAATTTCCACTTTTGTTATGTATAATCATAAACTTCAGAGTAAAGACATCTGACTGCCTGCAAAGGGAAGGAGATAAAATGGCCATAAGAATGAAAATTGAATTAGTAACATGGTAGATCAGGCAATTGTTGAATAAAATGGAGAGAACATGCAAGCTAAATAAGAGTTGAGGACCAGAAGGCAGGAACAAAGAGGGACTCTGTTTCACAGCAACTTCCCTCACTTCAGAGTATACTTTCATTTCTCATTAGGAGCCAAACTTTTCGAACACTTTCAGGAAAACATTGTTTTTTCCTGATTGACAAACTAGGTTTTTTAATTCACGATGGTGTGAAGATGTATCAAAATCTTTCCTTACGTGTAGGGATTATGCAAGACAAATTTCAAATATCTTTCCATCTCATTCAGAATGATTTTATGCAAAAAAACTTCTGCTTTGAATCCAATGAAGAGCAGAAGATATTCAAGAGACTCACTCTTCCTGGTCTAGTGTCCCTGCTGCATGGCTACAGAGTGTGACTGAGGCAGAGTTTTTTGTTAAAACCAGTGTATCAGCATATCTGGTTGGTAGCAAAACTCCTAAAATCAAATCCAGTTTAAAGCCTTCCAACTGAGGTGATACTTTTTGTTTCATTCTCAACTTCCTTTTCCATAGTATTTTTTTAGATAAAAAGTGGCGGGAGAAAAATTCACAACCTTTACAGAATTTTATTTTTCAGTGGTGTTGATACACACAACAGTATTTGCCCTGACACTCAAGAAAACCATTTATATTTCATTTCAAACTACTTTCAAAATGATGCTATTCTACCTTTTTTCCTTTCATATTTTTAAAATGACAGGGTGTTTTCAGTAGAAATTCTAGCATTTGCTGTATGAAAATTCTATGAGGGAAAACTCCTGTTTCTTAAAAATTACTTCTCTCTTAAGAAATTTAATGTTTGTTTGTTTGTTTGTTTGTTTTCTGTACAGGTATTCTGTTTTTACTTCTATCAGCATTGAAATCCTTGAAAATACAGCCAGAAGCCTGAATTACATTATATTGAACTTATTTAAACTGTGTTTTAAAATTTATTTTATTACACTGGTGCAAATACTGGTGCATCCACTTAAATAATTTAAAATCTGATTTATATTGATTTAATAAGTAAGTCAAATCCTTCTCAACTTAAGGTATGTCACTACAGGATGGGTTTAATTCACTTGATGGCTCCCTGTTTAATAAAATCGGTTTAGCACCCAAACTTGATTAATCAGTGCAATCTTGCATGATGCGAAACCAGCAGAAGCACAAGAAGTACTTTTATTGTCTAGATATACATTAATAGAAAAAAGAAAACCAATAAAATAGATGAAATTACTACGGGATGCAATTGCGCACATGCATCCTATGCTATGATGCCCCAAAAACCCACAAAGAATTCCTGTCATCAGATACCTACCTTGAACTGCTTCAGGAACCGAAAACCACAGACTTCCAGGAAAATGCTGTATGTATAATTAGCCCAGGATTAACAATGCTTTCTATGACTTCTCAGAAAATGCAAGTGTGAATGGCATTTCAAAACTGTGCAAAGGGGTGTTGTGAAAGAACCAAAGAAAAGCCATGGAACTCCAAAATACTATCACTCTGTATTTAACATTTTTGCTCAGATCCAGGAGTCTTTTGGTCATAAACCAAAAGCAAATCATCAGGAAAACAAAAAAACAAAACAAAACAAAAAAAAATGCATTTCCCTAATATGCTTTAAAACTACACAATAGGCAACAATGTTTGATTCAACACAACTGCTTCTAAGCTGGTGGTTGAGCCCTTGGCCACAGTGTTCTCATATGAAACAATTCTGCCAAGAGCATGCATAACAGATGCTAAATATGCATGTCTCACACATTGCTTGAATTCGTTCATCACTGACTTCCTTTGGGATAAAAGAGATATTGTCAAAATGATAATGATGGTGTAAACATTTTGGACACTTCAAGCATTTTCTGAATGCCAGATAAATTCAGAATAATTTTTAGCAGTAGGCTTGCCAGAGCATCAACTGAAGCCTTCATTATAGCTATTCATATCCCTATAATAAGGGTTGCATCAGCAATTCCATTATAAACACTCTTTCAGAGGATTTGATAGTTTGGCTGCAAAAAGTATTTTTGGCTGAAACTTTGTCATACAAGTTGTCTTAGATTTAATTTCTTTAAGTTAGTTTTAAACTGTTCATCTGCTTTTTAGATGGAGGAAACATGTTTTAGAGGGTTTAAATTATTCTTTTTTAGACTTACGTAAAAAAGCAAGAAGTTTTTTCTTTTGCAGTACCAACTATATAAGGAAAAGAAGAGCTAGGAGCCACATGCATTCCAGACTTGTAAAGAATTAGTTACCTGTGCATATTTACCTCTACATACATGCTAATTACATGTGCCCTGGTTAACTGACATGATCCAAATATCAAGGATTAAATGGGAGGGGATGCATCCCATGGAGGAATGGTGGAAAGGGTAACATCAATAAAATTTTCAGCCGGAGGTTAAGTAATGTGCTTCTAAATAACACAGTGTAGTGGACACCCATATTATAAATGTAGTTTTGAAGGAAAAACTTGACAATCCATCCAGATTTACTGTAATCACTGAATCAGTAGACTGATTTCGTAAGTCAGCTACTTTGATGGCACTGACTTCTTGTAGTGTGTACAATACCCACAGCCTTTGTTAGATGTTTATTTTTCACCCTAATCTTGTTAGATAACAAAGCATCGTCTACATTTTTAAGGAGAGGGGCTCAATAGATTCCAGCAGGTTTATCCCAGTGACGAGCTCAAAAACTGGGAAATGGATGAAAGCCCACAAAATGTCAGCATGGCTTCATCTCAATGAGAAGGGTACAATACTAGTTTACACTGAACTTAAAATCTACTAATGCCATGCTCACATTCATTTATAAAAAAAAGAAAAAAAAAAAAAAAGAGGAATGGGAGCAAGTTCACTGTCTTCAAATACTCTGTGATCCACTGCTACATCTTACTATTTAGTTCAAAATCTATATGGAACTACCAGCAGTGCTGTTTTGGTAAAGTCTTGAACAACTTCTTCAGTGTAAGATTTGGGCTATAGCAGTCACCTCTACAGCACAAGTCTTTTCTCCAGCAGGTGCCACAGGTAAATTGTAGATGTTGCCCATGATTTTGCAGGATATTATGAAGTCGAACCAGAACTGGAAGCTGTCCTTACTACACATTTCTGTTCCCTTTTTTAAGCATGGAAGTTCACAACTGTCTTCAAGAAGCTCCTGAACTTTAGTAACAATGGAAATAATAACAGCATTAACCTGCTGCTAGCCAATTTCTGCTCTTCAAAAAGTGAGAGAGCAGTGAGATTCTTCTTTACAAAGGCTTTTTTGCACTGCAGAAACAGAATAAAGGTCTACACTATAAATACTTTCAGGAATAAAACCGAAATAGTCATTATTTACATTTCTGCATCTTATAAGGATTGTTCACAGTGCTTGTCACTATGGGAATAAGCATGCTTAGGTTTCCCTCTGAAAACCCAGTTACACTGTTATGGTCATCTAAATTAGCAGAAAAGCCAGGTACAGGATAGACTATACTGTGGAGAAAAAAATAAAATAGCAATAATGAAAGCTTCAAAGATTCTTATCCCATATTGGGTCTCCTCTGATACCACTTACATATTGCTCTTTTTACTCTTCATTTCTTTTTGTTTTTTGTTTTTCTCTCAAATTAAGCAACTAAAACAATCTCAGTTGTCCTTCTAGATCACTGCTTTCTATCTAAACATTTACATAATTTATTTAGAATGAGATAAACAATTTGGAGATATTTATTTTTCTCATGTTATGTAACCTCTGTGTAACGGAGATGGCTCATGGTTACCTGTCCCTTTTGATGGTTAGGTATGACAACCAGCTCCCTTGCTAACAATCCTGAATTTCCTTGGACTTGTCTGACATCTGTACTGGCAGCTAAATCATCCTTTCTTTCCTGGGATGGCTGATATAACTGTGTCTCCCAGGCAGGGACATATTTCCCCCTGTCACAATTATATTCTCTAGAGCTGTGCAAGGAGAGAGAGAAGCTTGAGCCAAAAAGAATGAAAATGCATTATATGGTAGCTTAGGGATATGGTTTAGTGGGGACTGTTAGTGTTAGGTCAGAGGTTGGACTCGATGATCTTGAGGTCTCTTCCAACCTAGAAATTCTGTGATTCTGTAATAGAAAAGGAAATCAAATTCACAAATGTATTCACGTTTGGATCATGATTAATATAGTTATCATCAAGAGAGGGGTTATTACTGGAAAAGGGGGAAAAGAAAACTTTTTCACAAAGTGAAATGAATCTGAGTGAAACTCACTTCTAAAAACCTGCATATTACAGATTGCGAGTAGTAGAGAATGAACATCTGTTCACGGGAGGCAGCAAAAGCCATAAAGAAATTAACCTATGTTTAAGTTCTTTGCTAGCAAAGATTTATGTTAGGAAATTAAATCAGTACCATACAAGGCAGGGACTCCATTTGCACTTTTTGGGCACACACAGAGTGTCTTTCCTCACTGTCCTCACGAAATTGCTGTGTCCCAATTCTGTACAGCAAGTCACTAGGGTAAGACTTATAGCACATGGTTCGACTTCTCTTCCTAAGACATATTAAATCACTTTCAATTACCAAAAAAAGTGAGCTACTTGACAGATGGCCTCAAAGCACTATCCTTCATGGTTCATTACCAGACTCTTGTAAACAGGAATAGGCTTTTCTTACCTGCCTGTGAAGGTGCTGCTGAATGTCTTATTTCTGGAAATGCTGACTATAAATACGCTAGTGCTATTCCATGATACAGAACTTCCAGAAACTGTTTTCCTCTTAGCAAATTAGCTGAGTCTGTTTTGAAATCATATCTGCGTGCAAAATTTTAATACTCTCACATTTCTAAGTGCAAATCTGCCTTTCCGTGATGCCTAATGTGCTCCTGATATTTTGTTGCACAAAGAATAAATGTAGAACAATCCTGTGGACCCACCCTGGATTTACTCTCAGCAAATGGTAGAAGAATTTACAAGTCTGCACAATTCAGTCCCCAATTCCTCTGCAACATATGGATGTGTTCACTGCATATACTGGGCCTTGGAAATAGCTCATTTTTTGCCAAAAGCATGATGTTGCAATCAGCATGGATGCTAAAATACACTGTCTTTTCTTTCTACATATGTATTAGCAGATTAAATATGCTTACAAGAAAAAGTGGAAGTATTTTTTTTTCACACAACAGGTCTGAGAAGTAAGAGAAATCTAAAAGCAAATGGTCAACTGTCAAATTTCAGGAGACTTCTTGGATAAAGTGGATGAATGTGGGGAACCAAAATATCAGTTTGAAGTACTTGATTGGCTTTTAGCTACCTGGTTTGGGTAAACTTCTGTATAGGACAGACATTCTGTTCTGAAGTAAAGACTACAAAAAATACTGTGAATCTTTCTCAGATGAGAGTTTATAAGCACTCTCTATCAGCTAAGATTTTCCTGAGTAAATAAGTACAGGACAGGACAATGCAAAGCTAAAACAGACTATCATTACACTTTGCTATTCATGGCAGCTGGCATTTATTTGTAAACAGAAGAGTAAATGCGTGAATATTGTGTGTGGTATTAGAGAAATGGATATTTTGATAGAGCTTGAACTGAAAAGATTGTTACAAGAAATTTAGTTTTTTTAAGCAATTTAGAATACGGCATCCAAGGGCTGCAGTATAAGCAGAGTAAAACATAGTAGCCTAAATTTTATGAGATTGTGTTTGGACCTCAGAAATTGCAAAGTTTGAAAAAAGACACAAAAATATGGCACTTTGTTGATCTTAGGAAAGATTTGCAAAGTCTCAAAAGCAATTTATACGAACTCTTGAGATTCTTTGCCAGTATATATTTTTCAAATTATTTTTAAGAAGTCTGTGTAAGAGAGATGCAAAAGTTGGGGATTTTTTCAAAGAATTTACGTTTGCTTCCTCTCTTGAAATTCAAAATACTGATTTTCCTTTAGGCCTTTTATCCGTAACAGTATTGTAACCCTTCTGCAGGAAAATATACAGCAAAGGTAAGAACCATGGAGAAAGCACTTAATATTCTGAGATAGTTTCTCCAACATAGAGTGCCCTGGCCAAAGTGCACCAGAAGACAACGTCAGCCTTCACCATGGTGTGGACCCTGCTGTAATCTTCACAACTTGAACGAAAACTTTATCTTGGGCATGTGCTCTACTCCAGTAAGGCAAATCAGAAAATCTTCAGCAATCCGAATGAAGGTGTTGTAGCATTTAACACAGAAATGAGTAATGGTGGTAGTAGCCAACATTATTTTCACATTTATTTTATACCAAAGGTGATTTAGTTCATATTGTCTTTAAATTATCAGCATTTTTCAATGCTCATGTACTGATATTGTACAGATAATGTACAAGTGAATTACAGACATCTTTGTGATGAATGCCCCTAGTTTTAGCAGCAGGTAGACATGGAACAGCCGGTGATTAGGTAATGAAAAAATCACAGGGAACTGCTTGCTATTTGCATGTTTGACTGCTAAAGTAAATGTTTAAGGTGTAATCAGTGAAACAGTTAACCTTTTCTTTGAGAAAAAATAGACTTTTGGTTTTTATCAATTCCGTTTAGCAAATAGAAATGAAGAGGATGACACTGTATGATCAAAGAATTTACTCAGAGCAGGGAGCTGGTGAAAAGAGTAAGGGATGGGAAAGAACTTTTTGTGTGTTAAATGCTTCAGTTTCTGCTGCAAGCAGAACATGCAGCTCAATTAAAAGGAGCCATCCTGGAAACAAACAAACAACTACATGCATATTTTGACTTATGTACTTGAGGTCAGTAGGTATTTTTAAAATCAAAACTCTAATTGGAATTTGAAACTCTTGTTCTTCTCTTCCGGTGTCCTTCTTTCAGCCTACATCAGATACAAAAGACTTTAGCTTTTTAGGTAATTCTGCTTTTCTTTCAGATTGATGGGCTAGTAACACACATGCGGTACAATTCATTTTGTTCACTAAATACTGCTGCACACAACTGTAAATGGCCACAGGTCATCTGAGGCTGCACTTAGTGGCCAATTTAAATGTATGACTGTATGATACACCACTGAGTTTTAATTTCCCAGCTTCTGAATAAATATCACCTTACTCTACAGACTACCATGGGTTTAATTAAGAAAAGACTACTGGTATCAATAAGGGTGGCAGAATCTAGCATTTTACATGTGTAAGTCACTGCAAAGTTCATAGGAAAGCTCAAAGGCTGTGACCTTCAACTTGTTTGCTGGGAGGAACATGGCCTGGGAAGAGCGTGGGGGCTCTTTTGTGTGGGGAAAAAAAAAAGAAGAGTGTTTACTGAAAACACGCAGTCTTCTGTTCTTCTGGAAAGGCTGATTTTCTCAACCAAGATGTGACCATGTACAGCATTGCAGATACCCTCTTGGGTTTCTGGGTTGGGATCTGAAGAGCAAATGTTACTCTGGATTGGTGAGACAGACACCCATGATGATTTTGCTGGACAGAAGGGAGTGCGATTATTATTTTGCTTTAATTGAGATGCAGGCTGGATACACACACACCCTGACTGACAGAGCATCCCTATGCATCACTATAATAGTCTATCTTAATAATAATAATATTATGGTTATTAGACAAAAGATTCTGACTGTAAGTATTTGAGAGGGTTTTTGTTTGTTTATTTGTTTGTTTTGTTTTGTTTATTTGTTGTTCAGAAAAAAAAATCAAACCATTCTCTTCAGGAAAAGAGGAAATTATTTTCATTGTATAAAATATCTATACGCTCAAATCCTCCATTCTTACATCTTACACTCCAGAAGATTCTTACATTATCTATAACTAAATAAACTAAGTCAGTATAATGCCACTTTCCCAAGAAAGCTTTTTGTTTATGTGAGTGAACCAGCACTGTCACAGCTCCAAAATCCAATTGCCAATAACACGAGAGCAGTGCTAGGAAAAGCATAGCTGAGTTGTGGGAGGCTTCTCTGATCCTAAGCATCCCAGTAACTGTGG
Organism: Anas acuta; assembly: GCF_963932015.1. Classification (NCBI taxonomy): domain Eukaryota; kingdom Metazoa; phylum Chordata; class Aves; order Anseriformes; family Anatidae; genus Anas; species Anas acuta. Next base: position 75,462,382 of record NC_088982.1, on the reverse strand, counting down.
AAACTAAAATTATGTAGGAATAAAGACCAAATCTCCTCTGCTATAAACATCTACCCTTTGCACTGCTGTGCTGCTAGAAAATTTGATCGTCACTGTTTTGGCTATTGCTTCAGATTTTTTGTTACCTTTCTTATGACCTGTATTATGATTTGTGCTAGCTTTTATTTGAATGAAAGGCAGCAGAATATATGGATGAAAATTAAATTGGGAGGTTGCCAAGAATTAAGTGTTTTTCATGTTTTTCTTCCTTCTTGGGCTATAAAACAGAGCAATAGGGACAGGACCACCAGACTCTTTTTTAACATGTGATCTACAGTGTATCTGAACTCCTGACTGCAGAAGGTGGAAAGCTAGTTTATTATTCTATTGCACCACCTAACCCCTGATGTGATGTCAGTGAAAGCATCACAAAACCATTCCACTGAAATAGAGATCGTTTCTGTAAAAACAGGATAGTTTGTATCCATGTGTAGATTACTGATGCTTAGGGACAAAATAAGAACAGGAACAACAAGCTGGTTTTTATAAAAAAGTACACTTTTTTTTTTTTTTTTTTTTTTTTTTTTTTTAGGAACAGCTTTCTAGAGGAACACAATCATTCTTATCGTTTTAAAAGGATTGCCTTGTCCCAGCTCTTCCATCCTACCAGATACATCCCCTTGGCTCTTTCCCAGTGCTCACCCCAGAGACACAGGGTAATGGGGATTTCACTCAATCACTCTCTGCAAGGACCCCCTCATCCCTTTTCCTATTGAGATGAGAGACTGGAAGGACAGCCAGTGGATCTGCTGCTACTTTATGAAGATTAACTACTCTTTAAAAGAGGCAGGAGCTAAATTACCTATGAAAAAGTAGCCTATGCACTTATATCCCTCTATCTATGCTGTCCTGCCTGCGCTCATCTTCTGGTTCTTGTACTGTATATAGCAAGACCAATACTAAAAGGAACAGGTTTTCTGTAAAACTATACTGACTAAAAGAGAGACAGATATTGCAATAAGAACACTGGAAGGTACCAGCTGGGTATATTTGTCATTGCTTTCATGCTAAGCAGAAGAACATAACTAGTACGTTACAGAGGGTGTGGTGCAATTGCCTAAAGTAACTAGGAAAATAAAACTAACATTCACATTTTAAAGAAAATGTACAGCATTGAAGAGGCTTTCAGGGTAGGGCATAGCTGCATTACCCGAGCGTTCCCTAAGCTGCCAACCTTAGATGCTGTCGCGCTGGGGAAACCTGGTGTGCTAGCTCTAAGGAACAGTACGGAGCGTAGAGCGGAGTGGAGACACCACGGCTAGGCTCTGTGACAGGTGCGGACTCGATTGTTCTTGTGCACACCAAGACCGATAAGCCACACTTTTTGCTCCCCTGAGCCTAGGACCTGTAATGTTTTGACAAATGCTATTTATAATTATAATTATAAATTATAATACCAAATACATTATAATACCAAAACACACCTTCATCCCAAAAGCTACTTGGCTCCAAGGTGCGACCACCCCTCACTGAGATGGGAAAACTTTTCACCAATTATAACTAAGATATGCTTGACTAGAGTCATTCAAGTTCCACATAAAAGACAGAAAATAATATAAATGGGCCTAAGAGAGAGGGGATGTCAGGGAAGATACTACCATCAGGGGAGATACCCAAGGCAATACAACATCCTGAGGACCTCCTGGCTCCCGGAATCAGTCGATGGGCTGAGCCTCTCTTCCCCACCACTGGGACACCTTTGGGTGAGATTTGAACACTTGGTTATAAATCTTTCTAGAGTCTTTGATCCTTTTAACGCATTAATTTCTAGGCTGTACAACCTGTAACACCTGTAACACCTGTAACACCTGTGTATTTCATGCATGCTAGCATGCTTTGCCAACAGTAAGTATCGCTGGCAATCCAAAGAACCTGTGTACCTACTGCTGTAATAAATTGTGCATTGTTCCTAGCCATGATAGTTCTCATTGAACGCGACTAGAGTAAGGGTGGTTATATGGTATTGGTGAATCTGTGACCAGGGTAGTTCAGTGCTCTGAATCCAACCGCACCCATAACGGTTAATTGGCTACACTCCTTAATGCGACAGAGGGCAATGACATTGAAGAATCTAAATCATTCAGACCAAAAGCAACTTGAAATTCTAGCTAGAATGATACAGTAACTGTTACAGGCATTTTGCTATGACACCTCAGATTAAAAAAAATAATAATCTTTAAAACACTGGCACATGTAAACAAAGAATGTGAAGAAATCCAAACTTTAGCATCTAAACTTCAACAATGAAACCCTTCAAAGACTCTGGAAACATACAGTAGCAATATTCAGGAAAACATTAGTGTGTCAATATGAACACATCTTACCGGAGTCACTCTGTAGCATCACAAATTCAGTTCCCTGTTACTTACCTGAGAGAATGTATTTGACAGCAGCTGTCTGTTTTTTTTTTTTTTTTCCAGTAATCACCTGGATTTCAATACAATCATTTTCAGCAGAGTCTACTGATGCACCATTTGTGCTATCTAACTTTAAGGAGACTGACTACTAATTAGGTATTTCCTTCCTAATTGGTTTCCTTCACACAGAAATATGACACTGATAAATACACGGTCTTCCTGTTATCATTTAGTCCTCAGAGACCCAATTTAAGGACAGACTCTCACTGCTTTGGGTGCTGAAGAATACAGCCTAGAAAATCATCAATTCCATTCATTTCCTTAAGCACTAAATTCACTGCATCCAGGCTCTGAGTTAATTTTTAATATATTTGTTCTGCCTTCCTGCTGTTAATGCAAATGTAAATTACAGCTTCTTGTGTGCTTATAAACTTTAGATTAATCCTGCTTGCCTCTTAAAAAGCAAATCCAAGAATGTAGATACAGGATAAAAATCTTCTTATGAAACTGCATGCTCCTCCCATGTCCCCCCAAGGCTTCTGAGCAGGAGCCCCGCTGAGCAGACCACGGCATATGTTACTGTGAGAAGTGGGAAAGTGACAGATGTTGAAGACATTTCTGAACAACACAATTGGGTCCATAGATAGATACAACCGTATCTGATTAGGTAGACAGCTCCATTCATCTATTTGTACAACAGCCAGGAGGTCTCTAATTGTTTTGCAGATCACTTAGCAATTAATGATGCTGTTGCCCTTGGACAGATCATGCTACAGATCAATATTTTCTGGCAAAGTCAAAGCACTGAGTAGACATAATGATACTGAAGTTACTCTATTAATAGAGCCCACAGGCAAAAGCCAGGGTACAAGACTTCTTGGACAAGAATTCTTCTGTCATAGGCAAATATTGTTTATAATGATAAAGTAAATTGGACAAACTTGAATAGGAAGTAAAATAAATACCAAAAAAGATATTTACATTTCCTTCAACTGACAATAACTGTTACTGTATGTTGCTTTATGTAAGCAATTTCTTGAGTGTGTCATACATGTATTTTCTCTCTTAAATTCTCATTACAAATGATCACAGCCCTTTTACAAATTCCATTTCACAAAAATAAACCTATATAAATTTTAGCACCAAATCAGAGGCAAGGTTGCAAAACAGCAAGGCTACTGATCAGACTAATGAGTGAGTAAATGTGAGTCTTAAAAAAGGAGTGGAATGATCCTATGTGAACAAAAGCAAAAGGGCTACAGAGGGTAAAAGAGCCTGGGTTAAATTTCCCCCTCACTTTACCAGCACATTCGCGTTATTGATATTGCTGCTGTGTAATGGCTTTGTTTTAAGATATAATCCTCATGTTACAAACATTAAAATTCTTCATTTGAAATACTGGTTTCTCACATCTCTGCGGACTGTACAAACCACTCTGGAACTAAAGTGATCAGATTAGCAGCCCAGAGTAAGCTTATGAAAGTAGTGCATTTTGACTGTCCTTCTATTGTTCTCTAGTGAAATCTCAGTCCTAGGTACCGGGTAACATTAGGTTTCATCACAGCCCATAGCAAAGTTTCAGTTGATTACACCAGAGTGGGAATTTTTATCCATTATTTCACTGATATGAAAAATGGTCTCCCGTTTCCTGTTTGGAACACACTTGAAATCCAAACTAAAATCAAGTGTAATATATATATATATATATATTATTATATTATATGTATTATATGATATCAATTATATCAATTATATAAATAATTATATTATATATAATTATTTCACTTCACACATATATATATGTTATATATATATATAAGTGTGAAGCTTACATAATTTATAATAAAAAGGCATTTTTTTTTTACAGCTTGCTTGACTCAAAATTGGTATTATACCTAAAAAAAACACTGCAAGTGAGGACTTGTTGGATTGCTATTACAGCTTTAAATTATAGCATTTGAATGCCTCAGGATAATTTTAATTGGGAAAGAACTGTATTTTGAAAATCAATTATTTTCAGTAATTTTCTGTTTCAGTTCTTCACTACCCATACAGCTCACTGTGTAAAACAAATCTTAGCCTAATCTCAACTACTTGGGAACATGTCAGTAAACAACCAGGTATCTGATATACTCCTGCAATCGCTGTAACCACAAATTCTCCAGTGTGGTTCTATCAATTTCACTACAATTATGCTAACACATAATTTGACCATGAAAACCTGCCTTGGGGGAAGACTGTCCTGTCTTTCAGGAAACCTATGAGACATCAATGAAGTGATGGGAAAATTCATTTGAAGGGTAACCTAAGGATGTAGTGACAGTCTCACCTCCTCAGAACTATAATGGCATTCCTTATGTACTCCACATATATTTAACATAGAAAAATTCTAGCAGAATTTATAAGAAGATTATAAAGTTTTACCTCTGTTAACTCTTTACAGGAACATATTGAGAGGGGTACTGAATATCCTAAAAATAATATTCTAAATTAGCTAATCACCTTCTGTCTCCAGATGTTTTTATAGTGCCATTTCACCAACAAGAAGTCCCCAACAGAAGTTGTATTTGTCATCAGTCTCTTTCTAAAAGAGTTCCCACTACAGAAGCAATGAGAAAAGAAGTAACAGAAGGGACGTTAAGAGGCCATGTAAGCCACATCTCTGCCCCAGGACATGATCAGTGACAGCTCAAAAATGACTGTCAAATTCATTCTTAATGATGGAGGCTCAGAAAACCCCTGAGTTTATCAGCTCTTATTAGAACTTGCTCATGCATCACCCTCTAATTTTAGCTTTATTTTTGCTGAGACTTTTGAGGATGTGACAAAAAAATCCTCTCCAAATTGGTTTACTCAGTTCTGTGATGGCAGTTCAGAGGCCATTGCAGCATGACTGATTCCACTGAAAAAGAGCAAGGAGCTACAAGCCAGGAGCAGGAAGCTGGAGGAAAAGCTCCAGACTTCCACACCACTGTCCCACTGCCTAGACAGCCTCCTAGCTGTGAATCAAGGGGTAGAGGAGTGAAAGTCACAAAGAGAGGCCATGCATTCCTCAGTTACAGGCTTCTCATTCTGGCAGAGTTTAACTGGTCTGGCCACCAAAAAGAAATTGCTTGAAGGAATAGGTCTGCTGTTTTTGTGATTTTGCTGCTGCTTATACAATTGCCTATTCTGTTTTTGTTTGAACTCATCCTTGTTCCAGTGCTTAATTAACCTTACCATTAGGAATGTTTTCCTGATATTTATGGTATATCTTGCTGCATTTTAAGTTTATTGTTTCTTTTTCCTACCCATGGACATGGACAATGAGTTCTTTGCCATGTTGAAGCTAGTTTTTATGTATCACTCCTTTAACTTCTCTCTTCTATGTTAAGCAGCTCCAAAAATCCTTCCTCAGAAGTCTTTGATGATCTCTAAATATTCTTTTGGTCTCCTGTGGGTTCCTTTCAGTTTGCACAGGTCTTTCTTGCAGTTCAGTGCCTTTGCACAGGTACTCCTCTGCATGCTGAGTAGAGCAAAGGGATTAGTGGATGTGTTTTGTGAGGGGTACTGTCTACTGTATAAACCCCAATATGACAACTGCCTTCTTGATAACTGCCTGCCTTCGTTCTTTGTGAACACTAGCTCCCAGATCCTTTTCTCTCAGAAATTCAGCTCTGCTATCTGCCTGGAAGACTCCATATCTTCTGGTAACATTTTAAGTTACGAGTTTAGAACGAAAACCAAACCTGAATTTTAATATTTAAATTGTTTATCTTTTTTTTTTTTTTTTCTTTTTCCTGCCAGTAAAAGATTTAAAAAGGATTAATTGAAATTTTTCTTCACTTTCATGCTACAACTGCTGATTTTAGTTCAGACTTAAACTACAAATGAGTTTATAATTATAAGGCATCTTATGCACTGTGGGAATATAACACATTATATTATGTTACAGTTCAGATACTTGTACATGTATATTTGCAAGAAAAGTCATCTAGCTGTGCTTGCACACCTTTACTCTTCAGAAGCCTATGGGATCTAGCATCATGCACATACATTTCAGCTTCACTATATACTAAATTATATTTGTTTCTTCCACATTCACTTTCTCTTAGGCACATTAAATGACAACAGAATACAGAAATAATAAATTAAGTTCAAGAAAGTGCATGAAGGCAGCATTATTTTTTTCTGCAGTTCACACTGTTCTGATGTAGACTTTCTATTCTACAGCTTTTTTGATAAAACATGATTTAGAAGCAATCAGGTAGGTAGACAAGCTGTTAATGGAGACTATTTTTCCAGTAAACAAAGCATCAAACAAATTTTTGACACATATACATCCTTAAACATGAAGAACATAAATTCAGATTAGTATTAATTTCAACAGAGTTTCATGGCTTTGCTCCTGATTTACTCCACAGCGTAAACAGTCATGTTTCTCCTAGTGGACACCGACACATCGCAGCAAGGTATATACCAAGTCAGAATGCACACTGCTCTGTGCTTTAGCTTGAAGATTGGCTGTCAGAGTAAGCACACTGCCAGAACATAACAGTTAAGTAGTGTAGGTCACAAAATACATCTATCTTTTTAAATTAATATCTCTTAAGAAAAGGCAACAGCTTGAGTCACTACTTATTCTTGCTGGACATATATAACCTTTCTCAGACACTTTGTCAAAGCAAATCCCTGAGGCGTCTGTAGATGATAAACAAAGCCCCAACTGAGGTTCCAGCTCACTAGAATCCTTGTTATTATATGCTTGACAATGTCATTGGGCAGTTGGGAACTGAGCATGAGTTTCAGACAAGGGCAAAACATTTTAGCTAGGATTGATGCCCACACACCGTCCAGGGGAAATGACAGTGTTGCTGTCAGCCTCTGTGGTAAGAGAAGATTATAAGTGGGACATCTGTATTGGAGTATAACATTAAAAGTAGCAAAAACCCCACAGGTCATTTCCAAATTTTGGAATGGATCCAAGCAGAATTTGCAAAGGGAACTTGCAAAAACTCTCAAACATTTTGCCGTGTTTCTTAAGTGTTTAATCAAAGACATTACAAGCTTTACAAAGCATTACAAAGCATTACAAAGCATTACAAAGACATTACAAGTCTGTTTCTCAGACTGAGAACAAACTGAGAGATCTTGCAAGTATAGAAAATGATTTCTTTTCCTCATATAAAGCAAGTCAGAAGAATTCAGGAAACTTATTTGATAGCAGGATTTTTCATCAGGAAGATGATAATATATATATTTTGTTTTCCATGAATAATCAGTGTTTCATTGGTTTATCTGCTGCTTGTACAGGGCATGATAGGATGAAAGCCATTCAGAGAGAGTGATTAGCTCTGTGCTTCATAAGGTGAGACAGATTCTTTCCTTTTCAGGTCTTTTGTGTGCATTTTGATACAAGTTGCTGGCGAATAAAAAAAATGCCTTCCAATATATATGAGACTAATACTCAGCCGACAAGGATTTATATCACACAAATAAAACCCATCAAAACTGGGCTGGCAAATTTGCTGGCAGTTTCAAATGAAAGCCAAGAATTAATTGGACATGGAGACAAACAACTTTTCCAGTCTGAAGACGAATTCCTGCAAGTCAAGGTTGAGTTACACTTAACATTGCCTAGAGGATTTTCATTTCTGGGAGTGCTTGCCTGGGACTGATAATAAAAACTATGGAGAATATCCTAGAGTTCTATTTTAGTGAGATTTTTACACTATGTCCATCACCATGGTAGCTAGTTGATATATATGAGCCATGGGGCTCTTCCAGTTCTGATAGCCCATTATTCATAATAATGATTCTCCCGGATTATATGCACATAGAAGCAAATCTTGCCTCCTCCTTGCAGCAAAACATCTTTTCCTGAATTGGGACTACTGACAGGAAAACAGATAAATCATCTGTTTGTTTTACTATCTGGCAATTCTGTGTAGAGATCTACTTGAATAAAACTGGTAACTTGTCAGACCTTTCTAAAACAAGAGAACTTGTGCTTTGTTTAGAGGATAAGTTCACCTCAGCAGACCTCTGGTTTAAAATTTTACCTTCTGGATAATTAAGAACAAAGTTGTGCTAAGATAGCTGTTTATTCCAAAAACATCCTAACAAATTCAAGATATTTAAGATCAATGTAGGATTGCATCCTAAACCTGACGGACCCTCACAGAACAATCTCTGCAAACAGTAGTCTGCAAAACTCCTGTAACTTCTTGATGAATTTTGCAAATGTTATTTGAAGGCATACATGAGCTGAAGAAAATGTTCAGCAGACATACCAATTGAAGAGAAGATAAACTAAACACTCTGCATTTCTAAGTGACATGTATCCCTAAAAAAATGCCATAAAAATACCTAAGAAATGTGGTTATACCAATCTTTCAGAGACGTGAGGCTGCAGGACAGGACTTTGAGCTGTGTTTCCTTTCATACAGCTCTTGATAGAGGAACTTTATAGAGAAGCCAAGCCAGTTGCAAAGGATGGGCTATATATAAATATCTGAAGCTCAGTGAACTGTGGTCTCTGGAATCTCTCTATAGAGATCTGCAAGTGAGCTGTATTTATAGAACATTTTTCCTATTTCCAGAGTGTATTACTGGCTTAGAAACCTCCCCCTTTCCCCCCATCCCCCCAAAAAAAAACAACAAAATCAGTGCAAATCATGGTATTTAGCCAAGAAAACAAATGAAAAGTGTATTCTGCAGAGCTCCCTGCTTTGTCAAGCTTTCCACTTCCGCAGCAAGACAGTAGTGTATGCTGTCTCTCTGCCCCCTGTACCTGCTGCAGGATGTCAGTTTGCATTTTAAAATCTGCAGCAAAGGAAGTACAGAATAAGGAATGTACAAGAAAAATGAGAAATGAAGTAGAAACAGACAAGTCACATCTGAACTAAAATTGTGAAATTATGGGAACCATCTATATGAAAAAAAACCAACAAATTTCTTTATTTAACAGAAATGAAATTATGGGAAAATTCAGACTGCCCTAAAATCTGAAGGGTGTAATGCTATTGCTAAGACAACAGTTTTAGCAAAATCTGTAAAATATAGATTCCCTTGGTGTTTTGTAATCCTGTAACTGTGCTTGCTAATATTACATGCTTTTAAATACCGCCTAGTTGTTTTTTTTTTTTTTGTTTTGTTTTGTTTTTGTTTTTGTTTTTCCCTAAGAAATACTTCTCCTTCTACTATTTCATAGCATTAAATTTTCAAAAACAAGCATCTTCCATGCCACTTACTTCCTTTACATCAAGATAGACACAGATGATGTGTCCAAATCATCCTCATCTCCTCCACTTACTGCCTTAATACGCCATTGCTGTGACGCTTTTAACAAATTCAGTACTTATGGAGCTGATGTGCTGGATCCACTGCCATTTTCCTCAAAGACTCAATATTCTGTTTATACTCACCTGTCTTTTGCATCCACCTTTTTTGTTTCAACTCGGGGTGATGAAGTAACTCAATAAAATGAAAAACAGTCCTTTTATTCTTCGTTGCATATTATCAAACTAAAAGTATTTATCATAAATAGCCTCACTGCACTGGACACATACTGTTTCCTTCATATTTGCATATTTTAAACAAACTTTATTGTTTCATTTCTACCTCTGGTTTGTGTTCCCACATATATGCAACATGCTTTGGTCTTTAGATGTTTCTGGGAGGATGTAGAAATCCCTCCAAACCAACTGGAAATTTGAAAACACACAATGCTCTTCAGAATAGAGCAGTATCTCCTTGTGTTCACGCTGGACAGTAAGTAGGTATTTATAAACTCATTCTACTGAAATAAGATTAAGGTAACAGTAATATATATTTTGTGTGAGATTCAGACTCACACAAGCGTTTGTTACTCTTTCCTGATATTAAATCCACTAGCCTACTATTAACTCCAGACTCTGTAGGAAAGAAATAAATTGGCACAAACTGAACTGGGATCTTTCATCCTCAAAACACAAGATTACAGAAGAAAGGATGCAAAAGCGGGAAGGAAATTACTACATAGTTTTACTGACCTCCCCCTAGGAAAAAAAACAGAGCACTGGACATTAAAATGCATGAAGATAAACAGAAAATATAAGTTTAAAATGAAGGCACCTCTTCACAATACAGCCATTAATACAGCCAACATTTCTTATGACCTGATTGGGAGTCCATCAGCATAATCATTCATGTAGCATAGGTTAATGGAGACTCCTGAAAAGAGCTCGAGGCTTGTAACTTTGCATCAACTAGTAATTCAAAAGATCCACCTACTTTATAAAAGCTGACTCATTGGCAAGGCTGCAGCTTCTGCTAATGAGGATGAAAGACAAAAAGAGAGAAAATTATCTAAAGATAAATGAGAAGTGTGGGCCAGAAGGAGAGAGAGAGAAAAGAAAAATGCTGGTTAAAGAAAAAAGATCTACCATGAAGTGAAATAAAACTATGGGAGAAAAGCAATTTAGCTTTATGAACAGCTGCCTCACAGAGGGTCAGGAATATGAGCAATTAAAATTAAACAAGTTGATTTTAATATGTCTTGCTAACTGTGATTGATCTTACAGAGTTGTTGTTGACTGTACATCAAGAAACAATTTAGGATCCAGTATAAAACAAAGTTTATAAGCCTTGTTTAATGGATTTTAGTACCTTAGGCAGTACAGTGGTGTAAAAATGATTAAAACGTGCCCTATCTCTGTGTAATCAATAAAGCTTCGCACTACAAGATTGGTTCATTTCCAGGGACTCCTCAGCATGCCTGGCCATGCTGTGTCTGTAGAATTCCAAATAAGTCATCTATCATTATTTCTATACACAGGACTCATTAGACATCTCATCCTTCAGCTTATTAACACTGAAGTCAGCCAAACAATCAAATCAAAAGGTCACCTTTTAACAAATACGCAGCCAGACCAAAACATACATCAAAACCTTAAGAGATATATGTCAAAATATAGTAGCAGGGATGGATAACAGACTGACATGAACTGCAAAGTGCCTACAAATGGCAAGTGGGTGAACTAAATCTGGTTTACCAGGGGAAGTCTAACAGGGTGGGTTAAGAAACGGGTCACACATCTTAATAGACATGAGAAGGAAACCCCACCTCTCTGGCCATCAGAACTCTTACACCACTGAAATGTCTTCACATTCTGTGAAATTTGATGTAAAATCGTTAAGATGTAGAGGATATGACAACCAGCTGTGGACTCATTTTTGCCTTTTTTTTTTTTTTTTCATTTAAACAAGGGTAGCTAAAAAAGTGATAACCAGGTTTATAAATTCTGTATCTAGAAAAGTGTATTTCCTGTTAGTCTTCTCCTTAACATGTTCTACAGTGCTTTTCACTGAAAAAGAGAAAGAATAGTGATACCAACTAGACCTAACGTCTTCAGCAGTAGTAACAATGAATGCTTGGGGAAGAGCATTAAGTGGCTGGCATGAAGGGATACTTCTTTGGATTGTTTCCAGACAAGCAAATTACATCCTGGACTTTATTTGCATTTGTGCTTGACAGATTTGCACACACTTGTCTTTCATAAATTTGTCGTGTTTTGAAAACAAACCTTCATTAATTGGCCTGTAAGGAACCACCTTACTAATGGTTTCATTTGTGGTCTGTTCTTTAAGCTCTTGTATGGGAAGAGATGATGGATGCTCATTTCCTTTTCACCCTCTCTGTGCTACTCACGGTTTTCCCTCAGTCTCTTTTCCAGGCTGAAGAGCATGAGGTACTTATTCATGTGGATTAAAAGCTGTTCCATATGTTTGATCATATCTGCAATCCATCTCTGAATATTTTCCAACCTTAATTTATTTCTTTGAAATAAAGAGCCTAGAACTGCACGTGAAGTTCAAGATGCAGGTACAACCTGGATTTATGTAGTTATGTCCTCTACTTTGCTTTCTCTTTTTTTTTTTGTCTTCCTCTGTAACTCCCAACATTCAATTTTTTGATGATTTTTAAGAATTGAGTGGGTATGTTCACAGAACCAGTTACTGTAATTCCAAGATCTCATTCCTGAAAGCTAATAATCATCTCAAACATTTTAGGTAAAGCTAGGAGTGCTTCTTCTAATGATCATGTAACATTAACCTACATGGAATTTCTTGATAATTCCATGCAAATTTGTATATATTTTTCTTCCAACTAGCATAACTAAAATAAACAATGCATTTCTCTTAAAGGTTTTGCACATATTTAAAAGCATAATGGAAATATTTTCCTTTTTGATGTTTCTCATCAAAGCCTGCCTGAATATTATCTTTAACTTTGATGTGATATGAAGACTGATTATTATTTTACCCATGTTGAAAAGGAAAACATATTTAAAATGATCTCTGTTACAGAAAAATATGTTCACTAAAGAACAATCTAAGTTTTCCAAATTCTAAACATCCATATTAAAATAAGATTTCTTGGGTAATTCATAAATTAACATATATTCGATAATGAAAATCTTTCAATATTTTGCTTTGGAGAAGGCCCACAGTAATGTAAATGTATCAGATATGAAGAAACTGGATTTGTCTCCGAAAGTGATTGATTTATTTGGCACAGAAACAGAAAAAAATCCTGGACCCCAAAATGGGTTTCTTCCTGGTTTTGTTAGCCTTCTTGTCATTTTGCTAGTCTTCCTGTACCTATGATGGCCTGCTACATTGCCAAAAAGTCTCCCGGCTGGAGAGCTGTGAAAAGCTCTCCAGCTTTCCAAATGGACTAGGAAGCAAAGTGCCTGTCAGTTTTCTTTTGAGGAGAAGATGACATGAAATTCGACTTAGTCCAGATACAATACTATCCACTAGGAAGCAGTGGATGAGATGCTTACATAGGCATTTATGGGGCAATGTATTCCTTAAGCAAAATATCTCTACTATGTTTTGCATACAGACCACTGCTAATGAATAAACATTGCCCACATAGATCAAATCAGATATGTGAATGCATTTCTAACACTGTATTGAGGCCATTAAAAAGCATATATTGAACTCTGATATTTTGGCACTATTTCTTTATTTTCTGTAAATATCTGACAAAATAGTATGGTACACAAGGTAGAGTTTACTATCATTTTCTGTTTTACTTCCATCATAATGCTTGTCTGCCACATAATCCCTAAGATAATGGTTATTTGCAATTTGATGAGATACAAAGAAAATGTAATTTTCACATTCCTATTTCTCCTCTTATATCTGAATATTAGGGAGCATATGCTGAGGTCATACTGAATTAACTTTTAATTAGAGCACCACATAACCACAATCCATGGGTTATCTGCTGTGCTATTTCCCAAAATAATGCTGGAAGAATTTTCATACCACAGTGAGTCCTGCACTGCAGTGGCAGCATTTTTATCATTGGCTGAGCCAGCTGACTTATAGCTAGCTTGGGAATGTTACATGGACTTGAGTTAGCATTAAAGACATACATTTGGATTCTGAACTGACAAGCTAGATTTTAAGTACTTTTTAAGTACCTGAGACAGATGAGGCAAATAAATTAGGAAGCTTTGGGAGAATTCACTAGAAGGATGCACTTTCATAGAGGTAATACAGACTGGACTTCCTGTACTCAATATTTAGATAGCACATATGATAGATACCACCCTCAGCAAGAAGAAATTCTTCTTAATGTCCCATCTAAATCTCACCTGGGGCAACTTGAGATCATTTCCTCACATCCTATCACCTGTCACCTGAGAGAAGAGATGGACACCTTCCTTGCTGCATCCTCCTTTCAGGCAGATTTAGAGGGTGATGGGGTCTCCCTTCAGCCTCCTCTTCTCCAGGCTGAAAAGCCCCAGTTCCTCCAGTTGCTCCTTATAACTCCCGTTTTCCAGTCCCTTCACCAGTTCCATTGCTCATCTCTGCATCTAAAGCATCTCAATATCCTAGTAGTGAGGTGCCCAAAACTGAACACAATATTCAAGGTGAGGTCTCACCAGCGCTGCTTATAAGGTGACAATCACTTCCCAGCCCTGGTGGCCACGCTACTGCTGATGCTGACCAGGATGCTGTTGGCCTTTTTGGCACATATATCTGTGTATTTGCACACACACACACATATAATCACTGTGTGCCAATGCCAACATACACATATTTTCTAACTGATTATACCATTTACTAAAAGTTTTATGCATAATGAAATGCCCTCTAGAATATTCAGTTTCCAAATACAAAAAAAGAAATAGGGATTAGATTTTAGGTGATGAGAAAGTTGTTTTTTTGAAGACAAAGTGACTTCCAAGTGACTAAAAGTCAAATTCTAATCGATTCTTTTTTTTGGAGGACTGGGGTAAAAGGAAATGTTTTATTGATACAACAACTAATATTACCACTAGATGAAAAGTTCATTTGTTCTTTCAAAAATCTCCTTTTTGTTGTTTCAAAAATTAAGAAAATAGTTGCAATCAGACCTCTGCTACTGTGTGATATACTGAGTTTCTATATGGGAAAAGAGTAGCAAGGAAACACTTAACCACTAAATAACCTATTACATCGATAAAGAACAAATGAAAACACCACTGACATCTGACTGAAGAAAAACACAAAGGATAAATTTTGCAGAAAAATTCCTTCAGATAGAGTTCTACTAGAGTCTGAAAAATCAATCAAACAAACAAAAATCCCACCTTTGATTTTCGAAGAAAATGTAGCTAGTACCACTATTGCCTTTGGTGTTTGGGATAGTAGCTATCATCAATAATACCTTTCTGCTGAAAAAATAAATAGAAAAACAAACAAACAAACAAACAAACAAACAAAAAAACTAGTTTAATAAACAGTGTTTGGAGTTCCTTCCAGCAGCTTTTTGCCTTTTTACAGGACAAGAATTGAGATCTAAGTCTGGGTTGGTTCACCTCCATCTGAGCTTAAACGCACATGAAAGACCCCAATTTTTCCTCTTTATTACTTATTTTATTCTTCCACTGTATCTCTTTCTTTTTTCTTTTTAATGAAGAGATCAAAATGAACTCTTCACATGTGACTGGAGGTCTGAATTCTAGATAAGGAACTAAATCTCTTCTTGGATAAATGCTTGCTTTGCTTTCCCATCAGTCAAAATATCTCTTCCATATCTGTTATATGCCAGACTAAACAACACCTGCTTCTACTTCCTATTTCTTCTGCTTTGAAAATGGTGAGATTTTTCATTACATAAAGAAAAGTTTCTGATATGAAGATGAATTACCTTTTAAATCAAGTAATCCAAAAATGAATTATCACCCTGTGCACCCTTTGGCATCCCAACCGCTCTTGTGTTCTTAGGCTTAGTCTGATTCTTTACTTTGTTCTGTATTTGTCACAGATCAAGTTATTTTTCTAACTGAAAGCTCTGAGATATCATCCTGCTTACTGTGCCACAACTTTTGTTTTTCACAGCTGCAGATTTTGCTTTACCAGACTTAGCTCTCAACTGTACTTTTATCAGAACATTCATCAAATATTATTGTCTGGACTGGTATGCAAAAAGCTTCGGTTTCTTGAGATAATTCATAATACTGAAATAGATCCTGATGAGAAATATATCAGAAGTAGATGTTTTTGAGACCTTATACCTCCAGTTTGTAGGAGAACTGGTTGAGTATTTTTCTACAATTACTGTAATCTGTATAAAATCACACATAACAAGCACTGATAAGACAGAACACAAAGATAAAAAGATTTAAATATGGAAAACTTGTTGGCCTGGACAAGCAACTCTTTCATGCTAGCCCATTAGGCAGCTTTAATGATAAATGAAATTTTTGAAGAGGAGAAGGAAAAGCTGAAGTTCACACAGTAAAGCATGGGATTCTTCCAGAAAATCTAGCTCAATGCAAAGAATTTATCTTTGATTACCTATTTATTCTTTATGCCTTTACTCAGACTTTTGGCTACCACTGTTACTTAGAAATCCAGGCATAATTAAGATTTCAACAACTTTTTAATAATAATCCCCTGTGAGAAAAGAGAAACTTATTTCTGACCCTTACTGTAATCACTCTTCTCCATGAGCTAGCTCCTCTCAGTTTCATGAAAGTGTGACAGGTACATTAGAAGCTACAAAGCTCCTTGAAGCTTATTCTAAGGTTAATATCACCATTTGAAAATTTAACTCAAAAATGTTTTATGTCAAAGTATTTCCTGAAATTGTGTCACAGATGCATACCTTCGCTTAAAATCATGTAAAAAAATCTCTAATCTTCAAAAGTTCCCCCAAAGTTACTGAGATTAGTATGTTTGTTAGTAAGAGTCTCATATCTCATTTTGCATTTCTCTATCTTCATCCCTTAAATTAAATATACTCCTATGTCCCTAGTTTTTCTATTTTTGTTAATTATACATAAACACATTGCAACGTCCTTTTCATGTAAAATCATTCTTATGTTCAGAATTTAAAGGCAATTACATTTGCAATTTCACTGGCTTTAGAATAACCATGGAAACTGATCCATTAATATAGGTTTATATCTGCTTTGGAGGAAGAGGGAATGTTAAATGTTATGTAGACAAACTGTAGTACTGGCCAAGCAGTGACTAAAAATATACAACAGAAATTAAAATGTCATAAACATTAACATGTAGAGTGCTATTTTTGGCCTAAACCTGCACATGTCCTGTTACATTTAGCAGGACTAAAGCCCTCCTCTGTACAAACATATGACATGTACTCCAGTGAGCAGCATTTCCAGCCAATGTTTTCACACATCTCCATTTAGTGAACTACGCTTTGCAAGTTATGGCCTTAAAAAGCGAAGAAATAAGAGAAATAAATTCAGAAAATAAAGAGTTAATATTCATCTATTTCTCGCTTAACTTACATAAAACAAAAAATTGTTGGCAAAGTAAGGCCTCAACTCATCTACTTGGCAAGCTTATGCGTTTTTTAATGAAGGAGCTCTCTCATTTACAAGGATATTGAGAAACTTGCCAACTCTCTGTGGGAGGTCTGTTCATTCTTTCATCAGAACTTTGGAGAAGCATTATTTTAAATTTCTTTAACTCTCTTTCAGAAGAACTGCAACTGTATTGCTGTTAGACACTTACAATGAATCTTTCAGCACTGATGCACTTTGCTGAAGTAGGAGCTCTTCCATTAACTATTTGCAGAGAAAAGAATCTATACTGACAAATTGCAGGGTTGTTTCTCTTAATTAAATATACCTTTTAAAGTAATTAGCCTTGATTGCATGAAATATTCAAAACAAAAAGCTGTAACAGTTTGTATTCCAAGAGCACCTTCCAACAAGAAGTGGTTAACTAAGTAGTTAATTAAAATTATTAGTAATGTTTTATGTAATTCAAGAAGAGATGGATATATTTTTATTTATTTCATACACAAGATTTCATGCTAGTACTTTTTACCTACATACATTTTTAATCTCTTCTTTTAAGAAATACATTCCTTATGTAAATAACATTTAAATCCTGTTGCCAATAAGAAACTTAAAACCGAAATGTTCCTTAAGGATTTCTGTCATCTTAGGGTATCTTCTGTAGATACTTTTCCAGCATACAAGCATTAGCATATGTAAGAGCATTAAAAATATAAGCTGGCCACTAGCCACTTGAAAAATCAGTTCAAATCAGAGCTCACAGCTATTTTTATTTGTCCAAATGCAGATGGTGCTGTGAAGTTCCCCGAGACTATAAAGTACTATAAAGTACAGTTCCAAAGCAGTAATCTTATATCTGTTTCAAACCAGACAGTTTCCCCCTAAGGACAGTTCAAATAACAAAGCTGCTGGACTTCCAGGCCTTTACCTGCACCCTCCTCTGACATCCCACTTAGTTTGGTCTGGAAGTGGGCAAGCCATGCTGCTGAGAGTCTGAGATTTGCACCTGCCTGAGAGGCATCAACATTTTCAGAATATTGTGGGGCTCAAGCTACACCTTGGTCCTCCCTCATCATACTGTGACAAGCTCATTAAATGGAGACCCTCATGGTGGACAATCCTCCAATGGGTCACCTAACCAAGATTTCTATGATAGATAGGCACATTACCCACCCAAATAAAAGCACACATTCGAACATTGGCCAGGATGCTGAGCCAGGCGAATTTAATTGAAAGTAATGCCAACTGCTGAAGTGAGAATTAAAGGCAAGAAATAAGTTTGAATAGAGTTTGCAGTGAGGATACCAGAATTGTGGCAGAAAATGCCAACTATCTTAAATAACAGGACTCACCATGGGGCAGCTTTTTGGATCTGAAGATCTGTGTCTGCCTAAGCCACAGCCAGTAAACCTACACCTAAATGGAAGACAAAGGCCTAAGAATGCAGAAATTGCTGATGTGATTACAACAGAAGTAGGGAAAATGAACTGTTGTTTTGGTTCAGCAAATACAGTAATGTAAATTTCAAAGATAAAGGTGTCACAGCAGTACTACAAAACACAAAATATGGATTTTCTTATAGGCCAACCAACTCCACTGTGACACCATTCAGATTAGACAGGCTTTGCATGTCCTTTGGTACAGCCATCTTCTGCATACGCTTACAGAAAATTTCTTCGGAATTTTCATAGAAGAAAGTGATTTGAACATTGGATCAAAATAGAACTTGGTTTCAAGAACACGTTTGGCTTCAAGCTATTTTCACTTATGACTCTTCCATTTTCTAACATCAGTTAAAAATCATATCTGATGCTATCCACAGTGGACACCATTGTTGACTCATAATACCTTCTGTATTTAGCAGAGATGCCAGTTTTTATACATAATGTTGTATTGACTCAGTGGATATTTTCCTTTTCTATGTCTACATTAAAAGCATGCACAATTAAAATGGGCTTTCCAAACTGATGATAACATTTTGGGAGCAATTTCATTAACAGATAACAAAGACAATTCTGTGAGGAATTAAAGCAAAATGAAACTGAAAACATTATTCAGCTAATTGAGAACTACTTAATTACACTCATTTTGCTTGAAAAAAAAAAAAAAAAGGTACCAAATAGCATTAAGTTCTTATATGAAAGATATGAAGGACAAATGATACACATTCAATTAAATTTCAGATTAGAATAGGCTACTTTATATAGGCTACTGAACAATTTAATCAGCTAATTTATAAAGTCATTAGATGCAATAAAAACAGCTGCTTATACTGTCATGAAATCAAGACTGCCTACACCATTAAACTCCTCATATATAAAATTATACACATTACTGAAACAATAAAACAGATAAGCAAGAGAGTTAAAATGTATATGTCCAATACTTACCTGACATTTTTAATGTTTAATGTAGCTCATTAATGATTGATTTCTCCACTTAATGTGGTCATTTCACTGAATTTACACAGAAAAAAAATTGCAGGTGCCAACTCAACATAATTTTTCTTGCAGAATCTCCACTTGGTGCTCATTGCCACGCTCTGTTGTGTTAAGAGCTCCAAGCACAAAACACACTTCTCAGAGGCAGATTTCATGAAATAGCAGCAAGGGAGGAATGATGCTGTTTTATGTGTAAGTAATAGCCTCCAAAGATGGTGGAGAGATGGAAAACGTTGGAAGTGCTTATTGCAGCAATTCTCAAACTTGTTCAGCTTATTTCAGTGCTTTACCCCCACCCATATTTTTCCTGTGGAGGTACAGAACCCAGTGGATAGCCTAGAGACAACGAGGTCACTCTTCATGGCAGAACAGTTTCTTGAACCATAGACCATTAGCACCAGGGACAACGAACTGCAAGATTAACCAAAGTAACTGTGACTCTGAGGCCAAAGACTGAAAATCCTTGGCATGGCAGAACTAACTTACCTTAGTAATTCCAGTTATACATGTATGAGCACATGGTTCTACTTGCATTTCTAGAAATGTAATATTTACTCTCCAGGAAAAAAGCTGGTTAGTGGCAGCATGAATCTGACTGCAAGACAGTAAATACTTTTTCATCTTCATTCTGTTCATTTTACTAATAGGCCACGAGAGTGATGCTGAAAGCTTCCACTGTTTATAGTGGCTTTTTAGCAGTTAAATTAGGTAACTTAGGTCTTTTATGAGCAAGTGGAGTCCAAAGAAAGTTTGTTTGATGCTAACTTGCATCATTAACAATGTAAAAACTCAGCCACTCCTGCTCTGAGCCTTAGTAGTCTTGAAGTGTTCATGAATTAAACTTTTCACAGGTATGGCAGAGACTACTGAACTATGTGAACTTCTTTTCTCTAATTATCTGCTGTAGAGTCTACAATAAATACATTTTAAGATGGTCTGAACAGTAATATCATTTTTATCACAGAAAGAGTACCATACCAGGATTAACTGAGGGTTTGGCAGGAAAAGATGATACCTACTTCACACTTCCACAATTAAATGTAAATTAATGCACTTAAAAACTGACTATGTGCAGCTTCAAATCACATGAGTGCACACGTTTCCATACCCATACCGTTTAGGACAGGATGTTTTTGTAGATAGTGATTCAATTTCCACTCTGAGAGGTAAATAAAAGTAATATCAAAGCCTTTATTCCACAGAATGACTGACACTAACATAGTGGTTACAACAGCCAGAGAGAGAATATTAATGAATTGAAAGACACTGCACTGCCCCTTCTGATACTTTCTTTATAGGAAGAAATATGGCCTGCTATACTTTGTTGCAAAACCTAAATTTTTTCTCCAGGATGTACATATCGATTTTTTTGAAGTCTGATTATCAGTAGGTGAAAAAGCCCTGCACAACGGATGATTTATGCTCTCAATGTTGTAGCAGTTACCCATAATAATTACATTTATTATTCTGTATCATCAACTGTAGTTCCTAGATTTGTGCTAGGGGTATCATAGAATTACAGAACTGTTTTAATGAAACAGATTAAGCAAATATTGTAAAACTAACCTGAATGTCCATCCTTGAAGTGCCATGCATTCTAACTCTGCTGTCCACAGCAGCTGATCTTTCACTTTGTGTTCTCAGTTCTTAAAAAGAGAGAGAATAACATTTATTACACATTCTCTAGTTATTAAGCCAGAAATACTTTTTTTAGTTCCATCAAGTAATGTTATTTTACATAACAAGTCACGTGGTTAAAACTATAAACTGACTATAGAAAACTTTCTGTACAGCTTAGCTGTTAAGCCGAAAGCCCTACAAGTCTTATAAAATATCTTGCACAAGAGGAAATTACTTATTAAATGATTTCCTTGAAGGAAACTTCTAATTTGTGTTCGTTTTGTTTGGAACAAATTGGGAAGTTAGAGAAAAAAATTACCTTTCTGTAGGGTTTGCCTATATGTAGTGAAAGACTTTTTAAATCACAGTCACAGCAAGATATTGGGATACCCAGTAATTTTAGGGACTTCTAAGTTTTACATGGGCTCAAATTCTCTTAATTTCCACTGTTACTACTTTTTTTTTTTTTTTTTTTTTTTTTTTTTTAAATCTGGCCGGATTAACATAGCAACAATAATTGATTCAAGTAATGATTATAAACAGTAATTAAAAATTACTCAACAGATGCCAGTTCTCAGTTTCCACACCTAATATGTCTCTTTAATTAGAGAAGGAAATAAGCTTGAATCAAACTAATAGTATCTCCATGAATTTCAAACTTTATTCTATAGCATAACATAGCAGGAATGAGATTCCTTTCTGTTGGCTGTATCAGCTCTCATTATGCAGTTCTACCTTGTGTAAATGGAAAAATCTTTAATCCTTACTAAATAAGACAAAGATATTGAGTGAACTCTTTTCAGTTTAGATCTTCTTATCAGAAGTCTTCATTCTAAAAGCATAATGACCCTTGATATTAAAGGAACTGACTGTTCAAGAATACTTACACATTAAATTAGATTATTTATTCTCCAGAACTCATCAACAGAAATCTTTTGGGAAAATACATTCCCAAATTTCTAATAAAATATAAAAGTAACTACATCTTTTAAGGGCTTTTGACTTAATGTTATAGAACTAAACCAGACTATTATTATCTGACATTCACTTCTGTAATGGTTCCACATCTCTGACTGTGCAATGGACTGGTTTTAGATTGTGAGCAACACTGGTGCTTTTTTTTTTTTTTTTCCCTAATTAATATTTTTTTTCCTTCCTCAGTTGTGTGAACTATTTCACACTAACACCATGAACTTATGAAGGATACACTTCCAGCCCAGGCTACAGTTCCACTCTACAGCTGAGATATTTTTTTTCAGGGTTAGCCAGCTCAAGTGATTCAGCAGAGTGCAACAAGCACCAGAGCCAGCACAAGGCCTGTAGGCCAGGAGCAGAAATACTCCTTTCAGTAGTAGGGAACAATGCAATTGGCTCAGGCACACCACACAGCTCTACCCAAGGATAAAATATCCCAAGTCAGCTTTATCTGAGCTCACTGGAGTCATGTGCATTTAAACTGGCTGAGGATTTATCTTCATAAATTCATACTTCTGACTAAGAGCATAAAAAAAATCAAGGGCATATACACTATGACAGGAAATGGTGCCTCTCTTATTTCTCAAAAAGCAAAGTTCCTTTGCTCAAAACCATCCTTGTTAACAGCTCCATGCAATCAAATGGCTCAGTAATCAAATTATTCTGACAGGCTTGTATAAAAAGAACAGGATGCACAGGATGCCGTTTGTGCACAGGCATGATATTTTCCTTTCACCTGAAGTTTGTTACCTCACCTGTGTGAGCAATAAAGGGACATGGCAGACACTGTAGTAAACATAACCAGTACTTAAATACTGAAAGTCTGGCTTCAAATTGTTCAGGTCAGCAATTCTATGAGGGTTATTTATTTTAAATATATATATATATATTTGCTCTTAAGTCATTTTATTCCACTGAATCCTAAACTGACTTGGCGTAACAGATTCACAGAGACAATAACCCTGTGTTATATACACTCCCCTCCTCACTTCCCCCCCCCCTCCCCGCCAAACAGGAAAGAGGGGGGAAATTTGACACTACAGGAAAGCTTCAGCCAAAAACGTACTTCCACTCCACTTCTTCCTCTGCCATTTTGCCTCCCTTTCTTTTGCTCCTTGGTCCCATGATATATGATCCCATCCTCTTCCTTACAGCCCAACTACTTCTCCTTGCACCTTATTTGGTGTTTGTCAGATTCCTTCCAGGTTAGTGAGTTAAAGAGGCTCACAACGGGATGTGTTAAGTGGCAAAGCCCACATAAAGGGAGTCCCCAGAGCAAGTGGACAGTAATTGCTGGGTGTGGGGACAACGAAAAGCATATAATGCTGCCCCTTGGCAAAAGTGAGGCATAGATGGGCTCAGAGATGTGGTCAATCTATGCTTTGAGGCAAGCAGAGTTTTGTTCTCTTGTTTGAATCAGTCTAAGCAGGGTCTGGTATTCATTAATTGTATGTTCCCCTTCACCTTGCAAGCTAAAGACAAGGACATTTATGTCCATCACAAATGAGAAAAAGGGGACAAAGAATGCTTCTTGCTCTTTGAGCACAGGGTTTTCTGCAAATAAAAGATACTAAGATGGTATCACTAGACTTAAGGACAGTGTAATGACTCCAGCAAATATTAGCAATGAGATAATAAAAAGAGTTCAAATGTTACTGTTTTTGAGGGAGTATGTTCCAAAATTGCTCATCAAGGATGAACAGAAGGAGCACCTGATAAAATAACGTAGTGAAAATGAGAACGCAGACCAAGAAATACATTTTATATTTCTCAGACAAGTTACAAATACAAAGGCTCAGTGCAAGGCTTTTTATAATTTTACATGGATATAATAGCAGTTTGCCTTTGCTGCCTTTTGTATTCTGCTGTCCTGTGTGGCAGCCTCAGCTGATCTATGTCTCCTGCTGTTCAGGACCTCCTATGTAGACAAGCTGCTTGCATAGCTCCCTACAGCTCTGACCTACTCTCCTGCCTTGGAACGAATAACTGGATGTAATGGGACAAGAGATTATTACAGCTAACAACAGCTCCAATGCGTACTGGGCGAGAGCACAGAGCACATTCTGACATCGCTAGGTTCATTTTCCTACTCATTGCCTGAAGAACCCCACCAGTTTTGGACAACTGAAAAGTAAAAACACCAGGTTCTTTTCCAGATTCTTTTGTCTGTTTATCATAATTGTTTTTTAAAGTTATCTCCTATAGCCCTGTTTATCTGCTATAGGTTTCTTTAATCCTTTTTGTCTACCATCTGTTTGCAAATCAATGAAAGAAAACTTAAAATAACTAAGTGTTCGTTTCCTTGTGGCTTGGTTTTATTGTTTTGTTGTTGCTTTTCTTCTCTATTATTGCGCATGAAATGCAACGACAGACTTTCTAATAAATGGAAAGGTATAATTCTCTTTTCTATTCACAGGTAGGTATGCATAGAAGATGTTCAGATACAGTAATCCTCCAGGACAAATTCTAAATTGCTGAATATACATGTTGCAACACAGGTAAGGGACCTCTCAGAGCATTGATCATGGCTCCCACAAGTTCTGACCAAACCTGATGCTATTAAAGCAGATAGCAGCAGTCTGTCATCTGAAGGAGTACAGGCAGCACAGCAGAAGCCATTTGAGACTGTTCCCTGCTGTTCTCTGAAGGCTGCAACAAGGGTAAGAAAGAGATGTAGAAAAGGTTCAATACCACCAAAAAAATTCTCCTTATATACTGATGCTCTTGCACTATGACAGTGGGCCAAAGAAATAAGGGTTCAATGTTAATGACAAACTCTTTATTCCAGTTTTCTATTCCATGCTATACCAAATATAATGAACCTAGTATTCTCTGTATCAAACTAGCAACCTTTATTTTTGAATATGTTATAAAGCAGAGAAAATAAATTCTCTTTAGATTATGTAATAAATATAGCTGAAAAACAAGCATTGCATTCTATAGGGAAAAGTATCTATACACACACACCATTTTGGCTCTATTTTTATCTGCATTAGGCTGAAACCAAGCCCTTTCCAATAGCATGAGATATCAACTCAGCACACAACCCAGTCAGAAAATGTGACCAAAACACAATTACTGTTTTGTTGTTGTTGTTGTTTTGTTGTTGTTTGTTTGTTTTTTGTTTGTTTGTTTGTTTAAGATAATCACATAGGGAGAGAAGTATTAAAAATAGGAAAGTTCCAAAAGAAACCAGATATACGCAGTTCCTAGGCAGAGCTATCAGGGTACTTATCCCCAGTGTTGGCACCTGGATTTGTTACCCTGCCCTGGTGTGAACAGAGTGCCCTGATACGCTTTTAGAGATTCCTCAATATTTGAAGAAGCTAACTGTGGAAGGCAATATGTCTCTGCAAAAAAGGCTTGCTGAATTACTGAGACTATAATGTTGCCAAAACAAACAAACAATCACTGATCAGTTCTTTATTCTGTTTGGTGTAAGAAACAGAGCAAAATGCATTCAGTTGAGGAGAGCACTTTTAAAAATGATGTTACTTTTTTTTTTTTTTTTCTTCCCCTAGAGGAACAATGTACAAGTTTTAATGAGAAGCTGAACAATACTGAATAATTAACATGAAGTCCAGAAGCTGTGGCCATTGAAAAATACCTGTTGTTTGGCAAATTAAAATTATGTGAAAATGCATTTGCAGTACTCCCGATTGTTTCCAGTAAATCTTCATCTTTCATACACACAGAGAAACTATGGCTCTGTTCCAGTATCACTAAACATTATATGAGATTCCTCTAACTGACAGACCTTTACAAATGTAAGCCAAGGCAACAAGGCAGATATGTAGATGGGATCTTTTTGGAGTAGACTTTTTGGATTTCAGCAAAGCTTTTGATATGGCCTCTCACTCCATTTTTGTGGACAAAATGTCCAGCATACAGCTAGACTAACGCACGATACGATGGGTGAATAAATGGCTGATGGGTTGGGCTCAAATGGGGTACACTGGGCTGCTGGTGGCCAGTCGCTAGTGGGATTCCCCAGGGCTCCATTTTGGTGTCAGTTCTCTTCAGTGTTTTTTTTTTTTTTATAAATGATCTGGATGCAGGACTCAAATTCATACTAAGTAAGTTTGCAGATGACACTAAATTAGGAGGAGCCATTGACTCTGATCTTGGGGGCAGAGATGCCTTGCAGAGAGATCATGACAAATTAGAGCAATAACCAACTGTGTGAAGTTTAAGAAGAGCAAGCGCCGGATTCTGCACATGGGAAGAGGCAACCCTGGCTAACGGTACAGACTGAGGGATGAAAGGCAGGAGAGCAGCCCCACAGAAAGGGAGATGGGGGTTCTGGTTGAGTACTGTGTGCAGTTTGGGGCACCACAGTATAAAAAGGACAGAAAATTATTAGAGAGCATCCAAAGGACTAAGGTGGTAAAGGGTCTGGAGGGGAAGACATGTGAGAAGCATAATTAAGAACAATTCTGCTTTAGAAATTAAGATTTCTCTTTTGTATCCTATTGAATACATGCTAAAACCACTTATTTCTCTTCATTTACTATAAAGGGAATGTAGATTACAAGCTCAGATATAGATACAATACATGCCTACATTTGGGACAGTTGAATCTCATCTTAATGTTGTAAAAAGCTTTCAAAAGATGCTGTGTAATCAAAATTTTTTGCTTTATCATTTATACCACTTTGAGATTTCGTGGTTGGCTTTGATATGAAATCAGAACTGGATGTTGCAGGGAACACTTTTATATTTTCGAAGTAACAATTTTAATTGGGAAAAAAAAAGTTAGTATACTTTTGGATTAAAACCAGGTTAAAGGCCATAAGCAAAGACCATGGCTGAATATCAGGTGGAGAACAAGATGGGACAGAGTATTTGGAACCACCAGCATATCTAGTCCTGCTTAATTTTTTGAGTAGGTAGCTAAAAACAAAAACAAACAAACAAACAAAAAAAACCAACAACCAAACAAAAAAACATTCCAACAAATCTGTTCATAATATTAAATTTCAATGCAATTGAAATGCTGGTTTGGATTAAAAAACAACAAAAAAAAATATATAAATAAATAAACATTTCTGGAGTAACAAAAAAACTGACAACAGTTCCTCCAGGAAAGTAAGATTCAGACTTGAATAAATGCAAGCTAAAAGAATGAAAATCCCAAACAATGATATGCAAGAGAGGTAAAAGTTTGGAAATCAATAATTTTGAAAGGGATTTCCTAGGGATGCCAGCGGAAAGCTAATTAGACCTCTATTTGCAATGCAATGCGTAAGCCTGAAAGGTTAATGTAATTTCATGTTGCATAGACATACCCATTGTATAAACCAGGAGGAGTTTCTTCTCCACAGCCTGCCTACACCTGATATATTGCCCTGGGTTCTAAGAAACTCATTATTATGATTTAGAAGATTAACTTATGACACTTAATCTTAATATTTTTGAACAACTATGTTCAGATGGCATTTCTAAAACAATTTTAGTAGGATTTTGTCAACTTCAATAAGCTGTACACCAGATAAAACAGAACAACTATGTGATCCATAATGAATAACCATGTTTTCCATCTGATGGTCGTATGATTTGAAAAAGATGCAGGCCTAATACAATTTTTTAATTAACATTTTTGTAAGGCAAAAATTCTAGACAGTGTGTCATCTCACTTCTCAATACACTGGGTAGGTTACTGGGAAAATGCACCATCCACTCCTTCCCCATAGAGCTAGTCTGCCTTTTACACACCCAGCAAAACGGTGACTTGTAGGCTCTGAAGTTACAAACTTCAAAGGTATTTTTGAGGTGTGCTGGGATTCATTGTACTAACATGTTAGTTAAACAGAGTAGATAGAAGGAACCTGACAGTTTGGAAATTATTTTACCTTAAAAATTGCAGTTGACAATGCAGAATATTTAAAAAATAAAGCAACAAACCAGCCAAATGTGATGCAAAAGAAAACCTTTCTCACAGAAGTGCTCTTTGTGAATACTTTTGCTAACATTACCATATTTTTGCCTACAAGTGAGGATCAAGAATGCAATAGATGCATTGCATTAGAGAAAGCTGAGAGGAAACAAAGTCTTTGGTTCAGAATTCTGTTAAAATCCTTTGTTTCAGCTTTTATACTTACAAAGCACAAAAGAACCAAAAAGGATATTAAGTGCAGGGAAAAGTGCATGCAAAATTCTTTGCATTCTGTATTGATAACTGTAACAACTTTTCCTCTGATACTGTTCTTACAAATGGATCAGAACAAGCAGAAATAGGCCCATCTCTGCTGAAGCTGCCAAGCAGTTCCTTGAGACCATACCTAGGCTATAGAAATCAGCAGACCTTTGTTGTTTTATTTCTACTTAGGTGGCTTGGCAATGGTTTGAAGTGACTCACTGTTATAATGATGAAAACCCCATCAAACACAGTCTGTTGAAAAGTTTGGCCTTTTTTTTTTTTTCATAGAAAAGTTCTTCACCTAGGCTGTCAGCATCACCTTTTTTTTTTCTTTTTTTTTTTTTCAGTCTGTTCCAAGAAACAGAGTGAAATGACTGACTGTATTATTATTATTTCCTCCATGCTCTTTCTCTGCTAGCAATCCAACCATTGTAGGCAGTGCTTTTAGCCTTTGCTCATATCTCTGAGAATGTCTGGAGTTGCTATTATCCTTTGGGAACTAAATTGTAAAATTTGAAATTGTCTTTCAAAATAATTTGAAGTGAGGCATGATAAGTTCATAAGCTCAGGGTGCTTGTTTATCAGAATTTGAATCCCAGGGGAAAGGCTTGCTGTAAATCTCAACATGTCATTGATTTTCTCTCTACTGAAATGAAGCTCCTATTTGGATTCTGCAGCCTGCTACCCACACACATTTGAAAAGTAGATGATTGTAATTTTCTAGCTTAAGAGCAGTTCTATAAATACAACCCAACATTCAGTTTTACAAAAGAAAATGTGTCTGGATGAACTATGTGTGCAAGTGTTCTGCTAGCATGAGTAATCCTGCTGAGAAAATGGCACCAAAACGTTTATTTTCTGTAGCTTGTCAATGTGTCATCAGAAGCCATTTCCGCAAGGGACTGTTCCATGAAAAATGAATGTGCTACACAATCAAGCTCAAAAGAATTTGTCAAATCAGCAGTTGATTTGCTATATAAGCCTATGTTGACATAAAACAAAATAAACACTTTTTATCCCCGCTACTTTTAATGATCTGGAATGTTACACTGCACAACGAGAGAGAGAGAAAATAGTAAACACTCTCAACTGCATGACTGCAACAACACTGTACTCACAACACTAGTGGCTACTTTCTGGCCAGCACAAACCATCCTCTGGGTTGTTACCTAATGGACAGATCCTCATTTCCCGCAGAGCAGCATGGCTCCACTTCATAAATATTTTCCAATGGTCCTTCACTGAACACAACATACCAGCTAAAATCACAACTGCCTTTTAAAACATTAAATGCTATCAGCAATACAAAAATATACTGCTGCTGCTGAAAAAAAGAATCCTTCCTTTACCAGGAAATCTATAATGAGGATGTTGTTCTTAACGTTGCATTTATTTGAGGAAACTGAGCTGGCTAATTGCACAAAATATAAGGGATAATATTTAGTAAAGGAGACTGCATGACATAAATGTAGTGAATCTCCTTAATTGAATGTTTACTTTCCTTCTTCCACAGTTTTGAGGAGAATCAGTAAAGTTTTTTTCTCCTCTTACTACTCTCCTGTCTTTAGAAAACTAAAAAAAAAAAAAAAAGTTTTCTTTCAGTATTCAGATGTATTTTAACAACAAACCCCAGATCCCATGTATTTCAGTGTATTTTCTCCACAGAATTCCAGTCAGGGCTCTTATTCATCTCCATCATTGTTTGAAAAAACTCCCCTATTTCAAAATTGCTAAATTTTGAATCTCTCAACTGCATGTGTTAATATCATGAACTAATTCAGACAAAAACAAAGTAATGAAGCATAACTGCGTAAAGCGGTACCTACACTGGTATCATTGTTGATGAACACTGGCTAGGAAGTGTTTCTGCAGGCTTTTCGAGCTTGGTACCCTGGGAGTCAATTTTTTTTTTGGGGTGGGGTGGGGTGGTATAACCCTCCAAAAGTAATTACCATCTCAACTAGCCCTACAGATTACATTGCACTGGTCATACAATTTGTATAAACACGTCTGAAAAAAAAAAAAGAAGAATATCTTAGAGAACACTAATGCCAGTTCATTTTATCCAGATAAAAATACAGTTCACGAAGACCCATTTTATTCTTGCTTCCTGAAAGCCCTACAGACAAGAAAAATCCAAAGTAGGCAATACTTTGAATCCTAATGGAAATACGAACAAAATGCCAAGTGCTGGGGGGAGGCAGGGCGGGGACTTAGTTGTGACTGACAGCTTGAGTGTAAACAGGTAACCCTGCGCAGAGCAGGCATCTTTCTGACACATTCTGTAGGTAAAGTTTGCCCCTACGGAAAAAGGTAGAACAAAACTTATGCCTGTTGGAACATTGGGAAAGCCCTTTCACAGACAAATTACACCATTTGCAAATTCAAAGAAAAAGATAAATATTGTGAAAATCTGGGCTCTAAATGCAAAATTGAATTCGTCTGCACTTAAAAAGCTCATTATTTCTCAGTCAGAATAACATCCAAAGTATTACTTTAGTCTTCTAAAAGCCTGTGTTCACATAGCTGTTTTAAGCCCTTCTGTGATGCATCTGTTTTAATTCTTTGTTAGCACAACCATTTCCACATTCAGACTAGGGAAGTTAGGCTGCACAAGGCTGCGAGTGCTGTGCAGCCCACTGCATGCTGATTACCTTTGGTGCCCAGAGATGGCCATCACGAGCCTAATCAGCATGCAGCTGTCAATCAGGCACACACACCTCCTTGGTCATTGAATCAAAGGCATGTCTGGTCTGCCAACACCACTGGGTAGTGTCTGAGCTCCAGAGGACTCAACAGTTGATGCCCTGAAAAGAAGCAATGGTCCCTAATAGATCTTGAATATTCTGGAGGAGAAATCTTGTCAAGCCAATTACTGACTGAGGTTTTTTCAGATGGTTTTTGGCATCAATTTATTACATGAATGAGTTCGGTGTTCATCTCAAGCAGGATGTTTCCAAGCTAAATTTTGCATTTAACTGAAAGCAGATGTTGCACTACAAGTAGCGCAATTTCAGGAGAAACCTCTCCCTCTGTTTTTATTTTATGGAAGGAGTTTGGTGTTCATTGACTGGAACTCAGTTTTCTCCAAGAGAGGAAGGAAAATTAAAACATAAAATTAAAACATAGATTTGCTAATTCAATAAATGACTCCCTGCTTCTCATTTTCTGCCCATGACATTGTACAGCAGCCTTGCAGGAGGTCTGGTCAGCAGGCTGCCACATAGCTTCCCTTGACGGCCTGCTCCTGTTAAGCACTTGAGGCCAACCAACAATCAACAGCACTCGCCACCCCACTCCTTCCACTCTTTCTGAGCCCTTCACCAACATCCTTATGGTCAGGAGAGTGCCTGCAAAGTTTCATTTGTGGAAATAGCAGGGTCAAAGTCTCAGTTAAACAGCTGATGTCTAGCAGAGACTCATCTTTCCTAAAGGTTCCTGCCTCAGATTGATGAGTCCCATCACTGCAACACTACATCAACGCTTTTCCACCTCTCCCTTTGGCATTTCTGCAAATTTTGTTCACACACATACTTAACAACACACACAGTGCAGTGCAAGTAGAGACAAGCCTGGTCCTTTTGCTCGCTGATATGAAAAGAAACCCCCAGCCCAAACCAGAAACACATGGCAGCATGAGAAATCTCCAGCCTAGGTTTAAATCCTAACTTTTAAGCCTAAATCCTTCCCGTTTACTAGCTTGCACTCAGCATTGAAAAAACAGTGTAAAGCCTTCATGGGTATTTTCTCATTAACATCTGCTGACAGTATAGGCAAATACACCTTTTGTCTGTCATTGTTCCTACAGATGGAATCCTGACATCATTTTCCCTGATGCATTTCCCTGATGCTCTTATTACTTGCCCCGGTTTCTCTCTTAGTCTGGCCATACCATCCCGCTTACTGAAAAGTGATCTGGTTTCCATAGTTTCTGCTGCTGGACTTGCTGAGCGCAAGAGAAACTATGGTATGTAGTAGTTGCACATTCCCAGGACAGATTTCAGCCATGGAGGCCAATTAGCATGGAAGGGCTTGTTTTCGTTTGGCTAAATAGTCCATCATACCAGAGAGGTCCAAACAAGTAAAAATGACTGATGCATGCCCAAACCATACCTGGGAATTACTTGGGAGGGTGTTAGTCAGCACAGGTCAAAACCAGGCTGAGATTTTTTTTGGTAAATTTAACAGCAGAAGTGAATGAGACCCAGTCCTGAAGAATGTTTCCTGTCGCTGCTTAAATTGTTAATGTAAGGAAAACCAGAAAATCCAGCAAACAAAATGCATTCAAGAAAACAAGTTAGTCATCAGTTCACTTAAATCTCTTCGTACACATCCTAGGTAGTTGTCTAGCTAAGATGGCTTGTCCTGAAACAAGGTGTTATGAACAGGATATACAACATGACTATTCACTAAGGGAACTCAGGAGAAACTTCCTTGTATACTGGACAAAAACAATAAGTGGAGCTGACAAATGCAACAAAAAGGGTTCACTCTTTGAGTAATTTTAGGAATTAGTGACATAAAAAAAGGGTGAAGAGACATAAAGGAGAAGAGGGGAGTACAAGTAAGAGAATGACAAATGGACACATGGGACATGTAAGGGTTGTGCTATCTCTCAGCTTCCTGAGATGTTCCACATAACCATTTACTATTAGCTTTAATTGACTTCAATTCAGCAAAAGCACAACAAGGCTTTTGCAGACAAGTAAAATACACATGCACGGCTGGGTATCACAGAAAAGAAGTGTAATTACTTCAAGAAAGTTATGGCTTGGCAGCTGATGAAAAGGAAGAAAGGAAGTAAGAGTTACTCTTCGCATACTTTTCTAAAACCCCCATAGAGCAAATATCTTACTCAAACAATGCCACCTTATCTTAAGTGACCACCCTAGGGATACGGTAATTTAGTTACCTTATGGAGATCAGTGCTTAATTAAAGGTCAAACTAAATTGTACTTGGAAACCTCAGCAATATTTTCAAGTTTGTTCGGGTGCCAAGCTGCTACTGGATGTAGCCTTCAGTGTTGGCTTTACTACTTACCATAATAATCACCTGCTGCATTTAATCATCATATTTTTCGGTTAAATTCTAGAAGAATTCATGTCTTTTCTCACACAAGTTATATTGTAATAACACAAATCAAACATCAAACTTCATTATCAGCCTGTCAGTATAATGTAAAATAATAATAATAAAAAAGCTATACTTCTTGACAAACAAAGCATGGTATATATGTTCATTCATAATATGTACATCACTCACTGTACCATATAAGCACTTATTAGCACAGCTATTCTCACATTAAATTAAACTGGCTTTGCTGACATACAAGTATGATTTAAATTTCATGTCACATTTGGCTAAATATTTTATAGGGAAATACATTTTTTGCAATATAGTCTAATGATACATTAATGACACAAAAACTAATGCTACATCTTGTATCAGCATGAATAAGTATGTTCTGAATTAGAATGTTCTTAAATACGAATTGTAGGTATTGATGTTAAAGGCACCAAAAGTTTATCACTAACATCCAAAAGTGTTAATTGCAAAGCATGGAATTTTATAAACACTTCAGTTTTCAGAGTCAAAGCCAAAAGCTTGTATCAACTTTGGAGACCCCAGCACATATTTTGGAAACAAAACTTTTTAACATTTAAAAACAAATCTATATTTATGCTTTTTATTTTTCTACTCCACTTAAACATTTCAAATATCAATGCTTTCAAAAGGATAGTTATGCCTACAAATCTAGGATTGTATTTAATGTAAGATCTTACAAAGCATTAAGAAAATAATTCTAAGCATATAAATAGATTAATTCTCCTAAAGAAGAAAAAAGTACCTTTGACAATAGGAACATTTTGATGTTGAGTTAAAAATATTTACTGAAAAGTAATGCCTCTCATTGGTTCTGAGTTAAGTTTTAAACAGTGCCCAAATGCCCTTTATGTGAACTTGGCTGGAGGTCTCAGAGGATGTAGTGCAGAGCTACAACTGAATTGGAAGCAGTAGACAAGTAATTTGAAAACCAAGTTTGACCACAAAGAGCTCCCTGAAAGACAAAACTTTCTGTCTCCAGTATTTTCTTAACAGATGCTTCCAAAAAGCTTTTGGCTATTGCATCAGCCACGAGCATACCCTCTGTCAAGATGCTGACTGCAGCACAGATGCTGCAGCTAAGTGTGGCATGTCATGCAGCAGCATACAAGAAGGATACGGTGGTGTAGTGTTCTTCCAAGTGTGAACCTGAACCTACTGCAGCTAGAGGGGGACAACTGAAGGCCTGTATGCATTTTCCTCTGAACACAGGGAAACACAGCTGAGCTGCACATATCATTTTGCTCCTTGTGTTGTGTAGAATCTGCTGTTACACAGGGTAATAATCAGGCTCTTTGAATGCTAATCAGGATGGAAGAAAGACCACAGTGGTCTGCAAATGCCAGTTTTACATGAATGTTGTCTTACCGACCTTCTGACATTAATTTTCTGTTTTGGAAATGCCTGATGTCATAGCTTCTCTGTGCCTAAGCAGAGAAAAATCATAGGGCTTTTGACACTGCTCTGAGTGTCACAGTTAAACAGATGGATATAGCATGCAATCCACAGCACCAAAAATCAATACAGTTTGACTACACCAACTTCCAGCTTAATGAATATTTATCATTGCCTATTGATGTTTCTCATTGTAGCCTATTTTATTTTTTAAGCAAACAGTAAACCTTCTTGTTAAGGAGTCGTCTGTAATCTAAATAGAGTACTTTTAAAATAGTTTCAGAAAAGCTCTGAGCCTATGGTCTCACATTGTATTTTTATTCCTATTGCACTTATCCATCAGAACAGAGGAAAATCAAGAGAAACTATTTTAGTTGCAGTCTGTTATGGGAATGACTTGGTTGTGAGTGTACTGATATCTGCAACTGAAATCTAACAATTTGGGATACAGTATTATATGACATCATGATAGAAAATGAAATAATGAAATATTTCAATATAAGTTTTTTTGATTTTGCCTTGCTTGAAGGATTATTTCAGAGCTCATTTTGGGGAATATACAGAGGAGAGTTGGCAGATCTTTTATTTATTTCACGAGCCTCTCTGTATAATAATATAGGTCAACTGCTAACAAGGTATAGAAAAAATAATCAAAGGTGATACACAGAATGGTCTGGCAGACAGGGGAGGTACACCAGCAACCTGTATTTCAGTCCCTTTAACTGCATTGCCTGGTGGTATACATTTGAACATATCATTCCATACTTTTCAAGTAGATTTTAAATTATTTCTTAAGTGACCTATCAAAATCGCTGCCACCAAAAGGCCTTTCTGGAAAGGAACTCAATTATCCACAGGGCTGAACAATTCCTGTGAGGATCCTGAGGGAGAAGGAGGGATCAGAATACCTAGGGCTTCAAAAAAGCATGCCAAGGACCTCCTGCTCCAGCACTTACTATAATTAATTGAAGTCTTTCCACTGACTTCAGTGAGCAGTCAGGTCAGTGTCAGGTCATACACAATTAGTAAAACTCTAGATGTTTTCAATTCCAGTGACATAAGTTTGGTCAGGACTTTGTTCAATCTTCCTACAGACTGACACCACCAAGAAGAATCTCATCATCAATTACAGGAGGAGTTTGCACTGGCAATAAACATAATCTTCTTATTGGCTTCTAGTACTGAATCTTAATTTTTATTTTTTTTTTCCCCTGGGAATAACTGTACTACTTGTGACATGTATCAGTACCAATAATCTTACCAATAATTCAACATAAGCATACATTTTTGGAGGTGAAACCTCCTAACTTCTAATGCAGTAGCATGGTAAAGAATCACTGCAACATGAATAAATGCCAGAGCCTAAACTAGCTTTTATACCTTTCATCTAATGCTTTTATAACAAGTCATGAAGCGGCTAATTGACACTTTCATGTATTATGAAACATTTACAAGTTTAACATTACTGTAGATGGGCCTTCAGCTGCTTTCTGTTTATGCAGAGTTTTGAAACTGTCTGCAGAATGAGTTAATTTCAATGCAGTCTTTTCTTCTTGGAAAAATCTTCAGTCACTGATCAGTGCACTACAATGCGGGACAGATTCCACCAGCTATTATATAACTCTGTCCTACACTTGGGACAAAGATAATGAGAACAGAAAATGTATCTACTGTATTCTCCTGACTGTGCCAGTTTTTTCTTAATGGTCAGTTATGCAAGTGTCCCATGGGAATCTTGTATAGTAATTTTGCCAGAACTAATACACTTAGCTCAAAAGGTTTTTTTTTTCCCCCCAAGGAATCATAAAAGTGAGAGATGACAAGGAGTTCCTAGGTCACCTTACTCTTTCTCTTACTATATTCTACAATTACGAGTATGTTCTATCCAGCTTTATTTATTGTTGGTCTGGCTGTGAAAGAATTTCACTGGTGCATATCACTGAAAATCCATGGGAGGGAAGTGGACAAAAATCTGTTGCAATTTTGTTCATATTATTACTGTTAATATTAACAAAATAGTAATATTAAAATTAGTAATCATACTAAACTAAGAGAACTAACAAGAGCAGGCCAAAAATTAGAACATTAGTGCCAACAACTAATTCAAAAGGCAAAATATTTGTGCTTTTTTAACTCATCCAAAATGCATCATGAAATTAAAAATCCCTGGTTCATTATGGTGAAGTAAGGCTTTATCCTGAAATATCTTTAAAAGATGCCAGAATGTGGCCCAAAGATATTAGGTTATGTTCCAGTTTCATAGAGAAAGACCAAATAGGAGAGCCTCTCTGACAAACTCAGAGATGAAGACTGAATTGCTCTATGCCATGTACATATACACTCAATCCAAATTTCTCTTGGTAATATATATACACACAAGCTTAGGGAAATATGAATTATGGTAACCCTGAGACAGTGCTTGAACTGTACATGCTTTACATAGATAGCAATTCTAGCATGACATTGGAATGTCCCCATTGCATACACCTGATCTATCCAGGTTGCATTCAGACTCCTTACACGTGCCTAGAGAGTCTGTGAGCTGTTCATTGCTTGTGCAGTGGTTGTTGGTCAAGAAATGCAGCTGAGTGTCAGAAAGGTAGTTTGGTGCATTACCAAACCGGACAAAGGAGCAGGTTAGCATGTTAGAAGAAAGAAGTGCAAGAAAAGCAAGGAATTGAAATAAACCTGATAGATTTCTGATGGTTATTTCCATTAAATGCCTGAAAAGATATTGTGACAAAACAAGTTACTGGCACTAGTTAAAAATAAAGCCAGAAAGAACTAACTCCATTTTTCAGAACTAACCACTCCTCTTTGTCATTTAGACAGTGTTCTAGTCACTGCTTAAACATTCAAAACAGAACATACTCTACAGTCAAATAGCCTATATAGTCATACTCTATAGTCAAATAGTCAAAGAAAAAGGAACAATGATAAAGCTATCAAAAATGGCCACAACTTAGTAAATAATATACACTTAGTAAACCTACTTACACAAAGAGGACTGAAAAATAAGTTATATTTAAATTAGGCACTTGCTAGTCCTATAGTTTTGACAGGTTCTGTTTTGAATGACCTTTCCAGGTCATAAACTCCATGATAAAAATATTGATTTTCTTCACTTTTATTCTCTACTGTTTCTAGAAGTCCATTTCTGATTTTCACAGCGTTTTAAAAATGGATTTGCACTTCTCTCTCAACACCCCCCCTAAAAAGAAGTAAAAGCTCAAAAAGCATTATTAGTGTGCTTATCAGTTACAAATACACGTTGAAATCTTTAGAGAAACAGATTTAAAAGCTACAACTATAATATGATCAGTATTGCTCTTGAAATCTGTTATTCCTGACTGTTGGGATATCTTTGGTAATCATGGTGTCATAAGTAGGAACAACTTTGGCTCGTGAAAGACTGTGCCAGACTGTTGTAACAGAAATAAAATTATTTGCCATATAAATAGAAAAAAATAAGAGGTTTTCTTGGACCTGGGTACAAGGCGATAAAACTTTGTGTTATGTACGTGACATTAATTTGTTGGATGTATGTGATGTCGAACACAAAGATCTTTTAATACTGGGTGTTTGGTATACTTTGATAGGTTTTATGAAAGATTAGGTTTGCTTTGGCACCTGGTGTATTGATAGGTCTGTAAAGTCATAATAATTTTAATGATATGATAAATATGCACATGATCCACACATAAATAGAGAGATGTTTATATAACCCTAGTGCAACAAATATATTATGGAAGATGAGAAAATGTACATATAAATTCAACAGTTTAAGAGTAGGGAAAAAAAAAAAAACGGTGTATAGAGTGGTTCCTTGGCACTGTCCCTCCCTGTTCTGATGTGTTTTTTTTAAACCAGGCCAAGGAGATCATAAATGTGAAATGGTTTAAACACAGAACTGATTGCAATATTTGCTTTTTAAAAGTGCTCTTTTGCTCTTTAGTAATAGAGGTTGGTAACTACTTCTTGATTTCTAAGGCTCTGTTTAATAGATGGCAGTGCTCTTCCCTCACAGGTGAAACAAAAACTAATAGAGCCTCTTACAATCTTGGTGAGTCTGTAAAGAAGCTGCAGACTGTTGGGGAGGTGCGGAGTTATATAATGTCTTGAAGACTCATCTTCTTGAAGACAAGCCTAAAATCAGCTTTTTGTTGCACAGCAAGATTACAGGTTTTATACTTCCTATTCTGCTGCAGCATAGTCCTCTGAAGTGCCAGGTTCCTGAGATGACCTGTCTCTTGCATCTTTGGGACACAGGCTGAACTCTTGACAGCAAAGACCGCAGCTACCAAAGTTGCAAATGTACAACTGCCAAGCTGGGAGGAACTGGTGAATTCATTGCCTCAAAAATCTGTGCAGCTATAGTCTGGAGCAGTAAAACTGAACTATTGTTCTTCAGAAAACTGAAATATTTGTTCCAGAAACTGACATTTTATTTTCTCAGACCATTTCTAGCACTAAGTGGTCCTTGATGTATATTGTTTAAAACAATAGACTTAATTTTACATGATTGATTTTGGACAGCATCACACAGACCAAACAAAGCATTGAAGAATCCTGCTAAATATGGGCAGTTTAAAAAAAAAGACAGAAAGACAGACAGAAAGAAAGTAAGACAGACAAAGAAAGAAAGAAAGAAAGAAAAAGAAAGAAAGAAGAGAAAAAAAAAAAAGGGCTTTAGGAAAAACAAGGATTCAAAAAGAATTTTGGTTTGATTGCAAACCATGGTACTTCACATCTATGCTGCTGCTAATATTCAGTGGGCATCTCAAAGTAATGCTTTCCTTCCACCTATAAATTACAGTGAGCGCTTTATCGGATTATGATCTGATTGTGGTCATCAGCAGAACCAATGCTGAACAGACATCCTAACAATGTTTGCTGATTTGTAATGATGAAAAAGTGATAAAGCAATTATCAGTGAGATGTTGAGTTAGCAAGATAGCATTTAGAATGGAGTAGAAAAATTCAATCAATTCAAAAGCCAGTAAACAAACTGCACAATTCTTACTGCATTATTTTCTCATGTTTTTAGGAAAGTGCTATTT
Organism: Anas acuta; assembly: GCF_963932015.1. NCBI lineage: Eukaryota > Metazoa > Chordata > Aves > Anseriformes > Anatidae > Anas > Anas acuta. The sequence goes on along the minus strand of NC_088982.1, from coordinate 75,422,454 downwards.
CTTTCTTTGCCAGTAAAAGCAACTGCTGTGTAAAGTGTGGAAAGCTAACCAGATTATCAACTGAAAATGTTTCCAAAGATTTTCAGTATTTTAGAAAAACGATGGAACAGATAAAAAGATTGCATGAATATACATGTATGTCAAAACTAGTAAGGGTGGCAAAGGTAAGTTATGCCCAATTAATGAGAGAGAAGTATTAGGCTACAAGACTCTAGAATGGGAACTTTTGTGGGAAATTGAGAGGATTTTATGTTGCAGAGTACTGTATTAGGTGAACTAGGAACAACATCTTCAGGCTCTAGACAACCATTTTAGGTTCAACACAGTTAGCCTTGCTTAATCAAAGTGATTCATTAAGACAGAGATAAAGGGTACTTCCATTAAATACTGTGAGATAAAATAATGCATATAAACCATGCTTATTCATGGAAAGACTTCTATTGACAAGTACTGAATATTTTAAAAAGATCTCCTTCTTAATTCTCTGCTCCACTTTCTATTTCCTTTCTCAGCACAAGACTGAAATAGGAATACACAACATTGTAAATTTCCAAATTGCTTTTGTGCTAAAACTGAGAAACAACTTTGAAGCCCAAGTCTGAAAAATGCAAAAACTTAAATGTCACTTTTTAAAAATCATTTACCTATTTGAACTGGTATGGACTCATTTTGCATAAAAATAAGGCTGGAGTTTACATAAATCACTAGTTTTTAAATAGCAATTTTAAAGCAGGAAGTTCTCAGTACAGACCAGAGAGGAAAGTTTTCAGATGTTAGGATGGGCTAAGTGACAATGAGAAAATATTAAAAATCTGAAAATATGCCATTTGAGATATATTCACTAGGGACCCATTTAGCAGGATTTCTGCACTAAACTGGTTTGAATAATTATTATCTATTTTCTGTCAGCAAAGATTTGCAAATCTCAAATGAAATCAAATGTTGAAACTGTTAACTCACTTACAGAAATTATAAACTAAAGATTACCAGGGCTGTCTGTCTTTTTATACATCACAGACCTAATGTGGTACAAGCTCTGGAAAAAAAAAAAAACAAAAAAAAAACAAAAAAAAAAAACACATTGCCAATTGCACACTGAGTGGGAAGTAAATGATACACTGAGAAAAAAGCAGCAGAGCTAAGATGAAACACGATACAATTACGGACATCAGCTGCTTCAATCATGGGAGAAATAACCGTTAAAACAGAAAAACTTGCTTACCTCTGTGGGCATTGTGAAGTTTCGTAACTCATGTCTGCAAATATTTCGAAGATGTAGGGGGTGAAAACTGCCATATACCTAAAAAGATAAGAAAAGTGTTTTCTGAAATGGCCAGGCACAAAAGCTGATGTTGCAGTATTGCTATTATTAAGACAGCAACTGCCATTAGTAATAGAAAATCTACTTCACAGAAGAATCTGAAAATCTGTTTGGCTTATTCTAGTTGTAAGTCTATACAAGTTTTGTATTTAGACCTGAAAACCACAGCAAGCTGAAGTAATTCAGCTACTTGGTAATTATAATTTACTAGCAACTGCATTAGCTCTGAACGGAACCAGCCAGAATAAGGGCCTTCAAAGCACTGTGGAAACTATACAGGAAGAGATTATAACCAGCTCTGAAAGAAGGCATATTAATGGGAAGGAAGAGAGAGGGAAGTGACTCATAATAGAAGTGGAGTATATACGTGTATATAGACAAAGAAACAGTCCCAAATAATCAGAGTGTTTCTTTTCTCAAGTAAAGAGCAGAACCTGGCTAGAACAAACATGCTCGATCCAAACAGACTCAATAGTTTACATCATAGCACAGTGGATTTTTGGAAAAAAATCTGAAGACTGGACAGAAATTCTGATTTATTTTGTATTTCTTCCCATCAGCATATGTATGTCTCTGTCCTCCCATTTAAAACACTTTCTTTAACTTCCCTTCTGAAACAACTGCTACATATTTTGTGTGATATCCCTTAATTTGATAGTCAGCACAAGGAATCTTGCTTTGCTTCCACAATGTCAGTAGGCTGCAGATATTGTATTGTGAATTGTCACTGGGTTATTAGAGCAGTCAGGGGTCAGGCTGGACATGTTGGCAGCTAGCTGGAGACAGCTGGAATTTCTGGCATATTCAGAGAATTCTTCCTGGGGAATAAAATGGGAATGACATCTATTAATTCAAGATTTGAAAAGATCTCAGTAGATCCATAATCAGTCCTGTCAATTTCCTTAGATAAGCTGTTCCTCCAAGTCCCCTCCTTGTCCTCGGTTTTCTCCCTCATAGCCTCATTATCCATCTATTTCTCAAATATTCAGCTGCCGAAAGCTATGCTGGCAGGGTGGGCATCTGTTCACTGGGATTTGGAGCTCTGCTATTCACTAGATATTCCTCAAAATAGAAAGCATTCTATGTAGAAAGCTTCAGGGTGCCACAAGCAGAAACAAGACTGGCAAAGCTGAGACATCACAGTCTCACTGAGGGCATTTTGATACGGGTATGCCTCATTGGCTTATAGAAAGTTGTCAAGACCACAACTTAGTAACCTAAGGATCTTTTTTAATACCTACATTTTTAAATTATTTTGTCATTTTAAAATCTTCCTGTGACACAAGTGTTATTTAAGTGTCAATAAGAAATACCTGAATTAGAACACTGAATGAGAACTGGCCTTGTTTAGTGATTAAAACTGGCAGATTCTTACACCTGAACGTCGTAATGTTCAGAAAAACAAAATATCGAATCAAGAAAAGGAGCTAAAGAAGATTTATATCAATTTCAACTGCTGTTGTGTTGTGTTTTGTTTTGTTTTTTTTTTTTCAAAAAACTGAGATCTTCCTCTTTTTGTTTGACTGTGGTTGGTAATAAAATCACGAGAAAAAAAAATAAAGAAGAATAATTTAAAATACTGCAATGGAAATATTTTGCACGAACCTCACAGTAAAGCCCGGGAACAGCAGAGATTAAGAGAACTTTCTTAGTGTTACGGTTTGATGAAAACTCAATAAACAGAATGCCAAATTAGCAACAGCACCTGCACATCAGATGGCACTGACATTAAGGTCAGTGTACTTTCCTGTACTCCAGGAAACTTTACAAGTATGGATTTTCTTCTCAGTCACTACAAATAAATATAATTTCTGGTCCCTATCTATGACACTTCTACTACCCTGTTAAACTAACAGTGACCTGGCGCTCTGTGTGAGCTAGTTACCATTACTTCCGTAATTGCATTACAAATACCTGGTAATGCAGCAACAGGGAAAGCTTCATGCCTGTTGTCCTTCCCTTCAGCTGGAGCTCTGGCAGAGGAATCCCTACAGCTCTTAAAAATTATTCCTTCTTATAGCTTTCATGTAAACTACCCTCAGACTTCATTTCCTGACATACCTCAAACCCTTTCAAGCACTGATGAGAAATGCAATCATCTTTGCTCCAACATATTCATAAAACTTCTCACCTCTGCACCCCCAACTAAAACCCCATAAAACTATTGCAAGCTTATCAAAAACTGCATTTTATCTCTGCCCATAGTCGTCTTCAGCATTCACCAAAAAAACATGCATTTAGAGGAGACACTATTATTAGTTTGGTAGTTCAGGACAGCTACTGAAAATAAGAATATTGTATTAGCCCATAAAAGCAAAACTCATGTAAACAGAAAGAAAATAGAACATGCTCAGAAGGGAAGGATATGCAGAGAGCTTTACAATGCAAAAAGCTGCAACTAGCTGACTGCCATCATATAAAGCCACGATCTGTTATCTTCTGTACACGTTAGTTTTGCTAACTGGTGTCTACGATTTTCACAGCCGTTTCAGCACCTCCAGGGTAACATCTAAAGGGAATTACATTTAACATCACTAACTGCACATAAAAACATATACATAAGATGGTTAAAACCCATTATTATGGAATCCTTTAAAAACCTTTAAGTTTTGTGCTTGCTGTTTATCCACATAGAATACCAATGATTTGTATCTTTTAAAATCCCTGCTCTACTTCATATATGAGAAAGGAAAGGATTCATCAGCATGGAAACCTCATCCTTCATACATAATTTCCTACATTGCTCTTGCACAGATTTCACTCTTTCTGTGGTGTGTGTAGCTCTCTAGGACTGGGTTATAACTGGTACTTCTAAACACTTTGGCATTTCCCATTAACAGACTATGTCAGTTCTATGAATCTGAACAGAGTTTTTTCAGTTTCTTTGCTACTTTCAATTCTTGTCTTTTCTAGCCTTACCTTACTGTACAGCGGTGATGAGATGACCTACTTGCAGTGCAGACAGAAAGGAAGTAACCTTTGGAGACCAGATGTCAGCACTTCCAATGAGAGCGATGGGAAGGCTGGTGGAAAAAGAACAGGCTCCTGCCAACAGTCTAGAGAAACTCAAACTAATTAAAATCTCTAATTTAATGCTGGGCAATTGGCTTAAAAATATTTATTAGAATTAATATATAATTAATTTATAATGTATTAACAGTGCTTCAACACACTCTGCATCATATTAATATATCATGATTTATTTTAACAACTAGGGTATAATGAATTGAAGCTATTGAGCTGCATGATGTTTATAAGCTGTATCATTTATGGTTGGTTTTCTCTGGCACGCTTTCTGAAATCCCATTATCAATTGTTTAACATTTTGCAGGATTTAAACAGCTTGGGCTACAGGTCACAGGAAAAACTATTTTAGAAAGTTTTTTAAAAATGGCTTAGCTTTTTCCAAGAACAAAGCCAGAGAAAATACCTAAGTTTAACAACTAAAAGCAAACAAACAAACTTATAATTGTTTAGTTGATTAGCTTTCCAGCCATCATACTTTTGAAACATGGACTGCATATCATTGATTACTGACAGACTACTGTCAAAGATTATGGTCATGAATTAGGGAGGTGCTTACTGATACCCAACACATATTTGCCCAAGTCTGAATGAATTACAGTGTCTGAAGCTGCCATTTGCAAATATTCAGTGAAAATAATTAAAGACCAGCAAGGCAATTTTCAGAGGAGTCTATAATACCACTGCTCATAAAGAGTTGTGAAGATAAACCCGTTAACATTTGTGAAACACTCAGATGCTATGATAATGAGCAGCTCCATGAGTAGCCCATCAGAATAGTAATAAATCTGTAATCAGTGTAGTATTAGGATGTTGTATAGTAAATAGACCTGTGTACCTGACACTGAACACTAAAAAAATTACTGAATTGCCACTCAAAAAGTGATCATTGCCTATCCTGCAGTCTGCCTAAAAGAAGGACCATAAAGAAAATAACATGTATATATTGATATAAAGAGATAGAAATGAGGGATGGATAAGTTCCAAATTAGGTTCAAAATTGTGATTCTGTGCATAACCTTTGAGGGTTTGACTTTGCAGCCTTAACTCCTTAGTGCTTTGTTTTAAAGTGCTGCTTATTTTTATGTGTGTGACTGAGTGGTGCCATCATGTCAGCTGAGCAGACTAGAAAAGTAGCCTGATAATAATAAAGTGTGACAACTTCTTAAGCACAGTCCATTTTATTTATTTATTTTTTGTACAGGTGGAATCACATGGAAATATATACTTAATTTAACAGCACATCCTCTGAAATAGCTTATAATTTGTTAAAATGTCATCTTCAAGGAAAAGTTGGATCTAGCATTGCATTTTACAGCTGTAGCTGTGCTCCCTGTATGTTTGTTCAGCTTTATGAACTGCACATTGTGTTCCCTACCAGATCCTTGACTTACTGTACACTACAAATTTATTTTTCCTGGAAGCAAAAAGGGAATGATTAAACTAGGTGAACTGGTTGCATTTATATATTCATGTATAAAACATAGCTCAAATTATTTTGGCTTAGATGCCTTGCAATGTTTGTGTTTATATCTTTATCTATGTTGGTTTATTTTATTATATTGTTGTTGTTGAGGGAAAATCATGACACCGTTGAAATCAAATAGAAGCTATTCTGCTTTTTTTTCTTTTTCTTTTCTTTTTGCCTTCTTCAACCGTATGAGTGTATATGAGCCAGTATTTCTCTGAACTTAAGTATTTTTTATATAAATATATATATGAATATCCATTTGGTCTGATTACAAACCAAAACTCTAAAGTCGATTTTTCAGCTATTAACCACAAATGCAAATGCTAGTGAATAAATCAACTTCTCTTCATGGAAGACCATCAAAACCCAACTAAACAACAACAAAAAACACTTCTTGAGCTCCACCATGCATACCTCACTGGGTTGCACTGTCTTCCAGTTAAAGAAGATTGAAGAACCACTCAGGAGTCTGTGAGCAGGAAAAGACAATTCTGAGTCTCAGCATTTTCAGTGGTGGGCACAGTACCTAAGAGATTCCTATCACTGAATGAGTGACAATTCAATAATTATTTTAGCGTTCAGTGTGAGGTACACAAGTCCATTTACTATACAACATCCTAATACTACAGTGATTACAAGTGGAGAAAGCACGGCTCTCCAGTATGCAGCACCACTGTGGCTGTTCAAAGGAAACGCTCACTCCGTTATCCACGCAGAAAACTTTGTAGGGTGGAGTGGTGTGGTGTTTTTTAAGCTTAATGTCATTCATTCATTCATTTTAGAGGACTTTGGGAAATGGAAGCTATACATTTCTGTATTTATCTTTATAATTTGTTATCATTCCCTGCATTGCTAACACCTTTGATTCTCTTTCATTAGTGGGATTCAAAGAAGGAAGTGCTTTTAAAAATTTTAATTAAAAGAAGCTTCTGTGGTAAAAATGTTACACTGAGGGTGTTCCAAAGAAGAGAAGCTGGTCAACAAAAGACACAATTGTGTTAGTTTACTATAACCACATTTACTATTTATGTAATAACCACATAAACAAAACTAGCAGAGATCAGTTGAGAATCACATGTGCTTTCAGATTTCATTCCCCAGGAGGGAATGTTCCTCTGAAGGCACAATTCCCATCACCTCCCTTCTACAACTGATGAGCCAGGACAAACAGAACAGGTCCTTCCTAAATGAAAACTGGGGTAAAAAAGTACAAAGCAGCACCAGAACTAACAAAGCATCTACCAGACCTTTACTGTATTTTCTTCTTCACTGTATTTTCTCAGCTGCTTAAAATTCCATCTTCTCTTTGCTTCTTGGATCTCAGAGCTGTAACAGATCTTCTGGACCATCCCAGTGGGTATTGCCCCCTGGGCTTGCTAGCAGAGCTGACACAATCACTTCATCTCCTTCAAACTCTTGTTTTCAAACACCATTCAGGGCACAGCACTTACACTGCTCCCTGCCTTCCCTACTCATAGCCTCTGCTTTGCTGCAACAGTAACTCTCTTTCACATCCTTCCTTTTTCACAATTCTCAGCTTTCATTCTCCTCTGCATTTCTCTCCCTCTCTCCATTTTTATCTACGATACAAAGAAAAAATAATAATAATAAAAAAAAGATGAATATAGCTGAAAGGAAGAAATGTAAATATCATGACTGCCTTGACGAGGCCATGTAACTTCTCTCTGTTGTGAACTCAGCTCCACCTGGAAACACCAAGTCTCTCTGTTACTTAATGCAGTGGGTTCCCAGGCCTATACAGAGCCCACCACTGGGACCACCATATAAACAATACAACAAGGACACCACCAGTTCTCATTTCATTGTTTTCTTTGAATATTCACATATTCACTCTGTTTTCTTCACAATAACCAGAAGGGATGCAGTGAAGACAACAGTATTCCCATGATTCTTTTGGTAGATGGCATTTCATTTGTTGTAGTCAGAAACCTCCAAAATACTAATAGCTCTCTTTTGAGAAAGAATTCCATAGAACACTAATTAGGCAAGTTTTTAAAGTTTTTACACATTATGCCATATTTCAGAAATGTATTTAATTATATGGCCACAAAGCCCAAGACAGAGATATTATTGGCGTCTTCCAGATCCTTCCATTTTTGAAATTTGAAGCATTTATATTAAAAGTCAGGAGGTGAGTAAAAGAAAAGGCAACTGGGAATTACTGGCTAATTTAGCAGTCTACCCACTGAACTCCTTACTCTCCAGGTTAGCATGTGACAGCAGCTGAAGAAGCCCAAATATCACTTATCTTTGAATTAAAATAGTTTTACAACAAGTTCACCATTTTTAATTATTATTAACCTGATAAAATACTGTTTTTCACAACAAAACACAATTAAAACAGAGAAATGAGCCTAAGTGGCTCGATCTATTACATAAACTATTACACAAGCACTATTTACTTGCTAATAGGTGCCCAGTACAATTGTATTTCTCTCCAGAAACCCTTTTTTCAAGGTCCTTTGTGGTTTAGGTTAATTTTGTTTATCTGTCTAGTTACATTTTTAGGCTATTAGTTTGCTGTACTTTTGACCCCTGAATTGTGACGTCTTGAGGGGAAAGCACACCATTCTTTACCAGCATCACTACCAGCTTCAGTCTGTCTAGCGAGCAAAGCAGTGGGACTGCGTCATGGCACAGTGACATGTCCCAGCAGTGTCAGTGTAACGTCAGGAAGGGACACACCTCTGATGCTGCTTGACCCTGTGTTTGTAGTCTGATGTGCTAATGATCTTGCAAATTCAGCTCATATCTTAATAGGGGGTCAAATCACCATTAACACTGGGATTTTGATGGCTTTACAATCTTGCTTATTTGATGAGAGTGCATTCTTTTGTGGTGGGACCTTCTAAAGCACAGAACACTGGGTTAACTGTTTCCTCTTGGACTTCAGGTGGGGTCTTTAGTAACTTCAGTGTGCTAGATCAATACCGAATGCTTTTAAAAATTCCAGAGCAAGTTTGCAATGTTCTCTGTCTCCCTTCCCTTAGCACTGGCCTTTTAAGAAAAAGAACATAAAACATGGGAAAAGAAAGATTTACTTTCCAGTTCAGAGTCTCTTACTCAGTCACCCTGCCAATACCTATTTCCTAATGCCAGCGCTAGTGTGTGAAACAAGCTGCTCCTTCTGCTGCATTCAGGATTTCTGCCACAATTTCTGTGCCCTTTGTGCCCTCAAAAGAACTTTGAAAAAAAGACCAATCTGCTATTAAATGCCTGCTTCAAAAAGCCTTTGAATAAAGACAAAAGCACAGTCCCTCACCATTTTTCTGCTGCCAGCATTTCCGTGTTCCACTTGGAGAAGAGGGACTACGTTTCTGGGCAAGGTAATCCCTGGGAAGGTTGCACTGATAATCATCACTTCATTTTTGGTTAGCTAATAAAAACAAGCAGTATCGCCAGCTCAGTGGTAGTATGTATCCAGCACAGCTGAAAATGGAAGATGGTGAAATAAAAAATAAAAAATAAAATAAAATGAAACATTGCCCTTCCTAACATGCAAAAAGCGGCCTTCCAAGAATCAATTGAGAGAGTTGCCTTATAAATCTCCTTCTCCAGTTGTCTTCTCAGTGCATTATATGCGGATGTCAAAAGCAGTGATGAAAGGGATTAAATAGGTTTAGAGTGACTTTGTGGAACAAATGTAATAGATTCCAAAGACTGCTGCTTAGGGTCTTGCTTACTGGGTTTGCTGCATACCAAGCAGCACACTGAGAACAACTGCTGTGATCTGCACTTCATATTTCCCAAGGTTTGCTTTCCTAAAGGCAAGAAGGACAGGAGCCTGATTGCTAAAAGTACAGTGTTCAGAATCCTCTATCTTATCATGTATTTTCTACCTTTTGGATCTTTGGATAAAATACAAAAAACAAAAAAGCTCTCATTCAAATGTGGCATCCCCTTTCCTATTCCCACAGCTTCCATCACGAAAGTGTGCACCACATTTTCTCCCTGCTAAACAAGAGGGCACCATAATTTAGAGTTCAGGGCAGGAGTTTAAGGCACTTCCATTGGCTAAAATAAAATATCCAGGAAGACGAGAAATGAAATGGGTTCACCTTCTGCATCTCCTGGCTAGAGCATTATGCAGGAGACAGCATATTGGCTTTCTGTGCCACTCTCAGCAGGGTGGGGGTGGAAAGTTCTTGGCTGACCCTTCACTGTCAGTGGATTTGGGGTCACTGGTCTTGTGGCTGTAGGGCCTCTGGACAACTGTGGATCCATCAGACACATGTTAAGAGAGAGCCTAATCCTCTAGCCTAGTGATCAGAGCCACCTGGACACTGTGCTTTGTAAGTAATAGACCACGAGGTTAGCACTTTTACTAGTAGTGTAGTATACTTTTAATTGGTATGCAACCAAATAAAAAAGCTAGGAAATATAGAGAATATAGTGTTGATCATTTTTTCAGTACACCACCTCTGGCTCTCTTACCGTAGAGGAGAATTTGCATGATGGGTATTTGCGGATTAAAGTAGAAGCAGAGAAACAATAAAAAAGGTGCGTTAGGTACAGCTTTACTTCCTGTATCATTCCTTCTCCTGAGTGTGTGGACATATCCAGACCTTTATGGGAATGGAAGCACTAAGTCCAGCCAACTATGTACCACGTGATTGAGAAATACTAAGTGTAAGGCAATCTTACATAGAAAGGTTGCATACACAAGTCCCAGAGCAGTGAGAGACATGTCTGTAGCTATGCAAGCATAGCAGGATGCAAGGAGTTCGATCTCAGAGGAAAGGTCATTAGTTCTGAAGCATTAACTTCCAGAAACTGTTCATGAGCAAAACTTGGTTGCTGTCTTAACATCTCTGATTAGAACAAACTTCCACATGAACTAAACCGATCTTGTTGTGGGATGTGTGATCAGACTACTTACCGACCTACACGCTGACTGCTGGAAATCCTGAAATCATCTGAGGAGCTCTGGCTGGAGTTCTGATAGCAGACAAGACTTAAGCATGCTTATTTAATATATCATATGGTATATTCATGCATTTGCCTTAAAAAATCACAACAGAATGACAAAATTTCTTTTCCCTTCCTATGGACTAACTTTTTTTTTTTTTTTTTTTTTTAAGGAGTTTGTAAAACCAGCCTTTTCACCCTTAACTTACAGTAATCACTCAACAGACCTGTACTTCCAAATAACAAAGGACTTAAAGTTTAGCAACAGTGTATCAGCCTTAATGATATAATTACTAACATTATCTTTTTAGTAAAGAATTCATCCATTTGTCTCTGGGCAATTCATATAGTCCCATCTGCAAGGCAAGAAAGAACTTTTTTAGAAGAAATGGAGGGGCTCATCTGTCAAACTCCTAATCACTTCTTTTTAGTGCTTGGCGTGCTGTGTGAGCACCAAAGATCCAAAGTAAGCAGCCAACTATGAAATCTTTTAATTTTATTATTTCCAGTGGGTTCACAGAAAGTCACCATCCTTAAAAAAAAAAAAAAAGAGGCAGTATTATTGGACTTTATCTTTCCCTTCCAGCATCTTCATTTCTTTGAACTATTAATGCTGTAAATGTAGTGTTACTTCCTCAACCTAAGTGAGAATTCAATGACTCCAGCATTAGTTGGTGTTCTTCCCCTTTTACGTCATGCAATCAGGCCTCAAAAACTCCAAGGACTTCTATGACCACAGGTCTATGCCAGACAGTACTTCTCTGCCCTTTGAAAAAAATAACAGAACCTCAGCTACTGGCTTAGACGTGCCAATACCTCCCTCTACAATGTTACAGACATGAGGACAGATGGCCAACTTGAATGTGTATTTCTGTGCTTCCTTTCAAGTCATTTTGGCATGACCAGATGGAATTCTGTGTCTGCCTGGTATATATTAGAATTTCAAACTGTCTACAGTTTAAAAAATCCCAAGGTAACCATCACTAAAACAGGTACTAATACATCACTAAAACCGAGGTACGGGAATGGGAAAGGCTATACAATAACATGGGGTGTGGATGATAAGTTATTTGCAGTGAAAGAACAAACAAGTTTAAATGCTTGTAACTGCCAGCGTAAGATCTGTGACCAAGGAGTTGGGATGCTACTGCTACAGTGGGGTCTTCACACCGTGTAATTCACCATTAATTTCACCAATTGCCACAAAAATCAGAATTATTGGAGATTCTGAAAGAAAGTCTTAAATCTAAACATTGTATAGAGATAAGGGAACTGTTCCTCACTCAATTTTCCTTCTGTCTCTTAATCTAAGACAGGTTTCTATTTTACCCTTCACTGATGCACATTTTTTAATTACTTGTGATTCCATGTCACATGGTTTTATTCACAGTCCCTAGTGACGAACGAGGGGGAATGGGCTAAAGTTGCACCAGGGGAAATTTAGGTTGGATATTAGGAAGAACTTCTTTACTGAAAGGGTTGTTAGGCATTGGAACGGGCTGCCCAGGGAAGTGGTTGAGTCACCATCCCTGGAGGTTTTTAAAAGATGTTTAGATGTAGAGCTTAGGGATATGGTTTAGTGGAGGACTGGTTAGTGTTAGGTCAGAGGTTGGACTGGGTGATCTTGGAGGTCTCTTCCAACCTAGATGATTCTGTGATTCTGTTATCGCTCCTTTTATTTGTGACTTTCCTCTGTCACTGGCATCATGTCGAGTCCTTGTTTTTCTTCCGCTCTCAGAGTTTGATTTTCCTCCTTTAAAAATTACTGCCTTAGGGGAAAGAAATGTTTCAAACCTTTGAGCCTGTCTATTTAGGAACTGCAGTTGTTCACTGGTGCAATCTAGTTCTCTCCTGGTTCTGGATGCTTCTAAGTTCTTCTGGATTTCCACAAATCTATTGTTTACCATAATGGATAATTCAGAATGTCATCACAGTTGTTTGTAACAAGGGGACTGGATTAAACAGCTGACACACACTCCATTCCCAGTCTCCTCCTCCCTACTATAAAATCTGACTAAACTCGTGATTCAACAGCAACCGAGACCCTTAGGCACTGAAGGTTCATGGCAAGTCGACATTGATGAGGCTTCTAAGTGCCTCAGCAATTACTGAAAATTATTCTACTGAGATGCCCAAGGGTAGAACTGTAACACATAGAGGTGTAATTGTGATACCTCTAATTTAATTAGCTAATGAGATTGGCAAATGTCAACATGGAGAGGGCTGTGTTTCCCACATAGGTGTGTGGTCTGGGAGGGATTTAGCACAGGTAGCTCTGGCAGCTCCAACAGGTGCCTTCACTGCGGCTGCTCACCTATAGCAGGCAAAGCTGGGGAGGTGGGCAGCTTTCCATGCCGTGTTCGCTACAACATGCAGGCAGCTAATTCTTTACAGGCTTTAGAGGGAAGGGCAGGGGGAAGAAAAGCAGTCTGGTGCATATCGTTGACTCTAGAGATATACCACAGAAACAGAATTTCATTTTGCCTCTAAAAATAGAAAGAGCAAGAGAAAGGACATCTCTGTTTCCCATCCACAGTATGCCACACTGTGCTTAAAAGAAAGGTTAGCATGCTATTCTAGATAGTCAGAAATAACAAGAGTCATTATCGATAATCTTATCCATATTTTGAAGGTGTGCTACAATAAAGGAAGAGACCTGCACAAACTGATGTTTCTCACAGAAACTAAAGACACTGCCTTTTGCACCAAATGACATTTGATCTGTCAGTTCTCAGAGCCCTTACTCATACTTGAGGTGAAATAGATGATGTGTTAAAGAAAGTGCGGCTCAGCTGTTCCATCACCTTCCCAGGGACTGAGGTGAGGCTGGCCAGCCTGCAGTTTGCTGGGTTCTCCATCCTGCAGGGAGAGTGACATTTGCTTTTCTCAGTCCTCAGGCACCTCTCCCAGCAACCCCATTCATTCGAAGATGACCAGAGTGGCAGCTCAGTGACATCAGCCATCTAAACTGCATGTGAAAGAGTATCTTACAGATAAAAAGAAGGAATTTGGAGACATTCATGGACACTTTGTCCAGAAGATTCAGTCTTGTTTGTATTCCAGAACACCATCCTTCACCACTAACTTATCTACAGCTAAAAGAAATGTGAATGTTGTTTGGATGTTTCAAACTTATTCCACTCCAAGTGGCAATTGACATTTTCTACATTGAGCATGGAACACAGGAAATGCTAAAGGATTGCGTGCTTTCTTATGCTTGTTAAATGCTACTTGAATTTTAAATACTACACCATACTTCATCTTTGATTAGCCAAACTTCATGTGGTGCATAATAATACTGCTCGCCTTTTTTTATGGACCCCCCCCAAAAAAAACAAACAAACCCCTCCCCCCCCACACACACACATACACACACACACACACACACAAAACAAAAACAAAAACAAACAAAACCCAAAGCAAAATAAAAAAAAGAAACAAACAAAAAAAAACATCCTAAACTAGAGCTCTTGCTTCTTTAGATTAGTGTCCTGGTTCTCAGTTCACTGTACTAGTCTTAATTTATGGCAGCTCTACTGAATTTCAAATACTCCAACTACCTGCTATAGCATATTTAACTTTTTATACTATATAAATTGTATATATGTTTGGTTTAATTAAGGACTCAATTGTTTAATTGTGTTTTCTCTTCAACACTTCAAATAACTGTCGCATTAAGGGGTGTAGCTGATTAACCGTTATGGGCCCGGTCGGATTCAGGGTACTGAACTATCACAATCACAGATTTCACCAATAACGCATTAAGCATCTGGGGTCCAGTTGGATTCACCAATAACGCATTAACTGTCTGGGGTTCAGTCAGATATTCACCAATAACATGTTAACCATTAGGGGTCTGGTTGGATTCAGAACACTGAACTATCACAGTCACAGATTCACCAATAGCCCTTACCCTAGTCGCACTTAATGAGAGCTATAACAATGCAATCAAGTGTGATTTATTACAGCAGCAGGTACACAGGTTCTTTGGATTGCCAGCGATACTGACTGTCTGCAAAAGCAAACTAGCATGCATGAAATACACAGGTGTTACAGGTGTTGCAGGTGCGCAGCCTAGAAATTAATGCATTAAAAGGACCAAAGACTCTAGAAAGATTTATAACCAAGTGTTCACATTTCACCCAAAGGCGTTCCAATGGGGGGGGAAGAGAGGCTCAGCCCGTCGACTGGTCCCAGGAGTCAGGAGGTCCTCAGGATGTTGTATTCCCTCGGGATGGTATCTCCCCTGACAGTGGTATCTTCCCTGACATCCCCTCTCTCTTAGGCCCATTTATATTATTTTCTATCTTTTATGTAGAGCTTGAGTGACTCTAGTCAAGCATATCTTAAGTTATGATTGGTGAAAAGTTCTCCCATCTCTGTTTAAAGTAATAGGCTCTGAGAAATTCAGAGTGCATGCTCAGTGACGGGTGGTCACACCTTGGAGGTGGGTAGCTATTGGGATGGAGGTGTGTTTTGGTATTATAATGATATTATAATGAGCAAAAAGTACACTAGGGTACAGCATTTGTCAAAACATGACAGGTCCTAGGCTCAGGGTAGCAAAAAGTGCAGCTTATCGGTCTCAGCGTGCACAGGAACAATCGAGTCCGCACCTGGTCACAGAGCCTAGCCGTGGTGTCTCCACTCCACTCTACGCTCCGTACTGTTCCTTAGAGCTAGCACACCAGGTTTCCCCAGCCCGACAGCATCTAAGGTTGGATGCCCAGGGAACACTCAGGTAATGCAGCTATGCCCTACCCTGAAAGCCTCTTCAATGCTGTACATTTTCTTTAAGTTTTATTTTCCTAGTTACTTCAGGCAATTACACCACAATAACTGATAAAAGTTCTCCAATAGGTTCATTCTAAATATCCAATCTTAGTGGGCAACCAAAATTTCCTAAAGGAATTAAATTATCCTGAATACCGGGATAGCTGATCCTCTTCTTTCAGTAGGAACATAAATTTCTAAAGGGAATGGCAATGCCATGTGGCTATCATGAGTTATTACTTAAAGGGAAAAAAAAAATCTAAGGGAATGTTTCTTAAAGCTACATTAACCACAGAGTCAGAACAGCAGTTGTCATAATTCAGAGAAAGCAGGAGAAGCTTGTGAGTAAATCTGTGTTATTTTAAAACTAATGCCACTGTGATGGTGAATGTTGAGAAACATTACAAAATAAGAGTAGAAACTTCTGTTTACACTCAAATGTTTGTCAATAATCAGACTGGAGGCAAATATCACGTACACTGAGTGATTGATGATGTACAAGAATATCTGGCTTGTTTAACACATGGACACCCCTGTACATTTTAATGAGCAACTCATTCTGGACACCCTCTCAAATAAAGGTGTAGGTGGTAGCAGAATATTATAAGTGTCCTTTGGCTCCACTTAACTGTTTTTCTGAATGGTTTTAAACTTAAAGCAGGGTTCATGTTGGTTAGGAGTTTAATTTCACTTCCAGGTGAATAAGGACTTCATAGAATATTGTCATTCTGTTTTAGATGGTGGTCTTGTTTTGTGTTTTGCTGGGTGCCTAAAATGCTTTGTAAAATTTACTTAATGGCTATTGTCTGGTTTCAGCACTTTTGAGACAAACACTAAGAAAAAAAAGCAGTGTTAGGAGTGTTTCTGTTCTACACAGAGAGTTTGTGTCTATATAAGATTCTCCCCAGATTGATTTTATGTCCTCTATAATATGAGGTTCTCTCCTAACTAAGCTATGCTATTAAATGAAGATATTGATCTATCTCAGGCTGTAAGCCAGTGGACAGCTAAGATCATATTTTGAAATCTAATTGAAGCATTACAATCACAGATTACAGTTCGGGCTGGTGAAAAGGGAGTCTGGCGCAAAAATCTCTCCTCCTCCCACTTTTCACTACAAAGAAGTCATGAATTTTAAGACCTCAAGAAAACTGTAGGGGCCAAAACTCAGATTCAGTGACTTCTTGTGCTGTGACTTTCAGGAGATTGCTCTTGGAAAAGCCTTTTCATGGCTCTGCTTTCATTTCGGGTCTCTGCATAAAGATTCCATTTAGAAAAGTTTCAAATGTATTTATGTGCAAGAGGCAGTTTCTCCTCTTTGGTCTTTTTTTGGACTGAGTGGGATTGAAGAAGGGATATCTTGCCTTGGGCATTTCCTTTTTCTTTAGTTGTCTTCTCTGGACAGACAATGATACACTATATTTGTTTTAATGCATCTTTGTGTGCTATACAGAGTCATTGAATATTGCTGCTTGTGAAGAATGCTTTGGTCTACATTGCTGCAGGCTAGGAAAGCTGTGCTTACAAGTTCTAATGCAGAAGGATATAGAGCTATTTTTAGTCAACATATTGCAAGGTTCAGATATGCAGTAATATAATCATGTTAGATTTTTAAACACTTGTGATAGAATCACAGAAATACAGGGCAGGAAGGGCTGTCAAGAAGCCTTACCCATTCCCTGAGACAGGAATAATTATATTTTGACCACCCCCAAGATGTTTGTCTAATATAATTTCAACTGAAGGACGTCACAGACTTGTGCAATACTTCACTATGATTATAGTCAGATATTTTAACTTTTTTTTTTCTTCATTATTCCTTGCCATAACTCCAATGGGCACAAAAAATGTTATTGTCACCTTTGAAGTAGAAAAGAAGCTGTTCCTCCCACCTTTTTTTTTTTAAACATACTGTGAGACAACTATTGCAGCCACATTTCCCTACTGTTCTTTTTTTTTTTTTTTTTTTTTTTTTTTTTTTTCCCTAGACTAAGGAAACAGCTTTCCCTCAAGAGTAATGCTCAAACCTGGACATTGTACTCTAACCAAGGATTCTAGTTCTTAGTATTACTGTGAATTACAGAGTATTATACTCAGTTTCTTTCCAAATCTACAGAAATAAATAATATACCTCCTCTAAGCCACATAGAAACAATCCTGCTAACACGTTGGCTATGCTCTCTACACCATCATATTTTTAACCATTCAATCTTGACTTCTGCTTGTCCTGTGATTCTTTATTTCATATGCAGCTGGCTCTCCTTCCTAACAGTAGTAATGTATTTCATTTCATTTTCTTGATTTTATGCAATTTCTCCATTCTTCCTGAGAAATTTTTATAGTCTGTTCCTGTCCTCCAAGAGGCCTCTCAGCTTGTTAGTGCAGAATAATATACATGTTCCTCATCATGCCATCCAACCTGTTAATGAAACTGCTGCATAGAACTGGACTGAGAAGAGGAGAGGTTATTCAAATCTATGACATTTCAATCAGTTTTGTAAATCATAAATATTTCTTCCCACTTCCCTGTTCTGCTAACCTCACAACCAAAGGAAGAAGCTAAATTTGCTTGATGTGATTTGTGCCTGACAGATCCCTGCTGATTATTCTTCACAACTTTACTCTGCTCTTGTGGCACACAAACCAAATGTTGCAGAATCGGCCCTGATACCTGCCTGAAGACTCAAGTTATGCTCAGTAGACTTTAATTCTTCAGGTCTTCCTCAGTCTTTGACCTCCTTGGACACTCTTTACTAAACTCTGGCTAACGCTTACTATTTAAATAACTCTGAAATACTTCAACCATATTCTAAACTCACCATTTTCTTCCCCTATTACTCTTGTTAAAATTGTGTTAGCTAAGTGATAAAATTCAGGGCAACAAACAGATTAAATAAACTAGAAAAGCCTGTGACAAACAAAATCAGAAGACAAAATAACACCAACTTAGTTATTAGCACGTTATTGCTTATAAATTTAAAAGGGATTTCCATGGTCATATAGTCTGACTTCATGTAATAATTACAATAATAATATTCATCAACAACATTGGGTAGTATTTGTGCATGTAATACAGCATATATTTCACTGATACGGATTTTATTTGAGTGAGCCAAGTCATGCACATACCTATCTTTGCAGAATGTGGTCATCCTGATAGCATCAAGATGTTCTGTGACAAAAATCTCACAGACATACTACAGAAAGATGAAACTATCACAACTGGAACAAAAAGATGGCAGAAATGATAAAAGATAGAATTCCAGACTAGCTCAAATAATTTAAAGTGCACATACCTTTCCATATATGCATGCATGCATATACTTTATTATATATGATCTATAAGGATAAATTGCTCATATATTATACATTTTCAGTTATTTTATTCAGTTCATAATGCATATTCATATATATTAAATCAATCAGCACTTAATATAGGCAGTGCTGTGCAAATTGCCAAATAGCATCTCAGTCCTCAGGGCTAATTTGATACAATCATATGAGTTAGATTTTCATTAGCTTGAAGTTTAAGAATATAATTAAATATAGTATAATTTTAGATATCATTTATTAAAAATGAAATGGAAGGGCTAGGATTAATAAAAAATGAAAATGATAACACTGCCTATAATACATATTTCTATGCCTTTTTGAGCTATTGTTTCCTATCTGTTTTGAATTAAGTTTACAAACTGAGCAAGATTTTACAGTATCATTTAGTTCTTCAAAATGGTTCCACTTTCTTCCAGATGTGATAGGTTTATTTTTTTTTAAAGAAAACAAAACAAATAACCAAAACCATTGATATGATCCTTCCATGAAAGAAAGGCTGAGAGAAGGGCTTCTCCTAAAATTTAATGGTAAACAGGGCAACCAAACTATTGACTTCAAATGGGAGGCATGTTACATGAAACACTATATAATGAAACACATGGGAGGGTAATATTTATCCTAAATTACAGGCTGACTCATGCAGTGATTTAACGCTTGTGAACTGGAGCCTGACTGTATTAGATGCTGCTGTTGGCCTTGGATGAGACTGGTCAAAAGGTGTGTAGACCCTGATCAGAACAGTAATTTCATGCAATGGAAATGACCCTGAATGGCCTCTCCTCTCCCTTTCTCAGAGCAACCAGGACAGAAACTGGGACCTTGAAATATCAGATAACACCAAAGCTGGAAGAGGATCTTGACACATTTCATGTAGGATGCTCCAAACGCTCGGGTCACTATTGTTTGTTTATCACTTCATAGAACTGCAACATACAGACAAAGTTTGTATTTCCTGACTGTAAAGATTGGTCTTAATCTTGGAAAATGATCCACAGGGACAATAGGATCCCTTGCCATAGACTAACTCCTGGATCTTTCTTTTAACTATGTTGAGAAATACTGGAAGTGTAACTGAGGCTCAATGGTTCAGAAATAAAAACATGTTACGTGACTAGTGGAAGCCACATAATACTACCAGTAATAAAATATCAAACAATTACAGAGGTGCAGTGCAACATCCCCTTAGCTCTTTATCTTTTGTTTTCACCTCCAAAAATCTGTCCTTGATTCTGGCAACACAGTACAGTGCACTCCAAACATGGAAAAACCTGAATATGAATGACCACAATAATGCCTGAATATTGCGATGTGATTGCCCACATGTTCAGTGAAGAACATGAGAATGATGATGCTGATTTTAAGCTCTGCTGATTTCTAGAAAAGCTGAATAACTATTTCAGCAAGCATTATTAGGAGCTAAGTATATCACAGCATACATATACGTGTATGTGACAATAACACGATTCACTGACAAAGGAAAATGTTTGTCATTGTTTATGATTAGGTATGCATGTTTTTAAAGTTAAGTTCCAGTCTTGGATCCAGTTTCAGTAACCAGAATTATAGAAGCTCACAACAGAAACACTGCTAACATCCTATCTGTAAATATTTAGGAACTCAAGCTCATGAATAATTGAGAGAAAGTCCGCAAAGAGTTGAATTTAAAATGATAAAAAGTGCACTTACTACCTGTTAGGCTGATGACCTCTCAGTCAGCCTGCAGCTAAGGGCATTTGTGTTAGAAGTAACTCCGTGTTAGGCAGCTATGACAATTTGCTTTGAAGGACAAGGTTTCATGCAGTTTAAAGCCCTAAAGCATGATGATTTACATCCTTCTCAAAGCTCTTCTTTAACATTTAGTACTGTAATTCTGGATAATCTTATCTGCATAAATGACAACCACTCTTAAACTCTTGAACTGAGTTTAAGATGAGAACTCAGTAACTGCAGATGCAGGAAAATGAGAATCAGAACCCTTTTCTATTTCTAAGAAATCAAGAGAGTGGTTTAAATGAATGAATTGCTGTGTTACATTTTGTCCTTTTAAAAGACTTATTCGAAGCAAAAAAAAAATAATATTTAAATGGTGAAAAGGCGGGGAAAGTGATGTTTCTGAATCAAGTCTGGAACATTATTTTAAGCAAGGTTCTAGATTGTTACAGAAGTTCTAGATTACTTTGCTTCCTTCTTTTAGAGTGAAACTGTTATATACATCTTCTTTTCTCCTAGATAAATTAATAAAACTAATGATTAATTAGTAATAAAAGTTCAATTTGCAATGGTGTGGTGGTTTTACTGTGCTGGGCAGCTAAACACCACAACCACTCTTTCATTCCCCCTCCTTAGATGAGGAGGGGGAGAAGTAAAGCAAAGAACAATTCATGGGTTGAGATAAGGACTATTTAATTAAAGGGAAATAATAATAATAATAATTAAAGAAAGATTATTATGAACTAAACAATTTAACTAAATGGAAATAAAAGGGAAAGGAGAAAAGGGAGGGGGAAAGGGAAAATACAAAAAAGTGAGGAAAACAAACAAATAAAACAAATGAAGGCTATGTGGAAGTGCAGAGGAAAGAAATTGCTCTCTACTTCCCACAAATGAGCGATGATTGACCATTTGTGGGAAGACATTTGATCCTTGAAGCAGGGCCTCAATGCACGCAGCTGGTGTTCGGGAGGAGGACCGCCGTTTTCACAATGAGAGCCCACCCCTCCCCTCTTCTTCCTGTTTCCACCTTTTATTGCTGAGTGTGACACCACATGGTACGGAACATCCCTTTGGTTGGTTTAGGTCAGCTGCCCTAGTGATGTTTCTCTTCTCACTTTTTGCCCACTCCCTAGGAGGGTTAGAGAGAGGCCCAATGCTGTGCCACCACTGCTCAGCAGTAGACACAACACTGGTGTCTACACTGCTGTTCCAGCTACAAGTGCAGAGTACAGCACTGTATGGGCTGCTGCATGGAAAGTTAACATTCCAGCCAGACCCAGTACAAATGGAGTCAAAAGTAGCACTTATTCAAGTCTTGTTGAAAACAGGACAAATTACACAAAACAGATCATTAGAGAGAATACCAGTTGTTCTCTCTACCTCCAGGACAAAAATTGTCTCCAATACAATTTAAAAAGTGTTATTTGGGAGCAGAAGATAATCAGGCAGTTTTTGTCTGTCCAGGTATTATAATTATGATATGATATGATTTGATCTTCACATTTTTTTTAAACATCCAAAAAAGGATTTCTTAGGAAATCTTGCATTTGCCTTTCTCAATTTTTATGTTTACGAAAGGAGCTAATGAAGGAGGAAAAAAATACAAACCCTATGCTAAACTTTCCTTAAAAGGATTTTCATTGATGATGTTTTGGCCATCTCCTATTGTCAAATCATATAAAAGATGTTTCATACAAAGAATATTCTAATCTGATTGCCTGAGGACAGCATTGAAAAGAGTTTTGTGTTTGCATTTGTCTCTGCCTTTGGAAGAATTATCAGATGACAATGGAGGGTAGGCCTTTGTGATGACCAAAGATACATATTGGTGCCCGAGTTGATGACTTTCATAATCTCTGTGCATTGTAAAAGAGCATTTCCAGATAATAAAAATTTAATTATTTTTTTTCTGTATTGTTCTTCAGAACACATTATTTGAAACCTGAAATTAAAAGTAAGTACCATTTACCATTCTGTAAAGTCAGAAGTTTAAGTTCTTTGCTTGTGAAATACCCTGGCAAATGCTGCTACAAATATGAATCCCCTCATTTTACTGTAAGGGCTTGTAAGAAAACAGCAAATTTCAGACCTCATCACTAGACACCCTCCCAGGAAGCTGAGAGGTCAAAAGTGGATCAAAAGCAACACTTTCATGGGTGTGATTTTGCTAAAATACTAACTTCAAAGAGTATAAGGTAAGCACAATCCCAATATATTTATGAACTCCTATTATGCTTCAATGCTGCAGCAACAAGAGAGAGAAAGAAGATAACTACATACACACCATCAGATTGAACTTGGTCACAGCCTGCAATTCTCCTCTGTACCTCCCAGCCACAGGGCTTTGCTGATGCAGTTTCTGCTTGTACCACCCATGTAAACACTCTGCCAGACACTCCTCCCTCCCTCTGCAGCTTCCTACAGAGCAGATTGCAGTAGCAGCGCACCCTGTAAGGAGGCATTATAAGCCCTGATTTACTTCCTGTCCTTTCAGCTGCATTTCATGTTGATTTCTTCTACAGGCTGCCCGACATGGGTGTTCGTGAGATGTGTGCTCACAATGTTAATTTTACAGTATCGAATGTGATTGTTGTGGTTTAGTAAGCTTTTGGCATACCTGAAACATGGCTAAATAGCTTGCACTTAATATTTTAAGTATTCATTGCCTAGCAATTACAGAACTAATTACCAAATTATTAACTATCTGCTTCATAAAAGGTTGCAAGAATCCAGCATATTCTTATGAAGATTGTTTAGCAACATTTCCTTTAAGATAAACACTTAAATAAATGAGTGTGAAAGACCTAATGATGTCTTAACATATCTTACCTGCTATTTTGTTGCAGGGGAATACATTAAGGACAGCCTTCTGACTTCAGAAGGTATTTCTGAACATGTGCCACTGGAAAAAGAACTTTGAAAATCTGACATGTAAACATTCATTCAATTATTATTACTTCTGAGACACAGATCTACAAAAAGACAGAGATGCTGAGAGAACTAAAGCAGAAGGCATCAACAACCAAGCCTGTAAATCTCCAGTCACCATAAATCCTTTACACGTGCATACTTACAGCAGTGCTTAGTTTTGTTTTCTGTGTGATTAAATTTGTACTTTTTGTGCTGGATCTAGAACTGATTCTGTCTTCATGGAGTTGAGCAGTCTGATGGCTGTTTTATGGCTACACTTCTCTGAGATCATCAAACTAAACGTGCACCCACCTATTTTCACTGTAGGTCCAACCTGAAAGGATTCAAATGAAAATGTCTTAACTGAGTGTAAACCCAATAGAACATAAAATACATCCAGCTGTAAATTCTGATATATTACACAGGTTCCTGGCACCCTAGAGCTGTAAACTTAACCTGCTGAGAAGGGAAGTGTTACTTTAGGCCCTCCTTATCAACATTTCTTTTTGGTTAAGCAAAGGTTCCTTGCTCAGCAAGTTGACTTCCCTGACTCTCCACCTACAGCATCTAGTACAGAATTACAGATGCTGAGGGAACCAAAACAACTAAAAGTTACACAAAGATGTCCTTTTGTGGTTCCAGACATTCTGTCCTTAGCTTGTCATGGTCTAGTCTTTTTATAACCTTCTCATCCGAGTTACAACATTCTCAATGGCGGCTTGAACTTAGATGATCCTTAAGCATTTCTTCCAACTCAAACCATTCTACGATTCTGTGAAGGAAGAAATTAAGGAAGCGATTCCTCACTCAGAGGGTGGTGAGGCACTGGCACACGTTGCCCAGAGGAGATGTGGATGCCCCATCCCTGGAGGTATTCAAGGCCAGGTGGCTTTGAGCAGCCTGATCTAGTGGGAGGTGTCCCTGCCCATGGCAGGGGGGTTGGAACTGCACTGTCTTTAAGGTACCTTCTAACCCAAATAGTTTTGTGATTCTATGATCTTTTGTAAAGGCCCACATTTCCTACCTTTTTCAGAGGGAGGAATAGGTGAAGTCAGAAAAATGATATTTTTCAATGCTCATGACATTTTCTGGTGGCATGAAGATGATCACTAATATATATATACAAATGATTATTTGAAGGATTTTCTCCTATCAGGGGAGCTCATGTTAAGCAAACAAACAAACAAACAAAAACAAAGCAAAACAAAACAAACGAACAAACAAAAACCAACACCACAAGCCAGAGTGAAGGATGTCCTCTCCACATTTCAAGTCAATGGCAAAATTTTGACTCACTTCAGTAGGACATACTTATGAAGTAATATGCTCAAGTATGCTACTCCAAATATACTTAGAACAAATAGCAGTATATGAAGAATACAATATGAAGGTTTATCTTGAAGTCAAAAATGGGAACATCTGCAGCAATCTTTGTTCAAGAAGCTATTTTAAACAATTTACATAGACAAAATTTACACCACATATGATATTACATCTCTGTTGACAGCAACGGTCCTTTCTGAAGCCAGAAGTAAAACTCCATGTGCCAACTCCTATACTACATATATGTATAACAATATGAATTAATTACAAACTCTTTTCTGGAAACAAAGCTAAACAAAGGAAGGCAAATCAAAACCTTTTCTGGTGACTGACATTATACTGGAAAAATGTTCATTTTGGAGAATCAGCAACATGCAGACATCCTAGATTGAATCCTTTCACAAAGTGCAATCACATTTGAAACACAAAACATAAAAGATGCAAATCCTCAAACCTTTCCAAACGCCTCCAGTGCATGCCACCCAGTGTCATAATTAATCATGCCATTGTGCTTCACACAATGCCATCCACTTCATAGATTCTATACTTCAAGGTGTACAAAGTTAATACACAATTTTAAATGAAGAACAGAGGCTATTATAGGAAAATCCTGCTGTGAGGTAATTTGACTAAAAAAACTATGAAAACCAAAGAATAAAATAACTATGTAAAGTCCTTAAAAACTAAAACAGGATCTTGTAAGACTTCTTCTTATTGTTTATTATGGCCATTAAAACGTATTAAAATGAACTATTAAAACCAACCTGGTATAGGGATTGTAATGAACAGTATAGACTAGACTTAAAACACTCCTAAGCACTTGATCATGCAGGAAATCCTTGTTACCAGTTTAATATTCCTGTGATTGAGGTGTTCCATCTTGGAGTGAGGATCTAGTTTAGAAAGTAAAGTAAATAAATAAATAAATTGTGTAGGTAGGAAGAAAGCAAACTGCTTTCTCAATTATCTCTGTCAAGGCTAGTTACTGCAGAAAAGGCTCTTTTTTAAATATAGAAAGCAAATGTGAAGTAGAAGAGTGTATTAGTAAGTATGAAGGTTGCATAATTGAATTTGATAAACTGACATTTTCCTCAGAAGTTTCAAAATTTCAGAAGATAAATAAGTAACAAAAATAAATCTTTTTTTTTGTTTTTGTTTTTCTCTATGAAACAGTACACTTTCATTCCATAAAGAAAAACATCCATTTCTTCTCCCTCTTAGAATAAAATCAATACCGCCATTCCCCCTTATACTCACTCTCCTCAGTAGTTAAATAAATGTGTGATAATAATCTGAGAAATGCATTCAATCCAGGGGAATGCAAGAACATGGAAAATACTTTTTACATGGCTTATTAAAGCATGCCAGAAAAGCTTTTTTGTACAAATGTAGGTCTACCACCACCAAGAGGGCATACTACAGCCAAATGCAAACTAAAAAACCAAAGGACACATTTTCCAGTACCTGGGTAGATTCACAATGACCTCTCCTTTGTCACTCTTGCAGACAGGACTATATCATGATTCTAAGGCAAAAGACAGAGCACAGAGAACTTCCCATCCTCCCAGTTCTACAATTCATATTACTTTAATTATTTAAGATTTTTGAAAAATCATTTTAATGACGATGATGTAGAAATGTTGTTTCTTAAAACAGATGACAAATTATAGTAAAAGCATGTAACAAACATAGGTTTCCAGTTCTAAGTTTGTCTGTTCTTTGTTTTCATTACTGAACAATAGACTATAACAAGACAGCATCATTTGAGAAAGTTCTTGGATTACAATTTAGAGTATGCATAGATGCCTCTGTTGTCAATGTTTTGCCCCTGATGTGTCAAAGAAGAAAGTCTCTAATCCTGTAATCTGTGTACACCTCATTTGAGCTGGCTTTCAGGTACCTCAGTTGTGTATGTAGGTTACAAATGAGCTTCTTAGCCCAGAGCTCAGAGTAAACCATCAGATTCATTTTTCATCTGGCACTTTTTTGTTGTTGTTGTTGTTTTCTCAGCATTGTAGGCACAGTCAACTTCCCCACACAAAACAAAAACTTTCCAGGCAGCGGTCTGGTTAGAAATGTGGAGCTTCTGTCAAATACCAATATTGCAATGAGAGCATAAGCCTGTATAGACAAAATCATGATGAGTGGCCAGAAAATGCAAAGTACTAATTTGGAAGTAAAAAAGTTCATAATTTTCTCTTTCAGAAATGCAAATGAGCTTTTAAAATCAGCACAGAAGCTTTGCATTCCAAAGCTGAAATTTCAAAAGGAGTTTGTTGGGAAACGAGCACTGCACCTCAGAATTTCATTTAGTGTTTAGTCACACAACTCCCTATGAAACCAACAGAAACCCTAGCCTGAAAGCTGTTTTTCTCTCTCACCTCCACAGAAATAGTCTGTTCACAATGATATAGACTGAATAATTAGGCAAAGCTAGAGAACTTGGAGCTGCTGGCTCACAGATGGGTTACATCACACAGTCAGTCTGTAGGATGCCTTAGGCAACATGCAAAACATCTCTTCCACAGACTGAACGAGTAAGTAGTGCAATATTTGAAAAAAAATGGACTTGACAAAACTGTTCCTCATAATTACCTTGCTTATCAATATGGATCTAAGGCTGCCCATTTCTATAATTTTACAAAATGTGATGTGAAATCATGAATAAGTATATGTGCACTAAGTTTCACAAGACAAACAAAAGTAATTTCTATCAACAAATGAGATACCAGGAAAAAAAAAAAAAAAAGTTTATTTGACAATTTGACAAGGGCTGCATAGCAGCGGGCTGAAGGGGCTGCAGGGGTGGCCTCTGTGAGGAGCCCAGCAGCTGCCCCATGGCAGGTCAGAGCCAGCTCCAGCCAAATCCAAAGGGACCTGCTGCTGGCCAGAGCTGAATCAGGAACTGACACCGTTTGTACCCCTGGCAGAGCAAATTGAATAAAGGGGTAAAAAAAAAAAAAAAAAAAAAAACAAACAAACAAACAAAAAAAAAACACCACCTGCTGTGCAAAAACAGCTGGAAGAGAGGAGTGAGAATCAGCCCTGCAGCACCCCACGTCAGTGCAGAAGGAGGGCAGGAGGTGCTCCAGGCTCACAGCAGCAGTTCGCCTATGGAGAGGCCCCTGCTGGAGCAGGCTGTCCCCCTGCACCCATGGGTCCCACATGGAGCAAATCTCCACGCTGCAGCCCCCCTGTGGCTGGAGGAGCCCCCAGTGGAGCAGGTGGCTGTGGCCTGGAGGAGGCTGCGGCCCATAGAGAGCCCCCGCAGAAGCAAGCCCCGGGCCGGAGCTGCAGCTCGTGGAGAGGAGCCCACGCAGGAGTGTGGGGGTCCCCCCCCAGACTCCCCCTAGGGGCCTGGGGGGGGGAGCTGTCACCCACCCATGGGGGACCCGTGCTGGAGCAGTTTGCTCCTGGGAAATGAGCCCTGTGGTATGGGGCCATGTGGGAGCAGTTCTTGAAGAGTTGCTGCTTGTGGGCAGGCCCCCCAGGCTCCATTCGGGAAGGACGGCATCCCCTGGGACAGACCCCATGGGGATCAGGGGCAGAGAGTGACCGTGAGACCAAGCGTTGGGACAGAAGCCCCCATTCCCCGTTCCCCTGCATCACCTGGGGGGAGGAGGTGGAAGAAGAAGGGTGGGAGGAAGGTGTTTTTAGGTTGCTTTTATTTTCTTATGGTTCTAGTCTGCCAGTGATAAGCAATAAATTACATTAGTCTCCCTATGCTGAGTCTGTTTTGCCTGTGCCAGTAATGGGTGAGTGATTTCCTGTCATTCTCTCAACCCTTGAACCTGCTCTGTCATATTTTCTCCCTTTTCTCCTTTGAGGAGTGAGACAGTGGTTGTGGTGGAGCTCAGCTGCCCATCAGGATAAAACTACCACACCAACTCAGTGAAAAATTATAGACAATGACAAAAAGAATCCAGCATTTAGCCATTTAAATGCCAGAATCTTGAAGACCCAGACAAGGACTTTGAAGTTTAGTTTGTCCAACCCCATTACTGAGCAGAGCTATGAATAAGAAGTAGCACTTGCTGAACAAGTTATGGCATTGAAGGGAGAACCAAGTCAGGGCTGATGCCAGAACAGTAAAAGGTCCTTGGAACGAGAGTGAATAAAGACCTCTTCAGATGAACAGCCGTATCAGAAGCGACACCAATGACAGCTCCTGATCAGTGTCTTAAAAGCTAAAATATCCACTGCCGGATGCTTTCCACACTCTTTGGAAAGGTAATGAGATTTCATTTCCTATTTTATTTATTTATTTATTTTTAGTTTGTTTTGTTTTTTAATACTAATAATTTTGACAATAATGGAGAGCTTGATTGTTGTTTTCAGAGCATTATCTAGTATGATTCATGTGTTGTGTTTGTTGTTTTTTTTTATTTTGGAAGCAAATAATAATTCCAGTCATATACATTTCCCCCTCCCCCTACTTAAAAGTACCTTACAATATCTCCAAGAGACAAAAATATTATTGTTTATGTTTTATTTATTCACCAGCAGATCAAGGCAAACAGGAGTCATCCTATCTGCCTTTTTGCCTCCTTAGATGTTTAGTAGATAGGGGTGGTCACAGGGCAATTCAAATCCTCACTGACTGCAAAAAGCACTAGAACAGAACAGATTCTAAACTCCAGCTAAGTGCTGCTGTTCCCAGGCATACATGCTTAAAGCCTGTGACTTTTCACTGGCAGAGCTAAGAGCAGAGCTGTTATTTTTAATGTGCAAATGCCTCTAAATTTCTGGAAGTAACTGCCCATTTCCCAAAACCAAGTTGTGTTTAGAATCTCAGTGTTGGCAGCTTGATTTTTTGGAGGAAAGTGTATTTTTACTTAATGAAAGAAATAAGAATTGAAGCACATCATCAATTTCTGTAGCAGGCTGTCTGTTTAGCTGCCAGTATTCTTTAGTTATGCTTCCCTGCTTTATCTCCGGTCAAAATCAAACTTATGCTAGTAAAACAACAGTTGTATCTGCAAACTCTTACATACTATTACATGTCAACCACAGAGAAGGCATTTTTTGTAGTGATAGTGAAGGACTCTTGAAGGTTAGATTGACTGAAAGCCAACTTTCTTGTCTTTCCCAGCTTTCCTGAACGCAAAACAAACAAAAATGCAAACCCAATTGTATGAGCCTAGACTGAGACTTTAATCTCACTTACCTAAAATGTAATTTCAAGTAAGTGCTTTGGTGTGAATACTTCAGTTACTTCAGTCACAATTGAGTGTAAGAACCTATTCTCTATGACGTTCATTTTAAACATAGGTTA
This sequence comes from Anas acuta, assembly GCF_963932015.1. NCBI lineage: Eukaryota > Metazoa > Chordata > Aves > Anseriformes > Anatidae > Anas > Anas acuta. Next base: position 75,392,382 of record NC_088982.1, on the reverse strand, counting down.
TTGACATACAGAAGAGAACCTTATAGTTGCTTATTTTAATGACCACTATTTGTCTTTTAGTTGGCAAAGTACTTATAAATTGTGAACTTGGAACTTGATTTTTCTTCTTTGTAGATTACAGAACATGCATGAAATTCCCTCTGTCTCTCTTCACATATCCTAAAGCCTGTTCGTCATGTGCACAGGAGGTATCTCTGTCACTTTTCCACTTCTGTAATTGTGATACACAGTGAGAATCAGAGTTGCTGCTATTGGACCAGATGTAACTGCACTAAGCAGTGTAGCTTTGTACTGCTGTATGTGACTGGCTACTTTTTATAGGTTGCATTACAAAATATTGTTCAGGGTGGTCGCAGGAAAAATTCACTAGTGGCCATATCTATCTCTAAAAATACACTATTTATGAAGTAGCTTGAAGGAAAAATACCTTTTGAATGTGAGATCTAACAATGAAATCCTCTAAGAAGCACAACATCTGAAATTAAAATAACTCAGAGGTTTTGCAATAAACTTTTGTAGGGAGGGATATGAAGCAGAAAGTACATTTTTTCCCCACTTTATTTTAAGAGAGGATACTCTGTTTCAACATGCATGAATCTAAATAACAAATTTGAATTGCTTATTTCTTATGCTATTGGCAAAAATCCCAAATGAAGCAAAGCAAAAACAAAAGAAAAGTCAGGTCATGTTGTATATGAACTGTACTAACACTTTTCTGCCAAGCTAAAAAAATAATAATAAAAAAAAAAGATATTCCCCAGACATAGAGAAGTTCCTTCTGTTAATGTATTATGAAGACCACACAGATCAGACTCTTCAATGACTAACTGAATTCCAACAGAGATGTAATCTAACAAATGCATTTAGCAGTGGAGTTATTTACCTGAATAATTTCCTGTGTAAGCTTTGCGTATTTCTACTTATGCTTATCTTTGTATTCCACAGCGGGATGAAACAGTAATAAAAAAAAATCACCATAAAGGACTGTTTCCTGTGGTTACTCAATCTGTCTTCAAATCACTGGGAGGCTAGCTACAGTGAAGACAGATTTTTGTCTTCCATGCTCCTTAAGGAACAACATTATTTAAAAATAACTGTGATAGTTGTCTCCGCACTTGGACTCAATGATCTTTGTAGGGCCCTTCCAACTGAGCTATCCCATTCTGTTCTACTGACCCGACAATCCCCTGCAGCTTGTACTAAGACTTGAGCTCCCCTGCACCCAATGTAATACGGTACCTTTGTGACTTCACTAAAACATTAAATTGTGTGTGTTTCCAGGAGCCCCAAATCAGAAACACCATTTACTGCACCTCTTATATACTGGGATGCAACCAATGACAGAGATCATGTCCCACAGACAGAGGTCTTCACACTCTACCCAGCAATATTGGACGTGGATTCTGTCGTTCACCTGGCTCTGCCATTTCCCAGACTGAAAATAGCAAGTTGCCTCAATCTGATCCTAACCAAGACAATTTGAGAAGTGAAACCAAGTGAGCTTCAAATATATTCTTTCTTCAGAGGACCAAAACTATGGGGAAAGAATAGAATACCCTTCTGTTGTAGCAGTATTTTCTAGGTACATTGTACAGCATCATTTTCAAAATGATTTAAAAGCAACTTGAAGGAAGTTCACAAATGGAAGAAAGCTTGAAGCTTTAAAAGCTCTCTGTCTCCTACTGTGAGGAAATTACAAGGCAGATCTGTCCTGTAACTCACTGAACCATCCTTATCTTAGCTTGGTCACCTGCTGCCAAGACTACATATAAGAATACAAAATCCCTATTTTTCTTTTTTGTTAAGTTGCAGCAAAACTTGAGGTACTAAAATCCTGAATACTGTGAAACCCACAGAGGTATTCTAAGGAAAGAGTAATGGTAGGAGTTAATTTGCACAGACATATCAACTTGTGACCCCTTTTCCCTTTCCCTGCTACCCTATACACATTCCAGGAGGTAAATGCTAGGATGACAGAAAAGGTAGAAAATAGTTTGCATCTCTGTAAGTTGATGTGACATAGATATGAAGTGGCAGAAAGGCAATGTAACTGGAAATGGTATCAAAATCAAACAGGATCATCAGGTATAAAGAGATGCAAGTGCAAAATGGGGAGAACAGAAGACACATTATTCCCATTTCTTTAAAGCTTTGCTCATCATCTGTGGCACCATTACATTTAAGGTCTCAAGTAAAATGAAAAAGAAATTATACGAGCAAATATCAATAGCTAATATTAATATTAAAAGTAACATCAAAGACCAGGTAGATTCTCATTAACAGTGAAAACAGCAGGGAAGAAAAATCTTAGGTAAATGCTAGCCAGATTCTGACAGGAACAAGAAATACTATGGAAGATTTTTTTTTTTTTTCCAGACCATTTTCAGAGAACAAATGAAAAAGTAAAATAAAGCAAACTAAAAGCAGTTCCTTTTGGCTTCCACTGAAAGACAAGCTTGGTGACAATGGCCAGACATTTGCCTGAAACTGCTCTATCATGCAGATGACTTGAAATGAAACCTTAAGCTTTTCTCTACAAAACTCCCTATATGCATAGTTATACTTTTGCGGGTCTACATATGAATATATGCCTATATACATATAAGCCCTGCATACATCCCCATATATTATAGCACTTATTTACCTCACATTATTAGGGTAAATGCATTAAAATATGTAGTGGCAGGTATTTAAAAGCCACACACACACAAAAGATAAAACAGGAGCTGGTTCAAAACAGTAAGAATTCACTATAAAAATTAGATTTATTTTATTGAAGTTTTATGATTTTATTTTTTTTTTCAGTAAAAATCCCTCTTTCCCCCCCTTCCCTGGTATTATTCCTATCACACATTTTATTGATTTATTTTTCACTTTTTATGTTTTGCTTCCAAAAAATAGAGTACAAACGAGGTGAAAAACCTAACATCTAAAAACTGTGACAAGGAACTGAAAATGAGAAACACATTTAAGGCCAAATATAAACAGTGTTAATTAATCAATGGTGCTGCATGCACTTGTGCTAACATTGGAACTATTCTTTCAGGTGGAAAACTTCTACTTTCAGGTGGAAAATACAGTTCAAGTGAAAATTCTCAACATGTTTCCTGGATACTATCTCCATATGCCTTCCACGTCTAATTTTAAGGTGCATGTAAGGTACATCGGTTAACTTTATTGTCGCCTTCTGCGACACTTGTTTCATCTCATCATCGCCAAAGGTTAGTGGGCAGACGCTACTCACTGCTGCCATCTAACGGTACAGAACCCATCCAAAGTGCTCAGCGAAACAACAGGGGAAGTTTCTTAGAAATTTCTCAATTTCACAGGTGCTTGAAAGCTTAGAAAGGTGTGTTTCTGACCACTTTAAGTTTTAAAATGTTTCTTTGAGAACTGAAAACAAAAGTCAGTACGATTTTCTGAGGAAAGCAAAGATTTCCTGCAAAATCCATTTCAGTTTCTGCACATTCTAAAACAGCAATTTCAATGAGATCTAGCCTAGATATATGTAGAAAAGCAAAATAGATGATAGATGTAAGATAAACTGGAAAACAAGATATAAAATAGTTGCCACTTTATGATGTATATAAATAAAATAATAGTTTTTATTTTAATCCATTCGCCCCCTCACCCCCCATAAATATTTCAAGGAAGCAGTAAAATTTCCTCCATTCAAAAATCCAAAATGAAATCATGTTGCTCTGAATCTAAAGATTTACCAGTCAGCTCACACAAAAGGTGACACACACACAGAGTAAGAGAAGAAAAATAGAAGAAGGGCCTAAAAGCTGCAAACAAGCAGAAAAAGCAGCAATTCGACAACAAAAATCTTTGGTATTTTTCCTTTCAGAGAACAGACCCCAAGGCTGCTAGTGAAGACTCTGATTAACAACTTGCCATGTATTGGCAGCACTCTCAACTATTTGAGCAGAGACTAAAACAAGGTCTGAGGAAGATTTGAATTAAATAAGGTATAAAACATTTAGATTTTAAAACCAGCAAGGCTACCAGCCTTGAGGTAAGCTGTGCTTTGTCAAGAGCCCAGAGGAAGACAGAGACATGCATAATACAAGCATGGTCATTCACACCAGGGAGTCTGTTTGCTACAGCGCTCTGGCTAGGCTGCAGGCTACAGACCTGCAAATTAATGCCTTGCTAACAATTAATATTTGAGTGCTAGTTTTGAATCCCCAGAATGTGCATTGCTATTCTGTGGAAAAAACAACTTGTATAAGCCATACAAGAAGTATCATTCATAGCCTATGCTTCCTGAAGTTTTCTGTTGAATAGGCGGAATCGCATATAACACCGAGCACATAGTTACAGCTAGCTGCATAGCCTCCTATTGAGGGCCTACCACTGAAGTTTGCTGATGTGCACACCACTGCATCACCAATGTCATCTGTAAGTACAAACAAGAATTTTATTCTTCCAGAACAGAAAAATAAGGAGGCCTGATTTCAACGCTATTGTAAAACAGATCATCTCTTCACAATACAGACTGTATCTCAACAGAAAAATGAATTGTTTGTTCTCTATTTGTCACTGTGATCTAAAACTACCTTGTAAATAAATAAATGTTTTGATAGTACTGTCTTGAAGACTCTGATTATTTCTCCTTTTTTGAAATGAGTAAGCCATACTGCTCCTTATGCTCTTTGTTTTACATGAGGAATAGCTGCAGAATTTACTGTGAGCCAGGTTCCCAGGGCTACGAGATCTCTCACTGGTTGCTGCTGCCATATCCATGTCCTGGAACCACTGAAGCACAACTGAAGCATGATTATCGGGTTTCTGCAGTATAACCTCCCTCTGATTTACACAGTTAGGTTATCAGCTCTTATGTTCAGCTTTCTACATTACTCGAGATGCAATTATGCAACAGGACAAAAACAAAAACAAAACAAACAAACAACAAAAAAAAACCACCCTGCAACCTTTAATGCAAATGTCATCCCTTTATGATGCTATATGTGTGTTCATTAGACCTCTTAGTGTCTGTAATATTTTAGGAGTGTTATGCCTCCAGGTTCTCAAGGAGAAGTGATAAAGTCATAAAAATTCTGATATTTGCTTCCTTCTTCTCACCTTTCATCTTCTGTTTAAATGAAGTTATACTAATGCTGTCAATTATCCAGGCATCGTTTGGTTTTTGGAAGATGGTACTTTCTCTACCTACTGTTCAGGTAAGAGAAATGCTCTGAACTGTATAATTTCAATTCTTTATAGCATGTGGAAAAAGAGACAGAGAGGTTATTCCTGAATTTTAGAATGTTCCCAATTTTATTTATGATTTCAGTATTGCTTTTCATTTTTAGTGATAATGACTTGCTGTCTTTGACAAGCATTTTCAAGGTCCTTTGTGAATTCTACCTTGTTATGGTTGCTCATATAGATACAGATAGATAATGCTTTATGAATAAAATTACTAGTTAAAAATCTCATAAAACCTGGAATAAAAGAAAGAGCTTTGAAACAACTCACAGAAAGACAAATCCTAGACCAAAAAATAATAAAGCTGTGCTTTTCTGGTTGTAGAAATTTCCATCCCTATGATATCCTGCTGTGATACACGTTCATCTAGTCCAGTGAGCTGGTTTTGGTATAGATCAGACCTGATTCAACTACTGCTACCATAATAAGAGGTATCAGTAAATACAAACAGTCCTGAATTATTTCTTAGAAAAACAACAACAACAAAAACAAACTACTAATTCACTTAATGTAATGCTCAGACTTCCAAGAAGGTTGCTTCTCTTCAAAGCTGTTATTGTCCATACGTAAGTACATACATACTTTGAGTACAGGCTGGGAAATTGTAGTTTTCCAGTGATCCAGTAATATTCATACTATCTCAAAACTTAAACCTATAAATTATGTTTTCACATCGTTTTATTGTATGTTACTGACATGTACAGCATTTCATCTGACTTTTATTAAACCTGAGATTCATTGAAATGAATAAATGGTAGACAGCTGTGTGCAAGTCACGTCACTGACCTGCATCTGCTTGGAGGAATAAGAAAATAAAGCAAGAATGAAAATAAGGAAGTGCTAAGGTCAGAGCATCTCCAGAATCTCATGCTTATCTGAAGCAAAGCTACGACACTGGGGCCTAAAAAGTACTCTGTGTTCACTGCAGGACTGCCGACACAAACACTTCCCACAGGCAGACACCTTGACTCTTCCTTAAAAAAGGAAATGAAGATAGGTAAGTCTTTAAAATACAGTCAATGAAGGAGACGATATGAAGATACTGTGACTGAACTTCAGTCCACCTCTGCAATGGTGGAAGAAACATGGGGATCAGTTGATGCTCTGACCAGTTTGTCATTCCACCCATGGGGATATGGCCACTTTTGCCCGGAGCAGAGCCTATGCCTTGCAGAGCCTGCTGTTGCCATGTGGTGTTCAGTGATCTTTTGCAACTCCTGCTAATCTCCAGCTGGAGGAACACCTACTTTGGCTCAGAGATGCCTGATGGCAGAACTGCTCAGCCTTCTGAAGTCATCAGCAACTGCAGACATGCACACACTGAGTGTATCCTGCAGAGAAGCTAGCTAAGCTGCTAACGGACCACATATGAAAGAACATTCACATGTTTAATAGTACCAAAAAACAGGTACTGAGGTTTTCAGAAGTCACCAAAAATGTCAGTTAGATAATTCTAGAAACCTAGGAAATACTGATATAACTGATAATACTTTTAAAAAATCTAGGCATTATTAGGTACCTACCTCACCATCCTTGAAAATCTCACTCTGTGTTAATAAATCCCTCTTGGAAATGGGAATAACTTTTGCTTTTACATTTCTACCCAGAATAAAGATTTTTAGAGTAGGATTTTTTACTAAATTACTTTATCACTGCATGATAAATAAATTCTGTACTTATCTTTTATTAAATTGATATACTGAGGAGGTTGAACAGGATTACTTCAAAAATTAACAACAAAACCCCTCCAAGTTGCAGCTCGCTAGTTTTTCTTGTTATCTCTACATCTGTCACTTACATTGAAAAATCCTTTGGGAAATGAATTATCTTCATTTGCTTTTCAGAGCAGTGAGAAAGATGCACATTTTAAAATAATAAAATTAATAATGTATTTACGTGCCAAATCACACAGACACATCAAGGAACTTATTTTACGCTGTTTTTCCTCCTCAATCTTTTTTTTTTTTTTTTTTTTTTTTTGACGTGGAATCTGAAACCTCAGAAAACAGCACAAAATCGCCAAGTTTTATAATAATGTTGGCATAACTGCAAAGGGAGCAATTCTGGCTTCTCACTTGAATTTTGCTCTTTTTTTTTTTTTTTTTTTCATACAGCCCCACAGATCCATCATCTTCAGGTTCTCCACATACGCAGGTAACAATGAATAAAAAAACGGGCTGAGGGAAAGCATAGTATTTCCTGGGGAAGGTGCCCGAACCCTTCATGACAATCTCTCAGCTTTTTTCACACAGCCTCTGGTTTTCCTTCCCTTTCAGCATGAGGACTTTCCAGGAAGGAACTGAGTGCCAGCAGCTGCTGCTGCCAAGAGAGAGCAGAGCAGCACAGCACTACACCACAGACAGAAACTGCTCCAGAACACACCCTAAAAATTTGTGGGGAATCAAAAGGATACTGGAGCCAGCTATTGTTGCCTTCTGTTTGCATGGGAATGATCCTGAACAGAGAACTGAAGCCCAGAACCACCCTCTATGACTATAACACCTTCAATATTCTTACTATACATATTACAAATGTACCAAAAAGATGACAACTATTGTAGCTCAAGTCTATCCGAATAAATCCCATCCATATTATAGTCTAATTATAGTAGCTGTGGCTGAGTATTTATAGTAATTCCTCTTGCTTATTAAGCATCAATATACCCTCGAGCCAAGTTCAGTAGCAGAGACCGGTCAAAATACATTTTTAATGCTGTCTATATTCCCCATGGCACATCAACAATTTTATTTTTTTATTTTTTTCAGAGACATGCCTTCTGGACACCAAGGTTTCAGACCAAATTGATTCTGCATCTGTACCAGTGTGCACGTGATAGTTTGTTTGGGGTTGTTTTGTTTTTATTTTGTCTTGCTTTTTTTTTTTTTTTTTTTTTTGTCTTAGGTACTTTTTAATTAAATGTCAAATCCAGCTTGGGATTGGAAACACAGTGAATGACTCATATTTGAGGAAAAACTGTCAGCTTGTCTCTTCCCCTGTCAAACTCCCATCTGCTATACAGAGATTAGTTTGGGCTATGGGATCACCATTTGGCAATGTATTATTCTGTATACAGCTCAGTAATATACAACATGGGGCAAGAAAACAAGACTACCTACCTATTGCTTTGGGTTTCTGAATTACAGTTCCCAACGCATTTAAGGATATTTTGGGAATTTTCTAGGCCATTAAATTAAAACAGATTTAAAATAATATTTAGCATTAAAGAAAAGGTACAAAAAGCATATCTATTCACATCTACCATTTCAAAACAGTTTTTAGCATTAGTTCAGCTATATTTACCTCAAAAATGTCTGTTTCTGTAAGTGACTTTTCTACATTCTTGTAGCTTAGTAGATAGAACAAGGTTTTAAAAGCTGTGTTCCTGGTTGTCTTGTAAACTGATCACTTTATTGCACAGCCTCAAGGAATGCACTTAAGTTAAGTCTCAGTTTTCATTCTGCTAAATGGTTTGTGTTTTGCATTGATACCTTTAATGCCTTAGGATTCATCCAGGTCACTATTCACACCCATTCCTAGCTGCATGTATACACTGAACTTGATTAGTTTTGTTATTAGGTTTTGGTAAGGCCTTAATTATCTAGTTGAACTGGGCACTATTTACTAACAATGATTTTATGTTTTAGGTAGAAGATGCCAGATATATACTGAAAGGATGCATCTAACAAAGACTGAGCTAACTATTCTGAGCTAGTGATGGCAATGCCAAAGAGTATAATGACATTTTATACAGTTGGTAGGTGAAGAGGGACAAGAGCTACAGAACTCACACATGTGAGCTGAATGCCAAGCAAGACTTTTACCTCATAAGACAGAAATAGTAATTTTTTTGACTCTATTGAATGAGAAACAAGGATACTAGTAAGTCAAACTTGCTAAATTAGAAGGACATGGCCTGAAACATTTATTTATTGATATTAGTATACATATGATATATTAGTAGCTTTTGGTTTGGTTTTGCAGAGCAGACCATAGTTTTGGAATCCTCCTTTGCAACCACACCTGCTTTATACTATGCATGCACAACTGGCAAAACCATGCAGAAAAGACAGTAATTCTAGGTGCACAACCAAATTAATTGTGCATGCTTAATGCAGTTTTAGGCCTAAAGTTAGTAGCTAAAAAATGCCATTTTGTAGTAATTTGACTGATAAGTATGTTTTATTCTTCATTTCATTTAGATCGTTTGGAATTCATGATTGTGTGCAAGTCATTCAAAGACATCCGATGTAAACAGCCAAAAATTATAATAATATCCATAAAAAGTGCTTATGTCTTTAACTATGTCTTTCAATAATTGTATCTGCAATCATAAAAAGCAAGGAAAATACTTCAGGGGATTGAAGCCTGATGAAAGATAGCTTGGAAACAAGTACTTGGAAGTCAAATTACGCTTGTGAAGCTTTGAAGGAAGCAGGATGGTCCACACAGGTTCAAGAGTATTGCATACAATATTTCCAGAATTTGCCAACTGCTGCATAAAGTACATATATTGTAGCTCTCTTGAAATTTAAAAGGTGACTGCTACAGTTCAGCGGCATGTTTTTGGCAGTGCTAGTTTATTTTATCTATTGAGGAGTAGTCAGCATGGATCCACCAAGGGGAAGTTGTGCTTGACCAACCTCGCCCTCTATGATGGCATCACCAGCTGGGTAGACGGGGGGAGAGCGGTGGATGTCATCTAACTTGACTTTAGCTTTCAATACTGTCTCCCATGACATCCTACTAGCAAAGCTGAGAAAGTGTGGGATAGAACAGTGGACAGTAAGGTGGGTTAAGAACTGGCTGACTGGCCAAGCTCAGAGGGCGGTGATCGATGGTGCAGAGTCCAGATGAAGACCTGTGACTAGCATTGTTGCCTAGGGGTCAGCGCTGGGTCCAGTCTTGTTCAACATCTTCATCAACGACCTTGATGAGGGAATAGCGTCCGCCCTCAGCAAGAATGCCAATGACACAAAGCTGGGAGGAGTGGCTGACATGCCAGAAGGCTGTGCTGCCATTTAGCGAGACCTGGAGAGGGTGGAGAGATGGGCAGGAAGAAACCAAATGAGGTTTAATAAGAGCAAATGTAGAGTCCTGCACCTGGGAAGGAGCAACCACATGTATCAGTACAGGCTGGGGGATGACCTGCTGGAGAGGAGCTCTGAGGAGAAGGACCTGGGGGTCCTGGTGGACGACAGGTTGACCATGAGCCAGCACTGTGCCCTTGTGGCCAAAAGGGCTAATGGGATCCTGGCATGCATTAAAAGGAGCGTGGACAGCAGGTCAAGGGAGGTGATCCTCCCCCTCTACTCTGCCCTGGTCAGGCCTCACCTAGAGTACTGTGTCCAGTTCTGGGCTCCCCGGTACAAAAAAGACAGGGATCTCCTGGAAAGAGTCTAGTGGAGGGCCACAAAGATGATACGGGGCCTGGAGCATCTTCCCTATGAGGAAAGGCTGAGAGACCTGGATCTGTTCAGCCTGTAGAAGAGAGGACTGAGAGGGGATCTCCTCAGTGTATATAAATATCTGAGGTGTAGGAGATGGGGTGATTTGGCCAACCTCTTTTCAGTGGTTTGCGGGAACAGGACAAGAGGTAATGGCCACAAGACAGAGCACAGGAAGTTCCACACTGACATGCGAAAGAACTTCTTCACGGTGAGGGTGATGGAGCATTGGAACAGGCTGCCCAGGGAGGTTGTGGAGTCTCCTTCTCTGGAGATATTCAAGGCCCATCTGGACACCTACCTGGGCAGCCTGCTCTGAGGAACCTGCTTTGGCAGGGGCGTTGGACCTGATGATCTTTCAAGGTCCCTTCCAACCCCTACAATTCCGTGATTCTGTGATACTCCTTGTTGTTTAATTTAGATACTGTTTGGGTCAGTTCTGCTTCTACAGCGCTATGAAGTCACATAAATAAGTTTGAAACTGAAAGAAAATTTGATTATGCAGGAACCAGCAACACATTGCTTTAATGGGAGCTATCCCAAATAGATCATTGCAATAAATGTATGTGATATCAATATCAGAACAGCTCATCTGCATTTTGTTATAGATCTTTCTGCCAGAATCTATTAAGATTTAACACCTCTCTTTGATCCAGTGACTGTTTTTTCTCCACAGAGATCAGAAACCAGGATCAAGTGAAGCCCCTTTAATAATCTTACATCACAGCTTGTGTCTCTGAGCTGGAATCTTTGAAGGGTTTACCATCAATAAGAGAAACACAACAGGGACACCTTATGCGATAGGAGAATGGAGTCTAATTCACTGCTAGCTTCTTCACATGTGTTAAGCTAATTAAGACCACTTTAATCACCATAAATTTACTATAATGAGAAGATTCATGCATTATGCACAATAGTATGTCATAGCACATTTCATTTTTATATGCAACACAAGACCACAGATAATAGAAGATAGAACTGGATCTTAAAGCAAGTTTCATTAGGTCATACAGATTTGTTCCTCTTAAGCTCTAGCTTTGAAACCAGGTACAGATCTAAGATCATGACATAAAAATGGATTCCTAAGAAATTTGAAGTTGTTTCTGGCACTTTTTTGCAATAAGATGTACCCTGTACAGTGCACCAAAAAGAAAATGCAAAGGTCTTTAAAATAAAACAGTTTAATAATATTATTTTTTTTTTAATCAAAAAGGGGGAAAAAAGTTGGCTACATTAATATTGAAATAATGCATTTTTTAAAAGATTCAATTAAAATGCTTTGAGTGATATCCAGCAATCCAAAATGATGTTCAAGTAACAAATTTCAGACTAGACTAACTGTGAGACAGGAAGATTGTTAAGCAAACATAAAAACAGCTTTTCAAGTGGGCTAAGTATATACAGATGTAGATATTTTATCTCAGCATCAAAAGCTGAGAAAGATGCAAGCATCTCCTGCCTCAGACTTGTTTTTCACCAAAGACTCCCCTGGTCTCCCACACCATGTTATCTGATCAGCCACAAAATACAGAATCACAGAATTGTCTAGGTTGGAAGAGACCTCCAAGATCACCTAGTCCAACCTCTGACCTAACACTAACCAGTCCTCCACTAAACCATATCCCTAAGCTCTACATCTAAACGTCTTTTAAAGACCTCCAGGGATGGTGACTCAACCACTTCCCTGGGCAGCCCATTCCAATACCTAACAACCCTTTCGGTAAAGAAGTTTTTCCTAATATCCAATTTAAACTTCCCCTGGTGCAACTTCAGCCCATTCCCCCTCGTCCTGTTGCCAGGCGCGTGGGAGAATAGACTAATCCCCACCTCGCTACAGCCTCCTTTGAGGTACCTGTAGAGAGCAACAAGCTCACCCCTGAGCCTCCTCTTCTCCAGGCTGAACAATCCCAGCTCCCTCAGCCACTCCTCATAAGACTTGATCTCCAGAGCCCTCACCAGCTTCATTGCCCTTCTCTGGACTCTCCTGAGCACCTCCATGTCCTTCTTGTAGCGAGGGGTCCAAAACCAAACACAGTACTCAAGATGATACGTGAGATTTCTAGAGCCAAGTACTGTTGAGAAGCTTGGAAATGGGAAAGACAATAGCATTGACTATACCATGTACCTTCTAATTCTTAATTTCTAATTTTTTACAGGCATCAGTACAAGACCTTATTGTTTGTTAGAGACAGGGCTAGACCAGGTAAGAATCCATTTTAAAGGTGTAATAATTAAAGTATATAATATGAGAAGTCCCTATAAAGCTCAGTAACTCTTATTAAACAGAACATTTGTAACTTTATCTTCAGGACTGAAGTTTCCCATGCCAGAACTGACTCTGACCATGAATTCATTTAGATTCATTGGAATCAAATCTCACGTGTGGCACAGTAACGTTTGTCTTAATAACGTGAAAACTAGAGAATGTAGGCGTGTAAAGACACAACTACCCAACCCTGCCCAATTAAATTTGCTATGTGGTGCTAGAACACAAAGGTGAGAGTGTTTTCATACCTGTCCATCATTTCATCTGAATGTGCACTTCAAAGTCAAATTTACAGGTGTTATTCTACGTGCTGTGACAACAGCACCAGAAGTGACACAGAACTTGCTGCTGGAAAAAGTTGACAACTTCTGCTTAACTGCCATGCAGAGCCCAACATCTCCTTCGTATCTCCTTCTGGGAGTATTGCAGATTTTGTCAATACAGTGACTGTGGAGAATGAGAGGCTGCATAGAGCTACACAGTTCAGCATGCCTGGATACCCTGCCAAGCTGATGAATGGATTGTCAGAAGTGGTATTTGGCTAAAAACCCTGTTTGGGGTGCATATGTTACAAAGAGTACAGCTGAATATATACGCCAAAACAACCAAGGATGGGTAAGTCAACAATAGTATAAAATTTGACTGAATGATATATAAAATGAAAACAGAGCCACCAGACTAACAGAAAAGGACTCAGTATTCAAAATTAAACTGAACTTCATTAAAACTTGTCCCAACTTCATTTAAACATCTAACTTCTCCACAATCAGACTTAGCAATGCAACATGTAGTAAGTCGTACAATAGGCAGCATCCCACCTTGTGTCAACAGTTTAACATGTTTTCACAAATATTTAAATTTGATTTTCTCTGAAGACCATAAGCCATGCGTTGACAAAACAGAGGATCTCACGTGTATTTTATTTAGACATGGCATCATGTTTTTCTTCCAAATTTAGTTGTACTATGAAGAAATAAACATAAAAGACATATGCTTATTCTTGTGAAGTTGGACATACACAGTTCTAACCTTCTAAGCTCTCAACTAACATAATACACCAACTTTTTTACTCTAATAGAGGTAACAAAAAGGAAAATGTAGATGTTTCCAAGTTGTATTTTTCCTGCAATTTATCTGCCTTCATGCCTGCACATGTTAAAGACACGTAAACACGTACATGTAAATGAATGTTAATTATCTCAGTAAATCAGCTACTTGAGACTAGTTAACTCCACAGACGTATTAGTTATTTGAAACACAGTAGCAGAAAAACTTTATATATGAATGCGAAGTACTTGGTATTTAAAATTAGCTACCTATGATTAATTGTATATACAATATACCATATAGTAATACAATTCATATAATCAGGGAATTGAAGAGTCCTGAAATTTTATTTCCTGTGAAAAGATGATACACAGAAAGAGAAGCTGTAAGATGGAATAACTAGATGCTGGCTTTCTATTTATTTATTTTTTAATCAGAGTAGATGCTGCAGGATTTCTTCCTGTGTGCTTAATAAAGGAGTACTTTAAATGTTCTGGTTAAGTATTTCCAGTGGAAATTAAGGAAATTACATAATATCAATCTTGTATATAGATTGTACATAGATTATTTGAAGAACTAAGAGACAGGACTAGCTGATTTTAAGTGTCTGTTTTCAGCTATAGATTGCTTAAAACAGATTAATATTTTAATATCAGGAAAAAAAAAACAGCTAGCTAACCACATCAATCATTTCTATTCATTTACTGAGAAAGAATCAAATTTATAACAGAAAAGAAGACATCTATGTCCATAGTTGATATTTCTAAACTACCTAAATCTCTCTGAAGTTACCGAAGACTTCAATGCCATTTGGCATTCAAATCATATGCCCAGGACATGCTGACAGCCTGTACTCTGAGATGCTGAGAATGGGAATTATAGCTTTTGAAAGCCAGAAAGCAATGCCACATCAGGCATTACTTCGATTTTGCTAGATGTGTTTTAAAAAAGAGAGCATAACATCAAAAGCTGAATGAATTAAATGCCATAAACATTGTGCCTCATACTTCAGTCCATATTCAGGTGAAACATTTCACAGTGTTAGAATACACTGTACCTTAAGTATTTTCTGCAGCGTCTTTCGGGTTGAATAAGTAAGAATATTCAGGCTGTACCTAAGAGACTGAAAATTCTGGGCAGCAGGCTTTGTCTGATCACCAAATTAGCACAGTGTGACAGGTAAACATTTAATTTTCTTTGATCAAGTGCACCGCCTCTGAACTGGGTACTTTATGCTTGAGCAAAAACCTGATGTTCTGGTGGCAGTCGGTCTGCATACTCTCACGACATACACCTCTCACATATGTGAGCTCATACAGTGTGCTGGAGACATGCAGCATGAACTGGAATGCCCTGCACAGAAGCCAGCAACTCATTTTAAAACACCCATTAGAGTGAAATTACACTCTTGTATTGTTGCTTCAGGTTGAAATCAGGCATTTGCCTGCCACTGATCCTTAAGCCTTCCTCTGTCTTCACACAAAACTTAGAATGAAAGGCTTCTCTCCCAGTTTTCAAAGGAAGCAACTTGATTTATTTTCAGTTTATATTTTTCTACATCAATACAAAAAGAAGGAAAAATAGTCGGGTCCTGAACCTTTATGTATCCAGACTACAAAGCCAAATGGTATCACATAAATTGCTTATTAGTCTCACTTCAGTTCTGTATTACATGAAGAGAATAAGGAAAATATTTACATTGTCTTCCTACTCATTTTCAATTTTCTGTGTAAAAGATATTTTCTTAGTCTTATTTTGTCCTTTTTTTTTTTCCCCTTTCATTCTTGTTATTTTCCTCCTTTTTTCACCGGGAATGTTTGCCCATTTTTTTCCAGATCAGATAGAAAAGGATAATGGGAAAGATCTACAATTAATTATTTATTGTGTGTGTGTGTGTGTGTGTGTGTGTGTGTGTGTGTGTGTGCGTGCGTGTGTGTGTGTGTGTGTGTGTGTGTTTTGGGCTTTTATGTGCTACTGACAATGAAAGTCAGTGGTCTTCTCCAGGTAAATCTTCAGACCTTCAGTTTTAGAAGCTGAAATACAGATGAATTTTGCACATTTGCATGTAAATGCAAACAGAATTGATTCAGCACACTGAATGAACATGGTTAATTATCTCTTTGTAAGTAGCTCTTTTGAGTTCAATTGAAAGTAACTAATGAAGATAAAGTGTGACACTCCTTGAAGAACTAGGTATAAAGCTTTTATTTCCAGAATTAAAGAAAACAAAACAAACAAACAAAAAAAAACCACACACACACAAAAAAAAACAAAGCCAGTAAGAAAAACTAGACAATGTTTGACTGTGATTATAACCCCACCCCCACTTTTTTTTTTTCTTTTTTTTTTTTTTTTTGTTACTTGTTTAATTTCTGAGGCATAAATGAACTACAAGTCCTTTGGATACTTATGACTGCTAACTAAATGGCTCTTGTATTTAATTTTTTTTTTTTCAAGCAATTCCCATGCTAAAGAGAATGAAAATCCAAAGAGGAACAACAAATTGCATATACAGCATGAGCAGAAGGCTTTCATGATTGTTACCAGGTACCTTGTGTTTTCTAAAGCTGGCCTTGTATGTTTTAATGTAAGTCACACACAAACAAGCATAAAATCACGTGTTCTCCAAACTGCAGCAGTTTTTGTGGATTAAGAGAAGATTTCAAACAGTGGACAAAAGACAGGGGAAGGAAAGCAAGTGCCTCAGCTTGGAAGAAGATTTTATGATTTTTTTTTCCCCTAGAAAGTAACAATAGTCAAATGCACTCCTGTTTCAGTGGAGACTGATAATATGTCTTCTGCTTATTATTCTGAAAACACCATTGTTCTCAATATCTTTTGCATGGCACTGCATGGCACTGAAGGCCTTTTCCTAAAGGACATATTCTTTCAAGGAGAAGAATTCTTTTTGGTGACTTCTGACCGTCTGGATCAGCAGAATAGAGCCTGGATCAGCCTGTTAGAAGCAGAAGACCAACAGAACATTTCTAGATGGTGTTCTGCTTTGGCATTAACAGCTCACACAAACATACCAAATGCTTAAAAAGAGACAGAGAAAGTAGAAGAAATATAAGAAAATTATTTAGATTTTATTTAAAAGACCAGTCACTATTCAAAATTGGAAAGTTCTAAAATAGAGTAACAAATAACTCTTGGCCTCATCTTATTCTTCTACCTGCATAAATTACCAGAGAGGAAAATTTCCCAAGCCAATTCCCCACTTATTAACAGAATGCCATTTTATTGAATTCACATAAAATCTGGTTATCCTTGGCACAGTTAATGCCTGTTCAAAACTAAAATTTGGAGGAAGATTTTTGTCATCATTATTTTTTACATCAGAAAAAGTAGAAGGAAATTTTACATTGGAGTGTACTGCTCCTTTTACACTGGATAACTCTGCCACTTGCTGGTGCTGAGATTTTCATTCACACAGGTATAAAATCACCAGAGCCCTAAAATCACTATTCTTCACAAGCATGAACTGCCTCAACTATTTTATATTTCATTTAAGAGATGGAACATGAATCCAATATTATTTAGTCCTGCACCTTCCTATGCTGACTTGTTGTAGCACCATTCAAAGAAAAAAAAAACATTTTATAAATTGGTTGCTACTATTGCTTTGGCTGTCTAAAAAGAAAGTATACACAGCCTAACCTTTTGTTATTTGTTCAATTTATCTGCATCAAGTTCCTCCTCCTCTCTGCCATCACAACTTCATCCTCCTGCCTGAGCTTCTTCAGGAAAAAGCTGCTTTGACACTTCTAAAGATGCCCAAAAGCTAAAACAATGTCTGTTTAAGTCTGGACTTACCAACTACAATAGCGACAGAAGACTCTTTTTCTACAGATATTTCTTCTGCAAATTTCCATTACTTCAGAATAGCCCTAGAGTGAATTCCAAAGCACCAGCACCAGTAAACATTTGTCAAAGTTTTGAGCAAAATAAGGCTAATTTTCTAGCTCATAAAAAAAATCTCTGCAATGAGGAGCACTGTAAATCTATTTTTAAAACAGCTATAATATACACTTGTGGGAGAGTATTTCATTCTGTCACCCATACTATTAAGTTTTTTTTTTAAAAAAGATCCATTTTTACTGATGTTAACTGTCAGTAACACCACCTGTTGTCTTTATTATCATTTCAGTGTTTCCAGCTCAACCATAAAATAATGGTATAAGATCATTTTCTTCAGCCTAATCTACTGTGCATTGATTTTAGAAAAAAAAAAAATCACCATTTTCCTTGGCTTCAAGTCGCCTGTCCATCACATTTTCACACTCAAAAGGGAAAGTTTAGGATTTGTCTGATATATAATCCCTCTTATAATTGTAACCATAGTCAAAAACTATGGCAAGAAAGTAAATCTTAATTCACAGGAAAGGTGTAATCATACAGTAGATTACTATCATAAAGAAGTTAGGGTGGTTCTTTTCCACTGGACCATTATTTTAGAGTTGAAAATTTGATGTTGTGGGCAGTGCTGCCTTTCTCAGTCACACACTTAGTTCTGTGACACAGTGAAAACAGACCCATGGTGCACAAGTCACAGTCTACTGCCTTCCCACAAAGTGTTATAGGTATCCCAACAACACTTGTTGTCATTTTCCTTAGTCATAAATACTTTTTCCTTACTGTTTCAAATATGAGATGGAAAAACTTCAGTCAATGTTTATTTTAGCCCAGCTTTTTGCATTATTTCACATCTCTGCTGGAAAAGATCAATGTACAGACTGAACCTAGAAGTACAACTGTATAAAACGAAGAAATAGATTTATTTTGACAGATGAAGCTTGGCATTTGCAGAGTTGTTAATCAGATTTTAGTTTTTAAAGGTTGTTTAAAATTGTACTGCTAAACAGGAACAAACGGGAATGGAAAATTCAGGTTCTACATTTTAACAGAAACAGTTCCTCCTTATTTTTAAAGTAAGGTTTGGCTACTATGGGTAACTGATAGGATGTGCATTTGGACATCAGAGAAGGGAATAATTTAAATTTCAAATTTAAGACAAAGCTTTGAGTTGCTGAATTGTATTTGCAAGGTAGTGCTTACGAGAAATCGCTCTTATTCTCCATGTTGATCAACTCTATTCAGCAGTTTCTCAGAGCATTTCTGGATCTGTATGTTAGTTCAAGTGATGTTACAGCTATTTATTCTTTTCTCTCCTTCCTTTCTTTTTTTTTAAACAAAACAAAACAAAGCAAAACAAAACAAAAAACAACTACAACACAACATAACTAACATGGTTCTTTCCAACACAGTCTTTACTAAACTATTCACACAAGGGACCTAATAAACTTTAAAGTAACTCGAAATCTTTAGATGGGGCCAATACACCAGTATAATTTCCAATTTGATTTATTAACAAGATCATTGTTCACTTGGAAGAAAAGATGAAATTGTCATCTTTGATTCCTGGCTGTGAGATGCTAATGCATCCAAGGTTGAATTTTATATTCAGTCTCTTTTCATGCTAAT
The DNA here is from genome assembly GCF_963932015.1 of Anas acuta. NCBI lineage: Eukaryota > Metazoa > Chordata > Aves > Anseriformes > Anatidae > Anas > Anas acuta. The sequence continues at coordinate 75,372,927 of NC_088982.1, read as the reverse complement.
CTCAGGCCTTCCCAGAGGCTTTAACACATGATCAGATTTAATGGCAAAGCAACTGTCTGTCAGACGACAGTTTTAACCAACTAAATTAAACAAAATATTGTTTTAAACATAAATGCCACAAAACATGAAGTACAAGGATTATGAGGCCAATCTGCATAAGCATGACTCCTCATGTATACTTTCTTTTATACTTCATGCCCACGCTTCCATCTTTAAGATGGGTAACCAGACTGAAGGTTGAAATGTGAGTTTATTTATTTTTTATTTATCTACGGTGAGGTATTCCCAGGCAGCCCACAGCTATACAGAATCATACAAATATCTATCATATTCATTGGGCCCTCTGGAGGTCTTCTGGCCCAATCTCCCTGCTCAAAGTAGGGTAAACACACATTCTGCAGGACTGGGTATTATCAACCAGGTCCCAAACTATGGAGATGTATTCAGGGACCCACTTTCATTTGATTAAATTGAGATTTCACTGGCCAAGCAGTCAACTGTTCCACCCCTAAAAAATGGAAACCTCCTTTAAAAATGGAAACCAAACCCAATCAAATGAAAGGAGGATGAATAGCCATGGGGGATAGAACTGGCTCAGCCAACTTACTTGACATTTACTGTAATTCAGCTTTCTGTAATGAGTGAACATTACAGAAGGGTTCATTCATGAACCCTTCCTTTCTAAATCCACGGTGAAGCTCTAATCTCAGTATATAACTAAATAAATATACTATGGCATGAAAATTACATAAAATACTTATATTAGCCAGAATATTTTTTTCAAATGCATCCCTTGATGCAGCTAAACGTTATTGCACAGGCTACAATAATATGTGCATTACTGTCCCCTCTGTTGGCTCCTGAGGCTCACATTGCTCTTCTGCCTATGCCACTTTGAATGCTAATAAGATCCCAGAAAGTGATAATTACCTTTGGTGACTACATGCAGAAGCTGTCCTTTCTGGAGGGGAAAACAAAACAACAAACAAACAAACAAACAAACAAACAAACAAACAAACAAAAAACACACCTTGACTTCATAGCTCATGTTAATCCAAATTTTAAAGGAAACCTTATGCTGCTTTCCAGACTCCTGCAACTTTCAAAATAGCATTACTTGAACTTAATGGCCTTTATCTTTAAAGGCTACTAGTTCTTGAATCCAGAGTAAATAAAACTTAAAAGTGTGGATGGTGCTATTCTAAAAAATTATGTAATTAAAACAATTTTTATTTGTTCAGAGAAGGACTGGACTGCCAAATATAATATAAAAATGCAAGTAAACCCAAAGAATGGGAAGATGCCAAATAGAAATTGTTCCTATAAGTTTCTGTAAGTAATGAACCATACAACTACAAAACCAGCAAGAATAAAGAAAATATTTAAATAAATTGTATAAATACAGGAGACAAAAATGCTCTCAAGGAGATGCCCAACTCCTGTCTACCTTTAGATACTTACAGGATTTAAGAAATGAGGTTATACAATTATTCTTATAAATCATTTAGATTTGTGACAAATTTCCATGTGGACTGTTGGTTTTTTTGTTGTTGTTGTTTTGTTTTGTTTTTAAAAGTGTTACCTATGAAAATTGGAGTCATCTTAATTTAATTCTTTTTTATAAGGTTTTGTTTGAATTACTTCTCTCATATAATTTTTGTCTTTTTGGTTTCGACATTGGTGAAATGCTAGTTCAGCACAGCCAATATACAGACGCTTATATCATAAATGAACTTTGAAAGTTTTCAGAAAAATAAATATTTGTGCTTAATTTAGAAAGCTTTGGAGACTTACTATCATTTCCCCAAATGCCTCCTGGCTATCAAAATAATCAAATTTAATATAATTTGAAATCAAAGCAGACAGTGAACAGTGCTTTTATTTGAAAAAGTATTTATAAATCAGGTTTGCATTGCTCATTTGTAGATGATGAAGTACCATGAGCATCATGCAGGTGACTAATGATTACTGAGCACATTAGCTTGGTTGAGTGGATTATTTAGTTCTTGTCATCTATCATCCTTTATCTCCCTCAAAATAGCAGGACTTAATCTTTCATCTTTCATAGCCTCCCCTTAAGTTAATCAGATGTAATCAAAATGCAAGCCATAAAACACAACAGCCTAAAATCAAATCAACATTAATATCTCTCTCTCGAAGTAAAATACCCTGTTAAGAATTCCTTGTCTGCTTCTAATCTGTTTTTCTTCTGATGCACATGCAGAATATACTCAATGATAGATGTTTGTGAAACTGAAATTAAAGCTGCTTTATGTGAAAAACCTGTAATATGTTTGTCTTAGGAAAATAGGTTGTCATGATATAAAAAGTTTGTAAAAAAAATGTTCAGAAAGCATAGTTTATTAAATTTGAGACATAAAAAATAATTTGCTTATGTTCTGGTTTTGTGTTGAGGGATTTCTTGAAACAGCAAAAATCCCATGGCTTGCTGTAGCTGAGCAAACCAAGCTACCAGGGCAACTATGAGAAGTTCCCATGACAGTGTTCCCACATCGCCCAATTGAGGAATTCAGAAAAATATTGTTACCAGTAGCTGGCTTCAAGGACAAGGTCTATGTGACTGCTAAACACAAGGGGTTGTTTTCTTGCAGGTGGGGTTGTTTTCTTATAGTTGTTTGTCTGAGTGCTTTTGACCAATAATCTTGTGTGAAACACTGTCCACCCCTGTTAAGTTCTCTATAAAAGTTAGGCTATTCGGGCAATAAAATGGAGCATGATCTGACTCTACTGTGTGTCTGTCGTGCTTTCGGCCGTGCTTCCTGCAACAGTTTTGCACCTTTAATGCTTGCAATTTTCATGAAACCTACTGTTGTATAAACATACAGGACCAGTAGATAAGCATGCAAGCACTATGACCCTCTGTGCCAAACCTCTAAATGCCACACATGCCCTTTTGCAGTACAGAGGAAGGATGGCTTGCTCTGTGTTGCAGTGTGCCCTGGTGTGGGGAATTTCTCACTGTCCTCATTTCCTGCCTTAAGTCTATTCATGAACTGTCTAAGCCTGTACTTTTTATTTAATATTTCAATCTCTTGAATCATCAAGAACATCCACTCCTTTACAATACAATCTTTTGTAGGAGGTCTCCTGCAATTTTCCCAACAGGCCATGGACGCTAGGCATCATTACCCGCGAGCTCAGCAAAATGCTTTATTGGAAAGAACCACCTTTTCACAGAATGACAGAACTGTAGGGGTTGGAAGGGACCTCGAAAGATCATCGGGTCCAACCCCCCTGCCAAAGCAGGTTCCTCAGAGCAGGCTGCCCAGGTAGGCATCCAGATGGGCCTTGAATATCTCCAGAGAAGGAGACTCCACAACCTCCCTGGGCAGCCTGTTCCTATGCTCCGTCACCCTCACCGTGAAGAAGTTCTTTCACATGTCAGTGCAGAACTTCCTGTGCTCTAACGTGCAGCCATTGCCCCTCGTCCTATCCCCACAAACCACTGAGAAGAGGTTGGCTACATCCTTCTGTCCCCCACACCTCAGATATTTATATACACTGAGGAGATCCCCTCTCAGTCTTCTCTTCTCCAGGCTGAACAGATCCAGGTCTCGCAGCCTTTCCTCATAGGGAAGATGCTCCAGGCCCCGTATCGTCTTTGTGGCCCTCCACTGGACTCTTTCCAGGAGATCCCTGTCTTTTTTGTACCGGGGAGCCCAGAACTGGACACAGTACTCTAGGTGAGGCCTGACCAGGGCAGAGTAGAGAGGTAGTAGAGGACCGGAGTGACACTGGCTATCCTCCAGTCTTCAGGCACCTCACCCGTTCTCCAGGACCTTTCAAAGATGATAGAGAGCGGTTTGGCGATCACATCTGCCAGCTCCCTTAGCACACGCGGATGCATCCCATCAGGACCCGTGGATTTGCGTTGAGCCCACTCAGACGCTCCCAAACCACTCCCAAACCACTTCCACCAGGGGGGAGCCCTCCATTTCCCAGACCTTTTGTCCTATTGCCAGGGGTGTGGACTCCTGGGGGAGTGTCCTTGAAGCAAAGACTGAAGCAAAGAAAGCATTCAGTATCTCTGCCTTCTCAGCATCTCCCGTGACCAGGACACCCCCCTCATTCAGCACGGGACCCACATTATCCCTAGTCTTCCTCTTGCTGTTTACATACTTGAATAAACCCTTCTTATTATCCTTTATCTCTTTTGCAAGCCTCATCTCTAGGTGGGCTTTAGCCTTCATCGTCGCGTCCCTGCAGGCCCTGACGACACATCTATACTCCTCCCAAGTGGACAGGCCCTTTTTCCACATTTCATAGACCACCCTCTTTCTTTTGATCTTATTGATGAGCTCCTTGCTCATCCATGCGGGTTTCCTGCCCCCCTTCCCCTATTTCCATGCTCCATGCATTGGTGTACAGGCACCATCTATCAGGCACTATCTGGTGTTCTATCAGGCACTATGTAGTGTTCTGCAAATTCTGAAAAGTTCATTTTTTGATTTGTATTGAATTAAACAGTGGCATCCACAGGGTGCAGAGGCAGATACAGTCCCTGAGGGAATCCAATTCTATCTCAATGTCTATCTGAACCATATCTTTTCTCTCAAACATCCCCTAATATTCCTTATTGCCCGTGGTCCCTGCTCCATCTAAACAATTTCCAAATACTTGTAACAGGATAAGAATTTTGTTGCTGCACTACAAAACTTTGTTAAGTTAAACTGTTAAACCTCAAACTAGCATGCTACGCTTGGAATTCAATGCTAGTGTTTAAATAAAACTTTATTTCTATTCTTTTCATAGTGTTTAGCTGTGGAGGAATCGTTAAGTGAGGCAGGACATGTGAATGTTGAGCAGTTGGGAGACAATGGGCTGGTGAAGCACCGTACTCAACTCACATGAGCCTTGGCAAGTATGCAGCTGGCTGAGAGCCAATCAGGCTCAAGGACACGATGCCCTTGGGCCATCGGGAAAGTCCCTAAGGTGGGACAGGTAGCCAAAAGAAGGAGGGCCAGACTGAAAAGCCCGGGCAGTGTTAACCAATCCTGAGCTTAGTTTCTGCAATATGTATGAGTTGATTATGTTCAAACTAGATAAAAGACGACTGAGCTATCCATTAAAGTTGAAGTTCACTGTTCACTCATATTGATGTGCTGGGTCTTCCTTCCGTCGGCAACACCCTCAGGTGGAGGAAGGAGGAGGGTTGGGGGGGCTGAGGGCCCCTTTTCTGGGGCTGGGTCCCCCGGGCCATTTGGCTTGCCAGGGAGAAAGGCTTTGGCCACAGGGACTGCCCTCCACCTCCCATCCTGTGCCCTGGGTTTATGTTTAACACTGATTTTTATGTAATTAACATTAATTTACAGAGAGGAACAGAAGCAAGGTGCATCTTCAGCCCTAATTTCCATGTGCGCTTTGTGTTCTGAGTGAAGAATTTCTTCCTCATATCACATCTAATCTAAGTCTTCCCTCCATTTGCTCAAAGCCATCACTCCTTGTTCCACTGCTACACTCCCTGACAGAGTCCGTCTCCAGCTTGCTTTTAGGCCCCCTTGATAGATTAGGTTAGGTGGCAAAACCGCAGGACCTTGCAAATTGCAGCCTAATCTACCTTGTTCCACATGTTCCACACAACATTTTCCAGCTCAGGCTCGATCCTCTCACCAGTGTAACAGAGAAGCATAGAAACATTCAATGTCTAATCACATCTAATCTAAGACCATCTTCAAGAACTGAACGTTGTGATGATAGAAAAGACAAGAGATTATTTTTTTTTTTAATTTTGCATTTGTATCCTAGCAGTTTGATAGTGTTTTCTTTAATGACAATTTTCTACTCTTTTTTCCACACTTTGTTAAACTTCTTTTGTAGTTACTTAGACGACAAATGACATTAAAACTTGTTAGTTTGGGCCCCAAACTTTTGCCGTCGTATAGAGCACTGCAAATGACACGATCTCACCTAAGGTATCTTTCTTGAATTCAGTGCTTGATGAGAAAATAAGGCTTTTTGCTTTCCTGTCCTATTCAGAGCTATGATGAGTGTCCTGTAGGGACAATGGGGCTTGTAAAAGCCTCACAGCAGCAGCTCTCACATTGTACACAATATCACTGCTGAAATATCTTGGATCTGTTTGCTCTTCGCTAGCTTCCATGACAGGACTTGCACTGATTACCACTGTGTCCTGAGTCTCTGTCATCTCTTTGTGCTTACACTTAGGTAGTATTCTTCCAGAGTATAAAAGCTGTGAACACCAACCATCCGGTCTCCTACTGTATCTGATTTGGTGTTTTCATAGACATGCCAACTCAACTGAAACCATAATAGGGGATGCAAGAGATGGTATCATCAAGTGAGGCTCTACATGTCATAGAAAACCTTAATTCATGGATTTCCTTTTGAGTATGAGAACAAATTGAGTCCAGGATGGGAGGAATTAGAGAACAGCACTTGTGGGATAACAGCAGATGTGCTACAAACACAGGAGTACAGCAGCACTGCAAATAAAACTACAGTAACAGCCAGCAGTTTGGAAAGAGATGCTTGCGACAGCATGAAGCATCCAGTTACATGGATGTAAGTTTAGGAAGAGACCCCGGAGTGACAGCAAAGGGTAAGATGATTCTTCAGGCAAGTCTGCGTGAGATCTGAGAGTGGTGGTCCTCCGGCCACAGGCTGGCAGGGAGGTCACGCACCGCCTACTGCCGTGTGCCGTGGCAGCCCTGCTCCCCCTCTCACCTTTTGAGCTGAAGGGTATGGCCACAGCTCAGACTTTACACAGAGGTTACGGGATGCACCGATGGTGATGGCTTGCTGGAGAGAGAAGCAAACAGCCTTCGTATCCTCCTACCAACATAATGAGCACAAATTAAAAGTCAGAATTTAATGTTTTCTTCGGACTGTGCTCTGCTTTGAGCGCAGGGCAAGCAAGATGATCTCCATCAGCTACGAGGTAACTGATGCATACGAGCATCAGTACAGAGGTTGAGTTCCCCATTCACCACACTGCCTCGTTCAGCTTGAAGAGGTAACGCATGCTGCTTCATAACATTTAAAACACTCAGTACTTTGCTGCCATGATGTTAACACGAGCATTCAGAGTCCTGTTTCCCACACCATCCTTAGATCCATTCCAGGGGTCCCCACCAAACTGCCCAACCAACAGGGCGGCCACTCCTTTGTGAAGATACTGCTGGATGCGGAACAAGGGCTGCGGCACATTGCTCTGTATTTATCGCATTGAGCTTTCTTTGGCCTTGTTTCCCAACATGCATTTTCATCTCTTATAAGCACAGCGAGTTACTGTGGATCTTCTCTGCAATCATTTAGCAAATCACACCTAAACTGATCCATTAGATGTAATCAACACCAGTACGCCTCTGTGCATCCTGATATCCCGCCTCAGATGTCCTTCCTGATTTTTGTGCAAATGCATTTGAAATAGAGCAATCCACCCCCCCCAAGGAAACAGAACAAAGGCCCCCTCCCTCACCTCTGGCACCAGAATCCAAAATACCTGTATTGATCAAGATGAGAAAAGGCTACTTTGAAAATTAAAAGGTCAACGGGCAAGGCTGAAAGAAATTGTACGTCACTCTATCTGCAACGTAAATGCGTGAAGGACTGCTGCATCCCAGCCAACCGCTTAAGATTTCACAATTCAGAAACGCTGTTTGTTGAGAGCTACAATCATCCCCAGCCCATGCTTCCTAAGGAGCAAGTAAGACCATGTCCAACACGATGTGATCCCATGTCAGGTCATCTTGGCTCAAGATCACAGAATCACAGAATCACAGAATCACAGAATTTCTAGGTTGGAAGAGACCTCAAGATCATCGAGTCCAACCTCTAACCTAACACTAACAGTCCCCACTAAACCATATCCCTAAGCTCTACATCTAAACGTCTTTTAAAGACCTCCAGGGATGGTGACTCCACCACTTCCCTGGGCAGCCCGTTCCAATGTCTAACAACCCTTTCAGTAAAGAAGTTCTTCCAAATATCCAACCTAAAACTCCCCTGGCGCAACTTAAGCCCATTCCCCCTCGTCCTGTCACCAGGCACGTGGGAGAATAGACCAACCCCCACCTCACTACAGCCTCCTTTGAGGTATCTGTAGAGAGCAATAAGGTCATAAGCATCTGTGATGTTCAAAAGCCATTAGACAGTAGCCGTGCTGCAAGGAATGTAGAAAGCAGATTTTGTACCACATTAATATTTTCCTCTTTTGGATTTTTTCCCATCCTGCCGAGGGACTCCTGATGTGCTCTGGACTTATTTCACTTTCAGAGGCCTGGGTATCCCGCTAACTTGGAGACATGCTTTAAGGACAAGATTAGTCTGCCTGTGCAATGTCTGTCTATTAGCATGTTATGGAAGAACCTCAGCTACTTTTAAGGGGTGTTGTCCATTTTCCAGTTGCAAAAATATTTCTACAGTGACCACCATGAAGTACCTAACTGTAATGCCTAGAAGGCTAGCCTGCAATTCTCTTGATGGTGATGTGGAACACCGGTCTCCTCGTCTCCTCTGAATTGTCTTCTGGGGAAACTGCTCTCTCCCCCTTGATGATATAACAAATTTTTCTTATCCAGGCACACAGTATTATATGTTTAATATCTTAAGTATCTTAGAATCATCAAGTCATAGAATTCTAGACAGATTAAGGTTGGAAAAGACCTCCAAGGTCATCTGGGCCAACCATCACCCTACTACCAATGACACCCACTAAACCATGTCCCTAAGCGCCAAGTCCAAATTTTACTTTAACACCCCCAGGGATGTTGATGCAACCACCTCCCTGGTCAACCCGTTCAAATGCCTGACCACTCTTTCTGAGAAGAAACGTCTCCTACTTGTTTTAATTGTTGAAGAGTAGTGCTCTTTTTTCCATTCTTTTTTTCTTTTTTTTTCTTTTTTTTTCTTTTTTTTTCTTCCTAATCATTGAAGAGTACAGGGCACGAAGTTTCCCTTCTTCCCCTCACCAGGAACATCACCTGACTGCCAGGACTTTTCAACTATGATGGAAAGAGGCTTGGCAACTACATCAGGCCGTTCCCTCAGGACCCTGGGATGCATGTCATCGGGTCCCATAGACTTGTACCTGTTTAGGTTCATCAGGTGGTCTCGAACCTGCTCTTCACTTACAGTTGGTGGGACTTTGATCCCCCAGCCTCCATCTACGGGTTCAGGGAAATGAAAGACTTGGGAAGATCGCCTACCAGTGTAGACAGAGGCAAAGAAGTTATTGAGTACCTCAGACTTCTCCATGTCTGTCATTACCAATTACTCAGATACAGAAACTCACTGCTAACAGAAGAAACTAGCCACCTATAATCGCTGACACACTCCTATTTTCACCCCTCGGTCTATTTTCACAAATGTTAAAGGTGCACTGTGGCCCCTGGGGGCTCCTGCTGTCACCCCAGTGCAGCAGCCCAAAGGAAGCTGGGGCCTCTCTTGTGCTCTTCCACGAGGCTCTGTGCAGAAGGGATGCCACCTCTGGCACAAGGGCTGGGGGATGGGAAAAAGGTACTCACACAAGCCCTGAGAATTGGCAACAGAATGGTTTATTGCCGGCATGTCTATGGTGTCTGGGGGCTCCAAGCTAATGCTTGGCATGGAGCCTGTGCGACAACAAGTAGGGGGCTGGCCGGACACTCCTGCGACACCGTTTTTGTGCACGGAGAGCAGAGAGCAAAGATGCACCGCGGTAGTCCCATGCCTGTTCTGGCCGAGGTATGTCCACTTCCATTGGTTCGTCCACGTTTGCTGGAGGTTCCACTTCCATGGGTTCTTCAGTGTTGGGCAGGAGGCTCAGCCAGTCCTTGCCTGGGACTGCCCAAACAGGATGCCTTCCATGCGTCAGGTTTCCAGGCTGGGGTGCCGAACCACGGGGGCGTCCATTTCCACGCCTACGTGCGCTGTCAGGTTGATTTCTGTGCGCGGCTCCGATGTTGCCATCTTGTTTCTGGCCGTGGCTGGGTCCCGCACTGTGGTATGGACGATACGCGTGCCTGTGCTCCCTGCGGCTGTCCGCCTGGTCCTGCTGCCTTCTCCCCGTGCTGCCGTTGTGCCCATGGTAGTAAGGCGCAGACCCGCTGTTGCCGTGCTGTCTGTCAGAAGGACCGTGCATGACCTGGAGTGGCTGATGACCGAGTCCATGGTTTCTTGGCACAGGACGCACAGTGTGCCTTCCATCTGGGACGTTTTGAGACCGGGGTGCTGAACCGGAGGGTTGTCCACTTTCATGCCTCGGTGCCATGCCACTGGGTGTTTGGTTTCCACGCGTGAGTCCGATGCTGCCATCTCTGTTACGGCCGTGGCTGGGTCCCGCACTCTGTTGTGGACCATAGGCATGGCTGTGCTGCACACGGCCTCCTGCCTGATGCTGCTGCATTCTCCCCGTGCCCCCGTTGTGCCGCTGGGAAGGCGCAGGCCCCCTGTTGTTGGATGGCTGAGGGGCCGGCCCGTTCCCTGCGTCGTTGCGGTGCCAATGGTAGCGCTTATAGGTGTTTGTGGGCTGAGGGGCCGGCCCGTTCCCTGAGTCACTGCGGTGCCAGTGGTAGCGCTTATAGGTGTTTGTGGGCTGCATGCCATAGCTCCATCCTCGGGCACTGGTGTCACTTGTGCCGCCAGCGCTCTGCCTCCACCAATAATGCTTCTCCTTCGCATCAGCTGCCTTCTTTCTTGGTGCTTGCTGCGGCTGCATAGCTGTCTGCTCACACCAAAAAGGGCTGCCTCTCGCTTCGCTGCTTTGGCTCTTCTTCGCCTCACAAGTTGGCTCTCAGAGTGCCTAGAAGCTCAGCGAGTGGCGGGCCAGTGGCAGGGGGGGCTTTTTATAGGGTCCCGAGCAAAGGCGGGGCAGTGGTGGCCACTGTGACCTCAGCCAGCCTCTGTGACGGAGTTGCCCATGCGTGGCCAAAGGCGGCTGTGTTGGGAGCAGCCTGGAAGATGCCCTCATGTGGAGGAATCGTTAAGTGAGGCAGGACATGTGGATGTTGAGCAGTTGGGAGACAATGGGCTGGTGAAGCACCGTACTCAACTCACATGAGCCTTGGCACGTATGCAGCTGGCTGAGAGCCAATCCGGCTCAAGGACACGATGCCCTTGGGCCATCGGGAAAGTCCCTAAGGTGGGACAGGTAGCCAAAAGAAGGAGGGCCAGACTGAAAAGCCCGGGAAGTGTTAACCAATCCTGAGCTTAGTTTCTGCAATATGTATGAGTTGATTATGTTCAAACTAGATAAAAGACGACTGAGCTATCCATTAAAGTTGAAGTTCACTGTTCACTCATATTGATGTGCTGGGTCTTCCTTCCGTCAGCAACATTTAGCCATAATGCTTCTAATCTGTTATGCTACTGCTGGGGTCATTTCCTCCTGGACCCAAGTTCCAGAGTCAATTTGGCAGACAGAAATGCCTTGTGGGACATGCTGCGGCATAAACTCCAGGGTTTGTGCTACCAATAAAACCAGGACTCCTTATCAAACATGGACTGAGCTCATGAGCAGGGGACGCAAGAGCTAGAGGATACAGGAAGCATCAGAGATATGGGTTAAATGACGAAGGTGCAAGACTAAAATGCCTCATAAGACTAACATTTCCAAAGACTCTTAGCAAATGTGGGATGAGTTTTAGCCTGGTAGATAACTGGACTGAATCTTTACATTAAATTAGCTGGAAAAAACTAATTGACCTGATAATTTAGTCATAGGGAGGGCTTTTGTTAGTTAGCAGAAACTTCAGCAGACAGCAGAGAGGAATGAGGGAAGGAATGGGAAATACCATCATAATGGAGCACCTAAATTACAACAAAAGATGACTTGCTAAACTGGGTGTAAAAAGGAGTGGATTATTTCCTAGTCCATGCCAAAAGCTGAATGGATAACTTGGATAAAATATGAATATCAACATTTAATATACACATAGAATAATCAAGTTGAAAGGTCACTGAGGTAGCAGTCATTGTGCAAAGTCATTTACAGTGCTGTATTTACTGGCCCAAGTATCTGCCATACAGAAGAGATTAGTAGGAAGGTGCTAATTTACAACAGAGCAGGTTTCATAAACAAAAAGTAAGAGACAAAAAGATCTGTTCAGATGATCAATATAAAAATCCCATTTGGAGACATATACTTAGATGGATTATTTTATTATTATTTTTTTAATATTTATTTATTTAATTTATTGTATTTGAAAAGCTATTCCATGTTCCTGAAATCTATACTTGCTCATTATAGAAATTCTTGTTTTAGATTAATGGCATCTTAGAACAAGAGAACTTCACTGTATCCACATAAGCAGTATTTTAAGAGGCAAAAAAGGAGCTTACGCATAACAATGAGATGCTCAGAAGCATCTGTACCTCCCTGGTAACATACAGACATAGCGCATTTCTTCGCTAAGTATCTTCTGAGAAAAGGCAACCAATGCAAACAGCTCATACATATTGAAAAGAGAAAGGTTTTGTCAGGCAAGCTGTTGCTGGAACTGGCCACAAGCCACAGGTTCTATTCACACAGTTTGGGGTCCCAGGAAAAGTCTAAGAGGCACTGTGAAATGTTTTATGCTTGCTTAATTTTACCTGGACTGGTAGAGTTTAGGAGTAACAGTGTCAGTGTTTCAGGCTGTCAAATCCTTGCAGGTAACTGGGCTGCAAAAATGAGACCAGACACACATGTATACACACAAATGCATGCCTGGCATTGCTCTCACTCTTCCAAAGAGCACACCAACACACTGTACAAGGCGTTGGGAATAATTCTTTCACCATCTGGCCCAAATATTTCCAATGTCTTTATTTAGAGCAAGGTATTGCAATAGATGTGAAGGGTGGAAAATAGGATAACTCAGATACCTCAGCCTTTGCTGTGAAACTGCTCGTTCCACCTGCCACCTCCATTAAAAAAAAAAAAATACAAAAAACCTTATCACTTCAGCATCTGTGCCCCACAAATCAGACACATGCTCATGAATGATATTCCATGAGTATTACATGCTTTTTAACCACACTTCTAAGTGAAATATTCTTTCTGCTGTGTGTCAAATCCTAGTTTTCAGACAATTTATCATACCATAAATAAACCACTTAAAGAAAATTTTGGAAAAGACTGACAACAAAAACATACAATTAAATGCATAAGTTTTTTTCTCCCTGACTTCTCTTCTGAAACCATCTTATGAAGAAACTGAAATCACGAGAATGTTCTCAGGCATTTGCTTTAAATTTTGCTTTGCATGTTTATCACCATAAAATTGTTCATGTGTATGTAAAAAATATAAATAAAAAATTACCATGACAATCTGGCTTTAAATCAGGAACTGAATATAAATAATTGACTCACTTCTTCCATTGACTTAATTCCTCATTTTTATTCAAAATGTTCAGTTTCACTTTGTTGTACATATGCCACAAGGCCCATTGCTGTTGGCAAAAGCTCCCACACCAAGAAAACATATGTCAGGCCCACAGGGATTTTGTTATTATCCACTGCTTCCTTGTTAATGCATGGTCAATACTGCAACAAGAAACCTCTCAATAAATATGCAGTGGGAAGACAAATCACCAGAAAGTTGGAACTACCAGCTGTCAATACAATTAGAGACAAAAAAGCACTGGAGCCAGCCTCTGAGGATCATACAGACACTTGGGAATTGATTTCCTCGGAGGTTACTCAGTCAGACCTTTTTATGCACAAACAGAACCTATTTTAGCCCTTCCTTGCCCAGATTAATATTCTTTTAAAATAATCTATTTTTTTAAGGTAACAGAGATAAGTACACTTACCATACACTTTTTCTCCAGTGATATATGGATTTCTTTTTATTAAATTCTAATGGCCTAAGCTGTAAACTTTGAGATCTAGACTGCAAATAACATAGTATTCCTGTGCAAGGGATCCCCCACTTTCCTGTTACCATATTTAAGTTTTTTATAATGAAAAATAATACAGTGAAGAGGGCACAGAATGGAAATCAGCCTTCGGGAACTGAATGGAGATTGCAAAAGACAGGCAATGAGAAAAGGTAAAATGAGCACTTCCTCTCTCTCCACCTACTTAGCAGAATGATTTGTTCTGGATAAATAAGACAGTACAATATCCCTTTTTTTTCAGGCAGAAAGTCACTGCATGCCTTGCTCTTTCTTGAAAAATGAAAATGCAAAACTGTTATTTCAGTCTTTTCCATAGTAGTGTGTCTTCAAGGCCTTCAGGCTATGCTTGTAAGCAGAATAAATCCTCTCACAGGAAAAGCCATTTTTTCCTGCAGATATCAGTTGGTCAAAACTCTTCTGACAGAACAGCTTTTGGAAAGCAAATGCCAATTTGAAAGAACCCAAACACTCTGGAGAAACACATTGATTACATCAAAATTCTGATGACATTTACTGGAATCCCGCCCAGCTTCATGTCTGCTCATCTTCCATCTTTTCAGCCAATATTTCTAGACTCACAATGGAAATAAATGTAAAACCAAAGTTAAGGAAAAAAAAAGAAAAAGCATTGAAATGAAAGAGTTCCATTTCTATGCAAATTAATTGTTTCAGTGCCTTCAGAAAAGCATTATTCCAGAGCTGATATTGCGTGGGAATTTACCAGCTATAGTACTGTCTCAGACCACGCTGTAATTCTGACTAAAGGGAAATTCCAAGTTCCACCCAGCTACTGCTGTTCAGAAAGCAAAATCAGCACTGTTTCCTTGGGTCACTGGCTGTGTCTGCAACAGCAGGGCTGTCTGAGCCAAGCTTCCCATGGCAGTCAGCACAGAAATGGGCTCTGTGCGTAGGTCTTGCTTACAGAAGTCCCAAATTGTCAAAATGCTAACAGCTGCTCTCATAGCTCTTAGACCTCCTCACTGTTGAGAGCTTGTTTCCTGTGCGCTTGACTTGACTTGAAAATTGCAAGAAACATCATGCCTAAGGACGTTCTTCCTGTGACTGCTCCAAATCGAAGTCAAGAATAGCCATAGGTCAGTAATAAACTTGGTTGTGCTGCATGCCAAACTAGCATTTACCAAGCTATCCAATGCCAGAAGGGAACTGCAGAGTTATCCATGTTATGCCTACACTTGTGTGCAAAACCTTGGAGAGTCCTGAACACAGCAGCTCTGACCCAACCAAGCACTGTACTTGTTCACCCTTTGCATCTTTACTTTTTACCATAAATGTATCTTCGCTACTTTTTCGTTTTCAACTTTTTCTACATTTTCATACAACTACAATGCCTCCTTTTTTTTTTTTTCTTTTTCAGTTACAATTACAAACAACGTTATTGCTACTTTATAAGCAAAGGGAAGCATAAATCAAAACAGGAATAGAATTAGAAGAACAAGTAGTACTATCTCCTGCTTGGCCAAATTGCACTGATATTAATTAAATTCTGTGCATTTGAGCTAGTGCTTTATGCTTCTTTGAATTTATCTTTTCCAGTTCATTTGTTGTTAACTGACTGTGCAACATGCCAACCATCATTCCACTGCAGCACTGGTTATCTTATATCAGCTACCATTAAAGGACTGGTAGGCAGCACATAAGAAGTGTCTTGATATATAATTCATTCATGCCTCAATAGTTGTTCCACTTTTGTTTTAAACAGTACCCTCTTACAATCTATCATATAGCTTCCTGTTTCACTCACTGTAATTACCATTCATTAAAATACAGTACTAGGGTGTTGTTTTTTTTTGTTAACATGACAGCCTTGTGATTATATAGCACTGTTGTGATCCATGCCCTTATTACTTATTCCATAGTCTCAAACTCAGCTTTATTACAAGAAACAAGCAGCTTTAAATGTCAGTAATTTGTAAGGTGAACAAAGTATCAGATCCATCAAATAGAATATACTGAAAACAAATACTGATATTTAGGTATGTTAACAAAATGCCAGCAAGTAGTTATAATGGAGAGAAGAGGGAAGAAGGGAAGGACTGCGGTGACCCTAAGTAATTTCCTTCAGAGAAAGCTACGAAGTTTCTATTCAAAAACCAACCAACCATCACACACATCAGTCATTCTAGATTTTTTTCTGGACCGGTGACTTTCCACCACACTACTCTGAAACACGTACCTAAAAACAAATAACACAGATATAATTTAGTAATTCTTCTCAAAAGTATCCATCTCAAACAACACTCCAAAGCCCTCCATCCCAGTCTGCTGAATTTGGATGGCTTTCTTCTATCTTCCACTATTCTCTCCAATATGTTTGCTTCCTTTCCTTACTGACTGACCTACACTTATTATCTTACACACGTGTAACTGTTCTTTTAAGTTGATTTGAATTCTTCCTGAGCATCTCAGAAGGTAGTGTTTTAACCGAATTGTGTTTAATATAGCAAAAAGGAATACCCTCAACTGTAACCAGAGCTCTAAATGGGCTGCCAAAAGAGTCATGCAATCTTTTTTCCTTAAAGATCCTCCACATTCCTATCCGTTTTCTGATGCCTTGTCAGCAGCTCATTTAAACTAGGCCTCTTTGCATCAAGGATTAAGTACCATCTATGCTGATGTCTTCTGGCACTGGAGAGGAACATACAATTCTATAGTGCAATTTACTTGATTTACTTGAGTAGAGAAACAAAGTAAGTTAGAGAAATTGCATCCCAGAAGAACATGGTTTATGCCAGTGAACACACTCTCTTTAATGCAGGCAATTGTATGGTACTACAGATCTGCAGGTGTCTAAAAAGTGATGAAACTGAATCCCATCCCTGCCTTCTCTGGGTTAAGAAGCTAAAAATCTTTGTTTTTTCACGAGATTCTCTAAATTCTTTTTTTTTTTTTTTTTTTTTTTTTTTTTTTGCATGGAAGAGGACTAATAACAGCTGCTCGATTCCATATGCTTAGTCTTGACTTAACAGTTTTCATAAAAATCAACCCAATGTTTTGGGTCATCCATTGAAAAACAAAAATTGAAATGTTTGAGAGCTTTCTTTAAACTGAAGTGGGAAAGAATCCAAAGAAAAACAGGAAACTGGGAGGGGAGGAAAATAGAAGAGGCAAAGAAAAGCCAAATTGAATGAAACAAAACATACCACCACCACAAAACACACCAGCCAACCAAAATAAAATAAAATCACCAGACAGCATCATCACTCTCTTCTACCTTTAACTTTAGAATTAATGAAGAGTATGACATTCTTTTTAAAGAACAGCAAGCTGAAAAATCGGCCTGAATTCCTTTAGGTGGCCCAGCCTGGCTTGACATATAGCCTCACCAAACAAAACCCTATTTCCAGACTGAGACTTGAAGATCAACTTAATGGATTTGAAAAAGTAAAAATTAAGAATTTCAATGAAGTTGAAATATTATAAAATGTGTAATTGTAAAAAACAATGAACATTATTAAAATATTTTGTCAAATAAGAGTTACAGTATGCTTTTTTTCGTAATTTGAAAGTGAGAAAGATTAAATAGTTCATTTCCAGCTTCTTTAATCCAACTGAAGCCACTCCTGTGAAATACCTCCATTTGAACGACACTGCCTTGTTTTTCCTGCTCAGAGAGCACCATCCCGTTTGTTAAACCAGTTCTACACAGTCCAATGAGATATTTCATTTCCTCAGAGTCTTTATAACTAGTCTAGTCCATGTCAAATCATTAAAAAAAAACCTTAGACGTTACAGTTAGGCTATTAAAAAAAAAAAAAGACAGGCAGGTTTTACCCAAAATAACAGTTGCAATGTCCTTCTCCAAATCTTTATCATGCTTGCTTTACCCACCTCTACCCACTCAACAGCAGATAGTTTTCTACTTTACGCTGGACCTGAAGAAAAAAACGAGTGTATTATTTTTCAATTGCAGTTTTATCACTTTTTATGACAAACGTGTGTTTTTCCAAATCATAAAAAAATAAAGTTCATAACACTGAGAATTCTGTACAACTGAAAAGAGACTGCTTTAGAGAAAAAATTCAAATCTCTTTGAAATCAAATTACCTTAAACTAATCTCAATTAGGCTAAATTACACTTGATGTAATTCCTTTTTCCCAAAACTCTTGATATTAACTTCTGTGTTTTACTGAATTATACACACTGTGCTTTGCATATGAATGCCTTTGTATGATGAGCTGTCTGCATTAATTTAAAATTAATTTAATCAGGTTAATACTGTCTGTTTTGGCAATTAAAAAAAAAAGTTTCCAAAAGACAGCAAAGAGAAATGAAAAAGATGACACGCTAAAATATGTTCTTATACTGGCATCTAAAATTTTTTTATAGAATAGGGCCTAGTGTTCAGACTCTGCATTTAAGGCATACTAAAAGAATATGAAAAAAATCTTACTCTTAAATTATAAAGCAACATTACAGCTCATAAAGAACATTTTTTTCTTTGGCTGAATTGTTGGTTGAGGGCTTTGAACAAGAGCTTTCTTTCTGAATAAACTAGATCACACGAATCACAGACATATGATTTTGAACAAAACACAAAGCTACCCCAGATTACTTTTCTGTCCAGAGCAAAAATTATGACTAACAAACTTATACAATCTTGACGACTTCAATAGAGCTGAACGATATGACCATCAAATTATGGACAAATTTTATTTCTATCATCTGCTCAAGAATCCTTGTCCTGGGAGGACAAGCAACAAATCTTGGAGGAAAAAAAAACAAACATTTATATGAGATTCCCGATCAAGTTTTGTAGACTTAGGAAAGCTAGATTCTTCCAGAAGCTTAGCATTAAGTGAAAATTTTTTACCAAATACTGATGTTAATTGTGAACCTAAAATGCCAAGACTCAGTGGCTGCTAAGCAGAAAATAATTGATTTGGCCTTTGCTTGTGGTTGTTCAAATGTTGCAGGGTACAAATCAGAATTGATATTCATGCTGCTTTGAATTTGCATAAGCAGTTCACGTTTTCAAGCTCTCAGAGCCAAACTGGGCATTTTAACTGTTTTGACAGTAATGATTTGAAACAGGCTTCATTAGCCGCTAATCAATGAACTGAATATATTTATGGCAGTATTCTGAAATAGGATATGGACCAGTGGTCTCCTGATCCAGAAGCTTATTAAAAGAACTTAAGAACTTTATCCTTTTTAAGGATAAAGAAAGATAGGATGTGGGAAAAAAAAAAAAAGTATCCACATGCACATATAACTCCAATTATCAGCAGCAACTCATTCATTTATCCTTAAAGGATTGTTATTCTATATATTCATTATATTTATATAACCCCTCACTTCACTTAACTTAATTAGATTTTGAAATAGTTATTGCCTGTAAAATAAAACAATAAAAAGTATTTGCAGTGGCACATCAGGCTCAACAAACCTGAAAATACGTTTTTAGAATTATTATAAAAGATGTGAGTATAAAATCAAGTGCCTGATTACATCATTTCTTCCCTGGTCTTAAGTAAGGACCAAGATTTACAGGAGTCTCCCTTTGATCTTCCCTTTAGCAAGGGACTAAATTCTCCAGATCTCACTTTTCAAGCTCACTTGAATACTTGGAGAAATGAAATGATGTCAGAGGAACAAATGTTATCTCATTTACCTAATTGCCACTGGCATGAGTTAGGACCACAGGAATAATCTACAGCTTCATGAAACTACCTGTTATAATGGTTGAAATAAAGTGACATTAATGAACTCCTTGAAAAGAATTATAACTAGAGGCAAAAGGCTAATGTTAAGCAAGGAAAATAAAGATTGCTGCGTAAACCTCCTAACTGTGATGAGCATTCAGCTAGTTTCCTAGGATTACCTACAGAGCACCAATATTGCCCAAATACAGAAAGAATAAAAATAGAAATAAAAACAATACCTGATATTTATTTTGATCTCAAAGTAACCCAAGCAACCTACTATGCACATTTAAAATCTTGGACTTCAATCTGTCAAAATCTTTCAGAGACTGTACCACCTCAGTGTCTCCCTGGCTGTCAGCTCCCAAATTCCTGCACTCATGGCATCGTGACAGGAAACACCCTTCCTGAGTGAGCCACCTTTCTCTTCTGCATAGAATCCGAATTCACCTTCTGTTTCTTAGGTCTTTCACTTCTTACAGCTTCTTCTGGACTGAAAGAAAGCTTTACCTGTGGAACAAGAAAACCTGAGTTTCTGCCCTTCTCCATTTTTTTTGCATAATGATAGTAATGAAGTTTTAGAAATTTGTGGGATTGTTAACATTGGAGAAACAAAGGCCCTCTCTTCAAAGATGCTTGGCTTTTTTTTTACTTTGTAAGCACAAAAGGGATTTCCACACTTATGAAGAGCAATTAGCTATCACAGAAAAGTATGGTAGTTCATCTGTTGTAAGAACAATGATTGGAAGATTTTTGGAACTAAATAGTTTATTTAACAGTTACGATGCTATTCTTGGTTGGACTGCATTTAAACTTACTGTAAAATTCAGCTAATCAAAACTTACGTTTCTAAAAAGATATTAAGGAAAACCAGCAAAGGTTACATGCATGTATTAGCTTACTAAATGTTATCTCCACAGGCAATACTGAAACGAACAGTTATTAGTCAATAATTGATTAGCTTCTTATTATTGAGTCAAATTAAGAAAACATCTAGTGTAGTTGAACCTAGTGTTCTAGTAAAATAAGTGTCCTCCTATTGAACTTTTAATCTAATTTTTAGTCATTACAGTAGTGTATTTCATTCAGACCAGACTGTGGAGGAAGTTGGCTGAAGAAGTCCACAATCACTGCTTCTTTACTATGCTAAAGTTACACAACCATAAGATGCATCTTATTCCTAGAAACAGAAACAGACATACAAAATAGAAAAGAAATTACTGTTGACCTAGCAGCTTTCTGATATTTTCCTTTACAATCTACAGAATAAGGCTATCGTTATGGAGTTAGCTTATTTAACTAGAGTAGCATGGGATGCAGCCCAAATCCTCATTATTTCCTTCGTGATTAGCCTCTTCTGGAACTAAATTGTTGTGGATTGCAACACAACTGAATAGAAAGAAAGCCCTAAGCTGCAGTCACAGGAGATGACTTCAAACTCAGCAGTCCATTAAAAAAAAAAAAAAAACTGCAGTAGAAGAAGATTCTGATGATGGCGAATTCTGGCAGGGGGGAGGAGGAACAGTTCATGCAGAGTAGGACTGGCATGTACCAGAGCATTTTTTTTATTTTTTTTTTTTTAGAGATCCTGTACAAGGAGAAACACTTTTGTAGGCATTTGTGACAGAAGTTTAAACAAAGTCTCTTAGAAAGACTAGCTATCTTTGGAGTATTTTTGGATTATTTTATGTCTGTGGAATATCTTTAAAAGGCCTATAAGAAATCCAAACATTATTTTACATTTCAGATTTCAAACCTGCCATACAGAGCCAAAACAGTAGTTACATATATATTTCAGATTTTAAAAGTCTAATGTATTATTATAAAATGTTCTAGAGAATAACTTAGTTTGTTTTAATGAGAAAATGCAAAGGTCATTCCTGGCAGCAGAACACCTAAGTTAGCTCAAGATAACAAGTGCAAGGAAAGCACCAGTTAAGTTCTTACAGTATTTACACTTCGAAGCATGGACAATCAAGTGTAATAAAAGAAATACAGACTTGTTCTGCAAGATCTCATTTTTCATCAGTTTGTAAAACAGCCCAGTTTCATAAGCATCCCAAGAAAGAAACTTACCATGGTATTAAGGGTAAATATCAAAAAACAAACAAACAAACAAACAAACAAACAACTGAATAACATAACCATGTCTCAGTAGAGACGTGCAAAGCAATGAAGTAAAAGGTAGACAACAGAAGGCTTATTACTTTGAGGGTGAGAGAAGTAGTAAGCAACGTATGTCTGAAAGGAAGGAAAGCAGGGTTTGCTAACAGAGAAATTGGACAGTTGGTCATTGTTGATAGAAATACACCAAGATTTGAGCTGAAAGGACACATTGATCCACCAGAGAATGCAGAAGCACCTGTTTGTACTTATGCAAGTAAGCTAATCCAGTTGTCAGGAGCCATTCTTTCCTATTAAAGTACTACCAACCACCTGCCCAGCGCAGGGGAAAAAGGAACCAAGAAAAAACAGGAGGGAGCTGTATGTGGGATGATGGTACTAAACGGAACTGGCAGGAAGACTGCAGGTTGTGGACTGGCAAATTACCAGAACTCCTGAAATCCCACAAGGGTTTATATCTGGGAATATATATGATGGAAATGAGAGAATGTAGCCTGTTTTTTACTCTAACAACAACAACAAAAATCACGTTGAATAGTGTAATTTTCTGCACTGACTGTAACTATAGCAACTATGATTAAATGTAGGAAAATCATCATCTGAACCCTCAGCAATAATGAAACATCTGTCCATCAAGTCTTTAGATTACAAATTTGTCAGTTCTGAAGACTATTAGATCATGAAAAGACTTTTATCATAAAGAATACCATCATAACCTGGATGCTTCCTCTCCTCCCCCCAAAACTCAGCAGGGTGCTTTTTGAACTATCAGCATTCTCCCTAGTAGAAGTAACGATAATCTGGGAATATTAGTGAAGGTACCTTAAAAATAAGTCACATTTCATGTAAAAATTCTTTCTGATAGAAAAATTACTGTAGTTAAATTAAACAGTAAACAGAGGCAGAGAAAAGGTCTTGGCAAAGGATCTCTACAGAAGACAGCCAAAACTGAAACATGCCTTTGCTCCTGTAGGACTGTAAATACAAATAGGTATGCTTACTTACCCTTCATGTTCTGAAAGCCTAAAAGTATAATAAATTGCTGAATGGACAGGAGAAGAAAAGATTACATAGAGATCTCCATTTTATAGAAGAAGTCCCCACAGAAATTAAACAAAGAAGTACTTAGGGATTGGTTATTTACAGGGATTGGCTGGATTTATTTATTTACAACTGAAATAAAATGGTATAACCTTCCTAGATCTTTTCTTGTTTAAATGTTTGAGGATATGGTGTTTTTTTTTGGTTTTGTTTTTGTCTGTTTGTTTGTTTATGTTTGTTTGTTTCAGTCTTCAACAGTATTTTCCATTCTTCCCATGTAGATCTTAGTTGTTGCAACTCTAACCAGACGCATTGTCAAATATAACCCTCAGAGTGCAACATGCTGCAGTGTAAAGTCAGCCTATAAGGCTTTAATTCAGACTAGAGAAGAGTTAATCTTCAGTTGCATGCCCTGATTAACCCACCAGCATGCAACTGAAATTCCTGCTTCCCATGCTAGTGACATACTCAATATGAAAATTTCAATTTGCCATGTATTTTCCCAATCTTCCAACAACAGAATGCATTCACATATTGACTTGCTGTGTCACATAAGCCTGCCATACACTACTGATTTGTCATTTTTGCTTATATCCCTCTCTGTACAGGAATATGCTAATTACCTTCATAACAATACATCTCAAATCTAGAGAAAAAACAAGGCTTGTAGAAAGCCTTCAACAGTAAAATAATGAAAGTCTATAATATAAATGCTTCAGCGAAAAGTCTGTATTGTCAGCAGACATGGTACACTGAACTCTCCTCATTGTTTTTGACAAATTCCTGGTAATCAGAGATGTTAAAAGTTCACCTACATGCCGAATACTAGAAATTTCGTTAAAAGCGATGCAGTTGAGAAATTGGCAGAAATGAAGTGCTGAAAGCTTACAGTTCCAAAACTTCCTAATGGTAAAGGAATTTTGCAGTGGAAACCTGAAGCAGTAAACCCCACCCCACCCCAAAAATGTCTTTCAGTGTTTCCTGACTTCAAATATACAGCTGTCACCAGGCCCAAGTCCATGCCTTCACATACCCACAGAGTGGTGCATTATGCTACATGATCAGGTACATCTTTTGAAGCTTCTCCTCAAGCACTACAATTATGCAAGCTGTGCATATTGCACTGATTTTAATTTAGCATATCTTATGACAGAAGATGGTGAAATCCAGGCAGTCAAATGATCAGAAAACTAAACAGTGACCTGAATATTCTACTAGATGACTAGATCAGCAGAAAGA
This sequence comes from Anas acuta, assembly GCF_963932015.1. Taxonomy (NCBI): domain Eukaryota; kingdom Metazoa; phylum Chordata; class Aves; order Anseriformes; family Anatidae; genus Anas; species Anas acuta. The sequence continues at coordinate 75,349,017 of NC_088982.1, read as the reverse complement.
TCTAATGATATAGTGTGTGGCAACCCTGCCAATAGCAAGCAGGTTGGAACTGGGTGATCTTTAAGGTCCCTTCCAACCCAAGCCAGTCTATGATTCTACGAAATACCAAGATACAGAGAAGTCAGAGATCCCTATGATGATGAGATACATGTATGTCGTATCATGTCACCAGCTTATCTTTTTTTTTTTTTTTTTTCCCCATAGATTGGAATCAAACCTAGAAAAGTTCTTTCAGGATGAAAGAACTCTATCTTCTAGAACTTAAAATTTTATTTCCAAGAAAGAACATCACATGCTTACATTGCGCTTCAAAGGAGAAAGAATATTTTGTAGCAGCTTATCATAAGCAATCAGTGCTTGGATGGCAGCAGTCTTCTGCAGTTGCTTCCATCAGTAGTGGTTTTTGCCTTTCATACATATTGTAACCATGACTCAACATCCTGTTGTTTGTGTCAAAAGATGCTCTTTACATCAAATTGCAAGGGGAAGTTGTCATAACAACATGACCTCACAACTCAGTATTTTGTTGTAATCTAAGTGAAATAAGGAAATATTCTTAATATAGAAACAAAAACACTATGTCTTGTTACCTGTGCTTAGGCTAAACATGAGTACTACTATAAAACATCTGTTACATACTTGGAAGACAGGCTGCAAAAATATGTGTGTGTACATATGTATGTAACAGCCAGGAACTAAAGGGTAAATGATTTTAGCAGACACAATGCATACAGTTTCTTTCCTCTAAAATTTTAGTTCAACTTATTTTGTTTGAAAATGTCCTTTGCTAGATATTCAGTGCTGACAGGAAACCAGCAGCTCACTAGTTTCATACTCCATGTTAACATTCTTACTTGCTGAAGGCATTTCTGAATGTATACCTTATTTATATAACTGCCATTATTCTGTGAAAACTTGTATGCATCAGACATCGAACATACTGCATTTTCCTTTGATTTCTGTTTGTTTCAGACTCTGTAAAGCCCTTTTGCTACACTAAAGCATGACTTCTGCTTGCAGGAAGAAATCATTAAGTTATCTTTGCAAAGCTACTCACAAGGATATGGAACATCCTTCTGAAAAGGGGAAAAACAGATTCCAGTAGTTCACATATCCGAAAGCCAGGAAAATGGATGGAAGTTTGTCCCAAATATGTTTGGATAATAGAAAATCCAGTTAGCGGAAACAGGAATAGAGACAAATTGGAATGGGACTCCTCTGACGAAATGGAGGGACCTTTGCCTGGATTGGCTTTCCTAATGTCCCTTCACAGATGGAGAGAAACAGGCACACCAGCTTTCCCTGAGGTAGTCACCTAAAAGAAGTCAGAGGTCATCACACTAGCAAAGCTCCTTTTTCTCCACAATGGCTATCAAGGGAGCATATATGAGAAATCTAAATTAGATATGAATCCTTTTCCTGCTGTGCCATTAACTCATTGATTTGGGACAAATTTCATTTTTGTGTCTCAGTTTGTTATCTTTTTCATTGACAGGTTTGTCTCTGCCTATTAAGGAGGAACATTAGAAGACATGGCTGCAGTATTGCTAAAGCACACTGACCTATAAATGAACCTTTGTACTCTTATAGCAGTGACAAATAACCCTCCTCCCCAAAAAAAGCCCTGTACTTCACATTCTAAACTGTTAAATAGCAAATAAATCCAATAAAAATTAAAATGTTAAATAAAATAGCAAAAATAAAAAAGCAGAAAAGATTGTGATTCCTTTTCAAAGCATTAGGAATTAGAACCACTGTTCTGCAGCCTGCTTTTCTTTATTTCTGGCAGTCAGTGCCTTCCCAAATATAGCATGGCACCCTTCAGAAAGGCTCCAATGTTCTGCAGATGACAGTGAACAAAAGGGTCAGAGAAATCCCAGCCATCCACATGCACAGAGATTTTCAAAATCAGAGTGACTAGTTTTTAGAAATGTTCTCAATACAATTACTATACAAAGGTTTCCAGTGTTATTTTTTTTCCTAAAGATTCTGGACAGGTTTTTTTCTTTGACTGTCTGGCAGTGGGACCTGTATACTCCCAGGATTAATGGCCTGAAAGAATATTTTCTGTGAAAGGAAGAACCTGGAGCTAGCTCTCTAGGATTCACATTCAGGGTTGTAAAGACTTGTTTGCAACTCATCTTTGCTTCCTTGTTAGTAAAATAGAATTAGCACTATTTGTTTTACATTACAGACTATACTTAAAGATTGCATCTGCAGCTCAGGGCACTAGCACTATGCTAAGCATTACCCTTACCAGGTAAGAAAAGTAACAGCTGATTTTGCCTAAAACTGTATCAGTGTTACTCACAGTAAAAGAGTAACCTTGGAATTAGAAGCATCACCTTGATTCTTTTTTCTTCCGATGTTACAGTTACTAAAATACAGGTCAGACTGAAAATGTGTATCTGTTTTTATTTTTAAAGATTAAAGCATTATTTTATGCTGGTAAAACTTTTTTTTTTCTCCTAGTGCTTTTGTGTATATTAACAAATGCATAATAAAACATCACTTATTTATAAACAATTCATATTGCTATAAAAATTACTGTTGTTTGTTTTTGTGTTTGTTTGTTTTTTTAAAATAAAAAATTCCAATACAAATATAAAGAGATGAACTGATGTGTCTAGCACTACACATAAAATTAGGAGCAGCACAGAAAATAAGTCACTTAGTGGGACAAGAAAATAAATCAAAAGAAGTGTATCTCTCATAGAAACTCTGGCCTCTGTGTAACAACAGTATGTCCCATTTAGTCTTTCTAAAACACTGACATTTCCTCCAAGTTGGACTGGGATTATAAAAGAAGAGCCAGCAGTCTGCCTTACATATTCTTATTTAGATAGATGTGTAGTCTTCTCTGCTAAGGTTATCTATCAGAGTCCACTTTCAGGACAGAAATCAATATGAAAATGAAGCTTATTGTCACATTTTGTGTCAGTTGAAACCTGGTGCCACTGGCAGCTGGTGCCATTTAGCTGCTCATTCCCCATAAATAAGTTAAAATTTTGAGAATTTTTGCATATGAGGAGCACTCAGCTTGTTTTAAAGCTAAAAAAAAAAAAAAAAAAGGCCACATCAAAGCCACAAATATGAGGGATAGCTAGATTTTATATATGTGTTCATTCCTAAAAGCTCACAAAGGACATTGCAGTTACAACCAGCACAACCTAGCCAACATTCTCATATCAAAAATCAGGCAGAAATAATAACAAATTTAACAGCACTCTATTTAAAAATAATAATAATAGACAAAATAATTACATTACATGACCCTGCCATAAGCAGAAACAATTTAGTCTCATAGCTAATGGCTTCAATTATAGCTTCAATTATACTGTTCTACTTCCTTCCTCAATTTTTGAGGCTGAAGTCAGACATATTGGAGGACAAGAGGAAAGGTACAGCTGTGATTCAGAAGTGGAAGTCAACATAAAGCTCGAATTTGATTTTTGAAGTGTACAAGCTAAGTTTGTGAAAAATGGACAATGTCCTTCCAAACATTCTGCTAGCAGGCACGGAAAAAGTACAAATTTGCATTGAACCAGTTCTTACATCAGCTTTTAACTACCAAGAGCAGGAATTTAGGATGTAGCATTAACTAATACCACAGAGAAAACTCCACGTTTAGTGGGGAAAAAAAAAAAAAAAGGCCAAAGATTGATTGGATTGATTGGAGTAAGTGAGAAACCGGCATAATATACCAGAGAATGATGGTCTACTGTCTACTAATAGGTTTATATTAGTAGCATACATTAGCACTTTATATAATACATATATTATCCAGTCTACCTATATGCTCAGAATGCACTTCTCTGTTACAGTAACTGCTAGCAGCATCTTCTCTGCTTTTAAATTAGAGATATGAGACTGGGTGGCTGGCTGTAAAAATGCCCTGTGCTGTTATGAGTCCTTCCTTTGTGTCACCTCACCATCTGTTTTTGGAACAGATGCACCGCTGTATGGTGCTCTCATGAATACCAGCTGACTGCTTGACCTTACTTCAGGGTTGTGCTAGAATAACAAGTGGCTATGCATGCTATATTTTTTGCCAACAGCCAAAAAAGACTCATTACAGCATTTATTTGAATGATATTCTACAGATTTTCACTGAATCACTTCCATTATTGGAGTTTGATGTCATTCTTTTAAAAAGCCAAGACATTAATGCTCTGGACCAGGGTTCCCCATGAAGACTTCAGACCGTACAGTTCTTCTGGCCATATCTCCCAGACTCCACTAATCACAGACTCGATAGGGTTAGAAAAGACCTCCAGGATCATCTGGTCCAACTATCACCCTAATACCAATGTCATCCACTAAACCATGTCCCTAAGCACCACGTCCAACATTTCTTTGAACACCCCCAGGGACTCTGACTCCACGACCTCCCTGGCAACTCGTCCCAATGCCCAACCAGTCACACAGACTTCAGTAGGAGGCTTCTGTCTACTGAATGCAGAAGCACGACAGACAGTCTGAAACAGCATTTTACATTACATAATAACATAAACTATCCAGAAAATAACAAGTCTGCATGTAGGAGTATGTGACATTGAGGACTGATGCAATTTGACACACTCATGGGTACCACCCTGTCACATGTATGACAGCTTTAATTTATTGAATAGCAGCTATCAATGTTTCAATATTTTATCATTTATATATTTTTCCATCAAAGAGAAAAACAGATCTTTGCTTAAGTGAAAAATTTAAATTAGAATGATTAAACATTTTCTAGAAGAAGATAACAATTTTAAAGACTTTCTACTGTTGAAACTTAGACATTATTTTCTGTTTACCCATCCAAATGTGAACAGATGAAGGTAATAGCTCTGAAATAGAGGCCTGTTTACTTGACTTTGTTCTCTCAGGAACAATAGTCCCTGTTACAAAACAATCCTGCTGCACAGAAATAATTTAATATAATACAGTATAATTGGAAGCCTCTGTTCACCTGAGATACTGGTCAGCAGCAAAAGAATATAAACACAGAATGATACAAGCCTTTCATTGCTGAAGGGCAATTATGACAGTGCAGGGATAAGAACTGAATTGAAAGAGATACCTCTTTCAACCATCTTCTCCAAAATTAATTCCTATAATGGCTTTGTCCAGTAACACAGGAAAATTAAGTAAACAGATGATCGTAGCAATAATGAGTGGATGACTCACAGACGTTTCCAAATGTCTTCTGTGCTGTACCTGAATAGTTACTTACAAATGGTCGAAGCCGGTATCATGTTGCTTCCTTGCCCGTGGCGGGGGGTAGGAACTAGATAATTTTATAAGGTCCCTTGCAACCCAAACCATTCTGTGATTCTATGATATGATATGATGTGCCCCAAAGAAGCTGAAGGAACTGAAGATGCTTAACAGAGATCAGGGGTACTGACTTCGCTCTGGTCACAGGACATCCACGATTACACAGGAGGCCTCATCTGTACACTGAAGATCAGTATCAGTCAGCTTTCCTTTCTACAGTGTATTATCATCTATTTGAAGTTATTGGCAGAATAAAATGCTACATGCTACAAAACAGTTATTTTTGTTGGCCTTGTTTCTGAACCAAATTATGCTCAGTACCAAGTAAATTCCAAAATCCGCATATTTTGGAATCCAACAGAATTCATGACGCAAAAAGAGCAGGATATGAATTCTGGTTACAGTAACACTGGGAAGCTTTTTTCCCCCCATCCATAGTGACCCCACCCTCCCAACCCTAAAAAGAATGCCTGATAGACACACTTCACAGTAGCTTTGCAGTTTCCAAAGACAAGGTTTGCGCTGGTTCTAAGCAAGCTGGCACTAAGTGTCCTCTGCTATTGTATTTGGAGTGAGAAGTGTACCAAGGTATAGGACAAGAGTGAGCTTATGGCCCCGTTCTTAACGGCTGTTAACTCCAGCACAGTGCTCCGAACCTCATGGTTGAGATTTTTGACACCTGTCCCAGAAGTTTGTTGTGTTTGTTTTTTTTTCTACATCTTGCAGAAATTCACACACAAAAGACATTTGTCAAAAGCTAATTGACAGAAGCCAAGTTGGGTGAAATTGTATTTGCCGAGAATAAATGTATTGCTAATAATAGGCAGGTCCGAATAAGGAAATATTTCTCTCTGATGTAATCACTTCTGCCTGGATATACTAAAAGGCAAAACTAAGAAATACACTCCAGACCACTAACTGTCTAGTATCTTGGATAAATAAAAAGAAAACAATGGGTGGCTTATAGCATATTACTTTGTGCTCAAACTAGCTATATAAGATTACACACAGGTAATGGCTACTGACAGTATTCTCAGGTGGGTGCTTTTATCACAGTTTTGATTCTCAGTTTCTGCTTCTGATATGTAGAAGATATCGCTGGATTCAGTTTTATAATTCTGTGATTTTAGTACTGTATGTAGAAATTAAGAAAAAAATGAGTTAAAGCATACTCGAAACTCTTCAGAGGTACTGTAACGGCAACTCAGTTTTATCTTAAAGTTCATGTTAAAAAGAGCTAGTTATAGCACACAAGCATTCCAAACTGCATGTATATTTTTTTAATATTCCTTTTACAGTATCACTAGCAATTACTGCAATTACTTCAGGATGAAGGATACTTACACACTGAAGACAGAACTAAGAAAAACACGTTGGTAATTAGGTGGGGGCAAGAGCTCAACCTCAACAAGACTGTAGAAAGACAGTCCAATGGAAGAGTTATGGTCAGAAAAGGGTGAGAGACTCAGAAAAGTCCAGAATGTGAAAGGATGTTTTTTCACTGAGAAACGGACATTATAGGCCTTCACTAAAATTTCTGTTGCCTATCTCGAAGTGCCTAAAAGGCACATGGGGACTGATTGTTCATAGTCCCTCCAGGTAAAAGAAGTAATGTGAAATCAGAAGGCTGATCCAAAACAAATCCAAGGAGATAGCTCCTTATGTAAGGGCAGCAAAACCCTACAGCTCCTTTCACTGGATGTCACAAGTTCAAATGAGTTCAAGGCAGACTGGACAAATTAATGAAAGAGAAAATCACTGAGAGGTCAGTAACATACTAAAATGAGCGTTAAGCATTCTCTGCCTGTCACGTAAGTGGCTAGCTACTGGGTGAGAAAAAAACTCTGGTCTGATCTACAATTGTTTCTATGCTTGCCACCATTTTCATTAGTGACCTAAATCATTATAAAGGATTGATTTAGACATCCTAAACACCTCTGAACTCGCTTATTTACAAATATATTATTAAGCTACTATTTAATTGTTGTTCACAAAAAAAAAAAATATATATAAGTAAAAAAAATTCTCAAAAGATAGAAAGTTGTAATTATTCAACACACACACACAAAAATGTTAAAAAAAAAAATACAGAAAACCACAAAAAGAACGGTATTTTAGCTATCAGTGTAGCTGCACAGAAAGACATCTAGATTTCTTTTCCTTACCACACTCTTGTGAATAGCAGCAGAGTGTTCTGGTAAGCATCCTGTAGTGGCAAACGCTGTGCTTGTTGGACTATAGAAGGCCACAGGCTTTGAGCTGACCTGGCAGCTCAGGGTCTCGGGATTGTCAAGAGCTTGTTTTGGCTTGAGCTAGTTTTAGCTTTTTTCATATTAAGTGGACAGCAGGCAAGTGACTACTTCCTCCCAGGCAGAGCTTAGGTCTGGCAGTGCTGTAGGTGGGAAAGGCCTGACACAGCTAGGTCAGCCATTTGTAATGAAAACCAGCCCTTTGGGTGCCCTGAGGCCGGGGAAGCTGCAGTGCTATGGTCAGCCTTTAAGTAGGAGCCGCTGAGAAGGAAGCAGACTGTGATAAAGAAAGGCACACAAAATAATTTAAAGGTGGACCTAAGACAGAAGAGGAACAGACTTTCATCGTGATCATAACATTACTCCTGGTGAGGACCTTGAAAAGCTGACAACACACTGCAAAACACAATTTTTGAAGAAGACAAACTGTCAACGGTACGATTCAGAAGGATGTGGCAATGAAGAATGATTTTAAGAGAATGATACAAAATGATCTCACTCGGTGTTCTCACTAGCTGAGAACCATGAAGTCATTTTACTGTAATACACAGAATATACTCTGCTTTAATTGCTGAGCTATTCATTTTACTCCCTCAGTGGCATTTACTGAAATGCCATCAATTTAAATTAGTTTTCATAAACTACAGTCTGGGACTTTGGAACAGCATCCTCTCCCCAGTATTATCTTATCTTATCAATAAATATCAAATTAATTAAGTGACATCTGTTAAACAAATAGAAAATGTAAAGTAAGCATACTCTTTGTTCTGAGGCAGATGGTACTATTATAAAAACATAAGCAGTACCTGCTTCTATTAACATTTGCAAATATATATGAACCTGATAAAGAAAGTGACCTGCTTGCCGAAATCATCCATCCAATCATGGTGCTGTATAAAATGAGCAGTTTACAAGAGGTATCTGTTAAATGCCTTCATTCTGGGGAAAAAACATCCTTCTTCTCCTTCTCCTCAATAAATAAATACATAAATAAATAAATAAATAAATAAATAAGCAGAAACGCTTTTTCCCCTTCTTTCTTAATTTGAGCAAAATTAAAACAAAGCAAAACAAAACAAAACAAAAACAAAAACACAAAAGCCAGCTAGTCATGCCCTTCATCCTTCATGAAACACCAAGATCAATGGTAATTGCTGTAAAAACTTTAGCTTGCTGAACTTGAATCAGACCATACCACTTTCTTTTCTATTTTACTATTGCCCCTTGGACTTAAAAAGCAAAGAAATTTGGTTCTTGCTAGTTTTTCTTATTCCTTACATGCTTAATATTACAACGAATTCCATCTTTATAGGCCCACAGTAGTGAAACAGAAGACAACTGGTCTGATCTAGAGCAAGAGTCTGCAAAACACTGAGAAGGGCACAGAATACCACTCAGCCTTTACTTGTGACAAGAAGAATGACTTTAACATCCCTATGCCACCCTCCTCACAAATTTCTTTCTACAGGGGACATTAATCACTGTGTGTCACTGATGTGGTAGTAGTCAGCCCTCTTGGTTGTTATATTGCTGCAGTGCAGCTTCACCCAGAGCTGCCACCTGAGCTCAACCCTGAGACCGCTCTCAGTATCACTTGCCAACATGATGACAGATGATTGAGGCCTATCCATTTGGCTGCAATGCCTCTGTTTTCAGGCTGGGTTAGCCACTTTTAGTGATTCAATAAACATAAAGGAGAAATTCCCTAACACTTTCATCCAATTTATATATTTATTTATTTATTATTTTTCTGTTTGATTTGGTGACACTTAGAAGAGCTACCAGAAGACTTCTCATTAATTATTTGCTGTGATTATTTCTTACAGCACTTGGTACACAACATTTCATTTTTGTGTTTACTGAAACTACATCTCCAGAAGTATTTGTATGACTCCATTTCTTCCACTGGCTCATAAAAGAAATATGACACCATGATCATCTTTTTTGAGAAACTGAAGAAAAACAGATACCAAATGACTTACTACAGCTACATAAGAAAATCATGGCACTGTCTGCAATAAGAACTGAATTTAACTAATTCCAAATTAATGTCTTTATTTCCTATATCAATTACCCAAATTAAACAAGGAAAGAAGAGATCTCAAACCTTATGTCCTATAACTTTGATTTACACATGGACAGGGAGGCCGAAAGCACCACAGGTGGAGACAGTGCATTTACAGAAAATAATTAGGATATTTTAAAGTGAAGTAGACTATTGTTATAAATTCAAACCTAGTTTACACAGAAGACAAAAATAAGAAGAATGGGAAATTTAGAAAAATCTTATCTGTAAAGAAAACATTCTTCCATGTAAGAAGTAAATTCAAGAATGAAAACAAAGGAACTTCAATTACAACTAAAATTCACTCTCAGCCTCCTTTCTTCAGTTTAAGATAACATAGTTTACATTCTAATGTATTTTATTGTTTGCTGCCACTATCACCACTGATATCAGACAGAGCAATTCAGAGCTTGCAAAACTAATTTTTCTTACTGTTTCCACTGAAATAAACTGCATTTTATATGGATGTTCAGAAACATTTCAGTGCCACAGTTAACAGGATTTTAATCGCCACCTAGAAAAGTACTTAAAGAATTTTGAGCGGTTCACAGTAACTTTACAGAAGGATTACTTTCATATTGCTCATCTGGGAACTGCTTAATCAGGATGCACACTGCTAACTTAATGCAATACTTCAGCATCTAGATTATCCTAGTGTAAGGGCTCACGTGAAACAAACATTTCTCACAGAAATGTGACTTTTTCAAGTAACCCCTGCTGGTGACCATTGATGAGATCTGGAGGTTGCCCTCTGAAGCAGAAAGGGGAAATTGGCTTAACCTGTAGGAAATAAATGGATCACTTGGCAGAAACAAAGAAAATCACTACCATTTGAAAAAAATGCCAAGAAGAGTTAAACTTTCATGATGTGTTGAAAAAATAAGTTTTCTAAACTGAGAGTAATTATTTCCTTTGAAAACAAAAAGCCACAGCACTTAAAGTAGAAAGGATTGTTATTCTGTGTTCACACGTGCATAACTTACTATTCAAGTCTATCCAAAGATGCCCATCTACAAGAAGGGCCGGAGGGCAGACCCGGGGAACTACAGGCCTGTCAGTTTGACCTCAGTACCAGGGAAGCTCATGGAGCAGATCCTCTTGAGAGTCATCATGTGGCACTTGCAGGGCAAGCAGGCGATCAGGCCCAGCCAGCATGGGTTTATGGAAGGCAGGTCCTGCTTGACGAACCTGATCTCCTTCTATGACAAAGTGACACGCTGGGTGGACGAGGGAAAGGCTGTGGATGTGCTCTACCTTGACTTCAGCAAGGCTTTTGACACTGTCTCCCACAGCATTCTCCTCAAGAAACTGGCTGCTCTTGACTTGGACCGGCGCACGCTTCATTGGGTTAAAAACTGGCTGGATAGCCGGGCCCAAAGAGTTGTGGTAAATGGAGTCAAGTCCAGTTGGAGGCCAGTCACTAGTGGCGTTCCCCAGGGCTCGGTGCTGGGGCCGGTCCTCTTTAATATCTTCATCAATGATCTGGATGAGGGCATTGAGTGCACCCTCAGTAAGTTTGCAGATGACACCAAGCTATGTGCATGTGTTGATCTGCTCGAGGGTAGGAAGGCTCTGCAGGAGGATCTGGATAGGCTGCACCGATGGGCTGAGGCCAACTGTATGAAGTTCAACAAGGCCAAGTGCTGGGTCCTACACCTGGGGCACAACAACCCCAAGCAGAGCTACAGGCTGGGAGATGAGTGGTTGGAGAGCTGCCTGGCAGAGTATTGGTTGATAGTTGGCTGAATATGAGCCAGCAGTGTGCTCAGGTGGCCAAGAAGGCCAACGGCATCCTGGCTTGTATCAGAAACAGTGTGACCAGCAGGGCTAGGAAGGTGATCGTCCCCCTGTACTCGGCTCTGGTGAGGCTGCACCTCGAGTACTGTGTTCAGTTTTGGGCCCCTCACTACAAGAAGGACATGGAGGTGCTCAAGAGAGTCCAGAGAAGGGCAACGAAGCTGGTGAGGGATTATGAGGAGCGGCTGAAGGAGCTGGGCTTGTTCAGCCTGGAGAAGAGAAGGCTCAGGGGTGACCTTATTGTACTCTGCAGGTACCTTACCTTAAAGGAGGCTGCAGTGAGGTGGGGGTTGGTCTATTCTCCTACGTGCCTGGTGACGAATGAGGGGGAATGGGCTAAAGTTGCACCAGGGGAAATTTAGGTTAGACGTTAGGAAGAACTTCTTTACTGAAAGGGTTGTTAGGCACTGGAACAGGCTGCCCAGGGAGGTGGTGGAGTCACCGTCCCTGGAAGTCTTTAAAAGACGTTTAGATGTAGAGCTTAGGGATATGGTTTAGTGGGGACTGTTAGTGTTAGGTCAGAGGTTGGACTCGATGATCTTGAGGTCTCTTCCAACCTAGAAATTCCGTGATTCTGTGATTCTGTGAAAGGAGCCTTAAAAACAACAATCCAAGAAGAGGAAGTGCTGTTGTTATCTTCCTCCCTCTCCATTGCATTCCAGGCTGGAATGGCATTCCAGTCTTTACTTCCTCTCATTGTGCATGATGACAGCTGAGCAAGAAAGCTTCAAATGGTAGAAAGAATGAAAAATATAGACATTTTAAAATCAAACACAGGTCATACAAGACTGGCCCATCAACAAGAAGTGAACTGTAAGCTATATAGAGAAAGAAAAGTAGATACAGTAGCTGATATTTTATTAAGTTAGCTTCTAGTAATTTTATCATCCATGACCAACTTAAGTTTCCATATTAAGTGTTTTAGTGTTTTCAGTACACCTTAGCACACTGTTTTGCAAAAATAAATACACCTCTCTACTTGCAAACTTCACCTGTTGGCACTCAGGAAACACAGCACTTCTCACCAATTCAGAGGCCCAGCAACTACAGATCATACCAGGTAGAGAACCAAATCCTGATCCTGTCACCCTTGCTCTCTTCCTGACAGAATAAGAACTTGTGAGTATTGCTTTCTCCGATGTGTAATAAACTCTGAATGGTAACTTCCCCGTTTTAATTGTTCTTCAGAAAGATGCTATAATCACAGGAACTCACAGCTTGTGAAGGGGAGTGACAAATCAAAGTCCCTTAAATTTATCACTATAGTCCCTTCTGTGCTGCTTAAACATGGGAAAACAAAGTTATTCACTGTGAGCAGGTCTGGAAGAATACATCTGATACTTTGACCCTACCTGATGCTGAATCAAATAAAAAAGTTAGAAAAACTTCCTTGAAGTAAATACTACTACCACAGATATAAAGCAAGTCTTAGCTCAATTTAGGAACACAAAGCTTCAGAAATTACAAGAGCCTAATTCTGAAATTGCGATCAAAGAAATTTATTTTGATAGTTTACATTTGGAGAACTTGAATTAGAGATGAAAAAAAGTGTATCTGCATTTTATTAAGGGACAGGCACAAAACAAGTATTTGCACATGGCTGCAGCATGAAGTGATACATATGGGAAACATGGATAACAGCCACTAGGTCTGTAAATAAAGAGAAAAGCTAAGCGGTAATATTTAAACATATATAAGAAAGGATTTTCCAGTACATCTGTGAAGGACAGGACATGACCAGAGCTCAGCGTGCTACTGCTGACATGCACCCACACTCATGGTCCCATGGTAGTTCTGCTGTAGCAAAAATAGGCACGTAGTTTTATTCACTTCACAACAGGCTGGAACATTTTAAGCCCCTGTCTTTGGCAATGCTGCACATGTTCCAGTCCTAAGATCATGCACACTATTATTTGGCATAATTGCTAATATTTATTTTTTTCCCCTATTTGTGAAAATTGTTCTCAACTCTGTTAATTTATAGGCTTTCAGTAGCTGTTAACATCAGAACACCCAAAGCTATTTGCTGCTTTGCTTTTCAGTCAGTATACTATTTCATTGCCTGCTTGTAAGTTTATTAATCTGCAAAAGAAAAGCAAGAGGATAAGTCCATGATAAGAAATCCATGCAAGTAGAGGTTTAAGCAGAGAACCGTATGTGAATATAGGAGGACTTGTATTGTACTGTTCCCGTGGTGTTATTATATGGTTATTGCACCCGTCCCTGCCTCAGTCTGTTCAACTAACACTGACCAGGTGCTTGCTCCAACTCTGCATATTCAATGTACATCTTGAGCTATATTCTGAATTCCAGCAAGCTCGAAGACCTGCTCTGATCTAACATTGGACCCAAGTGGCACACAGCCTTGCTCCTCATTGGTGACAGACCTACTATCAACAGCAACCACTTCTTTCCCTGAGGGCTGCAGCAGGGGTTGCAGTCTGACTTGCACAGTCTGATCTAATTCTGGAGTCCTTTCCTTACCAACTGTGCTACACAGTCACTGCATATCCTAGAGAAAAACAGAACTGCAATTTCTAAACTACCTTTCCCCTACAGTTTGCAAGGTAAAAGCAGTTTCCAAAATGCTTAATACTTACTAAAAGACACTATGTGAAAACATAATAAATAAAATTTAAAGAATCATTGACAACCTGCTACTCTTTTGATACAGGCCTACATTTATTATACAATAAGCATCAGCAACATCTGATTAACAACATCTTCACCCAAGGACATAGCAAAAAACAAGTTAGTTTTCTTTTGCTTGCCCCACTAAATAGGGCAGATGTCAATTCCTTCAATAAGTACAACCTGTACACCCAGATTTCATCTAAACATATAAAGTTATGGATGTGCATGCATAGTTTAGGCATTTAATGTATACCTTGCACAGGTTCATGCATGCAAGAATTTAAATTTCAATGTTGAATTCCTTAGTAAACTAATTTTGGCTCTCTGCCTTCTGCAGATTTGGCAGAAGTGAAGCCTGTATCACTACTCTACAATTCTTATGGAACTTCAGAAAAACATTCTTCTAGCACAAAAGCCCTCCTGCCTGCTCCAAAACACCTTGTGTAAATGAACCCAAACCTGCTTAATATTCTGTATATATGAAAAAGCAATAGCACATTTCTGAAACAGCGCCCTCCCCCTCCCTTTTTTAATCTTTGAATTTAATTACCCAAAAGGGATTTTTTCTTTTGTCTCATAAATGACTATAAACAGAAAAACTTGATCGCCTGTGAACATATTCTTACTTAGCTGGTGTCTTCTTCTCAAAAGTATATTACTTGGCACAAAAATCCTCTTTACATGTCATAACTGGTTTAGCTTGCAATTATTTAAAACAAGACCCTTCTATAAGCCTATTTCCTAAACCATTCAAGTAGATCATTTTACAGAAATTAACTCCAAATTGAAAAATCAAAAAAGGCCAGATTTTCATGACTACCTTCCTATATTCAGGTACCTGATTGCATCAGACACACTGTTATAAGAACAGCTTGTCTTTCATCACTGCTTCCCTCAGTCACAAACCTGGCTGATGAACTACCATGATTTGGTATCTCAGACTCCTCTTGCATTCAAGATCAGCTTTTGATCATAGGCTTTTGGCACTGCAACTGAACTGTGTCCTAGTTCTCTTTCCCTTTTATTTTGAAAGAGGTTATTAGGTCTGTCTCTTAAGACCATGAGATAAATAATAGCTGTTGAGTTTATTGTATTTGAAGGTCATTTTTCACTCCACTTTCAGCAATGTCTATTCACAACTTGACCAACATCAGTTGTGTAGAAACTGTTAATTCTTTATGGGAAAATAATGGAATCACTAGACAGAGGAACACCAATGTGAAATACATTGCCATTAAGTCCTTTCCCCACTTTCAAAATTCACAGTCTGCTGTGAGAGGTTTGTTAGAATGATGTATGTATTTAATTTAATCCAAATGGGAAATACAATACGTTCCAAAATTTTAAGCATGGCATAGCCATTATTGCCACATATTAGTTGTGATTCACAATATGACCCCACACTTTCCCAATAATACAGGAATTTCTATTTCTCTGCAGTTTATTACTTTTTCTCTTCCATCTTAATTCACACATAGCCACGTATATCTTCACTATACAACAGGAAGAACAGGACACCTTGTTCTCTGTCCTCTTGCCAGCCCTCTATAACGAATGCTTTCAGACAGGCCAGAATTAGAGATCAATGCAGGAAATAAAGTTCTATTACTGCTGTAAAACTTTACCCCTCAAGTCCCTGAGTTGCTGGATAGGACATGTAACAAGAAATTTATGAGTAACATTGATGTACTTTTATAATTAAGCTTGGCAAAGACAATCCATAAAGCTCCCAAGTATGCCATAACTATATAAATATCCTAATGGTTCTCTTCTGCAGATAACCATCCCAACTATCTCAGAGGTAAGTACCTAAATATAAGTAAAATTGTAAACACGAGTTCAACAACTTTTTCAGAACTGCTTAGTTCTAACTGCTAGTAACCCTCATTAGTAATGAATTGCATTTAATATCTGATCTTTATTAGCCAGGGTTCAATTTCAAGATATTTTTTGTTACATTTTGCTCCACAGAGCGAAGTCACTATAGACATAGTTGTACCATCACTTTGCAGTATTCATTTTCAGGAGTTAAATTCAGAGCTCTAGGAATCTCACTGCAGGACACTGGCATTTTTCATTACTTGTTACCCCAGCAGTGAGCAAATGTTCATTATCCAATATAATTCCACTGATGTATAATTTCTATTCACTTCCTCTACTCTAGAGAGCAGCTCACTCTATTTTAAGTATCAGTCCCAGTCTTCACCTCTAGATAAAAGGCATGCCATTTGGTGAAATTAATGTATCTGATACATACTAATCAATTTAAGAAAATATTCTTACAAAATTGCACTGCTAAGGGCAATATATCCATTTCTTGGCACATGGCCAGTTATTGCTATGCAGGTCAAGCACAGAATACATTAAGAAAGTTAAAGCAAATGCAATTCTGGTACTATCCGATACTCTTATTCTAACTCTGCAATTCACACAGCTATTGACAAAAATAAAAAGGAACCACTTCAATCTAACCAGAGAATAAACTAAATAATCATAGTTTATTCCCAATTTAGTCCTCAAAAGCCTCTTATATCATTTAAGATTCAGATCCGGTCCAGCAGATGAAATTGGATTGCAAGACATACTTGAAGATGAAAATTGCTGTATTGTGCAAGTTGTACTACAGAAATCCAATGGAGTACTTAAAGAAGCCAGTTCTATAGTAGAAAAATATATTTTAAAGGATTAGTCTTATCTCCTGCCAATCCAGGATTGCTGGACTGATGCTGGTGTTATAAATGACTGAGTCCCAAATAGGGTTACAATCAAAGTTTACAATTGATTAAAGGAATAGAGGAAAGCAAACAGCGCTGGGTGCGCCAGGAGTCTCTGCTCCACCAAGACGCACACCAGTTACATCAGGTGGCTGGTTTTTACGCTCCTAGGCTAATACATATTCATCACCACTTTTGGAAAAGGCAAGGTTATTATAATTAGTTTCCTGGGACCCGAACCATCCCACGGATGCATGCGTATCAGCCTCCGGTGGTCCCTCCGGGGGTCGCTTGTACTGAAGGCTCGTAGTCTTCCTCCCAGGCTTTGTCCTCCAGTCATTCTTCAGCTTCCCCCCTGCTCCTTATTTAGTAGTCTCTGGGCCAGATGTCAGAAAGTTGTCTCATGCAACCAATAGTCTGCAGTTATCTCAAAAAACTCCCCCCTATTCTCTTATCTCCCAGACCCGAGTCTCAAGGTTTACCCTTATCTCCCAGACCCGAGTCTCAAGGTTTACCCTTCAAACCCCCTATCGACACAAACTACTAGACTATTCTTTTGCAAGATACAAGAACTATATACACTAACCATTCTGTTTCTCTTGGACTTGTGGTTATTTATACAAGGGAATGTAAGACAGAAGGTCACGTTTCATTATGAGGCCCTAGCATTGTTCCATATTGACACGAATCAGATGAACATATTTCACACTGGTGACCATTTTGTCACATGTCACTGTGAACACACGCAATGGGGCACTTCTCATTATTTCTGAGAAATGCTCACAGTGGCTTGGGAAGGCTCTTTATTGGGGCTATAACGGCCCTACCTCTAGGCATAGGACATCAGTTGAGAGGCCGACTCCCATTAACGATACAACACTGCTTCCAACATGCTGGCTAGCTTGGTTCTGTTCTAGCTCTGCCATTCCTGTATAGTGTTGAGCTGTTGTGCATGAATATTTCTAAAAATACTTTAACAACTTTATTCAAGGTCCCCAGTGTCTTCTTTTGGATCTTATCAAGGTTGCCCACATTACAACAGAATAAAGACAGGTAACTTAAACTTTCTGTTTTGTTTTTTTTTTGTTTGTTTGTTTGTTTGTTTTTTTGGGGGGGGGACACTGGAATATATGCTCCATTAGAAAGATGATCTAATTATCACACTGCTTTCCACATACTTCTATTTTATTTTCTCTTGTCTCCGTAACTGCACATTTACATTAATATATCAGGCCCTTAATCATTGTGGCCCTCCTCTGGATGCACTATAGAAGATCCCTATGAAATGAAGATAAAGTACTGCACTTAGTCACCCACCTACATCATGCTTTAGTGAAATCTAGGGACTAACAGTTGGATACCTTTAAAGATAGAGCTTTGCACTTCTAGTCTCCTACACAGAAACTAAGACACAGCAACAACAAAGATGCTTCTGTGAGTGACTTAGCAGCCACTAGTACCTCTCACCCTTAAACTGAAATTAAATAGCAAGATAAATTGGGGATTTAAATTCAATCTGTGCCTTGGAACCATTTTAATTAAATAAATAACACTATATTTCCTCTACACACAGCAGGAAAATAACTGATTCTCACCTAGATCCAAAACCATCATTAAAATTCTTCTCAAGGAGGTCAATGCCTGATCAATATTCCCCACCAGCTTTTTCTTGGCTGGTACATTAGCCTTGGTAGCATATTCGTCTTCAAGCAAAGGATTCCTGAGTTGGCCATTCATAATTTAAAATTGTCATTCTCACACTGATCATTCCAGGGTACATACAAATACACAAGGTATATTGCACAAACTGGGATTAGTGAAGACTATTTTTTTTTTCCTCCTAGGAAAGTGGCTTCACAGAATGCAGATGTCATCACTCTGTAGGTAAATACAAGTCAAAGAATAAATCACACAAGTAATGCTAGTCTAGCTTTGGTCACAAACATGTAAGAGGAAAACATTTATTTACACGTGCAAAAGCGCAAAAAACACCATTCAAACCGCTTTGGAAGCACACAAATGGATCAATAAGTTGTACCAAACTTAGAATATTTTAATATTAGAATATTTCTGAATTCTGAGCTATGTTCTAAAACAAACAAACAAAAAAACTAACCACCACCACCAACAAAAAAAAGCAACACTAAAAAACAGTACTGGTGGAAACAAATCAAGTTCTAACAACATATTTGTCTTTGGCTCTACTAATGATCCACTATTTACAGAAGGGATGGTAAGGTCAATTAGCAAACTATCAGAAGTACAGAAATTGGATCCTGCTGTATTAACAACCTGGATGGGGGACCTTGAACTCTGTTTATGTATGCCCTTGTTACCCAGAAACTTCAGATACGCATTTTTGTTGAGCCCAAAAGATAATGTACAGAACAAAAAATAATAAAATTAGAGAAAGCAAAAGTCAAGGTATCTAAGGAAACAGCAGAATGGACAGGGTTTGTGTCAGGATGCAATTCAAATAGTTATTCTTCTATTCCAGTGCTTTTAAGAGTCATTCTGAGTAGCCCTACCAACAACACCCTATGAGTTGGTTGGCTCTATGAGTTGTGAACAGATTTAAACCTCTCCTCAGAGACATAAGGAACCACCCACTGAGGGACTATTGGTGACTTTGAAGAACATGCTATTCCAAGATAGATCTTTACTTTCTGGAACTCCCTAACATAAGTTTCCAGAGTTCTGGCACGCTGCTGCAAAGCCACTTCTACACAGAACAACACAGAAGGCAAAGAAGGGCTCCAAACTCAGGGTCCTGTGTGAAAAGTAACCAAACATGTTTGTGCAAATTTACACCAAACTTCCTGTTCTTTGCCAGACTTTGAGCTGGGGGGGGGGGGACTTTGCACCTTTCGTTTGAATCAACTGCATGGATAAACACTAGATCTCATCTATAGATGTTTCTTTTGAAGTACTGCTTTAGTTTTGCATGCTTTATAATTCCTGTTAATTATATGCTTATATAGCTCTACTTCTGTTATATTAAAAGTATAACTACCACAGAGCATGCATGCACAAAATTAGAGGTGAGAAAAATTAGAATTGGAAAAAAATATATCAGAGAAACTTCATCCTACAATATATTTGGCTTGCTACTCATAAAAATAGTAGCCTGCACAGACAGCTTTCCATTCATCCACAAGAGCTGCAGGTTTCCTGTCTGCATGTTTGCATATATAAACAAATAAAATCAGAGATAGGACCCGTTACACATTCAGACTTTTTAATGGGGTCTTATTGAATAAAGAAATGCAAGAAGGTTGAGGGAAGTGATTGTGCTGCTCTACTCAGCTCACCTCGAGCACTGCATATGGTTTTGGGTACCACAATGCAAGAAGGACATACGACTATTAGAACATTTCCAGAGAAGGGCTACAAAGCTGGTGAAAGGCCTGGAGGGGAAGACATGAGTAGCAGCTGAGACTCCTTCTTTTTTTCAGCCCAGAGCAGAGTAGGCTGAGGGGAGGCCTCTTGGCAGCCTGTAGCTCCCTCACAAGGGGAGCGGAGGGGCAGGCACTGAGCTCTGCTCTCTGGGGACAGCGACAGGACCTGAGGGCACAGCATGCTGGGGGTTAGGGAAAGGTTCAGCACCCAGAGGGTGGTTGTGCACTGGGACAGGATCCGCAGGACAGTAGTCATGACGTTGAGCCTGCTGTAGCTCCAGAAGCATTTGGACAATGCTCTCAGACATACGATATATTTTTGGGTGGTCCTATGTGGAGCCAGGAGTTGGACTTGATGGCCCTTGTGGGTCCCTTCCAACTCAGAATCACAGAATATTCTAAGTGCAACTGCAAGTTCCTACTTTGTAGAAATTTCACTTTTTCCACTGATATCTACAGAATGCTCCTTGCTCAAATTAGCAATGTTGAATTTTATTACTGTGGAGTAAAGAAATTCTACAATGTGTGCGCACAATTTAAACAGTCAGAGACTATGTGTGCAAGTCAGCCATTGAGATATAAATGATATGTGGTCAATACACATAACAATAGATAAAAGCCATTTTAGATAGTATATGACTCTTACAGAAAGAAAAAATCCTTTACCTGAAAGCTAAGCTTTTTTGTGGCATGTGCATAGCCCATGCCAGGCATCAGAAATACACAAAATATTTTAACCTTGGCAAGCCCAAGTGAAGCAGTATTTATGATCTATTTTATCATATGTATGCCAGCAACAGCAAACCTTTCTCCTTTAATGTTACAGGAAAACATTTCCTGGAACACCAGTTGAGATATGAAGAGCTATTCTTTACTTACAACTTAAGAAACGAGAAAGAAAAAGTTAAGGGAAAATAATTTGAAGGGGGTAGAAGAATGTGCAATCACAGTTGAAGAGCAAAGCCTTTAAGCAACACCTTAAAGTTCCAAGTAATCCTACTGATTTAAAAAGGACTACAGGACTTGCTGTACTGGAGAATGAAGGGAAGAGGACTTATGGGACTTAATGACTACAGCTGGATGGCTTGAAATGATAGAAAACATCAGTAAATCTTAAAAGTGTATGCACAGTTAAATCCTATGTTTTAAGAAAAAAACGCAGTAACTGCAGTAAACAGGGAGCTTCAAGATGAGCATCACTGTAAATCATGAAGGAAAAAAACATAGGAAGTGTTATCAGTTGATTGCAATTAATAAGTTTCATTCTAATGAGGCTGGGTATCCATTCTGTAGGATTAGACAAGAAAGTACGTCCCATTTTAAGAAGTTAATAAATACTATAAGCATACTGGGCCACATCCTACTGATTAGAATGACAACAGGAATGCAAATGACTATTCTTGTAATGAACTTGCACAAATCCTTTAGATAGATCTAGATGACCACACATTCTAAAACGAGCTTTAGATCCCTGAGGGACCGATACACATCAGCTGCATCAGGATCCTGTGAAGCACTTCTAGGTTATGTAGAATAAGGGAAAGTGCAAAGCACCCAAAAAACTGACTGCCAAAATTCCAAGATACCCGATGGGGATTTTGGCTCATTAAATACATTGACACAGCAAGGTTAGAAGGCTACCTAGCAGTCCCTGAAAACAATCGAAAGAAATATGATAAAGCCTTTTATGCTGTGAAGTACAAAAAGAAATGTGCAAGAAAATCTTTACACAATTTGATCTGTAATAAAGTCAGAAATACTACTCGCCTTATTCTTAACATAACTCAAGAATAAATGTTATCCCATAGATAAAACGTTGAACATATGTAACGCATCTAAAGACAATTTGGGTAAGTACTGCCAAAAGATGAAATAATAAGCAGTCTAACCAGAGGAGATTTATACTAGATCCACCCTCCACCCCCCAAAAATTACTGAAATAGCATTAGAGACCAGTGAAGATTCTGAAAATGCTATGGGCTAAACTTCCCCATGCTTTCATTGATGATCACTGCACAACAAGCACTCTTTCATATGTGTAGCCACAAAACATAAATCAGTGACATCTTTCTTTTCCGTGGTATTTAGCCTGTTGAAAGGCAGCCAGCACAATAAAAGAATAACTTCCATTATCAATACTGTGCCTGCCTCTGCACAGTACCAAAGGGATTCAAAGGCACGGCATTTCAGACCTGCCCCCTCTAAGGGTACAACATACCTACCTATAAGCAATTAAGAACACTTGCATTGCCTAAGGGAAATCAGGTAACATTCTTTTGTCCTGTTCCTCTGATGACATAATAGTATAGTTACCGATAAAGATATGGTTTCATCCATTGTGTTTTGTCCTTAACACTGCTCTGTCTTACAACTCCTTATTTTGATTTCATAGAGACCCAATCTGGCATATCTGGCCCAGCTTCAAAGCACAGTGCTTGTTCATTAAGAAGGGGGGAAAAAGAAAAAGCCAAAAACACTAGAGAGAGCTCTAAAAAATATCTGGTGCTCTAGTTTAATCTTTTAACCAATATATTTTTTTGATATAATACTGTTGTCCAAGTATGTTTCCACTTAAGAGTTCATAGTGTTAAAAGATTAAGACTCACATTGTAATTGTTGTAGTTTCTGTTCATTTTCCTCTGAAACGTAAAAAGAGCCAAAGGTTTGTCTTTTTTCCCCACTACTCCTCACCACAGCTTGTATTTGCCCAGATACATTCTAATACCAAAAAAACTTTTTAAAATGAGAGAAATCAAATATCACAAACACTGAATTAAGTTTTAAAAAACAAACTATTTAATCAAAGGAATCTCTTTGTGTTTATGTGAATTTCTTTTGTAAACTCATAAGAAAATAAATTGTGTGAAGATTGACCATTATTAAATTGACTAGGGGATTAGAATGCTTTGAGTTGAAACAAACAAACAATGCCCCCCCCAAAAACAAAACAAAACAAAAACAACCTGCAAGAATAAACAGGGATTTGTTTATTCCAATTGAAAGCCCTGGGTAAGTTAAGCATCTTCTTTCTAACCCTACACTCACATTTTGTTCATGTTTTAAGAATTTCCACTGACCAACCAAATCAACGGAGATGCCAAAGCTAACTAAGGAGCAACCAGCCACAACACTAAAACATGTAAATCCACTCACTAATGCACTGAGCATCTTGTTCCTTATCCCACAAAGTATTTTAGTATCTTGTGCTCAGCTTTGAACAGGTAAGAAATTGCATTCAATTTATCAGGAGCCTTCACTGTCCTGAGAACTGAAGGCAACCCACAGAACTATAGAATTGCTAAGTCATATTTAATTCTGTTAACTACCACTTGCTCTCCATTGAGCTTTAATGTCTGATCGTACCCATCACAGTGAAACCGCACATCTACTAGATTAACTACAGCAAGTATCTTTGTTGGAACAATTTGGATTAAGATTTGTTATTTGTTCACATTTTTGATTTACTGATGAGCCTTTGTTTTCATGCTGAGCAATACAGGTACCTAGCAACACATTAGATTCTGGCTCCCTTCATTAGGCATTTCATCACTAAATCATCTGCCATTAGAGCTAAGAGGCAGATGCTTCTTTTCTTTAAGACTGGCATGTGATAGAAGCAACATATTACCAGTGACCCACTTCAGCCTACCTACAGCCAGGATGTTGCACACAAAGGTTAGAAGCCAGCTCCTTGCTGAACAGTTCTCAATTTCGTGACAGTGATTGTTGGAAAAGGCACAAAAAATTCAAAGGAGATGTAATTTATTTTTATTTTTTAAAAACAACCCTACCAAGTCACACACAGAGGCAAAATTAGTCTGTAGATAGGGGTATGGGTACACGTGTACGGGAGGTACTTTTGACAACGATCTAACATGTAACAGGTGCATCAGCATAAATCAAGAACTGATTTATTATGGACAACAAATGGTCCTTCCACAACAGCATCCTCAATTTATCATATTATAATTGAAGTGTGGCCTCTCCACAGCCAACCAATATGCCAAGCCAGATGGCATATACTTCTCAGAGCTCCAGACATCAGGACTCTGCAGCTCAATCTTTGAAGCTAAAAGGATTGCACCTAACAGTACGAGAGTAAAAGAAAGAGCATGAAAGTTTTACAGCACAACGTAGAAAACATAACTGAACTTCATTTTACAGTTGGCTAGACTTTACCAGGCATACAATAATACCTGTGATATTCTGGCAGTTGCTAGATTTTAAGAACTTTCTATCACTCCGTTGCATTTTTTAGCGTTGGACCCATCTTAGCATAATATTCATTCAGTCTCTTTGCTCTTACACTGCTTCACATTAGCAGTAGTATGATTCTTCTTCCTCTCATTGAATGGGTGAGAGAAATACAGAGCTACAAATAAAACTCCCAATATATAAAAACAGACAGATATGCCCAACCCCAGGTAGCATTACAATATTTTTCCCAAAGGTTTTGAATCATAGTCCATCTGTACTCTAAACTTGCAGCTTTATTTTTAGCCACTCCATCATTCCTCCACATGGGAGAAATGAGAAATGTCAAGAACCACTGAGCACAGGATTTCCACAGTTGATCAGCACATCACTACTCAAAAGAGATGTTCTTGTCATCATGGCGCACTGGAAAAACATCAATGCATTCAACAGTTTACAACCATGACTCTTTCTATGGTGTTCCACACTAGCCATACCTCTTAAATACCTAAGATTTGGAGGGGTTGATTTCTTCTGAGAAACTCATCAGGTGAACTACATTTCAAAGGAAAACTGAACCTTAATATGCTTTACACTGTTGAAGATTTGGATAGCCTCACAATTTATGAAAACAAGTTAGATGATTTCGCAGAGTTAGGGTGTAGGGACACAGAGTCTGGAAGAAACACAGATCTCATCTTTCCAAGTTTTCCAAAGGCATTGGGATACCATACTTTCCTATCACTCTTCATTCTTTACTACCCTTATAATAAGCATACATACTTCCTATACAATTAGAAGCAAAAACATATTTCATTTCCAGTGTTCATCTAGATATTAAAGAAAAAAAGATGCCAACATACTAAAGAAAAAATAATTGTTTGAACTCCAATCACTCAAAACAGGAAGATATACAGGGTTGTTTAGCACCTAATAAAGTCACACTTACATCTGGGGGGGGGGGGGGGGGGGAGGATAAAAACAAAAACCAGAAATCAAATATTAGGATTATCCAGCCAAAGAAGTAACAGCACAAGACATTTTACCAAAAAATTTTCTTCCCAGTCACCACTATAAATCTTTCAACACATACTTTCTGTAGAAATACTTAGAATATTCTTGAAGCATAGTATTAGATGCATATGAATTCCAGCAACTTTTTTAACTTAGCTATGACAGAAAGCAGTATGACCTCTCCACTTCTACACTGTATGCAACTAAACGAGCCTACAGGTATCTCTTAACAGCTTTACAGGTTGTATATCTCTCACCAACGAGAAGTTCAGTATTTAACATGGAAAAAAATTTCAGGAGTTAAACTAAAAATCATTTCAGAGCAAGCGACATTTTCATATAGCAAGACCCTTGAGAGACAAGAGAAAAATCAAATTGCTAGCTGTTGAGACAATACTGCTTCACAGTCAACTTCATGCCTGGTGACTAAACAAGGCTTCCCTTATTGTATGTCACACACCTATAAAAGAAGAAGTTAAATTACTGACAAAGCATCTCCAAATAACCTCTAAATCCTTCAGCACTGTAGACAGCACCCAACTGGTTTCAGATCAGGTGAAAAATAGAGCCTACAGAAGTGATACCAAGTGCAGGTTGGTCTCTGCTCCACAGATCAAGGGCAGCTGCGCAGTTCAAAGGAACATGCCTGAGGGGTTGCTGACCAACTTTTCCTCTCCTTCCAAGGGTGATACCTGCTGAACTGGCTCTGCTCGGTGTTCTTTTCCACTACAGCAGCTCATGCAGGAGCATATGCTTGGGCTCACACCTTGTGTGTACTGGTCGTAAGAAATACCAGATGCTTCAAGAAGGAGGAATAATGATTTAGAGAGAACGTGAAGGAGGAATAATGATCTAGAGAGAACATATTTAAGCAAGGACAGTGTTGGAGGCAGTGAGCATTAAGCAGATACCAAAACACTGTTTTAGTCTCAGCTGGTGAAAGGAGGAAGTGTGATATTTAATCATGCTGCAAGGTTAGTACTATACATAGCAGCTGTCTGATACGTCTTGTAAAAGGATAGCCTGCCAATACTTTGCTTGAAGGCTCCCTTTTGCTTTAATATCAGTCACAGAAAGCAAACACAGACAAGTGTGTTCCTGTTCCCTACTCTGCTTTGTGCATCAGTCAGTACTGATGTGAGGGTTTTTTATTTTTGTATTTTTTTTCCTTTTTGATGAGCAGTTGATACGAATATCATTAGAAGCACCACAGCTCAGTGAAAGGAGAAGCAGCATGATTTTAGGAAAAAAAAATACATGGGGCAGTATCCTACACAATTACTTTAGGTCACAATCCACAAGCAATGACAGTCAGATGACAGAATGCAGTAGCAGAAGGATGATCAACAACTGCAAGTGAACTGGGTTAGACACTTCAGTGGCCACAGAATGCAGCAGGGATGCCACTAATTAGACATCGAAGGAAAGGAGGCATTGCTCACTGTTTTGAAAACGTGTCAAAATATATAACATACCACTTGGCTGTCAGATTAAAGTTGGTATTTCTTCTAGCCACAGCAACAATGTACTCATTTATGTACTGCACTGCTTATAAAGCTTAAAATGTTAGAACAAAATTTCCAGAAATAGCAGTGGTTCCATGTCCTCTTATCCTAGTAAGCAGCAAAAAGACAGCTCTCTTGACTGACAGACTTGGTCCTTCTAACCTGCAGAAACAGTGAAAGTCCTACAATATTGATAAAAGATGTCTGTTACCAAACAGCAACAGCTGCTCACAGCTAAAGTTCCACAGGAATTTAGCAAAGCTCTGTTTTTATTTGATTAAAAAAAAAAAGTAGGAAGACTAGCACTGCACTTCATGCATTTTGTTATATTTTCTTAATCTCCTTTAAACCACTTTGTGTCTCAAGAATCCAACAAGTTGATGATGCTGTGTGTTCCCCCAACACTTACTATTTTATGATAGAACTGAATAGGAGAGAAATTTATATGGCTAGTTTGAATAGTTTGATGATATTCAAAAGAATATTACCACAGTTCTAGCACAATGTTTCACCTGCTCTTCAGGATTCAATTTATTGTATAATAAACCTAAGTGGCATAACAAAAACCTTGATATTTTCAATCACTTGTCTTTTAAAAATTAAAAGCTGAAATTTTCAATTCTTCTTATTATAAGGAACTAGTAAATTCATATAAAAACACAGATTTTAAAGTTTCCTCAAATACTACAGAAACACACCAAAATATATATTAAAAAAAAAAAAAAAGAAAAAAGAAAACAACTTCCAGACATAACTGCTGAAGCCAAATATTGTTCCCTAGTGTCTGTGTGCCTCTCTCAACTATTTACCACTTCAGTGGAAAAAAAAAAAAAAAAAAAGCAGAAAAATAACCATTTCTGCTATGCTTCTCAGAAGATGAGAAAATAAGATTTCTTTCACAGTATTTCAGTCAACATCAGCTATTATTATCGCTAGTAGAAATACCTGAAATCACAGTAAGGACAGATTCTTCTTCAATTCTGTTACCTGTAGGTGACCTCAAGCGGTTGAGATAGTTTGTGTTTTTAGTTGCAGTTTAGTTGGTGGATTTACCCATTTCTGTTCTCAACACTGTTGCCAGATTTCTGTGTCTCTTTGGTACACTGTACAAAGATGATTTAAACCAGATCCAGGTTCTGCATGACATATTAGACATCCATCTTTTTATCTTTCCGTTGTTTTATTACATAGAAAAGGCACCATAGCTGAAATGATCTGTTTATAGCTTTTATCTGGTCACTACAGATACCAACTGAGAAAAAAAAATAAATCAAGAATCTCTAAGTTGGTCATACTGAAAAACATTGAGGAACCTGAACAGACTATTTCCAATAGAGGCCCAGAGCCCACACTGCTTACTGAAAAAACACATTAATTTTTATTAACAGCTACTGAAAAAGAAAGTATAAACAAAAAAAATCAATTCTTAATAATTAAAGTTAATAAGCATTTCATTCTTAAAACTACCTGGAAAAAAAAATCAAAACAAACAAAAACACACAATCAAAACAACAAAAACAGAAACAAAATTTTCCACTGAGCATATCATTGTAGTAAAGAACCTACTGAATTCAGGACAATCTTTAGTAATCTGCTTCACCTCAATCAGTCACATCTCATGTAACTGAACTGATGCAAATGATCGAGGACTCAGCCTTCTTTAGCACAGTGTATGAGAAAATGAAATATACGTCCACACATTTCATATCCAGACCAACTTGTAGACTACTGATGTAAACATTAAATCAAAAAGAAACTATAAGCTTTCAAATTTATAACTACAAAAAGAATGATTACTTAAGTGTTAATACTTACAAATCTTCCTACTAAAGAAGACTGTAAGGATACGGTAGGATCATGAGTCTGTTATGAGTCTGTTGGTTATGAATCTAATTCATATAACTTTACCAAAATAAACACAACATAACTTTTTAATGGTTAAGCCTCCCAAAGCCAAGTATCAAATCAGGTCTTCAGAATTTTAGAAATGTCCAAATCACTTCAATTATTCAATTTCTTAAACAGCAATTCTTATGTTCAAGTTATTTATACGAGAGGTTTTAGTAAAGGTTTTAGGGAATTTCTCTCAGAAACCTTAGTAGCTCCTATCTGCCCTAAATTACCAATGACACTCTTGATCCTCTTCCTCTTTTCCTTCTCTCTACCTTCCTTTCTTGAGAGACCACAACTTTCCAAGCTGTATCTTCACTATTTTTATTCTTATTTTTATTTTGGCATACTAACGTTTCAATAAAAACAGGACCATGTCTTTGCTTTCCTCACCTGCAATCAAGCAGGCTAAGACGGGCTGACCCAACCAACCAAAATAAACCATCAAAGGATGCATTTACAAATAGGGACTAGGCCAAGTTTTGAGAAGTCTTCCAGTTTTAAGTCAGAGTCAAATTTTACATTTACTAACAGAATGATTTCTCTCAATTCTGAGCTTCCATTAAGTCCAAGGAGAGACTGAATCGTGATATCAGTTCCATCACTTCAGCCTTGTACCATTCATAAAAACTGGTGGTGCTACAAAGAAGAAAAGAGAACTTTGGAGCAAACATCTCTTAAAATTCAAGCACTTGCTCACAGAGTTTCTTCAACTGTAAATCCTGAAGAGTCTTGAAATCTTCTTCCATACTTTCAACCACAGAAAAACTAGATTTAAATTTCTACATTTGCAGTAGTGGTTACACACATAAATTTAACTCCATTTCCTCTGCTCCTCTTATAGAAACTGAATACTTTTTGAATCTGCAGATGTTTCTCTAGGAACAAGCAAGAGAAAAAAGGGTGCAAAATGGCAGAATTATTCTGTAGCCATCCTGTAAAATCCTATCTGGATCCTAGCAAATAAATCCACTTAGCAAGTGCACTGACTCAATACTAGATAGTATGAGCTAGTATTAAATTCAAATTTTGAAAAAGCCTTTCCATATTTTCATTTCATAAATGAAAATGTTATTTAATATGAAAAGTATTATTTAAGCTTGTGAACTGAGAATCCAGAAGCCACTCCATCTTCAGATTTGGTAGTAAAAACCCTTTTCAGAATAAGCAAAATAGGCAAGCCATTTAAGAATCCCCATTTTGTGTAATAACTATAGTATCCTCATCATCACTTGATTATATTTACTAATATGTGATGTTTTAAAGGAAGCTATGCAAAATGAGAAAATACTTAAGAGAAGAATATGAGCAGAAAACAAACAAAAAAAGAAAGTGTTTTATAAGTAATATTCAAGCTATTAAAGCAAAGAAGCAAGCTGGGATAAATCAAAGGTGTCATTTATCAATAACCATGTGAGAAAAACTGAAAGAAAAGCTGCAGCATGACTAAGCTGCTAAGGAAGAAGAATAAAAAAAAAAAGACAGAAAGCCTCCTCAAAAAAAAAGCTGAGAAACGTCCCACTATGAAAAAATGAAAGGATCATGAACTTAGATTGAACATCACAATAAATAAATAAATAAATAAAATTAAAATTCCTTGCAAGCAGCATAAAAACTAAGAACAAATCTGTGGTGGGAAAACTTCCAAGGAGTCTCTGTGGAAAATAAAGGCAAGAAATGAGCATTTTGAGAAAGTAAGGCTACAATTCAAAAACCCTGTGAAATTTTTACATGATTTTACTGTGAAGGAGTGTGGGGAATTCCCCACGCTGGACCTCTTCTTTAATTGGTGGGTTGGTAGACGTCCTAGAAAAAAATGACAAAATGAACAGTAACAGATCACCCAAGTACTCTCTAGGAATATAAAATTGAAGTAATTGAGATGCTAATTGTGGAATGTAATCTCTCATTTCAAAACTACCACAGCATTTCAGAAACAGAATGTAGTGGACACATTTTTCAAGAAGGGCTCTACGAAAAATCTGAGAAATTACACATCAACAGCCTAATGCCAACACTCATTATAGCACTAGGCACAACAAATAATCTAATGAGGAAGAATCAACACCACTCTTATTAGGGGAATTCATCTCTTGTAGACTTTGTTCTCACAGAGTCTTTTGAAATAGGTGAGCATGTAAGATCTGCTCAGCAAGTTCCAACTGATTTCCTAAAAGAAGCACAAAATGCCTTTTCCAAAAGGTTTTTGAAGAAACCAGGCAGCCACGTATTGGGAAAAAGGCTCCTCACACAAATAAGTGATTTTCAAAAATGGAGAAAGAAGGAAAGAGTAGACATAGATATGTAGTTCTCAAACTGGAAGGAAATAACGTTTGTAGATCTACAGCAATACTTGCTTTGTGTTCCTCCCTCCAACAAATCTCGTAAGTTATTTCTGCTTGTCCTAAGTCCTTTATCATTACCATAGACAAAATAGCAGAATAAAAGCAAAGTTGTAGTCTGTCTCGAAATTGTTGTTTCTACATCCTAATAAACAATTAGGAATTTGACTTGCAGCAACTGAAAACGAATAACCTACAGACTCTTATGATGAATGCTATATTGTTCTTTACAAGTCCAGAGCATCAAGTTTCTGAATCACAGTTTAAGATTCTTGTCGTATACATCCTTATTACATGTTTTTGCATTTTAAAACTTTCACAAAGGTTACGGCTATTTGAAGAAAGCTTATTAGCTGAGGTTCTTCTACCTTAAGGTATCACTTTGGCACCCCTAAAGCTTTTTTACATTCTTAGGCTTTGCAAGACTTTATTATTAACTATATTAGAAGAATGTATGATACCCTGATTTAAAAAAAAAAAAAAATCTCTCAGCTATTTTACTATTTTTTTAATTATTATTCTTACCATCTAGTGATGCAGTCCATAACACTAATGTAATTCCACATTCTGTTTCTAAAACAAAAACTTTGATACAATCTCAATTATAAATAAAACACCTTTGATTTTTAACTTTTATTAAAGCAGGTTCAAAGTAGTTAAAAAATCTTAACAGTCAACTGTGGTCTATCTACACATGCAAATCACTCACTAATTTCACAAGATCTTGTTCTCAGGAAAAACACTGAACCACGCTGAATTTTACTTATGGTGTTGTAGCAGTGGGATAGTCACATACTCCAGGAATTAAGCTTAGCAAATTTTTAGACTGAAGCTGAAAAAGGAGAGAGATATATACCAGTAATACCTAATAACTACACAGCATGTAGTGCGTTTACTTAATTCAAATAACACCCCCCCCCAAAAAAAAAAAAAAAAAGGTAACAGAAAGATACATGTGCAGCTAAGAGAATTAGAGTAAATTGTTATCCTGGACAAGACACCTATTTCCAAAAAGCAGCTAGAAGCTACTACCTTTGTAACTGCAGAGGCATTAACACTAATTAAAAACGGCAAAAAAATAAAAATAAAAAAAAAATCCTACAAGTACAAACATTTAGCATAGCTGTTTTTAGTACCTACCAGATGTTTAAATCTCTAATTCCAACAATACGAGTAGCTATACCACGTATAACACTAATCATTTGGTAGTCATATTTTATATCCTATAATATAGTACTAGAAAATTCCTCTGCCATGAGGTTTGGTACAGAAACACCAAATATATTTTATTTTCTCTTAAATTGGTAGGCTAAGAAATTAGCCGTGATACAATGCAGTCCTTGAATTTCTATAAAATATTATTTATAAAAGTTAAAACTCTTACAGGTTGTTATGAAGTCATTCATTTCAACATGAGTATCAACAGCAAATGTTAGGTTTCTAGTTAGAAAAAAAAGTTTTCTATATACAACCTTCAGAAAAACAACAACTCAGAACGGCTATAAATGAAAGATGGTAGCCCAAATTCCATGAGAACAGACTAAAGAAAGGAAATGGACTTTCTAGTTAACCCACAATTTCATATCACGTGTTTGGTTAAACCTCTCCTGAATTTCCCCCCAGCCTCTCACTTAGATACAACTGACAAATTCTCTCACCACTTCATCTACTATCATTGTAAAATTGTTTCTTCCTTCCATTACAATACATTTCCCTTGTTGCACTAAGCATGTTACTGTGCACTGAGGAATACAAAACTCTGCTGCTTATGTATTGCCCCCAGATCGTGGGCTGAAGGACAACCCACTCAAATGTGTGACTGCTCACTAAAATCATGACAGACAGCAAGTATGCTGTCATACAGGGTAAAGGGAATGCCTTGTTTAAAAATCAAAATCATAGCGCACAACTCACCAAACTACAAATTGATAAAAATAAGGCCAACATTTCAGTCTGGCCTTACGTCTTTACCGAGACATAAAAGGTCTTTCTACCCTCCTACTTCCTCTATGACTGTCAATTACTTTGATAAAAATGACACAGCAGTTTTCTTAAGAAATAAAAGTGCTTTCAAATGAATACTTTTGTGACAAAATGGATTTTTAAACTGTCCTCTAAGTCATGCTGTTTGACCATTAATTACATAAATAAGGAAGAGAGACATTAAAGATTTATGTTACTGATTTTAGCAAATACTAGCTTGCCAAAGGCATCAGCAATACATATATCAAGAGACCAGGCAGCAAACACAGAAATACTGCATAACAGCCATTTCCACTTTCCAGTGTGAAACCACAATTAAATTAGCACACAGAAGAATATTAATGCAGATTTTAATCTCCAAAAACAGAAGCCTGAGCCTTGGTAATATCTATCTTTGTTTATAGAACAAGGGTTGACTTTCACAGATGAAGCATTTTTTCATCAGTAATCTGGAAGCCATATACTCAGTCTGTCATGAAGAAACAGTTTATAGACACATTTCAATGGAACTGAAATCTTTATTTTATTTATTATTTTATATTTTTAAAATATTTTATAAATATTTATTATTTTATTTATTATTCAGTCTTTTTGCAATGGAATAGAAGACTCAAGTTATGTATTTTAAGTGATTATCTTCAAGAATCTAACTGAGAATGTACTATATACGCTCGTGAAGTAGTTACTCATTGTTCACAAACTATCAAACAACATTGTATAGCCCAAGCAAGTTACTTGGATTCAATGGCATCCAGCTCTGAATTCCTAGTTCACAGTAGCATTTAAATTGAGTAGGTTTCCTTTCAGCATAAGTAACACTTTGAGTGCTCCTCATTAATTTAAATCATCCTAATTCAACCCACAGAACACAAGCTATATCCCAAACTCCAGAATATGTGATGAGGGTTTAAAATTATGGATTGTTTCAAAATACCAAATTATAAGCCATGACTGCCACATTAAATAAATAATAAATAAATAGCCATTTCTATTTCAAAAAGGTCTTAAGTTTTTGCTGCTTGAGGCATCAGTAGTACAAGAGTTGGAGTTAAAATGTACACAAAATACCTTCTAGCTGAACTTTGTTGATACCTGCAGGTTTCAGACAACCTCTGACCCATGGCTTGCTGCAGCAGTAGCATTTAGAAAAGCACTTGGGTATGCATGACTCAAGATCAAGTCTGCAGAGGGATTTACCCTGATCTGCTTCCAATAAAGAAAACCATTTTTCTTCTAAGTTGGGGAGAAAAAAGTCAGTTAGTTGGTTTTTTCTCCACTGCACTGAAATAGAAGGAAACCCTGAATTGCTAAAAGACTTAACTCCTCAGCACACTGTACTTTTGACTCTACCACCCTTTAAAGAAGGAGCTTAGATGCCAAAATATAAAAGATTGTTATTGCACAACAGGTGATGCCAGTGGCATGAAATAAACTCTACAACATTAAATTTTCTTGACCAGCACTGGACCAAATTAAAAACAGAAAAATGCACAACCAAACACACAACCCACAAATGTGAAGTTTTTGGGCAGCAGAAACAAAGTTCTTTCCAACCAAGTATCTGAGACTCGCAGCAGGAGTGCAGCCTGTTCCTGCTCCCTGACAATGTAATTCAGGCATTACAGAGATATATACAGAGTATACATATATATATATATAGAGAGAGAGAGAGAGAGTTTACAAAGTAGAGTAACAATCTACCCAGTAATCAATGAAGGATTTTGTAATCCCAACTGCAACAATTCCATCAGTTCCCCGACTTCTATAGCACATTACTTGGTTTTCAACAATAGTCTTCCAATGCTAAATTTCAGTGTCAGGACCGATGGCTAGCAAGGGTTGCCTGGATTAAATATAGTTACTCTCTTAATTTACAGACAACTGCATAAGCAATCAACATAAACAATTACTTGCTCTTTTTTTTTTTTTTTTTAAACCTCGTTATATGACACACATCCACTCTACATTTTATTTGCATGACCAAACCACTTCCTCCTATTAGCTTAAAAATTCCTTGTGAAGTATGAAGTATAACTCTTTTCATAATTCTCAATGCCTGGTTCTTCAACACCCTCCCCTCCCAAAGTTACCTAGAAATTTTAGACCAATTTTTTTTTTTTAATTCACTTCCCCCCCCACCATCCTGTTATTTATAGATGTGATGCTTATTCACCTGAATACTGATGAAAAACTTCATAGCATCTTTCAGTATTAAAATTAATAGTTGACTGCACGTGGTGTGTTTCATGGATTGCCCAACAAAATGCCAGTAGCTTGTACCCTAGCAAAGATTATCACACTTACAAAGACAGTATCACAAAGACAGTATCCCATTAAAAAAATCATGTACTTTACTTTTCTTTAAAACATGTTTCACATTTATGTTCTTCCAACATTTTGTCTGAATAAGGACAACACTTAACTCACAGTAAATATTTCTGCTACGCTGTAATAAATATTTGGATCAGAGCACAGTGTTCTGGTACTGCTACACAGCAACAGTGAGGTTGGTTTGGAATTTAGTTTTATTCTGTATTAAAAATTAAAAGAGCATATATGCTGCAGATATGAACAAAAGTTTTTTGTTGTTGCTGTTCTTAAAGAAAGAGCAATTCCTGACACTCTTTCATTCTAAATTGAACTACTAAAGAAGCTATTCTTCTTTTATAAGCCTACAGAGAACAAGACTACACAAAATATAATACCTGATGTTCAAAGGAAAACTAAAACAAAACAAAAGGAATTGCAGTGAAAACAAACCTGACAGGGTAAGTTTCACAAGTTTCTACAGGTAAATATTTTTCTCATTTCCACTTTCTGTCTTTTTATAAACTGGCAACATATCTGAACCAGTTTCCTGATTTTCTTTAAACAGTTGTAAATATTCAGAACTGTAAAAGTAACCACATACATCAAAAAGTTGGCACTTATTTTTATTTTTTGTTTTGATGTGAGGCAACAAACACTTCTTTGACCGTACACTTAATGTTGAGTGTTTCTCTTTACCTTTAAATCCTCCAGGCACAAGCACTCTGTGGGAAAGTGTTCAGGATCAGCCCACTCCACAGCCAGCTCCACCAGCACCAGTCCTCCCATAGCACATGAAATGGAGAAGTAGCTCCATTTTCTCAGCACCAAAATATAGTGCTAACACCAGGGCATGCTTTATTGCCTTGTTTGAGTCCTCCCCAGCAGCTGCTTCTCCCTCTGGAGTCTCTTGCCCCCTTTCTTGATCATCCCTCAGGAGCATTATCTGTATAAGCATGCACCTGTTCTGTCCCATATCCCAACATTTTGCACTGGGTCACTTGCTTTGTTTTTTCAAGGAGACAGCAACCCAGAGGTGCCCTGTTGCCATTCTCATCATGGTCCAGGTGTGAGGACTAACACTCCTCAAGAACATGCTGGTCTTTCTGTCAGTTCATGTCTCTTTCCAACCAGGACCATCTACTCTGGCCCTCTTATAAATTTCAAGATCTTATTTTCATCATCCCCATGCTGGTGTGACCACTTTACTGGTGGCTTACCAGCCTCAGCTGACTGACAGATCCCCCGCCCCCACCATGCCGACCATTGGGCACACAGGCAGTGCTGCTCTGAGGTTAAAAAAAAAAAAAAAAAAAAGTTATCGTCATGACCTGTGAAGAAAAGTGGTGATTAGGCTTTTTCCATGAAGTGAAAGTCAATCTAAAAGAAGATAAAAAAAAAAAAAAAGGAGACTAGGAATTAATCTAAGTGACCAAAGATTCTGATTATTTTCTTCCTCAGGAGGCTGCTGTGAAACAAAGAGGAAGCAAACAACAGGCATTTTGGGTCGTTTTTAATCAGCAATTTAGCTAGAAGGTACACTAGTAGTTTTAGATGGAAGAAACTACTCTTCTGTGAGACAAGGCTGCAGTTGCAGCCCTTATGGATGCAATGGGACTTGTAACTATGGTACTAACACAGCTCTTCTCTCAGAGTACTAGATGACATCAATTGCCTTTTGAAAGCTTTGGGGAAAACAAAAACAAACAAACAAACAAAACCCTGAAGGCAAAACTCCTCTGTTGCTGGAATGGCTAGACCAGCCTGGGGAGGCAGACAACATGTTGACAGTACAGTATTAATCTTAGCACTGAAGGAAAAGGACAGATGTACTCACTTTTTCCTTTGAAGGGTGTGAAGTTGTATTGGGCAGTTTAAGTAAGAGAAAGAGAAAGTAATTTAGGCTACATTCTTGGTGTTTCAAGTAATGGACTTCACCACTCTGTAATAAAGCTTTTGAGTTTTCCCAGATGCTCTCAAATGCAATCCTAGCATAAAGTGAGTTTTATGCATGAATGCGTTATTTTCTCTTTATCTGCTATATATTAAGAACAAACCAGAACGTGCTCTAACAAAGTGCTTTAACCTACTCCTCGAAGCATAGACAAAACAAAACAACACATTAATAAGCTTAAAGAGAACAACAACAACAACAAAGTAATGGAGAAATGCTAAAAACACATAGTTCATTTCTGCCTGAAAGACTGATTTTTGTGCAGGCTGAGCTGCTCATTTTCCTGTAGCTCTGCAATGTTCTGCTTTGACCTTTCCAGTTCAAGGGCTGCAGGGACAGTTAGTCTTGCTGAGCATATGGATAAGAGATCAAAAGAGGAAGAAAACTGGACTCTGCACTTAGGCAGATGGCCCCCTTTCCTCCTGTGTCGGGGTCTGAACCAAGGCTGCTAGCCTGCAGTTTGGGGCATGTGGGGTGTATGACTTGCCAGCTCTCAGACAGCCTGCACAAGGACAAACAGTCCCAACCACTTGTGTCCTTGAAAATGTCCATGTTTTATTTGTAAAAGCCAACCAAGAGGAAGATTGCCTCAGCTTGGGAGTCACCCAAATTGGGCAGATGGAATCATGTCACTTAACTTACAAAGTTATTCACATTCCCACTAGGATTCCGCTTATCTTCCCTTTGACCACAGACTAAAAAGTTGTGTTCTTTAACAGATTGACCTTGCAGCCTTACAGAGTAAGACCCACTCATTTAACTTCTTGTTAAAGCTTTGTCCAACTCTTCACGGTCATAGGAAATTATCTTTTTTTTTTTTTTTTTTAAGTACAAATACTGATTTCTAACCATAAATCTAGAAGTTGTGTCAAAGGAATCTAACATTTCCTTTTGATAAGAGCACATTACTGCAGAGAAATTTATCTGCAGAAGAGGTGGCACATGTAATCTATAAAAATTCAATAATTTTGTATGTGATGTCCTTTTCCAAAAGACATAGCAAAAACTGGCATCCCAAAAAATTTCTAATTTGACAGCATATTGAATGTGTTAATTTTATTAAAAACTGTGTTTGTACTACAGGACAAAATATGAACCATGTTTCAGGTGACTGACAGGATTTCAGAAAAAGATAACAAATGCAAGACAACTGAATGCAACAGAGAGAGGGCAGAAGCCTGCACAGTTCACTAAGAACTGAAAGAATATTTCAGCAAAGGCACAGGAAACCCATAACACAGTGACCTGACTTTTTAGATACAGTCACAAGGCCACTGGATGTGGCTTTTTGTGCTCAAAATTTTGTGTCAGCATTTAAGCTACAGGAATATTAGGGCACCTCAGGAAACAGAGAGACACCATATGTGTATCTTCTGATTCTGAGCCAGTTACCAGCGAGGCAAGTGAAATGGAGAAGAAGCAACAGAAATAGCAAACAGAAAATGTTTTGAACAGTTTGGATCAATCCAGAGTCACTAGTGTCAGATTCCGCTGCTATTACTCTATCACCTGTTAAAAGGACAGATTTAAGAAACTAGAACCTCGGGCAGATTTCATCAGGAACTTTCTGGTATTGATTAAGGAGGCATTGGGGAGGCAAGGACAATCCCCAGACAAGGACTGTATATCTCGAAACAAGACACTGGAACTCATGATAAGGAAGCGGCAGACGGACAGAGAAACAAATGTAAGGACTATAAATCTCAAAACTGGACATTGGAATTCATTATAAAGATACAACAAACAGAAGAATTAGCAACGACCAGCTCTTGCAATTAAGAAACATGCCAACTCAGCAGATTCCTGGCCAAAGGTGAAAAGTACACTGTGAGGAAGACTCGGGGTCTTCCTCCCAAAGACCCCTGCCCACGTCCTAAAGACCCCTGCCCACAATTCTTGGGAGGCTCTACGCAGGCGCAAGGTGCCAAAAGGCTAATTAGCATGAGAAGCGAGGGAAGGCGGGGATAGGTGATGAATATGTATAAGTGCTTGCAGAATATTGATAGATTGATTGTATAAATTCAAGACTGCTTTCCGCTTTGGGTATGCACAATAGGTGGAGAGATCCCCCGTGCATCCAGCGCTGCAATAAAGAATATACCACTTAAAGGAATTTCGGCTTCGATCTTTGCATCAGTATGTCCTGGCAGAAAATAGCACTTGGAATTGATGTAACTCTCAGAGGAGACAGTGCTCTTAAAAAAAAAAAAAAAAAAAAAAGAGAGAAAAAAAAAATCTGCAACATTTTAAAGGGAAAAAATATTCAGAATAGAGCCAAGTTTTAAAATTTTCAGTTTTCATCCCTGATCAGAGAGAGTCTTTCATGTAAAGTGGCAGTATTTCTGCAAAGATCAGAACTAGAAGCTAGAGTGACTTCAAATGCTCTGTGAGCAAAGAACCTTTTCATTTTCTGCTTTATTGTTTGTGATTATGAAATGAGTCAAAAAAAATGTATTTAGCATTCAATTTGAAGTTCTGCCTGGAAATAATCATAGTTTATAGCACTTCTGATGGACTGATCATCAGCTAAATATTAATGTATTGAGTTAGATATGTCAACAGAAGTTCAACACAAAATTGCTTAGAATATAGGTTTTCCTGTATCCTATTAATTTTCACCAAATACATATAAAGCTGTACCTTTGTTGTAACTTATGCTTTCGTGCTTATTATAATAAGTTTAAATTCTTGATTAAATTTCAGATGTGTGCATTGCAATTTCTCTCTCCTGGCTGTCTTTGCTAACAGATCTCAGAATCCTTGTGGAGATTAAACCTTAAAACTTAGCCACCTACAGGGATTCATCCCTATATATCTACCTTCTGCCAGCCAACAGGTCACACTTCACACATGGCTGTGATCTCATTAAACATCTCTGTACAGTCTCATTGCATTCAGGGAAGCTCTGAAAGGATAAACATGATAGAACTCTGCTTTAAAAAAAAAAAAAAAAAAAAAGCTTTTTTTTTTTCAGAATTACTTTACTCGGATACTTTTTTCAAGTATCTATCAATATTAACTACAAGTCACTACTCTGCATGCTACCTGCATGCATTACTTGTTACCTTACCCTACATCATTATATTTAATGTATTTATATAGGAGGCTTTAATTACTGAAGTTACTATGCTTTCTCCACACAACACAACTTGCACATCATACTTTTAAAGTAGTGTATGACTGCTATCCACTGTAAGTCACTGCAGAGCAGCAATAATTAAGACTAGCATTTCAACAGTTTTTGAAAACATCTATGCAGGGACATTGCTGTGAAGAGTTAATTCTGCAAATGAGTTCTGATCCAAAAGGTGTAATGTTCTATTTCAGTTACAGACTGAAGAAACTGGAAATATCCCAAACACACACACCTCAAGAGTGGAGGGGGTTGACTTCAAACCATAGGTCCGAAATTCACAGCTCAATACCATGTCTATCACTTAGTGTTTCACACAGCTGACCGATAATTGGCTGTTATTCTTTTCTCCTCCCACAGAAACAGGTTATATGGTAACTTCCAATTACAGGACATTAATCAGAAGATCATCTTAAGACTTCCTGCAGAAAGCACTCTTAGCTACCTTTCAGCCTAATAGTAAATTTTATTCTGCATTTGAAGAAACTGACTGAAGCTCCAGTGCTATTTAGAACCTTATTTCACAGACAGGATATCGTCCTAGACAATTAAGCACCTGCAATACAGAGCCTGGTGAGAGTCACTTCATTGACAAATGCCTCTTTCACTGAACAAACAACATAGTGAAAAATGAAAAATAAAAGTCCTTCTGTGCTCCAAAGTGGTTTACAATCTTTTGTGTAAGATTAAATTATTATTTTTGTAGCTGCTGTTCTTAATGACCTTTTCTTTCACAACTTGGTAATGCTCTGAATGAAGTACTGACAGGTGTCTCAATAAAAACGCCAGTTTTCTTGTCAGTGGTACAAATTATTTTACATTTTTATTTGCAACATATTTGCTCTAAATTGCATTGGAACCTTTGTAGGAGAGAGAAAATGATGTTCTCCTTGCAGAAGATAAACTCTAGAAAGAGACCAAGGATAACAGCACTAAAAATGAGAGTAGGGAGAAGGTCTAGCAATGGTGTCATCCCTAAAATAATTTTCCATAGGTGGCATGCAATCCAGAGTAATTGTCTGGAAACTTAGTGCTAGATGATGTGTGAGCACTCACTGAAACACTAGGAAATTCCAGAGGGATTTGGTGTAGGCTGAGTGCTGCTACAGATTCATGGTTGGGTGGTTACTGGCAACACAATCATGTTGCATCCAAAAATTCTCAACTAGGAACACAAATGCTTCTAGACTAGTAAGGGGGATAGACAAGACTGAAAAAGAATTAGGAAGGCCTAATGTGAACGTCTTCTGAAAATGAGACATTCTATGGGAATATGGGTAAATATCAATCTGGTCCCCGGTTGTTCAGCACTAGCCTGGCTGTGATGCTCAGAGATGCGTGGCTGTCCTTGATCTTAGTCCATAGATTCAATTTTTTTTCTCAGTCAGAACTCAGACACCCTTGATTGGTAGAGGAAAGTTGT
The DNA here is from genome assembly GCF_963932015.1 of Anas acuta. NCBI lineage: Eukaryota > Metazoa > Chordata > Aves > Anseriformes > Anatidae > Anas > Anas acuta. Next base: position 75,307,150 of record NC_088982.1, on the reverse strand, counting down.
TCATTTCTTCACCTATCTGTGTTCCTAAGATGCAATCAAGGTTCTGCTGTTTTCCTACCTGTGCTCATTTTGTCACAAAAGGGATACTTGCAATTTTGTAACCAGCTGTAAGCATAGCTTTCACAGGGAATTGAAATTTTTCCTATTTTTCCTCTTCACTCCTATTGCTGTATATGGAGTAGCATTGATGGAGCCTATCAATTCTAAATAGAATGAAATATATGCATGTTCTTTATGAATCCATTAGAATAAAATATACATTTGCCTAACTATTTGCTTGTTAATCAAAATTTAACATTTTGACCACTGCCGTCTTTATTTTTAATATGACCTAAAGTAAGTGTTATTACTCCCATGACAACCATGCTTCAAAATTTTATTTCTCTGACCATATACTTGGGAAAAAAAAAGAAAAAAAAAAGAAAAAAAAAACACATTGTTATTCATCTAGTGAAAACTCTTACACTTAGTCTCTCATCTAGCAAAGTGCTGAATATCATTTTCATGCGCATAGCCAAGTGATGTTACTAAATACCTTCACGAACTGTTTACCTTACTATTTTTGTTCTGGGTGTAAGATACGTGATTAAAACTTTTTGTGACATGATTTTATGTGGCATGATTTAATGATGTCTCAGTAGAATACAGCCCTAATTTCATGTATAAGGGCCCACCCAGTTCAGCAAACAATGAACAAACAATGTAAGCACATTAAGCTTAAATTCAGCTTCATAGTGCATGCTGAAATTTTATCAACTGCCCAGGTTCCCTCTTTCACAAGTATAAAATGTTCCTATGTAAATGAATGTTTTTCTAACTAGGAATGGTGTTAAGCCATAACGTTCATACGCAGACATTTAGTCCTCATTCAGTCATTTGCTAAACTGCAGGCCATTGATTGAAGCTTACGAAAAACAAAGAGAGCCAAAAGCCATACATTTTTATGTAGACCTGAAACTTTTCCTCAAAATTCAGCACTTACATCTGTTTTAAGAATGTGTTCATTTCTTTAAAAAGTGACAGATAAACCCCGTCTTTTGCCCCAAACTAAAAGCTGAGTTACCATGACTTTTTTTAAGCTTTGGATTTTAATTAGACAGCTTTAAAAAGATTATTAACATGGAGGACTACTTCTCTAATTATAATAACCTTTCCGATTCTTTCGGAATAAATTTTGTTAAACACATTTCATGCGATTTGCTTCATTATCTTTTCATTTAAATCATCTTCAATGACACACCATTTAATTAGGTTTGTTGTGCAGGTACTGGTGGTTAAACTTGTGCATTCAGCACATGCACTTTCATTTGACTAATGTAATAAATCTTATTCATACCAATGTCACCATCTATAACAAAAATTAACAAGGCATCATCCAGCTAAATTCAGTTTGCAAGATGTTGTTTATAAAGAATTTTTCTTTCACAGCATTATAGGACCATTTATTGACAAGCTTCCTGGTGTTCTATGATCCTAGTCATAAATAAAGATTTACTTGTCAGCGTATGCTGTAAAATGTTACCTGTCAGGAAGTTAGCCAGTGTTCTCCTATAGTCATAAATATGTTTCCTTTGTTGTAGTATTATTAATGTTGCATTATGAGTGTTTTTTTCCCATTATGATATTGAATAGCCAAGAGAAGGAAGAAAATTGCCTAGTAGTTAATACAAAACATTTTCAAAAAAAACAAAAAACAAAAAACACCAAAAGAAACCTCACATAATAACTCAGGAATTTATGTTGGCCTGCAGCAACAGATATATATTCACATATTGTTAAATTTGCAGATAAATATGTAATCCTACGCACAATATTTTTATTGGCAAAATATATTGTTCAATAGCTGAAAACAAATCAGCAGAATACTTCAGAAGGAATTCTGGCTACAATGATTAAGGGTCCCACAAATGCCCTCTGTACTTCCATTTATTTTTGTTAAACAGCTTTTTTTTCAAATGAAACAAGATTTGCAGGGAAAAGTAATATACTTTCCTAGATCAGCTGATATAATTGGGAAAAAAAAAAAAAAGGACAACATTTTGGGCTACAATCTCCTCTGTAAGTCTGATTCTGATAATGCTTTCTTTTAGATATTTAGCAGCCGCACATCAGCTGAAGTATGAATGTTAACATTGGCAAGCATCAGTCATCAAAAGTAAGTGGTCAATTAACTAAGAGTAGACTAATCAGAGCTGAAGCAATACTTTTCTTACAAGCCACTAACTGAGTGGAGATCTTGTCTGTTACCTGAAACTGAAAATCCACGACTTGGATTTTGTCAAACACAGAATATAAACAAATGTGCTAGTGAATTCTATTGATTTGTTGTGTCGCATGAAATTAATACATGACCTGCCGATGGACCCTGTTCTAGGACTATTTGCTTAGAGATGGCACAAGTCAGGTAACACTGAAGAGCATGACACTATTTAAAAAATCCTTGGTTGACAGCCGATCTGTATCACCTGCAAACAGTGATTGTTCTATCTGGAAGTGTGCTTACTGGATTTCCAGTATTTCCCTGTCTGCTGAAGGAGCTCCTGGGCCTGTCTCATAGTAGAGGTGAGGTACAGAATTTTGAGATGGCTTAGATGGTTTCTACAGTGCTGCCACTAGTCATTAGTATAAATTATTCTGGCCTAAAATTCTTCAAATATGTACTGGATGGAGGACTGCCTACTTTCTTTTGAGCACAGCTGCCAGAAGAGGATGAGGATCTCTGCACCTCTGCCTGCTTGCATCCCTTTTTCTCAACAACATGCTGATGTGTAGCCCCATCACACAGGCAGACCTGGCTCCTGTTCCCAGCTCTGCTCAAGGGTCAGGATCACCATACCTCTTTTCCAGAAGAGTGCTTGCACCACTGTGCTATGTTTCACTGTAAAATAGCTTTACTTTCAGCTTTTCTCCAATAAGCTGCTCCACTTTACAATAAAAAACGGAATTGCTGATACCACAGCAAGAAAGAATGACCCTATTCTTGGTGGCATTTATATGAGTCTCTTCTCTGAGGACTGTGCATTCAGTGACTATTTTCTGAATGACTATCAGGCAACTGCTCTTAGGTTCAGAAATGCATGGCTCAGATGAAAACAAAGCCAGACACAGGAGATCTTTTGAACTCCCACAGAACATTTAAGGAAAAATAAGTAAGAGTGTCCAAGGGCTCTACTCTCCTCTGATATAATAAAGCTACTCTGTAGAATAAGTTCACTGCAATGCTATGAAAATGCTGATGAGATCAGATGTTCTACACAAAGACTACAATGAACAGACAAGGCTGGTGTGCATCCACCCTTCTTGCATGAAAAACACTAATATATTTTTATTCCAAAAAATGTTGATATATGTTCACCCCTTTTCTCAGCCTTTGCATTAACAGGCATGACTACAGTGCAAGGGCATCAGAAACAAGAAGTTCCAAATAGCTGGTTGGAGGACAGGTTTTAAGCAGGTCATTGGTCATAGATGCAAATGATGAAGTGGAAGCAGCCCACACTGAACACAGAAACAGCCACCACTACACTAATAAAAGTAATGGGAAAATTTCAGGAAAAGAAGTTATGATGATTAGAACAGAAAAAGGAGATAGATGGGCTGGGCTTTAATTCCATAAAATGGTTAAGGCTAATACTTCTAGTGTGTTCTGTTTTGTGCAGTTAACCAAATTAATCTGTGGCTGAAATATATAAATACATAGACATAATTCTTATTTATAAACAGACATAAATCATATTCCTTCTTCTTTTTGTCTGAAATGTTGTATTTCATAGTTCATGACTTTTCAGCACTTAATTATGCAAATCATATAATTATAGCATAGCTTTTTTAATGCAATATGTCTTTCTGCTATTAAATTACTTTTCTATGTCTGCTTCTTTTACATTCTCTTTGTATTTCTCTCATTTCCTGTTCTCAGCACATGATAATAATAAAATTTAAGGTCAAAACTAGAATTCAATGTATACATACTTAAAAAATCCTGCATTCAGAGAAAGGTGCAGTGTAAGGTTTATGTTCAATGTAAACAAGCAACTATTATCTGTACCCTTATGTGAAAGTTTTCAAGGACAAAAGCGAGACTTACTTTAACCTCTCTGTATTTTACTGCAGGTTGAGAAAAGATAAAAATCTGTTATGCTGAGGTAAAAACAAACATTTTGGGGTTATATTTTATAGATGGAAATGAAATGACTAACCTTAAGGTTTTTTTTTCTTTTTCTTTGTTTTTTTTTTTTTTTTTTTTTTTTTTTTTTTTTTTTTCTTCTCTCTCCTCCCCTTTATCTAGATCCAATGTTATTCTCCCTCAGGGTAACTATTATTTTTTTTCTTGGCTGATCTCGTTCACTCCAGTATATTTGGATGTCATGGACACTGTACTCAACCCAGCTTTTTCTACGTTGTCAGCAGCAAGAGCAGAGCATCACTGTCTTCTGTGTTTACATTTTTAAATTGCAAATTATAATCTGTACCTATAATTGTTTTATTTGCAGGAGAATCTGAGCAGTACATAGAAGGTGATAGACCTCATATGAGGTGTTTATCCTCACATTATAAGAAAAGCTCACACTTTCAATAAAGGAAATTAAACTTGTAAATCAAAAGACTAACTAAACAGGCTGACTACAGTGCTTAACATCATCTTTGTTTTAAGAAGTATGAAGAAAAAAATAGGAGACAGCAGTAGAGCAAAACAAAATTAGGTAAAATACAGAAAAACAATATTCCATATTTGCTGATACAATGAAACAGTAAATACTATCAGCATTCAAATTCACTAAGTTCAGATTTAAGTTCCTCCAATATTTTTCACGGATGTCATCTGCATACCTTTTCTTGTATATATTTGAAAGTATCTTTTTGAAAGTATTTCGATATTCTTGTTATTGTTATTATTATTATATTTTTAATATTTAACCTTTTATATTTCAATTTTTTAAATGTTTTTCCTGTTCTCAGAAAGTCTTTTTCATTCACCAATTTACTTGTGTTAAAATAACGGTCACGGAAAAGAGTAACACGACAGAACATAAAATTTTAAGATAAATCAGTCAATGTTACTGATAAAAAAGCCACAGAATCATAAAACAAACACGATTCCCCTGACTTAATATAACAAAGAACAGAGAAGAATTCAATCCTGATATTAGCTGTATTGTTTTTATTATTATTCCTGTTATGATTATTTACTTCACAGGAAATACATTTTATACACCCTTCTACAATTCATACAGTTCATACAATTCATACTCTGTTTCCTCACAGTTGCATCTGCCCTCATGACTTTGCTGCTGAGAGGTCCATCAGAGGCAATCCCCCACCCTACCCCTCCTCCATTGTCTCTCTCCTCTTCCATCAACTGCTGGTCTCTTCTTTGCCCTTGCTACTGTTACTTATTTAATTCAAACTATAATTCATTTAGCTTATTGCCTAATCAGATATTTTTGGTGAGAGGCACATTGCAGGATATCTAAGCTACCAAAGTACTGCAGAAGGACTATGGAGCAATGAAAAAGGAGGTATGTGTATCAACGAACAACTTGCTGTTAGGAAACACATTAAGAATGGCTTTTTGTGTTACTTCTACTTGGGAGCGGAAATGGAAATAAGACTCAAAGAAAAACTTTAAACATCAGCATCTACAGAATTAATCTGTATGCTTTGCTAGACCACAGCAATACAATTTCATTTCTAAGGAACATGAAAATTGGTATGTAAGTAGCATTCATGCATAAGGACAAAACTGAAATACAAAAAGAACACCAATTTAAGATGTGTACTGGAAATATTCCAGTTACCATGAAATGGGTAAACTGAATGCTCTGGAAAATGAGGTAAATCAAGGGGGTTATGGTATCATTTTCTGTTCTCCTAGGGTTTCACAGAGTAAAAATGAATAACGATTAAGAAAACCTACAGACAAGCATCCCTCTGACACTATGCCTCAGTTGTTTTCAGTCACCATTTCAGGAATGCCAGGTGGCTAGAGAGGAATACAAGAGAAATAAGCCGCTAGTCTACTACAGAGAAACACTTGGAAATTGTACATTTGTACATTGGATTCTTTAAAACAGATGTTTGTAGTTAGTTCAGCTCAGCTTAAATAATTGCTTAGGACTGAATAACAAGGAACTAGTACAAGGAGAGCTCTCCAAATTAATCATACATTGAAAGTGCTTGAAGCAAGAGCTTTCAACTTTCCTTTTTCCCTACCCTTGATTTTTGTCACAGCAATAGTTACAAGATTTTTACAATAGTTACAACTATTTTTACAATTGTAACTATTGTTACAAGATTTCTCAGAAGCTGATGAGGCAGTAACAAGATCAAAGAAAGGATACCATGATGGGCAGAAGAACAAAGTGTCTAAGATACAAGAAGAAACTGTTTCTTTAGCCTCACAAACACAGACTAGATTAAGCTGCTGTTTACCAATACTTCAGGAGGCTAAGCAAAATAGGAAAAGAATGCTTAAGATAATGGGTAATACAGTCTCTTTCTCTCCCCCTCCCTCTATCTCGCAAACACTAAATAGATTTCACACTGGCCAAGTATAGACTTCAAAGCATTGCCCTTTCCAGAAAAAAAAAAAAAAAAAAAAAAAAAAAAAAAATTAGAGCTCCGTTGGAAGGAAAGGCAATGTCTTCACATCAAACCTTTGTGGCTGTCACTGTTGCAGCAAGTCATGCACCATGGGCTTTTCAGCAAGCAAATGCCTCAGTGGTCCAAACTCCTTTTCCCAGCTCAGAGGCTCCAAAACAAGGGAAGCGGGGGACACAGCTTTTTGCTCTTCAGTTCTCTGCCTTCTGATGTGACAAAGTACCTAAGCCAACAAGTTAACTGTTCCGTACTGCTGTTAACACGTATTGCTTTTCACTCTTCATTGACTACTTCCTTAACACAGTTATTCACAAAGAAATCTCATAAAATTTTAGCCACTTGCCTACTCACTAATATAATAAAGAATTTTCTAACCTCCCTTCTTTTCCACAGCATGTTCCTCTCAGCTTTGTCTAGCTGCTTTGTCACAAGCAGCTAGACCTAGGTTACAGGGGTATCAACAGCCTCTCTCAGTATCTTTGTCTATTTATCTAGGAGAACACAGAAGTCCTTAGATAGGAAATAAGATACACGTAGATACCAGGCTTCCATCCATTCTGCTAGTGAATGTTTAAAGTGGAGGAGCACAACAAGAGGAAACTGAAAGTGTCATATTCGTTCCTCAGCACTCCAGAGTAAGTAACTTTTAGGCTGGTGATGACAACAGGTGAAAACATTGGATTTAAGATTTCTTCAGTCACAGAAAGGGGCTGAAGTTGGGCTTGTGTATATCCCCTAAAAAGAGTAATTTAATAAACGGATCTTTTCAACAGTTTCTCCTATTGAAGCCCACACAAATATCTAAATATTTATCCTGATAAAGAAAGGTGTGTCAGTGCACTAATACTTGTCCATGTTTCCTGTATTCTTCCCTTTGGAAGAATAAGTCAGAGCTGTCCCTGTGTTGCTCTAATGCACTGTATCAGGGTTTATATGTCTCTTCTACTCTCTGTGCAATGTAACTGCACTGCAGGACCTATCCTTACATATTTAAAACAATACTCCAGCCTTCAGTGCCACTGCAGGGGACAGACTGTTTGCTGTTGCCATGCTCAAACAGCAAACAGCCCTCCCCTTCCTCCCCCCCCAAAAAAAAGACAACACAAAGTAACCTTCATAGTAAGACTTAGTCATTTAATCATAAAGTTTTTATAATCAAGCAGCCTTTGCAACTGGGAATGCACATGAAGCGAGAAAAAAAAAAATATATAAGTCTCATTCAAGACAGTGAAGCCCCCAGTATCATTTTCCCCTCCCAGAATTTGCCTCTTAACATTAACCCAGAGCTGAAAGTCATTTAGAAAATAATTTCAAGTCTCATAAACACCACACAGCTTCACACTACTTCTCCAGTATGCTTCATAGAGCTTGCTGGACGCCCCTTTCTCTGTCTTCGACTTTTTTCCTTAATTAAATTAATTAATGTAATTAATCAGAAATTGATCGATGCCTCTCACACTACTCATCCACTAACCTACTAGAAGCTGCATATTTCAAATGCGGTACAAGGTGGCATCTGGCTGGATGTTTCCAGAGGTTGCAACTTCTATTGCCCATATTTCCAGGATGTAAAATGTTTCCTTAATCGTATAAACTCCAGATTATGTAATTTTGGCAATAACAATGGATGGAAAACTGACTGCATCATCTTCCAGGGGTTTGGAAATAACATTTCTGAGCAGAGATTTTACTGTTCAAGAGTATACTCATTCAGACCTGCCCTTCCAACTTCTAAAGCACAAAATGAAGAGCTGAAAATAGCTCACCAATTTCTTTGCAAAATATTCTCAAGGTTGTTACGATTAAAGAGAATTTATGCATGATGCTATATGAACCATATAGAATATGACAGTGCCCTACTGCATGAGGTAAAGATTTGATGTGTTTGATATTAAGGAAAGATAAGCACCAATATATCATTTCTTTAATAGTCCAACAATACTTAGAGAATATGAGAGGATTTCACAGACCATAAAAGCCTCACACACAACTCAAATTTCCATTCAACAAATATAAGTCAGCTTACTTCTCCCTATCTCCAAGATTTAAGGACTAGATTTGTCAGCCACAACACAAAAGAAAAACCTTTATAGCTCTTTCATATTAATACAAATTCAGGTCTATTAGAAGTGAGTAAACTGGAATCCTAAGAACACAGCAGCACTTGCAACTGACTCAGGTAGAAATTCAGGGTACCTGACTTACCAGCGCTTTTGCGAAGTTTTTTCCTATACTACTTCTTTCAGTAAATACATTCAATGAAACACATTTACTATGCCCCTGGGCCTCATGGATGATGACTTAGATATCTTTGACCTAGTTCTTCACTCAAATGGCTGACAAGTGCAATGTTAGGACATGAATGTTTATTCATGTTAGGACTGTTGCTTTTCCTGCACTTTGTGCAGTTCATCTTGCTACTCTTACATTATCCCTCTTAATTTTCAAAATATCTCCCAGAAAAGTGGAAGTGGGCTAAACCCAGAAAGCATCTGATGACAGGCCAAACATCTTCAGAGCTGACAGAGATTCAGAGATGGTTTGTTTTACACAGCTTCCATTTTCTTATGAGACTAATATTTCCAAAGAGAAATAAATAAAATATGTCAGCTATCTCTATTATATGTGTATGTAAGAAAATGGGTTTGTTTGTTTAAGAGGGTTGTATACCTTCAAATTACTCAATAAAGGAAAAGGGAATATATCCAAAAGGGCAGGAATCAGTTTCTTGTCAAGACCTTGGAAGTGATCTTCTAATACTTCTCTAAATTTTCCCTAAAATGCCTTACAAGAACACTTTAAAATAAACAAAATACATGATTTTCCAAGCTACAGAATTTGTGACCTTATACAGACAATATATTTCTGCAAGGTTAGTCACTCAAATCCCCCTACCTCCTGTCCTCAGGCTCGCATGTTCTATTATACCATTTCTGACTGGATTTCTGCACCCCCAAACCTTTCATTTTGAGTTGATTTAGAAACGTTGACTGTAAATAGCTACCTACAATAAAACAATCCAACCAGGGTCCTTGACCAAACTGATCATCAAGTATCACCAAATGAGACTTGTTCCTTTGAACTAAAAAATATATATTATAAAACTGTACATTTTTTCACAAGGTCAATTGCTAGTTAAGTTTCATTTCAAGCCTTTATGGAAATCATTGTGATTTTTGCTTGCTGTTTTTATTTGTGGGCCAAGTGCTGTTATTCTTCATATTTCAGCCTGTGAAAGAATGCTCTCTTTATAAGCAATTAAAAAAAAAATCATGAATATCAGCCTGGAAAATCAATTTTAGTGTGATGCTGATGAAGTTTGCACTTTTCAACAGCTGTGAAGGTGGCTTCAAGGGTGAATGGTGATTTCATATTTAAAAACCAAAACAAGACTGATAAGTAGCATAAAATGATGAATTAAAACAAAAGATGAAAACCCAAGGAAATACTGCTCAAAGGTAGTCCATACACCACCATATAGGATAAAGATACGTTGTGAACATGTGCTGTTTGAATTAACTTAAATACTATTATTTTTAGTATTTAGTATTATTTCTAACCTGAAAACAAGAAAAAACAGATGGGTATTTCAAGTAATTGTGGGAATTATGTATATTACACACAGAGCATTGAATATCACAAATGTATTGATCTAAAAAAAATCTGTATTGTTGGAGGTGACATGAACATGCACAAATATTAATATGAGTGAAATAAGCAGCATTTGGAATTCTAGGCAGATGATACCCATGAAAACTCTCATTAAACTTGTAGTACAGGATAGAAAGCTTAGACTGATTCCTCCCTCTCCATCCCCATTTTGCATGTAAAAGTGGGCTGAATCATTCCTTGTTTCAATAAATACAACATTCAGCATAGTTATAGTGCTAGTTTTCTCTTATAGGGAGTCAGACTAAGAATTGACATTAATCTTCATATAAACATTACAGTGTTGGTAAATTTTGGCCAGTATTTTAGAAGTGAAATGGATAACACAATGAATGCTACTAAACAAACAAACAACAACAAAAACACAGACTCACACAAACTTTTGAAGAATGGCTTTCTTGAGAGTCTGCTAGTACTACATTCATAATATCAATATCAGCCATCCCAAACTTTAAATTTCTCCTTCATGTAAAGCAGAAAAAGCAGACATTCAATGTGATGAAAGTAAATCTAATTGTCAGGTCTGTATTTTGAAAAAAAAAATACAAAAATAAAATTATTTCCTATTATTCCCTATTATTTATGCTAGAAATTCACCATTGAGTTACATACACTCTAAGTTCTGTTTACAGACTAGTTTAAAGTACTTGTAGTCATGAGGAAATTAAATGGCTACAGACTAATTGGTCACAGCCTATGGGCTTCACACTGTTTCAGATACATTAACAATCAGGGTAACATACAAATTTTTGTTGGGGATGATATCTACACAGCAATATGCTTGTAATTTTGGGTAATTTCACTTGGCTAAAATTTACCAAAAACATTTACTAAATTTAATTTCTTCAGGGAAAAATATTATAACTTAGTCCAGATAAAAGAACAATCATTTTGTTTTCAATACTGCATAGAAAATTCAAAGCATCTGTAATCTAAAACACCTTCGTATACAATCTTTTTACATACAATTGCACCAATATATCCTGCATCATTGGGTGAGGTTACTAACTGAGATGACCCAAACCTTCTTTACGTGTCATTTAAAGCAGTTAGACAATGAAAACTGTGTAATCCACTAAAAGGCACATCTTTGACAACTGTGTCTAAGTACTATATATATGCTATGACTTTCTAACAAAACAAGGAGTATGTCGCTTTATATTTGGAGTGATCAATCAACTTTTTGAAGCAGGAACTTAAATGTTAGGCATACGTACATATATTTAACCCCAAGATATTAAGTTTTTGTGTATCACTAAGGATGATGGCAGGAGGATAAGTATTAGCTAAGACAATAACTTCTACTTGAGTGAGTATTTTTCTCATGTATCAGATATGTCCCATGATAGTGGTTTAATGAGTTACAATATCATTATAATACTCTCTGAATGGAATGATTATTCATGTTTGTAAACTACAGTTCAGTAGAGGCAGAAAAAATGGAAGTATATGAATGACAGTTCCATATTGCTTCCAGCCATCCAGTGGTGTGCATGTACTGAAGAAATGGAAAGATAAAGTAGCAAAGTCAATTATAATACACAGACATCTAGAAAAAATGCCACAGGTGTTGACTGAGACAGTTATGTTGTGGGAAAACTGCCAAGAATCATTTAGGTAAGAAAGCAATAGGAAAAAATAAGGACATTTAACATTTTAACTAGTGGGTGAATGTTTAGGGCTTACTAGAAATAAAGGGTTTACTGCATTAATAAATGAGTTTTATGAGGATATCCCTGTCATCCACTTGAAGACAACACCCTGTTTCAGGACACAATTTGAAACATCCATCAAAAGTGAGGTACACCCTGTATTCTTCCTAACAAACGCGGATTGCAGTTAGCTATATTTGAATTCCACACAAGGAATTCATTAGGCCACATTGATTTATTGATAAAAGAGCCTGATCTAATTTGCATGTGTAAATTAGCAGGAAAAACATTTCCCATTACTTAGCTATATGGCTGGAATGACTGTTTACTTAATTTCCTCTTGCACAGCTCTGCTTTTCACAAGATGCATTTGCAAGTAAAGATGTCATCTCAGATTTAGTTACATGCTGTGTATGCTTTATAAAAAGGTAAAGCAGCACAAACTTAAATGCCTGGGAATCACAACTTGCAACAGATCATAAGGCTCTCAAAGTAGAATGCATCTATCATCCAAAGCACTTGAGTTTTTCCTCCACGGAAGTACAGAAAAAATCTTATTTGAATCTTAAGTTTCTGCTAAGAAAATGTTTTCTGTCACCTTTGATACAATCTTCTTAGAATCACCCCATCCATACACATCTTACTTTCTGTGTCTTACCTTTGTGAAAGATGGGCAGTAAAACTCACTTCAATGAGATAATACACCTGTGTTATTACCTTTTAAAAACATATATGTAAAAAGAAATGGACATTTGGACACTTCTCAAATAAATTGAATGAGGTGAATCAAGAAACAGAGTCAAGATGAGATTTTATAATACATGTACAATACTGCATCATTTTAGCAACTGCAGAGGATCATAAAGTTCAACAGATTCAGTGACACTAGTAGTTTCCCTTCAGAACTCCAGAAAAGAGAAAACAGGGCAATCCCATGACCTGAGGATTAATGATGCATCAACTTCCTACATAGTTGTTCATTAGAAGATTTAAAACCCTTTTAAAGCCTCCCCAACCCCCAGTGATGGAGATGACAAAGAATATACAAATTCAGTGTAGTTGGTTTGCAATACCTGTGCAAAGTGGTTCAGTGGGAACTGAACCAAAGAGCACACCTTACTCCAAAAGGTCTGCTATCAAAAAGTGTGGCAAGGTAAAGTAGGGCAACAAACTTCAATCAGAAATTAACTTCCAAGAGGTGACTCAGTTATTTACTCTGAGCCATGTAACTAGGCAATATTTATGTATTGGTTAGTAACTCAGAAAAAGGTAAATAAGAAAGTGGGAGAATACTAAGGCTATGACCCTGTATACACTGGAAAGCTGTTGTGAAAGCAACTTAAATGACTGCAAACACTGTGGCTACTGATCTATCCAAAACCCAGCAAGGTCACTGCTACTCTAAAGTAGCAATGAAACAGTGTTCCTAATTTTTTCCCTATACTAGTAAGAAATTCTTGGAATGCTTCATTTTATGTTCAGTAAAGTCTTCTAGATAACTGTAAGAGAAGCAACGCTCACAGCAGATAAATCACTTTTACAGAGAGCACATCAGAGGACCTGTATCAAATTGATGTGTCATCGGGAAAGTTTCTGGCAGCAAGGACAAGACACCAGATTCAGATGACTTGCATTTAGGGATTAAAGCTAAAATAAATCAGTTATTTAGAATCAGGGTATGCAATGCCATTCAAAAACACCTTGTTGGTAGGATACTGGAAGTTGACAAGAAAGGTGGTAATTTCTTTCTTTTTTGTTTGTTTGTTTAAATGGAAAATTTCTTCCAAATTACCAGCCAGTAATTCTGAAATCTGCTTCAGAGAAATTTTTGGAAACTACAGAAGAACAGAATTAGCAAAACCACAATAAATAAGATCTGTTCAAGAAGGATCAAGAAAGCTTATATAAAGGCAAGGCATACATCAAAAATACATTGTAAAGTTTTATAGTCAATGATAACAGAGTCAATAAGAATATTGATGAGATAGATCAAGTTAATACAGCATACATACATACAAGGTCTTCTACAACATCTTTTAACAAGTTTTTCAAATAAGCTGAGCAGACATGAGAAGGAAGGGCCTCACATGAATAAAACAGATGACTAAAAAGAAAGATGTTGAAGGTTAGTGCAAAAGTCATTTCTCTCTCTGAAGAGAGATACTCAGAGTCTTACAGGATTTATTAGAAACCCTGGTGTTCAGCATGCTTTTAAGTTATCTGAAAAAAGGAGTGAAAAGTGTGATGACAAACTTTCAGGCTGCCACTGTTATTCATGGTGGTAAAAATAGGAATTGACTGTGAAGAACTGCAGAAAAGCCTTGCAACCGAGCAACTGTGTGAGATAATGGCAGATGAAATTCAGAAAGGATAGTTGTGAAATGATGCACATAGAAAAAAAAATAATAATTTTTACCTACACAGTGATAAGCCAACCACTAATACACAGGAGCAGGAGCAGATACAGGGTCACTGTATATAATGCTGTGAAAACATAAATCTGGTATTTGGGACTGGAAAAACAGAAACGTGAGTATTAGCAATTACTGAAAAAGGAACAGAAAAATAAACAGGAAAGCAAACAAAAATATCATTATCTCATTGTACAGACCCACTGTTCTGTTGCATCTGTAAAACTATATGCAGTTTTGGTCTTCTCCTCGCAGAGAGAATAATTAAAGATATAGAATGGCTTCCAGAAAAGGAACAAGTGGATGCAGTAGCCCTTCCCAAACTGCAAGCAAGAATGTTTGTTTTTTGACGGTTCTACTTCCACTGCTGCTATAAATGGATAGGAAGATGAACATTTCAGAACATATTTCAGTGTTTAGGAGGGGTGTTGTGGTGAGGGGTCTTCTGATTCTGAAGACAAAAGTTTTCAAGCCTAAGGGTTTAATGTGAAAAACTCATACATGGATTTCATAATTGGCAATGAATAGAGGAGAACTACCATGAGGAACCACTGGATTTCAATAGAGATAGATACAGGGGAAAAAAAAAATCAACTACTTTTTTTTTTTTTTTTTCATGCAGTTAAAACAACAGAATGCTGAAGTTACATGAAATCTCATTTAGAAATTATTAGTAACCTAACACTTTATTTTTCTCCTAGTTTATATTGGTTAGCCTTTGAAGCTAGGGGAGAAATTATTCTTTTTATTTAAGAGCAACTAGAGAACTTAAGTAAGAAATCAAGACCAGAAATCGGGAACCGATTTATTATTTATTATTTTATAAAGATTTATTACTGCTGGGGATGAATCAATACAATATGGTATTACACAGGTATTTATTCTCAAGAAACTAAATTTTAGGGAATGAAGAAAGTTAGCAATCAACATGGGAATATATATATATACATATATGTTATTAGGAATCATTAAACTGGAACAGAACAATACTGCTCCTTGTAATCCCATTTAAAGTGGTGTCACCCAGGAGCTGAAGTAACTGGCTTGTGCTGAAAAGTATGTTATTAAAGAAGAAATTACACAGAGTAAGCAAATTTTACAGGAAATACATACCTAAAGGCTTTTAAGATCACAGCAGGAAAGATACAGTATTCTATCTTCTGCTTTAGAGAAAAGAGCAAAAGTCTTAATTCCAGGAAAAAGGATTATGCCCTTACCACTTCAGGCTTTGGAGTCTAAATGAATACTGCATAGCATTATTATCATCATGCTTAACACACAAAGCTCAACACACAAAGCAAAGCTCAACACACAAAGCAAAGATGATTCCTCAGCATTGTTGCCAAGAATACAGACTTGTTTGAATGACACTAGCCGCAGAAGTAAATTAAATACATTTTTTTTCCCCCCAAAAAATAAACTGCACTACATATCAACCTAATGCTGGCAGCTCAGCTAGTGCAAGTTATTTGTATTTGAAAAATTAAGCTGAAATTTCAGTTCTTCATGAAAGGTTGCAATACATTTTTAATACCAAGGAGAAACATATTACTAATACTGGCCATGAGAAGCCAGCATTGATCATTCAAATGTGGAGGAGACTGTGAGGGACAGAAAAGTACAACGTAGTAATCTGGAAGGAATTATTTAGAATTTCCACCAAGAAAGGCATAATTGCAAACTGCAATTTCTATTGTGCTTTTAGTTCTCACTTTTGATCCAGTACAACAGAAACATCGCATACTGGTATTTTGTATATGCAAAAGAGGAAGTCTTCAGGCTTCTGGTTTCTATGAAATCACATTTAGACTTGGCATAAGTGCAGTATTTTAGAAACTATGCAGGGGGGCACTTAGCACATCAGAGACACAGGATTTCAGTCCTTAGATAACTAAGTCTTAGTCCTTATATAACTTGTTAGTATCATTGAGGAAGGCTGGGTCTGCTTTTGAGAAAGGGAAAGGCTTTTTGTTCTGTAAGGACAAAAAGCTGTTACACTATCGGGCTTAAAAGCTTTTATCAGGTACCAGTCAGACCCTAAGAGGTTATTCTCCCTCTGATGCTCAGCCTGCCTTCTGGACTTGAATTGTCAGTACCTCTGAAGCTTCAGACATTTTCTTTATATAACACCTTTGAGAAGTAAGAAGTATTTGGGCACTCCTAAAGGCAGGATTAAAATTTCTCCTGTGTTGGATTTGTATTCCTTGCTCATGACTGTCAGCTGCTGACGCTCAGATCAAAAAGAAAGCCTCGTTCTTCCTTCCCTCTTTTTCCTGACTCTAGATCAGGTCACAGGTTAATTTTTGTTTATTTTGTGTTGCAGAATAATAATATCACTGGTGTCTGTTTTGTTTTTTCCTGTTCTGATCTTGTGGCATATTATATGTATGCTTTTTGCTGACTTCTCCCAAGATTGTTTATGCTTCTAGAAAGTGTGTTTTGGCAAGGGCAGAGGGAGTGTAATGAAGAGAAGATACTTTGTGGCTCTCACAGACTGGCAATTTATTGCATGGAGTTTATTGCCTGTATTTGGATCAAAACATTCAGGTTCTCCCATTATTTTACTCTTGTATTTTCTTTGCAATAACAACTTCAGAAATTATCATGCCATGTCCCACTACTATCAACCACAAAATGATTATGAGGTCCTTGTTATCATAACTTGACCTTCCTTTAAGCAATAGAAATGTTGATCTACCATGGTCCTACTTAAGGAAACATACCCAAGGAAATACATTAACATTACTTTTGAGAAAGAACATCTATTTTCACTCTAAATATTAGTTTATTGAATTATGGTAGATAGTGCCATACTGTCCAGCTTTCAGAAGGGAAAAATAGAGTAGAACACGAATATGAAAACAGTAGGTTAAGAGAAAAGAAAACGGTGTTAGGATCTACTTAATTTGGCCTTCCTCCCTAGGAACACTGTTCAGTCATGGATGAAGAGATCACAGAAGGCCACGGCCAGATGTCACATAAACACCACAGAACTCTTTCAAAATTACTATAAGGTTACTTCCTGATTCATGATGATGAAATGACGGATACAGTATAAAATTTAGGATTATTCTATTAGATGAGGTATTTCCTCACACATACAGAGTGGCTGCCCCGTTTGTGTTCAGCTGACATAATCCCTCATGAAATTCAGAGGTAGAATACAATGTATATTTTGTATTTAAATGTGTGAGGCAATGGCTGAAATGCTTTTTGGCTTTTAAAGCATGAGAGATATTCTGATACATGAAACTGAATTTCCATATGTTTCTGCCATCTCTGCTCTTCTGAAAAGAAGCCTGCTAAGAAACATCATGATTCATGTTTCTGAGAGCTGTGCACACCCATCATGGAAAAGCAGCAAAAAGCACAACTCATGAACATTTCTGAAGTGTCAGGAACCGACTCCTGAGCAGAAGATTTTGAATTAGCTCCCTCAGACAACATGCACACTGTATGCACATCCATCTCCATTTTATTTTCTTTGCCACATAACTCTTGCTCTCACAGCATTTACTTCAGTTTTGCTGGTGTAGCTGATTGTGGAACTAGCTGACAAAATGAACAAAGAAACCAGCTAAAAGAAAGATGCCCAGTATGGGAAGTGTGGAAACTTTTTTTTTTTTTTTTGTAACTGCTATCTTGCTTATTATATTATCAAATAAAGTGCTGCAGTGATACAATGCTGTGGCTAGAAGAGAGATAAAAACAAATCATGGAAAAAAAAAAAGTGTGTGTGTGTGATTAAGCAAGATGTTGATACAGAAAAAAAAGTTCTTCAGAACGCAACCATAACAACTTAGCTTAGGGCAGAGATCTCTCTGGTTATTCTGCAGAAGGCTCATGAATTGGTAGTAGTAAGAGTACTAAGATACTGTGTTTCATGTAAACAGGATCAACATAACTTCTATGCTAATTATTTCTTCTTTCCATTTTGTCTTTTCCATTGTTTTTCCACACATGCATCCCAAAAGTTTCAAGTTGTGTCATGTGAACAAAGCACCAAGGACTCAAAGAAAATAAGAAATTTGTCATTTTAACCTAAACAGCTACTTGTTAATGAAATAAAGGCAGTAAGACAGGTACCCTATAGCTCCAGGAAACAACTTTAGTATAGAACAATAATTTTAATAAAAATACATATGACAGTCATTTGTTGCAAAAAGACCTGATAAATTGAAATCCACATAATGTAGCATTTCTTCAGTAAGACATTATAATAACAAAATTAACAAATAAGCTCAAGCAGAAGACTTAAATCAGTGTGGGAACAGAGTAAATGCAAACTATAAAAAAGGGAAGAACAAAACATCACTCAACTGAGGTTTACTGTTTTAGGCTTCAACAATCAACACCACCTTTAGTCCACTAGTTAAATATATATGCACACATAGAAGTACTATAGTAAATTATACATATATTTTTCATTGACCTACTTCTGTTCCAGCTCATTAAAGTGACTATGTTCCCCTCTTGTCCCCTCTGGCTAGGTTTAATAGTGTCTCTGCCTTCTGGCTAGGTGGTAATTAAATCTACTAAATGAGTGGCAAGTAGGTGGGAAAGAAACTATTTGTGCTTATCCAAAAGGGAGTGGCCCAATTAACACTTCGTTTAGGAACTTGACTTTTAAAAATTTATTATAACTTGAAAGTAATTCTCAACAATTCTCAACTCTCAACACCTCCCAATGTGCACCTGACACAGGAAAGTCAAACAGCCAAACTCAAAGCAAGGATCTCAGTAAAGGTCTATTAGCAAAGACTTAGAATTGCTCTAATACACTTAAAAACAACAACAACAACAACAACAAAAAGCATCAACAGCCACTACGCTGAAAGCTGTTTTCAGAACTGCTGAATCACTTTACAGGTCTCAGTGTTTAAGGGAGAGTGTAAAGAAAGGAATGTCAGAGGATAAAACATCTCCCACGCATAAAACATCTCCCAAGTTTCAGTGAAGCAGGGACAGAGAAAGCTGTAGTAGAACATAGTCTGGGATTGCTCTTTGAAAACTGGGTGATGGTAGGCTATAGCTGGGTGCAAAGGAACAGTGGATTGACCCACCTGCAATGGAAATAAACTGATGAAATGGAAATTTGTGGTTAAAACTATTCTTAGTGCTGTCTTTTACTTTACAGTCATTTCAGAAAATTGTGTAGGCAGACTGCTTCATGAGCGGAGTATTAGTTTTTTGTAATTTTCGCTTGGTTTGTGCTATCCTCATCTCTCTACCTTCAAAAATTCATGTGGCTGAAGAGAAGATGGTTGGAATTTTCTGAAGACAGAAAGTTATATATGGAGTAGTAATTCGTGTCGACAAGACGGCTGATATTAATAAAGAAGGGGGAGATGTGGGAGTGTGGCCATGGGGGTGAGCAAGCCCCGTGGCTGATGATAACATTAGACACTTAACGATGAGGCCATCAGGAATATAAAAGAGTTTAGAGGAAACAAAGAAGGGTGACTCAGGAGACTCCACGCAGTCTCCGGGTTGCTTGTTCTCCAGCTGTTAAGGCATGGAAGTTGTTGGGCGTTTGCTGTTGCTGTTATATGCAAAGTTGTTCGACCAATGAAAAGTTGTTTTGAAAAGAACTCCTGTGGTGAAGGGTTTAAGAGGGGAGCCTGCCCTCAAGATAAAAAAAAAAAAAAAAAAAAAAAAAGCAACACAATGAAGTTATGTCATCAATAAAGAAGCAGAAAGAAGGAATGAATAGGGACAGGCTAGCAGAACAGAGATCAGGACGCGAACAGGCACATTGATCGCCTCATGATCGGTTCAACCAAACTCAGCAAACTGCTCAGAGAAGCTCGTACTGAAAGTCGCTGGAAACGGGCGCACCGAAGCTGGGAAGAAGCTCAAGCTGAGAGAAGCTGAGCCGCGCACACAACTGCCCCTCGCTGGTTAGCAGCTGCGCATTATGGGGAATCATGCATCCTTAGGAACAAAGACTGTCCTGGTAACCTTATGGCTTACTCTCCTTATTAACAATTGGACAGTTTATGAGCCTGAAACATGGGACCAAATTGATGTCAAGGTGTGGGACTCTGCTACTAAAAGCGACAAGGTTGCAGTGGGATTGCTCGGCACCTGGCGAGCAGTCTCTGAGGCCTTGAAGAGCCGCGTGGGACCAGTCAGACACGTGTGGTTTGCCAGACAGTGAGGGAGCTGCGGGCTCCTTTACTGATCCGACTGCTACGCCATCAGTCCGGCCCCTCTGCTGCTACAGCCATCGCAGGCCTTTAGTGTTCCGCCCCCTGGTGACCTTGACCCAGGCCTATTGGCCTTGAAAAGGAGATGGAAATGTTTTTCTTTGA
This sequence comes from Anas acuta, assembly GCF_963932015.1. Taxonomy (NCBI): domain Eukaryota; kingdom Metazoa; phylum Chordata; class Aves; order Anseriformes; family Anatidae; genus Anas; species Anas acuta. The sequence continues at coordinate 75,286,504 of NC_088982.1, read as the reverse complement.
TGCGGGAAGCTCAGGATACATAAGGCCCGAAGGCCGAGTTGCTTGACAACTTAAAGCGAGACATATTGTTCAAAGGGAATGGAAAATGGAGACTTGTTTGTAATTAAGAAAAGGAATGGAAAACGGAGGCTGTTAAGTCATGGAACTTAACGGATTGTTTGTTACCTTTCCTGATTGTACGTATGTATAGGCATACTCGGGTTTAGTATGTAAAGCAATGTTCTGTATATTTAGAATGTTTGATATTTGTGTGTGCGTGTTGGTGGAGCGTAGACTCCCCACACACCCAGCACTTGCCTTTTATACCTTTTATTTTTATAAATATTACTAAATTCAGATTGAGTTGAGACTTTGTTTATAACACAGAATATAATAATTTAATGTCAGAGTAATGCACAGTTGCATCTAGCTACATAAATTATGTTCAAAACCTCCGGAAATAGCAATCTGTATTGTATGCATATTATATACATAGATCTCCACAAAATTGATATGCAGTTTTTTGAGATTGAGATTACATTGCCAGATCAGGCTAAACACTTCATTAACAGGGTACCATCATCATATTTCTTCCTTATACCAGAGTCTTGCTTTGAATCTAAATGGATTTCAACAAGCATCCACAAGGATTGCGAGGGCATAAATGAACACCGGAAGATTTGAGACCAGGCTTTAGAGTTTTTCTTTCGGGCCTTCTACCTCCCAAAATCACAGCTTTCTAACAAAGATAAAGGCCCCACAGTTCTGAAGGAGATAAGTACATGTTTCCCTTTAAAGTAAACACCACTGAATTAAGTCTTCTGTGTACAAGGGGGAATGAAAACAACAAAAAAGCTTCTAGCAAGTTTCTATAGAAAGAAAAAATATTTCAGTTGCCAGGAGCATCATCAACGATTTGCACGCATTACCACTGAACAAGTATACAAACACAAAGGCAGAAATGGAGGCTTATTGGTCTACTCTGTTCTGGTCTCAACTGAGCAACAATAAATATCCTACTGATATGAAGCAGGTATTAACTAAGCAGCAAAACAGTTCTTTACACCATTAAGTTATCCTGACCTGCCAACTTCAGATCACAAACAGCAAAACATTATTACCCAAATCTTAATCATTACAGGTTACAGGGAAACATTCATTATTTCTATCAAAAATACTGAAAATACAGTTACCATACAATTTTTATCTTCCTTTGGTTCACTCTATCTGCTAAAGTTGTTGAATGACAAATAATACAAGAGTGGACAAAATATTTTCAGGAATATATCTATTTTAAATTGGAATGGTTATAGCTAATTCTCCATGAGTAAGACTAAGTATCCAAGACTTACCATAAAACTAAAATTTCATAGCTCCTAATGGCATCTTCATAAAAGAGCTTTCAGTCAGTTTTCAACGATTCAGTTTTTCTCCACACTGTTCTAAGTCATAAAGACTTTACCAGACATAGTGGGGTAATGAGGGGAAACAACACCAGCAAGAAAAAGGAAAGACAGAAGAAAAAGAAGGAAAAGAAAAGACAGAGACAGAAAGAACAAGTGAGATTTTTCTGCTCTTTGCTTGCGTTTTGCAAACCAAAGTATCCAGCTAAATTCAGGTAGGAATTCAGAGCAGGAGATTTTGTATGAATTGCCCTTTTCCTAAAGGACAGTCCAGATTTCCCATCTGTTTTAGGCCAAGCTTTTCTTTACTCCAACACTTTGAACAGTAAGTCCCATTTCCTGGGAGGGATGCATCCCTTGAAAATGCTAAAGATTCCCAATGAGGACATATTCTGAAACTGAATTCAGAGCAAATAGTGCATTTCTTCTTCATAAATATAAATTCAAACCTTCCCCTAGCCATATTGTCACTTGGAGGACAAATAAAGAATTACTATAGAAATGAACAATAGTTTGCTTTCCCTACAGCCACCTATTTAGAGAGCTGAAAGCATCTTTTGCATTTGCAGGTAGTTTTGTTGTTGTTGTTGTTTTTGTTTATTTTATTTCTCATTTCATCACAGAGAATCAAATGTCATGTCCATCCTGATCTTCCGGAATCTGGCACAGATTGACTAGAAATAAGGTAAAAACACAGTTCTGATTCTGCCACGTAGAGATGACTGAGTGACTTTCACATGATTGAGAGCAATGAATCCAATATCTTTTGAGGTTCACCACATTCCAATGCCTCAGAATTTATTATATTTGTCATGTATGGACAAAACTAAAGCTCATCTAGAAACAACATCTAGTAATTATTACATCTATGGTTATGATGTTACAACCTATACTGTCATTATTGGGGAGAAAAATTCATGTGGTAAATCTGTACTTGTCATTCTATTGCTTACACACTCACATATTGCAACTCCATGCAACTTTCATCTGTTTACACTTTGTCACTGCTTAAGATGCCTTGAATCTTGAGATTTTATTTCTAGAAGTCATATAGTTAAAAAAAAAAATCTGCATGCACTTCAACTCTTATCATTGCTTTCTCTAGAGGGTGATGAGTCAAATGTCTAACTGAGCAGCCAGCAATTGTTTTGAATGACAGAAATGAAAGGGTAGCCAGCACTGAGTACCATTTCTTTCAGAGATGTAGCAATAATATTTAATCAAACATTACCGCACCATTTTCTGATGAGCAAATAGGTCTCCAACAAGCCTCTAAATCAATAAAGCTTATCTGTATTAATAGCGAGTAGCATGTCAATAGACCATCACATTTTCTTAACTATTAGGACTAGCAGTTCTACAGATATTATCTGAAAACTGAGAAGACTTTCAGTTTTTGTTTGTTTTTAATTTAATTTAATTTTAAATATAGAAATGTAGTCCAATTTAATCTATTGATCCTTTGATGACATTTCTCTCAGTATCACATTTACTGATTTTAAAAAACAACTAAAAGTGTTCAGAGTATAGTAATTACTACTAGGATATTTGCTACTGCTCTTTCAGCTTATTTAGTTAAAGGGCCATTAATTCTAGCTAAAATAGTTATATTACCTGAAGCACTATACTCCATCTTTGACCTAATATCTACCATATTAAAGTCTGTACAACCATCTTAAATAATTTAAAGTTTATGAACATTGGGCAGAACTTTTATTCCAGCTATTCTGAGACCCCTGACATCTGTACTTAAAGATTATTAAATCATCTGTGCATATTGTCTAAGCCATTTCACTGTTCAAGTATTCCAGCATCTTCCTCCAATTGCTTGCCTTTACTTTCTTCCAAGTCCACTCTTTCTAAACAAGTGTTTCTTTATAAGCTTGACTTTCCTCTTTCATCTGCTCACCAAAATAATTGCTTGATTAGGGGATATGACCTGGTTCATTTTTGCCATGTAAGAGATTAACAGAATTCAAGCTTTGCAGGAACCATATCCTGGTTGTGAAGCTCTTTGAGCAGGAAATTAAAGGTGATTTTTACATAGGATACCATGCAGGTTTTGTTATCTGTCAGTCAAACAGGCCACAAACAGGGTCATCGAATAGGTACTGAAGTACAGTTCCACTTGCTTTTACCACTAATAATTTTCCAATAATCTCTCAAAGTATTTCTTTTATTTATCCTGGCTTTGGTATCCAGAGTCCAAGCAGGATAATTACAAAAATACTGCCAACATATTATGAAGGGCGAAGCTCCAGTTTCTTTATCTACTATTTATCTTTCATCATACCAGATGCATTTTTATTTGTCTCCTTAGCAGGCACCACTACAAACTTAGATTCAGTATCAAACCACTGCTGCAGTCAAAGGAACATCATAGACAATCAGACACGAGCTTTGCTGCGAGAAAAAGAAAGAAAAAGTCTATTTACAGTTCTAAGGAGAAATAAAGAGCCAGTTAAAGACGTGTTCTGAAGGTACGATTAGACAAGCAATGTTAAAGTCTTTGTAAGATTGAGGCCTTTTCCTGTAATTCTGTAAGACTACTTAAAAAAAAAAAGTATGTCTAAGGCAAAAAAGCTTTTAAATTGGGAAGGTCCTTTACTTTGTGGAGGGATGCGTGTCTATTTTGTTTTGTTTCTACTGAATGGAAAACTTTAGTTGAACTTGAACATTTCTTAGTGATATGGTTTAGTGGAGGACTTGCTAGTGTTAGGTCAGAGGTTGGACTTGATGATCTTGAGGTCTCTTCCAACCTAGGAATTCTGTGATTCTGTGAGAAGTTACAGACTCAAGTGAAATTTTACTAGATAGAGAAGGTATTAGTTATAGGAACATATACCAGTGTAAGTATTCCCTGTACAGATTACAAGATGCCTACAGAAAGACCGTACTGCATGAAATTAAGTAGTTAGAAAACATTAATATATTACAAACCCAGACTATACTAGGTATGAGCAGTATACAGAGCAAAGAGAATTATTTGCCCAATGAGTTTAAAATGTAAATTTTCATCACAACTACCTTTCCTTCCTTATAATTTTCGTTTAAGTCATTTCCTTAAAATCAGCAAAACAGTAATTTATAAATTGAGAAGAAGAGAGAAATATTTCAAAAACACCTAGCATTTCCTCCGTCAGACATCCAACTAAACTGGTGCAAGTTGTATATTGTGATATATGGCATAATAATTCGTGTCAAGAAAATGGTTGATATTAATAAAGAAGGGGGAGATGTGGGAGTGTGGCCATGGGGGTGGGCAAGCCCCGTGGCTGAAGATAACATAAGACTCTTAACAATGAGGCCATCAGGAATGTAAGAGTTTAGAGGAAACAAAGAAGTGTGATTCAGGAGACTCCATGCAGTCTCCGGGTTGCTTGTTCTCCAGCCATTAAGGTATGGAAGTTGCTGGGTTTTTGCTGTTGCTGTTATATGCAAAGTTGTTTGACCAATGAAAAGTTGTTTTTGAAAAGGACTGCTGTGGGGTGAAGGGTTTAAGAGGGGAGCCTGCCCTCAAAACAAAAAGAAAAGAAAAGAAAACAAAACAAAACAGAAGGCAACACAATGAAGTTAGGTTGTACGTATGTATAGGCATACTCGGGTTTAGTATGTAAAAGCAATGTTATGTCTATTTAGAAAGTTCAATGTTCGTGTGTGCGTGTTGGTAGAGCATAGTCTCCCCGCACACCCAGCGCTGTTTACTTGTCTTTAATAAATATCACTAAATTCAGATTGAGTTGAGACTTCATTTATAGCATATATGGAGCATATACATGTAGTTGAAAGTGTTCAGCAATAAACATATTAGATCACAATATTTTTGAGGGTGGGAAGGTGAAATGGAGTTAACGTACATTTTCATCTGTGTTTGAGAACCAGATTATCATGATTAGGCATAGCCATGTGCACCTGAGACATAGAAATGGTCCTAAATGTGCCCAACACATATGTTTGCAAATTGGAGAAAGTATCCAACTATAGACAGCTTTAAAGAAGCACTTAGACAAACAGTCCTTACATTTTTTCCCCTCTTAAGAGCCTTCTTCAGCAGTTTCACAAAGCCTATTTTATAGTTTCTCTTCCCTGCCCTGCCTAGAGGTAACCCCTCCCCATCTGCAATATAAAAACAGTAATCATCATTTTGAAGAGATGAGAAATACTTTTCTAAAACTCCTATTCCAGAAACTATTTTTTTCCCTTTCACACTCTGCTAACCTCATCCAGAGACAAATGGAAATAACTCAACCTACAATATTCTTACCCAACAGGGTTTAAAAGCTGCAAATACCATACAAAATATTGAAAGGAAAAAGTAGACAAGAGCTAAACAAACAACTCCAGTGTTGGGGCATCTTTCTATTATGCAAAATATATAATTGAGAGCACAGCCTGGCTGTTAAGATAAGCTCTTTTTCAAAGCTACACTCTGATTATCCAATTGGACCTTTTCAGATTATGTCAAAGTTGCATACTGATTTCCAAAAATGAATAGCTGCATCATAGTCCTTGTATTAAACACACAGAAATCCTTCTTTGCCAACTACATTGGATAAGGGAAAAAATGCTTTTGTCTGGAGGATAAAAATAACTAGAAAATGAATGGAAAGTTTTGTGGGAATGAAAGGCAAAAGACAGAAGAAGAAAGTGACAGTTTGAAAATTGCCTCCTTCTAGAAAATCTGCTCTTGGACTCAGGTAACAACATTTCTCCTACAGCCATGAACTGAATACTGTTCAAGGCAGCACAGAAGGGGTGGCGGTGTGGCTCTCTATATTAGAGAGTCTTTCGATGTTGTAGAACTCGAGGCTAGGAATGACAAGATCGAGTCCCTTTGGGTTAGGATCGGCAGGGACAACAAGGCTAGTGTCCTGGTCGGGGTCTGCTATAGACCGCCGAACCAGGATGAGGAGACGGATGAGGAGTTCTACAGGCAGCTGACAGAAGTTGCGAAATCGTCAGCGCTTGTACTCGTGGGGGACTTCAACTTCCCTGACATATCCTGGAAGCACAACACAGCCCAGAGGAAGCAGTCTAGGAGGTTTCTGGAGAAAGTGGAAGATAGCTTCCTGACGCAGCTGATTAGTGAACCTACCAGGGGTGGTGCCCTGCTAGACCTTCTCTTCACAAACAGAGAAGGACTGGTGGAGGATGTGATTGTCGGGAACAGTCTTGGGCAGAGTGACCACGAAATGGTGGAGTTCACTATTCTTGGCGGGGCCAGGAAGGGAACCAGTAAAACCACTGTATTGGACTTTCGGAGGGCTGACTTTGGGCTGCTCAGGACACTAGTTGGTGGAGTCCCATGGGAGGCGGTTCTGAAGGGCAGAGGGGTCCAGGAAGGCTGGGCGCTCTTTAAGAGGCAAATCCTAATGGTGCAGGAGCGGTCTATTCCCATGCGCCCAAAGATGAGCCAGCGGGGAAGAAGACCAGCCTGGCTCAACAGAGAATTGTGGCTTGAGCTTAGGAGAAAAAAGAGGGTTTATAATCTTTGGAAAATTGGGCAGGCCACTAAGGAGGACTATAAGGATGTAGCGAGGCTGTGCAGGGACAAGATTAGGAAGGCCAAAGCTCGTCTGGAGCTCAATCTGGCTACTGCCGTTAAAGATAATAAAAAACGCTTTTATAAATACATCAACACAAAAAGGAGGACTAGGGAGAATCTCCATCCTTTACTGGATGCAGGGGGAAACTTAGTTACAAGAGATGAGGAAAAGGCGGAGGTGCTCAATGCCTTCTTTGCCTCAGTCTTTAGCGGCAAAACCGGTTGCTCTCTGGATACCCAGTACCCAGAACTGGTGGAAGGGGACGGGGAGCAGGATGTGGACCTCACCATCCACGAAGAACTGGTTGGTGACCTGCTACGGCACTTGGATGTCCACAAATCGATGGGGCCGGATGGGATCCACCCAAGGGTACTGAGAGAACTGGCAGATGAGCTGGCCAAGCCCCTATCCATCATTTATCAGCAGTCCTGGCTATCGGGGGAGGTCCCAGCTGACTGGCGGCTAGCAAATGTGACGCCCATCTACAAGAAGGGCCGGAGGGCAGACCCGGGGAACTACAGGCCGGTCAGTTTGACCTCAGTACCAGGGAAGCTCATGGAGCAGATCCTCTTGGGAGTCATCATGCGGCACTTGAAGGGCAAGCAGGCGATCAGGCCCAGCCAGCATGGGTTTATGGAAGGCAGGTCCTGCTTGACGAACCTGATCTCCTTCTACGACAAAGTGACGCGCTGGGTGGACGAGGGAAAGGCTGTGGATGTGGTCTACCTTGACTTCAGCAAGGCTTTTGACACCGTCTCCCACAGCATTCTCCTCAAGAAACTGGCTGCTCTTGGCTTGGACTGGCGCACGCTTCGTTGGGTTAGAAACTGGCTGGATAGCCGGGCCCAAAGAGTTGTGGTGAATGGAGCCAAGTCCAGTTGGAGGCCAGTCACTAGTGGCGTCCCCCAGGGCTCGGTGCTGGGGCCGGTCCTCTTTAACATCTTCATCAATGATCTGGATGACGGCATTGAGTGCACCCTCAGTAAGTTTGCAGATGACACCAAGCTAGGTGCGTGTGTCGATCTGCTCGAGGGTAGGAAGGCTCTGCAGGAGGATCTGGATAGGCTGCACCGATGGGCTGAGGCCAACTGTATGAGGTTCAACAAGGCCAAGTGCCGGGTCCTGCACCTGGGGCGCAATAACCCCAAGCAGAACTACAGGCTGGGAGAGGAATGGTTGGAGAGCTGCCAGGCAGAGAAGGACCTGGGAGTGATGGTGGACAGTCAGCTGAATATGAGCCAGCAGTGTGCTCTGGTGGCCAAGAAGGCCAACGGCATCCTGGCTTGTATCAGAAACACTGTGACCAGCAGGGCTAGGGAGGTGATCGTCCCCCTGTACTCGGCTCTGGTGAGGCCGCACCTCGAGTACTGTGTTCAGTTTTGGGCCCCTCGCTACAAGAAGGACATCGAGGTGCTTGAGCGGGTCCAAAGAAGGGCGACGAAGCTGGTGAGGGGCCTGGAGAGCAAGTCCTACGAGGAGCGGCTGAAGGAGCTGGGCTTGTTCAGCCTAGAGAAGAGGAGGCTCAGGGGTGACCTTATTGCTCTGTATAAGTACATTAAAGGAGGCTGTAGCGAGGTGGGGGTTGGCCTGTTCTCCCATGTGCCTGGTGACAGGACGAGGGGGAATGGGCTAAAGTTACGCCAGGGGAGTTTTAGGTTAGATGTTAGGAAGAATTTCTTTACTGAAAGGGTTGTGAGGCATTGGAACGGGCTGCCCAGGGAGGTGGTGGAGTCACCATCCCTGGAAGTCTTCAAAAGACGTTTAGATGTAGAGCTTAGGGATATGGTTTAGTGGGGACTGTTAGTTTTAGGTCAGAGGTTGGACTCGATGATCTTGAGGTCTCTTCCAACCTAGAAAATTCTGTGATTCTGTGAAGAGTAGAAGTAGCTGAAAAAAATAAATCTGGAAGTGGCCAGAGATTTACTGGGCTATTGATGTGGCAGGAAGGATAGTCCAGTTGTAGTTCATTCTTACAGAAAAAAACCCTACTCTTTCATCAATTTATAATTTCAATAAGAAATATCATTCCTGATAGACAGACACAGCATACTAATTACCATATAATTTCACCGTTTGACTTTCAATGACATATACATCTATTTAATTTGCCTTTAATCAGAACTTCCCTAGGAGATGTATTTGCATACTAAAGGTATAATTCTCAAACAGTTAGAGGCCTGCAATCTTACATGTCACTGAGCTGTGTCTCAATCCCTCATTAGCTAGATGTCATCTTTTTTCGGGTATACAAACTGTCTTTAGAAGGTTATTACAAGACTTACAGTATAGCAAATATATTGGCAGAGTATGGAGATAAAATTTTATACTGCAATTTCTTTAAAAGGTATTTTTCTAGCAATTATTTCTTCCAGTATATAAATTTAAGGGATAATACTGCCTAGAAATGTGTTTCAGATTTGAAGCAAGCCAGTACTGGATCTGAAATGTGCAATTAAAACTTTTTGTTCTGCTTAATTCCCATTTTTCCAACAGCAAATACCACTGCACAATTGCAAAGCTGCTTCATTTTCCTATTTGGTTATCTTCTAATGCAATAAAGCTTCTGACAATTCACATCAGATTAAAACATATCACTCCTTAAGTGCTGTGTATTTCAAATGAAGATTGTGCCATGATACTCAAAATACACCATTCAGTGCTGTTTAACACTTGGTCTTCTTAAACAATGCTTACACACCTAAAAGAGCCCATTCAGATGATTATGTGATTTTTTCCTGTGTCACAACAATGAACAAGGCTTGATACTGATATTCACAGACTTTATCATATAATTGTTATATCATTGCTCTGCTTTCTAAAATAAACTTCTGAGGATCATTATATCACAATAAAGACCAGCAACTTCTGCATGTATGAAAAAACAACAACTTTAAAACTGTGAAACTATTATACATTCCTAAGCTTCCTTGTGATGAGGTTTCTTATAAATTCAAATGAAATACTTTAATATGGAAACACAGATTAATATTTTATTGCATATATATGCAGTTTGTGATTAACTAATAAATAACATAGAATGGCTTACAGCGTTTTGCACTGGAAATTAAAAAATATTGTAATAAATATTGTTTGTGGAAAGTGCTCAGTAAAAGAAAAATAATATAATAAATACTCAAATATAATCTCTTCAAAAGTTCTCAGATTCAAAACAGTACCAGATAATTAAAGGCTGCTAGTTTTTGTTTCCACTCACAAGCAAGCCCACGCACAAAAAGGGTTCATAATAGATGGCACCAAGAGCTGATAAGCTCCCTGCTGTAGAATGCACAGCATTTAAGAGCAGCTAAATGGGCTGCCATTTAGGCAGATCTTTATAAGTCTTAAAGATCAGGGTCAATTTAATGTGCTTTTGGAGGCTTACCTCAAAGCTCAACTTAGGACCTAATAAGCGACTTTGGATCAAGACCCTGCTTTTTTTTTTTTTTTTTGGCTAAGTCAGACCTGAGATGATCACAGACCAAATGTGGAGGGGAGCTCCCATTCCCAGGAGCAGTTGAGCTGACGGTCAGAAGCTATTCCTACACTTCTTTTGCCACATATATTTTGGAGCTGCAAAAATGTTTCAGAGAAACATTTTTGGATTTCTGTCTGCCTCCATCCATGAAAATTCTCTCAGTAAGTCTCTTTATTCTTCCCATACCACCCTGCAGTCGTGGGCCTGCAGGCTTTACTTTTGAGCTGGGCGATCACAAATAGAGGAAAACCAAGAGCAAAACAATGCTTCTTCCAGAAACACTGTCATCTAGTCTGGCTGAATCTTGCTTCACAGAGACCTGGCCCTGTAGAAGGCGGAAGATACAGGAGGTCTTTTCATATATTCCTTCAAGAGGAGAAAAGCCTATTGGAGTCTCCCTCTTTCTGTTTAGGGCAAGGATAGATGAGCATCTGAACAACTTCCTGAAGAACTCCCTGCAGCCTCACAAGGAGGAGGTCTATCAGGTTACTTGCTGCCACTGCCTCAAATACTGTTCTCCAACACACACTTCTCACATGAATAACAAAAATAGGGAAGTATTAGGGAGATGCTAGGGTATTTTCATTTTAATCTCAGTATTTCAGGAAAATCTCTATATTTTAGTTTTGTAGCAAGGTAATTCAGCCAAATATATTTTACTGTTTCTAAGAGGATCCTTATTTTATAAGGACATGACTTTCATGAAAAAAAAAAAAAAAATCAAATGTTTTATCTTGGACAGCTCTCACTCTTCTAAATTCATCCCCTTTCCTCTGTTTCTCTAATATGTTTCTCTCATTCTCTAGTAACATACATCATAAACCTAGGTAATATTAAAAAGAATAACACTTACAAAATGTGACTGACACAAAGAAAAAAAAAAAAAACAAACAGAACAAAAAAACAACCAACACCACAGTTGGGAAAAGCCTTGCTTTTATAGCCAGAAATTCAACTTTGATGGAGAGTGGAAGTAAAATGCTTTAATAGAAGAACCACTTACAAAACCAGCAATGTTTAAGAATTCTGTGACATAGCACATAAATCTTTACAATTCACTTTTTTCTTATATCTTAAAGAAGGAAAACCCCATTACAATCAAAAATCTTGTCTGATGTGCAAGAGCACAGAATAAGAACTGGAGTTTTTAACATCACAGCTCTTTGTAGCAGACACTTCAAAGTTTTAATCTAAATTCTGATTCAGAATTGCATAAATTACAGTTATGGAAATGTCTGTTTCAATCTGTCTGAAAATGCACACACACTTCCTGAAAAAGATTTAACCCTTTGAGTTTTTAGCTTAATGTTACTTTTACCTTTGCAGTCTGACATTTGAAGACCACAGTTTTTAATTTCATAATGAAAGCTTTCTAATTAATAGAAAAAGACTCTCTCATAAAGGGGGAAAAGCAACCCAAGCACCCAACTTGATTATCTGAGCATCTGGATGCATGAAAGAAAATTTAGCTACCTAGCATCCTTCATGGGTTTTAAAGAACTGTTACTGCCATACATGTCTGTTGACCTGGCATATTCAATGAAATAAAAAAGGCTACTCTGATGCCATGAGGCTGGCATCAGAGTAATTTGCTGCTGTTTTGTGACACTTTTCAGTTTTCAGTGCTTTTAGTAGCAGAGAGAATTCTCACAGCACAGGCAGCATATCTGTACTCCTTAATGCCAACAAGGGAGACTCGTCAAGTATTTGGAAAAGTTATGGGTTACTAAGTAGACAGGAAAAACTTCTAACTCAGGAAATCTTCTAACATGAGAATAGATGGAAATACAAGAAAAGGGTATCAGAGGAATTATCATACATGCCTGCCCTTTCTTAACTCTGTAGTAGGCATCTGCTACAGGATGTTTTTGGAGACAAGAAGTACCATTACTCTAACTCACTGTGATAATTTTCAGGTTGTACTTGGTATTCATATTCGGTTGGCTGTAAGGAACTCTTAGGGAGAAAAAAATTACTCAGATGTTCTATATACAGGTCAAACTTTTTTTTTTTTTCTTTAAATTGAATTTGTTATTGGAAAAAAAAAAGCACGGGAACAAGAAATGGGAGATAGAATGGATTCTTATCCAAATCACTGCTTTGTATGGTTGAAAACTATGTTCTGATTAAAATTACTGGTTATCTGTTTTGAGTTACCTTTAGGTAACATCACAGATGAAGGAAGACAAAAATAGGTGTAATAATTACAAAAATGAACTATACTGTCATTATTAAAGGCTGTAATCTTCTGGTTTAAGCAATTGGAAAAAATTGTCAGGTTTAACAAGACATCTTCAGCTTACTGAAAATTTTTGAAGAACAATGAAGACTCTAGCTCTCCTGAAAAATCAAACTTTTCTTATGTGTCTTCAATATAGATCAAAACAGCAAAAAGATATTGGTACATACTAACATACACTAATGATAGATGTGTTTTCTCCTGCAATGAATAAACTTAAGTGAAACAATATAATGACAGATTTGTATTCGGACTATATCAGGTTATACTAGATTGTCAGCTGAATCCATTTGGTCAAGAGCAGATGTTGTAGGCCAGATCAGGAATGCAACCAGTTTGAACTTTATGGGGCATGTTTTATTCAAATAAAAAACAATTTTGTGCATCACATGTTAAGTTACACTTTACATTGAGGATTAATGATACGACTGCAATAAACTTCTGAGAATTCAGCAATATATAAGTACATTCATTTTCTCATGTTGTGATAATACCATGTAGCATTAACAATCCTGTTGATTTTTCCTCAAAAGTTTTACAATATGCAACTGCTCTAAAACAATCATGTTTTTGTCATTAGCGGGCTATATAAAGAATTTCAAGCTTCCATTAAAATAAGTTTCTGCCACTCATAACTAAAAAAAATAAACAGGAAAAGATAAAAGGCACACACTTTTCTAATAAAGAAAGCAATGTCTTTACTTATCCAATTGCTGAGTTATAATGGAATTCAGTTTTTAAAGTCTGTTGAAGGAAACCAGGAGTCAAGCTCCTGTACGTTTTATTGAATCTTTTAAACTTTTGTTTTTCATGGTAAATTTGATTCTAAAAGAAACATTACTTCTGGAACAGATCAAGATTATCCAGCAAAAATAAATGATTCTTTTTTGAGTAACCATTGACAATTTTTTAAATTAACATGAAGTACAGAAAAATTAAGAGCAATCAAAAGAATAAATACTGGTGTAGCCAAAAAACCCTCCTAATAACCTTTGAAAGGAAGGCAGAGCTTTTAAATAGTCCAAACCATAACCAAACAAAACACATCAGGTTTGAGCCTCTAAATGCAAACTTAGATTTTGGATTACTGTAAAATGATTTTCAATATGTCTTTAATTACTCAAGCATATTGTAAAGTCTTGTATTCAATAGTTTAGTGTAGATTGTTTCATGAGAAAAAATAAAAATATATGCAAATAGAGAAGAAAAAGAGCTAAACAAAGAGAAGACTGAGTGTAGCTTCAGTTTGGCTTAGGCTTGAATTCAGAGATGACCATGTAAGTATAATTTCACCACTGCTATTCTTTTACCTGCCAGGAAAATGGGAGTATGAGCAAATATGACACCTTTTTCCTGAAGGAAGAAGTGACACCACCCCTCCTCCCCCATAGCCAGCCCTTTTCAACTCCATAGCCACTTTTCTGACTTTCTAAAATTACCAGCCCTCCCTCTCTTTCTCACGGTCTTCAAGTCATTTAGGGCAGATACAGAAGAAAAAACTGTCTAATAGAATAAGAACATCTTTCTAAAAGAAGGTTTATAAGAAATGTCACAAAATAAGTCAATATATTTTCTAATACTGAAACTTCCATTTCTGTATGCTGAAGAAACTTTTTACAGAAGGCTCATTTACAGTAGCAGAATATCAGAGAAATGTTAAGTAATGGATGGTGCCAGAGTAAAACTAAGAGTTTTACTGTTGCTTATTCATATTCTTCCTACTCTCTTGTGCTCAGCAGCATGCTCATGGCGTATGCCTCACTGTTCCTGCCCATTTGGCTGATTTTTCTTCCAGCAGTGCCACTGATAGAAGACGTACATTTGAATTCCTAAGCTTTCTCACTGTTGCAGGAATACAGCAGCTGGTTTAGAGATGAAAATAAATACAAACAAAAATTTTCCAGGAAGAATGAATTTTCTCTCAGCACAGCTGAAGCTGCTAAGCCTGGGTTTTGTTTCAGACTTTAGTTATACTTAGAAGCCTGAAAAATACTATCATATAAAATAAAGCTATCCTGTTTGTGAAGTGTTCTTTTGAACTAGGTGAAATCAATCATCAAGTGAAGCATAGTAATGATGGGAAAGCAGAGTAAAAAAAAACACACATGGATGACCTTAAAATACAGTTTCCAATCAGATCAAGAACTGCACTACTGTGAAACTTCATGGTAAGTGGTGAAGTTCATTGTAATAGTTCATTTACATTAGGGTCTTAAAACCGTAAGCATAAAGAAGCAGCATTAATCGCTACAGAGAAAAATGGTGTGTTTTATAACACTACAAAAAAAAAGCAACGTCCATTTCAAACTTGCATATGAAGAATAAATTTTTTTTTTTTTTTTTTTTTTAAAATTACAAACTCACTAAACACCTACTAAGGAGTAGACCTACAGTCTCTTACGACAGCTGATCATCAGCAAGTTTCTCACAGTATCAGTTAATAACATTCTAGTAGCTTAAAGTAAAGCATTATCTACTGGAGAAAAGAAAGTGTAATACAGAGGTGCTGCTCATTTTTAAAGATTATTTTTTATTCCACTGCATAGAAGTTCCAACTAATTCCTGTACACACATTTGAAATAGTTTCAAATAAAGTAGTTTTCAAAAATTAAAGTTATTTGGAAATCAAACATCTGTATACGTGAACACTCAGACACAGTGGACAATGACAGATTTGCATTTGTCTCATAAATGTATTTCAGCTGAAGTCTGACGTAGCTGGCTTGCAATGAAAAGTACTATGCTTTGCAAAAAACTCGCAATTGGCTCTAATCGAACCTCATAGTCTTGACAAAACTGGCAGAGGTCTTTCCATCTGTTTACAGTCTTTTACCCATCATAGATGAGGTTAAGAAGAAATCCACAGTGCAAGAAGTTATAAAGTAGCTTCTCATATCTACATAATACATCACTTATGCATAATATTTTAATGGAAAAAGCTTCCTCTTCAACAAATATGACCATCTGGTATATTACGTAGCAACATTCAATTTATTCATTTATTACAGAAAACAAAACAAAACAAAGACATTTATTTTCTTCTGAATGCCTTTGAGCAAAACTAAAATAAGAGGGTTTGGGTTATGTGTTCATCTCCAGGAGCACACAAACCGCCAACCGCTTTTGCACTCTCCCCATAAGCACTTCAGCTGCGTATGAGAAAGCCACAGACTTCCCATTTACCCTGCCCTGTTTCCACAGATGGTTTTGGGCTTTCAGTTTAGGTAAAAATGGATCTAACAACCACAGGATCAACCTAGACCACTTTTGTCTCCAGGTTCTCTGTAAAAGAGCGTGGCATGAGTACTTCCTCACAGCTCCTAAGGGCCCCAGATGGGGCTCATCCCAGACTGGCACAGTGATGACACAGGTTTAACTCTAAGGGAATCTTAACAGCTGGGATCCTTCCCCAGCCTGCAGCATTTTCTGTATGTGCCTGATTCAAATCAGTCAATAACAAAACTTGTGTTGACTTTAAATGGATTCTCAAGCTGTAGATAAGATTTTATAATATTAAGTTAAAAATATTATCAGGTTTCTTTATAAATCTAAACTATCCCTCTAACTTTGATCAAGCCTCTGCTCTAGCACTTTATTTCTGTTCCAGGTTGAGTTACTACATAACATCAAAGAACAGTTAGAAATTGATCCCCAACAGTTTCACAAAAACTCCTTTTCTATTACTTTAGCTTTACAATATCCAAGAACTCCTTCTAGTGCCAGGGCATAAAGGATAACAAAAAACTTGGAATCAATATTAATTTCATACCTGTCCAGAGGAAACACTGAAAACAGTCCAATGACTCTTCCTTTTGTAGATCAGGCTGAGTGCAATTAGCAAGACCGAAGCAATTAGTTGATTAGGACTTCACAGCTAACATTTCCCATATTCTGCTGGAAAACAAAAGCAGGCATCAGAAAACTCAAAAGAAGAATTAAATCTACCCTCAATAAAACTTAGAATTATGAACATTATAGCTCTTCTTTATAATAAAAATTCAACGCACATTGTTTGACAGGACATATTGTATAGTAAGTTAATAGATTTCCTAACTTAAAATAAAAAAGTGTCAAGGGAAAATTGAAAATGAAGTCATTTTTAAGAGATATTGTTACCAAGAATCACACTTCAGCCCTGGTATCTTACAGACAAATTCTGTGAAACCAAATTGGTTGAAATACAACATCCAAAGCATGATTTGGAGCAAATTATCACCTTAAAAGCTGAAAGGGACACATTTATTGCCTTCCCCCTGTTCTCTAAGTTCAACTACTGAAGTAAGCTATTTGATAAGGTAACAAAAGATTGCTTAGAATTACCACACGATTGCTTTAAAGAGTTGTGCACATTGATAGACATTTATTACATGCAGTTTTACTATTTTGAAGATACACCAGCACAGTAAATCAGAGAGGGTTACAACACTGAAGAGCTGCAGCTAAAGCCTGACCAAATGCTAGACTGTGCTTTCTACAGCCAGGACGTGAAACACTTCAAATTTTAAGCTGTACTCAGCTTGATTGATAACTTGTTTAATGTGCAGGAGAGTCATTAAGTGCCTGATTATAAGACAAAATATTTAAGTATAATCATGAGTTTTCAAATTACATCTTCCTTCCAGTTCTGGTCGCTAGTACTTTAGGAGCTATACTACATGTTTTCTTGAGAGATTCATTTCTCACTCCTTGCTGTTTCATTATTTAAAAAACAAACAAACAAACAAAAAAACCCACAAAGAAATCAGAGGAGAGAAACACCAGCCTGCATAACCGTAAAGAGTGTGAAACACCACTTGAGCTGATACCACAGTATTTCAACTCTCATGCTCTGGAAGTGAGAACTTTGTAAAGAAAACGACTTTCACCTGTAGGTAACCCCCTTAGCAGCACCAAGCTCTGAAATAAGCAAGCACAACCCTACTGCTGCTTTAATAGTTGTAAAGAAACTGATGGTGGCCCTGCTGGAGGGTGGTGAAGTGTTAATTGGCAAATTAAGGCTGTTCTGCACTGAAGCATTGAGGATAAATTACTGCACTGAATATGCATTTTCAGGGCTTATAAGGAAATTGAGTGGAAGATGTATAAAGACAGCTAGACATGCTGCTAGAGAGATGGGAGTGACCCAATTTATTTTCTGATGTCTACAGCAGTCTCCCCGCACTGAGAAAGTGATTTGTACTTTTAGGGATATTGTTTACTTAAAGAATAAACTTTATCCGTGAAAGGATATCTAACACCTCAGCTAGATTTCCCCTATGAAACTGCTCAGTTCAAAAGGCCAGGCTGAGTAGAACAACCAGGATTGGCTATTGAATGCTGCTTAAATTTAAGGCCATTTACATTCCCAACTCTGTGTAGAATACAAATTATTAGAATTAGACTAACAATGAAGACTGTTGTCTGCGATGAAAATAAAGACTGGCTGCTCTGTTGATTGACTATGCTGCTATAACAAGCACATAGTATTTGCTATTATCCTAGTTGGTCTGAGAAATACTTTATTTAGATTTTATTCTGGTATCTGCTGTGATTCAGCTGTCCTTGTTCCTGATCAGTAACCTACAATTTCCAACCAAAGAAGTCAAACTATGTCACCCATGACATAGAAAAAGTAGTTAAAAATCCTAATTCCATTTTTAATTAGGCAAGCTTTAGTCTGGCCTCCACTGCTGTGGAGGGGTCAGTGAAGGTGAGTAGGACAGAAATCCCTGACACTCCCTACCCCATACACACCACTTTTCTCTCCAGTCCAAACCGCAGAACGTAACCATACATCTTCAGATGTTCTCCCTTTGCCACATTTACTTTTTGAAGTTGACATGACTGGAAGGAGTATTTTTTTTTTTTTAATCTAGTAATATGGCCTATCATGTCTGTGTGCTGGTATTGCTGCATATGGTGCAAGTCATGTTAGAACCGTGTGTAAAATTTCCACTTAATGCTACGTTTTTTTCTATTTAGTCAGATTTGATAATAACCTATACTACCAAGAAGACCAGAGGGAGCACAGTGACAGGCAGGACTCCAGACAGACTGTGGCATTCTGAGTCTTTAGTTTTTAAATTACTGAGAGTATACATAGAACTAGCAGGTGTCTTGTTTGAAATTTGCAAAAGTGCTCAAGCATTTTTGACTCTTAGTAGTCCACTTCTCTTCTGAGGTCAATGCAGTGTAAGGTCACTTTTGAGAATGAAGTAACACTTCAGTGAGTAAGTGCTTTCTAAATGTTATCCCATTTTGCAGCCAGTGGGGAAAAAAAGAACACTTGACAGAACACAGCAGCTCTCATTACCATAAGCAAAAACTGTCCCTGAACCACTTTTACCACAACAGGTCTGGAACAAGAACAAAGACCACAGATTGTGTACTATTTCTACTGTGAGTTGTGAATGCCTCTCTGAAATGCTTAGCAGCAATTTTACTTGGCATCTTGTTCCAAACACCTTTCTTGGAATTTTCATTCCCCCGAATAAAGGAAGGTTTTTCATTAGAAACGGTTTTCAGGAAGGGTAACTTCTCACATCAAGATTCTTCCAACCCTCCCTCACTGGTGTCTTGAAATGAAATAAAGTTTTGGAAAGTAAGTGCTGGAATAACTTTTCTGGAGGAAAATTCTTGAAATCTAGAATCATTACCAACTTATCAGTACTGTGGGTAGGTACTCATTAGTACAACACAGTTATATAAAATAAACTGTACCCAGTAAAAATTTCCTTGACAAGCTCTTTCTGTATAGAATTTGTCTAAAAGTATTACAATTGTTCTGTGTTTTCAAACTCTATTCTAATTCATGTACTAATTGCTTCGTATTATATAACTGTTCTATATATGTATAGAATATATTTGTTTTTGGATTCTAAGTAGCTCTCAAGAAACAGGAATAGTTCTCCATGTCCTTTTCTTAGTAATTTTTAAGTAAAATTGCCTAACAGGCATTTCATATCCTTACCTAAAAACATTGGTTTCTATGACATGTTATTTCTGGTACAGAATCATTTATTTATTTATTTATTTATTTTGCTATTTTCATGTTGGTAATTTTTTTTTAATTAGTTCTCTTGGAAAAAAAAAAAAGGTTTTGGAAGCATAGAAGAAGGTGAAATAATGCTCACAACTACATAAAGCAATCTAACTTCCAGAGATGCCTTCTACATTGAGCACTTCTGCTACCTGCAGAACACTTCTCCATGACTTCCATTCTATTTTCTCAAGTTAGCCTATCCCCTGTGGCAATAAGACAAATGCTGTTGCATTCATTCATGTTAAACTCTGCAGTTTATTACAGAAGTATTTTACTGTCAATATTTCAGAAAAATTGGAGATTCTGAGCAAAGAGGTCAAATTAATAACTTGCGCACTCACATAAGGAATAGATATGCTGCTGCAGCCCTTAAAGATGGGAATAGATCAGTTAGAAACTAGAAATGAAAACAGATTTGCACCACTCTACAATTTGGAAATGGTAGCTGTTTTGCTAATTCATACTGAACAGGAAAAAACTAATTGAACACAGATTAAAAACTGTTAATTTGATGGCGTGTACCTTTTGAAAGTCAACACCTGGAAATTTGAGACCCATAAAATTCAAGACAGACATATTCACAGTATAAGCAAACACAATTCTCCTGCCCCTGCCAAAAAAGCAACAACAAAGAAACCCAAAGCTCTTTAAATAATAGCAATTATTCAAGAGAAGATAATATGAATTATTCATGAAAGAAGTGCATTTTTCCCCCATGAATGAAATGTTCTGTCCTGTGATTCTGTGATACTTAACTCTCAGGTATTAAGTAACATTCCTCGTAAAACCTTTTGCATATCTTTTCCATTTAAATTGCATTCAGATTTAGTTGGATGGATTTGTGTATAATTTTAATTTTCTGGCTTTAGATTATATGTCTTCAGAAAATGACGTGTATTCAGTGCAAATCTAAAATGGTAGTTGAGTAGAATTGTGTGAAAAAGACAGTCTGCTAGCTGTAGTTCCAGTATTTGGTATTATCAGAAGGAAGTCCTATTTCCCATTGTTTGATCTTGTAAAAGTAATAAATAGTTTTACACACTTTTCTATCCTGATTTAAATCAGAGTTGTGACTCCACAAACATACAGATGTCTTCTAGACATCAAATACAATACAAAGCACAACACTGCTTCACAGGATTGTTTTCCAGCTATTTCAAAAAGACTGAGTATATCTGTAAGATTTAAGTAAGTTGAAGTCTGACATTTGAAAATGTTGACAAGTGCTCTTTTCTTCCTTTTTTTTTTCTTCTTTTTTTTTTTTTTTCTGATGACAATTGTCATGTATTACACATAGAAATTCTATAAAGGTCACTGCAACGTGTAAATCCTTCCCATTTAAAAATCTTCACCCCAACTAGAAGACTCAGGAACATTTGACAGTTCCACTTTAAAGGGTGTAAGGTTTTCGCACTTCATATATTTTAAAGGAAAACGTCAGGTAAGTGTCCATTCATCAGTTGAATTATCTGAACATTAGAGGTCTCCAAATGCACGGGTGATGGAAAGTACCCATTTAACTTGTATTCACTTTGTACATCTGAAAATGTTCAGATGTACAAAGTGAATACATGTTAAATGGGGCACATATAACATATGACTGAGCCAAGGAGTACTCAATAACACTCAGTGCATAGGCATAAAGAGTTAATATCACTATATAGTTACTCTGTAACTCATAGCAGATGCAAAATGTTCTAAAAGTATTAAATATTTTTGTTACATTACTTGAGAAAGAACTTCCAGAAACTTTAAAATACCTAAAATTTGCTGAATAAATGAATGTCAGAACAATTAGACATTACTGCTTTTTGTGAAAAGTGATATCTCTCATCCTAACTTAATACTTATTCTAAAAAAATATATTTTGTTTCCCTTTTCTGTTTAAACAACAACAACAAAATATTTAAAAATGGATGCAGAACTATATCCCTCAACAAGCTTTTGTTTGAAAAAGAAGTCTTGTTTTGTTCAAGTGGTCGTATTAAGCACAGCTGGCAGAAATTCACAGGTGTAGCTTTATTAGGAGAGAAAGGGAAACAGAAAAAGAAGTAAAGCCGTGCTAAGAGCTTCAGCTCTGCAATTTCACAAAGCCCAAAGAGCTACCACAGCAGGAATAACTGGTTTGACAGAGCCTACTATATTCTGTCCCCAGGTGCTAAAAGCTGACGACTGTTGCAAGAAAAAGGTAGAGGGATAGGTTGAGGAGGAACACAAAACCATGACCTGCAGCTGGAGGGAGGCTACAAAGGGGCTGCCAAACAAAGTGCCAGCCTATATATTTAGAATATTAAGTCTTCATTCTTTCCAAGTGATGTTATTAATTTGAGTATTTATTTTGTATTAAAAGTATATATATATATTATAATATATATATACTATATAATATACATATAATGTTATTATATAATATATAATTTTACATATTTTATAAAAAAATAAGAAAAATATTTTTTTAATACAAAGAAAAAATAATATAATATATATATCTTTACTTCAAGGTGAGCTGCCAGAAGGATATTTTAGAATCTAAAGAAAATGACCAGCCAGACCTCACATTTAGTATCTCCAGCAGTGAACTCCCTGGTGATTTCCTGACGTACATGATTTTCCACAGTTCCTTCCCATGATTTGCCCTAAAGTTCAAACAGGGTTAAAAAGCAAAGCACACCGTTACCTTTTCTTCCCTTCATTTTTGCATAAACATTTACATGAAATATTATGTACATTTTCATTTCAAGCACCTAAGCTTCATTATCTACTATGTTTCAAAAACTTACCCCCCCCATACATCCATGCCATTCATTTATGTTTTATGCAGCTGTATCTATACATACATAAACACATGCAAGTGTGGTCAAATGGCAGTAATAATTTTATGACCTTCATTTTGAGGAAAAACTCCTAAAAACTCATATGACTTCATAGAGTCTATACTGGTTTTGGGGGGTAAAAACTATAAAGCCTAAATGCATATATAAATCCGATATCTCTACTTAATCTAGACCTTTCCATTTTAAACAGCTAAGTAATCTCCAATTGCAGAACAGAAGACCTGATTGTGCCACACTTTTGTTACCCACTTGCTTATGCAGAAACAACAAAAAGTCTGTGGGCTACTGACATTTCCCACCCAATCTCTATTCACTGCCCTGAAGACCTGGGGTAGTAGCTGTGCAAGCAAGAGCTTCAAAATAACTCAAAAAAATTTCCAGCTAAATAGTAATGGTAAACATTAGATTCCAATAAAGGACAAGCTAGGACTATGCAATTATATATTCTCAGACAAATAAAAACTTTCAGATTTCTATAGCTTTTTTGACTGTTGAAAAATAGAGGGTTAAAAATATTTATGTTTTGAATAGTCTTTCAGTAGCTTATCATAGGTGATTTGCATTTGTCAGAATAGTTAGTCATGTGAAAAATAAGTCTGACTGTTAGAAAAAGCATTGAATGGTTATTTTGCATCCTGATAGTGAGTAATAAACTCCCCAAACAGAAATGTTTTTGATTTGAAATGTCTGAGAGTATATTAAGTAGAAGGCTGTTGTAACTGTGTCAGTTGGTAAGACTCAATTAAAAAAATAAATGTAAAGCAGTGCTGTTAAAGATCTGTGCTGTTCTTGTTTCTAATGAAAAAAAAAATCATCAGACCACAACATCACTTTCTAGGCCGCCTGCATAGCTACAGGTAGCTAATAAGTGTGTCAGAAAGTGAAACAAATGGGCAGTTGATAGAGGCTCATTCGGATGCATACCGCACAGCAGGAAATTCCAGTACAGTCTGTTTCACCCAGTGTCCTACTTCAGCTCCATTATAAGTGACACGGCCGCATTAAGGAAGGCACTTCCAGCTCTTAGGGCCACATTATAAGCTAGTAATCAATTACTTGCCGAACACACGCAAACAAAAAGGCTTTCACTACACTAGTACAGTATTCATCAAAGCCTCAATGTTAAGGCAGCTGGAAAAGTTAGGAAACAAAACACTTTCACTTTATCCCAAGTTTTTCACAAAACAATCTTTTGTAGCTTTATTCTGATTGAAGAGTACCAAACTCCATAAATCATTTGCAATTGCCTTTTGAAATGAACTTGCTTACATTTAACTAAAATATATGTAATTAAGTTTCATTATTACTAGTGTTATAAATGAAGTCTCAACTCAATCTGAATTTTGTAATATTTATACTTATAAAAGGTATAAAAGCTATAAAAGCTATAAAAGGTATAAAAGGCAAGTAAACAGCGCTGGGTGTGTGGGGAGTCTATGCTCCACCAACACGCACACACAAACATCAAACATTCTAAATACACAGAACATTGCTTTACATACTAAACCTGAGTATGCCTATACATCAGGAAAGGTAACAAACAATCCTTTAAGTTCCATGACTTAACAGTCTCCATTTTCCATTCCTTTTGAACAATATGTCTCGCTTTAAGTTGGTAAGCAACTCGGTCTTTGGGACTTATGTATCCCGTGCTTCCCGCATCAAAGAAAAGCATATCCATCTCCTTTTCAAGGCCAATAGGGCCTGGGTCGAAAGGCACGTCCAGGTCACCAGGGGGCAGAACAGCAAAGGCCTGCAATGGCTGTAGCAGCAGAGGGGCCCATGGCGATGGCGTAGCAGTCGGATCAGTAAAGGAGCCCGCAGCTCCCTCATCGTCTGGCAAGCCACACATTTGTGATTGTGGCCCCACACGGCTCTTTCAGGCCTCAGAGACTGCTCGCCAGGAGCTGAGCAATCCCACTGCAACCTTGTCGTTTTCAGTTGCAGAGTCCCACACCTTGACCTCAATTTGGTCCCATGTTTCAGGCTCATAAACCGTCTGATTGTTAATAAGGAGAATAAGCTGTAAGGTTACCAGGACAGTCATTGTTCCTAAGGACGTATGATTCCCCATAATGTGCTGTTGCTTACCAGAGAGAGGCAGTTGTGTGTGCGGCTCCGCTTCTCTCAGCTTGAGCTTCTTCCCAGCTCCGGTGCGCCCATTTCCAGTGACTTTCAGTATGAGCTTCTCTGAGCAGTTTGCTGAGTTTGGCCGAACCGATCTTCATGAGGCGATCAATGTGCCTGTTCGCGTCCTGGTCTCCGTTCTGCTAGCCTGTCTCTATTCATTCCTTCTTTCTGCTTCTTTATTGATGACATAACTTCATCACATCGTGTTGCCTTCTTTTTTTTTTTTTTTTAATCTTGAGGAGAGGATCCCCTCTTATACCCTTCTCTCCACAGCAGTTCTTTTCAAAACAACTTTTCACTGGTCAAAGAACTTTGAATATAATAACAACAGCAAACACCCAGTGACTCCCATGCCTTAATGGCTAGAGAACAAGCAATGCTGAGACTGCATGGAGTCTCCTGAGTCACCCTTCTTTGTTCCCTCTAAACTCTTTTATATTTCTGATGGCCTCATCGTTAAGTGTCTAATGTTATCATCAGCCACGGGGCTTGCCCACCCCCATGGCCACACTCTCAAATCTCCCCCTTCTTTATTAATATCAACCATTTTCTCGACACGAATTACCACTCCATATAAAACACTAGCAAAAGATAACTCCCCTACAATAAGATAACTTTCCCAGTTCTGTGTATAATTTCAAGTGTAAGTATATTTATATTATAAAAAAATACGACACAACAACAAAACCACAGCCAAAAAACAAACAAACAAACAAACAAAAAAACCCACGCTCTGCTTATTTCTTCTTTAAAATAGGATTATACATCACTTTTTTTTTTCTTTTATGTCACTTATTTATGTATTTACTACAACTAATGGAATGTCAGCACTTCTAGTTTGTAATCACTATAGCATTAAATACTTCAAATAGTTTAAAACACTTCTGAAGTTTAATACTCTCTAGGACAATATATTTCCTGCAAGATGTCTTTTGCAGAGACATCCTAGAAAGTTACATTCATCTCCTATCCACCCAAAAACCTAACAGAACAAAGTGATAGATCTGGGATTAGCAAGTAAAAACTATTTCATTAACCCAGCATGCTAGAAACACAGTTTCTTCCAAGAAAATTTATTCAATATATATGTGTGAATATATAGCTATAAAAAGTAATATACTTTAATATGTTTATGAGTATACATGTATATGAATAAATATAGTATGCACATTGCATGTATGAATCTGGATATGAATATGCACATAAGAGCAGTAATATCAGCAAGACTGCCAAGAGGAGCAAAAGAGCCTGTACCATGGCAAGCCAGAATGCTGACAAAGGGTTACCACTAAGAACGTAATGAGATGAGATTACACCTGGTGCAAGACTCAGCATGTGATCAACACATGCATGAATAGGAAGCTTAATAATAACTCAAACATTTCCATTAGAAGTCAGCACCAGCATTTAAATGATCTTCTTTTCTGAGGTTTCCTTGGAAATTGTGGAAAGGATACATATTCCCTGCCCTTTCACGGTACAGTGGTAACCACACACAGTCTCCTTCCTCTGTCCTCAAGCAGTGCAGGCAGCATGCCTCTAATCTCAGCCCAGGAAAAGGTGAAATTAAATTAACTTTCTGATAATCAGTAGAAAACCAAATGCATATGCTGGATCCAATTGCAAAAATGAAAATAAATGGTTAAGATCTTCCTAACAATATGTAAACAGGTGTGCTCTCTCTTTCTCTTCCTTTCACTCATTTCTACCTACTGTATATCCTTTCAACAAGGACCAAACCTAAGTTTATTTCTAGTGCTATACTTGTTTATGTCAATCCATTTCTTTGCCTGTCACAGGAATGTCAATGATTGTCAGTGCATAATTGAGGGCCATGTCTTCCTGAAGGAAAGGAAAGGAAAGGAAAGGAAAGGAAAGGAAAGGAAAGGAAAGGAAAGGAAAGGAAAGGAAAGGAAAGGAAAGGAAAGGAAAGGAAAGGAAAGGAAAGGAAAGGAAAGGAAAGGAAAGGAAAGGAAAGGAAAGGAAAGGAAAGGAAAGGAAAGGAAAGGAAAGGAAAGGAAAGGAAAGGAAAGGAAAGGAAAGGAAAAAGAAAAGAGAAAAGAAAAGAAAAGAAAAGAAAAGAAAAGAAAAGAAAAGAAAAGAAAAGAAAAGAAAAGAAAAGAAAAAAGAAAACCTACAAACTTCTGTTCCTGTTCTGAGATTCACTCAGTGTCTTTAAAACAGTAATAGTAAAAAACAAGATTTTCTATAAACTAAAGAAGCCCTCTGCGTCCTGGGCTGTGTCATCAAGAGCCACGCATTCAGCAGACAGGAGAGGATTGCCCCTTTCTATTTGGCTCTCAGTAGACCACATATGAGGAATAATGTCCAGTTTTGCCTTCCCCATCCCCCCGTACAGAAAACATCAGTAAAGTAGAGCAGGGGTGGGGGGAAAGGGAAGGTACAGGGTGAGAAGACCGTGCCAGACAGAACAGTGCATAGCATGAGGATCAGAGGCAATGGACATGAGCTGAAGCACAAGAAGTTGACACCAAACACAAGGAGCAGCATTTTTCCACATGAGGTGGGCGATGGAAGAGGCTGCCCAGAGAGGTTGAGCAGACTTCACCTTTGGAGATTTTCCAGCCCCATTAGGATAAAGGCGAGAGCAACCCAGTCTGATCTCACAGCTGCCTCTGCTGTGAGCAGGAGACTGGACTAGAGACCTCCCAGGTCCCTTTCAACCTGAATTATCCGATGTTTCATAAAAGAGACACTTCAGTTCAGTTTCAATTTCCATTTTGCTATGGACTGTGAGAAACTTGGGACACATAAATAGTGTGTCAAACATTTTGTAGATGGGAAGAAACAGCCCTCTGAAGAATTCTGACCACGGAAATTTTCATGCCAAATACAGAACAAACGTTCACCAAAAAAAAAAAAAAAAAAAAAAAAAAAAGGTTATTTACTCAATATATTAAAAATAATTTGAAAAATCTACTTTAAAACATCATACCAATTTTAACAACAAAACAAATAGAAGAAAGTGAGACATAAGTGTTCACAGGATGCAATTACTGGAAAAGGTAAAAAGCCCCCAAACAAGAAATACTAAGCTACGTATGGCACATATGATAACGTCATTAAAAAAAATGAATAAAAGGAAAAGGAGTTATTTTATTTAAGCACTACTTTTTCTTACCTATATTTATATATAATCAGCAAGTGCTGTTGTTTTCTACTTCTGCTCTTTAAAAAAGCAAAATTGCCTCCCAGTTCTTGACTTTTGGAAGAAACAGTAAAATATAACATTAAATGTTGATTCTTTCTGGTTCTTCTTGCAAAATGGTTATAGATAAATGTCAACAAAACTAGCAGAACAGACAAAAATGCATTTTTTGACTTGTCATATTTATAAATTTTATTTAGGATAAAAAATGTATGTATATATATATATATATAGCATCTTTCATATGCTTTTTTTTTTTTTTTTTTTTTTTTTTACTTTTACTATTTTAATCCCCCCCTAAAATATAATTAGGAAAATTGTTTTCAAACTTTGATTGCAACCTCACCTGATAGAAAAGTCTTGAGAGGCTGACTCATGGAAGTTATACCCATAACCCTAAGCACTGCAGGCTTGCCTCTAACTATAATGTACAGCATAGATTGAACAAATTGTGTTTCATTTATCATGAGGCTAGACACTGCTTAAAAGCCAAGGGAAATATCCAGGCCTTTTGTACTTCTTTTGTACTTTCATCATAAGGAAGAAAGTAATGATCACAGTAAAAATACTGATGAGATCGCCAGGCTTGTATAGGTTCAGGACAAGAGCTCTCATGCACGATCAGTTACTTCAGCTAACTGATGCAGAGTCACAAGCAACAGAGCCATCAGCCCCTACCTTTGTTTGGGAAGGGTGCTCAGTGCCACACACCAAACCCCTGCTTTAAACTTCTCCCTGGTGCTGTTAAAGCTTGTCAGTGTAAATATGTTGAACCTGAATGATTTGTTACAGTTAGCATTATCACAGTGTTAATAACTGATTTTTAAGGTCACTGGAAAAGGCATTAGTGCTGCAAAAAAGTACAGCCATGAAGACATTCACAGTTTCTCACTAGTAAGAGAAAAGAATCAGATTAATGACCCAAAGAGCTGCCAAACATCTTTGAACTGGGGATGAGGGAGGATTTTAATTTTATTTTGTGTATTTCCAAAGATTGGTGTGAATGTAAATAATATTTATTTTCCACCCCTAGAATGCTAGCACTCTACTACAAAACCACTGAACTACAAAACTAGCCTTTTAAACACTGTATATTTGAGTGTTTTAACGCATTACATGTTTTTTTTTTCCCATCTGTTCCTCCTCTGCCTCTCAATTTGATGACTTAGAGATCCATCCTACCCTTCCACAACAATTTGTATTGAGTGCTCTTTAAGTTGTAGATTATTAAACATATTTGCTGAACTCCCTCAGTTAAGAATAATGTAATTAGGCTGAACCACCTTCAGTGATTTAATTTACTAGCTTGTCGGGATATGTACTGCTTGATTCATGCGAATTAGATGGATTTGTGCTGAACTTCTGAATCACAGATTAGCTGGAGCAACCATGAAAACTTTTGGCTTGCAGAAAAGTCTTACCCTAGACAAAGCAATAGGAATGCAATACTGATCTGAATGAAGGCATGGAATGCATATGTATGTGCAAGCTGATGCATTTAAAATGCACAGCATTTGGCCAGAAGAGAATTGTACATCAATGCTGAATCTGCAAGATATAAGAAAACCTTATTTTCCAAACCACAGATTACAATTGTGTTATGCAGGCACTATTAATGTTCAAATACTGACTCACTTTAATTTCAGAGCCTTAATCTATTTTCACCAGACTAAATTTACAAGACCCAAATCTGCAAGTATCTTGAGATGTGCAGACACATCTGTTTCAGTATATGCATTTTTAATTGGCTCAGTCTTCTTCAGCATGAAAAGTGATAACGAATGGTGATACGGGTCAAGCTGTTGCTTTCCCATGATGCAATAAAATGCTGAAAATAAAGTAGTTCTCTAAAAAATAAGGAGCTACTTTCAAATATCAGAAAAACTAATGATTCGCATTGAAATAAGGATTTATATAAGAGTTATTTATGTTCATCATCGGTTATACAGTAAAACAGTACTGTAGGACACATGAAATTTCCAGCAATGCTGAAAATTCCAAGGGTACACTGAAGCACAAGTCTAGAAGACAATTGAGGACAATTACGAGACAAAAACAAAGGAGGAGAATAAGAAAATACTACTCCCCAAAGGTGTATTTTCTGTACAACCCTCTCACTCTATGTTGGTGTTTTACTTTATTACTTAAAATATTTCTTTTATACATTTCATTGCTAATGGGCAGCACCCTGGTCTCTGACGCATGGAAGCTGAAAAAAGTAAATTTTCTCATCCAGCAAATGCCATTTCCAACAACTAAGCTTCCAGAAATTTTGTAACAGGTTTTCCTGGTGTTTCACTGTCCTACAGCGTTTTTATGTGTTAATACCCTCCCTAATTGATGTTAATTAATATTAACATTAATTATATATGTTAATATTCTTAGTGCTAAGTATCTCTCTTTAACAAAGAGGTTGCTAAGATCATATACCATTTAGAAACTTTGAGGGTTACACAGAGTAATTCTTGGAATTCTTTCATTTTCAATGAAAAAGTGATCACCAACCATTGCCTCATTAATAATTGCTATCCTGATGTATATAGGAGATCATGCTATTTTTTGCCATTTTAAAGGTTAGCTTTTACTCATTGCATCTGCAGTCAACAGTTCTCTCCTCTGCTTTATACAGTCACTACAGATAGTGGTATTTCCACAATGTAAGATGTGGGAAAAAAAGGATGAAGTATGGCACTCTTAGGCTGCATATCCAAGCAGACAGGAAATCTTTGGTACATGTGTAGATAGATGAGATGATTTCTTCTGAACGGACATAACCCTCCTATCTCTAGCATCACCAGAGAGCAAGCGTTGTTTTGATTCAGCTTTCAGGCTTAAATTCAATGAAGAATTCATAAGGAGCGGTTATAATTAACTGGCAACCTACTACTCACAAAATTACTTTTTTATATTTTTGTGTGGGAAACATACAGCATAGTGTCATCTTAAAAATAAAAAGCACTTCTGGCAAGGAAGATGTTAAAAAAATGTACTGGTTCAAGGCTATTAACAGAAACTCATAGAGTTATACATAAATCATATTTCTGCAAAACACATGCACTCAAGGACAAGGACTTTACCTGATTTAGTAGAGCTCAAGGATCAATCTGTTTTAATGTATTATTCTGTCACTATAGATTGGTGGATTGATCACATCTTGAGTTGAGCTTTACTTGCCAGCGAGCACAAAGTAATCTGCCCAATTGGTTTCACTAGCATACAGTCACCAGGCACTAACTAGATCTGATCAATATCCCCTACAGTACAACAGCTTCTGTGTTTAGCGTGCGACAGACTTCAGAAGTGACAAATCAGTGCCAGCAGAGTTTAGCAGTGATGGCTGGAGTGGTGCCCCACACAAAGCATGTCTAGTAAGAGTGGCTTGAATGGTACACTTTCACAGTGATTTTATTTATGGACTCCTGTCACAATTTCGCTCTAGCACAAAGAGAAGGCCTCTGTCAGCAGGGGCATGCAAGGAGGATGTTATTTAGGCACTGAAGAATGGCAGGCCTAGCTTTTTGTTACTCTTACTGGTCTGAAATAATTGTCATTATAAGGCCAGTTAATTATAGTGTATCACAAAGGTGTAGTCATGTCCACATGAAAAAAAATGCCCTATTTCTAGAGTACATCACCATCATGTATTTCAGAACTGTACTTTCTGACAAAGAAGATCTAAATGCTAGATAGCAGGCTGCATTGTAAGACAGGTATGAAATGGTGATGCTAGTGAAAAGGGACAGGAGTCGCAAAAATAGACTGGGACAGTAAACAGTCATTTAGCTGACAAGCTTCTTCTTGGTATTCAACTGAGGCGTCTCAAACTAGATCTGCTATCTGAATTCCACTCATACAATAACTGCATTTTGACACTGCTTTGCTTTGCCTGTGCTAGTCAGAGGCTTCAGGTGATTGTTTTTGTGATTTACAAAATGTGAGGGCAGGGAAGACAGCAGTTTTCCTGAAGCTGCTTCGAATCATAATGGAGACACTGCTCCAGCTGAAGGGGGCTTTGTTGATAAAGGCCTTTGGAGGGTTAATTGAAACACCTTCAATTAAATTCAGTTCCAAAGCTGAATGTTTCACAGAGACATAGCAAGTTGAGAAAGACTATGTTGGGAATGTATATGGTGGTTTTAGCTTTATTTTTATTAATATTATTTCTTTTATTCCCTAAGAGTGGGTGAAACTAATTCTTTCAAAACAGGCTTCTCTGTCATGGGTAAGTCTTGAGTAAAGATTCCTGTGGAAGTGACTATACAAAATGCTGTGAAATCATAAAAGGGAAAAAAAGTGCAGAAAAAGTAAAACTTTCTAATATCCAAGATAAGCATATAGGCTAGTTGTAACAAATATTAGTATTAAATTGTAAAACTAAATGCAATTTTC
This sequence comes from Anas acuta, assembly GCF_963932015.1. Taxonomy (NCBI): domain Eukaryota; kingdom Metazoa; phylum Chordata; class Aves; order Anseriformes; family Anatidae; genus Anas; species Anas acuta. The sequence continues at coordinate 75,254,319 of NC_088982.1, read as the reverse complement.
AATTAGCGTCCATACAAGGCCAGCAGAGTGGAATAAAAAAACAGTTTTGCAGGGTGCTGGTGAGCATTCATGGGCCTTGTGCACACAGGAGAAGTCGAACTTCAATGGTCAGTGAAGCTGCTCTATTTAATAGCTCTCTCTGGAGAGGGAGGAGGCCCTTTGGGGAGAGCAGTAGTGTAGCTCAGCATTATACCAGTTTGTGTTTAGTCCCAAAGACACAAATATCTACATACACTTCAGGGAATGAATCTCACAAGACTGCCTTCTGAGACTGACAGGATATAGAAATTTGAATCTATGCTTGGAAAAGATTGAAAGAAATCTCAGAGAAAAAAAAAATCTTCAAACCAAACCAACCAGTACACCTATAAAGACTTAAACTGTCTTTTCTAAAATTGTACTTGTATTCTTGCTTTTTTATCAGATGAAATTAATTTTCATTAACTTTCCATCATGAGATTCCCAGTGCATTTTTATTCTTCCAAGGTCTTTCAAAACCAGATCTGTAGAGACCACATGTCAACCTACTACAACAAATAACATGGATGTTTTGCTCTTCACTCAGTAGATTTCGTCACTGCTGAAGAAAGTATCACTTATATTTATGCAGAAATACTCCCCACAGAGGTTAGTGGCATCATATTAAAGGAAACTGGATTTAATTTAACAGAGCTGGCAGCAGTGCCAAGCACATGTAAGAGGATCTGCAATGTTGGAATCAGTGAACTATGGCTCTTTTACCACAGCCAAAGCTGAGCGTGCCAACAGCCTAGCAAGCCAATAGCTGTAGCATCCCCATCCATCCAGCCACACAATGCTGTTTTAAAATGATTATATGACAATAAACCACAAGGAAGCTGATAAACCATTGAAAGTAGCTACTGACTACTAATTGTGTTATCATCACAAACTGTTTCTACAACCGGTTATTCTAATTTATAATATTTAAGAACTACCACAAATTCGAAAAAATAATTTAGGCAGAGCTTAATAAATGTTTGCTGCCTCCCTCCTCTTCTTTCCATGGAAGCCTTTACAGGCTTTTGAACTCTGCTCTGTGACAGCTGAGACCACTTGTTCCCTTTTAGTTTTTGGTGATGCCTCCAAGAATGAGAGAAAATGTAAAATGCCCAGTTCAGCTGTTGCATATTGGTTAAAAAAACACAGTATATTTATTACGCATCCTCTGCCCCCTTTCATTTGTATGATAAGAAGTTAAATATTTCATACAATAAACATACTTTTATACTGTACATTCTTTCATGAGCTTTTTTTTTTTTTTAAAAAAAAAAAAAGAAGAACATAAGGATTCATACAAAACTGCTGATGGAGAAGAGGACTACCCACCAACACATCATTAGCTATTGCATCTTATGTTCTCAAATAAAACACACTGTGTAGAAGAGATTGCCTTGGAAGTTATTGGTACATTTGAATGCAAACTACCAAACCATGAAAAATGAGGCATCCATTTGCTATAAAAATAAATTAGGAGGCAATGCTTTGCTGGCAAAGCCATTTGAGTACCACAGTTCATAACTATTCATGGTACTATTAACAGATGTCTTTGCTTGTACTGTGAGCCTTCTTATGATATTGCCGTATTCAGCAGTACTTTATATTTAAAGTGAGTGCAAGCAACTTTGTTTTAGAATATAATAAAATCTTGCCTGATGTAGAGATCCTATGGGAAATTATACAATAATGTTACCTACATAACTAATTTTCTTCTTATGAAATCATGATTCCCACTACACTTTTAGAGCTATTCCAAGTATTGTTTAACATCACCATTTCCATGTTAATATCTCAATAAATCACAGAAATACAATACTTCATAAGAAAAGTGAGCCATACCTTGGGGAACATAAGTTTTCCTTTCTAAATTAAAAGGGGAATAAAATTGATGCTGAACGTACCGTGTGTTGTTCAAGGGTAGTAAAAACACCCTAGTGCTTCTAACAAAGCAACTCTACATACGGTATGCGCACACACTTGCATAAGATACCGTGTAATATTGCTTAACTGTTTAACACTATACCAGGAGAATTGCAGAACTGGTTTAAAATACCCCTTTAGAAAAACTGCTGAATGTGCTGTTCCTCCAGACACTCAGAACTAAAAGCAAATGGACAACCAGCGTAAACTTCCCGCTGTTAAGGAGCTTGTTATAATGCTATTAGTTGTTTTGAATGAGGATTTTTTTGAACCATTGCTGGAACAGTCAAAGACATGCCCCAACTCTGATGCCTCTTAAAAATATACAAATAATGTTGAAAAATTATTTGATGATTTTGGTAAATTCCCTTCCCCACTTCAGGAAATGTTAAGAAAATGTTCAGAAAGCCCAATATAGACTGTAAGAACACAAAAATTCACCATGATTGCCATTGTTCCCCATCACCACCTTGTATCAATGAGCTTTATAATATGCTGATATTACTGTGTTTTAGTGTTTTCTTCAAAACAGAAGTCCGGTAATGTAAATATGTACACAGACCAGAAGACTAGTGTAGTGTAGTCCAATCAACCCAAATTGAGTCATACCAATGAAGAACAAGACTAATAAGTGGAAGATTGGGCCCTGCAGTTAAATATTTTGGAGTTTATTCTCCATACACTCTATGTTAACTTGATTCTTTAACACAGAAACGGAGTTTGGTGTGGTACTATGAAAAAGTGAAGGTGTCTTATTTTGGCAGCTTCAGTCACTTGATGCCTTCCACTCTGCTGTTAGAAAGTAACTAGAGTTGCATTCGGTGTGTCCCAAGCAGATTGCCTATTCCAGACTGCAAGCATAGATTCAATGTCCCGTATGTTAACCACCATAACTGGTATACGAGGGAACCACTCCTGTAGCTACACTAACCCCACTTCTGTTCTGTTCTACATATAACTTTTTGTTGAAAATTCTCATGTGGGTAATTAATTGTCACCACATTCAGATTCTCGTTTTAACTCTCATTCACAGCATGTTAATCTGCAGTTACAGAATAATACCCCTTCCACCCCTTCCTTACCGTTCCTCATCAATGTACAATTCAGTGCACTGTTTTCTGACAAGAATTCAGTTGAGATGAGCTACAACTGAGCATTTAAAGGAAAGAGGAGCTACACAAACAAAACAAATGCATCTAAAAGTCATAGAAAAAGAAGACATCATCCATGCAATTTATTTAGCTTTTTTTTTTTTTTTTTAATTTTAGTTTTAGTTTTGTTAAAATATCTTCCTGCCCTGTCTACTCTGCTGATCATCTCTGTGTTAAATTATACAACCCTACCACTGCTACCTTGTTAAGTGCTTTCAGTAAGACACCGTTTTGCCCTTTCTGGTTTTGAAAAATAGCAGACAAACACCAATTAAAATGTTCCTGCTTTATGTTTGAGGAAAAGAAAAAAAAAAAAAACTTAAGATTTTTGCCTTATTTCATTTCTTTTTGTACACTTTCTAATAGGCTTTTTTTCTAAACATTGTGTAAAAATAAAGGAGATTACCTTGATTCAGTGAAGAACAACTCTCTACTTAGTTAAATTGCATTCACTGAATCTTAGGAAACCCACCATTATCTTTCTAAACCAAGTATTTTTGATTAAACTGTTTCTTTGTGGACCTTTAATTGTCCACAAACACAATATTTTGTTTTGTTTTATTCTTTTAAATAACAGCCAGTAGCCATAAGTAACAGCTATGAGAAAAAATGCTCAAATTAATATGGTAATTATGGCTAAACATTAGAGCTGGATGATTAATGATATGGACAGGAAGAAAGAACTTCTTTAACACATGCACAGCGTTTGTGAATTGTGTTTCTTGCCATTTTGTTTCCCTTTTGTTTCTTAGTAAAGATCTTGAAACTACCGTGTGACTTCTGAAGGGAATTATATTTTATTACTAATTTTGTATTAAAGTGAGACAGTCAGTGAACAAAAATGATTAAGTGAAAATGGATAACAAATACACTCACCCCAAGTCATGAACAGAAAAGGTCAAATTATACTTCAGATCATGGAAAGATATTATTTTGAAAGAACTCCTAGAAAGTGTACTTAAAAAAAAATAGAAAAAAAAAAAGTCTTTGCATTTTATAACCTTTGGTGGGTTTTTCCCTTTGAATTTTGGCAGTTTCTTTTTGGTCATATGCATGTTTAGCATGCAAAAACAGGACAGACAATCCCAGCTCATTTCTAAGTTCTCTGTAGATTGGTCTCCCTCTGTTTCAAACATGTTTTTGATGTTTTCATTTAAGAAAAATTTTGGAAGAGATGGAGAATGGAGAATGAGCTCTTTCTCTTCTGTTTACAACTGTTTCATCGCCTATCTCAGTCACCTTTCCTGGCTGAAAAAAAATGAGATTGCTTAACTGCTCCCTGTAGAAAAGCTACCCCATACCTTTGATTATTTTTGTTGACTCCCTCTGAACCATTTCCAGTTTTTACTCTATATTCTTTCTGAGAGGAAGAGGAAAATGCTCCACACCACATTGATGGAGCTGGGCACACAGTCAGCTTGCACACGACATAAGGATTTTTTGTATTTTGTTCATTATTCCTTTTCCGGTAATGGCAATATCTCATTCCCAAGTGGTAATCCTTCACTCAGATTCTATTATTTTACAGAGAACTAGGTTTTCTTTTTCCACCCTGTGTGAATGACTTTCAATACATCTATGCTGAATGTAATCTGCCATGTCCTCTACCAGTCACTCAGTGTCATAAAGGCCTTCTGTACTTCTTCCCAGTGAGCTCTTGGCATTGATACTGTGAAAAACTTGCTACTACAAGAAAACTCCTTTTAGTCATTCACTATAGAACATTTTGAGGAACTCAAAACCCAGCCCAGCATCCAGCAAGATGGACTCTACTGACAACTGCCCTGCACAATGGAACATTTTCTCCTCTCTACTTTTTTTCCCATGCAGGAGCAGCAAGGATGTGGCTGCTGCAGGTGGGAGAGGAGCAGTAGAGGCAGGGCACAATTCCACCGTCCTATTCCCTGCCACACTGGGTCATGTCCTGGTTCTCCCCAGGCAGTCCGCTTGGGTGGAGTACGAAACTGGTCTGGAGGCAGGGCTGGAAAAAGGGCATGTGCAGAGTCCACCTGGGGAAATCAGATGGAAAGCAAGGGCTACAGGAGACAGGGCTGGGCACAGGGGCACATCTCTGAGTGCCCAGGCCTGAGTCTTCATGAAGGTCCCAGCCTGCATGCAGAGGGTGGGTGGATGGGAGTCAAGATGAGGCTGGTCAGGGAGGCTTACGGCATTTTAGTGCAGTTGGGCTGAGCTGACAAGCCAAGGCAGTTTTTCTTCTACACAAGGAGCTCTTATCCTTGGCTGTCTAAATTCCTAATGGCATTTTGTTGAGGAATTTTGACTGAATGTTTTCTGGTTATCCAAGCAGACTGTACTTATTGGTGTAAGCTTGGCAGCTGCCTGAAAGAACCCTGCAAGGTTTCTCTTTCCATAAACTATTTTAAGAACTGTTCCCCACACATATTTACCCCATGTGAATACTAATTAAATTATTGCACATTATATTTGATGATATACCAATTATGCTGTCAGGCTAATACATATTAATACGTACCAATGATGGTGTTAAGCTCACTGGTTTCCATTTTGAAGCTTTGAAAGGTCTTGATGTTTTTCACAACAATTGAGGTATACATATATTTTTAAATTATGAAGGCTTAATTTTTAAAGGTAAAATGTTCTCTCACCTAACTTCTGCTGCACATGCTGTGAAAATGAAGCTGATCACTGTAGTGCAGCTACAGTGGAATCAGAACTGTAAGGTCTCTAGCAACCCGCCAGCATGCTGCAGGAAACTAAACTATTTCCTTTGTCTATCTCTTTAAAGCTCTGTCTGTGTATTTCAGTGGAATTTTGTCAAATGGATAAGTACCTATGAAATATTTCCTATGATATGGCTCCACAAATTTCCTGGAGGTTATAAATGCTACATGACAGAACTATGTAAACAGCTCAGATCTTGACTCAGTGTTGTGGTTTGACAGTATGACCAGTTTTCATCCTTGCTTTGTTCCTTCTTCGTGTTTCTTCACTGAATTAACTAGAGAAACAGCTGACTAGTTAATAATCATCTTTTAGAAAATCAGCTATACTAAAGAAATTTCTATCTAATGAAAACAGATGAAATAGAAAACACTGCAAATAATTACGTAGCCCTCCTGATTTTTTGGATCTCTAACATTATCAGATAACAGATTCTACCTCCTCCATTTTACATAGTCACTAAAAGCCTGTTTGCAGCTTTTTGCCTGGAATCAGGCTGCTTTAATTTGGTCTTGTATATAGGTTCTTATTTCATAAGAGAAAGCAACATGTTGATTATGTTACTTACAAAAGTGTCACAAAACAAGATCAATAATGCACTCTGCATGAGAAACCTTAAAGCACAAATACATTTTTTTTTTTAAGCTCCTTAAACCTCAGAAATTGTGTATTTATGTATATTCTGGGGTCAGAAAACTTATAGCTACTAACAGTGGTAAATCATAGAGAATTCAAAAAGGTGCCTGCTGGTCTGGATCCCCTATGCATATACAAATATCATTTTGTATCACAGAAGCCCTGCCTTTCAGAAGTAAAGCCAAAATTTGTCTCAATACTTTCCTGAAGTATATGATGAGAAAGAGTAAATATCAGTCATCCGGGCCCTGCCCTGCATGAACCATCATGTTCTACTTGTTATACCCAGCATATACCACCCCTCTGTAATTTTATGCTGAAACCTCCTCCCCCTGCTTCAGGGGTTTAGCTGCTTGTGAGCAGGGTCTGCTCTGATGTGGTATAGCTACATAACCTTGCATCAGACTCCATGAAAACAGCAGCTATATTTCTTTCCCCATCTGCTGTCTCAGGAGTTGCATTTAAGCTTGGGATGGGCTATGTTGTAGTTATGCCTGTGTTTGCCTTGTACTTGGCTGATCTTGACCCTGCCCTGCTCACTTCAGTTCCTGACTTAGTCTTGAACTGTTTTATCACTACAGGCTTGCCTGGTGATCACAGAACTGCGGTTGCTGGTTGCTCTCACCAGACCTGAGCTGCTTGCTTTGCTCTGGTCCTGGGAGACTGCATGGCTTGTTGCTGAAGGACTGCATCCATCAGCTTCCCCTCTGCTGCCCTCTGAGCAGCCCATTCATGCTGCTCCCTGAGACTGATCAAGCAGTATTTTAGCCAAGGGTTCTCTTGGGTGGCATATTGTAGGATTGCATTTCATTGCTGGTAAGGAAAGCAACCAAGAACAATAAATTGCTTTTACACACCTGGTATTTGTATGAATTAGTGGAACACCATGGCTGGCTGTAATTCTGTATGGCTTTAAAAAAAAAAACAAAAAACACCACAAAGCAAAATGAGACACTGCAGGGTTTCGTTTTAGAAACTGAGGCTATGAAAAATACTACAAAATAATCTTCACATCAGTGAGCTATGTTTTCTTCTCACCCAGAAGATGGCATTAATAACATACATTCTCTGTGCATCTGTTTGATGACCACAGAGATTCATAAGCTGTTCTGCCCATTAACTTTCTGCTGCTTTATATTAGAACAAATTCACAGTTGTGCCAAACAGAAAGCAGTTGTTCGTCTAGCAGCTTCTTACAAGGTGAAACCAAGTTGTATAGGAGAGAGAAATATAAATATTCCTTGAAAAAGTAGCCCTTCTACTGGTAGAGGGCCTAACATTCAGTTAAAAAAAAAAAAAAAAGAGGGAGAGGTGGAGAGAGGAAAGTGGGAAAGACAGGAAATAGAGAGGAGTGCCTTTCTATATATATACTTTCCATCTCAATTGATACAAATTTTTCCCTAGTTTCCAAATGAATGTTTCCTGTAATATTTTCCTAACTATAAATTCAAAGCTATGCCACATCATGTTGATAAATGTCTGTGGAACATAGAATTCAGGACTAATAACTTCTTTGTATCACATTAATCAAGATCTAATGAAATAAAGTAATGTAGTTTCACTTGAAAGTGTTTTAAAGCCAACCATAACCCCTAAAATTATTTTAAATTGCTATGTGTCATTTTGTAAGCATAATTGTCAGCCCTCATTTCAGTTGCTGTCTTGGTTGATCAGGTTAAGTTGGCAATCGCTCATATGTGCACAATAACTTTCTGGAACTCATTGCTACAGATTTGCTCTTGGTTGATTATATAGGAAATTGATTCCTCTGTAATCAGTATAAAAGATTAACGAAAAAATATTCTTCCAGTTTATTACCAAGACTGCAGGGGAGAAAAATCTAACACCATGGTCATTTACATCATTATTCAGGTGTTAACTGAGTTTTTAAATAAATATTTCAGGAAGTGTCAGAACATTTTGCTCCAGTATGTTTTGATGTTATAATACTGTATGATCTGAAGGCTTAGCATTCTCTATTTAATAGCTTGGAATTCCTTCAAAAGATGATACCTATCATGACAGGAAAAAGGATCATCTGAATTCTATTTATTCTATAGGCAGAGAGGTGCCAGTTTATGCTTGCACCAATTTTAATAGCCCTTAACATTTAAGTAATTAATAAATTAATAACAACACTTACATTATTTGAAGACCTCTAAATCAGGGCTTCTGTTTTCTTTTTATTAAAATTAATAGACATGCAAAGTTGTTGTAAATAATCTATGCCCAAACTTAACTCTGCTGCTGCTTTATTCAGGTCTTTGTACTGCTTAAATTTATCAATATCAATATTGATATCAATATCAATAAATGATTCAATATTTATTATGTCATTGAGATCACAATACAACATTCCAAGCTTTGTTGTTATTTCCTTGTTAAATCCCAATTTTCAGGGCTTTATTACTCTTTTATCTTATATCTCACTGAGCTTTCTTATAATAATAGGGAATTGTGTCTGAAACTTAATTTTACCAATTTTATTGATAGTACTTATTAGGTCCCCAGTTTATATTCCACAGCTAGTGAATAAAGAAGATGTAGCCAGGGAGCCCCAAAGAGAAAACATTTTAAAAAGAAAATTCAATTTAATAGCACAGAAAATTAATCAGAATATCATTAAAATGGTCTAAAGACTTTTCTGGGCAAAGAGGCTGTATGAAGTAGGGATTGCAAGTTTCTGTGCCAATGTGATATCTCTAGAACCTCTTGTAGAAGGTTCACAACTTTCATTTCCTAGCAGGAATCCTAAGGCCAACTTGAGTCTGTTCCTCTGGGGAAAGCAGGAGTTACTTCTCAGGAGATGTTATGCACTAAGACTACATACGACATTTGTGATTCTGCTTGTGATTTGTAACTAGGATTAATCTGAGCCAAAGCAACTGACAGATAAACAAATGTGCAATTGCTTTAAACATACTATTTACTTCTCCATAAAACATGACAACAAATAAATGTTGGAACAAAATAACTCCAGCTGATCAGACTGACACATAAAAATATACAGTCTGCTGTATGAACAGAGATTTAAAGCTATAGAAGGGACTTTTTCCTGTTGGCTTTGTAAATACTCATACACATTGCCAATAACTAGGGAACATAGTGTTCAAAGCCTGCTTTCAGTCACTATAGAGAAAGAGTTTGGACACAGCATAAAGCCCTAAGAAGTGAATCTGCTAGAAAATATAGGACATGATCTCTTATAAAATGCTATTCCAGGACACTTATTCTCCACATTAGCACAATTGGTTTGTTCACAAATGTGGTGCATTGTGGAACAGATGGGGCAATGGTAACCTTATGATAGCGCCGAGGACTTTGTGTAGTACTTGCATTTTGTGAGGACCCATGCTACTTTTGCATTAAGATACCAGCAGTGTTAGGCCTTTCATAAATTTCAGGGAGCTAAAAATTTTCAATACTTTTCAGAAGGCAGCAAACAGGTGCAGTGACTGATGCTGCTTAGACAACCACAATTCAATATATATAGCAACAGGTGCTTTAAAGTACATCTGGAGCTGCTAAACATTTTTTTCAAACTCTAATTACTGCATTTTAGAAGCCTTCTTCCTTTTGCAATTCCCTTCTTCTACAGTGATGTTTCAGTTCCTGTATGAGGAGTAAAGATCAAAGTATTCTCATGAGGATGCTCAAAACAGAAGTAATCAGAACAAAACAAACAAACAAAAACATTTCAGACAGAAAAACGCACTTGTTGAATTTCATAGGCTTATATTTCTTCTTACTGATTAGGAAAAGGACAGAGAAAAAACATCATTGCTTTTTGGGTGAAGAAATTTGTCAGAGATGAGTATAATATAATTTAAGAAAGGAAAAATAATACAAAATATAACACTGTTCATAGACACTGCACAACCTCCCATGGTTATACTTTAAAAGGTTTTAAAAGGTACGTTAAAAGGTTTAAAAATAACTTAAAATTACTTGTAGGGCATTCTCCTAAAAAAAAAATAAATTATAGAATGAAGTGCATTTAATAAATAAATTTCAAATTATTCGCAAAACACAGGACATCTTAAAAATGCGCAAATAATTTCCCCTTTTGGATGCTTCTGCAAACATGAGAGAAAGTAATATGCCTCTTTCCCTTAATAAGACTTCCAGATTTCTAAATAAAGTATAGAAGGAGGAAAACTGGAAGGAGTCCATAGAAAACTATAAATTCTGCATGCAACACAGCTAACGAATAGAATTAAAGCAGAATAGCCAGTTACTTTGTTGTTCTACACTCTCACAAAGCAGATTTTTCTCATTTGAATTTGTAAATGAGTCCTGTATATTTACCAAAGCAAACTCAATCCCAGCACTCTTCCCAAAACCAAACTAAATCCAGCTGCATGTTTTGACCCCATGTTGACATACACAACTGCATTATTTTTGCATCTAAATACTCAGTATCTGCCTGGAAACAGTATTCTACAGACTTCATCTTTTCAAACTAAGTTAACTGCTAATATTTTCCTCAGTAGCTGTACAAATGATTTTGTACCATGTTATGCTAATTAGTTGGGAATTTTCACAGATTTTAGCCTTTTCTGTGTGTCTTTTTTATTACAAAATGAAAACATATGGCTCAGTTTCAAATGGCTTTTTGGCAATATCTTCAAGTGCTGTTAAGAGGTGCAATTGTATGTATAACACTGATAATCTGATTGTATTTTATTTAAGACTAGAAGGTAGTTCGGAAGTCAACAGATGGCAGCAGATATACTTTAGAGAAAAAAAATGAAATAATAATTTACTTCTATTCCTTTTGCAAGGTTGTATTGCTATTTACTGAAGTAGAGTTTGAAATTAGGGGCTGAAATGCAATGAAGAAAACTCCACCTGTAGAAAAAGACTGATAGTAGACAGTTTTGCTTTATTCATCAAGATGGTTTCAGTTAATTACATTTTTTTTTCAGCTTTTAAAAAGATTGTTTAGACTGCTATTTAAAGTTAAAATGCAAAGGAAGGATCTTTTGCTTGTCTTAAAATGGAAGAACACTATTAGTGATAAAAAATATAAAATATTTATGTTTTTACAGCTATTTCAGACATTTTATCTTTGATTTTTCATAACTACTCTAAACTACAAGCCATTTAGTTTTTAATATTAATTCTTTAATACAGAACAAACCAGATCACGGCATCATTGTGCCGTGTTGCTGGAGTCTCACTTTATAAATCTTAAACAGAAAACACCTTTACAGAAAAAATGTGTTTCATTATAAGGAAAGAAAAAATCAATATGCTCTTTGAATTCAAGGTGTGCTGTGAGCGAAGTATTCCATATATCCTCAGCTCATGCATATATTTCCAAATTGCCATCTGGTGTGCATACATTATGCATTTGTACATCCATAGGCATTATTGCTTTAAAATGTAAGTTATGAATGCTAAGTAAAATATATCATAACTGACAACTCATTTTTCCCAATGGCTTTTGAACAGACATGTTTATATTATCTTCATGTAATATTGTAATATTCAAAAAATAAGAAGACATACTTTGTGAGAATGAATTAAAACATAACTACCTTAGTATATGCTTTTGGTATGCTTGGTGTATAGAATATATAACTTTTAGTCTTGCCTGCACAGACTAGAGTTGGTTTTGTGATGTTTTGGTTCAGATCAGAATCAAGATAGCAACTTTATGCTCTCTTGGGGTTTCTGAGGGTAACTCTATTCTGTTTGTTAGATCGTGACACTTGTTGACTTAGCTTCAGACTTTGGAGCTACATACAAAATATTACATGCTTTTGATGAGAGAATGATTTTAAGATCCAAACCCAGTCCCTAAATGGCAATATGCTGTCTCATGATGACACAGCACTGTGCAGTCACAAACTGAATGTATAAAAGCAGTTTGTAATATGTGAAAACATTCATATTACTGCAAGTCTCTCTGCTAATCTATTAGTATTTAGGATGCATATATATAAAAAGACTTTTTTTTTTTTTTTTTTCATGCAACCTTCCATATTTTCACCTCCTTGGCTTTGTTTTTGAAGAAACTGAGATTGCAAAAGATTGTTTTCTAGATTCCACACCATTCCAACAAGTTTAGGCTCTTTCAGCCCCGTTACATAAACACTTAATGGCTTTTTGTCTACTTTTTTTTGTTTTTCCCAGTGTGTGTATATATATATATACATATGTATATATATATATATTTGCCTTCACAGATTTTTGCCTAATGGACATAATCCCATATTTCAGGATAGCTTTCATGTCATTTAAAAGGTGTACAAACACCTTTTGAAGCCATATCCATTTTTCCCTTCTGCTGCTGTTTGGTTTTAACAGTGAATAAGGTATTTGGTGGAGTTTTTGTCCATTAATGGAGGTTTTAACCAATATCTGAATTTTGTGTGCAGGGAATCCTTAAGGATTTTGTAAGGGGTTGATAACATGAATGAAATTTCAATGACATCAGAACTAATATGTCTGAGATTCTCATAATTTTTGAGTATTATGATAATTTAAATTATTAAATGCTAATAAATTAGGTATTCAGCAGTAGGATAGAAAAAAATCATTGGTACGTTAGAGATGAAGTTAGTAAGCAAAAATTCACTGATTTACAGCAGCTCGTGTAGTCATGGCATAAAAATTTAGAGATGCCACAGTTAAGGGTAATTATTGGATCAGGATATCAGAACAAAATTCTGCAGCTTAAAAAATGTCCTTGTATATAAACTTATATTTGCAATACTAATTTATTCTAATTTATTATTGATATTTCTAAAGGCACTCTATCTGTGCTGGTGCTACAGGATACTGTTGGGTCCCTTGCTTCCCCTTCCCCTTCCCCTTCCCCTTCCCCTTCCCCTTCCCCTTCCCCTTCCCCTTCCCCTTCCCCTTCCCCTTCCCCTTCCCCTTCCCCTTCCCCTTCCCCTTCCCCTTCCCCTTCCCCTTCCCCTTCCCCTTCCCCTTCCCCTTCCCCTTCCCCTTCCCTTCCCCTTCCCCTTCCCCTTCCCCTTCCCCTTCTCCTTCCCCTTCCCCTTCCCCTTCCCCTTCCCCTTCCCCTTCCCCTTCCCCTTCCCCTTCCCCTTCCCCTTCCCCTTCCCCTTCCCCTTCCCCTTCCCCTTCCCCTTCCCTTCTCTTCCCTTCCCTTTTTTTTAAACCTTCCATGTTCCTGTAGATTAATCTTAACTGTTGTATATGCAACAGTCCTCAAATCACCACTCATTACAAAATAGCTTTACAACTATGCATGGAAACAGATTACTGGCAGTGTAAGGCAGTGTAATAGCTATACTTAAAAACATCAAGCATAGGGATTTTACAGATCACTGACTTTCATGTATAAATATTACAAGGTATACAAATAAAATCTCAAATAGTGCTTATCTGGAGATACGTTGCCTTCATTATTTCCTAACATTAATCAGATTTTAGCCTCCTACCTCCTACCTCTTATATAGGCATTATACAAACACTCACAAGCAACTATGATATTTTTGCTCAAGTTACATCACTTCACAAGGAAAATAAACTTCACTTGTTTGTCAAGGCATCCAGATGAAAGGGGAAGAAAGAAACTGAATACGAACTGGACACATAACTAAATCCAAAGTACAAGACTTCCCACACTACTTCTTTGTCTAATTCAATAAGTAAACTATGACAAGAAAAAAAATTTAATATTGAGAAGGGGTTGTGTAGCTTTTTAGGATTTTTTTTTTCTTTTTTGATTTTACAAGAAAATTATTACTACAAATTCAAAAGACATGGAAGTAAAATTGAGAGAGGACTTGCAAGGCAACACTACATCATAGCTTTATGTGAACTCTGAAATTAAAAAAATATCCTAACTACTATTTTGAACCAGCCATGCCTAGTTGAATAATTAGTTTAACCAAAACATATTTGTGAGAATTAAATTATCAATATGCGGATCAAAAATATATCCTAAAATATAATATAAATTACTACAATTGGACTGTCTTTGGTTCACTGTCACCAAAGAAATTCATGATCTAAACTTTTAAGAAAACCTCAGGCTCTCAATTACTTTCTTTCATTTCATTCCTCTTTTGGGTGGTTCAACTGAACATTCAGTTTTATGCTGTGACCTGCCAACCTTCTGTTACTCTTATAATATATGTAACACATATCAAAAAGGCAAAAAATCAAACTGAATGCCTGAATCAAACTGACTCTCCTAAACTGTATCCACTGATAACAACTCACTGAACCACAATTTGATAGAAGTTACTTTCAATGATAGAAGCCCTTTCAATAATCCTTCTTTTGGTGGAGGGGCAGCAAACTCTACTGTGCAAAATGAAACTAATGCTTACTTCCTTATTTAATAGTAGAAGGAATTCAAACTGCTCAGCAAATCATGTTCATGACCCCCCACTGCACACAGAAGACATAAGGGTACAATGTGTTTTAACTTTCTTTAAAGTGAATTTTGAATAGTAGAGATAGATGCCATAGTAGGTTTCATAGAGAGATTACTGGTGATATGCAAAAACAAATTGCATTTTATAAATATCCTTTTTGCCTTCATTCAATTCTAATATTTTTATATTAAAAAAAAGAATAGTTAATTTTTTTACAGTATGAATGCTATGTAATGAGAAAGCATGTATAAATACATATGTGAAAGAGAGAATAAAGCACCATAGTTATCTAGAGAAACATTACGGCATTTAGCTACAGCTGTTGTTCAAGCACAGATTTGCTGCGTACCATTATGTAAACTAATGCTATCCTTTTCACTTTAAGATCACAAGAATTAAGAAGAGATTGTAATTAAGGCAATGTTTTGACCTCCCGGTTTCTCATGAACTAAACAAGCCAACACAAGAATTCCCACACGTATTATAGTAGATTCATTCTGGTGTCTGCAGAAAGAAATCTAAGACCAAATCTAAGACCAAGGTATATCAGCCTTCCCTCCATAGCTTTTTTTTTTTTTTTTGGAACTAGTAATACATTTGTGTGTACTAGAAAAAGGCCCCTGACAATGCAGGGTCTCAAGAACTTGCCAGGCCTTGTTGTGGCCTGAGCCATGCTGTCACTCAGCTAGAAGGCCATTCATTGCTCACCTGCTGTACTTTGGGAAGACCAGATGTTTCTGCAGCTGCAGTGCAGTCAACAGCAACTTTTGGAGCTGGGGGCTGAGGGAGGCTTTCGTGAGCTTCACTGGGCATGGCTGATAGGGGAGCAAACTGCAATTTGAGGCTGTATTAAAAGGCACATGTGTATGTCCCGTAGGGACTCTGGAATGTTGGTAACCTGCTGTGAATTTTTGAATTTAATGAGTCTTTTCTGTATTATTTTGAATTATGCTGAGAGTTAATATTATTGTAATTAAACTGTTAATATCTTGGTGGATTTTGATTAGATTGTAAAGACTTTAAATGGGCTAATGATAAATTCTTGGCTCCATGTTCTTGCCTTGCTCCCCCTTCCACATAAGACTTTGAGTGTAACACTTGTGATGCAGAATGGAACAGGGAAGTATAAGATGGAAACCTCAATTCAGGGAGAACTTTTACGTTTATGATTTTATTATCCTCTCAAAAGAAATACTCCTTATTTATTCTTTCCAGTTCTGAATATATGGAGATGCACTGACTGTTTTGGTATGAAAATATTGTCAGGCAGTGCCTTGGCAACCACTAAAATTACTGAAGTGTGAAGTTATCTGAAGTAGTTATGGCCAGTTTCTTCCGTACTTTCATGTAGGACCTTGAGGTGGGAATTGCTTGCATGCATTTAGACAAGGAAGGGAAACCTGATTATTACTGGTCACAAATGCTTATTCACTTATCCTGGAGGAAATAATCTCCTGTTAGCAATTAAGAGGTAATTAGCAGTTTCCTGACTAGAATAAACACATTGAGTCAGTAATTTTCCATTGTCAACCTCAGGGCAATTGAACTATTGCCAGTTGCAGGTGTTTAATGGTTTCCAGCCTCAAAACAGTTTCAGTTCACAACTTCAGAAATGGTGCTTTAAGCATGTTAATGTAGAGTCGCACATAATATATTAATTTGAGAAAAGATAGCTTTTATTTTCTGTAAGCTCTGATCAAATATCCTACAGCAGATTCAGACAATGAAGTTTACATTCCCTTCAAGTGTGCATGTGGATGGAGCACGCTATTTCTGTTGCAGTAGACAAATGCTTGTGTCAGGAATTACTATTTCTATTTGTTCATATGGCCAATTACAGAAGAACAGATAAAATAATCAATAAAGGGCAGATGCACTGTCTGGATCTGGGCATCTCCCTTCGCCTGGAGCCAGGGACTTTCTATTTCTATTATGCCACTAATATAGAGTACTATCATTATTCTTCTAATACCTTGCCAACTCTCATTAGAGTAACAAAAGGGCTGGAAATCTCACCTATTATTTCTATTTTCTTTGGCTTGTATTTGAGCAATTTTCTGCATCAAGGCAGTGAGCATGTACACTTTCAGAATAAACCAGCTTATAAGCTGCTTGACGTATTGCTTAGCTTTCAATAATGAATTTGTTAGAGATATTCTTATGTGCAGAAGGAATTTTTTTTATTGTTTCTAAGAAAGATAGTAACATTAATGTTAAAGAGCACAGAATAATTAATAATAAAGAAAGTATATAAGCTCCATAGGACATTGCTCTACTAACATATAAAGCAGTGAAAGTAGTGTTTATCTTAAAGTTAGTGGCAAACTTTTAATCAGTGTACGGGTCATAAACTAGTTTCATATTCTCTTGCATGCTACTTCAGCTACTTACAACTGGTTGTCAGTACAAAACATCTGCATCCAAAAGCAACATATAAATGTTCACCTCAAAACTGACCACCTAAACTGAAAGCAATTTGATTCATATTTCCTTATATTAAGTATATAGACTTTTTTTGTTGTTGTTTTTGTTACTACTATAGTAGTGTCCTGAATGTAATAAAAAATGGGAAAATGCCGCAACAATGTAAGAAGGCATGCAATATATAGCATGACAGAGTAAAGAAGTCAAGTAGTCATGCAATTAAAAAAATAAAAAAACAAAAGCTGTATTACTGTATTCAACATGTAAAATACTGTTATTGTGCATATGATTATCCAACAGGAAAATAACTTCTGTAGGTGACTTAACAGGACTGTGTTCCAAACAGCATCTTGACTGCTTCAAGGGGTGGTGTTGGGGAAGACAGGATCACATGTTTAGAAATAAAGCGTGTTTTATGTAACCAAGCTTGTGGTTACATCTATACAAGAGAGATGAAAATATAAATCTCTCTCTATACATAATCCATACCCATCTATCTATCTATCTATACATCTACATTCTTGTGTCTCAGCCAGGGACCATTAAGAGCATAGGAGAGTAGAACTTGAAAACTCCAGAAATTTGAAACACAGAAAGCCTGCTGGAAACTGAAAAATTATTTTTAAATATGTATCTTAACATTCCAGCAACTAATTTATTCCCTTTATATTTCCATTGTTCTAGAATATCTTCATATTAAGTATAAGAATTGTACAATTAGTAGCAATTACCTAATAACCTCAGTTTTTTTTTTTTGTTTTTTTTTGTTTTGTTTTGTTTTGTTTTGTTTTGTTTTGTTTTGTTTTGGTGTGTGTGTGTGAAATAAATATTTTCCCAACATTAATGAAACCACAGGTTATTTTATTTCACATAATTTCTAGTTTGGTAATCAGAATAATACAGAAGGTCATAAAGAAGGATCATTCTCAAGAACATTATCCCTAGAAGTCTGAGATAACTGCTGGTGTGTAATTTTGCCAGTGCTTATTGTTCCCATGCTTTCTACTAGAGGGTGTTAATTAAACTGCCTATGTGACCAAGTGACATCCAGGGGAAGTACCCATGCAAAACAAGATTCTTATTGAAAAACCTCATTTCAGTAAGGTTTTCTAGATATGTCACACTTGCTCACACTGGATGATAGAGAGTGAAGGTTTGAAGAAACTAACAATTTGAAAAAATAAGGTGGGAGGTGTAGGGGGGAAGCAATCCAAGCCTACACTTGGTATTTGTGAAGCTCAGCCATGCAGGTAGCCTGCTGAAGGTCTTTCAGCATCTTCCTCACAGAAGAAAAGCACACTTTTCCTTGTGAAGAGCCACATGCAAATCTGCACCCATACCAGAGCTCTGCTGCTACACGAGCTGATCAGTGCCTATGAACCTCTGCAGTCTGCCTCAAATGCAAAGGGATTGGGTTAACTGTAGGTGAGTGAGCATATCTGCACTGCAGCAGTAACCTATTCAGATAGAAATAACTGAAATTAGGTTTGGAAAATTGGAATTTCAGATGTTTAACTCAGATACAATAATGTTTAATAAAGAGAGACCCACATACTTGAATAAAACTGTGCAGGAAAATGCAGAAAGCTGAACAGCTACTGTGAAGACAGAAACAGTGGGAAAATCTTGAATGACAATAAATGCAGAATTTGCTTTTAAATTATTTTGAACTTTCTGTATTCTTTTCGTACAAAAATTTATTCCTCCTTATCTAAGGAAGGCAGTAGAGTGTATCAGGAGTACTTTTGATCCTAGAGTAGCAGAATATGAGAGAAAGGAATTTCTATAGATGCTTAATCAATGTTATTGTATTGAGGCAGATATTAATATCTGAAAAGAGGATAACTTCTTTTTTGTTTAAATTATAAATCAAAAATGTCACTATGACAGAAGGAACCAATTCTTACATTTAAGACTCCTTCATTTTCAATTGAGCAGTTCTGTTAAACTTAGTAAACCTTTCACAGCCCATTTATTTTATTGTTCTGTTAAGCTCATGGCATTTTTTTAAAGCAGTGGTTCAAATAGCCTTTTAAACTTTCTTAAATAGTGCATCAAGCCCATTTCTTAAGATTACCAACCATTTGCTGCTGTAAATTAGGTAGTTCTGAAAGTCTATTTGCAATTTCATCCTGAAGAGATTTTTAGAAGTTTTAGAAAGAAAGCTTAAATAAAGCTCATACAGAATCAAGCATGAAGTTCATATGTACCCTATGTGCTGTGGGGTTTGGGAAATGACCTTGTGAAACCATGCTTAGTAACAAAAATAATGAAACTTGAATAAGGGATCTTAAAACAAAAAGTGAAACAAGTTTTAAGGGAGGTGAACAGGAAAAGACAACAGGGAATCCTCAGCCCACTTTTCCGTAATTATGATAAAAGGAATATCAAAAAAATAATTCGGTTATCTTGTTTTCCTTGAATAGCGCCTGATACTTAGAATCCCAGATATATGAACTGAATGACACATTTACTTAAGTATCTGAAGTAAAATTTGCTTCCACTTCAGTATGCCAGTGAGGAACAGAAATACAAGTGTAACAACAACTAAGGATTTGTTGCCTATGTAACTGTTATAAAATAATCTGCCTAGAAGATTTTTCTAGTAGAGAGAAAATGTTTGTTCTGTCTAAGCTAAATCATATGCCTTACATTTTAAGGACTGAATACACAGCTGGGCAGGCCCTTAATCTGAAAGGTGGCAAGAAGAATCATTTGTAGGACTTGCAGAACTGCTGTCCACTTCCATTTTGTAGAACCCATAACAAATAGATTTGGGGAGCAATTTTACTTATTCTGCTCCAAAGCAAGAGCACTACATAGCTCATTCCTGGCAGGTGCTCGAACAGGGAAAGTGTGAAAGATCTACAGCTTCAGAGTTGTCTGTTCCCGTGCATTACAATCTTACTATTAGAACTAAATTATTAATCTAAATGTTCTTGGTTGATTTTTTTTGAAGCCTCTTGATGATTTTCCTCTCTCTTTATGATTGTAAATAATGTTTTAAACCTCTCCTCTTGCAAGCAAGTACTTCTATGAATTTAAGCTTTTATAACCTCAGACTTCTAATCTGTAGACTCAGGAGCCCCAAATCTGTCTCCATTTGGTCAGCAAAGAAACAGACATACTCTGGCCACGCTACTAGAAAAAACTGTCTTCCAACTCTTAAGAACTATATTTTTAATTATAGTTACCAGAACTTAGCTATAAGAAAAATTTAAAGAACTGGCAAGCAGACATTTGAAAAATAAGAAGGTTTGAGCAGTTAGCATGTAGTCTGGTCACAAATGATAAGTAGTTCCATCTGTTCACCTGCACAGGGAGCTACATGGTAGGGAAGGTGCCATTCTTCTATTGCTCAGTTGTATCTTCATGTAGCTGCTTTGGAGAAATTCTGTATGAATTTGAGTTTTTAGACTGCTGCATTAGCAGCTGAATTGTACAGGAATCCTAAATTTAGACATGAACATTTAAGTTTTGGCAATCTGTTGCCTGGTAGAATCAGATAGAAGGAACTCAGAAAACAGTTTACGTAACCATCTTGCAGTATCACTATCTCCTAGCCTGCTTCTTAAGTCACCTTTGTTTTTACACAGTCTGAGTGTTTCCTCATTCGACAGCTTACTTAGAGAAGGAAGGTTTCATAAGGTAACATCTCAAAAGCTCTTTCCCCCAAACCATTTGCTCCTATGTCAGTTTCTGCCAAGTTATGTATTTATTACTACTTCCATTTCTAAACACAACCAAGAATATGTTGAAGCCCCTTCTAAAACACAGCAATCAACTACAAATGACCTGAGTACTGATTCTGGGGAATTGTCATTGCCTTTTACTTTTTTCAGGAAGTTCAAAACACATTTCTTGCTGTTCTGCGCTGATGGAATGCCAAATATCAGATTATTTCCTCAATAATGAACAAATTCTTGTATTTGGGCCTGAATTACCAGCTTCCTCTGAGATTATTCTTTTTCTTTGTTTTAGCCTTCAAATAATGTTATTACCTACAACCTCAATTGACTAAACAAATACAACACAAGCTATAAAATTACTGTTCAGTTTAACATTTTCTTGCATGTATTTCTCATTTTCACAACTCTGACTGTAATAGACATCAGTTTTTAAAAGCAGACTAACTGCAACTATTTCTATTTGACAAACAGCCATACCAGACTTCCTCCAACTGTCTAGCAGTATGTGCTGCTTTGAGAACTGTAATGTACATATACATATTTCACTATGCATAGCTGCATGCATTAGGGTGAAAGAGAAGCTGATATATATAGGTTCTTATTGTGCTTACCAAGCCTCCTGCCATCATCTGCCTACAACCCACCTTCACTCTCTGTCTTAATCCCCTGTAGCCCTTGAAATAACTCACTCTGCTTTTGGTTTTAGTGTGGCTAGCCCAAACTGAAAAGCATGAAAAACGTGCTAAAGAGACTATGTTTCTGTGTACCAAAGAAGAGGAATTGTTTGCACACAATCTTGAAAAGAAAAAACAGAGCTGCATGCATTGAAGTTTTCAGCAGTGCTTGCAACTAAAATATATATACCAGTTTTAGGAAGTGCAGTAATGTTAGTAATCCAAAACTGAAGTTGTTCTGAGAGCATCAAAAAGAAAAATTGAGGTATGAATGAGAAACGTCATTCATATTTCCAGACTTCTTGAAACTAAGATTATGACAGAAGAAGCTAGCAGCCAAGCCTATTAAAATCAGTGTTATTTTGAACAAAGTTTAGGATACTTAATCTAAATTATGCCTGTAATACAATTCTTCTTCATAATCCAAGTTCTTCTCTTGCCAGGTTTTATTTGCACTGGAAACATAAACCAAGTATTATCCACTGTAAATGTTCTTCTGTCCTTTGTTCTCTGAGTTTTTCAGTTTGATAAGTTTCATAAAACAGCTACCATTGAAGACCTTCTGTTATTCCTGGTATTCCATCTGATAAAACACATTTTAACAGAAAAATTTAAAAGTGTTTGGATTGGTAATATTACATTATCTCTCAAAAAGAATGTAATTTAGCACCAAGTCCTAGGTCCCAAATTTCTTGGAATTCAGTTTTACTTCAGCAGGGCCCATTTTTTTTTTTTCCTTAAATGTGAAGGTTTGCAAAAGTTTTAGAGAGATCTATAGAGAGGTTGACGCATTGTCTGTCCTACAACCTCACATCGATCTTTGCTCTCTCTCTTCATTCAGTAAAATTCTCACTTTTAAAGAGCAAAAATGGAAAGTTCTTCTTAGCTGAAACTTTGGAGGCTGACTTCCAGAAGAAAAGCAGTCACTTGAAGCCTAATTGTTTTCACCCGGCAGGATGAAGGTGTGAAATATGGAAAAAAACACACTCCTACTAGATTTAATCTAACTAGCAGTGCTAAAACCACCAAGGGGTACAGCATGAGCTTCCACGTGGACAAACAGTTGGCACTAGCTACACAGGCTGCAAAGGTGGTTCTGTGTACTGTTATCTTGTCTTACTGCTGTGTTTCTCCCGTGTTAGGAGGTTATCATTTCCACAGCTGTTTATGATACCTGTAAAGCTCTGTAATGTATCAGACAGGAAGACTGTACACAATGCTTTGCAACTGGTAATTGCCAGTCTGCATTTTGATCTTAATTATCAAAATAACTCCTACTATGCAACTCAGAAGATTTCTTTTCACCAAAGTTGAAACTGGGGCAAAAAGCTTTTATTAACCACTTTATTAAGCGGCTATGGAACAAAAAGGCGTTCATTATTTTGATTAAGTATCTAAGTTTCAAGCACTAAGAAAAGAAAGATACATTTTCCATATACTTTCACATCCCTTCCTGGTTTCCCATCAATACGGGAAGTCCCTGGACCATATGCAGCATCACTGTAACTCAGAAGACTATTACTAGGAGAATAGCATCTCCGTCTTTTCAAAGAGGTTAAATAAATATCATCCATCAAATTGATGCCAATGGAGAGTCATTCCAGTAATCTTGTGGGACACTTTAAATGTGGTTCCTAGAAGCAAAATAATTGCCTTCACTTCAGAAAGGAAGCAGTGGACAGTGAGTACTAACTTTCCCAAGATATACCCATAACTTTAGGAAGAGAGCTTGGTCATGGCACATACCAGAACTCATTTGTGACATGGGACAACGCAGCTGAGGGAAGCCTCAGGCAATGTGCTGCCCCAGGGAAGCTACAGCGTATTTCCAAGCCAGCTTTGCTGGTTCTTTATTCCACCACTTTATGTTTTTATTTCTTTTTATAGATTGATGAACCCATCTGAGAAAATACGATCATCCTGTTATGACTCACTTTATGTATGTTTTATTCTCATTGATTTTTACTTTGTGAAAGATGAAGACATCTTTCTCTTTTCAATGTATTTTCTTTTTATCTCCATATACCTGTTTTCCTCTTATGACAAAATTCTTTCCTTCCTGGCATCCATCATTTCTGTATACTTTGTTTGAGTGCGATTTTTTACTTTTATTTTGTCTTTTAATGTTCCTAGATATTAGCTTCCCCACGTTTATGACCCTTGGTCACAAAGTCACTTATCATAGAACCATAGAATATCCAGAGTTGTAAGGGATCCACAGGGATCATTCAGTTTCTCTTTCCTATCACAAAAGCCATTACCAGTTTTTATTAATCACATACACAAAATCAAATTCCCAATATATATGTTAAGGGAGGCTTATTTTGTAAGTTAGGATTTCTCTTTCACTAGTCAAAGTATTCCATCTGAGTGAAGCTTAGCTCTCACAGTCACGACAGTCTTTGGCAATATCAGCATTTTCTTACTACTTTTGCTCCAGTGCCTTATAGTATGGATATTGGCCTTCACCTGTACATTTCAATTCTTTTCTTGCTGGCCTATACATATATTGTGAATGAGAAAAAGACAGAATGATAGAACAAGAAATGTTCTATCACTATAGATCTATGTTGCTGACATGCAAGACTTTATTATTCTAGAAATGATTTGCAACCTATGAAACTGTTCATAAAAGGCATCAAATGATTATTTATTTGAAAGAGATGGTTTCATAAATGCTGATAAACATTCATGAAGTCTGAGAAGTAATGCTTTGTGGTTGTTTTCTGTGGATTTTGTTGTCAATTGTCCGTAATGCACTCTCCAAGGTGAATGTTAATCCTTGGGAAATTCCTGTTTCCTCAATTATTCTTGCCTGATTGTGTAAAAGCCATATAAAGCATGACAAAGTTTGGAGCAGACTTTCTTAGCAGCTTTTTTTTTTTTTTTTTTTTTTTCATTGAAGCAACGCTCTCCTGAACTTCCTCTAATTTTCCCTGAGGAAAACACACATGAATTCCTGCATATGATTAAGAAATTTGTGCATGTTTTCACAAATCTAAACATATATGAATTTTTACTGAATAGCATGCAACGTGTTCTCACAGGGAACTAACATGGGTAGAAAAAGGTATGAAAATGCTTTCAAAGACAACAGTGCCAGACATAATATGTATTTATTTCAGCCCTGATTTGCAACTGGGATGTTCATATGTCCTATGTGTTTGTTCAGATGTAAACATCTGTGTGCCACTTTTGATACTTCCCCTTGGCTCTGAAATTGAAAATAACATTTAGGGGAAAAATGATAGCAGGCTAAAGAACAAACTTGTGTGTGTTTTTAGTATTTTCTCTCTGAAAACATGTAACGAGAGAAAAACAATACTAAAATCAAATGTTGAATTTTCACATATTATTATTAGCTACTTATTTGAAGAAAAAATCAGAAAGGTTTGCTTTCTGATTTTCTGTTATACTATTTTTACTCTGTTTAGGTAAAACAAAATGTTCAAGATGTATTAGTAAGGAAAATGATTACTCTGGGACAATCCAAGGAAATGCATCTGTACTTGTGGTTTCATTAGGCCCAAAAATAGGAAAGATTTTCATCTAAGTAGATAAGGCATTTCAGTTTGAGTTAAATGGGAGATCTCAACAGTAGTAACAATATTCTATATATCATGAAATTATGTAAAGAGCAAACCAAAACAAATATAAATATTGTTATTAAGACTAAAGTTTAAAATGAAACTTCAAATCTCCGGGTTTTGATCAGTAATTATGAAAATTTTCCTTGTATTTCCATTTTAAGTCAACATGATTTTACGTGATTTCTGAAAGCTTGTCACAAAATGTTCTGATGAAAATTTTCTGCTTGTCTCAGCTGAAAGAGATACTCATCCTGCAGGAATAAGAAATAAATCATACTGAATCACAGAATCGTAGGGGTTGGAAGGGACCTCAGGAGGTCATCGGGTCCAACCCCCCTGCCAAAGTAGGTTCCTCAGAGCAGTCTGCCCAGGTAGGCGTCCAGATGGGTCTTGAATATCTCCAGAGAAGGAGACTCCACAACCTCCCTGGGCAGCCTGCTCCAGTGCTCTGCCACCCTCACTGTGACGAAGTTCTTTTGCATGTTGGTGCAGAACTTCCTGGGCTCCATTTTTTGGCCACTGCTCCTTGTCCTGTCCCCACAGACCACTGAAAAGACCACTAAAGGTAAGGGCAAGCACACAAAATGTCAAGAACAACTGGCTTGGTTCACATTTTCAGGAATTTTAGCTCATCCAGTACAGAACAGGGATGATGCCAAACTGTTTGATACAATCTGAGTTTTTATTAGTTTTTATTATTTAACATTGAATATTACTTATAGTGCCTAGGGATGTTTTCAGACTAAAAATGAAGGCTCTTGGTTTACTCAGAAAATATGTATCAAAGTAATGCAGATAATTAACATACATTGAATATCCCAGATTTCCTTTTGGGTGCTTTTTGTTCCAGACTTCTTTTCAAGTTCAATAAACTATTTTTATTGTCAAATTAAAAAAAAAAACAACATAAATTTCAGCTGTGGGCTTCTGGTGGGACAAGCTGTTATATGAGAGATGTTAGTGATATGAAACCAGCCATAAAAAATTTCGACATCTGTCAGTAGAACTTTTCCTCATTAGACTTCCCAAATGAATAGTATCTTTCCTTGTAGGTTCCTTACAGCAGTGACGGCTGTTACTAAGTTCTTCTGACATCTTCTGGATTGTTTTATACTAGAGGCTATCTATTATTATTTAATGATGCCATGACTTAATTTTTCTGTGCTTTCAAACCTTTGGAAGACAGCTTGAGCTAAGACAAAAAAGGATGCATTTTGCTCTCTGCGTTGCTCATGGACAGAGAAAAAAGCAGGCTGAATTCAAAGATTTGGTGAGGGAAATGTGAAGTTGAACAGAAGTGTATTCAATAGTGTAAGTTATACTGAAGGAAAAACAATCATTCACTAAACCATTTTTTTTTTATTTAGATACAGAGTTAGAGCTAGAACATAAGCTCAGTTTCATCGTAAATATTAGTACATGGCAGCTGATATCTTAAATATGTTTGCCAAATAGTTTACCCATTGAGATCTGCCCTTAAAGACAATTCAACCTGATCTGATGAGACAGGACCTGGTCTCTGTTACAGCTGCATAAATCTGGTTAAAACTTGTTGAAGTTGACAGTATCACTCAGAATTGCAAGGGCTTATTCTATCACTTCTGCTAGTTCCAAAAGGCAAACTGGCACACAGTTAGCCACTAATTCTGAGGCTGACTGAACAAATAAATTCGTACTGTTATCTGATAGTTTTATGGTGCTTAGCAATATCATATCACACATGGCTACATATTCTGCTTTCCTATTAATTATAAGTAGGAAAGCAAACACTGATGATACAAGTACTGATAAATGAAAACAGACACAAATATCAGCCAAATCTTTGACTTGGAATTGTTACTTGAATTAACTCTTACTGTAGTGTCCTGGACTGTTAATTGAAGTCTCCTACCTAAAATAGGTAGCTTTACCTGGTAACTAAGAGTTGTCTCTGTGTATGTTTCTATTCCAGTGCCAGGCAGCAAAGCATCTGAGCTTCTGCCCTTTCTTTTGCTGTTAAAATGATACACAATGCAGTTCATCTAGTTATTTAATTAGGATTCTGTAAGCTTAGCTTCTCCTATCACTGCTAGAAAAGAACAAATATCTTTATTTGAAGTATTCATATGACCTGTAGTATTTTCATTGTAAATGTTGATTAAGTAATCTTGCACATAAAATGCTTAATACCTAGTCCCACTAAGGCCAAAACAAGATAGAGACTCTACCAAAACAAGATAGAGACTCTAGCATCACAAAAAAAACCTGTATTTGGCTGTGGATCTATTTAACACAGTCCCAACACAGTATTAGTTCTGTATATTCACAATAACTCTTTTTAGAGACATTGTTTTTGAGAAACTTATGCCAGGCTAATTCACAATGTGTACTGCCTCCTTCCAGAAACACAGGGACACATAAATATTCTTCATGCACTCAATCAAGGCTGTGACCTGATCCTTAGGAGATGATCTGAGTACGTTAAATTACTGCAGTGAGCGGGGCTTCACAGAGACATAGAAGTTGCCTTTTAGTATTAGAGCTTTATTCAGATGATGGCTTTAAAATAACAAAAGGAATCCCTTTGTTCCCTAAAATCCTTACCAGTACAAATGAAAACAGGCTGACCTAGATCTGCAGGGCTTACCACCTTCTCAAATGACAGAAAATATAACGGAGAGAGAGAATAACTTTAAGTATTGCTTACTGTGAATAAAGTTGCAGGATATGTTCAGAAGCAACATGAGTAGTAGTAACATCTATTAATTAATAAGATAGCAGTAATCAAAGAGAATATCTTACTGAGAACAAAAGATTGTCTCAATTAATGTATTTTATGACCATAGGGTAATTATATTTGTGTAAATATTATTTTATATGAGCTTTTTACCGTTACAGGAATAGTCACTCAGTTGCACAAATCTTTATCTTCTTTATATCTATGGATATTAATCTGAAGCTTTATGTTGATGATTATAGCACCAAAAGAACAAAACTGAGACCAAGGCACC
Source organism: Anas acuta (assembly GCF_963932015.1). NCBI lineage: Eukaryota > Metazoa > Chordata > Aves > Anseriformes > Anatidae > Anas > Anas acuta. The sequence goes on along the minus strand of NC_088982.1, from coordinate 75,226,161 downwards.
AGCCCTCCAAGGACTACACACTCACTTGAAGAAGAGACAGGCTATGGGTCATAAAATGGACAATTTAAATTGACAAAGTAAACACCCAGGAGAAGCAGTGGCTTTCCTAGGTCACACAGCAGGTCAGCGCAATGTGTCTCCAGACTCAGTCATATTACGCACTCTGCCACTAGTTTTACTCAGCTCATCTTTATTAAACTGGGATTTAGTTATGTTAGACCTCCAGCTGTTTTTCGTACTTCTCCCAACTGCAGTTAAGTTGGAAATCTGACCTTGCTAATTATTTTCAGTTTGCACCTATGTGCTGGGAAGCATAAAGACACATGTTGTGATCCATGCATGCCTTTCTTTCTGCAGTATCTGTTGTTTTCTAGACTGATAGAAAACTGACAAATGGTTTTATTTAATATGAGCATTATATGAGAATATATATGCTATTCTTTATATTTCTTTTTGTGCAAAATGAGTTGAAATAAAATAAAAGGTAACCAGGCACGTTACTGTCCTTAGTGTGGGTATAGTGAGCTTTATTCTCCTTATCATTTTTTCACTGACAGGCTACTGTTTCCCAAAAGGTTTGATTAGGCTTTTAATTAACTTGAGCTGGAGGTGATGTGACCTCTAATTAAGTTTAATTTTGTTTCTCCTGGCAGTATAATAATGAACTTATTCAAATGAGACTCACAGATCCACAAACGCCCAACAAGTCAGCAACTCATAATGAAGGTTGAGAATAAATGTGAAAAGGGTTTAAAAATAAGTTTTTAGTCTTCAGATTAATCTGGTTTTGTGAGCAGAAATTGAGTCAAATTCTCATCATATATATATGTCAGTACTCTGTACAAATCCTTGTAACTCCCCAATTAATATCAGTTGAGTAGCTGGCCTGCTAAATAATACAATGATGTTTCACAATGAGATTTCACTCATTTTGTAAAATCTACCTATGTCCATTTACTTTCTTTTAATACTTAAACTGGGTATAAATTTAGAAAATCCACGAGGAACTTTAATCTGCAATGCACAAAATCATAGGCAGAAAAGGAAAAATGAGAAATCCTCTTCTATTGGAAGTCTTAAAACCGTTGACACTGCAGGTACCTGACAGCCAAGTGAGGCTGGCTGCCTACTTCACGGGCTCTGAAAATTGTATCATTCACTAATGTATTTCTTTGTGCCAACTCTTTTTATGGTGATTATTTTCTCTATAATAGCGCCTAGGCATCCCAAGGAAAATGAAGCTCCCATGTTTCTGTGTAATGATTGACATTCTATACCTCAACAAATTTAAATTGTAGATAGATGTTATTTCTGAGCCAGATAGAAGGAACAAAATATTATTTTCAAGTGTGATGAAGATTGACTTTTCCAGGAGCACAATGAAGCCAGTGGGAGTTTGAGGAAAAGAACTTTTAGATCTTAGAGGAAAAGCCAAATTCTATATTACGAGATTATTCTTCCTTTTCTAATCTCTATTTAACAAGCCCCTAGGTTGTTTCAGGCAGGAAAAGAAGTTTATATAACAATTAACAGATCAATATTTCAGAGTTAACACAGATGTCTCCACAATAACATCTCCTGAATGATGAATATTATTTTGATTGTGATGCTGGAACTGAATGAAATTTAAGGAAAGATCATTAAAAGACTGGACATTTCACAGATTTTTTCCAAACTTGTATCCTTTTTTTTCCTTTTCTTGAAGACTTTTCACTTGTACTACCTTGCATGCACAAATACTTTCACTGGAAAAAAGGTCACAAAGTTTTGGTGTATTTTCAGTGTAAATTTCGCATGTGCGATATTCTGCAAAATACTGGGTAGGACAAGTTCAGTTTTATGTGTAAGTCATTCTCTCTCCCTCTCCCCCCCAAATGAATTTAGATAGTTCTCTTCAGTTAAAGTCTTACAGGGTTTTTTCAAGTTCCATATTACGAAGAATGTAAATTAAGTTACCTTATACTTTAAACTAGCTAAAATACATAGAAGGTAGAATTACATGATAGAGAGCACATTTAAATTCAGCCTGCCCACCCTGCCCTCCACCCCCCACCCCACCCCACACACTTTTTTCTCTACTGTTTAGGCTTAACGTTTGCCTTACTACTGCCTGGAGAATCCACATCTGGAAAGCTACCTGCTATCAGGTCTTTTAGCAAGGTTACCCTTTAATTAGTGCCCTAGAGAACTGTGAAACTATACTGCAGCTATTGTGTGTGTCACAAGCATGCTGTGATTTGACTAGTGTCTTTTCTGCACACTTGATTTCTGGATACCTTTTAATATTGTTGTTCTTACAGCTGCTGCTATAAACTGCAATTGACTGCTTTTTAGATATTTGTATCATCATCTCATGGCAAGAAGCTGAATCTTTCACTGTTATTTTAAACTTTGATTTACATGTTAATTAACGTATGGACACGAGATGGTAGCCTGTCTGTGAGATCCAAATTAGTTCAATTAAATGTGGCTTCTTTTTACCTGCAAGCTGAGCAGAGAACACAGAGAATGCTCACCCTTGTGAGCTGACTGATACCTTGGGGGTTTGAGTGTTTGCACCTGCTGTCAGCCTGGCCACCTTGCAATGGCCCAGGGCCTTACCAGTCACCAGCCAAGAACAACAGCACAGCCCGAGGCACGTTCCATGGCATGAATGAGACTGCAATAGAGGTGTGGAGTGATCAGAGTTAAAAGACCTTATTCCACGGTTAGTTCAAATGAAATGTTCTCTCAGTATGTCTTGAAAGACATGTTATATTTTGGGCAGCAGAAGTTTGGAAATATTTCAATAGGTAGTTCATGAAGGATTTTTGGCACGTTGAATTCTAGATGCTACCTTAGAAAGAAGACATTTTAAAGGGAAGAAAAAAATAAAGGTGTTTCTACAGAGCATGTAACATCTTGCTTTGAGGTAGCTGCAAAAGAAACTGGACAACTGAGTACAGCCTTATCTGGAAAAGAGGCTAGACGTGATTTCAGAGGTTTTTAAAGAAGGGGTGGGAGGTGGAGCTGGAATGGGAAAAAGTCAGAAGGTGAGGAAAATAAACTGTTTCTGAGGCAGTAAAAAGGAAAAGCCAATAGAGAAATTTTAAAAGGAGTGGCCAATCAAAAGAGCAGGTCTTATGAAGGCCTAGAAATAGGAATTAATGCTATTACATGGTCTACATAAATTAAGAGGGGAGACAAATCGCATCTGTATTTCTTTGAAGGCTGCAATGAGTTGAATATAGTATCATGCATCCCTTTTTGCCTCAAGTCCTAAAACATTGATACAGTAACACTAGTCCCTTTGGGACTTCAGTTTGTTGGGTATCTTTCACCAATTTAACAACTATTCAGCAAGTGAAAAAATAATCTTATCTGGAACAGAATAAAAGAATTGTTAACTTAAATTGACACTGAAAAATTAAGTTCTTTTTATAAAGTTAGATGGTTTGGTTGACTTGATTTGAATTGTGTATTTATGCACTGTCCTATTTTGGAGCTACTTTTAATAAAGTTACTAAGATGAGGATGTTATTATGTCAATAGCTGTACATCATAATTTCTCTGCCACTGGAAAAGCAGCTACCAAAATAAAAACACGATTCCTAAAGCACAGCTTGTTGCATAAAGTAGTAAATCTAAGCTAATCATATTTGCATAATGTTGGAATTCCTTTAATCATTATTTTTTTAAAAAGAAATAAAAAAACTTGCCTTTAAAAACTGCTCCACTCTTCCAGGCAACATAGCTGGGGCTATATTTTCTTGCTTCAAGATGATGTTATTTTTACTCTTCCACTGTGTTTCTAAATGCTTTCTACCATAATATTTGACTCCTGGTTATTCAGAATAAACTACTGTGTACAGAATTATTTTTATTTTTTTTGCAGAATATACATTTGTTATCTAGACAGCTGCAATAAAAGGACGTGTATTATGGAGACAGAATGCAAATAGAATTCTTTCGGTCTTTCAAAATAATTTCAGAGTACAAGAACAGGGAAAATATTTTGTCATTTAATAGAGTTACTTTGCTTGTGTCATGTCTCATTTTGCTTACTGAAATAGTATGCTGCTGAGTGTTGTAGCACAAAGTATTTAAGATGCCTGTTATCCTAGTAAGCTGGCTGTTTGTTTTCAAAATGAAACAGAACTGGTGTATATTGATAACTTCCATTAAGCATTTGGAATGTCCTGAGGATAAATCTCGATAAGCCATAACAAGGTCCTATGCTTTTGCACTGAAAGTGAAAGAAATTATATTTTTGGAAAGGAAACCCTGAGTATGTCCAAATAGAAGGAAAACTGATTTTGTTTGAAAAGATAATGTGCATGGACAAGCAATAAAAATTAGTGTTGTGCTACCCATAATCACTTTACAACAAAGGAATTTTCATTGTCTCTAAAATAGAACATACTACAAATTCGTAAGTATTGCATTTTTGGCCTTGATTTCTGTTAAGTCCCTAAAATGCTTTAGAGCATCCTTTAATAAAATAGATAAAACCAGGATGCTATTATAAGAATAGACTTGTGCATCATACCACTTGATGCCAATATAAACAAAGCTATTAAAACAAAAAGAAACTTCCTAAAGCACAGCTTCTTGCAAAGATATTGGTATGAAATATAAATCATAACATTTTAATTCTTACAACTAGATTGCTGAAGTCTTCTGTGTGCTTTTAACATATTAGCTCTGGTATTTACTCTGTTTTTAGTAAAGTTTTCCTTTATCTTCTAAATTTTTACAATTCCAAAGTTTCTTATAAAAATGTGTACCAACATAAGAAACTTAAATGTCATCTATTTGCTCTGTAAATTAGTGCACTAATTTACATTTGCTCTGTAAATGTAAATTTACATTTGCTCTGTAAATTAGTGAGTGGGAGAACTCCCTCACTAGGGTCTTAATATTATGGACCATTCACACATGCATGATTTGTTTAGAATATTTAACTGTTGTGGACAACGGGTATTTAATTGCTCTGTTTCATTTCAAGAAAGGCTCAACAGATGTGATTGAAAAGGGAGATCTAAAAAAGATGATTCAGAATTTGTGCTGCAGTGCTCTCTAGAGATTCTTTTATTCTCCACTGGCTTTAGAGGCAGTCTAGGGAAAGCAGAATTCAAATGTTGCATGAGCATCCAGTTACATAGGGTAAGGGGAAAAAAATGAAAAAAATTTGTTATGGGGCAATTACATGTACTGTTACTTGTTTTTTGAAGACTCTCTAAGCTGTACCATTTTTTTAAATGTAAGAATTAAAAGAAACTGGCATTGAAATTTAAAACATTATTTCATGAGAACTGAAGTGAAACAACAGGCTATTTATTTTTTTCTAAAAATTAGAAAGATAAATTTTCCTTTCAATTCATTTCTTTCTCAGAGTTATGAAAAACAAAATTTAATTATTTCAGATGCCATTCTAATGTTATTAGACTTTTTTTTTTCTTTTTCCCTTGGTACAGTTTGCTGTGCATGCAGTATGTTTAACATTTTAATAGAAGTAAATTGCATTCTGTAAACTGAATACCTCTGTGCTCTTTCATTGTTCTTAGTGTAGTGGCTTGCTATATGGCTTCTTGCTGTTTTCAGCCAAGCAAAGATGATCTACCTGAACTTTAGAACATGGACTTTGATTCTGAGCTAAGTTTTGAAAGGTCAAATGTTAATTTTATTTTGGTATTTAGGAATCAGTGTCACAGACTTGTCATTGCTGGCAGGTGATCATGTGGTATGAGAATTATGACAGGCTTTTCAAACGGTACAGTTGAAAAGAAACATTAATAAGTCTGTATTTAGTCAATGAGAGCAGCTGGTACAAGTAATCCCCTTCTATTAGTGATAATAGCTGATCGTTAATTGTTTGTACTGAAGTTATTTTTGCTATAGTGATATGGTTTCTGTTATGCATATCTAAGATTTTTATGACAGAATTAGAATTTAAGGAAGTAAGTGTCGTTGCTGATTATCAGACCATGATAATATGTAATGTTATTTTGACATCATTTTTAATTTGTGATTGTTGAATTCTAACTGCTGCTCAGCAAAGCATGAGTGTGACATGGGATCTGACTACTATTTCTCTTACTGATCCTATCTTTCTCTCTTTCTATTCTACCCTTCCCTGAGTAGAAGGGAAAGGGATCAAAAAAAGTCTATCTACTAAAGGAGAAATAAGCAAGTGTCAAAAGTTTAATAACAGAAGAATTGCTAACCCAGGGAAAGAGATTCTGGACAACTATTCATTGTGTTGTACAACATTACAGCTATCTCATATGCCTTGCTGATACAAACTACACATGCCATATTGGAAAAGAAACTTAACTGAGGTAGGAGTGGGTTTAGCAAGAATGTTGAGAGCCACATTACAAAAACTATAGAAAGAAAACAAGAGATTACTTGAAGAAACTAAGCAAATTCGGGGCAACTGAAGTTAAACTGTACATTGTGTGTAATCACCCAGAGGTGCTATTGCTACTATGCAGGATTAACGATGGTTGCACTTGTTTTTTTCAACTCTTGTGTGCTATAATCAGCTTGGCACAGAGATATTTATTTATTTATTTAATTTATGTATGTATGTATGTATTTATTTATTTATTTTTACTTTCTGGTTTTATGTCTGTAATTCTGACCTGTAATTCAAAATAAAGAATCATCACCTACTTTTATACAGCTGTTTTTCTATAATCACAAATGAAATGAAACACAAAATTCTAATATTAGTGTCACATCCCTTCTGCATTTTTCCCCTTCAATTCCCAGGTCTTTACCAACTGGAAATAGTAAAGCATACTCATCTGTTGCCAGCTTGGTTTCCAGCAGGTATCAGGGAAGTGCTTAAGTGCTTAACTTTGCAGAACTACCTCCCTCTTCTAATTTCTACAATTGTTGTTCTGTTTGTCTAAAAACTTTGAAGCATGAAGAGAATTTACCTTCTTACAAAAAATGTGAGATGCCAGGAAGCCTTCTCCATATCTCTACACTTGCACATTTTACTGCCTTTTAAAATGTACCTCATTGTAAAACAATTCAGCACACCGTAACTCAGCAATGTAGGTTATAGTTTCAAAGTGTGTCTCATCTTCTGACATGTTTATTTATTTTAGTTTGCATCCATGTCTGCTGAGGCATTATCAAAAATATTTTCCCATTTACTACTGGAAGGTATTTTTTCCTTTTACTTTTGTCTGTCCAAGTTGAGGACCATACTGCTACATGGCGTATTATTAAGGCAGGCACAGGAGAAATGGTGGTATTTTGACAGCTGCCTCAGGTCCCTCAGACTTGATCCAGAATGACACGCTGTATAGCAATAAAGGTAAAGGCTTCAGGTACACTGCCACTTTTTGTTCATAAGAAATGTTTTATCCAGGTAGAAAACAGAAAGTACACTTCTCTGTTCCTTTCTCAGCTGAGCAGATGTTTCTGCTTCATTTCATTTAGTGTGCGCTTTTTCACCACTTTAAAACAGCGAACAGTATTAACTCCCATTTTATCTTACCCTTTGCATTATATGAAGTGGGAATTACTTAAAAATAATATTAATAATAAAAATCTTGTAATTCAAATGTAAACACCTCAGGCTTTTAACATCCAGTTTATCCTATTGACAGCAATAGGCACAATTTAGCAGCATGACAAGAAAATCCATTTTGCATCGGTGGTTGCTACTAGGAAATCCTGTCCCATTCCTGATTATGACAGCAAAAAATCCTCTTTTGAGGGCATTACTTGATTTCCAATTTAATGTAAATCTTTGTCTAAAAATTCTACAAGTACTTCTTTGTTTAAACAATATCATCACATTAATGTCAGTGTTATTAAGAGATTACTTTTGAATATGTAAAACCAAACATTTATAATTTGCTTTTCTTTGCTTGGAGTTCTTGATAATGGAATTGTTTCAAAGTTTCCATGAAAAAACAACAACAAACAAACAAACAAAAAACAGAACCAAAACCCTGCCCACTGAAAAAGTATTATTCTTACTCTTCTCCCCCCTCTGATCTCCCCTCCTGCTTTTCATGCTTCATTTTCAAGATGCAGCAAAATGGTTATAAACTTCTTTTAACTATGGTACTGTTTTTCATCTTTGTTTCTAATTTTGATTGCTAGTTCTTAATATCTGAAGCAGCCATAGTAATTAATAATAATTACTTATTAACAATAAGTAATGAGCAAACATTAATGCTTGAGTCCCAGCTATGCTCACATCATGTTTTTACTTAATCACAATTTATTTAAGACAAAATACATGTACTATGGGAAAGTTTTAATGATTAAGTTTGACCTCAAGGGCTTTAGGTAGCAACAATCCTTTCCTTTCTCCCACAAAGAAGTAAAGTAAAATTGAAATCAGTTTGCAGTCTAAATTCCCCCAGCTTTACAAACAATCTGTTTTCAGAACTTCATGGGGAAGATAACACAACTTCATTAGAAAAATAGGTATTATGAAGGTGCAAGTGTGTATATATGCATATCCATAGAAACACATTGCTGTGAGTGAACACATTTATGGGTACATGTACATGCATACAAAAACAAACAGTTCTACAAAGCTCTCCATGTATACATATATTTTTGCTCACTGGATGCACCATCACCCCAGTCATGCTTCCTTCAGCCCCCAGCCAAAGGCCTCTCCTTGCTTTCCCACTTCTGAAGGCACAAGTTGGGAGATGCTTCTTAAGTCTGGCAGTGAGCTGACAGAAGAGCTCTCAAAGCGCAAAGAGAAGTTGCTCACATATTAATCACTAAAGGACAATCCACTAACTCATGGAAAAAAAGGAGATTTAAAAAATATAAATTAAATTTGATATTAAAAGAGATATATGAGGCTAACCCAGGATTTACGTACGCAGAGGTATGTATGTTATTGCTACCCTTCAAAGGTCAGAGGAATCAACTGTATAAGAAAGCAATAAAGTGTATCAGAAGACCATTTAACTAGCATGTGGTGGGCAGACAGGAATAGCTAGGAAATTTGTTACAAGTAAACATAGTTGGTGATATGTTAGAATTTAGGGAGGTTTTTATTATCTTTTGTCTGAAAAGATTTCCCCTTTCTCTGTTTGTACTACATACCTAGGATGTTATTTTCTGGATGGAAAAAGTCTGGATCATAAAAGCAAGGGCAGTACTCTCTCCTGTTATTTTAAGAAATGATTATAGCTCAAGGGAACAGCATCACATTGGATGATTAGTGTATGTAGGAAATTGATAGCTTAATTGAAAAGCTTCCATCTTTTTTGGTCAGTTAAAATTCAGCTGAACAGTATCAATAGACACATTACTGACCTTAAGATGAATTTCTGAGACAGTAAAAAGCATACCCACATAAAAATGTGAAATACTACTTTTTGGAGTAATTCACATTAAGGTATTTCATTTTAGTTTTTGTTTATTTTTTTTTCATTATTAGATAGCTACTGTATTTGAACTCAGACTTACAGCAGTGAAGTAGGTGGTAAGAATCTTCCCGTACTGTCACAATTTTGTGCACAATATTTGATAACTGTACTGATTTATTTTAACTTACCTCAAATTCTTAAGGCTCTGTTCAAAGAGATTGCCTCCAGGTTAAGTGCTGGAATATTAGTAGCTTATACAGGGGAAAAAAAAAGATCTCCTTTTCTTAGATGGTCTTTGCCTCATACAGATACATTATTTTTGAAGTGCTTGTATTATTCTTAAGTCAGTGAAAGCTAGTTCATCTGCGATCATTTAGTAAGGTACAATGATCATTTCCAAATTTATTTGTGGGGAAATCACACTGTGAATATGAAAGATCTGGCCCTACCTATGTAACACGCTAAAATGTTAAGCTACATTTGTTAAATGTTAAGCTACAGTTAAATCAAACATTAAACATCTTGATTTAAATAGATAAACTTAAAAACAATTTTTCATATAACTGCATATGTTTTCATATTGCAGTTTTCCTCTCCTTGCTATAGCATTATATTGAACCTCTAGCATTAATTTACTCACTTTTAGCTAAATGCACTCCTTTTTCTTCAAGTACTGAGGCTGCTTTATCAGAACACTTCACAAATAAGCACTCTGGAAAGTAATATATATATCACTATCACTCTTTGGTATCCTAAATAGACTAAGCTTCTTAGATGCCTCCCTGTAAGGCATATTGTTGTTTTCTCAGAATGTCCTTATACTTTATTCCTGAACCATATGGTTTTAGTCCTGCCATTGTGAATTTAACATAAATGACAGTCAATTGGTATTTCAGTAATGAAGCGACTACTGGTTACTACCTGCTACTGGTCTTTCTACTATCTTTCTACTACCCACTACTGGTCTTTCAGGCTAGTAATGACAAGGTAGCAATGAGAAGTCTGAGAGTGATCAAAAGGGACTTTAGGGCTTTGGGGTGACTACTTAAAGGATCAGGGGCACAGGTTGTGTTTGCTTCTGTGCTCCGATAGGGGGGATAGATGCTGACAAGTGGGCTCATCACATTAACATGTGGCTTTGGGACTGGAACAACCAGCAAAACTGGGTTTTTTGATCATGGGAAGGTCTATGTGACACCAGGCCTTCTGGCACCAGATGGGATGCGCCTCTCAGAGAGGGGTAAGGATTTTTGCTGAGGAGTTGGCAGGGCTGACAGAGCTTTAAGCTACTGTCAAAGGAGGAAGGGGATAAAACCAGGCATGGCAGTGATGAGCTAAAGGATGGTGCACTAGAATCAGGGGGACTGTGTGCCAGTGAGAACCTTCGGTTGACTCCACAAGGTGCTGTGTGTAGGGAGGCGCATTTGAAGTGCTTCTACACAAATGCATGCAGTATGAAGAATAAAATGGACGAGCTAGAAGTCTTGGCCCAGTCCCACAGCTACGACATCATCGGCATAAGTGAAAACTGGTGGGATGAGTCCTGTGGCTGGTGTGCTGCAATAGATGGTTGGTTACAGGCCCTTCAGGAAGGACAGGCAGGGTAGGTGAGGTGGCGGGGTGGTGATGTGTGTGAGGCAGGGGCTGGACTGTGTGGAACTTCAAGTTGGGGATGGCAAAGTTGAGAGCCTCTGGGTAAGGATTAAGGAACGAACAAATAAAGGGGATGTCATAGTGGGGGTCTATTACAGACCACCCGGCCAGGACGACAATGCCGATGAATTTTTCTTTGCAGAACTAAGAGATGCCTCGAGATCAACTCCCCTTGTCCTTATGGGGGATTTCAACTTGCCAGATGTCAACTGGGATCACCACATGGCTGACACGAACAAGTCCAGGAGGTTTGTAAAGCACCTAGATGATAACTTCTTGGTGCAGGTGCTAAGGGAGCCAACTAGGAAAGGTGCCGTCCTAGATCTGTTGCTGGAGAACAGAGAGGGTCTTGTGGGAGACGTGGCAATTGGCGGATGTCTCTGCCCTAGTGACCATGAAGTGGTTGAGTTTAGAATTTATGGTGACAGAAGGAAAACTGCCACCAAAACTTCAGCCCTGGATACGGGGAAAGCAGACTTCAGGCTGCTCAGGGAACTAGTCAGCAAGGTCCCCTGGGAAACTGCTTTTGAAGGCATTGGCGTCCATCAGTGCTGGTCAATCTTTAAGCACTGCCTCCTAAAAGCACGAGATCAGGCAATTCCAAAATATTGGAAAGCAGGCAGGTGGGGCAGAAGGCTGGCCTGCCTGACCAGGGATCTTCTGCTGGAGCTTAGGTGAAAAAAGGAAGTGTACGGCTGCTGGAAGGAGGGTCAGGTGACATGGAAGGAATACAGGGATGCTGTTTGTGTTTGTAGGGAGAAAATTCATGTGGCCAAAGCCCAACTAGAGTTGAAGCTGGCCAAGTCTGTGGGAGACAATAAAAAGGTTGGTTTTTAGCTACATGAACAGAAAAAGGAGAACCAAAGAAAACATAGGTCTGCTACTTGATGGGGAGGTCTCCTCACAGACAATGACACAAGCAAAGCAGAGACGTTTAATTCCTTCTTAGCCTCTGTCTTGAACACTGATGATGGGCTTTGGGACTCAGGATGCCCTGAGCTGGAGGACCATGATGGTGCGAAAGACAAACTCCCAACCAACCCTGAACGTGTGTGGGATTTGCTACTCCACCTGGATCCATAAAAGTCCATGGGTCTGGATGGGATCCATTCCAGGGTGCTTAAAGAGCTGGCTGATGTCATTGCAGGACATCTCTCAATTATTTTTCAATGATCTTGGGAATCTGGAGAGGTCCCAATAGACTGGAAGCTGGCAAATGTTGTGCCAATTTTCAAGAAGGGTAAGAAAGAAGACCGTAGCAATTACAGGCCTGTCAGTCTCATGTCAGTGCCTGGTAAAATTACGGAGAAGATGATTCTTGAAATTATTGAAGCACACCTGTTGGACAATGCGGTCACAGCCAACAGTTCATGAGGAGTAGGTCCTGCCTAACAAATTTGATTTCCTTTTATGATAAGATCACCCATCTAGTCGACCAAGGGAAACCAGCTGATGTGATATTTTTGGACTTCAGCAAGGCTTTTGACAGGGTTTCCTATAGGACAAAATCCTACTGGACAAAATCTCCAGCATACAACTTAACAAAACATCATACGACGGCTGAGCAATGGGCTGATGGGCAGGGCTCAAAGGGGTGTGGTAAATGGGGCCACATCTGGCTGGCGGATGGTCACTAGTGGGGTCCCTCAAGGCTTCATTTTAGGGCCAGTCCTCTTCAAGGCTTTTATAAATGATTTGGATGTAGGACTAGAAAGTGTTTTGAGCAAATTTGCCGACGACGTCATACTTGGAGGCATTGTGGACATGGATGAGGGTGGAAAGGCCCTGCAGAGAGATCTGGACAGACTGGAGAGCTGGGCGATCACCAACTGCATGAAGTATAACAAAAGCAAGTGCTGGTTCCTGCACCTGGGATGGGGCAACCCTGGCTATACATACACACTGTGTGATGAGATGCTGGAGAGCAGTCCCACAGAGAGGGATCTGGGGGTTGTGGTTGACAGCAAGTTGAATATGAGCCAGCAGTGTGCCCTGGCAGCCAGGAGGGCCAACCGTATCCTGGCGTGCATCAAGCACGGCATTGCTGGTCAGTCGAGGGAGGTGATTGTCCCGCTCTACTCTGCGCTGGTGCAACCTCACCTCGAGTACTGTGTGCAGTTCTGGGCACCACAGTAGAAAAAGGATGTAAAACTGTTGGAGAGTGTCCAGAGGAGGGTGACAAAGATGGTGAAGGGCCTAGAGGGGAAGACATATAAGGAGCAGCTGAGTTCACTGGGCCTGTTCAGCCTGGAGAAGAGGAGGCTGAGGGGGGACCTCATCGCAGTCTACAACTTCGTTGCCAGGGGGAGTGGAGAGGCAGGTGACCTGTTCTCCGTAATCACCAGTGATAGGACCTGTGGGAACGGTGTTAAGCTGAGGCAGGGGAAGTTTAGGCTGGACATCAGGAAGAGGTTCTTCACCGAGAGGGTGGCTGCACGCTGCAACAGGCTCCCCAGTGAAGCAGTCACTGCACCAAGCCTGTTCAAATTAAAAAAGCGATTGGACTGTCCACTTAGTCACGTGGTATAAACTTTTGTGTAGACCCGTGCAGTGCCAGGAGCTGGACCCGATGATCCTTATGGGTCCCCTCCAACTCGGGATATTCTATGATTCTATGATTCTACTGACCAATAGAGGGAAAGACATTTGACCAAGCACTGATTGTAAAAAGGAGGTGACATGACTTGTGAAATGTTGTCAAATAGTGTATCAAAACCAGAAATAAATAATTCTCAGTGAACTTTCATGCATTTTGTTCATCTCTCTGTTTTGTTGTTGTTGTTGTTTGGTTGGTTGGTTTTTACTTAAAAAACAATACTTAGGATAACTTAGGAGTTGACTGAGGAAACACCAATCATCATGTTTTAACCTTCTATTAGCTGACTTTGTTGTCAGCTAACTAGTCTCTGACTCCTCCTGTGGAATTCATTCCCACAACATACGGTAGAGACCAGCAGTACAAATGGTGTTGCTGGAAGCTAGGACTTTTACCAGGAGAAGGAACACTTTATATACAACTTCTGCAATTTTATTTTTTTTTTCTGCTATTGCAAGTAAGTACTGCAGATAAGGCTCTGCAGGTAGTTGATCTGATTCAGAAGGTCCCTTTTACAAATTTGTATTCACAGTAACTCTTAGATTTATGATCTGTGTGTTCCTCTGGTGTCCTGTGAGGTTACTTCCACTATTTTGATTCTGCTATTTTATGTCATCTAATGTTACATTTTAGTTTTCACAACTGGATTTTGCCATGTTATCTCATTTCAACTTCTCCCCTAGGCCTGATCTTTGTCATAAGAACTACAGTTTTGTATAGCTATACAAGTCAGAACAAATTTTATTAAAGCTAGCTGTAGCATCATAATAATGAACTTCCTAAACAGTAAATTATACCAAATCATTTTTGTTTGTTTTCTCTTTGATTTTTTTTTTCTGTGTGTATAACCACAACTAAATTTTGGCTGATCAGGAAATTCCATCACTGAAAGTGGTTTCTTTTTCCACATTCCTAAATCTGTGATTAATCCTTTTTTTTTTGTTTGTTATCAGTTTATCTGATCAGTGGATAGTTACATAATGTCCTCCCACTGATCAAACCTCCCATGAAAACAGTTACCTTTTTTGTTAGATACTGGTGTCATCCTCCTAGGACAGCTTACACAGAAGGAAAATTCTTGCTGTTGTAGCAGGAGGATGTTGTGAGGCTCCATAATGTATCAGACCAGGACTTCCAGGCAGCCATATGGTTATCTGAAAAGAAAATTTCACCTTGAAACGTTAGTTCTATCATTCTTTTTATCATAAAGAACTAAACAAAATCAATTCTAGGTATAGAAAGAATTTACTTCCTCCAAACTGAGAACTGTACTCTGCCACATGATCTAGATCCACCAGACTATAAAAAGGCCTTGCAGTCAATATTCTTCCTTAAAACCAGAATTTGCCTATCTGATTGAGACACTTGCTTGATTCCCACTTTGAACCTTTTAGTTTGACAGTTACAAAGAGAGGCCTCTAATCTATACTGATCAGCTGCCAAGATAGCCTTACTTCTGAGAGTGGTGGCTAGATGAAACATGAACCCCTTTTTCAATATTCCAACCAGCTTCCTATTTTTGGTTTTATTACATTCATACTTCTTATCCTTTCTTTTTTTTTTTTTCCCCCCATCCTTTTTCCAGTGCCTTCCTCCAGACCTCACTATTGCAGGTCTTCATCTAAGTTACTTCTGTGTTCCCACTTCAACATAGTCTTGTGTCTGGAAAGGCTTCTCCCACTTTATGACAGCTTAATAATACAAACTGTATATTCAGAAGGGTTTGTCTGTCTTCTAAAAGATTCATTGGCATATGTTCAGTATTTAAGATCTCATGCCACAGATAAAACATACAGATCAACCTGGGAAAAAGACTGAAAATAGTTAATAACCACTGTGTTTAAAATATGACATTTTAAAATCATCGTTCTTACTTGACATGACTAGTTCATTAGGCAGTAAGAGCCCAAAGTAAGTTTTCAGAAACAATTTACTATTTAGAATATGTAAGAAATGCAACATATTTAGAAGCACTGTTAATTTTTACAAGACCCTATATCTGAGTGTTCAATTCTTTCAAATAATTTTGATATAATTACTGAACAAAACAAAGTATGATTCAGTGCCAGTTTTCAGGAGATGCATAAGGTATACTAAGCTTGTATTCATGTAAAACTCCCTTGCTCAGACATGGAATGTAATATTGCTGTTTGCTGTATAACATGAAGAACACTTACAGAGTTCAGATAGGTTAACTTATAAGAAGATCAGCGCAAATAAAGGCAGTGAAGCACTCGTGCATAGTCTCAATTCAGTATTTTATTTCCAGTAATAAGACACAATTAAAGATATGACCCTGTAAAAAGTAAAATATTGCAATGTAAAGCTTGCCAGAACAGCAAGCAGGGCATCCCGGTCATCATAATGCAAATATATATGAGCTTAAGGTTTTCATACTGCAGAAGTAGTCATCCTGTCAAACATTGTGCTTGTAGAGAGCAACAATTAATTGCCAATATGATAATAACCCCTACTATTTTTCTGAAAGAAAAATTTCCTAAGTCTCTCAGTCATATCTCGAAGTGTAACGGAAATTTACCATACTGTATGTAAATCTCTTTTCAACCTGGGAATAAAAGAAATGAAGTATGAACATAGTTGCAATGCACCAGCTCTACTATTGGTGGTTTGGTTTTGTACTTTTCTATAGCAACCAGTACTCATTCACAAAGCACTAATTCAGGCATTTCCCAGGAAGTAGCTAGCAAGTCTTCTAATCATGAGTGTGGAAGCACAGATAGGACAGACTTCCAGGTTCCAGTCTGAACACTCAGATGAAAAAAGTCTTGATGTGCACATTTCAACAAAGGTGTTATGATATTTGGAAGGAGGAGTGGTAGGAAAAAGAACTTGCTGGATACACATTATAACATCTGGCTTGGGAAACAAGTATACTTTGAACAGGCAGTTATCTTGAGAAGCCTCTCTCACGTCCTTGATGAAAGAGTAGTTTTGTTTGTAAATATATGCTCAGAAATCTGATGTTTCTGGTGGCTACTGGTATTGTGTACCCAGATGGACTGAGGAGTAAGTCTTACTAATTATATATAGCTCTTCTACTCTTCAGGTAAAGGACGAAAAACCTGCAGATGAGATGATGTTCCTTTCAGCCACGCTGTCCAGCAGGCAAGATTCCAGCATGAAGAGTAGCACCCTGAACACAAGCTGGTATCTCTGTATATTGTATCATCAGAAGCACTGTCTTCCTCTTAACTTTCTACAAAAAACAATTCTTAGAAAAGAAGAAAGGTGTATTTGAACACCAGTTTACTAGCTTAATATGTAAGAATTTGTTGAGGCTGAGGAAGAAATATAAAGGTTATATATAGCTTGGTAAAAAGCAGGATAACCTAGATGAGATACTAAAGGATACCCATCGACTGGTAAAGAAGGTAGGATGAATAAAATATCATGAAACCTCATTAAAACATTCTTGTTGGGAATATGCATCAAATATGTTTCCATATTTTTAGACAAGGGAAAGAAAATAACAAATTAACAATCAATGCAGAAATAAGTCTGACACTCAATAAGCAGTTAAAGTAGAAGTTACAGATATTAGGGTTATTAAAGTATTTATATCATGACAGTGGCAATATTTAGAAGGAAAGTAAAGTACTAAGCACAGAGGGCAGCTCCTGATTAGCATCACTTGAGCTAAATACATGTAGTTCTCAACTTACATCTGCCCTTCTGCTACCAAGAAGCAAACCGGATTTTTGTCTCTGACCTCCTTTCAGTAAGGTGTTTTTTCCTGCTGAGGATTCCCATTTTATGCCTTTCAAGAGCAATTCAATGTACTTTTTCCTTGCCTGTAGGAGTCCTTACTTGATCCTGTAGTGCCTAGCCACTGAAACACTACTGAAATCTACTTCAAGACAGTGGAGAAAGAAAAGATGAACAAGATGTATCTAAGGAAGATGTAACAAGTGAAACGCTGAGGGGGGACTCAATTGCCATTGCTATGCCTGTGGCATCCGGACTTGTCTCCAGCTGCTTTCTCAACAGGGAACACGTCTTTTTGTTTTGTGTCATATCTTCTAGCCTCGTTATGGTCTCTTGGACACAGTAACACATCTCAAATGACACAAGACACTTATGAACATATACCTGAGCCCTATTCATTATGTCTTTAAGAGAATTTTGTATTCAAGAGGGATTCTCAAGGTACAGAATGTGTAATAAACCTTTGCTTGTGTACCAGTTCTTCTAGCTTTAAGAATTAGGCATTTAGAGTAAAGTGAATTTTAAAAAATCCACATGAATTTCTTGGGCAATTCTTTGACTTTTCAGTATAGGATTACAGCAACTGCCTGGTTAGTGAGGGTTTCATCTGAGTTTTTACTGTAAGCTTGGATGTTGGTTTATTATATGAAATTTGCCAAAAAATAACTACGATACTGTAGTAAACAAGCCTAAAAAATGGACTGAGAAATAATGCTAACTGGGCCCCACTTCTCTAGTCAAGGGTATATCCAGAATCATTATTTTGCATAAAGAAATTCACCTATCCAATGTAATTCAATTTTCCAGGGAAAATCAGTTCTGTGACCTAGATAGTAATAAACAGAACCCTGTGCATGCATTAGCCTCTGAACAACAATTAAGGCCACAATAAATTTTGCACTTACAGAGAAACTGAATCTACTGTTTCTCATTAAAAATTCAGACTTCATGCTGGAGGCTGGCATGGGGGGGGGAAGAGGGGAGTGACACTTTTTTTTTTTTTTCCTTTTTAATATGTAGAAGTGTAATAGGAGACAGAGCTTTGTACAGCACAGAATTTCATTAATACCAGTACTCTGCACTTTTTGCTCAGGGCTGTTGCATCTATTCACTTGGGATCCTGAGCAATGGTGCCAGAATAGTGCCACACAAAAAACCAGGTGTACTAGATATTGCTCAACATGAGATGCTATGTGTTACAAATTCCGAGTCAATTTAGCTTTATAAGATCTATTTATGGGGTTAATAAAAGGCAAGCAAACAGCGCTGGGTGCGCGGGAAGTCTGCGCTCCTCCAACACACGCACACGTTACATCAGGCAGCTGGTTTTTATGCTCCTAGGCTAATACATATTCATTGCTACTTCTAGAAAAGGCAGGGTTATTATAATTAGTTCCTGGAATCCGAACCCTCCCACTGGCGCATGCGTATCAGTCTCTAGTGGTCCCTCTGGGGGTCTCTCGTGATGAAGGCTTGTAGTCTTCCTCCCAGGCTTTGTCCTTGTCCTTCTCCTTTGTCCATCTTGGCCGGATGTCAGAGACTTGCGCAGCGTCCCATGCAAGATTTGTCTTTTGGTTGTCCTTCAGCTTCCTCTTTCTCCTTAATCTCTTGGCCGGATATCAGAGACTTGCGTAGTGTCCCATGCAATAGTCACAATAGTTAGCAGTTATTCTGAAACCCCTTTCCTCTCTTATCCCCGGATATCAGAGACTCAAGCCCCCTATTGACACAAATTGCTGGAACATTCCTTACATATGGAATGTGTACAACAAAATAAATGAAACATGATCGTGGTTCAGGCAGCACTATCTGCCATTCTCACCTCCGCTCTAGCAGGTGTAGAAATGTCCAGAGCGGTTTGCTGCCTGTGGGATATGGCTCCACTAAGTGGGCATCAGCCATGGAGAGGAGAAGCCCAGAGGTACAGGCTGTTTTGAAGCTTAGCTCTTACCCCACTAAAATGTAATTTTTACTTAGGCAGTGATCTTTTCTACTGGACATGAGTATGATTTAATAAGCAGGGAACAATCAATCATGCAACCTCTTTATGAAGGAAATTCCGTATTTGGAGGGAAAAACTCCTCCTATATAACGCTGTTATGCTTAATCATCTGGTTACTCATTCTGAGGGATCATTTCTCACATTTTATGGAGAGGAAGGGGATAAATAAGCTTATGTGAGGAAGTTTATTCTAGTAAGACACTTGTGTCTATTTTTCTTGTGCTATATTGTTTCAAACGCTTTCAAAGATAACATAAGAAGGTGAAAATTAACACTGACTGTATAGGACTACTCAGAAACCTAAACTACATTTATATTTGCTGTACATATATGTTATTAAATATATAGTATAAAATTTAATTAATAATTTCAAGGTGAAAACAAAAAGACAGATCATCCTCCTTTACTTCCCCCCCCCCCCCCCCCCTTAGAATATAGTGATCTGGGATGCAGTGATATCTCTAAAACAAAAAAATTTGTGAATTATTTATCTTCTTGTCTCTTATTTATGTCCTTAAGCTATACCCCCTTAAAATGTTATAGCTGTTTATCTGGTGTTTACTGAGCTAGTAATACTATTTCATAGATATAGCCTGTGATTAGAAATGGAGCAATTCCCATGTAGTAAATGCTTTTTGAAATTTATTATTCTGCTTACTTCCAGAAGCAATGAAAATTTCATTATGCAAAGTCAATTTACCTAAACAAGCTCAAAGGAAAGGACTTTGCAGGTGAACTGAAATCCTACCTTTGTGTTTCAAAATTCAAAGGGACAAACTGATGTTTCATATACTAACAGACCAATGCAAATGATTTTCTCCATTGTTGATTCTTGACTAAGAAATCCTGAAAAAAGAACTCTAACACTCAGTGTTTAATCTGCTTCTGTGTCTGTGCAGCTCACTGTTAACAAACATAGAGCTGAAAAAAATGGAACCTGAAAGGAGAAAAGGAAAAAGCATGCCTAAATGTTTTTGAAGCTACCCATTTCTAAAAGCCAGTGAAAATCCATCTTATGGATCCACATGACAGGAGATCAGTTTTATCCATTCAGAGCACATGGTGTTTGGTATTCATTAATGATTTTATGACAAATCAGATACATTTTCATCTGCAGTATAAATGCATCACTGAAGGTTTCATTTCTCAAAAAAAGCATATAGAGTATGAGGATCTAAATTTAAGTTTGATTTTTGTTGTTGCTGTTTGCCAGGAACCCTTTGTGCATTTCATTTAAAATGCATTCATATTTGAAATGACTTTTCTCAGGAAAGAAGCATCTTTAGAAGCTTTCTTTGCCAACAGCCTGATCTGACACCAGAGAGCTCAGTTTTTATGGTAGTTTAATCCTCCATCTTCCAAACACATTATATTAATCTCCTCAAAAGGCCTCATGGCTTTTAAACTCAGCATGTGGTGAGCAGTCAGTAAAAGTGGTCATACTGTATAATGTTAAGCTTGGGACAGTTTTAACATGGAAAGAAAAGGAATATGAGGGCTTGCAATGGTCACAGTGCTATGACTGTGACACATCTACTTTATTGTTGATTCAGTTACTCATGATTTTTGGCAATTACAGTGATGCTGCCTCAAGAAGTAAGTAAATGTACAAAAATACAAAAGTGTACAATTTATCTTCAACAAGAAGATAATTCTTGTTGAAGATAGATTGTCAGTTAACAAAAGACACACAGAAGAGAACAGATAAGCTTAATTTTACAACCTGTATTCAGGGGCAAATCCTTACTTATATGAATACAGTCACTGAATTCACATGTGAATAAAAATACAGAATGTTAGAAATCTTATTCTGAAATACTTGCTTTCCACTGAAGTATCATATAAAGAAGTACTTATGTACTTGTTAAAATCAGCTTAAAAAGTACTTATATATTAGATATACTTATATCAAGCACTGTTGAGCAAGCCAGAATCTGCATTTGAAGAGTTACACAGGCATTTAATTGGCTTCAGAATCTTACAAGTAATATTACAGAAGCTGTTATTATCAAGGGAACAGAACAAAAAAAGAGATATCATATCCCAAATTGTTAAAATTATAGGTTTAGTTGTTCCTCTAAGGCTGCTTCACTGCAGCTATACTATTCCAAAGCATGTACAAAAGACAAAGCATTTAGATCAAGGTAGCATATATTAGAACAGATTAAAATAAAATAAAATAAAATAAAATAAAATAAAATAAAATAAAATAAAATAAAATAAAACAAAACACTAGACAAGTCCTTCTTCAAGTCTGAAATACAAAAGCAGACTTCAGAACAAATTCCAAGTCCAGAGTTTAGTTGTCAAAATATAGTTGTATATCTATCAGTTTGCCCACCTTTGACAGGAAAGCTTTTAACCTCCCGATGAAGCTGAAATAAGCTGCCTTATCACATTCTTTCATGATATAGTTACTTCAAAGAAGTCAGGTAAGCAAAAAGATTCAGAGATGATTGTGATTTGCATAATGATCAAATAGAGTAAGTCTCTTAATAGTTATTTCATTATTTTTCAGTATTATTTTAAAAGTTTTAGCTACAGCACTCTTCAGAGCGCTATGTATCATATGAAAATGCAGAGATTCCCAAGTTGCATAGTTTCTGATTCTCTCCTGTAATAACACCATCTGGTAGCTTACCTACATACAGGGTCTCAGGTCACAAAGGAAGCATTACTGATTTTCAGCAGCGAAACAACACATTGATATACAATAGAAAGCATCCCGGCACCTCATGGAAAGTGAAACTCGATAAGCTACACCTTCCATTATACATTTCTTTTGGTATTCCTTGAAAGAAAAAACAATGTGCACTGCGCTATCTTCACATTGAGTTCTAGGCCAAATTTGTTATGAAGCTGTGCTTGTTCAAAAAAGTTCAGTAAAACCACTTAACTGCTTTGCAGCAGGAACTTCAAGCCTTGCCTCCTTTCCTTATATTAGTTAAAAAAAGAAAATAAAATTCATTGGGGATTGGTATAGCTATGAATACATACACAGACACAACATATTCATAAACTTAATCAAGAAATAAATAATAAGGCACAATAATTTTCCATCCCAGATACATTAGAAATAGAAGAATTCTGACAAGTAGCAGCACATATTTAAGCACCTTCCCTCTGTGAGTTTAGAAAGATGAAGGCTTATTTGTAAACTTCTGCTTATTTCTCTGCCATTTAAAATGAATATTTTCTACTTTAAATAAGATTGTTGTTCATATGTGTGTTTTAATGAACCTTCAGGCTACATGCAAATCTCTTAGTGTTTTTGGTTTAATTCAGAATCCTGGCTGATTTGGCATACTGTCACAGAGAATTTCAATGACTATATTAGTCATGTTTTGGACTGAGAAAAATAAAATAAAATAAAATAAAATAAAATAAAATAAAATAAAATAAAATAAAATAAAATAAAATAAAATAAAATAAAATAAAATAAAATAAAATAAAATAATAAAATAAAATAAAATAAAATAAAATAAAATAAAATATATATTTTTTTTATCAGCTTAACAATAGTCAAAACTGTAATTTTAAAGGTGATAAAATCATGAGCAGATTTTACTGATATTTAAGGCAAAAACTAGAATACCCACTTCTCTGGGTAAGGGGTGTAAAGATTTTGTGCATGGCAAATTTATAGGACATTTGTGCCCATTTTTCATCGCAAATGTCAGCAAAAACATCCTTTGAAGATGAGATGCTGAATTAAAAAAGCTGGAAAAATGGAATCCTAGGTAGTCAGATTTAAAATACTATAATAGTACATACTAGATGAAGCTGCTGTTAGGTGCCTTCCAGGAAGCAACCAGTGCACTTTCACAACAGTATGATCATATGGGAAGACCATTGACTGAAATATCATAACTATTATATCAAATGAATTTTAATAATCTCAGACTGAGGAGCAGGACTTGGCTTGATGTACAAAGTTTAACATCTTTCCTTGTGAGAGTTCCACCTGCTGCCATTGCCAAATGGTGCCTGACAAACACCACTTCAAAACAGAGAGGGGGGGTTTGTCGAGTTTGTCATCTCCTTTTTGTTTGCCAATTACAGACATGATTTACAAAATGAATAGAAACCTGGAAGAGATTTAAGGATTTCAGACAGACTTCCCAAAGGCATTTGGCAGCACTATGCCAAGGCAAGTTCAGAGTGAGAAAATAAGTCTTATTTAAAATTCTTATCTGGTCTTAGCCACAAGCTGGACAACAACTGCTGAAGCTATACTTCCAGGATGATATCGTGCAGAAAGCAAGTTAGGTTATTAGCACAGTGAGGCCAGAAGAACAATTTTCCAGCCTATACAATCAATCAATAGGAAGCTCTCAATTACTTCAAAGGGAAGCGGGGATTCTGCTTAAAGGACAATGATTCCTAGACGGCTTGAAAACATAATTGCATAAATAAGGCATCTGTGAGTTGAAAAAAAAAAATAGAAGAGGAGAGCAGGAGATAATTTGTACTGAGGGCTCAGGTGGCCAAGGATACTGAGGAAGCTGTCAAGGCTTACTGCATATGCCAAAAATGAAGGCCAAGTTCATAAAGACAACCCAGACTGCTGACATAGCAAAACTGAATGCCTACCACAGAGATTTGTTTGCAATTAATGGGAAAGTATATTTATTTGCTTTAAACTTTTATTCCTTTGACATAGCCTTAAAAGGAGAAAGTACAGGTAAACAGATGATTGTGTGCATCACATCTATTCTCACTAGACACATCAGCCATAGTAATGCCTACCTGTGGGCCACTGTTTAAGAAGCAGTTTGCTGTGAAATATAGATTTAGTTATGGGACCTCTAGTTTGTTATCCCCTTTCCCAGTAGGCTGGTAGAAAAGAGTGACAAAAGAATAAAGTGCCTACAAAGGCGTTAGTGGAATGAAACACCAATCTGTATTTAACTCTGCAAAATTATAAGATGGCACCAGTGAGGCATGGGTTGACACCTGCTGACATTTTATTTAACTGAAAACTGAAAACAAGATTACTTGCACTGAGTAGAAATGGATGTCAAAATCATGGAGGATTTGCAGAAATATAGAGACACGGATAAGGCAGAGGAAAAGTATTATTTAGTGTCCCAGAAGATGGCAGCTCTACTACAAAATGACACTGTACACATCTATGTTGAGAACGTGTGATTGTAACATGCAATTTTGTCTCAAAAGACATTTGCTTCAGGTTTATGAGGATGTCAGCCGTAATGGACATACACTAAAGAAACCTGCAGCTCCACACTGAAAGGCAGAGACAACAGCTACTCAAAGTGAGGAAAGTAAGAGTCAGACAGGAGAAGGTACTGTTTGATTAAACAGACTTGCAGAATAATAATATCAGAAAGGAGACTGTCAAGTGCAAAATACAATGCGGATCACCAAGAGTATTTATTTCACACTGTATAGTATTGTGCTTATTAGGCTAGCTATAAGGATTAAACATTCAGTGTCTTATGTGTTCAAGAAGATTATCATGAAAAGCGACTTCCATTTGATAATACAGAGGCAGTCGAAACTCAGATGCTAAACAAGGAAGATGTATTGCAAGCACTTTGTCTCAGAGAGTATGTCTTCGCTGCCTAGCAGCATCTCTGTCCTCGGTCCCCTTATTGTGTGCATTTTCTCTGCAGTGACTCAGTTTCCTCAGAAGTAAAACCTCTCTGTAATTCTGGGAATATTTTATTCAAAACCCCCGAATAATCCAGCTGGACAGCTTCCAGGCAAGAAAACCTGATGGAGTGTTTTCTCACCAGGCTTGACCAGCTGGGCAGTGTGTGTGTGCCCCACATCATCAGCACAGGTGGGGAATTTGTAGCAGCCCTAAGCTCCCGTGTGACACAGGGGCTCACTCTCAAGAGTCAGTATGGACACGACAACACCTAGTTTGACTTCTTTCGCTCAGTTTGGGCTGTCCCAACTGACTAATGGTGGCCTGGTGGCCTCTTTTTATGTTTTGCTGAAAAAAGGTCTTTTTTTTTTTTTTTTTTGATAACATCATCCTCAACACAAGAGTAATGGAACCATGGAACCTGAATATTAGAAACTGTATTTTACAAATTAAATTTTATAACCCTGTAATCATATGCAGGTCTTGATTTGCCTTCTTATATGAAACCTTGCTTGAGCATGTTTAGCCCTATGCATATGAGGAATCTTCTTGAATTTAATAGTATCAATAACTCTGATGTCACCCATCAGCTGTATGAGTGCTTAAGTCTGAACTGAGTTTGAAAAGAAAATGTTAGTGGGGCAAAACATTTTTATTTTTTATTTTTTTACCAATCAATTTTGGTAGCTTTGCTAGGCGGAGTTCTTCCTATTAATTACACTAAAAAGTATCTCTTCTTTGCTTTTGTCATGGCAAATTGTGAGATTTTTGAATAATCAAGCTAAAGAAGAGAAAGCACATTTTATTAACAGAAAAAAGGAGTGATTTTTAAAAAGTTAAATAACTTACTCTTCGGAATTTGAATAAAACCACTTTTATTCTAACTTCCATCAATGTTGAAAATATCCGGGAGACATAATAAGGCTTGTAAACAGCCTTTTACCATGGCTTGCACTTAATAGTCCAAACAGTATTAAAACTAGAGAACAGAAATTCTGTATTTAAACTATGAAATAAGCAGTTACTTAGTAGTAGTAGAACTAGTGGTAGCAGTTGTTGTTGTTGTAGTAATAAAAGTAGTAATACCTGTATTTGTGGCTTAGATGTAGCAGTAGTATTTAATTCTTTGGAATATTAGAGACAAGGTAAGGACATGAAAGCTATATTGGGAACCCCTTAAAAACTGAATGCATAAAGTCTTAAATTTTGTATCATAGATTCATCCTCTTACATGCTGCAGAGTTCCCTAGTGGCAGACGGTGACATAATAGTGAAATCCTAGATCTGCTATTTACCTTTGCCTGTCCATTTTTCCATGTGCTTACATACTTTCTAGGATTGCTTCAGTATGCAACACATATCTTAAAGTGATGAGATAGTGCTAAGATTTCAAATGCAGGATCATTTTAAAAAAGACTTCACAAAACCCTCATCAAATCCTTCAGAAATTATGGTTTTGATCCATGAAGTACATGCACACACAAATACATACACATACACACCCACTGATCACAGAAACACAGGACATAAGGACTAATTCTGTCACTGAATTGAATCACACTTTCCATCAAATAATAAATGCAAAGTTATGAAAGATTATTTTTTTTCTTCCATGGGTTCATCTATAATAATAGAAATTTCGATGTTGTGAGGCTTCTATTATCTCCTGCATGTGACTGTCAGTCAAATTATTGCTCTATATGAAAAGTTATAATCAAATATAATTTAAAACTTATGCTAGGTGGCATGATATTACATCAGAACCATTTTCAAAGATATAATAACCTCTTTTGTCAGTGCTTCTCTTATGAAGTCTGGTTTTCATTGGGTTTATAATTTATTTGTGAGTGTTTATTCAAACTTTGGATGCATTTGTGCATAAATATAATTAAAATATGGTTATTTTGCATTGAAAAATATGAAGGTAATTACTAACATAATTGAAGGTTAGAGCAATGAAGCACATTTTTTCTTGGTTTGTACATATAATTGTAAGTATCTCTGCACATGTACTACTGCCTTGCTGCTTTGGCACACTGGCTACACAATTTCTGTTATTCCCTGTTTTCAATTTAAAATCCCATTCTAACAGGTTATTGTAGCACTTCTATTTCCAGTACTGGCCAACACCCACATATTTAAAACATAAAGGGCTTTTTATATGAAATAAAACTGTTGTCCATCTAGGTCCAGAATATTTCCTGTATTGCAAACTCTCTCAATTTACTTTTGCGTATATATCTGAAGTCTGAATTCATATGAATAACAATATTTATCTCAAAGAAGTTCTATTTCATTTCTTTATTTAAAAGGACACACTGGACACAGGATTCCTGCAGTTTCCAAAATCTAGGTGAAAACTGAAAGAATCCCAAACTTTTCTTTTTAAGTTACAGTAAATGGCTTTGAAACTTTTTTTCATTATATTATGCAGAATTTATCTTTTATTTGTAATATTCTGATATCTAATAAAGTAACATTGCTATGCTTATCAGGTTGCATGCTCTGCTTTTCATAAAGATTTTCCCTCATGGGAGAAAATTCTTGGAATATTATTATGCAGCTGAATATGGAACAATCACTGATGTACTGGAGAATTTCATATATTACATACAGCAGAAACCATAAAGAGTAGATGGCATTATGGAAAAAAAAATTAGCATTCATATGTATTTAAAAGCTTATATAGTTCAGAGCATGTTTTAAATTTAGATGTCTGGATTAATTTTAAATTATGCTTGCAGGTTTTAAATACCAAAATAATGGTTCCCACAATGCTTCAAAGTCCAGAGCTATGTTGTTTTTGGACAAAAAATGTCTCCTAACTCACTGCGGTAACTGTAACAAACTTATTTTCTTTTAAATCTGGGGGTAATACTAATATATGAAATATTTTAAATGGACAACTGGAAAAAAGCAAAACAACTCTACAGACAAATGATAGACAATTTTTGTTTTCTTTTGAACAACAAAATAGCCACTAAAATTACTAACATGCAAACTGTAACAAAATTTGGGATGGGAAATATACAGGCCCATGGATGGTGATAAGAGGCTGAGGCCTGATGAAAAGGAAACACTACAGTAGACAGGAAAATTCCCATTGCCTCTACTTTTAAACAAATTGTTGTGTGTGTGTGTGTCTTCCCTTTTGTGTGCTTTCCAGTCCTGTCTGTGGTGTTCTTCTGTCCCTTATTTGAAGCTAGGTATTGTAATTTGCCATTTATATTTTTGCTTGTTCAGGTTTGTTTTTTTTTTCCAGCACATTATATATATATATATTTTTTTTTCTCTAATGACAAATGTAAAAGATGTGATAGTGATGAACTCTTAATGCTAGGGATCACGTTGCTTATTTATTGGTTATAGAGTGCCAAGATATCAATGAAAAATTCTGTCTGACTGCAAAGTAGTCAGAATACCAGACTGGAAATGCTCCAATAGCTTCACTCACTGCTGTGAACAAGGAATTGCTGTGTACATAGACTTCTTCATTGGTGCTTAAGGAATCCAGAGGAGAGGCCAAAATCCAGAAACTGGTTTTCAGTCTTTTAAGGTAGAGATGGTTTTAAGACAGGAAAGACATAGATGTCAAGAACAAGCTATTTCTATAATCATTTAAAAGAAAGGAGAAGCAATGAGGAACACAGTAAAGTGTTCAAAATGTTTCACCTTCCACAAGAACCACCAGATTTTTTGCTTTGTTCCCCCAGCAAACAACAGAAAACATATTCAAAGATCATTCCTTTTAATATCCCTATAAATTCAGAACTATAAGAATACAGTCTGTAAAATATAGAAGGAAACAGATTTACTCTTAAAAGTTAATTTAATTTTGGTAAACCATCCACTCCATCTGTCAGCAGGAATACAGAGTTCTGTGATACCACAAAAATGTGTAAAAAGTAAAATATGCTCTTGAAAATTACATTAAGCTGATGCTTGAAAGGTGAAATTCCCTCCATCTGTGGGATGCTTGAGTAATTGGGCTCTATGGTTAAGTATTTGTACAGCTAAAAGTGCATCATAGTACATGGTATCTACTCCACACCTAGACTGTAAGTACAGGGCTTTGTAAATGATCTGCCCATGTGAAGAGGTCTGGATTCATATAAAGATGAATCCTACTGGTCCTTTTTTGGTGCATGCACTTTACTGAGTGGTGCAGTGCAAAGAGGGAAAAGACTGGAGTTTGGTCTAGTGCATCATTTTGGAACTATGCATGTTTTGGAGCAATGCATGTTTACTGGCAATGAAATTCACTTGGTTGCTGGTCCTAACCTCTTACTGACCATCTAAACCTAGTACTCCACACAAACCTTTCATTATTAACAGGACCCTCCATTCATGCCCAGGGAACAAAGTGTTGGAGGAGCTTACGTCCACCCTGTGACTGGGTCACTTTACATGGGGCTGCAGGACAGGGATTCCACCTTGATTCCGTTGGGAAGGAAATAACTTTGTGTGCAGTGCTGTATTATATTGCGCATAACACAGCTCCAAGCTATAAAAGCAAGGGAATTTAGCACCTAAAAAGAGCCACTCCAGAGCATCAAATTACTAGTTGAGATACACCTATTGTATTCTTGCACATTAATCTACATGTAGGTCATTTTGACAGCATGTAGAAAATGCAACTGTTGTGTTGCCCTGAACAATTTTATTAATAGGTATGTGGTATTCAGTAGCTAAGGAAGTAAATTATGAATGGAAAGGCTTATGGTTTGATGTTTTCTGATAAAAAAACTTTTAAAATAAAGAACAAACATATAATACATTTTTAATAAACTTTCTAGGAATCACATGAGAGAGATTTTCTGTTTGGCATTGCAGGTATCTTTCCAGTAAACAAGCAAAACACAGAATACACTTTACTTATACTCAGGATCATGCTACAAGGTGTGCAAATGTCTCTTTGGTGAGCATAAAACAATGTGTTAGTCACTTGCTTCTGAGATTCAGACAAGAAAAAACAATCAGTTTATAGCTGTTTTGCTTGCAGCTTGCGTAATCGCAAACGATTGCTCTATCTACTGTAAAAGGATAAGTACCTTTTGTACTGACCAGGAATACAATGTCTATGTAACACGCACAGTTTATACACAGTTGCATCCAAACCACAATCTTACAACAATATGCAATTGTTTGGAAAGATTTTAAAAATTACATATTTTGACATACTTTAGAAATAACCAAAAACATCCTACAAGTTTTTCAGCTTATTATTGCACAACAGCAGTGGTCCTAGGCTTCAGTATATATGCCATTGTGATATGTGCTAGAGATGGACTCCTTGAAAAATCTGTCATCACCATGGTAAAGAAAAAATAAATTCATAAATAAGGAACTTGATTAAGGAGAGATTAGGATAAGATTTCTAAAAATGACTAGCTGTTTTATGAATTTTGTCCCATTGTTTTCTGTGTAACTAAATCTCTTTTGTAAATGGATCTTAACTACATTGGAGCCCTAATTTCTCAAAGATATGGGAATTATAAAATAAGGAGCTAAACCCTGATCTCTCACAACTCAGTCACTTCTCTATCAATCCAATGTTTGCTACAGAATGAGAACCAAAATATGAAAGATATTAGCACTTATGAATATAACTGCAATGAGAAATATTCTAATGAAATCACAGAGAGAGTGAAAACTAGATCTCATTTTTTGTTTTTATCATCTAAAAGTTCTGTTAGTAATTGAAATAAAGAAATAAAAGTTTACACTGTGTCTTTCTTTATGTGAATGTCTTCATTGATAGCACGGCTCTACAAATGAAAAATTATCTTGTTCACTGTAACACTTCCAATGAATCATGTTTAAGGTGACGCTATGCTATTATACTACAAAGTCATGTAGTAGAGAAACATAATGACCTCTTTTCTAATCTTAGTGTTTTCAATGGAGTATCCTCACACAGCATTAATTTGATATTTTGCAGTTAAAAAATGTAATTGAAAGCATTTTTATTGGATACATTCTCATTACATAGCCACACAGCCTTAATTTGATAAAACTGTTTAATGACACATTGAAAATGAATGATCAGTTAGAATAGAAAAAACACTGATGAAAAGGGAAAATAAAAAGCCTGGAAAATTTTTAATCACTGTAAATTTTGAGTTGACACTGTTCTTCAAGGTATTTTGATTTTTTCTTTGCCAGCATTCAGAACTCTGTATTACATTGAATGCTTCACTGCAATCTTACAAGATTTTCCTAAAATTTAATGTGGCAAAACTGAACCCACACTGAAACAACATCATTGTCTCACTTTTGATATGGGACCAAAGTCCTCATTTTTCTTACCTGTTTTAATTCACTTATTTGATATTGTAGCCTTCATTTCAGTACTGAGCAGCTTTAGGAAGTACTTAAAGACAAATAAAAGTTTAGCTGTCTCGCCATTTCTTACCTGTCTTTTTTTTTTTTTCCTGCTTTTCAGCTTTCATAATTTTTCATAATTAGGAACTGACACTACTTCTATGCTTCGAATTCACATGACTGAAGTGGAAGATTGGTGTTTTGTTATTCAAGAATGATGTACATTTCAAATTCAAGATATTAGCCTAATGTCAAAACAAACAAACAAACAAAAAACCAGCTTGATTTGGCAACTGATTATATCCTGTGATCCATTTACCTAACATGAAATAGAACAGAATTATACAACAAATTCAAAACACAAAACTCTTAAACAGCATATTTTTCTACAAGAATAATATAGTACTCCAAAAGGGATCAAAAATAAACAAGAGATCCATCATGCTCTATTTTTTTCTAAGACTTTCTAAGATCTTTTTTTTTTCACTAAAGCGAGTCA
This sequence comes from Anas acuta, assembly GCF_963932015.1. Classification (NCBI taxonomy): domain Eukaryota; kingdom Metazoa; phylum Chordata; class Aves; order Anseriformes; family Anatidae; genus Anas; species Anas acuta. Next base: position 75,194,403 of record NC_088982.1, on the reverse strand, counting down.
TAGCAATTTTGAATTTTCTTCTTGCTCTAAACTATAAATCTTCCTCAACTTTGTTAATTTGTTTCAGCAGTTCCCAAGAGACCATTATGATTTATATGAGCATGCTTATGTATTTATTGATTCAAAGACAATAGACAGAAAAAGTATAAAAACAGCTTATAATAGAGAAGTAACTGTCATTGTTTTAACTATGGACAATCTTTTCTCACTTAACAATAAACTACAGTTAGATTTTTCTTTTGGTAATTGGCAAATGAAAGAGCAAACAACACCTATACGTTTTTCTCTGTAAGTTTCATGCCTTGCCTGTTCTGGAATACCCGCCTTATTTGATATGGGGATAATGAATTTTTATCATATAGAAATTCTTCTGCTTATTTGTGCAATAGAAATGTAGACAAAGCCTCAGTCTCAGCTTCAAGTTTAGTTTAGTTCTTTTACAATACATACGACTTTTTCTGATGCACTTCTTTCTCCCGTATTACCTGAAATTATTGTAGTTACCCAATACCATTTCAGTCTTCCATCATCTAAACACTTCTGCTATGTAATATTTATTTCATTTATCTATTTATATTTTTCCTTCACTTCTTTCTTCACTACATGGTCATAGCTTAGACTGGAACTCCTAAGAGGTCTTCAGAAATGACTTCTCAGTAAAACATATATCCCCGCCTCCCTATTTCATTAACTGGTAGGAGCGTCAAGTATTCATTTTCCTACTGTATTTCTTTTAGATGTTTTAAGTAGCAAAGACTATAATCCACTTTATCTAGTTATTTCAATTTTTAAAGGGGAAAAAAGAGGTATTAAATAATGCACAATGATTACCTTTGAAATCATAGGATTCAAAATGAAGAAGCAAGGATCTTTATTTTTGTATTTGTTTCTTTGGATAGTTCTTTTAGAGGAGGAGAAATAAGGGGATAACATTAGCTATTTATAGAAAACAGAGCTCTGGAGGCTACACTGCACAAATAAAATACAACTGTCTCCAGGCTGATTATTTCGTATTGCCTTTCAGAATATCTGGATGAATTTAGACAATAGATTAGAGCTCCCTACTTAAATAACGTCTGTGACGTCCTCTCCAAGGCAGGCTGGAAGGGGACGGATTATCCATTAATGTAAATGAAGCACTGATAAGCCTAACAATTTTTCTGTCACAAATATAATGGTAGCAAAACTTTCATTTTATATAGTCTATTTTCTTTAGTTTTAAAAAATACTATCAGTTAATGCCAGTTTCATACATATAATATTCAAAGTACATATATTATATACTATATACTATACATACTACTAGTATGTATACATACTATATATAGTATAGTATGTAGTATATAGTACATATAGAATAGTATATAGTATATACTTTGCATATAGTGTATATTTTTTCATTTTATATAGTCTATATATGCTATATAAAGTATATATCAAATACACACTATAGATATACTATATTTTATAAACTATAAATTGTAAACAATAGTATCATTGATTTCAGGTAAAATGAAGGAATTTTATTTTTTTTCTCAATTCAGTGAGGTCGCTTAATACTCTCAACATGTAAAGCTCATAGTAGGAAAGAGATTTTAGCCTACAAAATAGTTTCAGATGGATTTGAATTAGTCTAATCACTTTGATAACCTCAAGATACATTGCAAGCCCACGGTACATGCATTCTGCTGGTCAAGTGTAATTGTTACTCTATTTCTCTGTTTCAGCTCAGGTTCATAAGACAGCAATATGCTGAAGATTTGGAAATGCCTCTTGGAAACATGGTAATAGAGACTTTTCATAACTCCTCGTGAACTACGCCAATTTCTGAGAGACTTTCATTAAGCTGTGAGTAACGGGCATGGCTTTTGTATTCAAATAGACTCCTACTACAATAGTTTTTAGGTATTCCAAGTCATCAGGAAGTGACAACGTAATGGATTTTGGCAATATATTGGAAAAAGCCAATGAGACCAACAGGTAAACAATGGTAATACAATGTGTATTTCCTGTTCCTTTCAGAAAGCAGATGTTTATATGCTGTAGTTCAGTATGATGCAATATTAAAGCCTGGAATTTCAGCCTGATCTTCTCTTCCATAAAATATGTAAAATTGCAGGCACAGATGTTTGCATGGTTATGTATGCTCAGTTAAGAAACATCTATATTGCTTGGGATTGGAATGGCCTTTCATTTCTTTTAGACTATTTGACTTTTGGATGTAAGATATTCACTATCTTTTTATTCTAGCAGTGCTGACAATAAGAACTTGTATCTTGACAACTGAACAAAAGGATCTAGGAAATATGGCCTGTTTTATTATTATTATTATTATTATTTTCTCTCCAGGCAATGGGGTGCTGCTACCAACTCATTTGCTAGGACTGCCACCTGTAGTAACAGACAGATTCTAGATTTCACTTGTACATGAGGGTTCTTGGAGATCCCAATGTGGAAAAGGATGCCTCTCAGGATGTTCAGATCTGTATTGTGTCTTACTGCATATTGTAATATGCCAGCTTAACAATTTGCTGGAAAAGAAATACTGAAGAATTCAGAAAAAAATAAATCAATATAACAGCATATAAAAATAACATAGTATGGCTCTTAATTTTTTTTTAATTATTATTTATTTTTTTTTAGGCGGGGGAGAGTGGGGTCTGTTATATTCTAAGAGATACATTTAAGCTTAGGAATCTTTGTCCATAAAATGTTCCTAACTGCATACAAATGCTTCTCATATCACACTCAAAATTATCAGATAGTATTAACTAATCTTTTAACTAATCTAATAATTTCTTTTGCTGTAATGATTACATACCAATTATTTGATTTTAAAGTACAAATTCATTTCCATTTGAATTGATTCATTGGCCCTACAAACTTAAAAGAAAACAAAGGTGAATCTTTATTTCAAATACATATAACATCTATTTGTTTCACTGTTAGATTTGACAGCAGTATTTTTCAAAGATGCACCTGTTGCATTTTACAAATCATTTTTTATATTGCATTAATTGCATGTCTTCCCATATGACTGCAAACTATAGATGTCACTACTCTGTTTACTGTTTAAATTAACAAGAAAGCTGCAAGAGTTTATTTATTTATTTATTTAATAAAAGGTACCCTATTCCAATCATGCAACATCTGTAACACACAGAGTTCTGTGTTTGTCACAGAATAACCATCTTACTGGCTATGCTAATAGCCAGTAAGATGGTTAATTACCTTAATAACCATCTTACTGGCTATGCTAATACATCTAAATACAGTTTATCAAATTCAATCCTTAGCTAATTTATCATGCTACTGAGCTTTCCTAATACGTTCATAATAGCACGCATTTCTAGCCAAAATTTCCAAGGAATGTTTGTGGAACATATATATATATATATATGCTTCTCATTGCTTTTACAAAAATCCGATTTCTTATACTCAGTTGTAGACACAATCTGAAGTTTTTGTATTTGCATTCATAAATATTACATTCTTACCCAGTTTATATGATTATAAAAATATACTTACTAGGTACCCCTCTTTGTCAGATCCTTCCAAGACTACCAAAATTTCTACAATGCTCTTCAAAGAAAAAAGCAGTCTATCTACAAGCATTGCTAAAAAAATGATACAAAAACTGAAAGGAAGGATAAAATGGGAGAAATGTCTTAGCCTGCCTATGACAGAATTAACTGTAATTTGAGTATTAGTAGTAATATGTTTTCACCTCAAGTTACAAAGATAGTTCCTATGAACACACGACTGGAATGCATCCCATTCATTCAAAAGTTGCAAAAAGTTTTCACAGGGTAGATATTCCTGCACTCCACACAACTTTTATCTTAAGAATTTCTATTTACCATAAGGACGCATTCTGAACTGGTGGAATATATATCCCTTACACACAACAAATATTTCTGTAATTGCTCTTTAAATCATGGCCAACCACTCTGTAGAATTACAAAAAACATTTAACTCAATACATTTTTACATATCAAGAAAAAAAATCAAAATACCTTCTTAACTAAATCACCCCTCAGAAGTTCTTGTCTGAAAAGAGTATTTATACGAAATCACTCATAAAAGTACATGGACTTTTAATGAAAATACTACAGAAACCCTACAGATGCCATATGAGAGATGTCCCCAGAAACCTACACGCAAATACCTGAACAGCTGAGTGCTTTGAGCTACAGAAATTAGGCAGACTTGCTCTGCGCATCAACCCAGAAAGAGCCGACACTTGAGCTTGACGATTATATTGGCAAGGAAAAGCTGCGCAGCAGTGGAAAACACGCCCTTTTTCAATGGAAAAAGAGATTTTACACAACGCATCTTGAAGACCCAACCACCACACCAGTGATCCTTACAGATCAAGTGCTTGCTATGAAAAGAAAAAAAGATGTACTTAATTAGGAAAGCAGCCACCCACTGGATGACCTCACAGTATCAGGGAACCAAAAGTACTTGTGTTATGATCTATATCGTAAGAACTCTTACAGCTTGCCGAGGCGATGGGCTCCGGGGCAGACGCGTTCTACAGCGGAGGGGGGGATCGGGACAGGCCGAGGTTTTTTTCCGGCATAAAGCAGCCCCTAGGGAGCGCCAGCGACCAGCAGCCGGCGAACAGGACGTGCAAACAGGGCGGGGTGCGACAGAAGGGCAAGGCAGGGCGAGCAGGCAGGGCAGAGCGTTCCCCCCCCCGCCCATACCAACAAGGGCTCTGACGGCTGCCTGCCACTAGCGAGGCTGCAATGGTCTACACCAGGCAGAGAGCTCCCTCTAAGAAGTCTGTATACACCCAGACTGCTCAAAAATGCAGCAGTTCATATCTCTGGATGCAGGAAGTGTCTGAGCTTGTTGCTGCCCTCTGAGGGCGGCGGAGACACCATGTGTGTGAGGTGTGAGCAGGTGGATGACGTGGTCAGCCTGGTGGCAGAGATCAAGGGGGAGGTGGAGAGGTTGAGAGGTTGAGGTGAAGTTGCACCAGGGAGGTTTAGATTGGATACTAGGAGGAACTTCTTTACTGGGAGGGTTGTGAGGCATTGGAATGGGCTGCCCAGGGAGGTGGTGGAGTCACCATCCCTGGATATCTTTCAAAGACGTTTAGATGTTGAGCTTAGTGATATGGTTTAGTGGAGGACTGGTTAGTGTTAGGTCAGAGGTTGGACTAAGTGATCTTGGAGGTCTCTTCCAACCTAGACAATTCTGTGATTCTGTGAACTCACTAATGGCAGTGAAAGACCCAACATGTAGAAGTACTGAAATGTAATTGTTTTGTGAGGAAGGGCTTCTTCCTTTGAAACTTCTCCAACATTTACTAATTCCTGCATGCACCTTTGGCTTTGTTTTAGACTGGAGATGGGGTGGCTCATGAGTGTTTCCTAAATGGCATATAGCTCAAAACTGGTGTAACTTTCATGTTAGGACTTCAGAAAAAAATTCTCAACAGAATCAAGAACGGTAATCGGAGAAGAGAAAGAATTAAGAGCTTCTCTCCTTCCTTCTGCTTGTTGTTCTGCTTGTTACCACCCTTAGTCAGCAATTTGTATTATTTTCAAAATCAGTATGAATATATGGGATACATACATGAGACGTTTTGATGAAAAAATTGATAATTACTTTAGGGAAAGAAAAATCTCTTAATGTACTGAATAGACTGACAGATGTGCACATGTATTTGCAATGCAGTATCTATAGTACAGTAATTTTATCCAATGAGTAAAATTGTCATTCTAAAATCTAGAAATGGCTACAAAAATAAACTGATTCAGTAGCCATACAATTAAGCATTTAAATCTGCAGCATTCATATATCAGCATAACTGCTGCTGAAATCCAGTTTGGCTATCCTGACTTTCTTCAAATTTCCAACTATACTCACATTGATTTTCCCCTCTGAAAGATTTCAGCCAACACCCCTTTCCCCTTTCCAAAAAGGTAGCTTAGTAAATATAGGAAGTGAATAAAATACAGAACATTTTAAAAGACATTGACTGAATTCACTGAATATTGCTAAGCATTTGGGAGAAATAGTCAAGAATAAGGTTGCATCAATTCTTGAGTATTTTCTGTTTAGAAAAAGAAATCCTTGGGGCATGGTATGACAGAGGTCCTGTAGCAGCATTATCAGTATGCTTCAACAACGTTTTCATGGATATATATGTTCTACGTGCCATTTCTACTTTCTCTTGCTATGTACTGTTTGCCTTCCTAATCTGCTGTAAGGGAGAAAAAATACAGTGATAAATGCTACACACCAGCATAAATTTAACCAGAGTCTGACAAGAATAGTCTTTGCAGTCAGTAGTGTGAGTTATACATTTAGCACAGAGATAACGTCTTAGTATACAATACAATGTCCTACTCTCTGTGCAGGCCCATGATGGTCAATAAATAAGAAGGCGAATTTTCTCAGAGACGTAAAAATAGTATGTTGCACCTATGCAAGGAGCAAATGATTTTTTGAAAAATTGGGCTCTTAAATCGTTCTATGTATAACAATTCTTAGCATCGTAGTTCATCCATCTAGATAAAATGGTACCCATTTCCTCTTTAAATGTCAAATATGTAATTTATATTTTGAAATAGAAAGGATACCTTAGGGTACATGCTAATGTACTCCCTTCAATTACATTTTAAGATTATGATCTTTATTCCAACAATAATTTAATGTTTTAATTAAATTTGCAACCATTTTAATTTCTGCAAGATGTCTTTCATCTCTCTGTACTGTAATTTAATGAAGTGATTTTCAATCACAATCAGCAATATATAACAATAAATTTTAATACCACTTTTCAGGAGTCTAATATGATCTTTCATGTTTTAAAACAAACTTCATATCAATACCGTGGCAAGAAATCCTTTACCTTAACTGAAGAAGATTCATTTTAATTTTGTGTCAGTCCAATCTTGAGATTAAATAAGTATTAAATATTTAATTCAATAAAGAGTTCTAATAAAAGTCTTTACATTAGGAAAAATTTAAGAAAAAAAGAAGAAAAGAAAAGAAAAGAAAAGAAAAGAAAAGAAAAGAAAAGAAAAGAAAAGAAAAGAAAAGAAAAGAAAAGAAAAGAAAAGAAAAGAAAAGAAAAATGAAACAAAACTGTTCCAAATACCACAACACCTTGGAAAAGAAAGTCTATTAGTAATTATGACATATCTTAATTCCAATTTACAAAGTTTCTTACTAAAAATCAAAATTATGATGCAGGTTACTGATTTCAGTGTCAACTCATTTACTTGTAATACCTCAAATGTTCACAGAATCATTTACTAGGAATATATTCATTAACATGTGAAATAATAATTATGTTTGAACATCTTATGACAACATTATGATGAATCTCTGATTACAGAGATTCATGCAAGGAATGACTTATGAAATGCAGAAGACTTCTGGAAGTGGATGACAGAACAGATAATTGAAGCACAAGAACCAAGGTTAGAATAATGGAAATCCAAAATAATGTTGATGCGTTGAGCCAAACAAACTATTTTTACAAGAAAAATTAAATTTTTATATTCTCCCTGAGAAGCCAAGAAGACAGAGGATATAATATCTATGACTTGATTATTTCAGTTCCACTGGTAATTGAAAGAGGAGTCTTCATTGGCTTTATTAATGAGAACTATATCTGATGGTGAATTTCTCTGAAAGGCATTATTTGGTGATGAATTTCTCTGAAAGGCATTATTTGGTCACCCAAACTTTTTAAATACATAGTGTGATACATATGGACCATCAACTAATACTCTAATATACTAATAATATATTATTAGTATATATATAATTATATACATATACCTATATATAATATATATAATTATATAATAATATATTATTATAATATCTATTATTAATACTAATAAAATAATATATTTTACAAGGAAATCACTTTAAAAAATGGTGAGAAATTTTCATCTCTTAAATACATTACATTACACACCCTCAAAATATTAAAACCAGCTGTTTTCTTTTGAAAACATCTGTCTAGCATTTAGTCTTCCCAGGAAATTCTAACGTACTTAATTCTTTACTTCTAGCTTCTATATAGATTTTTATTTTTCCTACAGGCTTATGGTGCCTGCAATAATAGGAAACAGGTGATATGGGAAAGAGGAAAAGAATACCAGAAAAATTGGTTGGAATATTTCATTTAGAAGAATAAGATAAACTACTACTGTATCTTCTTTACACAACAACTCACAAATTCTACATGTGTTTGCATATGAGTAGGGGAACTAGGCAGAAGAAATAGAGAAAACATTAATATTATTAAACCACAGTCTTAGAAAAAAAAAAAAAAAAACACTTTTTTTTTGGTGTCTTTCTTGCACATAAATTCAGAGCATTTTGGAAGCACATAATAGGTTTCCTTCCGTTTTTATGGTATTTTATGAATAATGAATGCACAGAAAACTAAATGAGAAGGTGTAGAAGTTCAGCTTCTCTTTAAGTTGGAAAATACATTGCCTTGGAAAAAAAAATCAGTTGAACAGGAAAATATTCAGAACACCCAAGTCTGAGGAAATGTCAGAGTCTGACAACACCAGTTTTATAATACCAGTCATAATGCTAATGCTGAAGCCAAGCCTCACAGAAGCTGCTTTCAGTTCCATATGGGTCTACAGGCTTGGGCCTATAGTTGGGTTCAGGCTTAGCAGCCTGGTCAAAATCATCTGAAATTAGCCAAATGAAAGAATTGCATTAGTTAGATGGAAGATGCAGGTTTTCTGAAGCAAGGCAAGAGAATTGAAGTGCTGAATAGAAACAAGAAGAGTTAACACAGTAGGGAAGATCTAAAGCAGGAACGCAATGGCCCATGTGGTGATGGTAAAAAACTTGGATTGCAGTGAAGGTGAAAAGAACTGAAGCAGAATTTCTATACTGATAAAGAAGTCTGATGAGATGCCAGGAAATAAGTCAGATTTTGAGAAAATATGATGAGCGCTGTAAGGTAATGAAACATATGATGTGAAACATTTATTTTTTCCTTTACTGCATTCTTTCAAGCCTTATGTAGAACGAAACCTTCTACTGTGGATCTTTGTATCCCTGTATCTTGGAACGTGGTAAGTAAATTTTATTAGTTACATCGGTATAATTTGAGTTTGCAAAATAATGATGCTATATAATATGCTATGTGAACCTCTGGTGTGAATTTATACAAATAGATTCACACAAGTAATAAGGTAAATGGCTAGAAATGACTGAATCCACTTCTGTCTTCTGTAGACCAAAAGCAACTAAATACTCTCTTTTCATCTCATGCAGTCATTGGTTTCAGTGCAACTGATTGGTTTCAGCTATGCACAAAATTTTCTTGTCTCCTGGCAGAAGCTGAGTGTCTTGTTTTTAAATGGTTTTGAGATATTTCTTACGAAATGTTCTTCATAGCAAACTCAGTCTGTTTAGCAAGGTTGTTTTTTACCACTCTTCTGCTGCTTCTTAATTTTAAAATGTATTTCTTTCAGCCTGAGTTTCCATTAGTTAACGACTTGAGTGATTTATTGATCCTATCTAACCTGAGCTGCTTATCTTCTCTGCCTCTTCTCATTTCATGAAATGTAAATCCTGTCTTAAAACAGCATGACATTCTTTTCTGGAGAGACTCAAGTATTAGTTTGCCTTGCCATATCTTAATTAGACTTTTTTGTGTATGTGCAAACAATAGACATTATTTTTGCCCTAATTTATATTAAGGTTTTATATTACAAGGTTTTCAGTTTTCTTTCTCCTGGCTACAGTTTTGAAATCCTCTAGAGAACCACATAGGATGAACTGATTCTCAGAAAATATATCACAAATGCCCCTGTAAGGAGAATATAAAATCTAGTGCATTAAAAGGATAAAATACATTATCTACATTATATCATTGAAGCATAGGGAAGCTCTTTCTTTGTAAAACATTTTGCTGAATATTCATTAGTAAGACATTAAATCAAGTATGGCTGAAAGAGAGAAGCTGAGTCACTGAGAGCCCTAGTTTCTGCAGGTTTCTACAGAAGAGTTAAGGATCAAAACAGTAACAATGATCAGACTTTCCACACAGCATTCAATCACTTATACAGTATTTATGCCTCTCTTATTTGATGGTGTTCTTACACTTTAGCAGTATGTCTACTGACCATAACTTGGGCTATAATTCTCTTCCTCTTGCTAAATGCAACTCCAGTTAGTTTTGTCATTGGATTTACCACACATCTGAATTTAATATCCATTTTTAAATTGTACTCTGGCAATCAAAAAAGTGTCTTTAAAGTATCTACCTGTATCTGTCACTTATTACTGTTCTAAAAGCCTCATTTAGTAAAATCATCAGTATTTCTTTGAAAAGTTCAGTTTTGAAAATACAGAACAAAAGAAATTACAAATCTGACTCCTGCTGGGATAGTGATTACTGAAAAACAATTTTAGTGATTTTATTTAGTTGGTGTATAATTTAGAAGATGGATAAAAATACTCCAAAATATTTACCATTAAAGCCCATATCTATCATGTATTTCCACACCATATCTGAAATGGTAAGGTTAATGGAGTTGGAATAGCTTAGAGTATTCCATTCCCTGGCTGAGCTCAAATGATCAGAATCTCTGTTTTTAGGAGTACAGAACTGATTACAAGTTGTGAGAAACAACAGTCAGATTGCATACAGCTGAGATGGGATCTTTTACGCTCTCACTAACTGGCCATAAATATAAATTACTGTCTGAGATTAAATCAAAAGCAGAAAGACACCTGATCATATTCCAATCTGTTTCAAATATAAAGGTGTCAATATGTAGTTGGCTCTGAGCTGAGAAAAAACAGTTTGACAAATTAAGAAGTAGTTCAGGAATCCAAAGAATGTTTGAATGTAAATACATACTGCTCAATTCTGTACCAAAAGATGGCCCTGGAAAATGGGGTACACAAAAAGAATGAGATCCACCATAGTAATATACAACTGATGCATAGGTACTTTCCCTATTGAATGAAGAAAATAAATTATTTGTTTAATCTTGCAATTATAAACTGTAACTAGTGTTTTTTATCCCTGCTATAAAAGAATTTGCATGTTAAACAAAGTGTTTTGGAACTGAATTAAGAGTAAAACTTGAGAAAATTGTAGCTGTCCTTCCAGAAATTTTTATTTTGAATGAGAATGTCAGGAGACTTTGTAGCTGACTTTAGAACAGTGGCATCTCAAACTAGTGTTCTCAAGACGTGAACATATAGAAACACCACTGACTTGTCTTTCTCCTGCTTTCTTATGCTGGATTTAGTAAAAGATCAGCTACAATGGACTTTAAGATTTCACCAAGGAGCACCTGGGAATAATACCCATTTTAAGGTTGTTTATATATATAGTATAGCTATGCATGTCCATGTGACAGGGTCCCATGACAACACTAGTTTTTATTAGTGGCTTGCAGGCAATTTTAAGAGTTTAATACTAACATTTTTGAACTCTGTGTCCTAGTGAGGCAGTGCAGGTATATTAGAATAATAGAAGGAAGACACAGCAAAGGAAGTGGTATGTACTATCTTTCTCTTACCTATTGTAGAATTTACACAGAGATTTTTAAGAACCTTTTAAAGCTATCAGGTCTTGGATGATTCAGGACAAATGAAAACTTTTTTTTTTTTCCCCCAGAGAATGATCTTTCTCTTCTTCTGGAAGAGGTGTGGGGTCCCTCTTGAAAAACTGTAGCTTAAATATGTACCAGTGTTCCAGTGAATCTTTTTGGTACATAGAATTTCGGCACAGAATAGATGAAAAATACTGATATGACAGTTAAGTAGGGGTCCATCACAAACTGATTGTTGTGTATTGACAAATACATATTTTCCCAAGCAGAGAACTGGATTTTTGAAGAGCAGAAAATGACAAGCCTTTCACTGTAAAATCCAAATGCCTAAAATGTTATATGTATGGCTTGCAGGGACGTCAAAATCTAGGGTAGAGGTGTGGGTCATATAACGATATATATATATTTTTTTTTTATCAGAGATTCTTAATGAATTATTTCTGTGCTGATGCACCAGTACCATTACTGTCAGAAGAGTAAAAATCTTTCAACTATATCAGACATTGCAGAAATTAACTCACTCTCTGTCTCTGCAATCTGTATATATACTGAAAGGCTGAAGACACCAAGGTGCTCACATTGAATAAATTCTGCATGTTTTACAGAAAGAAGATCCAGAAAACATTTCCTTTGAACATATCGACCTCTATTATTCACGTATAATCACAACACCTGGTCAATGTTGCATTTATCCAACAGAGTTATTGTCAAGGGGTGAGAAGGAAATTCTGAAAAACCAAGCATCATGCTCAGGAATCATGCTCCCAGTCTGCCTTCTACTCCAAGTCAAGCTTTTGTACTAGGCACTTTTGAGTTACCCTTCAAAATTAAGGTCGAGTGAATTAATTTAGAGTATCTATATAAGCATTTTATGACAACCACAATAATACTAAATGAGTTCATAATCATCAGTATTATTACTATAATATCAGAACAATTAAACATTATAGAGCAATTATTTTGAGACATTGTCAAGTTTAGACCTACTTCACAGTATGACAGAACATGCTTCTGAGCTAAAATATAGTTGATCATAGAAACAATGTGTGGAGTGGTACTTAAACTGTTAGTTATTTATAAATAACAGGAAGTGTCCGAAGATCAAGAGATTCTCTTCTCTTTGTTGTAACCTCTTTTTAACAGATAAACTTGTAAATACAAGTCTCAGATGCTGCTTGTACAGGTTTCTTACAACTGAAATTTACTGATTTTGGCAGGATTGCTTCTAAGCTAACTGGGGAAGAATAACATTCATGGTTTGCACTTAAAGTTGCATTCATACAGAAACAGAAGTAGCTTATTTTCTCCTTTACCTGCTATGGAAAAATCTGTGGGGCAGATTTTTTTTCTTGCAATTTTGAAGTACTTCTGTACTTACTGAGGGAAATATTCAGAATCTTAGTGTTTCTGAACCATAACAATGAAACAATTAACCCCCTGCCCCACCAAATTTTAATTAGGATGGCAGTATTAAGGACTGTAATAACAACTCATTTTTGGCATCAAATAATAATAATAATAATAATAATAATAATAATAATAATAATAATAATAATAATAATAATAATAATAATAATAATAATAATAATCAATAAAATCAATTAAAATTATTATTATTAAAATCATCATCATCATATTATTATAAACATCATATTATTATTAAAAAAACATCATCATCATCATTTGTTTCATAGTATTCCTCTCTTTTAAAATAACTAAGGCAAAAGAACAGCTTTGGGCTATCATTACTCTTAAATGTTTATTTGATGGAATGCTTTAAACTAACCAACTTCAAATTCAGTTACTCATTCTCCTTGAAGTACTGGAATGATCTATAGAATGACCTATAACTTAACATTTTCACAGTAGCAAACCTTTTTATTTATTTATTTTTTTAAGCATAAGTGCAGTTTTGCTTTATTGCTTTCACTATCCATTTAAATGCATTTTTAAATAATTTCATTTGTTTATGTTTTCACTGTAGCTTCTTTCTACAGCATCTGTCTTGCTTTTATATGAACACCTGACATTCCTGAAGCAAACCTATCCTACATGTGTATTACCAAGACATACATTTATCCAAAATCTGTTGAACCCTTCATTCATTTTTTCTTTTCTTAGCAACAGAAAAATGTCCACGTTCATTTACTATTTACGAATTTTGCAGACACATCTGTATTTATACCAGTCACTATACCTGACAATGATTTTATATCTGGAAGTATAATAGCTTTGATGTAGCTTTGATGTGTTATATTAAAGAACTTCAAAAATCTGTGAGAAGACTACACAACACTTCTGATAACCAGAGATATTTATGCCTTATTTTTTTTTTTTTTAAATAGACTTAGTAAAATCAGCAATGTGTGAAACATTTACTAGAGACCTTTCTACAATGTATTGTTACTGATACCAATATCCATGCACAAAACTAAAAGTATTTGTCTTTTTTTTTTTTTTTTTCTCCCAAAATTCTATTTGCTTTTGTCCCCAAAAGCGTCATAGCATTTAATGAGAAATTCAGGTTAGGAAATGAAGTGTCAGTACTCAGAGTACAGACCCTATTCAACACTTCGGAATAAGTTAGCAAAATAGCATTCTTAGCTATTAGCTAATAGAGTTGTAAATTTGGTATTATTAGTTTACTTAAGAGACTTTTGTTGGTCTCATACAATGTATTTCTCTTAAATTCATTCTAAGTCATAAATAAGTTATACTGAAGTCATTATTGCTGAAGACTTAAAAGTATTTATTTATTCATTTATTTATTCCAGCAGCTCAAGCTGATGTTTTTAAATAGAGTTCTGGTGTCTTTTTTTAAAGAGCAGATTTACCCTTTCAGACAGGCTAAAGGGTAGTATAGCCTACCTGAATGTCAGACGGCCTGCAGCAAAGCTTTTAGCTGCTGACATGATCATAAGGGAGCGTGCTGCTATAAAATTGAGCTTGCTACTACTCTTAATTACTTTTAAAATGTGTTTCATGCATTGCTTAATACAAAGTATCAGGAGACATAGTATATATACTACACAACATAGTTTTTCACACAATTCAGATGATCATTGCAATGCTTTTTCTTTGCACTGCTAGATTTTTTAAGTAAAGTGGCCAAAATAAGGAGAAAATAAGAAGAAGCGGCCAAAATAAGACCAGATATTTCAGAATTCCAGAAGACCAGAAATCCAGTCCAGAAGACTGGATTTCAAAGCAACCTTTGCTTGTCTCCACCACAGAGGCTTACTGTCAATCCACCGATGTATACTTTCCCACATCTTTGTGTACCCAAATCTCTTATGTTTGTAAATTTTTTTTTGCAATTTCATTTTTAGAGGTTGTGTGTGAAAACTTGGTATAAAAACTTATCATAGATCAGGTTAGTGTCTGGAATGAAATTCAGATACTTCTAAATGGCTTTAAAAGAAATTAAGTTTTCTGCTGCAGCTCAGCATAAGTTTTTAGAAGTCTTTACAGCCATCCTAAAGAATCAATGGAAATGGTAATTTTAATACAGAACAAGCTATGGAATAAAACCTTTCATTAAATCATTTAGGACTTGAAGTGTAATTTTTAAAAAATACCCTAAGCATTCCTTTAGTTTTGTTGCCCTTTATGGGACTTTGTCAGGCCACAAAAGCTTATGTACCTGTATCTTTAACGAAGAAACCTGTCTCCTTCCAGAATAACTATTTTTCAGTGCTACGAATTCTCACTCCCTCCTGTCTTTCCCAGGCACTGAACTCTTACAAGTGCAGCATGCTTACAACATATGATGAGTTAGATTTGGAAGACCTGTACTTTGATTCCATAAATTTCCTTCTCACATAACAGTAAACAGCTCACTAGCTTGAATTCTTTATTCCTATTATTCCTATTATTATATAAGCATAAACTATATGCAAAAAATGTTATAATATATGTAAATATATATGCAAAACCTAAAGCTTTATCATCATACAATGCCATTCCTTGAATTTGTTTTGAAAAATTATAAGCAGTGTGTGTTACCACAGGCACTCTAACTGATTTTATACATTTGATGATAACGACTCTTGTATTACAGATCAGAACTCAGTAATGTGTACCCTCTGACTATTTCTTTAAAAATGAAGATGAATGAAAGTGTTTAGTTTTCTGTATTCTTAGGAGTTAATTCCCATTTTTATGTCATCATTTATTATTGTATCAATTGTTTTAAGAAGCTTAAAGAGAGATGTTGCCTCTCGATAGCGGGTTTTCAGGAGAGTCAGTGTTCACCACCCCCAACCTCATTTTAATCCCAACCAACCATTTTAATGGTGTAATCAAACAATTATTTAACACCTAAGTCTTGTTTATCATGGCACTGTGTGACCACTCTCTTCCTCTTTAGGAAAGCTAAATTCACTTGAATTATAAGCAGTCTACATAGTAGTATTGTGGTCAGAGGTAGCATCTTTTGAAGGTGACATTTCTCCTTTATAGAATGAAAATGAAAGAAAAGAGCTAAAGGAGTAGGATGAGAAATGTTGGTATGTTCCTGTATGAAAATCTCCTTTGCCATCAGTGGCAGGTGTCTATTTCAAGGAAATGTATTGTATCTGTAAGGAATCTATGCTTAGGCTGATAAAAATGAGAAAATGAACAAACACACGTGTTGCCTAGGCAATATGCAGTTTATACTACAGATTGGATTCTGAGGTATAAAAATCCCTTTGCCAGATACTTTCTGCTTTAGCTTTCACATGTTCTGTCTGCCATGTCAAAAACTCAGCTACTGCTTCACTTGGCCTCCTTTACGAAAGACTGAAAAGTACGAAAAATACTTTCTTAAGAAGATTTTTTTAGAAGAAGTTCTTAAGAAGAATTTTTTTTTAAGTACAATTGTTACAACTTAAAAAATCTGTAGAAAAATATCAAATCTTTGATTAAATCCTATTATCTGTTAGGGATAGTTGCGCAAATATGTTAAATATGGTTGAGTAGTATGAGTATTTGACACTTCTACCTGGAAGCACCTGATTTCACACAGCATTTCTATCAGCCAAACATGTTAGAGCTTTGTATTAAAGGATGACTTGCCAAGAATGAAAAATAATAAATCATGAGAATTTGCGGATTGCAGCTAGCAGTAGCACTAACTCATTGAACTGGCATGCAAAATGATGGAACAGATTTGGTAAAAAGGAATGCTTGAGATCCCTATAAAGATTCTTCATGTTGGTCAGAAATTAATGTTACAGTGATCTGCTACAGGGGTGAGCTAAAGCATTTGCCATCATTATTTTGTACCAGACTCAAAATAGAAAGTTGTATAAGAAACATTTTCCATGTAAAAAAAATTGTTCTAGATGTTAAATTCTACAATTTGGTACTGAGGTGCTTATCTATATTTTCTAACCTGTAGCAAAACCAAACCTTTTCTGAGACATTATACAGATATATGCCAGTCTATTCATATTTTTTCCATGAAAACTGTATCTGATAGTGCCATAATCTCTCATTGTATTACAGGACAGAATCTGTAAATCAAACCAAAATTGAACCAAAAGTTTCGTCTTTTACAGTCACAAGCTTCAACCTATTTTCACTAGTTCATGCTATCTAATTGCCATTAACTTATAAATCTGAGTATGGATGAAGCAGATGCTACCTAAAGAAGATTGAAAATTTAGTATTTAAAAAATATGGGTTATAACATTCCAAGGATTATAGACACTGTCTCCTTTCTCTCTCTCTCTTTTTTTTTTTTAAATATTTAGAATGGAATGACTACTTTCTACACAATATTAATAATTTAAAAATGTTATTGCTTCTCCAGCCTTTTATTTGAGAAAGATTTTTCTTTTTGCAGATACCTGCTTAGAATGGCCTTTTAAATTCCTTGATTTCATCCCAGGTTTCCTGCAGTTATTTTTGCCTGTAAAAAAAAAATACATTTGTTAGGAGAGAAAACTTGAGCAAAGAAAATCTGTTACACAATTTTTGTCCTCATATATTTTCACAAGCAGGTGGATGGGGATGACATTAAGTGGCTGTGAATCAGGTCTGAATTTACTAAATAGTCACAGAAATCTGAATCTCATTTGAGTTTGAACTGTTTGCCTTTATGCCACTTATCTCTAGCTTCTATTTTATGTATTTCATCATTTATCTCCAGGTTTTTCACTTGCATGTGACTATTTCTTAGGTCATCTTCCAGGCTTAAACATGCTACTTCATTTCAGATAAACTAGACTTATTTTGCCAGTTCCCTACCCCCATTTACCAAATAAAAGAAACAGTTTTCTTCTACCAGCTCTGTTTGTCTTGAACTTATTCGTATATTTTATTACACTAACAGAACATGCCCCAGTTGGGTCTCATAATTCTGCTGTCTGCTCTAAGCCACTTGACCTTTCTGTGGTGCTATCCCAATTGACTGCATAATGTTCTGCTTCTCTGCACTGTAACATGCATGTTTTTTGTTTTTATTTGACCATTTTATCTCTGATGTAGATTGTCATGCTATAAAATACAGTATGTTCTATGTAACAGGACCTCAAGAAATTTTGGTCAGGTGCTTAAGCAATTTTGCATTAAATATAAATTTACATATTTATATTTAATACATATTTACATATATCTGTCTATATAGATATAAGAAATATTCTACAAATATTTGATGCCGCAACATACAGCCTCCAAAACATCTAAACTTGAACCCCAAATGCTCATATTTCCAAATTTTTATTTTACAGTAATATCTACCACAAAGCTGCCAGTAGCTTCAACAGCTTCTGAGGCTGCTGGGTTTTCATGGTAGTTTAAGGTCCTTTAATTTTACCTCTCTCAAGTTCTAAGAGTAAAAATACATGATTCAACACATAAAACAATTACACAAATCATTCTTTCCCAAAGAGACGCTAAGCAATTATGTTAAGTATTTATGTAAATTACAGCAATGTATACAAGGGGCTGATCTGTAAGTGTGGTATGTTTGTTAAATTTGGTATCAGCAGTCTTATCAGTTGTTGCAAGAAATAGTTGGCAGATAATTTTCCACCAAGATTTAAGCATTAAGTTACATATTCCAATAAAGCTTATTCTTAGCACTTACATCTATTATTGAAGTTCCTGTTCTTCTAGGAGTGTGTTGGCCCATTCTTCTATACAAAGAATATGTGGAATGCTCTAGATTACTTATAAAATGTAAATATTTTCATTTGAATTTATCAATTTGTGTTGGCTAAAAAGAAAACTTTATAATCCACCTTTTTGTTGCATGCTCAATATTTACATTTTAATTTAAAATCTCATATTCAGACTGTTGATTGAATAACTTCGAAGTCTGTTGCATTTTATTATCAGTGCCACTCATTATGCAGGGTGTGATGACTAATGGAAAGCCTTTGCCTCACAGCTCTATGAGATACAGATTTTCTTATCATATGCTGGTGTTCAGACATTAATGAATATAGAAGCAGTAATAATTAAAAAAACAAACAAACAAAGAAACAAACCCTGTTGATTTACAATTTCCTTTCAAGGACTGTCACCAGTTTGCTTTTATTCAGAATTTGTTATCATGCTGTATGTGACTATTTCCTTCCAAATATATGTACTTGATAATTACAAATGAGAAAAGTTTAAAAAATAATAAATTTGAGTGATGAGAAACCTCTGAAAAAGATTTCCAAAATGTATTCTGTGGCAGCTGTATTTGCTGGTTTTTGAGCTGCCACTACAGCTTTGTTCCCCAGCCCTCAGATCAATACAGTCCAATTACCTTAGAAAATACTGTATATATTCAAACTGCATTTGAATGCAGTTAACAGTAAACTGTCAAGGAAGAGCTTCATAGAGTGAAAGGCACACTATACAACTAGGCAAAAAGAGGACTCTTTATCTCTTCATGGGACGTCTGGCAATAGTTATTCTTAGCAATTGAATTGAAATCAGAAAGTAACTTGATCACATTATCAGTCTGGGTCAACAAGATAGATCTGCCTCCCAAGAATATATTTAGCTTCATTAGTTTAGTATTTATTTCTATCTCTACTAACAGGAATCCTAACAATAATCTTTCAGATAGCCTCATGATACAGAAAATTGGTTGTCTTTAGAGGACATTTTTTCCTCCAGTCAGGGTGCCATTCAAAAATGAATGGTGAATAATAATCTTTCTGTGGGTAATATACTCATAGTTCTGTTTCATGTAGCTCAGCTTAGATGTCTTTCCATTTTAGAGATCTTTACTTACATTGTTTATGCTTCCCATTTGACCCTTCTCATACACCATCATCCTAGCACCCACATCTAAACTATGTTTGATAGTTGAAGGATCCCAGTTACAGAAAAAATAACTCATTTGTTAAAAAAAAAATTAAAAAAAGGAAAAATACATCACAAGGTGACGTATAAACAAGTGCTAATAAAGAAACAAACCAAAAAACAACACATATATGTATGTTCTTGAACAGTAACCATGTGTATGACTTCTCCGTACCAGATAAGTAAGGATTTCAGTCGTGTCACAACATATACTCCTTAAGAAAAACACGTTTTTTTCCTAAAAGGTTAACTATAACACTTCCTAATCCATCAAGTTTGTAAGAGATTATGAAAATAAGGACTTCCAGCTGAGTTTCACAGCATTTAGCCCATTAGTCAGTGTTTCAGCTGAGTGAGAATATTGAATTTTGCTAAAATATGTCTAGTTCACATTATTATAAATAGCTACTTTTTCATAAAAAAAAGTTATTTCAAGTTTCTTTTTGTTATCTGTTACATATCAATTTTTTAAAAATATTTATTGTATACAGAAAACATTTAGAAAATGTGACATCGCTCCACAAATAATGCATCACCGAACATTTAAAAAAAACACGTCCCCTGACAGAATTTGTATACATGTAATTTATGAACTATTTCTAAGCTTATTAACTATTTCCAAGGCAAAAAGAAAAGCAATATTGAGTTATCGAAGAAAAATTAAAAACTACATGTAAAATGGAATGAGCTAAAAAGAGACTATTTTTAGTTTAAAGGAATACTTAAGTAACATTCTGTGTACCGCACTTTAATCATTACCCTTATCAGGATGACAAGTGATGCCAGGATAATAAATAAAGTCTTTGATTATAAATGAAATTGCTCTGACAGAGTTTAAAGGCCATAGGGTCCTTCCAATTCCTCTCTTCTCTGTTAGTCTCTGTCATTCATATACATTCCTCTTTTTCCTTTACCATGAACTGTTCAAATTCAGAAATATGCTGTAGGGAAGAATCAGTAAAGATCAACATCAGAAAACAAAATAAAACACACAGCTGCCAATATAAAATTTTCTAGCCATAAACTAAACCTAAGGAGAAATAATGAACTGTACAATTGACAGCATACACAATAAAGTCTTCTGTCAATATCAGTTGCTTCTGTTTTTCCAAAATGAAGAAATCATTCTTGCTCTGTGTTATAGCTCCAGTTTCTGTCAGAAAATACAATAACTTAAAAAACATACTGCAGGTTCACTTCTTATTTGCACAGACAGCAGTCCTGCTGCTATGCTAGTATTGTAGTCAGGAAAGTAACTAGCCACAAATGTCCTATTTTCAGGGAGCAAAATTCAGTTTCTGGAATATTCTAGTATTACCAACTCCAAACAAACATGTCTCAAATTATGCTTCTATGGCCAAGTTGTTTCTGGGTTAACTACATTTACAAGTATCAGTAAGTACACTTTGAACAGTCATTTGACATTTAATTAACTAACAACCATTGTTTACATACATATTAAGAATTAATTCACCAAAGAATTAATTGAATTTGATGTATTACCATGTTATCTGTACTGATTTGATTAACAACTTTAACATTGTATTACATTAGTTCTTGCAATATAAATTAACATCAATAGGATTTGATATAACCACAATACATAGACTGCAGAAGGTAATAAAAAAGCTCACCTTCTGAACTACAGTTAATAAAAATGTTTCTTCAGTTTCTCAGATTTGTCTCCAGGAGACACAAATCTGAAAGTCTTAATGGGCTGGGCAAAATTTAAGATGTATTAGACATCTGTGATCTAAGGTGTGGGCTTTTCCTCCTATACTATACAGCTGCTTCCCGTCTTACACCTGTATACAATATTTTTAAATGCATTTAAAGATTAATCTAAGTCCTGGTTAGAGATGGAGAAATTAAATCACAAAGAACTGAAAGGATGTGCCCTACTGACCAATAATGACAAAACCACTGAAGTTAAGCCTTTCTACTACATGCTAACCAGCTGAATTTAAATGCATTGAATCCAGTTACAAGCAGGGATGCATGACTGTTTTCCAGCGGCCTGAATATTCAGCCAAGCTGCAACATGGCAGCCAGGAAGAATTGTTTTAATGGATTGGTAAGACCTGTTTGTGTCCTTTCATCTCACTAATATCAACTCCTGTGATCACTGAAGTAATCCTTCATAAAATAACTGTCTTCTTTCTCAGTGTTTCTTACAGTGCACTGTAAGAAACAGTGCAGTCCTCTGTGCTAGTTATTTATGCAACAAGGGATTCAGGGACAGAAGAAAACAGACATTTTCCCTCATTCTTTTCTGACATTTTCAGTCAGATAAGCATAGTCTTTCAGTTCCATTTTACATGACCTGCTTCATCAAGCTTAGTTCCAGAGAATTCAACTTGAATTTTGAATGTTCTCTCAAATGTCCACCAAGTCACTGTCCACCTTTCTTCCATTCTACACTTTTCATAGGCTTAAAAGGTAAAAATCTGCAATATTTATTAGATCACCTAGAGCTGAATGACTTTTTTGTTTTTGTTTTGTTGCTATGATACATTAAACTGCTTTATTAGTAGGGCCCTTAAAGATCATCTAGTTCCAACCTCCCCTCGTCCCCTCTCCCCGTATTGGGCAGGGATACTTGAATTTTTGTAGCTTAAACTGTTAAATTAATAACTCCAGCATTTCTACGTGCCTCAAATAAATAGCCCTTATAACTGTATACCCAACACTAACACCTATCATCCAACATTCATTCATTTTGGTTTGGTTCCCTGATTTTTTTATTGTTTTCTTTTCGTGTTACATTTACTTATTCTAGAGTTATACAACAGAATATTATTATTAACGTCTCTCGTGATGTCTTGAATCTAGGCATACAATCCAAAAATGTATTGTGTTTCTTCTTGTCATGGCATACTCATTAAAATGTAATTTGCCATCCACTGCTGGGAAGAACATTAACAGTTAATAACCTGTCCAGTCCTTCTAATAGCTTTTAACCATGGGCGATACAGTTTTGATTTATATGAATTTGTTGCCTGCTGAGAAAAACTGAATTACTGCCTTTAATACACATGAATTACAACTGAAGTGGATTTAACGGGATAATCAAAGTTGGACATCATGCCACTGACATTTGTGTTCTATTATTTCACTTTATTTTTTACCTGAGGCACATAGTCAGACATCTAACATGGCTGCAGATGATTTGTTGGCTTTTGTGCAACTGATTGGTTTAATATCGTCTCTAATTTTATTTCAATAAATAAAACAATTCCATTTTGTAGACAAGCTGCTGCAAAAAAAACACTTAGCTGCTTTCTGAACTAGCTGAAGATATTCCTAGGCAACTAATTAAGAGCTAGTAACTTTCCATAAAGGTGTTCTTGGCCATAGATGTGTCATTTTGTGCACTGTTGACTGCAGTTATTTGCTGTAAATCTGCAGCCTCTTTTTAGAAAGACGTTTTACTTTCCAATCTCCATCTATTGTAAGTTAGAGAAGAACCATTCTAAAACTTGGAATGTTGCCCAGAGAGAAAACAATGCAAAAAGCTGTAAATTGTTCAAGAAATGATACCAGAAGTTAGAATATGTTCTTGATGAAGCTGTAAACTTCAACTGGTAAACTTATCAAAATAAGATGACATCCTTCTGCCTAGTGGTGAGTGGGGTGAATACCACTTCCATCTGTTGTATTGCAAAGAAATAATATCAACTTCAAAGCGAACACTCTTAACCTGTTTGTTTTGGTGAAATGAAAATACCAATCCAGAAACTCATATTTCTGAAGCAAGTCTCCACTAGTCATAATATTTTTCAGTTGCCAGATGGCCTGCTCTCCTGGTCTGCATGTCAGAATAATTACATGCTTGTATTTTTTGATGTATCATTTTAGGGCAGTAAATTAATATGTAAAATCACAAAAAAGAGAAGCCCTGAGATTCAAACTCAACCCTACCAAATTCAGTGACATTTCTGCCATTGACTTCTGTAGTGCTATATTTTTATCACTGTGGTACGACAGAGGTGAATATATTTCTGTTTAATTTTGATGATGACTTTTCAAGATAGATAAATTGCTTCCTTGTATTATTGCTTCACTATACAATCTTTAGGATATGAGAGTGGTGCAAGGAAGCATTTAAGGACATTAAACAATGACATGTTGACAGTGGTAAAGTCTAAATCTTTGGACTATTATTTTGAGTGACATTTGATAATGCATGTATTTCTTTATTTCTTTCGCACCTATAAAAAGACATTCTACTTTCCTCTTATTGACAGGTTAGTATAGACACAACCTGCAATTGTCAGCCTGTAAAAAGCAGATGCTATTAAAGCTTACTGAAAC
This sequence comes from Anas acuta, assembly GCF_963932015.1. Taxonomy (NCBI): domain Eukaryota; kingdom Metazoa; phylum Chordata; class Aves; order Anseriformes; family Anatidae; genus Anas; species Anas acuta. The sequence continues at coordinate 75,170,224 of NC_088982.1, read as the reverse complement.
ATGTTTCATTTCAGATGTTTCTTTAATAACTTGGAAGTGAGTTATTGTAACCAGTTCAGCTGACAAAATATGATGTTTTGGATATGGTTTATGTGTTTTCACCTAATTTTAAGGTCCCTGATGAACACTGCAATGAAAATAAATGTGCAGGTTTCACAGATGTTCAACAGTAAGGCAGAGATGCCTCTGAAAACTGCTTGATGTAGTTGGTGTCTGTCTACCTTGGGAACCTAAATTTAAAAGCCAAGGCTTCCTTTTTTATAAGATGCCAAAACTACATCTACAGAGAATAAGATGATAGAAGCATTGAAAATTCAATTCCTGAAGTTATGTAAGAGAAAGTTAGGTACCTATATTAGATAGATGGGACCTTTCTTCAGGTGTGCATCTTTGGAAAAATGATTCACAAACGCTGGCCCATTTCCTCTTCTGAAAATTAATATTACTAACAGTAGCCACAAAATGTGTGAGAATTTATGATGATAAATTACTGTTTGGCTTACTTAGTGCCCAAACCCATCTGTCTGTGATGTTATTTCGCTGACTTAAATGAATGCAGCTTTCCCCTACCTTGTACATTATGCAGAGAATATGTAAAATTACTAGATCAGAAAAGTCTTACCAATTATCCCTGTAGTTGACTGGAGCTGTCCGTGTGCAAACTGACTGCATATGACATATCAAATCACAAAGATCTCCATCAGATTAAAGCTGTTCATACAACAACCATTACACCTGGCAAGCATTAGAAAAACATGTACCTCTGACACTAAACTCATTCAAAACAATGAGCTACAAACTCCAACAGGACTAGAACCTGGTCTAATCAATTATGCAATGAACTCTTGTTATATTAACTTTTTTTTTTTTTTTTTTTTTTTTTTTAGCTAATAAGATGGTGTTAGACAACTATTGTCTACATTTGTTGTTGTGCTGCACTGATATCATCTGTTTTGTCATGCTGATGTAGCATTCAAGATGAGCTGAAAAGTGACTCAGTAGTATATTTATAGAGAATTCTGTGGCTAACTTTGCTCTAAATTGGGCATGTAATGAATGCATTACTGCAAAGCAGGGAAATCAAACCTATTATAGGCTAGAAATGAATCACTGCAATGGCAAATCATTTTCTAAGCTGCAGTATTTTCTCTGTTATTGCTTTGCTTTAAACTTTGGTGAAAAGCAATTACTTTATTCTTTCTCTTTACTTTTATTACTGGTGATTCTTATGCTAATTTTCCCCTCTATATTTGATTTGATTTTGAAAAGCTTTTTGGAATTTAAGATTAAATTGAATTGGTGATAGTGCCCTGTCATCTTCACCTCCTACCTTTCTTCTCCCCATCCTCCACTATGAGATCTGAAGAATTCTTTAGAAAAACAGAGCAAATTGAGCTACCACATTTTAAATTGTTTCTTGTTCTAGATAAATGAGATGAGTCAGTGTCCCCAGAACTTCAGAAAAATAAAAGTAATTTAATTTCTTTGCAATTCTTTATAAGTTCAATGTTAAGCTTGTTATTGATGTAGTACTTTGAAATAAGAAACAAAAATATTGTATTTGAAAAAAATTACCTATATGAATTTTATCCACTTAAAGAATAGTATATCTCCTGTATTTAACAAAAAATGTTCACTTGTGGAATCTTTGCTGTTCTATACCAGCTGCTTATGTCTGTATAAAACATACTTACACACTTTTCTGTTTTCTAACTTCAAAAAAAAAAAAAATGCACTACTTTTCAGAACTATCAAGAATCCCTTCCAGTAACCAAAAAAATAGAATCTGAAGTCAGATGACTTACAATTCTAGCCACAAGCCAAGAGGTACATTTCCAATCATTCATTTTTATTTTGTACTTAACCACAGAATAATTATTATTTTTATCAAGTCACTAATACAGCAAAGAACTACTAATTTATTTCACTCATAGCATGGCGTACACTGAAGGATTCATATGGGTTAGGGTTAAAAGATAAAGGGTTAAAACCCCTGACACTGAAAGGTAGTGTTAATATTTCAATGCTATAGTCTTATATTATTTTTTTCATTTGTATTCAGTGAATTCAGATTAAAATTCAATGATTAGGATTAAATTTCAAGGTTTAATAACATGTGATTTTGATCAGGACAACCTTTCAAAGTCTATTCCAAGAATGCATTTAAATTAATGCACTTAATGCACTTAAATTAATAAAAAATTGTGAGTAATAATATGCTATTGCTTTTACCTTTAACAAAATAATTAGAATACTTATTTCACTTTTATTAAATTAATCTACCTTTATCATGATCATTCTAAATATTCTGTGAATGAAATGTTCAGTCTATGGAAAGCCAAATTAGACCCATGCCACTATGCTAAACTGAACTCTCCTATTTGACCTAGATTATCAAGCCCTACCTTTCCACCTAAATGAAGAGCATAAATTTAGGAAAGCGTTCTCCAAAATCCCCATGTTGCCAAGAGGGAAAGAAACTCTCTAGGTGCATATCTAGAAAATCATCTGTACTGTGATGTACGTTAGTTATAGATAGGTGAAATTTAACCTCAGCTTCTTTAAAACAAATAAATATTTTAGTGGTATAAATATACTTGATTACATGGATATCTTTCAGATTCAAGAGAGAAAAATATAGAATGCCTCCTTGTAATTACTGGATTTTTGTTTTACAAAGGAAATATACTGTATATAAAAGAATGCCGGAAAGTATATGATTAAAATATTGATGGAATATTATTTTATTTCAAAACACAAAATTAGCCTTTAGTAAACTTTTAGGTAAGATATGACTAAATCCAGAACAGCAGAAACATCTAGAAGGTATTACTTATTTCTGACTTATTTAAAGCCTTAGCACTCAGGTAGCGCCAGACAATACTTGCTATTTACATATAAAATTAACAATACTATTTTATGTATTCATTTTGGTACAACACACTGAAAGCACTGAAAACTGCAAATTCATGATTTTCAAGATTGTTCAATCAATCTGAATTGCCAAGCAGACCATGGCACACTGGCTCTGAATTGCCCAGTGCATCTACATTTTTTAAGTGTTGAGAAGAAAATAATGTTACTTGCAAAACACAGGACAGAGTCCTGCATACAGTAAGGGACTTTTATTTTGTGAGTCAGTAGCCAAATTACTTCTTAAGAACACTACTGCAGTAACAGCCATTCACCCTGAACCTGCTATAAACCAATACAAGTCAGTATGTTTATTTCTGTAGGTATTCACAACCAGGCCTGATAATATTTTTGTAATGGTAATAAGGTTTAGAGAATACATATTTTTAAATAATCCCCTCTAAAGTACTGATTAAATAATCTGATATTTCATTACATAATTCTGTGCTCTAATTGTTTTCCTCATATAATTATGATTTTGATTGACTGGTCTTGATTATTTTGGTGCAGCATTCACTATTCAGTAAGTCAACAGGAGCTCATGTAATAACAGTACTGACAAGTGCTCAAAATATTTGAGAACATAGGTTGAAAAATAGTCACTAGAAAATATTGCAAGGAGACTAAACAGCATGCGTTACAACATAAAAGTTAACAGAATGAATTTGAAATATAACAATATCAACGACAACATTATGGTGGAAGAAGAGTAAATGCAACTCGTGATGAAATTATGTTTGGGCCATACATCATGGCTAAGTTGTCATTTAATTCTGGTATTCAGACGCATTATCTATTTGATTCCTAACAAAACACACATCTATGCCATTGACTTGACATAACTTCCCCTGGGTATGAGTGACTATTTTCAAAAAGAAACAGGAGAGCATTTAGTTGTTTATGTTTTGTTTTAATTTTATTTTATATTTTATTTTTCTTCCTATTGTTAATACAATTGCAGAACTGGGAGAGGTGCCAGCAGTTAACACATTTCCATTCTTTCCTTGCCTTTATGAGAGACAATATCCCAGCATAGGGATTTTTGACAATCAAGTTTCTAGAAGAGTAAGAGATGCCCACAATGCAAAAGAGCTGCAAAACTGTATCACTGGTGATCTTGCATATATAGAGAGAATGCCTGAGAGAGAGCTAATTGAAGTGCATTCTGATCTGCTGCATTTTCCATGTATCTTTCGTATCATTTTTACAGTTGATCACAGATTCAAGATGCAAACTTGCTGTTAAACACATACTATACATAAAAAGCTAGTTTGGCAAGAAAGCCTACAAGTGTGATAAAGAACAATGCTGCTACAAAAGCATTTGCATATTTCCTGAAAAGTATTTCCAATGCAATTGCTTTCTCAGATGAAGTCTGCATATATCTGCAATGACCTCAAGGAAACCCTTCATTTCCTTACTTCAGGAATTTCAAATGACAAAGAACCAGAAATTGAAATGATCGTTTTCCTAATGGGTCAAACAGAGAGGAAATATTTTCTAAAATCCATAAAATATTACAAGGAAATAATGAAATAATTTTCTTGTAGGTTTGAGAACAATCTTTTATGCAAGCACATATAAAAATGTCCTAAAAACATGAATTTGGAGGTGGATCCTTGTTTTTCTTCCCTTTCCTGAACTCACTGGCCTGGGACATCATGTACCACTTACGCTTGTAATGTCAGCGAATGCTGAGCTTTCATTCAACTTATTTTGAAAAAAAAATAGGACAAAAGACTTTCAGAATTCTTGCATAGGCTTTGGGCAATTGTATGTGCTTTGTTTCAGAACAGACAGAGCAGACCATCTAGAAAATTATGGTTGTCTCCTGGTCTCAAAGAAGACAGTGCCACATCTTTTCATTCTTATTCTGATGGAGCTTAGATGAACTATGAACATTAAAAAGAAAAAAAAAAAAAAAGGAAAAAAAAAGCTGTTAAAATAATTTTTCTAAAAATGCATAAGCTTCATTTTTTTATGATTTGAAAACTCAGAAAATATAGCTATGGCTTAGGCAATCACCATGGTGAAAAAACAGAAATGTATTTAAAAATCAGAGAGAATTACTTTTGTTTGTATTAACAGAAATTTCTTTAAAACCAAACTGTTTGTACAAAGATTAAATAAAAAGCAATGTGACTGGCAACGAGCCATGGGATGAATGATTTAAAATAGATATCCATTCTGGTCCCTGATTTACTAAAACTGGAAGCTAAACCTCAACATTCATAGTAACAGTTTGTTTCCATAAAAACTCTGCAGGAGTAATAACATGATTATGTTCCAGTAAAAGGCTACATTTATTGCATAATCCAGCTAATTAAAAATAGTTTTCTATAGAACAGTTTTCTTAAATGTATGTATTTATCTCTAAGTAATGTTAGAAAGAAACTTGTTTAAATGCTTAAAAGGGTACCCCTTTTAAAAATATATTCTGTACCACCATGTGCATTTCAGAGCAGGAGTTCAATGTTGATCTAAGTGAGATATTTCAACCAACACTGACAGAAATTCACAGATAAATTTCACAGAAATTCACTTGCTCCTGAAATACTGTCCAGGTATACTTCCAATAACTTTATATAACACACTGTGGTTTGGGTGGACCTACGTGAAACAAGACAGAAATAAAGACATAAAGACTGAAATAACTAAAGTATACCAAAACCACACTTTTAATACCCCAAATTTAGCTTTGTTCTTAAAAGTTGAAGGAATACAGGTAGGTTTTTTTATTAAAATTTTTGAATGCTAAACCGGTATTCTCAGGATGTTTTCCAAGAGTTTGAATAGAAACAGTACATTAATTCTTATATGTAGATTCAACACCGGATGAACATTTGCAATGCATGCTCTCTTAAAGATTCATCAGACCTTGGTTAGCATTTGTCATTGTGCTGGGTAGCGCAGGGTCTCTGTCTTACGGCTGTCTTGAAAAAGAAGCAACACAGCTTTTGAATGGATAACATTTACGTTAACCATAAAACAAAAAGTGAACAGGCAGATGTGTATGATGAAAGAGGTTTCAGGAAAGCCATTTGACTAGTTTCTTGGAAGCAACCTGGGCAGTAGACCAGTTCAAGAAGGCTAATGATCACATGTAACTGATTCCTCAATAAATAACATTTTGAGGAAATCCACAAAAGGGGGAAGACTGAAGTAGTCAGTGCCTTTATGATTTTGGGCCAACTTCAAACTTAGGGATTTTTATCTATTAGTTGTTGGGCTTTTTCCATTTGTTGTTTTTGTTTTTTGCCTTCTTCATTAGCATTCCCTATCTGTATTTATTTATTTATTTATTTATTTATTTATTTATTTATTTATTAAATGAAGTTTACTTGCTTCTTAATAGATTAATGCTGGAATAGGTGAAGTAAATTCCAGTTACTGCATTTGAGGGTGAAAATAGTGTTTAGCTTTCAGTGTTTGTTTGGAGGATTTGCTGTTATATTTTTAGACCAATGGAGATACTGATGCTGAATGAGATCAGAAGAAACTACAGATCTCTTCTTATAAGCTTCATTTTTCTTATTTTGGCTAAAATTAGAAGCATTATAACTGCAGCTAACTTTCTGATATGACACCACCATATATGGTTTAGGCGATCTAAACCAGAGACTTCTATTTTCTTCAGAGTTGTTCCAAGCAGCTGGATGTTGTAAATGAATGGTTTTATTTTCGTATGTAGCATCTGAGTTATGTTCAAAGTCTAAAGAGCCATTATTAACAGTTCATTCTGAAGAAGCAATTATTCCACCATATATGGGTGAGCAGATTGTAGAACAAGGTCCTTTCCAATTTGATTGCACATGATAGACTGTGATTATGTTTTGTTCAGCAAGGCATTTGATCATGCATTAATAAGAATTCCTGCTTGTTTGTGGATCCTAATTAAGAGTGCAGTCTTAATTGTCTTCTAAACTTTAGAGGAGTTTCACTTGTAAGACATAAGAAGCATTTCCAGCAGTGTAGAATTATATTTAGACTCAATTTGTATTTTATTGCTAGTTGTGTGCCTATTAAGATATGTGGGATTAGAAGTGCATATCTCCTATTAAGACTGTCTGCAGAACAGAATCCTCTCTCTGTCTCTCTCCCTCCCTCTCTTTTTGTCTTCCTCCATCTCTCTAAAATCAGAGTCCCCAACAATTAAGAGGTAGAGGTGAAAAAGTTTTGATTTGATGTATCAGTAGTGTATGTCAGTGAACCTTCACTTTGTTGTATTTCACTTTAACTATTACACTAAAAAACAAAACAAAACAAAAGAAACCCTTCATAGAAAAAGACCCAAGACATTTTATAAAAGTCTATTTGAACAGATTTTCTGCACGACTAGGAGAATACTTAGAATCTTAAGGGTAATTAATTGTTAACGACTGGTCATTAAAATAGATTTATAAAAGTTACATAATACGTACATGTGCAATTTTTTGAATATATGACATTTGAGCATGGCACGGGCACATGGAATAACTAATTTCCAACTTGCCTCGTAATTTGTCGTTGTTCTAGAAAATTGTAAAATCATTTCAGTCTGTTATCCTGACTTGATATTCTGTTTCAGAAGATGATTTAACTGAGAGTTAAGCAGTAGTGCTATGGTCCTTCCAGGAGAAATGTATTTAATGCATATAGACATCATGAAGGATAATTTAGACTAGGCATTATGTACCCTCTCTACTTTTTTTTTTAAAAACAAAACAAAACAAAAACAAAAAAAACTTTAAGCCTTTGAATGCTAGGGGCTGTACAAGTAGAACAGAGAAAGATTACAGGAGAAATTCTCAAAGGCAAGAAGAGTTCTTAAGGACATACAGCCTATTCTAAATCAGTGAGAGCTGGACACCTAATTAGCATGGGTACTTTGAAAATCTCCCCCTACTTCTCTTTTATGCAAGTCCCTTGCTAAAGAACTAGTGCTGAACTAGAAGTCTTAATTGGGAAACACTATGCTGGCTGTGACTGGGAAACAGAGGTGAGGAAATGGAATAACTGCATATTTAAAGACAAAAACTTAATCTCAGAAATGTTTATTTCACTTGGTGACTGAAATCAAAACCAACATGCAAACACTTAATTCAGTCTGTCTCATTGAATTTCAAGATTTGGACCTGCAGATGTTCTTTAGAAATGAGTGTCCTCTTTTTCAGCAATGTAACTTGTTTTATTGCATATCTTTTTGATGTTATCACTTGAATAAAATGATATGAAATCATTTATATCTACGTTTAAAGAGGAATAGGAAAGATCACTATATATTCAGTTTGTCTGTGCTATGCCTGAGAAAGAGCTTTTTGATAGGCAAAAGCCATGTCTGATCTCATTTTACAACAAGGTAACAGTTACAAAGAAGTGAATGATCATTGCCTTCCTGCCATTCTCCCTACTCTCTCAAGTTTCAAACAAGACCAGGGAATTACTGACAAGAAAGAAAATAAGATTTACGATAAGTTCCAAAATGTACCTTCAAGTGCTAGCTAAAACCATTATACCTTGGAAGACAGAAAGTGAGGAAGAGAGAACACAGTTTTTATACAGGTGTTCTGGTAGAACCTGTTGTATATCTATCTGTGCTTATTCTCTGTATTATCTACATTCTCTGTATTATCTACATTCATATACCAATGTTATTCAGAATTTAAGATATGACTAGTCATGGAACACTTACTTACATTTATTGCTACTTTCCTGCCCATTGTCCTACGCTGTTGATATGACATACTACTGAATCATAGTCTGTGTACTATGCCCATTGTAATCTTTAACCTATTTCAGTCTAACATTTCATGTCTTTTTCTAGTCAGGTGTTTCTTTACTAAGATTCTGTTTTCTCAAATAACATATGGTTGGTGAGAGAAATTTTTTGTATAACTACTTAAAATCACAGAAAATAAGTAATTTACATTATTTCTTCCTCACTCAATAAATGAGGATCAGGAGGATCACATGACACTTTAATAAAAGGACCCGGTGTATCATTTTTATATACACTTTGAAAAATAACTGCATTTTTTTTCTTTTAGCAATTAGGATGAAACTGATCTAACCAGAAGGGGACAGTTCAAGGTCTCTAAGCATAGGTGTCATTTAAACCAAAGCTTGAAGAGTTACAAAGAACTGAAGTCGTACCCAGGTATTAAGTTTTCTTACCTTCAGACACTGGATATAGATACTCTGACAACAAAGATATACTCTTGTGAAATTACTAAAAATTGTAAGGTCTTAAGAGAAGAGGATCTGGCCAATTTGGTGTATCAGACACATTCAATTATTTTCAACCTTAGGTTTCTTGTGATTTTTTTGTGCATTTCTTTAGAACAATATTCCCTGATCACTGTGGTTGCTGGAAAAAAAAGTATTGTACAAGAAGAGTCAACTGAATTAAGTTAAAAATAGGTAAGGTGCATAGACAACAGAAGATGGGATTAAAAAGTTACTAGCACTCATGCACAGATGGAAATTTCAGAAAAGAAACAGGAGTGGTCACAATATAATATACCGTGCAAAGCAAACAGATCATTGCAGAGCAAACTTAACTGGAACCTCTGGGAAGATGATAATTCATACAAAATCTGAGAAAACTAAGATATTTTTGAAGAGAAAGACAAAAACACAGAGACATATATGACCCCATAGCAAAAAATAAAAGGATGCACATGAAGAATTGAAGCAGCAAATATTAATACTAGTCTACAATAGAAAATCATTAATTATCATGTAATAGCAAGGAACTATCTGCGGGCACAGATACTAATCCTTTTACAAAATACACATGGGAAGTAAGCACTAAAATGGTCAATAATTGGTTCAGAAAAAGCAGGAAAGCAGTCGTATCTACAAGGATGGAGGACATTCTGACATTCTAAAGTAAAGTTTGAAATGACTGGTAAGTTCCCACGCATGACTTAATCTCACGTCTCCACACTGCTTGTTTCATTGCAGTAGTGAGCAGAGAAGCTCAGCAAAGCAGAGAGCAAGTGGGTTTGGAAACCACAGAGGTAGGTGCTGCAGAAGAAAACACATGCTCACCAGTCTCTGATTCGGTGCCCAGGTAAGTCCCTGATGGGTACCAGACAGGCTTTGAGGACACTTCCTGAAGTTTTTAAAACTAAGCAGGTTGGTTTAGCTGATACAGACACAACAACCCAGCACTAGCAACTACTGCCAGGTGCACAGGTAACTGAGAGTAGAGAGTAGGATTTAGATCTCCTTGGCAACATATATTTTTTGTGTGTCAAAAACAATTTTGATATTTCACCCAAGAGAAACATTTATTTCCTTTCCTTTAAATATAATTCTGCCTTTTGTTGTTCTGCCAACTGATTCTAAGTCACTGGCTTTGTGCCTTGATATAACACATTTTCAACTTGCTTGGAAAAACAAAAACAAAAGGCTTAAATTGAGCCATTTTAGCAAATTCCTATTATAGTCAAGCATGAAAAGCAAGGTCACACTTGACATATGCATCTGGTTTCAATCAAAGTATTAAGTCTCTGATATTGATAAGTCAGCCAGAAATTGCTCAAACTATAACTACTGCCACACTATCACTGTAATAATTGGTTCAATTAAAAGTATTACTGTGTTGGAGCATGATAATTTTCCCTTTGTTTTTACAAAAAGAAAGCAAAATAGATAAATACAGTAACTTCTCTTACAAAATAACTATATGCTTTGAAATACTTCTGGTTTACATTTGATGAAAGAAATTAATTCTTTCATCCCTCAAATATTAAACAATATTGCATTAGGTTGCTTAGTCTTGCATAAAAGGAGTCTTGGGCCTTATTTCCAACATCTAACTAATACCTCTCTTGTTTATAGTCAGGGTTTTAAAATTTGATAGATATCTTATTTCTGTGACCCTTACTGTTATCTTCATTCAGATATACCAAAAGAGAAATAAGAGAAAAAAAGCAGACATTATGACAGATTTATACCTACAGGACCAACTTGTTCCTATGATGATTCACATACATTTCACTAATCTTCCTTTCTTTCTCACAGAGAAGATTAAAAATATAAAAACATCAGAACCCTAATCCAGTATGGATTTATTAATTTCTATAACCTAGAATATGTTTTCCACAATGTGTAATAGTACTGATGCTACATCCTTTAATGATTACATCCTTTAATGCATACAACTAACTGTGCACCTTTAAACAGGTATGTCAATGTAGTCTGACCTTTTAAATATAATAAAAATGTTTTAAAGAATAATTGAAGAGAGTACTGGCTTTCCTACAAACTGATTTCCCTTTTCAACACTAAGATTTACTACATGTAATTTGGAGTGAAATATTTGTAGATCCCAGCACTTCCAGCACAAGCATGGTTCTGATTCGTGTACGTCTCACTTGTCAGAAGATGCCTACTGCTCAGCAAAAATATACTACCAATGCATTGTCATCATGAAGCCCTGAGGGCAGGTTTCAATGTGTTATTTGTCTTAAAGGCCAGCACAGTTTTGATAGGCGAATTCAGTTAGGAATTACTCATCATGATGATATGCAGCTAGATTTCATTAACCACAGTTTTATTGCAGCCATATGCAGCTTGATTCCTTTTATCATAGTTTTATATACTATTATATTTTGCTTTGTAAACAGGGTTGTACTCAAGTATATTCTCTTCAATTCATTAATATAATGATACTTCTGCTTCTCCCACTTTACGTTAGTGGAAAAAAAGTCTAGTATGAGCACTTCCAGCATTACAGTAGATTTTTAATGAGTCTAATTTAAGAATATATTTCCCCAGGAAGAAGGAAAAAATATTTTTTTTATTTTTTTGTAAGACCTTAAAAAAAATCAGTACAAGAGCTGCATTATTAAAACAGCAAGAACATGAAAACGACATGCAAAAGGGCAAAAGACCAGATTTAGATTCTTTTTTACTTACGCCAGGTATTTATTTGGCCAAGGCACATTAGCAGCTGCTATTAGAGATTAAAGATCTATCAGGTTAACATATGGAAAGTTTTGCTCTATTTCACACAATGCTTGCCATTAAATGTTTAGCTTTAAAGTAAGACTAGAAGAGGTAGTATCAGTCAAATCTGTATCCTGAGCTGGTCTGAGGATCTGCACCATGCTACTACAATATGACCCAATTTTTCAGAACATGCCAGCTGGCAGAAACCTCAGTCTCTGTGGCTTTGTTAATATTAGTGATTGCTTCTTAACTGTAAAACTGTTCACTTCATCAAGAACTATGCTTTTCTCAGTAGAGGACAAATAAAGAAAATTAAAATGTTTTATTTTTCTACACTTGTTTTTGGATTTTGATGTTCCAAGAAAAGAAAACACTGTAATATGTCATGCACAGTAACAATTTGTAACTTGAATACTAATGAATATTTTATCATTCTTCAAGTTTCCCCTCTCCATCCACTCTTATTGAAAACACTATTTACAGATGATAAGCTGGGGGTCATTCTAGTGCACATTTGAATGAAGTCATTAACAGCGTGGAGGAATGCACTGAGTGCTTTCTTGTATGCTGGTAAGAAAATGATGTTTGTTTGTCTGAAAAATCTCACTCCTGTAAACTACTCAGACTTGCAAGCATTGGTAAAGATCATAGAACTTCTCTCTGATGGAAGTATGCACTCACAAAATCTTGCCTGTATGTGGGCTTAGTGAGTATGAAAAGTTGTCCTGTAAACTCCTATTCCTCCTGTAAGCTACTCAGACTTATAAGCATTAGTAAAGATCATAGAATCACAGAATTGTCTAGGTTGGAAGAGACCTCAAGATTACTGAGTCCAATCTCTGACCTAACACTAACAAGTCCTCCACTAAACCATATTGCTAAGTTCAACATCTAAACGTCTTTTAAAGACCTCCAGGGATGGTGACTCCACCACCTCCCTGGGCAGCCTCACAACCCTCCCAGTAAAGAAGTTCCTCCTAATATCCAATCTAAACCTCCCCTGGCACGACTTTAGCCCGTTCCCCCTCGTCCTGTTGCCAGGCACATGGGAGAATAGACCAACCCCCACCGTGCTACAGCCTCCTTTAATGTACTTATAAAGAGTGGTAAGGTTACCCCTGAGCCTCCTTTTCTCCAGGCTGAGCAAACTCAGCTCCCTCAGCCGCTCTTCATAAGACTTGTTCTCCAGACCCCTCACCAGCTTCGTCGCCCTTCGCTGGACTCGCTCAAGCATTTCCAAGTCCTCCTTGTAGTGAGGGGCCCAAAACTGAACACAGTACTCGAGGTGCGGCCTCACCAGAGCTCAGTACAGGGGGACAATCACTTCCCTAGCCCTGCTGGCCACACTGCTTCTTATACGAGCCAGGATGCTGTTGGCTTTCTTGGCCACCTGAGCATACTGCTGGCTCATATTCAGCCGACTATCCACCAATACTCCCAGGTCCTTCTCTGCCAGGCAGTTTTCCAACCACTATCTCCCAGCCCTGTAGCTCAGCTTGGGGTTATTGCACCCCAGGTGGAGGACCCGGCACTTGGCACTTGACCTCTGCCCATCGGTGCAGCCTATCCAGATTCTTCTGCAGAGCCTTCCTACCCTCGAGCAGATCGACACACGCACCTAACTATCTGTGAACTTACTGAGGGTGCACTCGATCCCCTCATCCAGATCATCGATAAAGATATTAAAGAGGACCGGCCCCAGTACTGAGCCCTGGGGAACGCCACTAGTGACCAGCCTCCAACTGGATTTGACTCCATTCACCACGACTCTTTGGGCCCGGCTACCCAGCCAGTTTCTAACCCAACGAAGCGTGCGCCAGTCCAAGCCAAGAGCAGCCAGTTTCCTGAGGAGAATGCTGTGGGAGACGGTGTCAAAAGCCTTGCTGAAGTCAAGGTAGACCACATCCACCGCCTTTCCCTCGTCCACCAAGCGCGTCACTTTACCATAGAAGGAGATCAGGTTCGTCAAGCAGGACCTGCCTTTCATAAACCCATGCTGACTGGGCCTGATCACCTGGTTGCCCTCTAAGTGCAGCATAATGACACTCAAGAGAATCTTCTCCATGAGTTTCCCTGGCACTGAGGTCAAACTGACAGGCCTGTAGTTTCCCGGGTCTGCCCTCCAGCCCTTCTTGTAGCTGGGCATCATGTTTGCTAGCTGCCAGTTGACTGGGACCTCCCCTGATAGCTAGGACTGCCAATAAATGCTGGAAAGCAGCTTGGCCTGCTCCTCCGCCAGTTCTCTCAGTACCCTCGAGTGGATCCCATCTGGCCCCATCGACTTGTATACATCCAAGTGCCATAGCAAGTCACCAAGCATTTCCTCATGGATAGTGAGGGCCACATTCTGCTCCCCATCCCCTTCCACCAGTTCAGGGTACTGGGTATCCAGAGAGCAACTGGTTTTGCCGCTAAAGACTGAGGCAAAGAAGGCATTAAGCACCTCTGCCTTTTCCTCATCTTTTGTAACTAAGTTTCCCCCTGCATCCAGTAAAGGATGGAGATTCTCCTTAGGCCTCTGTTTAGCATTGATGCATTTGTAAAAACATTTTTTGTTGTCTTTGATGGCAGTAGCCAGATTGAGCTCCAGATGAGCTTTGGCCTTTCTGATTTTGTCCCTGCACTGCCTCGCAACATCCATACAGTCCTCCCGAGCGGCCTGCCCTCTTATCCAAAAATTGTAAACACTCTTTTTTCTCCTAAGCTCAAGCCACAATTCTGTATTCAGACAGGCTGGTCTTCTTCCCCGCCGGCTCGTCTTTGGGCACGTGGGGACAGACTGCTCCTGCGCCAGTAAGATTTCCTTCTTGAAGAGTGCCCAGCCTTCCTGGATTCTTCTGCCCTTCAGATCTGCCTCCCAAGGGACTCTACTAACCAGTGTCCTGAATAGTGTAGATTCACTATGATGAGAATCAGTTTTATCAATCACCAGGAAGAAAGTATCCGCTGACCTTCCACATACCAAGAAGATTGTCTGCTGGCACTGGTTACAAGCTGTTCCTCTGACTGTTCCTAATATGATTCCCATTATTATTACCTGGGATGAAAGTTCTGCAAAAGGCAAGTATGTTATTTTATGATGTGAGCCACTGAAACTTCTCTACCCTGTCCTCTGCCAGCAGAAGCTCATGGATTCACCTTGTGAATTCCATATCAGAAAGCAAGGAAACTAAAATTTGCTACCCAGAGATAGTTCTCTTTGCCAGTTACTTATCACACTCATATGTCCAATTATAACAAGCATGTAGAAACTCTGTACTGTGGAGAAAGGAGAATAGGCAACATATTATTCACTTTAAACTTTAAACAATCTCTTTAATTTCTCCAAACATCTTCAGTCTAGTGAACCAGAAGACATTTAGAAGGCAGAATTTATTCTGTAGGCAGAACTAGATGAGAAATTCTGCCTTTAAAGGAAGAATGGGGGTCAGCTCATTATGGAATAGAAATGGTTAAGTCAAGTGCATCCTTGACTTCAGCAGCACTTACTCATCACTTTAAAAGTTTTCTGAAGTGGATACCTGAAGATCTGCCTGTTCACTTTCATGAGTGAACTCTGAAGTAGAGACTCCGTATGAATTATACACTTAATGACTGTTTTCTTGCTCAGGATGGTATTACTATAGGATCTCATTTATTTAACGGAACAGTAGCAAAAAAATCAGAGGAAAATTCAAAATTTTCCACTTGTGGATTTGTGTTGTGGTTTAACCCCAGCAGGTAACTCAGCACCACCCAGCTACTCACTCACTCTTCCCAGGTGGAATGGGGAATTGGAAAAGTAAAAGTGGAAGAACTCACGGCTTAAGATAAAGACAGCTCACTATGTAAAGCCAAAGCCACGTGCACAAGCAAAACTAAACAAGGAATTAATATGCTCATTGCCTTCAGCAGGCAGGTGTTCAGCCACTTCTAGGAAAGCAGGGCATCATGTGTAGTGGTTTGGAAGACAAACTCCAAATGTCCCCAAGCATCTTCCTTCTTTCCCCCAGCTTTTACTGCTGAGCATGATGCCCTATGCTATGGAATATCCCTCTGGTCATTTTGGGTCACCTGTCCTGGCTGTGTCCCCTCCCAGCTCTTTGTGCGCCCCCAATCCCCTTGTTGGTGGGGCAGAAGCCTGATGTCCCTTGGCTCTGTGCAAGCACTGCTCTGCAACAACTGAAACATTGGTGTGTTAATTGTAATCAGAATTCCAAGACACTGCATCACACAAGCCTCTACAAAAATAGTTAACTCTGTCCCAGCCAAAAGAAGGACAATTTGTGACAGGGACCCTTGCTATAAAGGCTCCTTATATCACACATCTTTATTTTTCAACTGCACCAAGCATATACACATACATATATATGTATATATGTATATGTGTATATGTGTATATATAAAAATATATATGGACTTGTTCGTGTCAGCCATGTGGTGATCCCAGTTGACATCTGGCAAGTTGAAATCCCCCATAAGGACAAGGGGAGTTGATCTCGAGGCATCTCTTAGTTCTGCAAAGAAAAATTCATTGGCATTGTCGTCCTGGCCGGGTGGTCTGTAATAGACTCCCACTATGACATCCCCTTTATTTGTTCGTTCCTTAATCCTTTCCCAGAGGCTCTCAACTTTGCCATCCCCAACTTGAAGTTCCACACAGTCCAGCCCCTGCCTCACATACATTGCCACCCCACCACCTCGCCTACCCTGCCTGTCCTTCCTGAAGGGCCTGTAACCAACCATCTATTGCAGCACACCAGCCACAGGACTCATCCCACCAGGTTTCGCTTATGCCGATGATGTCATAGCTGTGGGACTGGGCCAAGACTTCTAGCTCATCCATTTTATTCCTCATACTGCATGTGTTTGTGTAGAAGCACTTCAAATGCGCCTCCCTACACACAGCACCTTGTGGAGTCGACCGAAGGTTCTCACTGGCACACAGTCCCCCTGATTCTAGTGCACCATCCCTTAGCTCATCACTGGCATGCCTTGTTTTATCCCCTTCCTCCTCTGACTCTAGTTTAAAACCCTATCTATCAGCCCTGCCAACTCTTGAGCAAAAATCCTTACCCCTCTCTGAGAGAGGCGCATCCCATCTGGTGCCAGCAGGCCCGGTGTCATGTAGACCTTCCCATGATCAAAGAACCCAAAGTTTTGCTGGTTGTACCAGTCCTGAAGCCGCGTGTTAATGTGATGAGCCCACTTGTCAGCATCTATCCCCCCTATCGGAGCACAGAAGCAAACACAACCTGTGCCCCTGATCCTTTAAGTAGTCACCCCAAAGCCCTAAAGTCCCTTTTGATCACTCTCAGACTTCTCATTGCTACCTTGTCATTACCAGCCTGAAAGACCAGTAGCGGGTAGTAGTTGATGGGCCGTACCAGGCGCTTGACTTTCTTAGCGAAGTCTCTCACCCAAGCCCTGGGGAGGCAACAGACCTCCCTGTGTGTTGGGTCCAGTTGGCATATAGGGCCGTCTGTCCCTTTCAAAAGGGAGTCCCCCATGACAATAACCCTTCTTTCTTTTTTGACAGATGATGTAGTTATGGGGGGGGTAGCTTGCTTTGACTTAGACACTTAGGCACTTAGACATTGTTTTGACTGTCATGTTCTAGACCCTCATACCTGTTATATAAGGGTAGATTGGAAGGTGAGGTGGGTAGGGATCATCTGAAGTTTTAGCTCTACTAGATTTAAAGTACAGTTTAAATAAAACTCACTTTCTTAAAACTCAAATTTTAAGATAGTGTGTAGTAATACTGTACTGGGTTTGGCTGGGATGTTAACTTCCCCTGCAGCAGCCCGGCCCTATGCTGCTGCCATCATCCTGCACAGAGCTCGGCAGGCCCTCCTCATCTAAGGAAGGGGTGTGAGAGAGTGGTTGTTTAGCTGCCTAGCACGGTAAAACCACCACAAATACTTAATTTAGCAGTTGAACAGAAGGTATCTTTTTTGACTGTGTAAGTGTACATAGATCACATAATCTGACACTATTTTCTCCTCATATTTCCATGCTCTTAGCTGCTAGCTTCCTTGCACTGTGTGCATTTTGAAGCTCAGTGTACCTGTCTCTCATTTCAAAGCTTAAATTTTCAGTCAGAACTTTAATTAAACTGCATTTTTCCAGAGCCATCCCTCTGCAGATTAGAAAAGCTGAGGGTTTTGATAGAGGATGAAAGTATTAACACTATTTATTTATATCTGCAGAGATATAATTCTGGGGCAGGTTTACTGAGAAGCTGCATTTGAATGGCAAACAAAGCTCAAAATTGAAGGCCTGAGGAGGCCTGGGATAGCAGTGCTATCTCTAATCTCTGTGATGTAGGAAGGTTTCCTCTTTAAAATGAAATTATCTTCATCTTTCTGACAGCAAAACTATTTAAAAGTACTGCTCACTATTTTGAAGATTTTAGGAGCTGGTCAGCATTTGCCAGTAATAAGTATGCATCCGAGAGAACGTCAAGGTAGATCACAATGCACAAAGTAACAACTTCCCACAGATAAGAATTTTAGATCTCAGCTTCGCTATTACAAAATATTACTGGTTAGTTTCTCTTCTGAAAATCAATACATTTACATTCCCTTACTACAAATTCCTAGGCAAAAAATTCGTTGGTGTATCAAATTTGACACATCAAGTCCATCAGCACTGCTTATATGGCATACTTATCTCATACAATTAATTGGTATGGAAAAACAGTTTGAAAATGATCTACACATATCTTCTGATACTTCAAAGGTTTGCAGAGAAGAGTCATTACTCAATAATGTTGTTTAAATAATATATAGAAATTTATAAGAAGTATCCACTTTCCTACTTTAGGAATAAAGTTAAAGTTTACACAGTTTAGCCATCTCAGCAATACCAGGTATTCTTTTCTGGCTTTACTCTATTCAGCGAACCTTAGAGAAATATTGAGACCAGACAGGGTGTTTCTGATGGGCCACAGGCACTTCTTATTTCTGATATGAAATCCAGTTACATGTATAGAAAATGGACCACTGAAATCAAACAAAAATCACTTTATTAGATTGGTAATTCTCAAAATTCTCTCTCTCTTTTTTTTTTTTATTTTTTTATTATTTTTTTTAATTTTAAAATGTAATTTTACATCACTGCATCTTTTATTCCCCTTTGTTTGCAAATTGAGATGATTAAAAGTAGTAATAAAAAATAATCTAGTAAATTTCCAGAAGTTGTTATCAGGGCTCAAAAAGGAAGCACAAACAGCTATTTCCCTCCACTGCAAGCTCTGTCTGTCTGCCTATCCTAAATCCTACCCAGAAAAAAGGAGGAATGTGGCCCAAAAAGGAGAGAATTAAAGGAACTCCAAACTGAAGAAAAATTACAATGAAAAATGAAGAAATCACAACAGATGGAGACAACAGCTATTAGAGACACATTACATTGCATTCTCCATTCTAAAGGAATATTTACTGCCCACATGCTGGCTGGAAAGGTAGGCATTTCATTTCATTCAGGGCCTAAAATGAGGGAAAAAATGGGAAAAAAATGATATATATTTTTCAGTTCTCAGAAACCAAAATGGAACACAGGCATAAATTCATGTTTTTCCTCAGTTCATTCTATTTCTCCTTTTTAAATGACAATCCAAAAGGAAAAGTAAAATCTTTTACAGATATCACATCGCCATCACTTTCAGGAAACTATATTATTTCAGTCATTTTTTTTTTTTTTAGTGAACAAGGGAAGAATGAATCAAACGAACCTTTTCAAAGCAATACTAACTAATATATTGTTTATCTAAACCTTGTTTTCATTATAAAATTCTGCCTGTCAAACTGTGGTGTTACTCTGGCCTCTGCTTTTGTACTTGTAAGTCTGGTAAGGAAATAACATGGTACAGAAGAAAACTGTTACACAGTTTAATTAGCTGTTAAATAAGCTGCAAATGTTTACTGCGTCTGCATATTAATAATCTTCAATGTCTCATTGACTTCTCTGTGAAGGATAAAGTCTTAAAGCCATTAGAAAACTGTTTTCCCTGCTCAGAACCTGGAAAAGGCCTCCTTAGAGTTCTTGGAAAGCTTCATCCAGCTGAGGTAACGTGTGATCTGGGAGAAATTCTGCTCAAACTGGTTTCCCTCTTCCCAGATCAGTGGTACATTCTGAGAATATCAGAATGGCTCAATGGAATTAGAAGGAAAATCAAGAGCTCCAGAGGACTAACCTGTAGAAGTCCCTCAAAGAAAGCACTAGAGAATTCTGTTGTTTCTACTGAGAATAATGTCTGAAGATTGAAAAGTTGGTCAGAGAGGAATGAAGACCTGAAACCAACTGCATCATGCTCATTTCCAAGCCACTGAGAGAACTCTGAATGACTACATTTTAAGAATCTTTGCCAAAAGCCTTTTTTGGCTACATCATCTTGTAGTGTCTCCAGCCTCAATATTTAACATTTATATAGAATCTCAGCCAACAGATGCCGTATTTTTTTCACAAATTCTGTGAAATTTCTTCAATCACCAATGAAATGCAAAAAAAGATGTCTGAATTGTTGGCTGTACCAGTAAAAAAATGGTACATATTTCCTGTATTTACCTAGACTATCTGCTATTTGTTCTACACCACAGTGGAAGGGGCCAATGATATGGATGTCACATTGTAACTAAATAAATATATCCAGACTATTAATTAGTTAAGATAATTGCAACCAGACTTGTGATAATTGGGATCTAACTCCTGATAAAAAGCGACTTTGCACATTCTGGGATGAGTATACATACAGTCTTTTAAGGAATGATAATCTTAGGAAAACAGCCCTAATTCTTACTGTAGTTTATGCAGAATACATCTCTCTAACTAGTCTGTCAGATATAAAACATGAGACCAATGAAGAACATAATAACAATTCTAACGTAACAAGAAAGAATTGTTAAAGCTTTTTTCTGTATCTCTGAAATGCATGTAGTTTTGTAAAATGACACAATAACATCTACAGAAAAAATAAAAATAGTTACTCGTTACTTTGATGATGACAGTGATATAAAACTATACATGATTTATTTATTTTTTAAAATCACCTGTAAGTCTTCTGTAAAATATAAGAAATGGTGTATATTCAAAGAGAGAGGGCTTTTATTTTCTTTCTTTTTTATTCCTCACATCATGGGAACTCCAAATATTTCTAATGGGTGTCTGCTATTGCAGTTGAAAGAGCACAAATCTTTGCTAGACCATTTTCAAAACAGCAATAAAGCTGCATTAGGAGTGTTTCAAAATGCAACATAGGTATAGCGTCAGTGTTTTTAATTTGAAAGGAAGGTTTTTTTGTTCCTTGTTTTTTGTATTTTCATCATCAGCATAATTTGCAATTGCTTGTTGAGAAATTAATACAAAATTATTTGCTTCTAATTAAATACCCAGATAATATGTTGCATATATTATGAGGTATATAGGTCATCATTTGATCTGGAATATATTTAAAAATATTTCGACCGTTTGTATTCATCTGAAAAAAAATACCAGATTTAGAAATTATTGAAACATTAATGTATATCCTCATAAAACCATTCTCTCTAAATACCAGAGTTAAAAGGATTTGAAAATGCGTCCAAGCTATTAGTAGCTCCTTTTGTGACTTTGAGAAGGATTTGAGATACAATTGAATTGCAATTTCAAAAATACTTCAGAATAGGAAAGATAAAGGTGAATATTCAGGCTGAATATTACTCACATCTTTTTTTTTTTTTTTTTTTTTTTTTTTTTTTTCTTACAAAGTACTTGAGAACTAATCTAAAGAATCTGATTGTGTATGGGCTTAAGTTCATGACAATACATTATCTGGAGAATAAACACATTAAAGAATCAGAGACAAATTATCCAAATGCAAATGAAAATCTAAAAATGTAGTGTACCAAAAAGCAGAAATGGGCAGGGATTCTATTAAGTGGTAAATATTGATTTGCAAGTAACAGATTTCATATTCTAATTTTGAGAAATGAAACTACCCCATTCCAAATTCAGTCTCTTTCTCTGGAGTAAATATTGATTTCTCATAAAACTAGAACTATTAATGAGCGCTGAATGTTGACAACAGATTTTTCTTTATGAAGAACATTCAGAAGAAATTTAGATGACACACACATACTTATATTCTAAAGCCAGGTTTTTCCAACATTTCAGCATAATGAATTAATTTATCCATTCCTATCTCAGATGAAACATCATAAGAAATATTAACTGATTTGTACAGAAAAATAAATGCAATCTTTTTTTTTTTTTTTTTTTTTTAATTGTATTTTGTTATTATTCATTTTTTGAGATGTTCCATGGAAAAATATATACTGTACTGGTAGAAAATAGTAGGAACAATGCTTCTTCTTAGATAAATGAAAAGACAAAAATAGAAAGTAAAACCTTGACTAGAATGTATTTATAAATTGTCTTGACAATTTTGTGACACTTCAAAACAAAGAAAAAGGTCTGTGATCCTTGACTGTATCTGTACTATTCCCCAGCGCAGAAGTATACCTGAAATTCAGTGGCAATCAAACTCACCACTTAACACCTTTGTCTCATGATGTGGTTTTAAATATTGCACTCAGAAGAGTAGAGGTTATTTTTGATTTCAACCAAGAAAATCCCAAGCTCCCCTTAAAGTCTGGATATTCAGAAGGTCCACAAATATGAAGGTTTTCTTTTAGTATTTAAATTGCTGTGAGTCTTGCAATGGAACCATGACTTTCATCTATTCTGGAAACCAGTAATTTGAAAAATAACCTAAAATAATAATGATACAATATATAAATAATTTTATTTTTCTTTGGGACACTCTCTTCCTGTTATAATTTATATTGTCTTTCCCTGAATAATTTTTCAAAATAGTTCATTCAGAGAGGAAGAAGAATAATTCAGCAGGTAAGAATCTTAGAGTTTGGGGCCTGGATTCTAGCTTTCAGCAGGCTGCTTAGGAAAACCAGAATTTAAAATGGACGTCAACAAAGCGCAAGATCATAGATAGTATTAGTTCAAAATTTAGGAAAATATCTTGCATTGTTCTTAGATCCCTTAAGGCAATTGAATAAATGAATTGCTTTTCTGAATTTCTGTGTTCCTGGCATCATAAAAAAAATACAATAGTAAAGTTACAGGATACTTAATATTTGTCACATCCTTTTATATTGTTGATCTCTTAGAGAAGGCAATGTGGAATAGTGTTATGCACTACCACATTCCAAATCAAACTGCATTATGTCTTTACGTATTTAATAGTATCTACAGATTGATTATGAAGAAATTTAAGTCTATAGAGATTTATCAAGATTTAAATCAATCTAGGTTTTAATTTTTTATCGTCTGCTTTATAAAGGTTATTATACTGTGAGACCACATAGGAAAAGATTGCAAATCAAGAAAGCGCAAGAACTAGTGAGAATGAAAAATATCATGCCTTCAAATAAGCTTCCAAGATTTCAGGCCCAATGACAAAGAACAAACAAACAAACAAACAAACAAAAACACTTAGACTTCACTGCCAACTACTCTTCAAAAAAAAAAAAGTTTGTTTGTTTGTTTGTTTTCCTCGGTGAAGAATACAGTACTAATGATCTACGCATGAAGTCAAAAAACAAATGTCAGCCTACTTTTGACAAACTCAAATGATGATTGATGTATGCTGCTGACCTAGACCCTAACCCAGACATATGGACTTGATTTCCTGGCTTGACCTTGGTCCTACCTCATCATTATGGACTTCTACAACAAACGATTCCTGGCTGAATCTGGTTGTTATCCCAGATCTGCCCAGCTCAACTTGCTTGGGTCCTGCAGGACTGTGCCCTTGGTGGTGAGGTCACTGCCCCAGACTGCCTTGTCAACATCTTTTCCTCCAAGTTTTGCTGAACAGCTTACCCTTATGGCTCCCTGGCATAGCATCCACACAGCAAGCAAAAGCTTGTGATCTTAAGGTAACACTTAATTTGGTCATTGTTAACTGGTTAGAGTCAGAAGAGAAAAACATTCAGCATTGTCAAACTATTATCACCATCAAATACTTGCAGAAATGTCCTAGCATGTAGGCAACTGTTGATGCCTTAAGTCACATCACTATCCTTCCTATAACCATATATTCAGAACCAGAACACTAAATTTTATAAAGTACATTAATTTTCTGTAAAATATTTTGACTATATCTGTACTTATATCAATTGGAATTTTCAGGAAAAAATTATGAACTAACAAACATATTTGAGACATAGGATATTTCTATATTTGAGACATAGAATATTGCTATACTATGCAGAATAGTAAATCCATCTATTATTGGGGTTCCTACACATATAAGTAAAACATTAATATACAAAGAAATACTTCTAAATTTCAAAAAGTGCACCTGAAAATAGCTTTCAGTTTCTTGTCATTTTTTAAAGGACATAGGTCACTGAAAACTTCAGTTAATAACACATCTAGACGAAATTCAATTATCATTCAATAAAGTTTGCTATACTACTCTAGACAATAATGGAATGAATGAAGACATTCCTCCTTTCGTTTGCATGATCACTAGATTTGCTAATAGGAAACATGCCTTTATGTATCTCATCTATAAATACTCACTAATACATATTGGTTATGCCTTTTGAAAAGGAGCCTTTCTGATTTGGATATGAACGAAGCTGTTCATTTATATGATCATTTTTTTATATAACACACTGATTCTTTTATTTATTTGCGGGAGTAAATATATATCATCAATACCATATTTTAGCATAGTAAAGTGCTTATTGGTTTCAAAATGCAGAACTTTTACCAGTTCTACAATTGAGCACAAAAAACATCCCAGAAGCAGAAGGCTAAAACGTTTTTTTTTCACTGTAAATCCAGATTTCCTTTTCCTAATGAAATCTTTCCTTGCTTAATTTATGAAAATTTAGGTATTGTGAAACAGAAATATGATCTTCTATGACCTTTGTAAGGAACATGAGCTGGCTAGACCTTTGAGAAGCCTTTACCTAGATCTTCCCTAGTAGTTCATTTTTCCAAAGACCATTGACTATGAAAGAAAACAAAACACAAAAAGACACAAAACAATTTTATTGTCTACAAATTAAGATATTTAACTTTTTAAGCTGTGGGAAAAAGATCACAAAAAAAAAAAAAAAAAAAAAAAAAAAAAAAAAAAAGAAACATGAAAAAATGTTCAGAAACAACTGCCTACTCTGTCAGGCTTCTGCTACCATGTTTAGCTTTAGTTAACATTATGGCTTTCTCAGTTGTAGCAACAAAAGACTCTGCCCAGTCCTCTCCAGTCACTGTGATCCTCCTTTCACGACCTGTAAGACCAGCACTATTCTCTGGGCAGTGCCATTATATAAACAGCAGCTTCTGCCCCTATATCAACTATAGGTTCCCACCTCCTTGCTTGGATTCCCTTCTCTTTCATAGCCTGTGATTGGTAGAAGCTTCTTTCTCTGAACATAATTAACAATCCTCAAAGGCAGAAGCAGCCCCCCTCTTTGACAGGCTTTCATCCCTCCAGCTACTCTACTTAGCAAAAATCAGGTTAAGAAACAAGAATCAAACCCACCAAACTTAGTGTTCATTAACGTGATAGTTCATTTCAACTCTTTGCTAAAATATTTGAATGACTGATAATTGTAATACAGTTTGTATCTGTCTACTCAAATGTTGTGAGTTTAATATATTATATGATTTTTAAGACATAAATCTATGCCTGTGTCTTTTGATTTATAATGGAGACGGTGAAATTTGCTAATGTGACCAGATAACTGGTCCAGCCAGTCACTCATTGTTATCTTGGCAAAGTCTAATGTCAGCAAAAAGAACTGCAACTTGCAGAGGATTAGACATATACAGGAAACAGAACAAACCAAACGTCTATTACTCCACCAATAGATCCAGTAATTTTTTTATGGTTTAGATACTGCACAGTATAATTTCTTGTCTGTCAATTTCTTCTGTAAGAGAACAGAAGTAACAGTATGCTGCTGGCTTGTCTGAGTGAAATATTATCCTGTGTTGGCTACAATACTTGCTACTGACTCCTTAGTTTTGCTTCTATCTCTCTTGAAGAGGTATAAATGCCCCTACTAACTCCTATAACCCACTCACAAGGTTTATACAGGGGATAAAGAAAGATGAACGACTTCCTTGGTAGAGGCATTTCATCTGCCTCAAAGAAACCCGTGAAATGCCAGTAGTGAAAGAATTCTTCTTGCTCCCTTCCCTTCGATAGGCAATTGGCTTTTGCTTTTCAAAATGATAGTAAGTTCCTTACTTCAGTTTACACAGCTTCGAATGCTAATTATTGGTCATAAAATTACCCTTTCGAAAACTGTACTTAAGTATTTCATATGACGAACTTCTGCATCTTTGATTTAAACAGATGGACTGTGATCTATATAGTATCATATTTATTTTAAAATGTTATAAATTTCATTTTGAAATTTAAAGTCTTATAAAATCTATCTACAACATAATACCTATACCAGATTCAACAGCATGAGAGCAGCATGTTAGCATTAAGCTAACAGCCATTTGCTCTGAAGTCCCACTGCAGTCATGTTGGATGCATACAAATCACAAATATACTGCTGCTCTGAATCACCTGTGATTACTCCCAAATCACAGAATATTATCTGAGCACAACTAGAGTGCTCAAAATACATGGATATATTTTTCTCAACTGGCAACCGCTGTACTGAACAGAACACAGGGTTTCATAATATCATATGGCTATTGTTGAAGTTGATGTGGCTATTTGTATGTCACTATGTGTGTATTTTCATATGAAGATGGAAGGCAGGATCCTCCTCTCTGAAGTCAGAGGAGCCATACTAATTTACAGCAGTACAAGAGTTGGCTCTTAACATACTTAGTTTCTCCTTACACTGTTTATTTGTTGAAGGCTTAACAACTCTAATATCTTCTGAAAATGAAAATGCACATCTCGGCA
Organism: Anas acuta; assembly: GCF_963932015.1. Classification (NCBI taxonomy): domain Eukaryota; kingdom Metazoa; phylum Chordata; class Aves; order Anseriformes; family Anatidae; genus Anas; species Anas acuta. Next base: position 75,143,448 of record NC_088982.1, on the reverse strand, counting down.
TAATAGAACAAGTTGAACATTTCTATTATAGCTGAGATGCCATATTCAGCAAGATCAACATTCATATTAAGATGCTTGTTAATGAAACACCTAGAAATATGGCTAATTTATTCATCTTAACTCCTGTAGACTAGCTACTGTGACTGTCATAAAATATATAGTTATCCAATTTATCCAGCTAGATTAAAATTGTGAGCTCATATCACATCAATGATAGCTTTATACTTTCACTTCTGGTCTGCAGAGCAAAGATACAAAATGCAACTTTGCTAACCCTCTTATTTAATTGAATAAAGGAAAAAGAAAAAATAAGTGGAGCTATTATAAGACTATCAATTCCACTTGACTTACAAAACTTTGAAGATATGTCAAATTCAGTGTTAAACACATTAGTGTATACTGTGAAAAGAATCGAACTGGTTGATTAGCATCCTAATGGGCAGATATATCTATGTGAACTTCCCTCTTGAATATGCATTGCTCAGCCCTCCATAAAACTTTATTTTTCATAGTATAAGACATCTAAGCATTTTTTTATAGTTAAAAGTATTTTTAATAACCTCTTCCTCAGCTCAAAGGACCTACAGTCAAAATGTCAGCTTTAATCTTCTTTTGGTAGAATGCAGATTCTTAGAATAGATTCTACCTGCACTGATACAGTACCAAATTTGTTTCTGTTAAAGAGGTTGAAGATTGTACTGAAAGCAAAAATGACTAAGCTGTTTTTTTTTGTTACGGGCCTTTAGTTTGTCTCTGATATCTGATTTATAGCTTCAGCAAACATATGTGCGCCGGTAATGAACACAGAGCAATCACAACCCAGAGAAGGCTTGAGAAAATGATTATCTATAGGCTGTGAAGAAAGCCCATTAAAACCTTAAATCAGTGACACAAGGTTATTAGCTAAATATTTCAGGGGAGTATCTCACTGTAACATCTCTCAGAACATTTTTTCCAAGATGTTCCTTCAATGTCCTAGCCTAGCTGTATTTGGTCATTATTTCTACCTCAGTATTCTCTTTCAGATACTCTTTTCTGCTCTAGGCAATTGTCTATTGCTGAAGGGTTCCTATAGTCTGTCCTGTAGGTAATGGCTTGTCAGAAGTATGGAACCCATCACTGTGTAGAAGCAAAATAGTGCTAATTGATGTTGCTTTTGTAGAACTAGACAGATCTGGGACATGGATATAAGTAAGTAAAGAATTTTGCTGAAACTCAGAGGGGCATTAACCCCTGTCAATGCTAGAAATTAGAGCTCTATGACTCTGGAACAGTACCACATATTCTATTTAGCCAATCCCTCTGATTGTTGGTGTTTCTCAAAGTCGTTTCCCTGTCATGGAAACGTCTACCTGCTCCAGAGTCAGGAATACTGGAACTAAAAAAGATTAAAGACTTTCAAGATTCTGGATTCAAAGGAAAGAGCATGGGTAAGAATGTCATCTTTTAGGGATAAACTGCCCAGAATGACAGATTTTGGGAGCACCCAGTCCTCTCTGTGACATTGGTATTCTTGTCAGTCTCTCTGCCAACAGCAGCAGTGTAACTGATGAGAATACGAATGAAGCTGCAGGGTCTGCTTCATTTCATGTTTTGGTGCTTTTGAAATGAAATTGTCTGCTTTCAGTTAATAGGAATTTTGAAACTGTGACTCTGAAGAGATCTAGACCCAAATCAAAATTAGGAAAAATCCAAATTTTCTGTGAACCAGTAATCCGTGGTTTTTTTTTTTTTTTTTTTTTTTTTTTTTGTCTGTCAGCTTTAATATTCACATCAAAAAGATCTATGGGAATAGCAACAACAAATTTTCATTTCATCCTGCCATGGGCAGAGTTGCAAGTTTACAAGTCATGTTCACGTCTGCATTCTAAGCAGAACAGACTTTATCAGTAACAACAAGAAATCACCTTAAGAAGCAGATTAAATTAAACTGATAAGCTGTAACATTCCACATTTTAGGGTAAATAATTTGTCTGCTCATTTTGAATTATGGTAATTTTGACTTTTGCTCTTCTTATAAGTGATAAACACAGAAATAACTTTCTTAAACCTTGGAATGTATATTCTGATCTCTCCTCCTTCTCCCCCCTACCCCCTCCCCCCCTCCCCCCAAAATTCTTGTTCATGGTCAGTATTTCCAGTGTTATGATTATTATTATTTTCATATTTATTTTATAAACTAAGTGCTCTTTAATGGCAGTTTAATTTCTTGAACTGTATCACTCAGCTTTTATCTGGCCAAATGCCAGCAGACTTCTAAATTTTCTGAATTTGAGCTACATATTAATTCAGTACTGGTATATAATCTTGTTGGTATGTGTTATCATTTACACTAGAATTTCTTTCATCTTTTTGCCCTCATCTCTTGAATCATATGTCAATTATCAGGTCTCTACAGATCATCAAACAGATTTCTCAGGCCAGTTTTTCTAGCTCACCTTGTTGAACAAGAATAATTTGTTTAGTAACAGAAATAGAATTATAAATAAAAGAACAAATTTAACTGTTTTAAATAAAACACTTCCATTGTGTATTGTAACAAAATCAGTAAAAATGTCACTAATAAATAAATCTTAATAAATGTCAAACCAAAGAAGTTGAAGTTAAATGTTACTAAGTGTAAGTAGTGTCACAAGCTCCTCTGTTTTATTATTATTTCTGTAAATGGATATAAATCCCTATCCTCTGCACCACCACAAGCAGACAAACTTAGGGCAAGCTCAGTGCAAAATGCAGAGTAACTTCAGGCAGTAGACTCAATGAGAAGCAGATAGCTTTGTTTCCCTGTTCTTTGGGAAATGGGGAACTGACCACCTTAGACTGAACAGTCCTCTTACAGATACCTTTCTTACTGGCATCCTCCTACAAATATAATTCTTACCCGTATTGTCCTACAGATATCTTACAGATAGCCTTATGTGCTGAGTGGAACTGCTCTTACTGGAGAAAGACAGATCACCAAGGTATGTGCATGTGGATTTTTCTACTGGCAGTAACCACAATACCCAAAATCAACATTCTCTAACCCAGAAACAACAGGAAATTCAGCTTTCAAAAGCCATTTCTTTAAGACAGACCTAGCTTGTATTCTTTCTTCTTTACATTATCTTGTACCACCTCAAAATGGCTGAGACAGATTGAGATGGATTCAAGCAAACTTCTACAGCACAACCAGGTCTCTCTAAACTACATTCTCCCTTTGTGTGTTTATCTGTGTAAGGGAAACACGAGAGAATCCTTTTATTACTATCCACACAGTATCACAGAACCTGCACTGTAATTTTGGAAATTTTATCCCACATTTCTCTGTATATATGGAACACCGCTAACAGTATTAGTATTGCTATCAGGAGATACCAATAAGTACTGGTATCACCATATATTATCATACTGGTACATATTTGGCTTCAGAGACTTCTCATCTTGTCCAACCTGTGTAGATTATTACCAGATCACCAACAGTTATATGCCCAATTTCAGAAATGTCTCCTCAATAAATTTCAAAATTCTACTCTCCGAAACACTACATCTTTAATTCAAAGAACATGAACACAGTATTTTTATCCTATCTTTCCAGGATGTATGAAGCACTAACACTGCTCCCAGGGTATGGAGATTCGTTAGGCTTTGCCTACAGGTCAACACTCACCCTTCCGAAAGAACACCAGAGGCAAACAGCTGGTCTGAGTCACAGCCTATGACTTCTCCTGTGGGGAGATTGAGCCCTGCCTCACTTCCCACTCAGAGCTTCAGTCACAGCATAGTACTTCAGGGAATTTAAAAAAAAAAAAAGACTTTGAAAAAAATACTGAAGAGTGAAAGGTATCTAAAATGTAGAATTTGATAATCTGTTATGTATGCCGTGGGGTTTTTATTTATTGCATCAACCATTTTGCTTGCAGAGACACAGGCAGCTGATTATCTTTAAAAGGAATCATGTTGTCCTACTTGTAGCAGGTTGAGTTTCATCATAAAAAAAATCCATTTTCTCATGTTGCCTCAAGCATGAATTGCCAGTGCCATCTTAAAAAAAAATAATTACAGATGGATAAACTGTACAGCATTTAGTTTCTGTAAACTGCACAAACCTGATTCTCTAATTTGTTAAGAAGGTGGTACTGATGCAAGTCCTTCAAGTTGTATATAAAATTATTTGTGCTGAATATTCTTTTCTATTAAATACAATATTTTTTTTTGCTATTACCAGTTTGGTCTTTTACAGAGTTATCATGCTATATAAGAAGAAACTTTTATGTGATTTCCCTTATTTTTCTGAAAGTGTATCCTTGTCCTACTGAAATCAATGCCGAAAGTCCAGCTGACATTAGAACCCTCAGTAAGCAGATCGCTAAGTGGAATTAATAAGATTAGTAATCAGTATAATAATTTTATCAACCTATTAAATCAGTACTTTCTCCAATTATGTTAATCTGGTATGTGGCTGAAATATTACCTTGCTCCAAACTGGAAATACTTCCTTGAAAGTTTTAACTTATTTAATAGATTTTATTTAATTGATCCCCTCTCCTTTTCTTCTGAAGCTCTTTATCAAAGTGTTCATTGCGTCCTGTCATAGCAGCCTCCCTGTGTGTATATAACTTATTCCCAAATACCACTAATTATGGATAAGATAAACTAATATTTAGATACAGCATATACAAGATGGATTATTTTTTTCTTTTGAAAAGGAAACAAGTGCAATATTTTAGTGCATCAATAGAGGATTTCATTGGAAGCAAATATAAATAAAAACAAAACTTCCAAAATAGGAAATTTATAACTGAACTACTTATAAAAAAAGAAAATGCATTTTTGAAACAAAGTTATCACAACTGCATTTTATGTATACTTTAAACTTTTGGGGTATTTTGTCTTTATAGTAAAGAAAAAGAAATTCAATATACAATTTCAGTTTTATTACCTTTGTACTATTCCCATCAAATAAATCTGTCCATGTGAAGGTCTTTCTCTGCTTTTTCAAAAGATCATTCTTGAAATGAAACTTTATTTTCATTTCAGTGCAACATATCCTGTTTTAATAAAGATTTTTTACTCCCTATCGAGAGTATTTTGACAAAAGAATAAGATTGCTTTTGTTTGCCATTTAATTTACCACTGGATCAATAGACTTAGACGTAAGTACTCTTGGTATTAAAACTCTCAGATTCTAGGGGAAATTGAGGTTAAATTGTAAACAAAATATTTCATTGGCATTGATCTCAAAAGCAGACTGACAGTATTGCTAAAAATCATAGCTTCCCTATATTAATCTCATCCAACTGACAAGAGATGGATTTGGTTATTTTGCCTTGAAAGGGTCATTCCTTTAAAGCTGTAAGAGTTTATCAATTTATAAAAGATTAAATGAACCATATTTTCCTTTATTTCCTGTCACAACTCTTTTTTGTGATTATCCAGGCTTGATCAAGTTATGTGAGTGACTGATTATTTTAGGGAACCTCAGATTTACAGAATTTGTGACCCATTCTAGATCATTATGTATGATCAATATATTACACGTATAAAGATTACAGGTAACATGGACTTAATTTCATGTGATACACTGCCAGGATTTACAGATGCTATTATTGCCTCAAGAGTATGAAAAAATGCCCAGATAACATTCTCCTTTAGGCAATATCCACCAAAATTAAAGTCACAGCTTCTTTCTTTAAATGAACAAGTGCAAATTTTATGTACATGGTAGCTAATAAAAAATTGTCTTCTTTACCCATTTTTTTCCCTTTTCCCTTACTCCAAGAAAAATATGAGTAGACTATTTGCTTAGATAACACTGGTTGCTCTATTTCAATCCCTAATTGCAGATGCTTTTTAATGAAAAGGAAAAGGAACACTGTATCAATATACAAACCAAACATGGCACCTTATAAATGTCTGCATGGAATCCCTGCTAAAAGACTACCATTCTCTGAAAAGCACTTTTCAAAGGGTCATTAGTTGGACTCTCACACCCTCAGAACCTTAGAACTGTGGTTCTATCTTGACTCTGCTAATATTCTTATCAATGGATCAAACTGACACCCAGACACAGAAGATCAATACTTCTCCTATGCTGATGTGAAAGCTCTCCAGGAATAACTTAGAATTCTCTCCATGGTGTCTAGTGCCCAGAAGGCATAAATTCCTCCCTAGTACTGATCTTTCTGCAGCTTTGACAGCCAGAATAAAGGCAAGAATCTGTGTCAAGCTAGGAGTCAGCAACGATGGTGGTATGATAACTAAGATCCACTTTTTTGTTAGTTTTTGTTAGACTCCTACAGTGCAGTTTTCTTGGAGCTCACAGGGCTAAGAAAATGTTTGGTGAGTGTATCTCTAAGTATGAGGAGAAAGCAAGCCTGAACACCACAATAATGAAAAGAAAGCTAATGAATTTAAATATAAGCATTGCTTTTTAAACTTCTTTCGTCTGTTCCCGTGCATGTAAAGTTAGCGTATTCCTTAACCTTGCAACTTAACTACACTATCAAAAAAGAAGCAGCAAATAAAAGTTGAAGTAAAAATCATAACATTTCAGCCTATGACTCTCTATATAAAGGTATATATAAATTAGGGAATTTAACAATTAACTTTGTTTTAGTTAAGTATTTAATCCAACAGAGTATTGTCAGTTTATGGAATTTACCATGTTTGTTGACCCACAATAATTGTATTCAGAGATCAGTTAGAACCGTTTATCAGGAGCAGAGTTTACAATTTGTGTAGAATTAGAATTAGAATTAGAATTAGAATTAGAATTTGTGTTGTCACCTGGCTGTCACCTACCTAAACCTAGCTTCAGGATAGGTAATGGATTAAAACTGTTTACACAGCAGCATGACAAAACAGCAGCATGAATGCCACATGCTCAATGTAATGACATGATCTTGTCCAAAGAACAGCAGAAAATATTTCCATTTGAAGCCTCACATTTGTCTTCCATTAAGCTATAATACAGACTAGATTTGGAGAGTTGCCTCTGGACTGCAGTAAAAATTTGGGGAAATCAAAACGCTGCTGTTATATATGCAGTGGTAATTCATGTCGAGAAAATGGTTGATATTAATAAAGAAGGGGAAGATTTGGGAATGTGGCCATGGGGGTTGGAAAGCCCCATGGTTGAGATAACATTAGACTCTTAACGATGAGGCCATCGGGAATATAAAAGAGTTTAGAGGGAAAAAAGAAGGGTGATTCAGGAGACTCCATGCAGACTCCAGTTTCTTGTTCTCCAGCTGGTCTCTTGTTCTCCAGACCTTAAGGCATGGATGTTTCTGGGTGTTTGCTGTTGTTGTTACATTCAAAGTTGTTTGACCAATGAAAAGTTGTTTTGAAAAGAACTGCTGTGGAGAGAAGGGTATAAGAGGGGAGCCTGCCCTCAAGGTAAAAAAAAAAAAAAAATAATAATAAAAAAATGAAGTTACATCAATAAAGAAGCAGGAAAAAGAAGTGAAGAGGAACAGGCTGGCAGAACGGAGACCAGGACAGGAACAGGCATTTTGATTGCCTCATGAAGATAGGTTTGGCCAGACTGAGCAAACCGCTCAGAGAAGCTCATCGCTGGAAATAGGCGGCACTGGAGCTGGAAAGAAGCTCGAGCTGAGAGAAGCGGACCCATTCACACAACTGCCTCACGCTGTTGGACAGTTCATGAGCCTGAAATATGGTACCAAACTGAGGTCAACTAAAAATGACAAGGTTGCAGTGGGATTGCTCGGCACCTGGCAAGCAATCTCTGAGGCCTTGAAGATCCATGTGGGACCACAGTCAGAAACGTGTGGTTTGCCAGATAGTGAGGGAGCTGCGGGCTCCTTTACTGATCCGACTGCTACGCCATCGGCCCCTCTGCTGCTACAGCCATTGAAGGCTTTTGCTGCCCCCTGTTGACCTGAACGTGCCTTTTGACCCAGGCGTATTGGCCTCGAAAAGGAGATGGATATGCTTTTCCTCGATCCGGGAAGAATGGGATACATAAGGCCTGATGTCTGAGTTGCTTGACAACTTAAAGCGAGACATATTGTTCAAAGGGAATGGAAAATGGAGACTTGTATGTAATCAAGAAAAGGAGTGGAAAATGGAGACTGTTGAGTCGTGGAACTTGGAGGATTGTTTGTTACCTTTTCTGATTGTGAATATGTATAGGTGTACTCGATTTTAGTAAGTCATGGAACTTAAAGGATTGTTTGTTACGTTTCCTGATTGTACATATTTATAGGCATACTCGGGTTTAGTATGTAAAGCCATGTTCTGTATATTTAGAATGTTTGATGTTTGTGTGTGCGTGTTGGTGGAGCGTAGACTTCCCGCATACCCAATGCTGTTTACTTGCCTTTTATACCTTTTATAGCTTTTATACCTAATAGAAATATTTGTTTTATAAATATTACAAAATTCAGATTGAGTTGAGACCTCATTTATAATACTGCTATAAAGCATATCAAAAACACTTGATTCTCATTAAATGGAATTTCTTTAGTAAGTATGCAGAAAAGGTTTTGATTTATTAATATTTTTTTTGAGTGAAAGAACCATCTGTTAGTTGTTACTAGCATTGTTCTGGCCAGTATTTTGAGATGTTTATTAATCAGTAACATGAAGATAAGTCTTGACTATTTTAAGAATGTTCTTCCTACCCTGACCTCAGGTACCAACGGCATGGCAATGCTAGGAAGCAGGCCCTCTTTTCTAAGTGTTTATGACAATTAAGATTCTCAATCAAAAGCTCTTCCTAAACATCATGATTTAAAATTTAGAATTATTAAAACCAGGTCTTTTATTCACTTAACTTATTCACTGGGCTCTTCCACCACATTGTGGAAACTCTGATATCCCAACAGAGGTTAAAATCCACTACAAAATGAGGTCCAGGAAGCAATGTTTTCAGACTCAGATATGTTAGAAAAACCTTACTGAACTATATGTACATCTACCAGCAAATGAAGAGCAACTTTTCATTAAACTACTGTGTGCAGTGTTAACTGATAATTTTATTTTTTTTTGCCAGGTTATTGGATTTTTTGCATACAGGGTACTGCATTTCTCTCCTGCATCCCTGTCAAGAGCATAAGTGAATAAGTTTAGCTATAGTGTCACTTGTGCAGTGACACATAGGAAGGTGCAAGATCTACACAGCAGTGTCTACATTCTACAGAAAAATAGGAAGTCTTAAATGGGGGTGAATACAGAATAAACCTGGGAAAACCAGTTCTGGTGGCTGTATCTGTTGCTCACAGGATCTACTCTCTGCTTGAGTGGTGCCTTGGCACTATTTAAAGGTGTGAGAGCATAAAAACCTGAATAATCACTTCACTTGTACAGTTCAGTCTCACTATTGTCCAGCACTTGGAGAGCTCAGGTTTCATCGAGGTATGATATGAAGGATGAAACTTGACTTCAAATACATTTATCATAGTACCTTCCTTCTTTCATTTCCAGGTAGAGACGGTATAATTTTACATAGGGAGAATTTCAGACTTAATTTTGAAGACCATTGTTTTGACCACAGTGTTCTCATGACTGTAGATACATATGCTCTTGTGCTGTAGAGCTGATGTGCAAATGTGGCTTGTTAACCCAAGTAGTTTCTCCTGATGCATCAGAAAACAGAAGCAGACAGAAACTCCCCTTACCCTCTTGGTTTGCAATATTCTGGTAGCACTTGGCTAGGATAGTCCTCCCTGTTTACCAACACATTTCAGAATCAAGCTTCTTTCTCATTAGACTTAGGACTTGCACCAGAATACTTATGTGAGCAAACTATTATCTGACAATATTGAAAATGTAAGCAAAGACCAATAAAGCCTACACAGCTGGTTTACATTACAAAGGACTTTAAGCAGTTAAGAGCAACTGTAGTGACATTGCTTCTGTGGTTGCCTTTACAAGATGAAACAACAAAATGTAAGAGAGATATACAAAAATGTTTGCTTTTTCTGAAACTGTTTATCACTGACATTCTAAACTTAAAAGTATCATTCAAGCAAAACTTCTCCTCTTAAGGTATTTTGTATTTCTTCACATACTCTTAGTATCTTATTTTCATTTTTCAAGATCTTTGGAACAGCTTCAAACCTGCACTACTACCATTTCAGCCAGTACTAGTGAGTTTTCAGTTTACAAAAAATCAATTGTAGCTTTTCAAACTGTCCTTTACTTAAACTGAAAAGTGTTATGCTATAGAGTGAAAATTTGCTTTTTGCGGTTACAATTTTGTTTTATTTTTATGCACTAGCACATTTTACAGGAATTCAGTCTAATAAAAGCCAGCTCATTTAAAACTTCTTTACCAGCAATTTAATTTGCTTCCATACTGTATTTCTAACTTTATAGCACCCCCCCTCTTTTTTTTTGTTTCAGATCCCTAATAGCCATTCTAAGCATTTTTTGTGTCAATATTTCAAAAGTTCCCGTATTCTAAAAGCTACCGATGCAGTTGATGTTTTATACCACGTTAGCAACTTATCAATTTTTAATAAGTATTTCCAGTAACCTACTCCTATCACTCCACATGTAATTATCTGTCTGAGGCCTCCATTCAGAACCTTACTATTTTAATGCATAGATCAGCGAAATGCTGATCCTTCATCCTTCTTGCCTGTTTTTTCTTTTTCTTTTTTTTTTTTTTTAACTGGATTCTAATTTTTTTGCTTAGTCATCCAAGAACAGTATATTATTTATAGTCATTTTGAACAGCAAGTAAAAAATTACAACATTGGTATACTTGCTAAATATTATTTCAGCTGCAAACATACCAAAGTGGCTCAGTGGAGCAGGTAAAACTTAGAAACTTGTAAGTACTGAGAAAAATGTCAGGCATAAATTTTATTATAAAATTATATTATCTGAAATTTCTGGATCAAAACAAACAAACAAAAAGAATGTGTTACTTTATTTATTTATTTATTTATTTAAGGTATTTCTGTCAAATATTTCTCTTCAGGAGCTGCATACTTGCAACTCCCATTCACCCAGTAATAAAACTTCACTAGGGTTTCAAAACTGATAACAACTCAAAAGATAGAAGGTAATGTAAAATAGAGACAAATCTGTATTATAACAAAATGAGAAGTAAGACCTCCTACTTCCCCCTATTGAATTTAGAGGAGTTTAACATTGAAGCTATTGTGATTATAACATACAGGTTCATCCACCCCCACCCAGAAGGCAATCTCATACTAAAGATGAAAGATGAAATCAATCATATTGACTGTAAAATGCTAACATCAAACAAAACAAAACAAAACACACACACACAAAAAAACCTCTGTATTGCTGTGACGCATTATAAAAAATAAGAAAACCTGTTTTCTTCTCAGTAAATCTTAGGTCATTATAAGAAATTAATGACATTCTAGAAAAAGAAACCTTTATGAAGTCTAAGGCCAATCTATCTATGTAAATGTATGATGATTGGTATTTCAGAACTGGTTTAGGAATGACAGATTTAAAACATTTAAAACTTAAATATATATATTAAAAAAAAAAAAAAGATGATTAAGTTGTCAAAATAAACTACTTTCTCTGTGCTCCTGAGCATTCTAAAAAGACAACACAGGTTTTGTTCATATATAAATACATCTGTAGCCAAAAAGACAGATAAGCTACTTAAGTGAGCAAATGTAAAAGGCACATGGTAGAATTCTTTACTCTGGACATCCATCCCCATTTATTTTTATATATTTATATTTTACCAGTACCAGAACAAGAATGCTGCTACCATTTTCTGCCTCTGTGTCACAGTGAGATGTCCCAGTCTCAGGGAAAATATGATAATCCTAGCAAAAGAATTTATTTGCTTTCATATATTATTTTTTGATGCTACCTGAGAATATCTTGATGCACTTTCATGCAAAACCACATACCTCAGTTGCATAAATCTGGAAAATATACATACTTCCATGTATGTATAATCATCTTTTAATGACAACTATTGCAATTTGGGAGATATAAATGCAAGATTAGTAAACTTGGCATTTTTTGTATCATCTTTCTGAAGATGTATTTTCTGGTTTAATTATTTCATTTATATCCATCCATTTGGGTTTAGTATGACCTCACTTTCAGCCAGTCAGCAAAAATAATAAACAAAGAAGCTTTGCACAGTAGATTTCTCTTTTCGCTTAACTGTTTACAAAGCCATCATTCAAAGATTGTTTGGTAAACAGCTGTCTGACTCACCAATATTGAATGGAGGATTTATCAGAAACAGGAGGCAGGAGGAAAACAACAACATGCAGTTGCAGCAAGCAAGTAAAAGAGTGACTTCTGAGACATACTGTTTGCAGACCAACAGACAACTGACCTTATTTAAAGAATTAAAACCAAATTTTCAGATGACAGCTGGTATTACTGGGGGTTTGATTAATATAGGTAGGTTTGCTGACAGTAATACAAACTAACCCTTTCATAGAATCCACAGATCTCAAAACATTTTACAAAGTAAGCACCACTATTCTCCTACTTTATAAATAGGGCACAAGGTAATGAAATGCTTATGTTATTCAGTAGGCTTATGATAGACTTCAAGATAAAAGCTCAAGCCTGCAAGTCCTAGCTCAGTAATGAATTAATGGATTTTCCCCTTTAAAGAGATTAAGACAAACAACTTTAGAGATATTTAATTAATCAATCTACATTTTTTTTGGTGAGTATATATTTTACTAGATTTAGAAGGGAACCATAAGTTTTCTTACTAAAAGCAGACCAAGGGGAATGTCCTGATTTAGGAACAAGACAGCTGAAATGGAGCACCTTGTTCTCCACTGTGATCAGCTAAACAGAGAGGATCCCAGAACAAGAATACAGCAGGCTTGCATTTGGAAGAACAAGAGCAGGTATCCTCTGTTTGAAGTAGAAGTTATAAAGAATTTGTGCTTTGTAAACTTATTCAAGAAGAACTTGGTTGTTCTTCAAGTTACAGCTGCAAGCCCAGTTTATTCTCATGAGCACAATCAAGTAGAACACAATCAAACAGAGAATATCACTAAAATACTTTTTCTTAAATTCATTATTTACTTTTCAAGGTTCACAAAATCTTGATCTATATCTAATGGAGTAGACTCTTCAAGTCTTCATAATCCTTTAACCAATTCTTGTAGAAAAGGGTTTCTTTAAAAGAAAGAAGTGACCTTCTTTCTTTCTCTTTCTTTCTCTTTCTCTTTCTCTTTCTCTTTCTCTTTCTCTTTCTCTTTCTCTTTCTCTTTCTCTTTCTCTTTCTCTTTCTCTTTCTCTTTCTCTTTCTCTTTCTCTTTCTCTTTCTCTTTCTCTTTCTTTCTCTTTCTCTTTCTCTTTCTCTCTTTTTCTTTCTTTCCTCCTTTCCTTCCTTCCTTCCTTCCTTCCTTCCTTCCTTCCTTCCTTCCTTCCTTCCTTCCTTCCTTCCTTCCTTCCTTCCTTCCTTCCTTCCTTCCTTCCTTCCTTCCTTCCTTCCTTCCTTCCTTCCTTCCTTCCTTTTTTTCCCATTGAGTTCCCTCGCTAATTTGTCACTGAGAGCTCTGCAGAATAAATCACATTAGACCTTATCAGACCTTACTAAGACATGGCTACTGTAATCTAATACTATACTATATAACCATATGTATTACTAAAATATTTGAGAAGTCGAAAAACCATATTCTTATCTGGCAGAAAGTGACCTTGCTTGATTGGCTTCCTTCAGGGAGAAAGTACAAGACAGCACAGGCTTACACTGCCAACATTTCACCGCTATGTTTGATCAGGTATCATTACACTGATCATGTACCAAGAGCTGATGTAGCACACCTCCTTCTGTAGATATTTGACTAGCCATGTAAAATCAACTCCTGGGATGCAGCTAGCAGAAAATAATCTATGCAAGACTGAAGTGGTGCTACTTGGCAAAGAAGATGTTTCAAAAGTTTTCCCAGTTGATGGTTTCTATTTGTTAACCTAGTTCATATGTCTAGGTCTTGTTTGGGTCTTTCCTAACCCTGGAGATCCATGCATTATCAGCATCCAAAACATGCCTTTGTTCATTCATTTTACTAGTTTCATTCTGCCTAAGAAAGGTTTCTTTAGCTCTTAAAATCTCTCTATAAATTACATATATAATCTTTTGATCAAAGGCAATGTTCTAACTCATTTGTTTTCTATGCCATAAGAATTTCAAAAGTGTGATTTCTTTTTTTTTTTTTTCATTAATACATTTATAATGAGGCTGTTCTACAATATAAATTTAAGGTAAATGACAGACAGTAAAGCTAACAAACTTCATGGCCATATTCTTGTGCCACTCAATGAGTAGCTGCTGTTCCATCCAAATATTCACACCAATGGATAGGCTGCTCAGAAGATGTTTTTTTTCAAACTCATCTAAACCAAATGTTTAAAATCCATGTGTTGTGAATATCTGGTTCTTTTCTGTCAATCATAGAATTAAATTAAGTAAAAAAAAGTAAAAGCCAGCAGCAATATTCTATTTATTACTAAAATCAAATAAATAAGTTTACAAAAAACAACAACAACAACAACAAAAAACACTAGGAGTTTTGTCATGCTTTCCATATTCACAAATTTACCCTAAACTGAAAAACAGGTGTAAACTGTCATTTGTAAGTGACTTTTAAAGTACAGTTCCTTAAACATGTTTTTTACAATAAAAAATGACTATTTTACCAATTTCTTTACATGCACTGTACAGTATATTTACCATAATGTGGTTCAGGGCACATTTGCAAGCTAGCATAAATTTAATTGAATTTTACAGTGGATCTATACTTAAGTCATTCTTTTCCCAATGATTTTCCAAAGATTTTATGAAAATTCTTTAAAATACAGTGACTATTTTAATAAGGGCTCACAATGTCTTGTCAAAAATCCTTACTATTTTCTAGACATACTTTGATTTAACAAAGGCTTTATTAACTGGTAAACCACTAACCCTCCCTCCAACAAACAAACAAAATCCCCAGAAAACTGCTAATTATTCCTTTTAAACTGCAAAATGTTCAGCCAGCTGGGCCTTTCTCACAAAGGGACAGCTAGCTGCTCTGATATTCCTCACTTGCCAAGGGACATGCCAAAAATACACCAGGGTTTCTTTGTTCTAAGGCGTTTCAATTTTCCTTTGGTGCAAGAATGAAAAAATGAAATGTTTAGATTTTATCCCATCATGGAGGCAGGATACATTGATGAATATGAATTATGTTGAAATATGCTGAACGATGTGCACAGCCTTAAGATTCACTTCCTTTCTACCTGCAGCCTTACAGTTACAATAAATTTTCAGATAATCAAAGTTATTTAGGCATTAGCATGAATCTCATTCAAAAGAAGTTCTCTGTTTTGAGATTTAGTTACCTCAGAAAACCACAGCTGATGTCTGCCCAAGACTTATTTGCCCCTGCTTTTAAGATTAGGATGTGTATGACACTGTATTTTCTACAACAGATTTAAATATACATGCATCTTGAGGTTATTGTGAAACTGCCATTTGTGACCCTTGTATCCACAGACAGAAAACCATAAGAACATTTTCATGGACTGATGTATAACATGGATTTTTTTTTTTTCCAATCCTATCTGTACTGCTACATATCAGGAAAAAAAAAAAAAAAAAAAGAGGATCTTGACATCAATCTCTAATTGTACAAGCATTTCTATCTTTAGTTTTCTGCAGAACAAAACTTGCACTAGTTTATAGATTCAGCATCCTCCACTTTTTATAATTCAACAGGGCATAAAAATGAATGATTGACTCAGACAGCTGTTTTATTTGCTGTTTTGTAATTTTGTCTTCATTTTTGGAAAACCTGTTCTATGGAGAGCTATGGTATTGTATGCTTGCATGGTAGAAACTGATACCTCTACTTCATTGTAATACAAAGTCAGAGATTACTGCACCAGTTATCGTAGATCCATGAAAAATAATTAGATACACACATTCATAGCAACATCTATTGAGATTGTTCTGAGGGATTGAGAGTAAGTTTGGGAAGCTTACCTTTATCGATTTAGTTTTACCTTTTCCCCAGGGGACAAATTAATACACAGAAAAACAGTCACAGTTATGATCATATGTCAGAAGTTTCTGTCAACAATTTTGAAACTGAATTTAATTGCCTATTATACTGGAAAAAAACTTGTTCGGGTAAGTGATGAAATTGTACACAGAAACACGTGATCTTTATTTCCATAAATTCCTACAGAACTGTAGCTCTGCCCAAGTCCTATCATGAAGTGAGCACAATTCCATGTATTTTATATTTTTATGTCAAGACTTAACAAGCATAAAATGCATCTGTGCAGAATATGAGATGGTCTTAATAAAATTTAGGATGGACAACATCTTCAAAAAAGATGTATTTTGCTTTCTCTTTAGTTAATAGAATTTATCTAAACAGCAAATTGTAAATTACCATTTTATGTACATATATTTAAGCTATAATATTAACTACAGGAAAATAAAAGTCATTTGACCTAATTGTTTGCTCTAGTTATCCATTTAAAATGTCCTCTTATTCATGCCTCACAGAAATCAGCTGATTAAATTTTATTGTTGCTTGTCAGTTATTTCCATATATAATCTAATGTACTTGACTTTCAGTCATTGTATTATAATTTCATTTCCTCATCATGCACATAAGGGCAAGGGGAAAAAGATAAGCGTAAGACAGAGGTAAGTTGCACACAAAGCCATAAAATGGGAACATATTTGTAGCTATATTCTGAAAACAGGGAGACTATTATGTTAGATTCTGAATTAAAGACTGTTCCAGCTGGCTTTACTGAGCTGTTAGTGAGTTGAATATATTAGACCTAAAGGCCAGATTGTTTCACCTAAGCTTTATCTTTAAGCACACTTCTGTTTTCTGAGACAATGAACAAAAAATTCAAGGCCATAGGGCAAAGTGCAAATTACCTTTTACTTTTTTAAACTATTTGTAAGAATTGACACTAAGAAATTTTCTTGCAAAAAAGTTAACCTAGCCTTCTCATAAGCAATACATTCTTCAGTGATAGCAGAGCTGCTGGTATGTGTGTATTGTTTTTGTGCTTGTAGTGCATTGATTTTAAACTGCTGGCAGCCAGAGTTCACATTCGGAGCATTTGAGAGATTGACAAGAAGATTGGAAAATATGAGGTGCTTCTGTTTAGTGCACCTGTTTAGTGACTGCCACTTGGATGGCTTACTTCAACAATGATGAATGTTGGAAGACATGTAAATAGGAAGAAAAAAAGTCTCTTATAAGAGACACCTTCTGAGTGCAAGGTATATATCAACTATAGACCTATAAGACTGAAATTGTACTGTCAGATATGTACAGGCTGCATCATGAAGTTCACTAAGGGGACTGACTCTCATTAAGAGAGTCCAATCTACTAGGTTAATTTCACAGAGGAAAACGTAAAAAGAAAGAAGAAAAGATCTGTAAGTTACTGTCCACTAAGTTTGGCTTATGGTCAAAACTGACATTTATTCCTTTCCTCTAAAGATCAGATTGTTTTCCAGTGGAGGTTAAAATTATTAAATAAAAATTATAAAAACATCATGATGTTAGATGTCACCCATGAGAGTCCTACCTAAACAGAACTGTAAAGATGGTGCGTGCCATCTTTATTTCTTTGCATAAAAAAAATCTCTCATGGTAATGCCTTATCATACCCAACATAACTTCAGTCCAACACATTTGAAAAATTAATACACATCCAAACTTCTGGATTCTCATTCAAAACAATTGTCTGAATTGTCTGTAATATGCTTAAAAGACAAATGTATTCACAGTAGTGAACAGAGTCTTGAGGATTCAAAAGGACATTTACAAATAGTGCAGTGGATAAAGATGCCTTACAGAGCTATCAGGGATATTTCTCAAATGAATATGAATGAAAATCTTGAGAATTTAAATCACAATGAAATTGAAAACAACAAAAGAATTATATTCTACTCTTAAATTAATAAACAGGTATCTTGAGGAATTACTTTCTGTAAGTTAAAGGGAAATCTAATTCCAGTTTCACATTTTGTTTTGTCTCAGTTCACACTGAACATGTTGTCAGCAGTGGGATAAACACTGTCAGTGCAGCTGGTACCATGGGGATGACATGATAATAATCAAAATCATGAAATGATCAAAAACTGCTTCCTAAGTTTGGCACTGGGACAAAGACAAATGGTTCCTTAGACTAAGACAAAATTGTTCTCCATATGCTTAAGGTTGCACCAAACTGGGCAGCCCACAATCAAAGGCCACAAACTGTGTTTCTGTTCTCTAACTTGAATTATGGAATAGTCAAGAACAGAATTTTCATCTGGCAACGGGCCTGAACTCTGAAGAAAATAATGCAGTTTGAGATTTTTGAAGAAACAAAAACTGCTGCTTATTTTAACACAATGCTAAGAGCATATATAGATATATTTTTTTTTTAACGGAAGTGTGCCACACAAACTAGAATACTATTTGAAAACTAATTAGATACTAAATTTATGCTGTAGATGTGCCATTATGTGCCGTGTTTTCAACAGAGCTCTGACAAGATAGTTGTGTGATGGTTGCTTATAGCTGTACATATAGCTGTGCAGTTCTGACAGTTCTCTGCATATGCTTTCAAAGCTTATTTTCGTTTGTATTAAGTTGCCTGTTGTACACATGCCCAGTGACTCTCATGTTGGTGGGCAGGTCCTAGGCCACCCATAAAGGCTCATCAATGTTCACATCCCATTATTGGTTTTTTATCTTGGGGAATCCACACCTATATTTGTTTTTTTTTTTATGAATTGGTAATCATGACTTTTGAGTTTGATACATTTTTGACTACAAGACTTTGAGTAGAAGAGAAGGAAGAAAGGGAAATATATCTTTTGCATAGGATCTAGTTCAAAAAACATTTAAAATTTCTCACCTACAGTGGAAAAGAGGGTATATCTGAATCCATAATTTTCATTCATTATATTATTAAATAAGAAAACAACAAAAAAAATATGTTTAAGTCTAACTCCAGGTATTGAATTTTATTGGAAACTCTTGAACTACTTCAACTACAAGATGAAAATAATGAGTTAAAGTTATCACAATATAGATAATTAAGTCTGAATATTTGGTTTTCCTTTTACTGAGTGCTAGTGGTTTATTGGCTGCTATCTTGAACATACAGAGATGTGGTGTTAACAAAAGCACATGTGTTGTGCAAAGACACCAGGCACAAAGGGGGAAACAGACTCATGATACCTCTACCATATTTCAGAACAAATTACTTACCAATGCATTCACCTGCTTTATGTTATATTTCATCTAACAGCGAATCTATTTGTATGAATAACAGACACATATAGAAATAATTTACTTTGTATACCAAAACATTCACCCAAAAACTAACATCTGAAACTCATCTTCTAAAATTGCACCTTCTGAAACCTAACAAATTGGTCAAATTAATCTAGTAATTCCAATGCTTAGTAAGGGACTCAGCGTAAGGATGTTTTTGTATGCTATTGTAAATAATGAGAACTTATAAATAGTTTTTGTTCTGTTTTTGTACCTCTTGAACTAGTAAGGTTCCAAGGATAAGTCAAATTAAGAAAGCAATTGCAGATTGTAAGGAAAGAAATAATTATTTTTTTGTAATAGAAAATATTTCTGTAGTTTGTGCAGATTGTTAGAGCCAACTTTAACTTCATTAATTGAAGTAGTCATTCAGCATACATTAATTCAGTGCCCGGAATTTAGAAGTGGCAACTAATCAATAAAAATAAATGAATATTGATATTGCAGGACTTTTGCAATATTGTATTTATAGTGCCCCTGAAGGAAGTTAGATCTTACATTAAAAGATCAATAAACTAATGCAGCGGCTAACGCTTTGCATTCAAAAATCTTGGTGTCAGGGGACAAGGGGAAGGAAACTAAATATTTATTCCTGTATTTTTGATGAGATTATAGAACTTTTTTCCTCTTACTTGTATGATTGAACATGGGACATTGATTACTTTTCTGATGGAGTCCAATGACATTTTATAATGTTCAGTCAAGATCCATATATCAGAAATGTGCTTCCTTTTCCCTAATGTTCTAGTACTCTAGTATGTTGTTCACTAAAGAGAAAGATAAAACATTCCCTTTTAATCAGTGAGAATGTAGCTCTTTATACTCAATATGCTGCTGAACTCTATACTCTGCTTTCAAAATAAAAGGAGAATCATAATAAAACCAAATCCTTTTCATTAAAGTAAAATAAGTATTTAAGCATGCAAAATATACATTTTGCATATGTGCATACATATATGCAAATTATACTATACGTATACTATTAAAGTTTACAAACACCAGCCTAAATAACTTAATACACAGATTTCAGTAACAGCAGTCTACAGTATTATTGCTAGAATCTTGATTAACTGCTAGCTTTTGCATAATAAATATAATATAATGTGTGGATACACACAAACACACAAAAACACCTTGTATTAATGCAAAGTTGCATTTAACACTTGAGTACTCAGAATTTAAAAGTAGGCACATTGGCAGTGCTGGTTACTACCTAAGAACGTTTGCTATGATTATTACAATTTTAGACCCATTGTTGTTGTTCAAATTTATTTTATTTTTTTTAAGAATCAGGACTGAAACCAATAACCTTGCCCTCCTAATTTTCACAAACATTGTAATCTGTCCTTAAAAGACCACTTATGATTAAACAAAGACTTTAAATTGCTGACTGTAAATAATATAATTGAAGTAAAAAGAATACAGTCTTTGCTCAAACTTCCAATATTTTTACAAGATATAAAAGCTGACTCTGCTTCTAAATTGTTGCACTGAAATTAAGATTAATGATTAGGTATTAGAAGAAAATAACTTTGAGTTAGATGCAATAGCTTTTAATTTCATCATTTAAATTCTTAAGCATTTCAATTTTATATTCATTCAGGCTTTTGCATAATTAATTTGCAGATTTCCAGAATGCAATAGGATGAAACTTTTAAATGGATAGATGGTTATTAATGGATGATATAAATATATTATTCATTATTTTTGGTTGTCATTGTAAATTACATTGAGTACTTCTGAACAAATTAAATTCAACATCATCCTCTGAATTCAAAAGCAAAATGTATTCTCAGTGATAATTTGTTGAACTTGAGAAGACTTCATGTGTCATGTCATAACAAATATTCTGTAACAAAGTGCTAAAATTTGTTAATGTCACACTTTCCTTCTCTCTATAAGATGGCAGGATCACCCAGGCAAAACTGAATTTCAACAGTCAGCCTCTTCAAAGAAGTCAACAACAGGCTGGTCTAGTCTTGTCCAACAGTAGACAAAGAAATTATCAAAGCTCTAATTTACTAAGTGATACCTTTTAAAATTTGTACGCTGACAGAATGCCATCAGAGGGAGAAATGTATTTGTACCAAAAAGTACTGGAGAACATGGCCACAGAGAAATGCTGACATATACTGGAGAAAGAAAAGGAAAAAATGTAGTTTGAGCTGAAGGCCAGAAGAGCTCTGCCAAGTGTTGTTTACAGCGGATGACACAAATATCCATGAATGATTCTTATCACTTAGGACTCAAAACACTCTGTAAATATCTCTTTTTTATTTTATTCTTCGATTCTAAGCCATTACATTAATCATTACTACTCTACACATAAAGTAAATGAAGAAATATATACCATACTGTTATCTGGAAGATCATCTTTGATTTAATGCTAAGGCAGTCACACTTAGTTTTTCATATTTAGCTATGCAGATTGTACTTGCAACAGATGAAGTTATACTAAAAATTAGAGGAAGGGAAGTAACAGAACAGCATACAATCTGTAACATTTTCCAGAGATCAAGAGCCCTTCAGAAAACTTGTCCTTTTCCAGTTTTTATCTTTACCTAAATAAGCTGATATACCAGCACAAATTTATTTAATTTAGTACTGATGAAATAAAACATTATAAAAATGCAACTCAGCAAGCTGTTGGGAGGCAGCCTGAAGACCCAAGCCCTGAAGTTACTTTACATTTCTAGCTTTGTTAAGATTCATTGAAGTCACTGTTAAAGGCAGATACCGAGCGAGTAGAGAAAAGAAATGATATTTTAAAAGGATATGCTTTGAACTGATGTTTTCAGGCTCTCAATTAAATGACAGGAGGACAATTGTCTGTGTCTAGATGTACTGTACTGCAAGGGATAATTTCCACTTGCCTTCCAGTACAGTAATACAGAAAAAGAAGAGCCCAGAAATAGAATGTCAGTATAAGAAATATACTGGCACGACTTACTTTTGAAAAGTGCTAATGAGAGAGTAAGAGGCTGATGCTGAACCAAGCAGCACAATCGGAAATAATTTTTAATCTATTTTATATTATACGAAATCTAATGAATGGAGAATTACACTAGTGTGGCGTGTTAAAAGCCCTCATTTTTCTCTTCTACATGATGGCCAAATATTTCCATGAGCTGTCAATTTCTGGTTGATTAATCAATCAAGCAGTTTGGCATGTACATAATCAAACTAAGTAGTCCTTCAGAAATTTTCCATGTGGATAATGGCCTCAGTGCTCTGGCTGCAATGAAAGACTTTTAATCAGGAGTGGCTAGTATAGCTTTAGCAGCCCTTCATAGGTAATAGGCTTCCATAACTGAAAACTTCATGGTATTTCTCACATTTCTAGTTTTACTTCTTTTCCTCCTTTTGATACCACCTCTTATGTTTTCTACGTCCGTCCTTTTGATTATATGTAGTCTTTTGATTATATTTATGAGAAGAAGTGTTTCCCAGTCCTTGGAACACTTTTTTTTTTTTTTTTTTTTTTTTTCCTATATGGGTAACCAGGATAATAATGTGGACAGTAAAAAAAAAAAAAAAAAAAAAAAGCCAGGAATAGAACTGAAATGTCCAGATTCCAACTCCTTCTTAGGTTGCACAGACTGAACCTATGATAAAGCACAATGCTTTACACTGAAGAAACAAAAACAAACGTATTCAGTGAAAAATCATGTTATATATTTGAATGTTGTATAAACACCGAAGTGTGTGTGTATTTATGTTTAAACCCTTATAACTGTGAGTCCATTACTCCCACTGGTTTAATCAAAATTTCTTTTTCTTTTACTTTTAGAAGGTCTGCCTTTTGAATGCCAATATAAAGCGTAAACAGACATTTGCTTGTACTTCCAGGTTTTGTTCATGAGATATGTACAGCGCCAAACTCATTCTCAAAGCACTTGCTGCTGGCTTACAATGCCTTGGCTAGTCATGCAGTGATAATTTCTCATTCCAACTTCCATTGATTGATTACACCATATTGATACAAAGCCAGAACACACTGATTCCAGCCCTTGTCCAAACCTGATTTTCTGATTCATAAACACAATTTACAAAAGTGTACATACTGAGCTGCCACGCACAGAGATCTAGCCTGCACGACTGAAGAGAATTACAAATAGCTCAATAGTATTAAACTTTACACAGCACGCATTCTTTACCTATGTAAAAGCTGCCTCCTCTTATTCTCAGTCTGGGACAACATCTGTCTGAAAA
This sequence comes from Anas acuta, assembly GCF_963932015.1. Taxonomy (NCBI): domain Eukaryota; kingdom Metazoa; phylum Chordata; class Aves; order Anseriformes; family Anatidae; genus Anas; species Anas acuta. The sequence continues at coordinate 75,119,959 of NC_088982.1, read as the reverse complement.
ACAATTTTCTTACAGGTGGATTGGCCCTTAATTTTCAAGATAGAATGTGCTACTGCTGTTCTTGTAAATGTGTAGTCCATTACAGCAGGTAATGAAAAATCCATCTGTCCATGGTTGTAATCCCCAGTGAAAGTAATCTCCCATAAAAATTCTTACTCTCCCACTGGATGCAATAATAAAAAAACATAAAGCAGCAGGAACATAATTCCTAAATACTTCCTGATTCTCCAAAATAAAGAAGGTCAAAGAGACCAAACACACTCTAGAGAAGCAGATCACTCATTTAAATGAAGCATTCTGTTAAACGACATTTGTTAACTTTTCAGAGAATTCTTTTCAGAGAATTTTGCAGCAGCTTAACTGTAATGTCCCATCTAATATTTATGAACTAACAGTCAAGAGTCCTCTCTTAAATACCCATTGTAAGTGTGTAGCGGTTGGTACCAAGTCACACTCTGACACAGAAGTCATTGAAAGAAATCAGCCTAACTTTAAATATAAATAAGAAAATCTGTAATAAAAAAGTAGAAAGCTATTTTTCTTTATGTGAACAGGAGATAATTCTTAGATAAGCCTTATTTGTGTGTATATATATATATAGCCTTATTTGTGTGTGTATATATATATATATATATTTATATATAAATATATAAAAGTAATTTTTACAGGTGACGCAAAACAACCTATTCAGTCCTATCAGGAAAGCAAAGAGTCCACTAATATCCTCAAGCCATGCAAGTTCTCAAGTACAGTGACAGTAATTGGCTCATGGAGCCCTCTTGAAAGCCCAAACCCCTGAAAGAATAAAAAGCCCAAATATAAAGAAGATACTATGAGAAACATAGATATTTATATAACCCTTACCTCATGAAAGAAAAGGAAAAGCAAAAACTCAACCTAGTTTATTAGTACCCATGCACTCACCCTAAATTTTTACTTAAAATCAGGATTAGGTTATGTGCATTGTATTTTGCTCTGAACAGTTTTAAACCAGTTGAATGAACCTACAGAAGAGGACCGGTAAGATTTAACTAAGAATTCAAGGCTTCTGATACAGCTTTAATGGTGGTCTTGCTGCCCCTACTTTTTTTATTTTTTCCTTCTTCTGTCAACTCCTTCCTTTCTTTTTCAAGTACTATTGCATCCATCATCCCCTGTCTGAACTTCTACGAACCTTTCAAGTAGGGAATTGGAGCCAGAGTGCTGCTAAGTCTCTGCTTAGAGCCAAAGCCAATTTAGCTACAGCAAAGAGACAAGCGTCTGGCTGCAGATGGACAGAACTGGCTAAGTTCCACCATTAACATCTCCCTGAACAGTATGCTGAAGGGTGAACCGAGAGCCAATTTTGACTATGATGTTACTATGAGAAATAAAGTGGGACTGGAAACTAGATACTCAGAAGAAATCTCTGACTGTCTTTGCACGTGGAAAGGAAAGTCTACTGGTTTTCTCTTTGCAAAAAAATATAAATTCCTGACACACAGATTTGCATGGGCCATGAGATGTGGAAACTGCCAATACATCTGCCCTTACATTTGAAAGTCACTGAGACAAGCAGAGCTCTAGCAAAGAGGAGAAATTAGATATATCAAAAAAATATGCCTGCAGTGCCAAACCTCTCAAGTAGTTCTAGAGATCAAAACCAAGCATTTTTGTAATGCCACTCTTGGAGAGCTAATTTCTGTGCTTTTGGTTCAGTTGTGAAGCAATGACACAGGAACAGTTTGGGCCTGCAACTGCTTTGCACAGACAAAACCTGAGTAATTGAAGAATTCAGTTCTAACAGTGCTGTAATTTACGTTTTGCTGGGTCTCATAGTGTTAAACTGATCCATACAAAAACAAAACATGCACTGCAAAGTAAAAACCAGTAAGGTTCTGAGCAGACAAGGACATAGTCAATGGGTTGCTACTGAGATGAAACATGAGAAAATAGGTAGGGAAAGCCTCTACTGAGGATAAATTATCAGTGGGAAATCTAAATTGAGCCTGTTATGGTCTTTGTATCTAGCAAATGTATTCTACAGACTTCAGCTGCAGTACTACTGTTAATCTACTCAGGTAGTAATATAGTGATAAAAGAGTTAGAGGTTAGGTCTTTATACAAAAGTATCACACTAAGACTTTCCCCAGAAGTCTTGACTCCAGCTGGAACTCCCTGCATGCAGTTTACGGATAGGATTTCAAAAGAATGTTACAAATTAACAAGGCTTTCGGTAGAACTGATAAGAAGAGGCAGATTTACTTTGCAATACATTTATTTAGAGCCACTAAAGTTTTCTTCTATACTTTCCCTACACTGATGGTCTTTATTGTGTTTTCAGAATATTAGAGCCAGTTGTCAGTGTTGGGATGTTCTAAAAGTCATTCAGAGCTTGAGACTATGTTTGAGATTCAGAAATAGCAGCTGAATACTTAACATTGAGATGATGTATTTTATAAACACCCTTCCTTCTGCATGTGAAAAAAAATAAAAAAAGCGTCATTGCTATAGCTACAATCAACTTATTATACATTACACATTTGTTTAACTTGCGTTTGTATTCTATAAGACACCCATGGTATTCTGTATTACAAATGTCATGAGATCTTTCCCTTGTAATTAGATGCAAATCATACTCTCAGCCAAGTAACTTCTTCCCTGGGAACTGAATCTAGTGAGAATCTTTGAAAATATACTGAAGTTATTTAGATTACCATGTTAGCAACATGCAACCAAGAAAAGGGCCTCATTCTCTTCCCACACATACACTATAGTAAACTTCTTTAACAGTGAAGAATCACCACAGTGATTTTTTATTTTTATTTTTTAAATAGGCTTGTTGCTTTAAACTAGAAGCCTTACCATCTGTTCTACACTCATTAAGAATGCAAAGAGAACACATTTCACAGTTACATCGGTACATAGTAAAATTAAACTGTTTAAATGACTAGGTAAAAGCTTCCCATGCTCATACAACAGTATTTCCAGCTGTGTTTCCCATGTTTGTGACATAAATAAGGAAAAATGATACCCTACACATCACAAAAGTTTTACAGTTCCCAAATGCTTACTGGTATCTGCTACTAGATACAATGAGCTTAGGGCCGCTACTCACAGGAGGCATTTTCAAATCAAATCTAAATTTTAAATATGCCTTTGATGTTATTAATTTGCTTAGACACCTTGCCTTTATGGATGTACTCTTCGGCATTCTGATTTGATGGAATGCAAGTGCTGAGACAATGTTATCAAAGCAAAGGTTGACAATGGTTGACTGATGTATCTGAACCATCTATCTCTTGAACATTAACTTCATTACTGCCTCTGAAAGGTAATGTTCAGCTCCAAACAATACTCACAGAAATCTAAAACTACTTATTTGCAAATGGTTTCTAGTTCTGCACTCAGTATTAACGAGATGGAACAGCTTCCTCCATTTTAAAACCCCTTAATTTAACTACAGTTGTGTCAGACAATTCATCTGAAAATGGACCAGTAACTCAGCACTAAGCTGCAGAGTCAGAATAACAAAGAACAGCTTAAATTTACTTAGCCGTAAAACAACTTTTTAATTTAAAAGAATCTACACAACAATTGCGTTAACTACCTTAGCTAACATGGAAACTACCTACTGGCAATGAGTATTAATAATATTTACTGAGATACTTTCATTAATATTTGGGAAAATTAACAGGTCATAAGGGAATGCTTAGGTCAGAAAATGACGTTTTGCTAGCGATAATCATATACGAATTATCCCTTTGAAGAGTAAAACTGAACATATCTGAATCTGAAAAAAAAATACAAATGCAGAATATAATGGGTGAAATGTAAACAGAAATTTTAGAAGCAATCCAAAGTAATAACTTATTTAAACACATTAAAAGCAGTCAAATTGAGTACAAAGAATGGGACTGCCAAACTGTAAGAGAAAAAGGGAACAAGCAAAAGAATTCCTCGTCTTTTATGAAAAATGAGATACCAGCAGATTCCGCACCATCAGTGGGGCCTATAGGCTTCCAAGGACAGGTAGGTTCAGGTTAAAGATAGGAACTGCCATGGTTTCTTTGAATAAGTTTTGTGAGCCATGTATGCAAAAGTTTATAAAATCATCCAGACTTCTGACTATAAAACAGTAATTTAATGTGTAGGAGGTATTTAGTAGACTGTACAATAAAAAATTATTCTTGAAATTGCTTCTAAAAACAAATTCTGCATAAACTAGCAGTGTTAGAGACACTGTGCCAGACGTGAAGGGAAATTTCAGGTTCTGACTCTCCTCATTTCTTCAGACTTTTTTAAATAACATATTTTATAAACATAACTTCTGTTATAAAAATATCTTCAGAATAAAGTCGCACATGGAAACCAATCCCTTCTAAGTTCCATACCATCACTGCTCTTTTTTTCCCCCCTTCTGCTTCAACACATACCTATCATTGGACAACCAGGTGCACTCAAACAGTTTCTCTCTGGGACTGTTTCTTTGCACAACCCTCATAGATTTTTGTTTCAGGCTGTGCATTTTCACCAGACTTCCTTGGACAGAGAATCTAGTCATGCAGGCTTATTATTATGACCATCAAAGCTGAACCATTGTGATTATTCACTTGCCCAATGGTAGCTTGCTGCACTTATGAAATGGGATTTTAGCTCACAAGTCTCCCTTTGAGATTGAAATACTGTGTTTGTGACTAAAATACTGTGTTTTACACTGAGGTTGAGCTAAAATAAGTGGCTGCCCCAAGCATAGCTGGGTGAGCATTTGAGGAAGAGGAAAGGAAGGAAGGAAGGGAGGGAGGGAGAGAGGGAGGACAACTTTTTAAAACACACAGAAGAAAAAGTCAGGGGTAGGCCTCGAGCCTCCGCCACCAGCCCAGGTTGAGCGCGGGGCCTCCCCTCAGCGCTTCCTGCCCTTCGAGAAACTTCTCTGTGCGGGTGGGCCATAGCCCTTACAACGGCCGTGAGGGGTAGCTTTGTCGTCTCCCGCCGAGACAGAGCTTTCCGTAAGGCTGCGGGCTGCTCCCTTCTGATGGCCCAGTAAAACAGCAGGATACCCCGCACAGACCAAATACCCCGTTGCTTTATTTATATATGTATATGTATATATATATATATATTATTTTATATATATATATATTATTTTTTTTTAGTTGGTAGCACTTTGAGAATCTGTTTAGTGCTGGGGTGATCTTAAAGCCTCAGTGGCTTTGCTTTTCACTCTGTCCCTGAGCAGCTAAGGCTCACCTGGCTCCTGTTAGCAGGCAGAGCAGGGTTAACTTTGCTGCTCATTGCGATGTGTCAAGGCATAATTGTTTTCCTTATCTGTTGGCAGAACTCTTTTTCTGTTTAATAAACCAAGCAGCAGGGTACTAATAAAAGAAATTGCTATTGCTCGAGTGTGTTTCTGTTCTATAAGAAAACAAATTCATGATTTTGTTTTTATCAGAGTCCAACATCCCTTGAGGGAGTAGGATAGGTTTAAAGTAGCTATTAAAATTACTGCTGGGAAATGAAATTTGATTAAAAAAACAGCAGTGACACTGCTTAACAAAAGCATTCCTGTAAAATCACGCTGTTCCAGGCCACTATGTGAATTCCAAGTCCTTTTTTGAAGATAGCTAACTAAAATATAACAATATGAAATGGAAAAATCTCTAACTGGTTATTTAACATTTGAACAACAAATGCAGGTCTCCACAAAGTAAAAAGCTTGCTTTCCCTTCTAGGTGTGATATATGGAGTAATAATTCATGTCAAGAAGATGGTTGATATTAATAAAGAAGGGGGAGATGTGGGAGTGTGGCCATGGGGGTCGGCAAGCTCCGTGGTTGGTGTTAACATCAGACTCTTAACGATGAGGCCATCAGGAATGTAAAGAGTTTAGAGGGAACAAAGAAGGGTGACTCAGGAGACTCCATGCAGTCTAGGGTTGCTTGTTCTCCAGCCATTAAGGTATGGAAGTTTCTGGGTGTTTGCTGTTGCTGTTATATGCAAAGTTGTTTGACCAATGAAAAGTTGTTTTTGAAAAGGACTGCTGTGGGGTGAAGGGTTTAAGAGGGGAGCCTATCCTCAAGATAAAAAGGCAACATGATATAATGAAGTTATGTCATCAATAAAGAAGTAGAAAGAAGGAATGAATAGGGACAGGCTAGCAGAATAGATACCAGGATGGGAACAGGTACATTGATCGCCTCATGAAGATCGGTTCGGCCAAACTCAGCAAACTGCTCAGAGAAGCTCATGCAGAAAGTTGCTGGAAATGGGTGCACTGGAGCTGGGAAGAAGCTCAAGCTGAGAGAAGCCGAGCCGTGCACACAACTGCCCCTCGCTGGTAAGCAGTTGCGCATTATGGGGAATCATACGTCCTCAGAAACTGATTTAAAGATCAAAGCCGAATTTCCTTAAGTGGTATATTCTTTATTGCAGCGCTGGATGCACAGGGGATCTTTCCGCCTATCGTGCATGTTCGAAGTGACAAACTATCTCATATTTATACAGTGAAACAATGAATATTCTATTAGTGCCTATACATATTCATTACCTGACCCCGCCTGCTCTCGCTTCGTATGCTAATTAGCTTATCAGTCCTTGCTCTTGCGCAAAGCCTTCCAAGAATTGTGGGCCGGGGTCTTCAGGATGTGGGCAGTGGTCTTTGGGAGGAAGGCCGTAGGTCTTCCTCGTGATACACTTTTCACCTTTTGCTTAATCAGTAGTTTTCCAAGCTGAGTTGGCTTTCGGTTTAACTGAGGGTCGGCAGATAACAGAATGTCTCAGTTAACAAGACATAACGGACAGTTGACTCAAGTTATCTCAAGTATAAGCCTGACTGAGGTGTTAACGGATAACGGGATGTTTTCAAATAACAAGATGCTTCAACATAACAGAAGGTCAACAGATAACAAGATGTCGTTTACTTTGTTCTCGCTAACTTTTAACCACAAGTTTTATTCTATCCTAAAGTAAGTTTATACAATATCAAAACAAAGACTGTCCTGGTAACTTTACAGCTTATTCCCTTTATTAACAATCAGACAGTTTATGATCCTGAAACATGGGACCAAATTGAGGTCAAGGTGTGGGACTCTGCAACTAAAAATGACAAGGTTGCAGTGGGATTGCTCGGCTCCTGGCGAGCAGTTTCTGAGGCCTTAAAGAGGCATGTGGGACCACAGTCAGACACGTGGGGTTTGCCGAATAGTGAGGGAGCTGCGGGCTCCTTTACTGATCTTACTGCTATGCCATCGGCCCTTCTGCTGCTACAGCCATCGCAGGCTTTTGCTGTTACACGCCCACTGGTGACCTGGATGTGCCTTTTGACCCAGGCCCTGTTGGCCTTGAGAAGGAGATAAATGCGGTTTTCTTCGATCCGGGAAGCACGGGATACATAAGGCCCAAAGGCCGAGTTTCTTGACAACTTAAAGGGAGACATATTGTTCCCACGACTAGCCCTGGAATTCTCCGGTGTTTGTAATCAAGAAAAGGAATGGAAAATGGAGACTGTTATAAGTCATGGAAGATATGGGAGCACTTCAACCAGGCCAGCTATGCTCCCCCAGCCATGGACATTAATAGTAATAGACTTAAAGGATTGTTTGTTCTGATTATACATATGTATAGGCTTTATACATATGTATAGACTTATACATATGTATAAACCTGTATACATACAGGTTTAGTATGTAAAAGCAATGTTCTGTATATTTAGAGTTTGATGTTCATGTGTGTGTGTGGGTAGAGCATAGACTCCCCAAGCACCCAGCACTGTTTACTTGACTTTTATAAATATTACTAAATTCAGATTGAGTTGAGACTTCATTTATAACATAGGAAATGCTCTGTATTCATGTAGCAGAAATGATTATTACACAATAGTGCTGGTTCTTTTTTTTTTTTTTTTAATTTAATTTAATTTAATTTTATGTTTTATTTTATTTTTAATGTAAATTTATATTTAAGTTTCACATTGTTTAGCAGGGAAACTTGAGAAATGCTCATTTTCTCACTTTCTTTTCAAAAGTTTTCATCAGTCAGGGTCTTAGTGATGCATATTAGGAATCATTAGGTGCCAGCATGCAAAACATTGGTATTTCATGCCTGGTTTTAAGATTCACTTCTGCAGAAATGTGCGAGGCACCAAAGTAATTACTGGTAGCAATTGCACGTTTGTTACTCTAGTTGTTTGTTTCCCCAGAAAGGTAGTCTTTGCTAACCGGTAACATGGAAAAATGAAAGAAGATGGGGTTGTAAAGTGGCATCATGCACTTTAACCTGTCTTCTGTCATTATTAACACTTTTGAAACAGTTGTTTTTGATGGAAGTGCCACAATTGTCTTTGTACTCCTACTGTCAACTGAAGGGATGCAAGACACAGACTCCTGATGGCTCTTAAACAGGAGATGTTTATTTCCCTTTTTCACTACTACATATACTTTCCCTGTAGCCCCACACACGTCCATGTGCCCAAATCTATCATACAATTGTTTAGAGACCCTCAGACACGTGCCGGGAGCCAGCCAGCAATTGGCCACTGCCCAAAGCTCATCTTTAACACTGTAGCCTTTTTACTTTATCTCAAACTTGCTCAAGTTTTTGTTTCTACAGCTTGTTTCCTCATTATCGCTAATTCAGGGATATGTGAAACAGTGCGAAGCCACCTGCAAATTCCCTTCCCACAGTCAGCCATACAGCTTTTGTTTTACTTTCTTTAGTCCCTCTTTTTATTTCGTGTATCTTGACATAGTCATGCTTGTACATACATCCTGAATTACAAGAGGGCAATTAGCGCTGTTGGATTTTCTCTCAGCTCTTAGAACTGTCATCCTGAAGTGCTTCAAAATGAAAGCTCTGTGAAATTTCTTTAAAAAAAATAATAGTGTACAATGGAAATTTCTGGGATAGTACTACTTCTGGTCCTGAGGTAAAGGAGAGTGTTTTAAACTGTGACCTAAAGCCCATATGTGAAGGTGTGGCATACGTGTTGAAGATCAATGCTTTATGACCAAATAATGTCACAAATGAAATAAGTCAGCTTTTTGTGACTGATGCTAAATCCGTGGTTAGAAGTAGTAATAGTGCTTGTGAGGGAGCTAAAATAGCAAGTCATTCATTGCCTATAAATAAAAACTTGCTGACATGCTGCCAGAGGTAAAACACACTAGCAGCCCTTGACCCTCACGTAGGTGATACTAGTGGTATTAGAATGAGTGGCAGCGTAAGCTAAACAAACAGTGGGAAGACCATCTCCTTTTTGTTCCACCAAAACAAACTATAAATAGTGTTTTCAAACTATAAATTACTGTCTTCACAAAGGAACATTTCAGATACTGGTCCCATACATGTGTAGTTTTTGCTCTTGACATCAACTATAAAAACCTCAATGTTAATGCTTATATTAATTACAACGATTTTATATTATTATGTTCCCTCTTGGATGTAGGGAAACTGATTATATTTTACTATTACTGATATTTTACTGTTACTGATATTTTGTTATGCTCATATTGAGCTTTTTGCACAATGCTGAATAAATATTTCCAAGGTATTTAGCTCATGATATGTTAGTATCCTTAGTATCAATTTTTCTCTATGCCTTTGTTGTGGCTTAAAAAAAAAAAAAAAAAAAAAAGGGTTGGGGGGTTATTGATAATATTAGAAATGAGACACACTAGAATGCTGAATTCTTTTCTAGAAATAATTGTTTTGCCTAAGTAGAAGTGTGAAAATGTGTGAAATAGCTACCTGTACATTTTATGCAATTCAAACTTCATGTTTTCAAACAGCTCAGTTGGCTACTGGGGAGAAACCTGCTAAGTACATATTCAAGCTACCTTTTGCAGCTTCCTCTGGCCTTATGAAATTTTCCAATAAGCAGTTAAAATGGTGGATATATCCTGTAAAGTTGGAGTAGCTGAGGCTTGTTTAGCACCCCAGTGCTTAACTAAAAGCCTTTCTTGCATATCCTTTTTTCCTATTCATGCATGTATGTATGTATAACAGGAGTTCTAGCAGAAAATTGGTAGTGTTTCTGTAAAACATTTCTTGTAGATACTTGAAAATAGTGAAGATCATGAATGTGTGGAGGGAAAGTTTTCTATCCTTGTTGAGAAAGGTAACTAGCAAAACCGATGTCTTGAACTTCTGGAGGGTGGACTTTGACCTATTCAGGTCACTTGTTGCAGGGGTCCCTCCTGAAGGGAGTCACTTCTGAAGGGCAAAGGGGTCCAGGAAGCCTGGACGCACCTCAAGAAGTAAATTTTAAAGGCACAGGAACAGGCCGTTCCTGTGTCCCATAAGGCGAGCTTGAGGGGAAGAAGACTGGCATGGATGAACCGGAAACTTCTATTGAGACTCCATGAGAAAAAGAGAGTCTGTGTCTGCTGGAAGAAAGGACAGGCTACTTGGGGCAACTACAAGGAATTTGCTAAGATATGCAGAGAAGAAGTTAGAAAGTCAAAAGACCATCTTGAATTGATTGGCCACTGCAGTAAAACAGAACAAGAAATCATTTTACAAATATATTGACAGCAAGAGAAGAAACAAGGAAAATTTTCATCCTTTACTTGATGCAGAAGGAAATGTGATCACTGAGGATAAGGAAGGATAAGGCTGAGGTTCTCAATGCCTTCCTTACATCTGTCTTTAGTAGTTAGATCACTTATCCTCAGGGTACTTTAATCCATGACCTGGACATCCCCTAGGATTCAGGTAGAGAATCCTGCCCTGTAATCCAGGAATAGACAGAGACATGTTCCTTCATCTGGAATGCCACAAGTCCGTGGGACCAGATGAGCTCCACCCTAGAGTACTGAGGGAGCTGGCAGAGGTAATTGCCAAGCTGCTTTCCACCATCTGTCAGTGTTCCTGGTTATCTGGAGACTTGAGACTGGAGGCTTGCCGATGTGTCTCCCATCTACAAGAAGGGCTGTAAGGAGGTCCCAGGGAACTACAGGCCTATCAGCCTTACCTTGGTTCCAGGGAAAGTTATGGAGCAAATCATCTTGGGTGAGATCACACAGCACATGCATGGCATCCAGGGGATCAGGCCCAACCAGCACGGGTTCATGAAAGGCAGGTCGTGCTTGTCCAACCTCATCTCCATCTATGATCGTGTGACCAGACTGGTAGATGAGGGAAGGGCTGTTGATGTAGTCTAGTTAGACTTCAGCAAAGCCTTTGACACGGTCTCCAACAGTATTCTCCAGGGGAAACTGGCTACCCGTAGCCTGGACAGGTACACTCTTCTCTGGGTAAAGAACTGGCTGGAGGGCCGTGCCCAGCAGGTTGTGGTTAATAGAGTTAAGTCCAGCTGGCGTCTCGTTCCGAGTGCTGTTCCCCAGGGGTCAGTACTGGGGCCTATCTTGTTTAGTATCTTTCTTGATGAGGGGACCGAGTGTACCCTCAGTACATTTGCAGATGATACGAAGTTGGGAGGTAGTGTTGATCTGCCTGAGGGTAGGGTGGCCCTTAGAGGGATCTGGATAGGCTGGACTCCTGGGCTGATGTGAATGGGATGAGGTTTAAGAAGGCCAAGTTAGGTGAACAGAGTGGTTTTGGGGAGGAAGAGGCATAGGGGAGAGAGAGAGGGAGAGATGAAGGGAACTGGAAGATAAAAGCTAAGTTGAATTTCCTCCCATTTCACATCCTGTCTACTTTCTTTCCCACAGTTTGGGAATGCTAAGTTACAATACGTTTTTCAATTTCCATTAAGTATTAAAAAGGCCGTCTTTGATAGAAAATGGAAAGTAAGAAGAAAATAACTCCTCCTCTCTGCCCCAAAGTAACCTTACCTAAAAAGGGTTAAGCAGTAGTAACACTCAGATAGTGCCCTTCCCCTGAGGAAGCTTCTGCTCCTTGGTGTGAAAAGTACCCAAGTCACTGAAATATCCTGCCTTTATTCACTGAGCATTGGGTTCTAGTGTTTCATAACAACCAAATAAGAATGCTAAGGGAAAGGAGTTGAAGGTCAAATGATAGAAGAGGTGCATTCGTGATTCACTGATAACATGAGATCAGTAAACTCTAACTGTGATGAGTTTACAGTTTTTCAAAAAATATTGAAACTTTTGTTCCTTTGGAAACTTTCATTTTATTTCTTAACTAATATAACATTCACAGACTTCTGTGATGTCTAAGGCATACTCCCTTTATAGGTAGCAGGTATTTACAGGCAAAATTCATATAAAAGTGATAGTCTGTTTAATCTCTTATATTTATCCAGGAGTATGGAAGAGTTGCATGAAAGAAAAACAATAAAAAAAAATTAATTGGTTCATCTATCCTTGTCTATATTGTGAGGATAGCCTGTAGCACTGTAATTATCTCATGCATAAAAATCTTGCATTCAGATAATTACACACTTATTCAACCCTAGGATAATGCATAACACTATCGTGATTAAATTACAGGAATAGATTAAATGTGAAATGCAGACTTTTAAAGGAATTGGCTAGTGCTATACAGGGGCATTATTTTATTCATCTGAAAGCATAATAAACCTTTAACTTCCACAATACAAATGCATCTGCATAATTGCTTGCTGCTGTTGGGTATTTTTCTTCCACAGAGCTAATGATTCTAGAATATCTATATAATAAAGCTTTATCACAGTTTAAAGGAACGTTGGATTAAAATTTCACATGGTCTAAAAGAGACAGTTCCTTTTAGGATTAATAGGTAGATTAGAAATGTACCTCATGAACTGTATTGTTTACACAGTCTTTGCTTGAGTCTGATTGGCAGAGATTTCACTGATTTCCCCCCCCCCACACACACACAAAAAGAGCTTTTTTTATTATTATTTTTATTATTATTTTAACTGCTGCTCATTATTAAGCCTAGAATATGTCTTTGCATTAGGCTCAGTGATGTGCTAGAGTTTAATAAGACAAACATATATGATTTCTTTGCTAATTATCTTGCTTGTTAGTTGTAATGGGAATATTTAGGAACTAATTATAAGTGTAATATGTACTGCTTTTTTTTTTCCCTTTTTCTTTCTTTTCTCAACATTCTTATTAAGAAAGAATGACACATGAAACAGTGGAAGTACAACAGCCAGTTCTAACTTAGACCTGGTGATTTGTGCCTCACTTATCTTTGTACTTTCATGTTATTTAGTGGAGATAGTTATTCACATTGCTCAGTTTAGAATATGCTTCTTGACTGAATAACAAGCTATGTCATTTAGCATTTTACTTAGAAGCACATTTTATATTGCACATATGCTGTAGGGAAAGAATATACTGTAGAAATAGTAGGCACAGAGAAAGGGAGTAAAGACTAACTACAAAAATTATGGTAAGATTGTGTATTAGTCATTATTTTTCACAGTGTGATATGTACAAGGTTCCTTCCTGTGCTGTTTTAATGTCCTTGTGACATTGACTTAATTAATTAAAAGAGAAGTCAGAGAATGGAGGAAGAAAAGCTTTCTACACAAGTTGTCCAATGTGAAATGAGTAGTAGTGGCCTTACACTGTGATGAGAAAGGAAAACATCTCGTTAAAAGCATCTTAGTGTTGTTGAGGAGGAAAAAACCTCATTCACTGCTGATTCATAAATGTTTCTGATGAATTCCTCAGTATGTTTGCTTCTCTGGAGGCAGCACAGAGAGGGAAAGTCAGGGACATCTGAGATCTAAGATTAGCTGTGTGGAAATGGACCCTCATTTGTAGAATCTTAAAACTACTAATAAGTAAATATATATATATTTTTTTTTTCATTTGATTGCTTGATTGCTTTCAGCTCGATTGGCTGAAATGTTTTTGCTCTGTCCTTTGTTTTCTGATATATTAAATTTGTATTTTGTGTTCATATTTTCTGCTGAGTTGACAACAACTTTTGCCATTTTAAAGAATTTTTATTAAAGGGCATCACAGTTAGATTTAAATTTCCTGAGGGTTCAGTAAGGTTCAGGTTCTCACTGGTTTCACATCCTTTATTTTTATTTTTTCCCTTTACCATCTCAGCATCATTACCAGATTACATCTGTTCTTCCATTTACAGCAACCAAAGAAAATGTAATTCTGTTCAAATGACTCAAATTTCAAATTAAGGAAAACTAGGTCTTCAGTTCTATAACTAAATGCACCATAATTATGACTCTAATGCTGAGGAGAGAAAAGCAGTTAGCAGTGGACTAAGCTGCATGTAGTAAAGTCAGTAAATTAGAAATAGATTCAATTAATTTATTCTCTTCCTTAGAACAATGTGAGACAATTGTTCTATAAAAATCTGTGTAGACACAGTGTGGAAAGGGTCCATTATTACTCTGTGTAATGAAACAAATCAGATTCTGTTGAACAAGTTTGTATTCCTGTTGAAATTGCTCGCTTAGAGATGCTAACAATAAAAATTGAGTGGTTTGGGATGGAAAGTACTTAATAAAATACAATGCTTGATTCATTTCCCTGTTTTTGTTCTGTGTTCCATCCCCCCCCCCTTTTTTTTTCTTCCCTGAGAACTGTTCAACCCAGTCATAAATGGCCCAAGCTATTGAGCTTATTTCCTGACACATCAGCAAAACCTTTAATGCAAAGGCTATAATAAGGATCTACCTATTTGCTGAGGTATCTGTAACTTTTACTGAAGTGCCACAGAAGACTTAATTTCTACTACATAGAAGCCTGTATTTCATTTTAACTTCTCATTGAAAGAACATCACTTCTAACTAAATATACAATTGCCTGTCTGCCACACTCTTTCACTAAATCTAGTGTAAGCTCTATTTCAAGCATTTAAGTGAACTAAAGAAATGCATCAGATGATTTTTTGTCATCTTATTTGGAACAAAATTTACCTTCAAAACATAGAATGTTTGGGCCCAATCCTGGTGAAAAAAAAGTTTGAAAGCAGAAGCATGGGATAGGATCCTGTAAAACTAGCAAAGGTCTTTTCCTTTGAATTTATTGTGCTTTGGAGCAGGTTATTTGTTTCTGTATGCATTCTAAAGTGACCTAGAAATTAACTCACAATATGTCATCATGTGTGTTTGGCTCTTCCAATTGTTTGAAAACAAACTCCTAGTTTATTTTGCCTGTATCCAGAACTAACTTAATGCTCTTTTAATTAAAACAGCAGCAGAAATGTGATTTATCCTTAAATAGGAAATGGACTTCAAATACAGTTTCTGTAACTATTGTTACAAGAGTAGATGGTGGTACAGTAAATTGAATGCAATAACTCTAAAAGGAAAAGGTCAAAGGTTGCCACCTTGTCTATTATTTGTCAGTCTTACAGGTATGAATGTTTATATTTGGTTTGTTTTGTGAGCATGTTGGAATATAGCATGCAGTGAAATAAAACTAAAATGTATCTTAAATAATATGTAAAGTATGGATTGATGATCTTTTATTATAGGAAATAATATACATGCCTTACTACATCATCAGTACTTATATGTGGTTATAAGCTTTTCAAGAATTGAATGGAGTTTTCTCTCTGCTTCTTTTGATATCAACCAACTAGCTGATAGGATATGTGCTGTGTGTACTCATGTGTCAGAGACACCAAGGAGGGTAAAAGCTTATAGCTTTGTATTGTGTAAAATGTCAGCTGAATTGTGACTTTAATTAAACAATATTTGAGTGATGAAAATATGTTTTTTTCATGATCTTAATATGACTTAATGGAATTCCCAAGTTCCTAGTGGATTTTTGTTGTTTGTTTGGATTTCCTAGTGGTCCAGTTTTGTTTAGGCTTTACATGGTAATATTGCACTTACAGCAAAGTACTTTAACGTTTATAGACAATAATTTTTCCGGTAAATGTTAATATAGAAACCTATATATAAAATGTCATGATGTACAGTGTGTAAATTTCTACCTGTAGAAGTAGAAAATACTTTATTTCATTCTTAGGGCTTAAGAGTGATTTGATTTTAAAGAAGTTACAGCAAATTTCTATTTTTGTTTTGAACACCATTCTTTGAAAGGAGAAATTTCTAGAGGAGATATGTATATCAAGGTCAACAGTTAATACACAGAGAGAGTTACTTTGGAATTAAGTATTTTTAATAGTAATTGTAACAGGCTATCAGATCTGGATGTAAAGAGGACACTATGATTTATGTGATCATGTAAGAAATGCATGCAAGGGTGACTCAAAACTGTAATAAAAGTGGACTGCAAAAACAGGCACTAGTAAAGTAAATTGAAGTTGTAGTAAATTGTAAAATTTAGAATTATGGCATGTTTAAGAATGTAAACAGATCAAATTGAATGGCAATCTGGCATTATGAACTACCACAGAGCAGACTGGGAGCAGTGATTTTGGATATTCAGTGATAAAAGCACTGTAACTGAAGTTGGAAAGATAAGGGAGGGAGATGAACAACAATGATCAGTCTCAGTTAAGGATTATAGCAGATATTAAAGCTACAGAGGTACAAAGACAAAATAATTTAAAACATACAAAGTTCAGTAAAAATGGAGAATAGGGTGCAATGCAACTGAAAGGGAAGTCCTTGGGAGGTCCAGGATTAAGATTCTTTAAAGCAAGAATTATAGGTCTGATAGTCTGGGGACTGTTAGCGTTAGGTCAGAGGTTGGACTCGATGATCTTGAGGTCTCTTCCAACCTAGAAATTCTGTGTGTGATTCTGTGTGTGTGATAGTCAACCTATGAGCAGAAGTCCTGCTGAATGGTGACCTGATGAGCAGCCATTAACTTCTGCTTTTGTATCCACCTGCAAGTTGCTTTGTCACTGAAAGCCGCCAGTCTCTATGTGTCATAGATCAGATGCATGGGCTTCTGCATGATTTTCAGTTCCTGTTGATGGAGGGCTCCTGTAGGAAGAACACAACATGTTTCAGCTACAGCACAATTCCAGCAGTCTCTGGATATGAGGAATTATTGCAGCAACTTCAAGATGTTGTAATGCTGCCCTCTTAGACCTTAGCTTAAATCAATGATGTGTGCCTAAATGTTGGCAGTGGTAATTGTGAGATATTTCTTGCAACTGAAAAATACTGAAACTGGGTTTAATACTCTTCAAATGTGGTCTCTGCAATAATATTTTAAAATAAATTCATCTTTATATAATTGAATTTTTATACAAAAATTGTAAGGCTTGCCAAGATTTTACCTAAGTTACTAGTTCTGATCAATTTTCATTGGAGACTGGTGAATGTGATAAGACATAGTGATATCCTCCCAGGATCTCATTGGGCTTTACAAGAAAACATTTTATAGTTAAAAATACAAAGGCTGTAGCAAAAGCAAAAGGAGTTTGTCCTACAGCAACCTCAACTACAATTAGTTGTCATTAATAATACAGTGTTGAAAAAGTTTGCTGAAGAAATCCAGAGCATTAATATTTTATAGTTGCTAATATGCTTTGATTTCAGTTCACATTTTCGTACTTGAGCCAGGGAAAAGTGGTTCTTAACAGTGTTTTTCTATATGAGTAGAGTAATATTAATCATTTTCTCAGGAAACCCCTATGGGAAGTTGCATCTTAGCTTATTTTCAGGTTACTTTCTCATTCAGGTTGTTCTGATTAACATTACATGAGCCGTTTACTTTAAAGTCCAAGTGAGAAATCTTGGTCTTCCAAAGCCTGGGGCAAAAATTCACTGGTTATACTTGGAATGAAATCCTGGCCCTATTAATAACCAAAGTTTGACAAGTGCCAAACAGCTGCGTGAGATAAGAACATAAAAGCTCTTTCCACATAACCACTTTCTAACAGCTAGTCACTGGAGTTTTTTCCCAATCCTGAGGCCATAGAGCCCAAGAATCTGTTCATCTGTTCTAACTTCATCAAAAGGAGTTTCATTGACTTTGGTGATTACTCACAGTGGTTGATAAAATGTAACAGTAAAAGAAATTACAGTCTGTCCAAAATGGGAGGGAGTATTATTTTCTCTGTATTTCAGAGGAGAGCTAAAGGAAAAACAGACTACAGCATTCTCTGCTACTGGCAGGCACCTCTATGTGAAGAGCACCACCAGAAGCCAGAGACTTTGTGAAACTTTTCACTTTGTGAAAGGTTGCTATAGCCATGATCCTTAGAAACTTCCTTAAAAACAGACAGCAAGTCTGTTTGAAATCAAGAGGTATGAATTAGCGGCAAAAATAGGCCGAGAATAATGTTTTTGATATAATTAAATTAGTCCTTCTGGATATTTAAATTGGTCCCTTTCTTGCTGTGAATTTTTCATTGATTTAGGTGACTTTGAAATAGCATTATCTCTATAATTGCCTATTTTGATCACTAATAAAGGAATTAGTCTTGTGTCTTATCATAATTTTTATTAAGTGATGATTTCACAGTTATTTCACTAGAAAAAGAGGTATTAAGGAACTGTGGATGGAATTCTGCTCTACCCTTAAAAAGACTATCATTGAAAGATAGAAATCATATTTCTCCGAATAGCTATTGAAATTAGAATTCCTTGCAACTGCAGTGATGACTACAGCATACAGTAATGACTTCATTTAAGTCAGTATGTCTTTTTCTAGAACTTCATAGGAAGGTAATGTTTTAGGGGCTGTTGTTAGAAATTTGGGGGGGTGGGGGGGAAGAAAAAAAGAAAAAAAGAAAAAAAAAGATGCACTTGTTTATTTCATGTTTATATAGTCAGGGTATGAAGAAGCATTATGAAAGCTTTTATTTCTCTGCTTACTGCTATGTGACTATCTATTCATCTGCCTGCTCCAGAGAGGTCTTGCGTAAGCTGCGATAGTCTTGCGTAAGCTGTGATCTTTGAAGGAGAGAAAATCAGAGGATATTACTGAATTAGTTTATTTATTTTTTTTTAGACACAAAGAATTATCAAAATTTGTCTTTACTTGTGATAACTTTTAATGAACTAATTAAGCATGATTATATTGTCATTGAGTCTCAAAAGAATCCTCTAGTACCTTCCTCCCAACTCTTTTTTAAGCTGCAATTCTGTAGAAATAAGTAACTTTTGGTCAGTGATTATTTTGGCACAGTATAAAGATATAATAGCTATTTGACTTAGTTTATATGCTAATAGCATATAAAGTATTTTGCCTTAAACAGTATAATCTAACTGGCCTTTTTGTGATTTTTAAAGTATGTTTCTTGATTCAAAAAACCTCCATGTATTTATTGTACTAAGAAGCATTTTCAGTACAAATATGTTGTGCTCACTGTCTTAAAGTGACATTACAGAGGGTAATTACTTTAAAGATTTATTTACTCAGAAATATTCTAGATTACCGCATTCATTAATTCCCAAATATTAATGGCCTTGTCAGCATTTAAGACCAGCATGACTAATCAGGTGTCAACAAAATGCAATTACTACAAACTGAAATGTAATTTTCATCCTTATACTTAGTGTTTTAATGAGCCCAATACAAAGCAAATTCTCCTGTAATTGCAATGCTTCTCAACTACTCAGCATAAAGTTATGGCTTGGGCTTCCCATTATTATGAATTCTTTGAGAACAGGACACAGGGTACATATTTATATATTATTATTTTTTGAATCAGTTTTATAACTACAATAAATCAGTCCCCTAAAGGATATTTTGGGGCTTTATTGATAGTTATTGATTAGTTTTCTGAAATACACAATTGTTAGGGTTTAGTTATCCATTCCTGGACAAATTTATTTAGAAATTCAAGGGATTTTTCTCTGTTAAGGAAATTCTGAAGTTTGGCATCTTTTTCAGTTCTTGTTGGAAAGAAAAATCTGCTTCTCTTTGTGAAGCTATCTTCAGCTATTTTTACAATTCTGGGGATTGGAGAAAATAGTCAAACCTTCTCAATGAGAAGTTTTTGAAATATTATGGTCTATCCATGTTTAGATGAAGTGTCTATTACAATTCAAAATAATGAATTAACACAATGAGATACAACTTTCTGTGACCCAGGAGGAAAAAGAACCCAAGGGCAGATTTTTTTTACTAAAGTTCAGACATGATGATGAGACTTCTCCTCCATGGAAGTC
This sequence comes from Anas acuta, assembly GCF_963932015.1. Classification (NCBI taxonomy): domain Eukaryota; kingdom Metazoa; phylum Chordata; class Aves; order Anseriformes; family Anatidae; genus Anas; species Anas acuta. Next base: position 75,100,050 of record NC_088982.1, on the reverse strand, counting down.
CCTGCCCCACCGGGCTTCCCTAACGTGTGATCTAGGTTCCCTCTTTTGATGTCTGGGCAGTCTCTTCAGTGTCCTGGCTTTTTACGGTAACTGTGACAATCCTCTGGTGGTGCTCAATCTCTACTCCTATTTCTCCTTCTATGATTTCTGCTTCTTTCTTTGCCTCCCCTTAAAATTTCTTCCAAGTAGGGCTGCTGCCAGCAGGCTTTCCTCATCCTTCCACTGCTTCCTCTTTTGTCTAGCTTTTTTCTGCATCTCTCCCATTACACACAAACAGCTATACTCATTGCTTCTCCCATTGATTTACATTGCCATCCGGGGGAATGCTTAGTAAAATATTTCTTGATATCACTTTATACCAAGTATTTCTAGATATAAATATTCTTTGGCAGTAATGTGTCTTTTACTGATTTTTTTTTCTAGTGTTTGCTGGGAAGAGCGTTCTGTACTGATTGCACTTCAAACTCGTAACTACTCTTAGATCTGGGTGAGAGCCATGAGTTGTTACCCACTGTATGGAGAAGAGGCCAAGTTTGTTATTTGCACTTCCTGCTCATCTGTGCAGTGTAAACACCTGTATCCACTCCTACGGTATTAACCAGCTTTAAAACAAATAGAGAAAAACAACTCTCCACTAAATTGTTAGCAGGAAATTTTTCTCATAGACGTGTAGCTTTTTACACTAGTTCTTTGTTTTTCTTAGATAATCTACAATTACATTTTCAGAGTTTGTTACACAAGAGGTGGGAAGAAATATGTCTGGGATACCTATAACATCACTTCTGCTTAACTGTTGTCAGTCTATGTTTCCTGGTGAAGGAAGCACAACTGAGAATAGCTCACTGGAAGGGTATTGGAGCATATCCAAAATAAGCTCCTCTCTTTTGCTCAGTGTCTGTAGCTTGCTGTAACCTTCTTGAACAGTTGGCCTTTGACCAGATTTTTTTAATCTCTTCTCTTATTCTCTGATGAATTTTAGAAGAAAATATTACAAAGTTTTTGTTTGTTTGCTTGTTTGTGTGCTTTTTCTTTAATCTCATGGTTTTATCTATTGGACTTAGGATAAGGTAGATATTGTTAATGACAAGTAAGAAGAAAGGTTGCAGTCTCCTTGATTTATTTGAAACATTAGTAGAACACAGAAAAAAACATTACTTCCTCTCTGTACTATATTATGAATACATTTTGAATTGTATCTTCCTGATTATGTACTGATCTGACCTTTTAAGGGAAATTTATGAGAAAGTTGCCAGAAATTGTTTTTAACTTTTTTTTTTTTTTTTGAACTATGTGAAGTAAAAAACATTTTTCTTCATACATATTCTGTATTTGTTGTCAGTGATTAAAAAAAAATCCTTTAAGGAAATTTAATCAAAAAGGAATATTTTTTGAAAAGGTTGTCTTAAAAGAATGTTTTAAATGTGTAAGCATTTGGAAAACATTGACTATTGTTCTTTCATAATAATAAAGAACAATTGGGTATGATTTTACTGCTAACTGGTGATTCTGTTCTTAAGAGATTTTCATGTCTAGCATCTGTGAAAATTATGGTTACTGAGGATGAGTAAACCCTGCTATAGTTTTCTTGTTTTGTTGTGTCTCAGACTCTACAACAAGCTTTTGTTTCTTGTGAGATTTTCTAGTTTATTACAGTGAATAAGGTAACCCTTGGTATAAAGGTATTTGATAGCAATCAAAGAAAGGTTAGAAGTTTTGATTGACCAATCAAAAATATAATATAGTGGGTTTCACAAACAGGTGTACTGTTTTATAATGCATGCTGATCTGATTGCCTTTTGCTTCTTGAAGAGTTATCTTGTGAATAGGGTCTTTGGGAAATTCCCTTGGAAGAAAGCTGATGTGAATGTTTATAGAGGAAATAATGCTAGTTAGAATATGAAAAGAACAATGAGATCAGATTTTAGTTAGTCAAAACATTCATAAACCAATCTTGTATTTTTCTGCTTGGTTAGAGCTCAGTAATCTGATTATTTACATTTATTAAATTTTAAAGATTTTTCATGCCATTATTTTTCCCTGTAGTATCTCAGGAGCCAAGCAAATCATGGTAATAATGGGAAGGGATATCAATCTGAACTCTTGTAGAGTTGAACAAAGTGAGAATGGTAATATTTAAAAGTGTAATTTTTTTCAGGAGTTGAGAGTTGTTGGGATGGAGCTTAGTTCATACTGCAATGGTCAGTGTCTCATTATCATTTTTAAAAATTCTTCAATCCTTGTGATACTGCCTTACATACACATAAGATATGCATGTCTGAGTTATATCCATGTTTGTGGAATTAAGTTACATTTTTATTAAAAGAATGACTTTGATATATGGTGGACTCACTGCTGGTATTCATCCATGAATATTCAAAATAGTTTTCCTTTGCTTTGCCAAATTCCTCCATCCCGCAGTTACCTACAAATCCATGGTTGTCTGACTATTTCAATATTAGGGAGAGCACAGTTCATTTATACAGTATAAAACGTACAGCTTGCTGACATCTCTTAAATTTCTGAGACTCTGCCTTCAAAAGTCTTCAAAAAAATCTTAAGCATTCTCTCATGTTTCATACCCAGGAACTCAGCCCCTGTGTTAATTACCAAGGACAATAAAAGTACGGAGTCTTTTTTTTCAGGTGGTAGGTATGTACCCTGCCTTGGAGTATATTTATCACTCTTCCAGATAAAGTGTAATAAAACATAAATAAAACATAGTTGTTCTTGGACTTAGACATTTTAAATCAAGACTCAACATGTTCTGCCCACAGTGGTATTTTTGTAGCGCATTTATAGGCTGTTATGGTACCTTGTTTTATGTCCTCTACAGCTCTGAAGCTGCATGGCATTAACTGTGTTACAGATGTCATCCTTTTTGACATTAAACTCTCCTTGTGTTCTGAGAGTGAGTTTGCCTACAGCACTAGACCAGAACATACCCACAGGCCTTGTCCCTCCCAGTGCTGCCAAGCCAAAGGGCACCTCTAGAATGACATGAGTGGTCTGTATCAGCACATTCATGCAGGTGACTATTTGGAAAGGATTATTGCAAGCATTATGATTTTGGTCAAAGGCAATTAGATTATAAATTGCGTGAGTTTCATCCAAAAGGAGTTAAATGAACCAGGATGCCTCAAGAAACTTGTTAGATATTTAGTGAGCTCCTCAATGACATCTAAAAAATTCTCAGGATTTTTCCTGTCCGTCTGTGAAGTAAATAATTTTGTACCATAAATCTGCAGTCATCAAAAAAAAAAGGGGGGGGGGGGGATGAAAAAATTCTGAAATGTAACACTCTACTTATGCAAATGGTGCATCTGGTGCTTTTTGAGGTAGTGCCAGTGATGATTTTAAAGCAGGCTTAGACACCCGCAGTCAGCTGATGGCAAGATCAATCAAAACTATGTCCTACTACACTATGTCCTACTTCATTTTTTGTAGAAATGTAGGAGAAACTAGGGTACGCCCCAGCGATACAAAGATATAAAAACATTATCTGAAGATGTGTAATTACTAAGTATACTTTGACTTGTAGTGGGATGTTTTCATGATCAGAAGTTGCTGTTACAGCATATTCAGATAGATATAATTTCATTGTCTTTTCCAAATTTTCCTTACTATACATCTTTAACAGTACAAGACAGAAAAAATAAGGAAATTGTATAGATAAACTCTGTACGATGTACTACATTAAAAAAATAAAAAATAAAGAACAGCCCACCTGCGCCAAAAAATGCTTTTATTAATTTGTATACCAGTTTGTGTGCGTCATTTTTTTGTGCCCTGAATTCAGACTAGAGGGAGTTCACAGAGGCCTGGCTCTTGGTGGTGTATGACAGGAAAGATGCTTTTGATTGTTTAGTATTTTTGTTTCCTTGTTTATTAATTTATCTCCCTCATTAACTGTCATCTGCTGCTTTTCGTAGTCAGATATATCACTCCTTTGAGTACCTCATATGCAACACAATGGTTGCTGAGTCTGAGCAACAATAGCAACAATTTTTTATTTTAATTATTTTTCATTATTTTGAACGTAATTCATAATCTCTCCCATATATATTATTGAATCTATAACTTACTAGAGATAGCAAATTTAGAATTTCCTTCTTCCCATTCAAAGGAAACTAGCTCTGTGGTAAGGAAAAGTAATCTGTGATTTAGTAGCCCAAGCCTTATACAGACTGGGGCTTTCTTTAGCATGAGTGCTATTTTTGTGTCAGTGCCAATGTGAATTTCAGCAAAGTTGTTTTCCCACCTGCCCTTGTTATTGTTTTTTGGTTTCGGACAACCAGATCAGCCTAAGACACAAACAGTGCTTCTGCACCTCACTCTTTATCAGTAAAAGGTAGTAAAAGGGCTGGGGTATGACCAGAGTTGCAGAGAACTGTAGCTGTTGGGAAAGTGCATGTCTGCCCTCACCTGCAGCCTAAGGATAATTAGATTCAGGGGTAGTATATTATCAGAGTATTACATTATCACATTAGGTTTCTGGTAGTTTTGACAGCTTTTATCTATGTCTGGATGCTGTTCTGTCTAAATTAAACTTTGCCTTTGTGCTGCTTGCATCAAAATGTTTTACTAATTACTACAACACTTTTTTAAGGTGATTAACAGAAATTAAGAGAAAACGAATGCTTGTGATAAGGCAATATCACAAGTAATTTATTTTCCAAGCAACACAAGGTGCTTATATCTTCAGACTTCAAAGCCCTGCACCCTGCAAAACTAGAGCCTCCAGTATTCTCAGTCAGGCTTCTGAACTTTTTCAGTCAGATGGCTCAACAAAATCAGCTGGACTACTTTGAAAGTAGTCTGACATCTGTTGGCTTGCTAAAGAAATTGTGGCATCAGCTGCAGTGGTTTGATATGATGATGGTATAAGTAAAAATGGGTACTGCCTTACTTGGAGATAACAGTGTTGTAGTCTGTTTAGACTTTCTGGATTGTACTAATCCAAGACAAGGAAACTTAATCCAAAATCTATGAAAGTATATATATATTGGTTTCTACTGTTTGATTAAAAAACTGCAAACCTCAGAAATTCACAGTATGTCTTGAATTAGTTTGGAGAACATATAGAAGAATTTTGTGCAGCTTTAGAAGCTGACCATATTTCCCCCTCTCTTGGGAGATTTTTATTTGTTCTCTAGTTTCATAGCTACTGTTTTACAAAAGTACTGCTACATGGGGTTGCTTGTATTAAATTGGTCAAGATTGTTGAAAAGAGGAAGAAAGAAAGAATTATTACTGTTTTTCAAACAAGAAACCAGAGTTGTCTATCCAAAAAATAACATCATTGCCTGGGTCATTAAGAGAGCTGTAATATGGCATGGAACTTTTCAATTGGAACCTTTCCAATGTCTTAATCCAAATGGATGATGATAACCTTCTTATACTTCTGAGAACGTTTTAGATAATGAAAATAATTGAGATTATCAGTTTCACGATGTTGCATTAAGCTACTAAAATATACTTTTAATCTTTTATAAGTTCTACTTTTATTTCTATATGTATATATACACACTACATATGTACATATATATATACAATATATATATACTTGTATGTATATATATTGTATATATATACACAATAGCTTTATAAATTATTGGATTATTGGTAGGGCTATAATAGGCTCAGAATAGGCTATATGCTCTTACACATCTAGGACTATTTAAGTACACTGTAAATCAGCCTTTTTTCTTTCCTTTTTCTTTTTTTTTTTTTTTTTTTCAAGAATTAACTGCGCAGTGACTAATCACATAATTGAAAAACACGGTTTTGCTAAAGAGTTGTTTATCCTAGAGTACTTGCTTTTTCTCAGTGTTGTTTTCTTCAGATTTAAAATTGCCACTGATTTTATTAAGTAATCTGAATAGCTTTTTATGTTAACACTTGGTTGGAAGAGAGGAGCTAGCTTGCTTCTCCTGAAGTTTTTCCTGTTTGGTTTTAAGCAGATAAGTCATATTCACTGCTTAACGTCTTAGTTTGTTTGTAGCTGCCTATAGAGAGGCATAATATTTTTCAGAGCCAGATGGTAGTACATCTTGCATTTGTAGTAGACACAAAATTGGCACCTTGCACAAGTATTTTCTGCAGTTTCTTTTGATAAGCTTCCATTCCACTATTCCTCATAACACTGGGTGCTTGCATTTTACTGAGGGAGAAGAAAGAGATGGATAGTTTTTTTTGTAAATACACTCTTCTTAAGTTGTTTGCCTTCAGAAATGTGGCTTGTGAGATCCTACCGGCACTCATTTTCACCTGTCAGTTTATGCCTGAGTGGATTTGAGACTGCTGGCTAATTTCAGCCAAATGTCAACTAGTAGTTAAGTCTGAAAGCTTTATGAACAGCTACTAACTTGCCACTCAGCAAAGACAGCATTGTGGGCTAAAGTCATGTGTTGCATTTTCATTTATTAAACATAACTTAAATGCATACAAAGAAAAAGTGAACTAAATTAACTAACATGTCAATTGTGTCTATAAAATGGTAAATTTGAGATATTCCTGGTGTTGTTGTTTGTTTGTTTGTTTTTAATATATAAGATTTTATTTATAGGATTACAAATCATGTATTATTTGAAGATTTGATCTTGTCAGACATTTTAGGTAATTTTTGCAGGATTATACAGTTTTTTTTGGACATTTATGATTTATGAAACTTCATTTATGAAGTTTCTAATCTGAACAGGAAAACATAGCTAATATACTCACTTCTGTAGAAATCCTTAATTGATGAGTAGCTTTGCCTGACTTATTTTCAGGGACATTGCTCTTACCTAACAAGGAGAGAAATCAGAGTATTTTACTATCTCTTTAAAGTTCCAAATCAAAACATTGTAGAAATCACAAGGAAGGAATCTTCTGTTGGGAAACCAGGTGTTTTAGTTTTTTTGTTTGTTTGTTTGTTTGTTTGTTTGTTTGTTTTTTTTCCTTGTTCTCACCTGTATTGTGAAATACTAACATAATTTGGCTCATGGATAGACCTTCTTAAAAGTGTTTCCAGCAATTTCAGTGTTTATTTATAGTTCACAGTTAGGAAGAGCTTCTGTGAGAATACGAGAACACTTGGAAGTCTCAGATTGTTTAGAGCTGTCATGTGTATTTTTTTATCTGATCTGAAATTTATCAGTACTTTGAAAAAAAAAAAAAAACAACAAAACTTCAGATGGCTCAGTCTGATAATCTTAATTCGTCATAGAACAAGTCTTGTGAAAAATGTGAAATAATAAAGGTAGGGATGGACAAGAATATTACATTATAACCTAGCATCTGCTGCTGTTTTTGCTTTTCTTGTCTGTTTTGTTATGAAAATTCAGAAAAACTTCAAGTATTTCCATTTTTATTGCAATAACTTTATTATTATGAGCTATTTGTTGGAGATGGTGGGTTTTTGTTGCATAAGATATGTGCACTTTTTTCTAATTTTAAAAAATGATCCCTCTTTATATTGAACTGTATTCTGAATAATTGCGATAAGAGAAAAATACAGGGAATGAGAAGTGCATATATAACATTTACTTTTATAGAAATATGGGTTCTCAACACTTCTAATATTTGAGTCTAACAATGTGCAGTATGTTATAAAAAGATATGTCAGAGATATTTGTAACCTATTTGTAACCAGAGTTATTTGTAACCTAATTTCTTACCTTGTGTCACATTTCTTTCTGAAAGTATTAGATCATTAAGGACTACATTTGCTTTAACTTTGTAAGAAATAAAAAATATAATTCTTATAACACAGGAAGAGATGCATGTATTTTACACGTCATTACGTCAATAGCACCAGTACTCTGTCACTTTCTGTGCTGAGAAGTTCTTAAAAGTTTTCAGATTCAGCAAAAGTTCCTGAGTGCTTGCAGGTGGTCTGATAACCAGCTGAGTGCTGGGTGCTGATTACTCCCTGCCCATTTGCAGTCAAAGGAAGCTGGAAAGAAAAGTGTATCCCCTACATCTTCACATGTGAATGTCAGTGCTGGTTAACAGCTGAAGAAGGTTGCATGAGAATTGTTCCAGGGAAACTGCTCTATTAAAATAGGGTTTACATTACAGGGAGAAATAAGAAATCCATATTTTTACTTTGCTTTAGTTCATTCTCTGACCTTTCTGCATTTTCTACCTACTGTGAGATGTTAAATAAGCTTTGACAGGTTTTTTACTGTTTTTGTATTTCTCAGAATTGAATTACTTAGCTGTGTGTTTCAAAGATAGGTGTCACAGCGTGACAGGATAGTATTGTCATTCTTCATGTATATAACTGAGCCCTGAGGTGGCTGCAAGTAACAGTGCATCTTAGTTCTCTTTTATTTATTATCCTTGTTGATGTGTTGATTTGTATGACCATATTCTTCCAACTGACTATTCCTATTGTTAGCTCTTTCAAAACCTGAGATACTACCGAAAGCTGCATCGCAGTGATCATGGAAAAAATTTGTTGTCAGTCATGAAGATGAAAGCCTTTTCATCACATATCAGTGTGTGTTTCCTCTGAATATCTGCACAATATTATCTGCATATATGCTGCTTTTGAGAACTCTAATCTTTTATACTGGTAACTGCAGGTTTAAAGAGGTTCATGGAGATCTGTAACTTTTCATGAAGAAAAGTAACCATTTTGTTCACTGTTTCTGTATTCTCTTAATCACAGAATAGTCTAGGTTGGAAGAGACCTCCAAGATCACCAAGTCCAACCTCTGACCTAACACTAACAAGTCCTCCACTAAACCATATCACTGAGCTCTATATCTAAAAGTCTTTGAAAGACCTCCAGGGATGGTGACTCCACCACTTCCCTGGGCAGCCCATTCCAATACCTAACAACCCTTTCAGTAAAGAAGTTTTCCCTAATACCCAACCTAAAACTCCCCTGGTGCAACTTAAGCCCCTTCCCCCTCATCCTGTCACCAGGCACGTGGGAGAATAGACCAACCCCCACCTCGCTACAGCCTCCTTTAATGTACCTATAGAGAGTGATAAGGTCACCCCTGAACCTCCTCTTCTCCAGGCTGAACAATCCCAGCTCCCTCAGCCGTTCTTCATAAGACTTGTTCTCTGGACCCCTCACCCACTTCGTTGTCCTTCTCTGGACTCTCCCGAGCACCTTGATGTCCTTCTTGTAGTGAGGGGCCCAGAACTGAACACAGTACTCGAGGTGCAGCCTCACCAGAGCTTAGTACAGGGGGACAATCACTTCCCCAGCCCTGCTGGCCACACTGCTTCTTATACAAGCCAGGATGCTGTTGGCCTTCTTGGCTACCTGAGCACACTGCTGGCTCATATTCAGCTGACTATCCACCAATACTCCCAGGTCCTTCTCTGCCTGGCAGCTTTCCAACCACTCATCTCCCAGCCTGTAGCTCTGCTTGGGGTTATTGCACCCCAGGTGGAGGACCCGGCACTTGGCCTTGTTGAACTTCATGCAGTTGACCTCAGCCCATCGGTCCAGCCTATCCAGATCCTCCTTCAGAGCCTTCCTACCCTCGAGCAGATCAACACACTCACCTAGCTTGGTGTCATCTGCAAACTTACTGAGGGTGCACTCAATGCCCTCATCCAGATCATCAATAAAGATATTAAAGAGGACTGGCCCCAGCACTGAGCCCTGGGGGATGACATTAGTGACCGGCCTCCAACTGGATTTGACTCCATTCACCACAACTCTTTGGGCCCGGATATCCAGCCAGTTTTTGAACAATTTACTAGATTCTAAAGTATGCACATTATTTCTTCTAGTGGTACCTTTATGGTAGATTTCATAAGTGTATATATATGTGTGTGTGTGTGTGTGTGTATGTATATGTAAAGACTGGGCTGCTTTCCTTAACTACATCTTAAGTTACAAAATTAAAGTATTTCAGTTGTTTGGACCTGAAAGGAAAGGATTATTTCAGTGACGGTGATTCTTTCCTCATGTATGTATCTAGTTTCCTGTACTCCTGGACAGTCTTTACATGGTATTCTACGCTGTTTCATAATTAAATGCAGTGTTTTTTAAACTGTTTTGCAACTTCAAAAACTAAAGAAATAAAAATGTGGTACAAAACTGATGTAATCATAGGTTTTGTCAATAAAAATTTATTTTTATTTATTGTATACATACATGGCAATGAATATTAAATATTAATTTAAGCTAGTGAGGGGTCTGGAGAACAAGTCCTACAAGGAGCAGCTGAGGGAGCTGGGATTGTTCAGCCTGAGGAAAAGGAGGCTCAGGGGTGACCTTATTGCTTTCTACAGGTACCTTAAAGGAGGCTGTAGTGAGGTGGGGGTTGTCACCACCTGCCTGGTGACAGGACGAGGGGGAAGGGGCTAAAGTTGTGCCAGGGGAGTTTTAGGTTGGATGTTAGGAAGAACTTCTTTACCTATTGGAAACCCAGGGAACAGGTAAGAGTAGAGTTGAAAGTAAGGCAGAGAAGAGTGTGTGAATTAATGTTTTATTTTGTTTTTTTGTTTCTGTATTCATTGTGCAGGCTAAAATGTGAAGTGATTCCTTTTGAAAACCCTTTGCAAGGCCACACAGTTCTGTCATTGCTTTTTTCAGTTTTTAATATTTTGAAGACTTGTTTCTTACTATGTGCAGACATAATTGTAAGTTCTATTTCTACTTTTTGTGGTATGTATTCAAACTTAATAAATTATCAAGTCTGTGGTGAAATTTTGAACTATGATTTTTCTGACATTATGAAAGTTTTTCCTGTGAATATTGACTATTTTTATTTGTTTTTATACTTCCAGCATTGATATAATTTTTCATTATCATAGTCATTATTTGAATGTTGATTTTATCAATAATTTCAATAGAAATGCAATTTTTTCCTATCATTATCTCTTAGTGTTGAAGTTTGAGTAATATCCTTATGTCAGCAATACAAGATTTTTAAAATGTATTTAACTGTTAGTGATAAATCTGCTTACTGATCTGAATAGACTCAGTTTCAGTGAACTGTAAACAAATAAAAAAACAGCTGTCTATAATTTTAAATCTTGAGATAATTATAATAAATGGATTTGGGGATTTGGGTGTATCTTGACATAATTATTACGTATTTGGTTGAGCTGTTCTAATTTTTTACGACTATCATATGTTATGAAATAATGATGATAATTATTAGTGTTTACATAATTTATTTTTAAAAGTGCAGTAGTTTTAACAAGTAAGGAGAATGATTAATCTATTACTATTATGTCAGCAAATATTGTTGAAAAAACCTGATTTATTTTACTTTAGGAGAGATATTCTTGTTTTCTTTACATGGCTCAACAAATCTGTTCTTGAAAATGCTGATTTGTTTTCTGTTGCATGTTTTGACCAGTGCTCCCCACCTCTTGGTGGCAGCAAACCAGCAAACCTTTGATAATCATTGATAGAAAAATGATTAGATGATATAGATGATTAAGGGTCTGTTCAGTGCTGATGTGGTCAAGATTGCATGACAAGTGCCCGGAAAGCATATGGATAGGTTTTAGTATCTTACATGTATTTGTGTTCCTTAGTCTATTAATCTAATTTGGTGGTGATCAATTCTTCAGTCCAAAGGGTGAATATACATTGAAATATTTAAGGGTTCACAGTATTTAAGGTTCTTTTATTTTATTTAAGGGTTCTCGCAGTATTTAAGGGTTCATTTAAGGTTTCTCAGGAGTATTTTTACTGTTTTGTTCTCTATTTTACTTGAGTATAAGTTATAGTTGCATGCTTGGTGATTAATAACTTTTTTCTTTTTTTTTTTTTTTTAAAGCAATTGATTAAAAAAAGACACTGTTTTAAAATTGTTTTTACTTATCAAGTAGAATTATTTCTAGATACTATTTTTGTTAGTTTTGTTTTGTTATTTGTTGTCTCCTATGACAGAAATTTCAGTTTCAAATAGTTCTTTGGGGTCATATTTCATGTGTTATGCTCTCTGGGTAATGCTGAGGGCTTTTTTTTTTTTTTTGCAAGGATAACAAGAAGATTAAATAAGATTTCTGTCTGAGAAGGTCATGTTACCAGTTAGAGGAAGTAATGGCCAGCTGTCAGATCTCTTTTCATGTTTATTCTTGTTGTGTTGCCCATGCGAAGGCATCATACTGGTTCTGTGGGATTCTGTTGGGCAGTCAATTGAAATCTGCTTTAAAAGCCCATCTGAATACAGTTCATGCTTCAAACAAAGAATTTGAATCCTCTAAGGAGAATACAGACTTTGCTTCAAGCTTCATTTCCTGAGCTAAGAAGTCTCTGTTGAATTTTATATTTGTAACTGCACACTGCGACTGACAGTTTCGTTCTAAGAACCTGTGATCTATAACTATTCACATGTAAAATGCCTTGGGACATCTCAGCTGTGCTTTAGGGGTTTCAGTAGCTCAAGTTACCAGTCAACATCTGCTCTGTGCCTTTTTTTTTCTATGGTTTCATGTTTTGCCACCTTACGCTCCTTGATCATTTCTGCAGTGCCTTGCCTTTGCTCATTGAGGCACTTCATTGGCTGACATAGCACAAATCTGTGCTCTCTCTGGTTGAAAGCACAATTTCTCTTCTGTGTAAAGTCCCTTTTAGATTGCTCACATCTTCATAAAAATCTTTCCCTGTCTTTGATGCTGTCATGGGGATTGCTAATTAGACCCACTAATTTGTCTTCCAGTGGATTTGGCATAGTTCAGCACATGCGTAATTGAACAGCTGAATAGAATCTTTATTTTATATAGGCGCAGATCTATTTCCTAGTTTATAGTTTATATCACATTTTCCAGCATTTTCTATCTTATGTTAATGATGTCTAGTTTCTACTTCTGACCTGTCAGCTTAGGTTCCGGGTCTGCAATTCTGTATTCGTGGGCATAGCAGCCCACTGATGAATGCTTTTCCTTCAACAGATTTTGTTGCTATTTTTGCCGTATAACTTTAAATTACAAATTTCTCTGTGCAAAAATGTGTGCACCTTTCCTGGTTGTGTGAACCTGTAGTCCAAACAAACTGGTTGGGTAGTTGGTTTATCCTTTTTTTTTTTTCTGCATGAGTTATCTGTTTTGACGTTTGCCTGTAACAGAACATACTCTGAGATTACTTTTGTATTGTTAAAATATAATAAAAGGTCTATTTTTCTCATTTTCTCAATGTAGATGTTTCAGGTATATGTTTTGTCAGAACTCTTGAACTTGATATTGAGTGCCACGTTGTAAAGCTGAAAGTGTAAGTATTTGCTAACTGCATATGTTCTGTATGTATAGCTGTTCCCTATTTTCAGTATGAAAATTTATGTGAATATCTATCTCATAGTGTAGTGCTGAGTTTGCTGACCATGAATAACACAGAAACTTTTCTTTGTTCTAAATCACATCTGATGGTTTTGCACAACTATTTTCTGTGAAGCAATAGAGTATGAGGATGCAGATATTGATTTCTAGTCCCTTCTCTTCCCATTCTGCTCCCTTCTCTCTGACTTCAGAACTGCCATAGAGTCTATAATGCCTGAATTAAATGTACTATATTGCATTCAAGTTTAAGGTAGGAAATATAGGTCCAGTTTTCAGTTAAATTTAGAATTAAAGTCTGTGGAACAGTAGTATGATGCCTAAGAATTTGAGTTGGGCATATGCCCTATTGTTATATGTCTTGTAGCCCAGATAGGTTACTATATTAATGGAGGTGAAGAATAAGTAGAATAAGTAGAGGAGAATTTCCTTTTTTCTATCTTGCTGGAACATCATTATGTGTTTGGATCTACTCAGAATGTTTGTTTTGTGTCCTGAGGGAAACACCTAAAACACCTACTACTTTAGAATGCTGGAAAGAAAGCATTGAGACTATGGTGGTTACTGAAAATGAATATATATATTCATATATAAATATATTTATATACACACACACATGGATTATATATAAATTTTGAAAAATACGTTTTTATTGTAATCCTTCTGTGTGCTTGCTGTTACTTAGCATAAAATAATTTGCTCTGTCTGCTGGTTTTGGGTTTTTGATATTGATATCAAACTGTGTTTTTTAAATGCTTATCTTCCTAACCTGTGTGGCAAACTTGTAATTATATATCCAGTGTAGGGCTGCAACCATTGGTGTTCAGGCGTTAAGTCCACACAGTATTACTCAGACTGAATTGCACTTCTGTCAGACTGTTAAATATTATTCAGAGGAGCTGTCTGACAAGTTTGACAGTACTTACTATTGCTCTTACCTGTTTGATTTCTAAAAAGCCTTTTTTTTTTTCTTTCACTTTGAATTGACAGAAATATTAAATCTTAATAGACTACTTAAATGGTGAGGAGTTGAGATAGCAAACAGTCAGCCCCTGTCCTTACGAGGATTTCACATGGCCATTTCCTTTTGAGTGGACAGAACTAGAACTTTTAGGTTCACAAAGAAATCCATTTTTTGATTTGGTAGATGACAGTTAACTTCTCCAACACAACCAAAGAAAGAAATTCTTCGTTTAATTTTTTTTTTTTTTCTGTACAGTAGCAACATCTTTAAAATTACATTTCTGCGAAATTTAAAGAGATTCTTATCTGAGATTAATGCTAACAAGTTATTAGCCAAGCATGTTCTTGGAATTTGCAAACTTGAACTGCAGAGCACTGCACAATATTAGGTTTAAAAAAAAATGAAATTTAAACATTTGATATTTTCAGCCCCGAACTTTATAAATATTTGTTGTGTGTTTATAAAACATGGCCTTCTTGCCTTTCTTCTACTCCAGTAGAGAGAGCAGTTACCTTTCTTTTAGGTCTTCAATTAAAAAGGAAAACAAAACAGAAAAGACAGACAATTAATTCCTTAATCTCTACTGCCTGCTTCTGATGGCTCTTACCAGTACACATAGTTGCCTAATGCTTTGCTTGCTCTTTTTATTACCTCCTACACTTTGTTTCCATGCCTGCAGTGGTATGAGCCATTGATCACTAGTTTTAATGGTCCCAGAGAATAGGTTTTCTTTCCTCCCCTGCTTTGCAGCAGATGCACGTAAAGTGGTGGCTGCAGGTAAAGCAATTAGGAGAAGCTTCATTTTCAACTTCAAGTGTTTAACCACCCTTTTCTCAGGGCAGTTCATTATGAAAAGTCATGATGTCTACATCCATTCAATGTTAATTATTTTTGACTCTATTAATTTTTGGATCTCAGTTTGTATTTCCACACCCCCTGGACTAAATGTTGTTTTCATTATTTTAATGGAAGCTAAAATTTTTATAGCTGTCTCACTTCAGAATTCATGGCTTTAAAGTAAAAAGCATAATCTATTTTAAAACTTGCAGGCCTACATATGCAGAGAGACACATCAGTCTATCTTAGATGTTTTCTGGTAAGTCAGAATCTGTGCCCAAAACTCATCTGTAGCCAATCTCCTGTTGCATTTGTGTGTCTGAAGGCTGACCTACGAACCTGGTGACTTGGGCTATTGTACCACCAAGGATGAAATGCCACCTTAGAGGTGCTTTTTCAGTATCTCATGGCATTGTTGCCATCAGTTGTTCTTTGCTCCAGTTCTGTTTCACTGCAAGCTCTTCCTGTTTTCTCTTCCAAGAAGATAGATGCTCACATGGGCTTTTTTTTTTTTTTTTTTTTTTTTTTTCCTGTTCCTTTCCTTATTTTTATGTGAAATTTGATGCCTGTTATTGAAATTAAGCTAGACCCAATCACTGAGCATGACTGTTTCCTGGGGGCATCCTGTGGTAGGTTTTGCTCTATTTAGTCAACACTTAAGTTTAAAACTTGTATTGAAAATGCACTTGTATGTGTGTATGTATTTTTGCAAGTAAATTTACTGCAGGAATTTTGCTGCAGCTGTTCTTTTGTATCTTTGTCCCAAACTTGCAGTTAAACAGTCTTGCATCAGAGAGAGCATGTCAGAATGTAGGAAGTTTTGCTGCTTCAGTTCAGAAATTACCTGAGAGTTCTGACTTAAGATTGCAAAGATGTGTCAAGAGGCAATGAGCAACAGAGAGGTTTAGCATTCCCTGGATCTATAGACAATATGAGAAATGGAAGATTTGAAACATGTTAAATGATTTTAAACTATTGAACAACAAGACTGGTTCTCAGTGCAGTATGATGGATTCTCCTTTAAATTCATTCTTCTCAAATTCATTTGTTTTAGCCAATTTTATTTTCTTTTCCTCTGTCTTCCTCATTACAAATGTTACTGTTTTGTAGCTATTCTTTCTCCTGTATGTATAGTGTTGACTGAGGAAAAGGCCTTCTTTTTGTGTGTGTTCATATAACATCTAGAAAAGCTGAGATCTTGCTAGTAGTATTCAGTTGCTGTTATAGGGATAATCCTGATAAATACCAGCAAGGTCAGAACAGTATCTGTTTGAAAGATTTATTTTACAAAACTGCTGCTCTAATTGGTACTAATTGGCCTGACTGCTACTGAGTTGTAGAGAAGCCAAGAAACACTTTTTTTTTTTTTTTTTAAAGTGATGTCCCTCAACTTGTTAACACCATGTTCATACATTTTCACTTCCATAGATTTTAATTTTATTCTCAATGACTGTCAGCCAGGAATCCTTCCCCAACACAAAAAGTGCCAAAAGCTTTTACAGAAGTAAACTAATGAGCAGAGGATAAATAATCAACCATTTTAGGTGATAATACTGCAGTGAGCTCTGTGTGACCAGACACTTTGCCCAGCAAAAGTAACGTTTACTTCAAGAGGAACCCATCTGGGCATTCCCTTTGGTACCAGGAGCTTATTCATGGAAAAGAAGAATTGTTGAATATAGCTGTTCTCAATGTTAAACCATATCTTGCTTCATTATCATATCAAAAATAGACAATAAGACATCTGGAAACCTTTATGTTGTATTAATGACTCAGAATTATAGCTAAAACATGTAATTTAGTTTTCATGAGCCTGAAACCACAGCTGTTCACTCTTCAGAGTCATACATTGGCATCATGAACTGTCTTTCTTTTTTTTTTTCTTTGTAATATTTTCATCCTGGAATCCTGAAGAATTTCAGTAGCTGCAGGAGTAAAATGCAGCTTAAACTGTTGATTTCATTTGACTTGATTCTAAAATTGCTGGATAGGAAAAGCCCAAAAAATGAAATCTGGTTTTGTTTAATGTGGGTGCCTTTTAATTTGTAGAAGATTTTGTCAGATGGTAGATTGAATTTTGTTGTGTGTAGATCAGTTTGAAATATTTGATTTCAGCAACAAAGAAAGAAATAACTTATTAATCTCTATTTGTATTTAAAAAATCAAGTATTTGTGCTCAGTACTGTCATTCATGTATGAATGTATTTGTTCTATGTACTACATGGAAGACTACAAATTCTGCTATAATGATTTAGTGCATTTTTGGAATAGGAATAATTACAAATATTCATAAGTGATTTTAGTTTGTAAATATTTCAAGTCTTTTATTCACCAAATTAGTAATAAAGTAGCTGAAATATCTGCTTTTCATATCACACAAAAAAAAAAAGTCCAGTGATCTGTTGACTCTTCTGAAGATGTCATTAAAAAATCTTGTTTTTCTCATGCTGATGCCTAATATGAAAATAATAATAACACGATCAAATGTAATGTACTCAGCTCTCCTCATTGAATTTGTGTTGACATGGTTCTGCTTTGACTAAATATTAGTGAGATTTATTTTGTTTTCTTCTTCACCTGCAAGGCTAAAGCATGTGACACTGTACATCTTCTGTAAGGTTCTGATTTATAAAAATGTTATTTGTGGCAGTCCTAATTATTCTTTAAGTGTAGTGAACAAATTCCCTAGTTAGCTTCAGTGCAGCTTGTGATGGTGTTACTTTACAGATCAATTGTTGTTATATTCACAAAACTTAAATTTCATAGATATTCTAGCCACTCATAGTTTTAGCATAATTTATTGAAATGTCTGATTGTCAAATCTGTCTGTTGAGCCAAATTATGGCTCTCAGCATGGATTTCCTCCATGTTAGGTGGAAAACATAGCAAGCTTTTTCAATCCAGTTTTGAATGGGACAGCCTAGGTTTAAACAGAGCTGATTTGTCTGAGTAGATAAGAAGTTGGTGGTGAGAAATTTCAATGTCTGTATAAAGTGTAGGCATTCTAGACAGATGTCATCTTTTTTTAATTTAAACTTAGTTCAGATGGGTAATTTTTCTGTTTTGCTAATCTCAGTTAACACAATAGCTACAATTTTTGATGTTCACTGCTAAAGTCAATGTGGTTTTGGTTATTCATGTAAATTTAATTACAGATCTTGTGCATAATTTTGTATTTTAGGGAGTGAGAATCATTTTTAGTTCTTTACATGCATGTGGCTGAAGAAATGTCAGAAACTGATGTGTGATACTAATGAAATAACGATTTAGATAATGATAATTTTAGATATTTAAACAATTTTTAAAATATTAATATATATTTAGTTTTACACCAAGATGGTTTCTGCTCCAGCCAGCAGATCCATGGAAAGAAAATCTTCATTTTATTTTTAGAATACTCTGTGAAACTGGAAATAAAGAACTCAACACATTTTTTATTTTTTATTTATTTATTTATTTTTCTGATGAAGCAACTGGTTGTAATTTACTCATTATCTGTCAGCGCTACTAGAAATAGGACTAACTCTGTGATAGTATGAAGTACTAGTTCTGCAGCATTTCAGTTTTATTTTTTTTGTATTGCACTGACTCTAGTCAGGAAAACCACTGGAAAATCACTGGGAATTAACTTCATGCAGACCTTTTGCAGAAACACCATTCCCCACATAGGTGTTACACTATAAAAAAGTCTTCTTTGTCTGGCTAGGGATTTGAATATATCTGTGAAATTATTTTTTTTAATTTAATTTAATTTTATTTTATTTAGGTTGGCATGATCTTGAATCTTCTATGTGAAGTCAATTACTACAAAAGATAGGTAAGAAAAGCAATACAACTATTGAAAGTGATAATGTATCATGTAGATCTATAGAAAGCAAATGGCATGCGTGCTGCCAAATCAGTGCTGATGCACACAGTTTCTTGGGCAGCTTGGATTTATCCAGTACATTATTTTCACAGAGACACATATTGAGCAGTTTTCTGCTTCAGTACTTCTCATTATAAGGAGCATAATTCCTACTCATAATCATAAATTACTTATGCATTAGGTCTTTTTTTAACTTTTGAAAACTTTCCCAACTCCAGATAAAGAAGTTGTTTAGTGTTTTAGAGACCAGACAAACACATCCAGAAAATTCTTTATAAATTATTATCTGAACTCTGCCTTGATCTGCCGAAGACATATTGCCTATGTGCTCAATGTAGTTTGAGTTTTTTCTCCCTCATGCTTGATCTTATGTGACTTCAGTTCTGAGCTATTTGTGATACCTCCTACAGCATTTTAAATTTATAACACCCACGTCATTTGCAATTTTAAAATACTTCTCATATGAAAATATATCCTTAGTAGTGCTTTAATTGCTTCCTTTATGAACAGTTCCACAATCTTAAACTATTCTGCCATACATTATTTTGCAGCTGGTGTTTGCTGTTAATCTGAGTAGTTTAGTAGTGAGTGTTGCAATATACTTAAAACACTTAGCAGCATGCAATCACAGAATCATAAGGTTTGGAAGGGACCTTGGGAGATCAAGTCCAACCCCCCTGCTAAAAGCAGGTTCCCTACAGTAGGTTGAGCAGGAAAGCCTTCAGGCAGGTCTTGGATATCTCCAGCAAAGGAGGCTCCACAACCTCTCTGGGCAGCCTATTCCAGTGCTCTATTACCCTCACTGAAAAGAAGTTCTTACATGTTTGTGTGGAACATCCTGTGTTCCAGTTTATTGGAGGAAAAAAAAAAAGTGTAGGTTTGCAGCCGAATGTTACATTTTTAGTAATTACACTACTAGGAGGATTTGGCTTTTAGTGTGTTATTGACTTTTAGACTGTCCTGGTTTCAGTTAGAACAGAATTTTCTTCCTAGTAGCTGGTGGAATGCTGTGTTTTGGCTTGGGATGAGAAGAGTGCTGATAACACCCCGATTGTTTTAATTGTTGCAGAGCAGTGCTTATACCAAGCCAAGGACATCTCCGCCTTTTGCTCTGTCCTGCCAATGGGCAGGCTGGGGGTGCAGTAAGAGTTGGGAGGGGACAGACCCAGGACACAGACTTTCGTGTTTAAATAGGAAACTCTGAAGTCTGCGTATACTTTAGAAATTTGCAGGTGATATGTGTGAAAGACTGAAAAAGGCTTTGTGCTAGGATAACTTCAGGCCAGGATTGTCACGTGATTTCTGCTTATTTTGAACTCTAAATGTGAGCTTCAAACACAAAAACAAGCAAACAAAAACCCCAAACCATACAAAAACAAAACAAACAAAAAACACAAACAAACACACAACCAACCAAACCTAATGGTCTGGTTTTAGAGCCTGTGTCAGAAGATTTGGGATCCATTTTTTCAGATAAATTTATTTTTTTGAGGTTAAAACTGCTGTCTGATAGTTACATGTGTTTCTAATGTAAAACTTAAGATCTGAACCTTCACTTTAATATTACACATTACTGGTAGGAAAAGTGCCTCAGTTCTGGATATTAAAATAATTTAAAACCTTCACATACTTCCTTCTAGTGAGTCATATTGGTCTATGTAGCATCTGTGAAAGGACATCTTTTTGCCTTCACAATACCCTCAAAATGTCCTGGGAGCTGTAGCAATTTACTCAGCTAATTCATAAATTTGCTATGTATGTCCTTAAGAAACACAGCTTTTAGCTATCTGGTTGTAATTACTTTTAAATGAGTTAAAGATAAATGAGTAGTATTTATTAAAACATCTAGAAGCGATGACTTAGGAAAAGAAATTCATTTTAAAAAAAAAAAGGACATGGGTTAAGAAATTAAAGCAGAAAATATATTTGCCGTCTTTTGCCAAGGCTAAATTGGAAAGGTCTCTTTCTGTTGCATATATTTAATTTCCCTTGAACTTACTCTAGTCTCTTTACCATCAGCTCACCTCATGAACGATTCCATCTTCCTGTTACATTCATGAGACAGAATCTTTTTCCTTGCTAGCATCCATGGATAAATTTATTTTTAGTCCTCTAAGGAATTTGGACAGACTTGATTCTTTTTTTAAAAAAATATATTTTTCTTTCCTGTTCCTAAAAGCATGTTCACTTCTGACTGACTGCAAACATCATCTCATTGCTTTGTAGATAGAATTGTCACATTACTTAGCACTGTACAGATTATTTATTTGGTTCAGTAATAACTCCCTTCCTCTTGGTCAGGCATGCATTCTCCTCCTTTTCATGACTTGGTTATCAGCTTGTAGTATGGATAGTCTTCCATCAGTGGCATCCTATATATTAATTCAAGCAGTGCTTTAGAAACCATGGTTGAGAAACTTTTAGGTGTGATTTATGTGTGTTTTATTATTGACAGCAGTCAACCACTCTTGCATGGCTGTACATTTTTAATGATTATCTTCATTGTCAGAGTGGCAAAATGTTTGTTCTTCTCTATTCTGAAAAGAAGTTGTACAGTGAAGGGAAATCCCCAGAAGGGAATTTGTGCTTCATTCATGTTCTTGAAGATATTACATTATTTTCAAAATTAAAGTCAGTAAGAAAGTGATGATGTAGTTTTGAATGGAATATGGGAAGAGAAGCTATAGTCTGTATTCTCAAAGGACCTTGGGAGTTTTAGTATTACATTTAAGCAGCACTGTGATGGATCATTTTCATGGCAGGAGATTCTGACACTCAAGAACTTTTATTTTCTGGTTATTCTTAAATTTGATATATATATACATATGTATGTATGTAACGTATATAGATACATATGTACACATATAATTAAAAGAAAAACAATATATAAATATATATATTTAAATAATAAAAAACAATATATATTGTTGTTTTGAGGAATCTGAAGAAATACTGATTAAATCACAAAAAGGTCAACTTTCTGATGTCATCTGTGGCTTGATTCTTTTACTCTGAGCTTTGTAGAAAATTATTCTCCGTTACTTTTTTTTTGTTAATTGCATTTAATCTCATTGAATTAATTAATTTTTTATTTTTCTTATAATTTGTGGAGCTGTAAACTACCTTATGAGAAAAACATATTTTAATTAATGCCATTTTAATCTACAAATATGCATATTCTGTTGGTTCTCTTTATTGGATAACTTTTTTACTTTTTTTTTTTTTTGGCAAATGAATGTTTTTGCTTCTAAGAAAAAAAAAAGTGCATCTTTTAACCACTTCTTACTTATGATGAAATTATGCATCTTGTATTTTCACTGAATTGTTTCAGTTAGCTATTCAGAAACATCTTCTCAGCTAAGGATTAAAATAAAATTCCCCTAGAGACTGTGATAGATCCTGCAGTAACATTTATGAAAGAAAATGACAGTTGTGTGAAATATTCTTTTTTTCTTTTGCTATAGTGCTAGAAATTAACTTTTTAGGAAGATGTAAAGATAATGAGGACATTGAAACTGTTGCAGAGCATATTTGGTGGTGGTGGCAATGATTTATATTTTTAATGGACATGTGTGTGTTTGCTTTTAAGTTTCTGGAATCATATGACTGTTAGTGGCAGTGCTTAGTGCAGCATGAATGAATCCAAATGATAGATACATAGTTGGAAAAAAATATCTAGGAGCATGAGTTATTTTCAAATGAATTTGAAAGTGATGATGAAAATAATTTTTGATGTTGAAATAAGACTTTCGCAGAAAGAATGAACAAGGGAGAAAAGAGTTTAGAATAAATGGGCTACTTGGCTTGCGGAGAAAACTGTTAAAACCATCTAATACCATTTCTCATGCAATTTTCTGACACTTGTAAACTGTAAATTTTCCTTTTGCATCTGTTGAATATTTGAATGTACTTGATTTTTTGGTCCCCCCTCCCCCCCGCCTTTTTTTTTTCTGCATGTTTACATTTTTTAAGTTCCACATGCTTTTGAGGTCAATGCAAACGGGAAACAATCTTGTGCATTTATGACCAACAAGAAAGCAGTCTGCTGTTTCTGCCAGTTCACACAAACTGAAGAATTTGTCCTTTATTTTCTAAGAATTTACTGTTTCCCATTTAAAGCATACAGTTGGTATTCTAGTAAACAAAATTAAAACCAGATTGATTTTTTTCCATTCAGTTTATGAAATTATTTTAAGAACATTAAAATTAGACAATAGCTTGCTGTACCTTCCACTCCTTAGCAAGGTTGTTTGCCTGTGAGGAAGGAAACTGGAAGAGAAATAGCAGAGAGACATGAGTAAGGGCAAAGAGGCAATGGAAGTAATAGTGGGATGGAAATGATGGGGTGGAAAGGTAGGAAAAGTAAAGTAAGTACATAAAGAAAATACTGGGAAGGAGCAGGAGAGGACATGGCTGTGATGCTGACCTGAGTTTATCTTGATGCACATCTAGAAATAGCAGTTTGAGAGGAGAGAACTGCACCTTCTTAGTCTACATTAAGGACAAGATAGTAGTTTGGAACTTACAATCTAGGAAAATGAAAAAGGCAGCTGACAGGTGGTATTCTCTTTACAACATGGTGCTCTGGTATGAGAAAAGCTCTGATTTAAAGGCAGAGCAGCCTTGTTTTCAGCTGTACTAAAGTCTGTTGTTGATGTGATGGGAAAATGATAGTTTGTATTGATCTCCTCTACCTCCAAAGGCTCCACCCAATGTCAAAAGCAATTGTGCTAGAAAGAACCAAAAGAGAATGATGATCGTTAAGTTATGTAAGGTTACCATCTGTTGTAGTACTACACCACATGACACTCTTGGCTCTTAGGGCAGGGATACAAAATTTAGCAAAAAAATAGCAAAATATGAGCAACCTTTTATGTATTTGTTGATTTCTTTCAAAGAACTGCCTTTGTAGCTGGTTCTATTTTAAAACACATACACCTGGCTTAAATCCAAGGGAAATGGCATGCTTGGATGTTAGGGCTTAATTAATTTACATGCTTTTAGAAATTTGTGCTGACCTCTCTGTTCTCTCCCTGTCAGAAAAAGAAATGATAGAAAAGTAGTGAAAACCAAAAATCCAAGACTTTAGTCAACCTTTCAGTTAATAGCAATCTGAAGTTGAACGTTAGCTTTCAGTGAAAATTCCAAAATTTTTGGAAAGACAGACTGGTTGATTTGTAATATCAGTGATTTACTTTTCTCTGTTAAAGGTATTTTTAATTTCACTCATTTAACTTTTCTTACCCAATCTCCAGAAAGACTTTTTTTTTTCTTTTTTTCTGTAGTTTGCATAAAAAGAAACCCTGCCTCTTGATACTGTCAAGAGGAACAGAAGAGAGGTGCTGATCCTGAGTATGAGAAGTTTTGATCTTGAAAAGGCCACCATAGTTATGAATGGACTTCATAACTTCATACCAGACTTCAGGTATATATGCAGCTCACCTGGTGTACCGTTTTAGTTCATACCACAGGATGACTGAACAATGGACGGAGTTCTGGAGATGATATAGTCCAATCCCTTGGTCAAATGAAAGCAAGGTTAACCTGAAAGTTGCATCAGATTGCCCAGGGTCTTGTCCAGACAAATTTGGAAAATATCTAAGGATGGAGCATCCACAGTCTCTGTGCAGCTTATTGACTCTAACTCTTGAAAATGTTTTTCCTTTCTAAATAGGTGAATTTTTTCTTGCTACTTGTAACCATTGCCTCTTTGCTCTTTGCTGTTAATAATAGTCTAGTACAATCACCTCTATTAACTGCCTTTTAGGTAGTGAAAAACAGAAAGCAGATCTCCCTCAGCCTTCTGTCCTTAAGGCTGAACAAACACTATTCTCTCAGCTTCTCCTTGTACTTCTTGTGTTTAAGCCTCAAGCCATTTTGGTGAACCTCCTCAAGACTTAGTCAGTCTCACTTGTCAATCTCACTGTTTTGCTGTGAAGACCAAAACAGCACAGTACTCCAAGTGCAATCTCACATATATAATGTAATGATTAATTCCTTGACCTATTACCTCCTCTTGCTAATCCAGGCCAATGTTTAACTAGACTTCATCACTGCAAGGGCTGGTTCATGTTTATCCTATTTTCTAGCAGGACATTTTCTGTTGAGCTGCTACCTACTTAGTTGATCCCAGTTTGTAGCGTTGTATGGGGTTATTGGGGTTATAATCAACAAGAACCTCAAAAACAGCTGCAAAATTCTGTATCTGGAGTGGAACACAAATTTGACAAAGGAGTATCTTAAATTAAAAAAAAAAAAATATTTTGGGGAAGTCTTATGATATGTGTTACACAGGCTTCATGTTTGTACTTGTCTCTACAGGATTTAAAAACTTATGTAACCCTCCCCATAACAATACATGAAGCATGCACATCAGTAATATAGCAATACTCTTGGTTCTTTCTTCCAAGTTGTTGACGTCTCTATGTCTAGGCTGCCCTACAGTAATCTTTTGCTCCTCCCAGTTCGGTGTGTGTCCTGGTTTCAGTTAGAACAGAATTTTCTTCCTAGTAGCTGGTGGAATGCTGTGTTTTGGCTTGGGATGAGAAAGAGTGCTGATAACACCCCGATGTTTTAATTGTTGCAGAGCAGTGCTTATACCAAGCCAAGGACATCTCCGCCTTTTGCTCTGTCCTGCCAACAGGCAGGCTGGGGGTGCAGTAAGAGCTGGGAGGGGACAGACCCAGGACAGGTGACCCAAACTGGCCAAAGGGGTATTCCATGCCATCTGATGTCATGCTAAACAATATATAGGGGTGGCTAGCCGGGGGGAGGGGGCCGGACTGCTCGGGGTTAGGCTGGGCATCGGTCAGCGGGTGGTGAGCAATTGCATTGTGCATCACTTGTTTGTACATATTATTATTAGTAGTAGTATTATCATCATTGTATTATTATTATTATTGTTGTTATTATTTTCTCAACTCATGGGCTTCACTTTTCATTTCTCTCCCCCGTCCCAGAGAGGGAGGGGGAAGGTGAGCGAATGGCTGCGTGGTGTTTAGCTGCCGGCTGGGTTAAACCACGACAGTGTATCATCGGTGACTCTTTTGAGGGTTCAGTCCAGCCCATTGTGAGGTTACTAATGAAGATGTTAAACAATATTGACTCTGTTACCAGTCTGTTGTGCCTCATTTGTAACTGACTGCCAGTTATACTTCAAGCCATTAACTACAACTACTCTTTGATCTCATTAGCATGATCAATTTTTCCTCCTACTTTTAGTCTACCCATCCAGTCTGTATCTCCTGCTTTCACTACAAGGATGCTATGGAAAACTGTGTTCAAAGCCTTGATAAAATCAGTGACATCCACTGTTTTTTACTTAGTAACAGAGTCAGTCCCTTCTTCAGGACTGGAAATGTATCTGTCCTTTCTTCATGTATCTGGAAATGGTTTAAGCTATAATGTCAGGGAATGAAATGAGGATGACCAGCCCATAATTCATAATTCTACGTTGCTATCCTCTGTGGAAACACTAGACTTGGAAATAGGTTAATAAGCATGGAGATTGTCTATGTGGGAAGTTAGGGCACATTAGCTCTTGTCAGCCCATGGAAAGGCAGCACATCATGCTACCTTTGTTTTGCAGAATGTCCTGTCTGCATAGCAGACACTGTATGCTATTAATTCCAGATTCCTGTTATTGGGTTGTTTTTTTTTGTTTTTTTTTTTTTTGTTTTTTTTTGTTGTTGTTGGTTTTTTTTTTGGCACACCTAAAGGTAGACATGCAACTGTAAATATCTTCAGGAAAAAAAAAAAAAGGTTTTGAATTGGGAAGATCTGACTTGTTTATATTTATTTTGTTTCTTCCTATTGTCTTCCCTAGTCCAGAGTTAATTATTGTCTTAGTCTTAGTGTCACTCTTTGTCTACTAGTACCGAATTTTGACTCAGAGCTCTAATACCTTTTTTTTTTTTTTTTAAACAGAAGCAATGTCATTGTTAGCAGAACACAGACAATTGTTTCAAACTTCTAACAGCTGAAAATAACTTCAAACTTCTTATGTCATTTTTTTTGGTGAAAGATTTTGTCACACCTGCTACATGTATTTTTGCATTTTACAAAGCAATACTTCTGTATGTTTTGACCACTGGTTTGCAGAACAAATCAACACAGTTTGGGAATAGTAAGTAACCACTTTTTTTTTTACTTTTTTTTTTTTTTTTACTGAATTCCTTCCATGGTAAAACAGTGTGTCTAATATTACATCGCAGCAGTAAGCATATTAAGCATGAGAAAAAGGGAAAAATTAATTAACCAGATTTGATGGTTGCTACTATAAGTAATTGTTTAAAAAAAAAAAAAGTGCCCCCTTCTTTTATTTCAGTTTTTATGTTTTCTTCTCATTTAGGAGAATGATGCTCATTCTGAAGATTTGGCTGCTTTTGTTACCAAACCCTAGAGCTGCAGGCCTTTGCAGGATGTATTTCTTTCTTCTCAAAAATTCTTGGCACAACAAACTTCAAAATCATATTCACACTCAGAATACTTGACTTGTTGCTGACCTCTTGCAGAACTGTTTACATATAATTGTTAGATACTTTGGAAGATGCACTTCGTAGCAACTAGTATCCCTATAGCAGTGCATGGAATAGTATCCCTATACTGATGTGCATGGTTTGTGTGGTAAATAAATACTAGTTGTGGAAGATTTTATGGTGTTAAAAGAAGCTTTTAAATGTCGTTATAGAAAGTAAATGGAGAAAGCGTTTCTGTTTGTTTTTGTTTTTTTTTTTTTTCACTTTAAGAATTCTTGGGCTGAAAACAGTTTCAAGGTTAAAATGTTCAAATGACGCTGTAGTTTCAAAAAGGTGGTAGCACTGTGCCTTCTGAATCATAAATGATTCACATTAGTGTGAGAAGGGTTGTGTGTGTTTTAAATCCAGAAGGAAAAAAACAGACGTGAAATCATTGTGACACTTCCCTGAAATTATTTTTTGTTTTATTTAAAAATATTCCATTATCAAATTTTTGCAATTCTAATTAAACAAAGGCAAAGAGCAAATTTGCAACAGTATCAATATCTTCACTTTAAAATGTTCATCTTACTGCACATTTGCCTAGCTTTATCTGTCTTTCAAGAGATTTTGCTGCTGTATATACTACTTTCAAAGTTTTCTTCTGCATGAAAATGGACATAGATAAGCCAGATCTCTGATCAGTTGCTGAAATGGTATGTGGGCACAATGGCAGTTGTATCAGTGCCAATTGTTGAAGCTGTATATAGTGTCCTTCCTGCACCCTATTCTAGTTGTTACACCTGGCAGCATCTCTTTCACTCTTGGGAGATTTCATTGTGCAGCTAGAAACAGACAATAGTACAAGGACAACATTTGTCTTCTGGAGTCTTATGTGAGACACTAGAAGAGAGGATGGCAAGAAAGTCAATGCAGCCCACTGGAGGAAGAGCGACCTGGTCAAAGCAGACAGAATTAAAACTTTGTGAGGATGTTTTTCATAAAGCTCTTTCACTGAGATTTCATTGCACATGTGTCAAGAATCTAGAGGGTAAAGAAGCAGAGGAACTGGTAGAGGGACTCAAGGTACATGCTTTTACCTGTATGTGGTGTCCCTGTCAAAGATACTGAGTTTATGCAGGTATATAGTGAGAACCCATACTAGGGAAGTAAAATTTTGCATGTTCATTTGCTACTGCAAAAGTTCTCCAAATCAAATACCTTGAGGAAAATGCATTTAGGGAACCATTAGCTGCTTTTCCTGTTGATATATGTATTATATCTGTTGTAGGAGCAGAAAATGGGGTTAGAATGATTCAAGGAACTGGACAAAAATCCCAATGTCCTATAGTATGAGTGGAGAAAAGTTTTAAAAATTTCTCTTTAAAGTTATATTGAGAACTGTAGAGATGAGACTTCTTTGTAATGGTATATATGAAACTGCCTGTAAAATGTGTTGGTAAAGATTTGGATGGTTCTTGAGCTGCTTTCTTCAGATACTGCTCACCAGAATAATGTATTTCACCAAAATGGCACAATGATGACATCTGTATTTGCAGTCAATTTCATATCAGCTGAAGGAGTATCAACTCCAGTTAAGTTCTCTGTGACTGTAAGGCTGTTTGTTCCTAATCTGTCATGAATCTTTGCTTTATATTCAATGGAAGAAAAGGGATTGAAGGTGCCCCAGGAATAAAAATATCTCTGTTAATCTTTCACACAAGTGGGAATAGAATTTTATGCCTTCTGTTTAGAAGTAGTCAACTTTGTATATTTTTTTTTTCCTCTTTTGCTCTGCGTTGGTAAATGCAGTAGGATGCAATGTATTCACTTTACATAGGTTCATACAGGTAGTAATTGAATATCTGTAGAAGAAATTTAAAAACTCCCCTCCCATATCAACATGGCATCTGCTGGATGTCACAATAATAATAAGACAAAAATAAATAGTGTGTTTAATAGAACCATAGAGTACTGAAATGTTTCTGTGTAGAGAAAGCCTGGAGTTAAACTGGGGGCTGGCATTGATTTATACATCTCATGACATAAGAGTCATTCTTTACTGAAAGTATTAAAAAAATTCTATAGTGTAATTCCTCACATAGATTTTTACTTTGCATGGTTGTTGCAATGAAAAATTTGAAGCTTTAATCATGCTTGTCACATTCATGAATGGAATGAGTTTTGTCCATGAGTTTTGTCAGAAATAATCCTAATTGTATACATCTCTTTATAGGCTTTAAATTCTATTTTTTTCCTTTGTTGAGTGCATTTTTGAGGCTTTGTCTTTTCCAATAGTTATCTTCTTATGAAGAAAGAGAGAGGCATGCTGTTACTAATTAGGATTGTTGTGTACCAGATTTGGCTGGTAAAAAATTCAGTAACATGTAATGTCTCATATATAAATATTTATGAGGCTCCATAATGAATCACTAAAATATCCATATAAATTAATTGCTATCTAATTAACAGTGTATTTCAAATATTCTACATTAGTTATGTGAGTTTATGTGGCTCTCCAGACAGAAAAAAAATAAATGGAGAAATGTTTTTGGTTTTCCTTGCATATTTTACAGGTTTGTAGTGCTGTTACTCAGTGTTGCCCCATCACCTGTCAGTTGAGCAGCACTAAAAGAGTCCAACTGGGATCTAACCAACATTTTCTTAGAACACAAATTCATTGTAAAAGGCAATCACCTACAAAATCCTGAAGACAGGAAGGGTAGAAGAAAAAAACTTATTTATTTATTTATATATTTTTTTCAGCTTCTAGTTACTCAGGCAAGTTAGTGTGTTCCCTATTACAGTCATAATCTATCTTTTTACGTAATGGTATAATGTAACTTGAATTCTTTTTTTATCATTCAACATTGAATCATGACTACTTGGTACCATTTAAAAAAATATTTCCTGTTAGTATCCATTTGTGTTATCAGTAACCTCATCTTTCTCTTACTAATAGAGGTCCGGGTATTGACTACTGGAATTTTTGACTTCAGAGCCAGCTGGTGCCTCAGGACCTGTTTTAGAGCATATTACCAATATTACCAGCATAGCATGAAAGCCTACCTCACCAAGAGATATTATCCTACACGCTGGGCCTTCTGAGCCTTGAAATCCCAACAATTTTAGATCCGTGTTTGTCAGTCTGTGAAAGAATTACATGCAGTGGTGTCTGCAGAGGAATGTAGTCTAGGATAAAGGCAAAGAAACGTACAGAAACTGCAGTTAAAAGTCACATCTCATGGACATTTTGTAATTCCATTTGTCAGAAAGTGAGAGTAATTTGAAATACACTGCAGAGCAAGTTAATTCCTAACATTATTACATTATATAGTGTGACATCTAACCTAAAAGAAAATTACCTTAAATTTAAGCAGCTGTATCACAGCTCTCTTTATTTTCTTTCTTCTTTTTTTTTTTTTTTCTTTCTTTTTTTCCTCCCTCTCTTTAAATGTATGGTATATTGATATATTGCATGTAATGGGTGAGGTAGGCAAAAAAGAAATATTGAAATGGTTTATTTTCAATACATATACAAGTAAAATAATTTGGTTTCACATTCAGTGCTTCAGTCTTTGCCAAATACTAATATTAGTGTATTAGAAATAGTGTCATTCTCTTATGAGCAGTCTTGCATGCTGATTTTAATTATTTTGGACAATATTGATAGAGGACTCCGAACCTGAATATAAATACCGATGACTTACATTTGTCATACTGAGTTATAGTCTTCTAATTATATGTATGTTTTGAGCCCAATGTAGACATCTGAAGGCTTTTCTGCATGTTTGCAATGCTCCTACTGATCTGTTAATTTCTATTTAGTTTATTATAAATGCTTCAATTTTGAGTTAGCTAATGGAGGCAACTCCGTTTTTCTATCTGAATTAGGACGACTTTTGGCACCAATTAATACTTATCTTAAAAAAAGAGCTAGAGTAAAGGAAATCAATACACAGATTGTGAGGACTGTCCTGTTAGATTTCTTCTATGTTATCATCACCATTTTATCAACAGTTTGAAAGAAAATTTTAATCTGAGTTACTGTCATTCCACTGTTAGAAATGGCTCAGTCTTCAAAATAGGATTAAATAAAAAAATAGGATTTATTAAAAGAATAGAGGTAAGCAAACAGCGCTGGGTGCACCGGGAGTCTCCGCTCCACCAGGATGCACCCCAGTTACATCAAGTAGCTGATTTTTATGCTCCTAGACTAATACATACTCATTACTACTTCTAAAAAAAATAGGTTATTATAATTAGCTTCCGGGGTCCAGTCCCTCCTACTGGAGCATGCGCATCAGTCTCCGGTGGTCCCTCTGGGGGTCTCTAGGGGTCTTTCATGCTGAAGGCTCATAGTCTTCCTCCCCAAGTTTTTTTTCTTGTCCTTCCCCTTTGTACTCCTTGGCACTGCGTCAAGTTTATACAGCATCCCCTGCAGGTCTTGTCTCCTAGCCATCCTTCAGCTTCTTTTTTTTCTTCTTCTTAATCTCTTGGCCACCTGGCCAGATATCAGAGGCCTGCATAGTATCCCATAACAGTCACTAGTTGTTATCAGTTGTTCTGAAACCCCCAGATATCAAAAACTTCATACAAACACAAATAGCTTTCTTATTGACACTTCACGAGTAATTAAAACATTCCTCACCAGCCATTCACAGGGACAGTCACACCTATAGCAGTGTTAAGTTAATCTCGAAGAAGACAAAAAAAAGGCTGTAACTGTTAGAAATAGAAGTCCGGAATAACAAAGGCAAACAGGTTCATAAATTTGAGGAGTATTTTCTGAAGACTTGATAAATTGACTAGAATGAGGGGGAGACTGGAACACCCTGCATCTGTGGTTCAAGAATTAAATTGCCAGTGCAGGGTCCAGAGGCAGACAGGACTGTTCTTTATTGACACAAATTGTTAAAACATTCTTCACACCACCATAGGCTAATACAGCTACTTTTTGAGTTTATACAGTCTTAAATATATTTATTTACTGGTCCATTAGAAATAACTTTAAATACTGCCATACGGTACTATCATTTGCTATATGTATATGTATGTAATTCAAAAGCAATGAAAATTCTAGAGGTTCTAATGTCCTAGATTTAGGAATTTTAAATGTAAGTTTCTCTGGAGTTCATAACCTAAAAACATGGTCCCATTTCTCCTGATGCAACTTTTCACTTACATATAAGGAATATATTTTGCTGTGGCTGACACTATGAGGTCTTGCTTCTTGATAAGGTTTTTTAGGTGTAAAAAAAGATAAGCAGTACAGTATTGAGAACAACTGAACTGTGGACTACCAATGCAGCAAGGCTTCTGCATCCTCTAATAAGCCAAAGGATGTTGAAAAAAAATTTCGCTTTTTTATAAATCAGAGATCTGAGTCTTCTCGGTGTTTTCCTTCCACCATGTTTAGATTGTGGACACACACTGATTCTGAATGTTTGCTGAAATTTTAACTTAAATTTATATTACATTTATGGAAAATTAACATGAAGTACTTGTATATTTTCTTTTCTGAGGAAATGCTTCAGGTGATATAACAGCTTGTCAATATTTTTATAAAAATAATTAAGTTGCATTAAAATGCACTTTATATCTTTTTGTTATCTTATTATTCAGGATTTGTGTTTTGGGGAAATATTATTTTCAAGCAAAAATGTTCATTTAATCTTACAGTTAAAGATTAACAAATGAAGAATGCAGTGCAAATCTTGGTGAAAATAGAAGGCTTTCAGAATTTTCATCTCTAAAAACAGAAAGGTGAAATCTGAAAAAAGGTATGTAGGATTGTGTCACTTCACACAAGAAACAGAAAAATAAAACCTTATCGATGATTTCAAGTGGTTTCTAATTACAATTTCTGTCATTTTTAATCCAAAACAATTTGAGGACTGCATATTAAATACTGAGATACATGAAGCCAAGAGCTTAGTGAAGCAGAAAGATAACTGTATTTTCAACCTGGGCAACCTATTGCTAAACTTATTAATTTATATATTGGAAACACAAATGTGTTCTGTGTTTTGTTCCTATGTTTAAGATAAGACAGTATGACCAGTAGTCAGTAATGAAAATCTTTAACAAATATAGTTGCAAATTCTCATACAGAGCAGTAAAGTTAGGAAGGGTGAAGAAATGGCAGAAACATTAAAGATAATTTGCTGAAAACACTTAATACTCTAGTATTTCTTTTATAGTTTCGGAGCATGTTATTAGCATTATCATACATGTACAATATTTAGAAGTATGAAGTTGTTTTGGCTAAATCTGACTTTCATTACTTTTTACCTATTTAACCTACTAGTAGGTTAATATTCCATTAAAATGTAAAAACATTCAGTGTATGTATTGTCAAGGTGTTTTTTTCTAGTAAAGAACAAAATGTCCCAAAAAGTAATGGACCAGAAGAAATTTCAAAAATATAAAGTTATATTGTGGGGGAAAAAATGTATTTAAATGGACAGGTATAATTATACAAAGAAGGGAAAAAAAGTATGGTAGCAGATGGAAATCTTAGTATTATGTTTTGAATATCTTAATTTTACGTTTATTTGAAGTTTTATTCTTTTGTATTCCCTTTCTTCTTTCTGCTCTGAATCTGAAACATGAATCATTGTAACAGTTAAAGACAACAGGATTTTACTATATTATAATGTAGTAGTCTTCAAAATTCCCTGCAGTTTTCTCATTTATTTAACATGTCTCTAAGGTATTTGCATCCTACACATAAACAAAGTCATAGATTCAAGATTTCTTGACTCCCTTTTTTCCATCTGAATATAGATATTCCTCTAAAGTGTAGTTATTGCCATTTTTTTGAGACGAGTGTGTGTAATTTACAACGTAGAATTCTTGTAAGAATGGCTTATATACATTTATGTAATTTTATAAAGTGTCATCTAAGAAGCAGTACTGCTTTTTTGTATGTGTGCCATGTTGCTCCCTGCAGAGGACTGGCCAAAATAATTCTGTGATGGCTAGAAATATTTTTCAAGACATGTTTATTTTTGACAATGTTGTTCTGATTTGAATACATGTAAGTGTTCCTTCTTCTACAATGTGATTTGTAATCCTAAGTTGCTCACAGCTACATTCAGTAAACCCTGATTCTCAACATCGTCTTGCTAACTCAAGGAAGACAAGTTCATCTAACTGTCTGATACAATTCATTGTTTAAACAGTATTAATTGTGGGCGTAATATATATATATATAGATAGATAGATAAAATTTTACAATAGTACTGTTGCTATTTATTTCCTGAAGTGGCTTATTTGAAAGAAAAAGTGCACTTAAACAAGGCATCTGTCTTTAAGCTGGTTCAGCTTAGTCGTGTAATGTTAGTTACATATTTTCAAAAGAATATTTTACTTTACATATATACCAAGACTGCATTGTAACTGTGGTGTGCAGTGTTTTAGCAACAAAATTGTGACTGCCTTTCCTGGGGACCATATAATTGTATTAGGCAACCTACTGAGATAAGCTCAACCCAGACTTAGATTGCTGCTATGTATTGTTTATTTTAAAGTGGAGAAAACAACCTGTTCTTGTTGTCTGAAAGACTGTAAAAGAGCTGCTGTCATTGCCAGCACTATCAAGGGTATGTCATCACTCAATTTGTGGCTTTTTCAGCCATGAATGGAGCTCTTTGAAAAGTGATTGACACCTGAAAACAGAGTAGTTGGGTTCTGAACCTGTAAAATCACTAGTAATTAATTATTCAGACAGGTAAGAGCTTGCTGAGAAAATATTAAGATAGACAGGAATGGAGCAATGACATTTTGTCACATTACAATTTTTTTTCTCTTTAATTTATCCAGATTTTTTTTTATCATAAATCTTGCCTTGAAGTAGACTACTTCGAATAATTGACAGAAATTGGCTGCTTCATAGCTTTATTTTAATATAATTTTTGCTGAATTTTTGGACAGCTTTCCAGGTAGTGAGCTAATTTGCAGAGGTGTCTTGTAGGAAGTACATGCCTAAGTAATTACTACATTATTTCTCCTGCCATTGTCGTGGTCTTGCAGATTTGAGTAACTAAACTTGAGCTTAAGCTTACATACTCTTTCAAGGATGGGGTATGAGTGACATGGGTTGAATAAAAGGCCATACCTTTTAACAAGTATATGAAATCCTCTCTATAATCAGCCATCACATCTGATCACATCTAATCAGACATCACATCTGATCACATGGGCACAAGACTCTTCCATACTTTTTGTGGTCAGGGTTCAGCAAAATCCCTCGATTCATCTAACAGTTAAGGTGGACAGAGTTAGATGTTCAGTTCTGGAGATTTTTGTCCCCTGTCCCAAACCACCAAGGTCCATCAGCCTGTGTTTTCTGAAAGGCTCAGAAGATAAGAGTATTGCAAAGAAACAAAATTACTACTCACATTAGTATACCATATGGAGGAAACTGAGAAGATAGCTGTGCTAAGACTCACTTTGTGGGATTTCGTACCAGAAAGGCTGTCAGAGAAGGGAGAGGAAGTGTTCAGGCACCTGAGCAGATTTTCTCCTGTAGTCCGTGGAAGAGACCATGGTGAAGCAAGTATTACCATGCAGCCCTTAGCAAGGACCATGGTGGAGCCCATGGAGGACCTCGTGAAAGAGCAGGTGGATATTACCTGCAGGAACTGCATTCTGTGGAGGACGCTACAGAGGATCAGGTTCTCCTGACAGGAACTGCAGCCTGTGGAGAAGGACCTATGCTGGAGCAGGGGAAAAATGTGAGGAGAAGGAAATGACAGAGTAACGCTTACAGACTGACTGCATCCCCCAAGTGCAACCCTCTGGTATTTAGTTTTTGTCTTTTTTTTTTCTCTCACCATCACCAAGTGCTTTGATCTTGATGGTATTTTATAAGTGATTTTCTTGTCTTTATCTTGACCCTTGAGATTTTTCATTGCATTTTGTCCCCACCATCCTTTTAAGGAGGGAGAGTGAGCGACTGGCTGTGTCAGTTTCTGGCAACATAGCAGGGCTGGCCCACCACATCTCTTTTGGAAGGGAGTGGGTGTGGGGGAAGCAAAAACACTTTTTTTTTTTTTTTTTTTGGTAGGTATTAGTCCTTACACTGAATAATGTATTCCAGTTTGCTAGACTTACTGTCACAGTCATAGTTCTTTTTCTTTCTTGTTTCTCCTAAAGGAGTAGTCTTCAAGAACGAGAAAAATCCCACCTTCCCTGAGCAGGCACATGTAATTGGAAACACAGCTGGTATTTACTGTTCTCTGCAGCAAGAAAACTTTGACTCCCAACAGATGTACAGCCCCGTGGCAATCAGTATACTTATCTGGAATTATGATTGTCATTCCTTCAGTTACTATACAGCAGAAACCAGTTATTATGTGACACAGAAGAGACATAGATAGCGAAGTTGGTATAAAAGCAATTTCTAGATTTTATAGGATTTCAGTGCAGTGAGAAACATTGTTTTTAAGATTCATGGTTTTTGAAGTCAGCTAATTACCATTCAGCAAAATAACTGATAATCAAGCATATTCCTAAGTTGTATTTCTTTTTGGACTAGTGTATTTTTTGCAAATTGCTTACTGTATACTGTGAGAGCTCTACAGGAAATACAAGGTTATAAATAGCAGAAAATGAGCAGAAGATCTGGGGTCCATTTTGTAGTGATGGTACCCATACTGTGAGATTGCCTTTTCTCAGTTAAAGATTTACCATAGTCCTGAAACAATAGAATGATACAGTTAATTGACCATTAGCTGCTTTGCTGACATGATACTACCAAAACATATGTTTTCTTATGTAGTTCAGGATAATGTTGGAGGTTTTCTGAGCAATCATATTCAAACAATTTGAGAAAGCTTTTTTTTTTTTTTTTTTTTTTTTTTTTTCCTGAATGGTATTTGTTTCAAAAAACAACTGATCTAATGAAATGGTAATATATATGGTAATCTATATATATACACATACTACCCAATGTGCAGCATTGTTCACTGCAGTCATTCAAATTTCAACAACATAATAAGTATACTTCCTATGTAAATTTTACTGTTATTGCTATGAACACAGATGCTGTTATTGATTTTTTTTCTCTTTGAAAGCAGATTTTAATAAGTTACTCAAAAACGGAAGATAATATTTAAGTGATGTACAAAAAAAAAGCCTCTAAATAATCACATTAATGGGCCCAGTGCACATTTCATTATAAAAATGCACCATAAGCAGTTTGCACTCCTAAAATGTAAAATAGAAAATGGCTCATATTGTGAAGTTCTTCACAGCTGTAGACAGAGTAAAAGGATTAATATTTATGCAAAGGCTTAATCCCATGAAAAGCTATAACTTGATTGATATCACCTTTACCACTTGAGTTAGAAAAACATCCATGATACATATTAATATATGAGACACACCAATTTAAGTCATTTACTTTAAAGAGAAAGTATAATTGTTAGCAAAATTTCTGCTGTGTCTCTGCATAATTGTTGTACAGCTTAACATCTGATGGCACTTAAACGCTTATGTATTTTCATGAACAACACTAACAAAATACTTAAACTATTGCTGCCAAAAAAAAAAAAAAAATTACATAGGATTAAAAATTAGGCCTTTCTTTCCTATCTATCTTAAGCATCATTGATATGGAAATGCAGATAGAGCAGCTATACCAAGACTTCCCTGTTAAGTTGTTTCAAATTAAGATTCCTAATCTATGAGCCTGTATATTTTAATAAGCTAGATAGCAGTCTTGTGTGTGTGTATTAGTTACTGATGTTGGTAAGTTAATCAATGGGTCCTGAAGCCATGACTAGGGGGCAAAAAAAAAAAAAGATTATTTTTACATTTCCACATGAAGCTTTAGGTTTCTAAATTTAAAAGGGATAGTCCCCTAAAAGGAATAACATAATTTTTCTCCTGTGTTATTCTCCTGTAATCTTTCTTATTAAATTACTTTAAATTGAAATACAGCCTTTGCTTTCAACAGAAAAATAGTAGTTAATTTCGTCAATATCAGATCACATAGTCCAATCAGTGCTGTTTCAGAGTTAGCTCCATCACAACCTAGTATTTACATGTACTTTTATAAGGATGATCTTCCAAATTCCAGTACAGCCTTTTGAGTGTGTTCTTACAATTAGTGAATTACTGGATGATAACTTTCAGAAAACAGATGAATCAGAACTGTTTTGAGTTGCACATCTTTAATTCTGATGCAGGGAGGTACTGATTTTCCATTGCAATTCAGTAAGAGTCTAGACCCCTTTGAAATTTCCCTTGATAGACATATCCCTGGGGAGATGTCAGAAAAAGATGTTGATATACTGAATTGAATATAAGAAAATGTGTCAGAGCAGGTTGTAGGTCTGTGAGTCACCAGAGAAAAGAACGTATTTGTGATCATAGGAATGAATTAGCTGATTCAATGAAAGCCTCTAAAGGGAGTTGAAGAGAATACAAATGGCATCATAAAGCAGTGCCACACGGGGATGACTAAGCTATTTCTGAACCAA
Organism: Anas acuta; assembly: GCF_963932015.1. Lineage (NCBI taxonomy): Eukaryota > Metazoa > Chordata > Aves > Anseriformes > Anatidae > Anas > Anas acuta. Next base: position 75,061,191 of record NC_088982.1, on the reverse strand, counting down.
ACAGGGCATGAAAAGCAGGGCATACTAGTACAAGCAGAATGCTGTGCCAGTGTAGTTGTAGTGCTTCTGCTATCAAATGAGGTAGCCTGGATATCCCTGCACACCTCTATTTTGCCAGATGCTTTTGGATGATGCAAGTGTCAGAAAGAGCTAAAATAGTCTGTTTTCTCAGTGGCTGTGTGCCTTTGTGAAAAGGACAGGGACTCTGATACTTCCCTCAGTTTTTCTGTTTGGCACAAGGAACCCAAGCAGTTGAGTGAGAAAAAAATTGTTATATTCAGCCATAATTTTTTCTGATTATAGGTCATGTATGTGGCACGTAGATGGATAGGTAATTACTCAAAATTGTGAAAGACACTTAATGGATTAGGTTTGCAGGCTGTATCTTAAAATAATGTACAAGAAATGGATTCCTTTTAAGCAAACAATGTAATAATAAATTTGAACAACCTATGCTCATCTGTTAGTACAAGTTCCTTCTGATTCTCATACAGTCAAAGAGCAGGATGAGTGTTGATTTAATCTGATATTCATACTTGCTCTGTCTTTTTATTTGTGGCTGCCTGTATTACTATCCCAGCTTTACCTTTAAAACAGTACCCATGTTTTTCTGGTAGTTATGGCTTATCCTAGTACTCCCAGAGTCAGCCCAGAGGAGGGCCACAAGGATGATCAGAGGACTGGAACATGAAGACAGGCTGAGGGAGCTGGGGTTGTTCAGCCTGGGGAAGAGAAGCTTCTGGGGGAGACCTTATAACAACCTCCCAATACCTAAAGGGGGCCTACAGAAAAGCTGGGGAGGGACTCTTTGTCAGGGAGAGTAGTTATAGGATAAGGGTTAATGGCTTTAAACTACAAGAGGGTAGGTTTAGATTAGGAAGAAATATAAGGAAGAACTTGACTGTGAGGGTGTCGAGGCACTGGCACAGGTTGCCCAGAGAAGCTATGGATGCCCCATCCCTGAAAGTGTTCTTTGAGCAACCTGGTCAACCTGGAGGTGTCCCCACGTATGGCAGGGAGGTTGGAACTGGAACTAGGTGATCTTTAAGGTTCCTTCCAACCCAAACCATTCTGTGATTCTATATCCTTTCAGAATGATGCAACCTTACATGTGCTTCTCTACCCACAAATAAATCAGCAAATTGGAAGTGTTACACATTGCTGTTACCTGATCATATGAAGTGATGCTATTGGATGGCTAAAATTTACTTAGAAGTATTTTCTGTTTTGTGGAAGAATTTTAAATTTTTGATTGTTTCAGTAAAACTGAACACATGAAAGACATTAGTTTCCCAACATTTACTCTCTTGTTTTAAAAAAAAACTGTCATTGTGATCCCCCACAACAAGTTTAGCTTTGATTATACTTACGGCTTTTGCCATGACTGCAGGTTTGGAAGCAATTGCTTCATACAGGTCAAAAATATATAAAGTAATGATTCTGTTAAGTTAGATTTAAACTCCATTAGTTAAGATACATGTTAGAACTGTCACATCACACATTTTATTTATACAATGATCTTTCTTTGAGGTGATTTGCTAAACAGAATTTCATAAATTGAATTAAAAATAAATATTCAAAGTATAAAATCTGAGGGTTTTAGTACTATGGCAGACATTTTTAGTAACAAGAAGAAACAGTCTGAAACTACTTACAAGGAAACAACAGCTGCACATACTGATCTGAATAGTAGAGATTATAATGTTATTTGTTTCAGAAAGTGAAAGAATCACTTCTCACTGTGACTATACTACATTTTTATTATGGGTCAAGCAGTCAAGCTTCTCAGTTGGGTTAGGAAGAAAATACTGCATCTTTGAAAATCTTGTTTTGCTCTTGCTTGTTATTTTTGTTGACCTAAAAATCTTAGGTGCTTTGTATTTTCACCTCTTCTGAACTTTTATAATAACTTGCCTGATACTCAAAACTTTGCATGAGGAAAAAATAAAATGCTCTCAATAACCCCACAATAAATCTATGAGAATGCAAGCAGATGCTTTTTACATAATGGAATGCGCTTGGAGAAATTAGTTGATTCCTGTATTGATTAGGAGGCAATTGTATAACACCGGATAATTTATACAACAAAGAAAATAGAAATCAACACAAGTAGTGATTGTTATATTTTTTGTATTCTTACAAAAGCAATACTATGCAAGTGATACTGTCACAAAATGCTAATAGTTCATATAATAATAATGCATGGTTTCTGGTGTGATTACTTGGGCTACAGGAGACTGAGGTTATGCAGAGCTAAAATCTCATGCATAAATTTGTGTCTTTAAAGCAGCATTATTTTTTAAAGCAGAGCAGCTGGCATGTTTCTCTACTCTTATATTTCCCAAAGGATGCAATTAATCACCTTTTTGTCTCATTAATCCTTTTTTTTTTTTTTTTTTTTTTTTCCCACCAGTGATATACTAGGCAAAATCTTCACTGACTGTTAAGAAATGGTAAGAGACTTCAGGTGGTCACTAATGTCATTGAGATAACTTTAACAGTCTTTGGACATATCTTCAGCCTCAGATACTTCACTGGCAGCTGTTCTGGTGAACAGATAATGTCAAAATGATGGAATATTTATTATAATGAACCTTGTGAATTGGGCAATAAAGTAGAATTACTTCATGGAGGGTACAGTTACTAAATCTCTGAATTTGAGTATTTGGATGAGGTAGATATGGACTAAATTAGGAAAAACTTCTCATTACCCATTAACATTTGTTTGATAGTATGATTGATTTTCCCTGAACTTCTGAATTATTTATTTATTTATTTATTTTTCTTTAATTGATTCTCATCACAGCTACTTGCAGAAGGGAGCAGGTAGGCACTTTGCAAACATGCTTTTGTATAAGTACCTCTGTTAACTGTATTGTTACTTTTTTTTAACCTTTTTAAAATTATTTTTTTTAATTCAGAAAGAGACAAATTACCATAGGCTTGCTGGAGCACTAAGCAACTGGGCTACTAAATTTTGGCTACTAAACATTTTGTAAAAAATGGCTGTATGGTTGTAACTTAATTCCCACATAGCGGTGTTAAAATGTCTGATAATTTTTCTAGGATGGTATATTATTTTATGTAGATATTATATACTCTTAATGTATTTTAAATACATATATATATTAGTTATATTCTTAAAAAACATTTTAAGCTAATTATTTTTACCTAGTAAAAGTAAAATACCACATGTAAATTATAGGGGAGGAAGTAACTGAAATCTAATGTGGTAGTCTCTGAAGCTCTGGGAAAGAGAAGTGTTTTTTCTTCTTCAAAAGTCAAAACAAATCAAAGAAGAATCTGACTCACAATTTGTATTTGAAGCTATATCAGGGACTCAGAATACAGATAGCAGAGCATGAAGAAAATAATTTTCATAGCGACAGTTAATCAAACATCAGGACAATCTGCATCAAGATAAGAATGTCTAAGTCAAAAGTATTTAATGAGGAGTTTCCAGGTCTCCAATTAAGAAGCAAAAAGTCAATTTGCATTTCCAGATTACTTGGAAGTCCGTTAAAAGCTGTCCTGGATGTCTCCTACCCTGTGTTTTCACAGAACCGATCCCCACCATTATGTTTCTGCAGATGGGGCAAAAATGACCACAGTAGTAACATATGCTTCCTGTTGGCTCCTGCCCATCCAGATTAAAATCTCTCCATTTTATAGTTTTTTTTTTTTTTTTTTTTTTTTTTTTCTTTTCTTCACATTTTTAATTTTATTGTCTCCCACAGAATCTTTGGAACTTAAAATTGGTTTAGTGTTGAAATCCTTGTTTTGTTTATCTTCTCCAGTCAGTAGTTATTGGCATGGGTATAGTTTAATTTGTAAATTGTTATGGAAGATTATGGAAGTTCTGTTTCAGTTCAATTCAATGAAAAATATGGGAAACCGTTGTTAACTCTTAAATATGTATTGAACCAGGTCCATGAACAACAAGCACTTACATAGCTAGACTAAGAAAATGCTGGAGCACCCAGCCATAATCTGTGACCAAACCCCCAGTGTTTAGCACTCAGTCTGTTCTGGGCATCAGGCTGCAAGTCACTTCTCCGAGGCCTGATTGTTTTGTAGGCACCTGCAGTGCAGCATTGTGCATGCTCACAGTTGCTGCTGTTGAAGTGGCTGGCAGTGCCCCTGCTGTACAGAAATTGTGATGCCTTTCATGAGGGGTTGTTTTCCTTGTGTTTGCCTGGATGGGCAGAGTTAGGTCCTTTGCAGAATATAGAGCAGCTACTTTCTTCCTTTTCCCGTGGAGTGTTTAAAATTTCACCCATTTGCACAGTTTAAGTTAGCCAGTTGGATATGCTGAATAAAAAGCTACATCTTAAATTACCCCCTTCATGAAAAATGGCTGTATGGGGGAAATGTGTTCTCCAAATCTCCTAATGAAAATACTCCTCTTAGTGTTGAATAATTAAAGCTAATAAAGTGTGACTCGTATGGTGACTTTCTGCCCCATTTGTGCTGCTCCAGTGTGGAAAATGTAGCTGGGAACAGTTATCACAGTACTTAATTTCTGATGTTCCCTGTCATTTTAATTTCTACGACATAATTGATACAATTTTTGGAGGACTCAATTTTTCATGTGAGCAAAGTGAATGCAGTGGATGAGGCTCAACAGAGAGGAGGGGAGAGTGCAGTTGTGATGACTGTCATTTACCTTGTGTTGTACTGGTGATGAGAACAAGTATTTCAGTCATTACAGTCAGTTCTAGACTTTTTGCTTTCTAAAACCAGCAACTGACAGCTCTGGTCATCCCAGGACGTTAATGCTATTTCTAATGTGGTAGAAGGGAAAGGGAGTATGGCCATGACAGGTTGCCAAAAGGCATGCCTAAGATCTTAGAGAGATGAAGATCAGAAGTATGGAGTGGCTTGCATGTGAAGAGCCACTGCTTCAGACAATCTCTTCAGGTTGGAAAATCACAGAATCACAGAATTTCTAGGTTGGAAGAGACCTCAAGATCATCGAGTCCAACCTCTGACCTAACACTAACAGTCCCCACTAAACCATATCCCTAAGCTCTACATCTAAAAATCTTTTAAAAACTTCCAGGAATGGTGACTCCACCACTTCCCTAGGCAGCCTGTTCCAATGTCTAACAACCCTTTCGGTAAAGAATTTCTTCCTAACATCCAGCCTAAAACTCCCCTGGCGCAACTTAAGCCCCTTCCCCCTCGTCCTGTCACCAGGCACGTGGGATAATAGACCAACCCCCACCTCGCTACAGCCTCCTTTAAGGTATCTGTAAAGAGTAATAAGGTCGCCCCTGAGCCTCCTTTTCTCCACACTGAACAAGCCCAGCTCCCTCAGCCGCTCCTCGTAGGACTTGTTCTCCCGGCCCCTCACCAGCTTCGTCGCCCTTCTCTGGACCCTCTCAAGCACCTCAATGTCCTTCTTGTAGCGAGGGGCCCAAAACTGAACACAGTACTCGAGGTGCGGCCTCACCAGAGCCAAGTACAGGGGGACGATCACCTCCCTAGCCCTGCTGGCCGCACTGTTTCTTATGCAAGTCAGGATGCTGTTGGCCTTTTTGGCCACCCTGAGCACACTGCTGGCTCATATTCAGCTGGCTGTCCACCATCACTCCCAGGTCCTTCTCTGCCTGGCAGCTCTCCAACCACTCATCTCCCAGCCTGTAGCTCTGCTTGGGGTTATTGAGCCCCAGGTGGAGGACCCGGCACTTGGCCTTGTTGAACTTCATGCAGTTGGCCTCAGCCCATTGGTGCAGCCTATCCAGATCCTCCTGCAGAGCCTTCCTACCCTCAAGCAGATCGACACAAGCACCTAGCTTGGTGTCATCTGCAAACATACTGAGGGTGCACTCAATGCCCTCGTCCAGATCATTGATGAAGATGTTAAAGAGGACCGGCCCCAGGACTGAGCCCTGGGGAATGCCACTAGTGACTGGCCTCCAACTGGGCTTGACTCCATTTACCACGACTCTTTGGGCCTGGCTATCCAGCCAGTTTCTAACCCAACGAAGCGTGTGCCAGTCCAAGCCAAGAGCAGCCAGTTTCTTGAGGAGAATGCTGTGGGAGACGGTGTCAAAAGCCTTGGTGAAGTCAAGGTAGACCACATCCACAGCCTTTCCCTCATCCACCCAGCGCGTCACTTTGTCATAGAAGGAGATCAGGTTTGTCAAGCAGGACCTGCCTTTCATAAACCCATGCTGACTGGGCCTGATCTCCTGCTTGCCCTTCAAGTGCTGCATGATGACTCTCAAGAGGATCTGCTCCATGAGCTTCCCTGGCACTGAGGTCAAACTGACAGGCCTGTAGTTTCCCGGGTCTGCCCTCCGGCCGGGCAGGGGAAGAGAGGTAGAAAAGGGTTATGAAATAACAAAAACAGTAAATTGATTACTAGAAGCTCAAATAAAGCAGCAGGTCATAGGTTTGAAACAAAAGGGATACTTCACACACTGTAGTTATTCTGTGTAATTTATTGCAATAGGATTTTGATCATGCCAAGAATTTGTATGGGTTCAAAATATAATGAGACATTCCAAGAGAAGTCATTTGAGGGCTGTTAAATGTAAAAGGGCATGTTTGGCTTAAGCATCTCTAGATCATGAATTACTAGCAGTTGGGAAAATACTCTGGAGAAACATCACTGCATGCTTGCCATGCCCTTGTATTATTTATTATTATTATTATTATTTTTTATTTTATTTTTACAGAAACTTATTTAACACTGGTAGAAGACTGATTAAATGAGCTTCTGTTTTGACCAGGATTGGCTGTATTTATAGTCTCTTGTATTCTTATTGCTTATGATTTCTACTAATAAGCAAACTTTCTGAAAAATTCACTGAGAGGAACAAGACTACATGTTTAGATGCCTGATGTGGTAATGACACTGCAAACACATGTAACTAATGAACCTGAGCTCAACTGAAAGATGTATGCTCCCCTGTTCTGGAGAGATGCAGCATGAGCATTAGACTTTTATGCCTGTTGTGTGAGTGCTCATACTTTCGCACACAGGAGAGATGTTTGTACTGAAGTAGAAACATGAGATGGAGGCAACAGGAGTCCAGTACCTGAGAATGCTGGTGCTCCTTTGGTGACGGTAATGAATGGCCACTTCTTGAGGGTCACTAGGGACCAATACAGAGGTCATCAACCTAAAATCGATCACTCCAAGAGAGTTACCATCCAAGGAGATGGTCTTCTGGCTCTTATCACTAAAAAAAAAAAGTAATATTTTTATGAAACTTGCTCTGTGTAGCCAATAGAGAGTACACAAATTAGCACTATAGTTTTGGTAATGGGATGAGACTGGAAAGGGAGCTTTGGTTTGTGTGGAAGGAATTTCTAAATATTCCATATTTAACAAATAGATGTGGAGAGCAGTGAGGGAGTTCTGCTTTCACAAAAAGACAGGTAGGAAATGAGAAGTTTTTCATGCCGTGTGAGTTGTCAAGATTTTCAGAAAACAGAAACTACTTTATACACATGTCCATAAACCCCTATACAGGCACATGGCCATGCACCCATGAATAGGCAGGATGTTTTGAAGTTGCATGAGAAGTGAGAGCTGCTATATGGAAAAATGGAAGGCAGTCATGTGCAGGGCTACCATCTGGAATAAGAGTACTACTCTCAGGAGAAGGAGCAAATTGAGCCTCAATTGCAATGCTATAGATAAGTTCCATAGCAAAAGTGCCAACATTATTTGATTTCCTGGAGTGTCTGTGATCTGGGCACTAGTCCTGAAAAACTTACTGTGATAAAAATGTTCTTGGATGCTGGTATTTATTTACTTTTATTATTTTATTTTATTTTATTTTATTTTACATGATTTAGCACTTTTCTGTGGGGGAGATGACTTCTGTGTTACAAACCTTGAAATACTGTCTGTTCCTGCCAGTTCCTTATAGGCTGAAGAAAGAAGAAATGAGCTGTTTGGGGTATTGCAAGAAACATGTTTTCAGTAAATCCTGGGGAATTTGGGTTATGTAGTTTTGAAATCTGTTTCCTTTAAAGTGATTGAATGGTATTTTCTAAGGTGGCGATTCTTTTTGAATAAAGTATAACTTCAGATAGGTATTTTAGTTATTGAATGAGAATAAATATGCAAAATTCAAAATGCATATGAGATCTAATTTATAAATAAGTAGACTCTTTCAAAAATTAGTGTTTTAATTTTTATATCAGTTTGTGGGTGCCTTGCAATTTAAGAAGGACCCCTTCTTTGGACCTCTTCTTTTGCAGTACAGGTTTGAATTGCTTTTAGAGGAAAATTAAAGAGCTGGTATTCAAATTGTATGCAGCTATAATTTTTATTTTTTTTTTAGGCTTCCTTTTTATATAAGAGAAGGAGTCTTTTGGTCTTCTGCAGGAACTCTCTGACTCCAAAGATTTGGAAAAGATCATTGCATTATGACTGTGCTCAGTTTACTTGGACGACTTCCCATTCTGTGTATAAGATCTAAACGGTGCAAGGAAGAGGTCGTTTCTTTCTGTATTGATCTTAAAAATACCATGTGTATGAAAGGTTGTCATTGCTTACTTTGTGGCTGAATATCTATTCAGCAATCTTCCAGCTGCTAAAGCCTGAATTAAATTGGAACATTATGACAATATATATATACATATTTTTTTTTACTTCAACTTTTAGTGTACATTTATTCAAATTTTGCAGGGATCCAGTCTTAGAAACCATGACAGAATGTAATGGGCAATATTTTGGACACCATGCTGTAAAATGACTATTTCAGTAGTCATTTTTAAACGCTTTGTAGATGAGGCTTTATAACCAGTTCAATTATCCTCTTGAAACCTACTACTGTTCTGTACTAACTCTATTACAGTCAGCTTGTGTTTTCTCCTCAACGAACTCTTTTTTTTTTTTTTTATTCAGCCATTTTAAAGAGACACAATTCTGGCCGAGACACAGCTGTCATCTTTAGCTCCAGTGAAAAACTTCTGGCCCAGCATATCATTCCATGCTGGGCCAGGCAGAGGGTCTAACATCTATCAAGAGTGAACTAGGGATCCCTAGGGTAAAGGAAGCATGGGAGTAAAATTTCAAGTGACAAGATGAAGATGTCATAACAAGATTATGCTTATACACAATTTGAACTTATCTAAAAGTGATCTCAAAATTCATGAGAAATGACTTAATGGTGAGAGTCCTAGTGATTGCAGTAAATAATTATTTTATGAGGCATTGTGTTATAGAATAACAATAAATCATCTTTCTCCCATGTTGAGGTTACTTTTCCTGTCTGAAGTACATCTTGTGGCCAAATTTTCTTCAGCTCTACCTCAGAACAATAATCTTAGTGTAAATAGAGAAAATAAATAATCCTAGTTCCTGCCAAGCATGAAATAGAGTATTGTAGTTTCATAGTTCTTTCAAATAAGTCTTGTTCACTCCCTTCTTGGGGTTCTTTCTGTTACTTGCTTGTATAGTATCATGGAAGTTTGTCTGAAATTCTTTTTAGAGAAGATCACAATCTTATTTTTAAAAAGTTACTCTTAAGTGATCCTTCTGCTTTACATGTGCAGGGATAAATTGCTCATATGTGCTGTCACTTTTGTGTAGGGTTTAGCAGGACTATTATTTTTGTCGGTGCAGGTGATATTAATATGGCAAAAGACTTGTAAGGAGGTCCACCCCTGAAATTGCTTATTTTGGTGGATTTCAGTAGCAAATACCTCTCAGGAGATTAGTAGAGTCAGTATTACTTTACCTCCCTGTTGCCATTCTACCATTTTGCATCTGCCTTTGTCTGTTATGGGTACCATGTGGATAATACTCACTTTGCCAGTGTCATTTGCACTTAAATTCCAAACAGCCATTGCTGATGGATGATGATGTATTTGTGTGCATTTAGTTATAAATTTATATAAGTGTATGTCTGAACAGTTAGTTTTGTCACTGGTATAGCATACGTAAACATATCACCCAGAATAATAAAACCGAACTACATCTGCTCAGTTTAAATAGACTAGATTAGTCTGATATGAGTTGGACAGCAAAGGAGAAGTAGATGAACTTCGTTATGCTGTTACACAGCTGTCACTGAGTTAATATTAGTGATGGAAGTGATTATATGACTAGTAAAGCCTATACCAACAAATTAATATAGAAAGCTGCAAATGGAATAATAATGAAAGCTGTGAACTGTAGCCCCTTGGGAGGCAATGCAGTAAATGGATGTCCAATGCCACATGGAACCTTGAATCTGAGGATAGAGATTGCTATATGTGTCATCCATGACACTGTCAGTTCAATTTCTAGAATTGAGTGTCCTGTCCCCTGGATCATTGCTACTGTTTTTTAGTATTATGTTACTCTAAACTGGATTGGTGAGATTGAGACTGGTTTATATACATATTTCTGTTTTGTAGAATGCTATCTACTTCTTCACGTATACTGACAAATAAGTAGATTCTACATTGTGTGTCACACCATCAAATCACCCTGAAAGACTGCTAATACAGATCTCAACATTTCTGGATTTTGATGTTTATATTGAAAAAGCTTTTTATTTTGACTTTGGACTGTATTTATGTATTTGCCCTTTAGGATTGACTTTTTAACTTTTTTTTTTTTTTTTTCTTTTATAAAGTATGTCTTAATTTCAGTCTACTAACAATCTGACCTCCTGAATGGATGTCATGTATACTATTCAAGCTCTTTTTCAGGGTATTGTGGAAGTTTTTTCTGCTAGCCACTGTTTCTTATTGTAGTAAGGAAGTGTGTTTGTAACAAATAGTAATGTGGGGTGAACTGACTGAACATACAGGGTAGTCTTATTTTTTTTGTGATATTCCTTTACCTGAAGTTCATGGATTGTCTGTGATATACATGTATATATACATATATTATAAAACAAACAAACAAACAACAAAAAAAACAGTCTTACTGTGTTTGTAGTTCTCCATATTTTATGGCTCTATATAGAAAGAGACACTCTAGGCCTTACATAAACTTCTATATAAATAGCAATAACTTTCCAAATCCTGTTTTTCTGGTGTAACTTATAAAAGACATATAAGATAACAACTTAATGTGTACAAAAAGACAACTTAAGTGTATTTCCTACAGATCAGTCTTTACAACTGTGTACAGGGTAAAATTCACCTATTGGCTATCTAAGAAAATACAGCCAAAGGTTTTATGTTTATCCTGCTAGGATAAACAACTGTTTTTTAAGCTCTTTGAAAGGCTTTTAAGTTTAGTTTTGGAGAACTGTGAAATTCAAATATATTTTTTTTCCAAACACTGCAAAACTACTTTGGTTGGTAAATCAGTTTTAATTGCCCTTAATTAACTTAATTGCCCTGTTGCCCCATGAGATGATTTTTTCATTCGGTATGCAAAAACTTCTCATCGTATGTATTGCATCATCATATGTATATGTAAATAATCAGTGTAGTATATATCATAATATGTATTATGATATATATTCTATCAGTTGCAAGAGAATGTTTCGTTTCCCAGTGTGGGAGCAGAGAAATTAAACTTTTACAGTAAACAAGATTAAGTATAGAACTTGAGAAAAAGAAAACCCAAACCCTGGAGGTTCATTTTATATTTTTACATACTACTGTATTGATTCAAGAAATGTTTGTTTAAATTACTGTTATACTAAAAGGCTCTGCTAATGATCTTGAATTGGACTTTTAATGGACACAGGAAAATATTGCACCAAGTACAAGTAGAAAACACATATTTAAGACTATCTAAGTGTGGAAAAACTAAACCAGTTGGACAAGCATTTTGAGAGCATGTTTGTTGTAAATAGGAAGGTATGCCTGAGAGCTGAAATTGAAGCCTTGAAATTTAAGCTTTTATTGGGATTCCCATTTCAAAGTTTTCAAAATAATATATGAAAATGATCAAATTGTTTGTGAATTTTTTGTTTTCATTCGGTTCTACTGTTTTAATTCAGATTTGGTCATCCAAATCCTCTTCTCAGCGAGTGCTTAGCCACATATTGTTCTTCTGTAGGAGAAGGAAAATCAGCTGATGGGTAATGATCCCATTCTCTGACTGAACTGAGCAAATGGGTTCAATTACATGTTGTCCTTCTGAGGATATTTAGTTCTTCATACAAAGTTTATGCTTCCTTGTAGAGGGAACTGGCTATGCAGCCTTGATGCCAATGGAGAGCAGAAAGTAAATTGTGGTTACTCCTGAGCAGAAAATAAGGGATATAACTATCAGCAAATGGAAAAATAAAGGTCAAAAGAATAGAGAATGTGGAGGAAAAGAAGGGTGAAAATAGTGATGGAAAATAGTACTAGCAGTGGAGAAGAAATAGTAGAGATGTTTAGGAGGAAAAAAGTGTCAAGGAAAGATGGCGTGAAAGGGAAATATCACTATTAATATAACCTATTTTCCTTTTAAGAATTCAATAAAAAGGAGATAAAATTATATTTAAAAAATGTTTCATTAATAAACTTGGTTCAGTTTAATTTTCAGCACAGTGAAATGTGCTTTCCCTTAGCTCCTTGTGAAAGTTCAGAAAGGAGTGGCTCACATAAGGGAATACTAATTCAGCTGAACTATACCTGGCTAATACACTGAAAGGCAGACAGATTGCAGGTGTAGAAGGTCAATACACACTCAGACACAGTTCAGATACTTGATGACAAGTGTTATCTTCTAATGTATAGGCAATACTAGCTTAAATAAGAGCACGAGACCAAATCAAGTCTTCATAAAATAAAACTTTTAAGCAGATAGAAAATCAAACCGTTCTGCTGTTCACTTTGATGCAAGCCAGGAAGCTTTTCTTCACTGGTGGTTGTCAGTGCACTGCTCAGGCTTTATTTCATAAGCTGATACCGTCCTAATTTAAACTTTGACTTCCTATTACAAAGTATAAATCAGAAGATTAAAAACCTACTCCTATAGATGTTTTAAATAGAAAGTGACAGTTTAATTTGGCAGAGTTGAGCTGAAAGGATACTTAAACCTAGTAGAGAGTGCCAGCATCAGCAGCTCCAGAGTAGTTGAAAATGAAAGCAGAAACATGAATAATAACAGATAAGCTCAAGCTCCTTATATTTTTTGAAATTATTGCAGAAAAGCTTTCTCCTGCACTAGATCCCAGAGTCGTGTTGTATTTTTTTTTGTAGTCAGCCTGGTTTTGCTTACTGAAAAGATACTAAATATATTGAATACACACACACACACACATATTTTATATATATATATATATATATATATATATGAGAAAGTGTTTCTTCTGAATTTTTATTTTTTAGAGTTTTTTTTTCTTTTGGCTGAACTGATTGGGGATAAACTCATAACATTTATATAGTTTGATTTCTTCATTTCTTATAATCATGTTCCTTTCCCAAAATACAACAACATTTCAAATAGGTATATTCCTTTGTTTTGTTGGCTTACTTAATGCCAAATAACCTGCAGATTTTAGATGAAATCTGAGAATGAACGGAATAGAAGAACAACTGAAACCTTGTCAATAAGGCATTCTATTCCAGCATGCAGCTTTATGTAACAGTATTGAACTCTTAAATGTCTGAGTTATTCCATGTACTTATAGTGAACAGCATTGAGAAAGCTATTATCATGGCAACAGCAAAGGAAATACTAATTTTTTTTGTATTTATACTGTCTATGAAATGCTGAAATTAGCTGTGCTCCAACTTGACAAGGTGGGATATAGATGACCACTTGCTGGAATCAAAATTACCAGTGAAATAATATGCACACCCTCCCTCCCCCTTTCCAAATGCTCATTTATGTATTTCAGTCTACAAGAGACTTTGCCAACTCAGCTTTTTATTTCAGTTAAGAAATTTGTTCAGAGCAACTTGGTAGTAAAATGTACACAATTTTTCTTTGGCAAAAAGTATTCTGCTCAGTAAATAGGCTAGAAGTATATTCTCCCCTGAGTTCTCTCTTTCCAGTGTTATAAATCGGAAATTTGAGGAAGGTATACTCTTAGTGTGGGGAGCAAGTAAATTTAATTTTGGTCCTACCACTATGACTTCTGGTTCAAGTGAATTTCCAATAGCAAGTACCAAATTCAGCAGAAATGATACTAGTAATTCTATTTCTAACAGTGATTATACTGTACTTTGGCCTGGAATGCTCTTTGACTAAATCTGTGTTTTCCTGCAGCCCCAGTTAAATAAATAATGCTCAGCAAATTAGCACTAAGACTTCTCTCAGTATTAGAGTGTACTTGAGAATGATAAATGTCTGAGCAGAGCCTCTGCCAACAATAATATTAATTATGTCTTCTATAATCATAGAGTAATTTAGACTGGATGGAAATATTGAGGTCAGCAAAATTAACCTCCCACTCCGAGTGAGTCTAACTGTATAAGGTTGTTGAGGATATTTTTTTGAGTATTGCCAAGGATGAATATACAGTTCATGTTGGTTCCTTTTGTTACAGAATGTGTTCTTACTAAACTTCTCTCTCCAAAAATAAGATTAAAAAAAGAAGCCCCAAGGTTGTTGCAGAAAGATGGCTGCCTTTTTTGGGGGGATGGCTTCCATTGTCCTTTATGATGTGTGAATAAAATAGGTTGGAGTGTCCTTACCTTTTATTTTGCCAGCAGAGGGTTTTAGGGGAACGCTGTTACTGATGCTTCATCTTGTAGTGGAGATAAACTCATCGGTCAGAACAAGGAACAATCCCAGTACTAAGATGCCAAAAGATATATTAAATATAATGTGTATGTGTGTGTAGATATATATATATATATATAGAGATATATATATATATATAAAATATTAATATATATTATTTTATATATATTATATATATATTATATCATATATATAATATATTATAATATATAAATATATTATATAATATATAAATATATAATAATACTACATAATTTATTAATATATATAAATATAGATATTAAACAGTGAAATATTGTTATTTATTTAACTCTACAGAAGCATGAAAGGTGTAATACTGTAAATACTGTAAAACAAATAAACAATAAACACTAAATACTTTAAGAACACATTGAGAATAAATTTGTCACATTCTACACAAAGCTGGAGATTATTGTCAAACTTATGCTAGGTAATTTCTGTAAGTATTCCTAAACATCAAGTTTTCTGCTGGATATAGTGTTCTTTTATCTTGTTACTGGTTTTTGTGTAAAAAACAATTCATAAAAGTAGAATTCCTGCATAGCACTGTATAGGGTAGGAAGACTTGTAGAATCAAATACTTAGCATGATTTTTCTCCCAAGGTAGAAAATTGAAGTCTTGGCCTTACGACAGCAATGTTTTTCTCTCTGGGATTACTGTTGTAATTAAGCAAGAAGGCTTAACAATGTATTTCAGTGAGGTATTATGAAATCTGTAGCAACAACTGGTATTATCAGCCTATAATTATCCTGAGGCGTAGCGTCAGGGAAAAAAAAAAAAAAAACACAGAAAACCCTAAATGTTTTAATAAACATTGTATGTCAAAGCAGTGGACCTCTAAGCTGTGGTAGTGCATTATTTTGCTGCTGAGAGGGTGTGAAGAACTTTTTAGAAAGTAGAATTGCTGAAGTGTAAGATTCCTCCTGTTCTTAGGACACTGCTTATGTAATGCCGTAATGAAAGTAGTAGTATAGGACTGACGTGCTTTTGGGCTTAGGATAATTAAGTAGACAAGTGTTCTTGTTCTTTCCTTTAAATGTCATATTGAGTTTTCATAATTTTGAGAACATTAGTTAAACAGTAATTGGTCAGGCATTACTTACATCAAGCATTTTGGTACATGTGCCTTAGCTACTCAGATGCTAATCCCAGCTATATTTTATTATCCTTATTAATGCAAGAAGAAGCATGGTGTCATTTTTCTCTTATTTTTGGCATTAGTGAAAAGGTTACTAGAAAAGCATGGCCCTTGATTCTTGAATTCTCTGACTGTTTTCAGTTTTAACTTTCAGCATGCATTGACAACATTATTTAGAGCTAAAGATGACTTTCTTATTGGAAAAAATTGTCAGATACAACCAATTAAAATCCCTTCATCTTAATTTGAGTCTTATAGTATATGTTTTTCATGTGTATTACTTGAAATTCATTAGAGTCTGTTTAAATAAATGCAGGCCTTTCCCTGTTCTTTAAGTTATATGTAATAACTTAACTTATTTGTATTAACTTTAAGTTATTTGTAATAATTTAAAGACATCCTGTTACAGCAGGATGTTTTATATTGATTTTATCTTTTGGGACTTTATCTGGAATGCTGAATTTCTGAAACCAGTGTATTTTATTTTATTTTATTTTACTTTATTTATTTTATTTTATTTTATTTTATTTTATTTTATTTTATTTTATTTTATTTTATTTATTTATTTTTTTGCAGGGATAAACTATAATGCCATAAACAGATGAAAATTTAGATATAATAGAGCTCTGGGATTTAACAGAAAGAGATATTTGAAGGGGAATATTTTTATCTGTATGTTAACATATGATTTTGATATTCCTCTTGCTACAATATTATGCAACACATGAACTTCTGTTTTAATGATTTTTATTTTACTTGGTTGCAGAAGGTTTTCACTGAATAGGATGTTATTGTATTTGTAGTCTAGATACTGAGAAATTTACCTCCGTATTTTTTTCATTGTTCAGCTGTATGTGCTACAATCATCACAAATCTGCTAAATCTAAATCTCTTCTATTAAATCTACCTTCCTGTAAGCTCTAGTGAAAACAAGGGAGTGAAATCACATCCGTCCTTGTAGTGAAACTCTATTACCTATGTAAAGCTATCTGGCAGAATCTTGAGTGAATTTAGAAGAATGGACCACCTTAGATGATACATCACTCAGTAGTAAATGATAGACTGTTATAACTTCAGTTAAGCACTATCTCATGACTGGCCTGAGGAGGAACATTCTGGTTAGTGTCCCCTCTTTCTGAATGATTAACAAGTAAGTGACAGTATCTTGAATGCAATAGGATATTTAATCATTGCTATTAGAATAATGTTTTCACATTGAGGACTGGAGAATTTGAACTGATTCTTTTCAAGAACTAAAGCTTTGTTATATAACTCAAAAATTCTTTATCCAGTTCGGACAGTCTGGTTGAAAAGAACAAGTGGAATTACTTTAAGATTTTATTTACAGAATGCTTCAGATAGAGAAGGTGATCTTGAAAGGAGAGTACACAAATCTAAACCTCTGTAGGGAAATCCTGCCAAACTGTACTTTTTCAAGTTATGGCCAATATAAAATCATCAGTATTTCCTTATTCGATCATGAAATTTATAAGAAAACCATGTTTTTAGAGATAATATCAACAAATTGGCAATATCAGAGTTACTTCTTGTTATCTCTCTCTCTCTCTTTTTTTTTTTTTTTTTCCCCAATGTATTTTGTGTAGTAATAATCAGATATTGAAGTAATAGAAATATTTAGGAAAAAATCACAGTTGGAGTCATCTGCCATGTCAATTCTGGTGGACCATTCTGTTTTTAGTTAAACAATTTGTAGTTGAGTTTTGGAAAAATTTTTTGTTTTTCACAGGAACCTGTAAAAAAAACTTGAAAAAATAAGTATCTCAATTATGCGAAAATAAAACAGTTTCCTAGAAAATAATAGGGATTTCATGCTAGTAATAGCTCATGTCACCTTCAGCAGTTCATTACACAGTGGTGAGTATGTTACATCTCATGAAGGGTATATTCTGCAGTATGATGCATGAAATCCTTTACAGAGTCCATGTATGAAAGGTAGTAACAACATGAATAATAGAACACTAACTGCTCTGAGTTACCAAGGTACTGCTTTTGAGAGATGGACCAAACCTGAATTTTCATTCTCTGAAAATCCAAAAATTTCCCGAGTAATGTTTTCAGTCAGTTATATTCCTCAGATACCAATGACTAGTGAGAGTTCTCTATTGAAAAGGGAGAACAATGACTTTTTTTTCCTTAACCTCACCATTGTATTTGAATCATGTCTAAAATCATTGCCCAAGGAACAGGACATTTTCTGAGTGGTGGAATTCAAAAATGATCAGTAGATATCCTGTTTGTTTATTACCTGCTAAACAACACAAGTTGAGTCTTGAGAGAAAAATATAATTTCTGTTGCTTTATGTGCAAATGTCCCTCAAGGGTAATCCAGAATACAAACATCTGCAGAAATTTGATGAAATTTTGGGAGTCTAATTAATTCTCTATTCAACAAAAATGTGTTTGTCAAGCTTGTCAGTGTGCAAGCAGGACATGAGCTGGAAAACACTGATAAAACATGACAGAGCTTTTAGTGTGTTTGATGTGTCATTCAAGTGTAAACAAATGCTGCACAATAAAGCAAAAATGTATGGTAAGGAGATGGAAAACAGTGGAAATGCCTTGCCTGCACCAAGACAACAAAATAAGCAAGAAGGCTATGTCAAACCTACTTTACTTCTGCACTGCACCTGAGAATGCTGTGCAACACAACACTTGCTTTTTATTTCTCAGCTAAAACTCTAAGTGTATGATGTGCAAAATAAACAATGAACAGTGGCAACTTTGAACAGCAATTTCTAGCTTACAGCTAATAAAACTGAAGTCACCTATCCTCTCATTTAGAGAAACACAGGTACAATGCACAAGAATTTGTTAGCATAAATCTTATGAAGCCAAAGATGGACCTATTTATTCCAAATGATTTCAAGGTAGTTAGGTTGTGCTTACAAAACTGAATCAATTTATTCAGAATACTTGGAATGAAAAGCATTTCTTCTGATGGTGCTTTTAGAAAGGTTTCTGAAAAGCACTAGACCGGCTGCTTTTTAGTTATCAGGGACTTCATTTGTGCTTGAAAGAGGATTTTTTTTTTCTTTTGGGGTAAAAAACAAACAAACAAACAAAAAAGAAAAACAGAGAATGTGGGAATTATTGAAAATATATTGATATATCCTTTATAGTAGAATCAACGTACAAATGTTGCAGCACACGGAAATATAAAGAACCTGTAAGTCTTAGTTGATTATAGAGAAAAAAAAAAAAAAAAAAAAAAAAAGGAATAGCATAATTTTACATGTTATATGAAAAGCTGAGAATTTTAAGTTTTGCAGTTTTTTTAGTATTTCATCAAAATATAGAATTTCTATGAATATCTGTAAGACTTTAATTTTTTGGTATGTCAATATAATTTTGTTTAAACTGAGGAAACCAATACCAAGGTTGCTTTCCTGAAGGAACTGCACTACTGTGAATATTGCTAATTGTTGACAAATATCTGTGTGCACTGGTGGCCAGTAATAACATGTGCTCCTAAAGAAAAGCTCATGATGTGCTTCAATATCTTTTCAGGTGTACGGAAAGAGTAGATGGATTTAAAAAAGCCTTAAATTCTAGCCAGTGTGTGTTTCTTCTCTCTTCTAATACATTTTTTTTCTTTTTCTGTTAGAAGACTGATACATATGGATCATCTCTCTATATCTCTTCAACCACCCATCCCGTCTCCCATTGAAATATACATTAAGCTCATCTTTTATGAAATAAATCCTCGCAAATCTCTCCAAAACAGACTTACAGGTGTAATGGATTGAATTAAAATTGAGAGCAGCATACTTTTTTTTTTTTTTTTTTTTAAATACTTGGTAAAAATACTTAATCCTGATGAAAGGGAAAAATACCTTGCCTGAAGCAAAGATAACTTTGAACTATAAATAATGTAATGCATCTTAATCGGTTTCACTGCAACAATTTTTATCTGGAAATAAGTTAGCTTGCAAGCTCTATTAAAGTAACTTGAAAGAATAATATTCTCTTGAATAGAATGTTAGTAGTGAATTCTACTTAGTTTAGAATCTCTGCATGTTTATAACTGTGCACTGTTACTTTCTCTATGAAAAAGCAACTAAAAAATGTAAAATGGCAGAAAGTAAAAGCATAGATGAACATTTTTCAAAGTGTTGATTGACTGTATTCAGACAAAAAGTTATGGGAGACTGTTAAGTCTTTGCATAATAGAGCAAAACTCAGCTACAGCAGAGAACCACCACAGTGTTTTGGACCATTAAAGCTTGTCATCACTGCTTATAATAGAAAAGATGATACCTAACACAGTTTAAAATCACTGTTAATTTTGGCTTTTTGTTTGATATTTTGGCATTTGAACCAACCATTTTGAACTATTTGTAAGTTGTCAGCAGAGTTTCTAGGTTTCTTCTTTGACCAGGTAATATAATATAATAATATAATTATATAATATATATAAAACACCATATAATATATATAATATCTAATAAATAAATAATATACAATAAATAATATTATATATGATAATATAATAATATTATATGTATATTAATAATGTATGTATATAATATACAATAATAATATAATAATATATATGATCATAATATGATACATTATATTTATTATACATTTATAATATTTAATATCCTATTATATAATATATATGGTATAATACACATTATAATATAATATATGATAAATACATGATATATTATATTATGTATATAATATATATATAATAAATATAATATAATAAATATAAAATAGTATATAATACAATATAAAGAATATAATTTAACCAAAGATAAAACTTTGTATCCAACACTAGAAGTTTAATACTGAACGTGTATCATGTTCAAAATATACTTCTCCCGTCTAGGGGCCAAAAAAAAAATCCTAGAAGGATTTCAGCAGGGTAGAAATGAAAGGGACTCATTTTTTATTATCTCGTTTATTGTGTAATACTTCACAAGTTTTGGAGCAGTGATGTAAAAATGTGAAACTGTGTCCATGCTTTGGAACACATGGTACCTTTGTACAACTGGTTTACTTCATTGTACAGCACTAAATAAGATTGGCAACTAGTATTTTAAATATTTTTGCCATAGAACTTTATTATTTTTCATCTGTTTGGATTTTGGAATATATGTTGTGTAGTGGACCATAGAAATATGTTCAGCCTAAATACTGGGAACTGAAATCAGGAGATAGTTGAGGAATATAAATGGTATTACTGTCAACTGGCTGTTCCTGGCACTGGAACCCAGCACATTTCAGAGCCTGCAGTGCACAAATTTGACCTGTGAAGAAACGAGAGTTCTTATGTTGACATTGAGCATTTATTTTTGTGTTAAATAACTTCACACAGTTTTCAATGTCTGAACTGAAGAGAGTTAAAAGGAGACTGGTCATTACCAGTCTGTTAGAAGTGTTTCAGGAGTTTTCACTTTTTTTTTTTTATAATAATTTTTAATATGTTCAAGCTAATCTTGTCATAATGATATATATAATCAGTTATTCCTCAGTGTGGATTTTTTTTGTTTGTTTTGAAAAGTAAAAATTCTGAGTGGCACAGATCTTCACAGGAGAAATGTATGTTACAGAAATATCCTTTGGGGTGGGAAGTAATAGCACAATGGTCATATTAATAATTCACGTCAGATTTTTATAAGTACTATGAATTGTAATGTTTAACACTGCAGTTGGCTAGTTTATGCTTTTGAATTGTTTATATTCAGGAAAATTTTCCTCCTTTATTTTTTTTTTCTTAATTCACCAAGTTACAATTCTCAGAGCTTTGCATGTTCCTCTTTCTTGATGTAGCTTTCATTTTGGGCCCAGATCAGGGCACCACAGGGTAGTGATTGGTGCCAGCATCAATCCCTGGTGATGTACCACCAGTCCCTGAAAGCAGTGTGAGGTACAAGGCATCACACAAGGTGGAAACATTTTAGTGGGATTATTTTTTTCTGGCAGGTGGGTTTGTGGTAATGCCAAAGGCATGAGAACACATCAGATCAAAGGTGGCCGATGCTGTCCCCCCACTCCCTTCCTGCTACACTCAGCATCGTTTCTGGCTACAGACTGCAAGATTAGACTTGCGGTGCTCTGTCGTGACAGTCTGTGTCCAGCTGCCCCCAGTTTATGAACTCTGGTGTGCAGATAGGTGCCTTCTTGATACAGTTCTGGGACCTACAGATGAGACTGTTCTTGTCACCTTATGCAGGTCATTTTTAACTGATTATTTGTGGGAAGGGAAAAGGTAGCATGCTGATACTTCTGCAACAGTGTTTTTTGTATTTTATTCAGAAGTAGGAGGCATACCTAATACCCTTTTTATCCTTTGGGTTTATGCTCATGCCTGTCCCCTATTATTTGCTTATTATTAAGTTGCTGATATGTGCATCCGAATTGATAGTATTCAGCTAAAGTAGTTTTTTTTTTGTTTGTTTTTTGTTTTTTTTTTAACATCAACTGATTTTCTTACAACCAACAAAACAGCGTTTTACACATATATAGATTTCTGCTGTATCACTGTTTGATTTTCCTTTGGTTTTGTTTTTGCTAGCCTTTTAAAAATGAAACTTTGAAGTTTTTAATATTTTAAAATGCCTTCTGTGTCCATTGCTATATATTTATTGTCATCACCTGTCACAGTTGGAGACAAGTCTGATCAGGGAGTATCAGGTCAGAAGTCATACAGTGCTTATGTCAGGAGAAGAATGGCTTCTGAAGGAGGAAGATACTTCATTTACAGTAATACTCTCCAGGACTGATTGTGATCAGAAAAAAATACCCTTCTAGTCTATGGGTTTATCTTTCAGAAGCTTCATGAAACATCTTAATTTCTTTTTTTTTTTTTTTTTTTTAAGAGCCACATATTTTTCTTTCTGCATTTCCTCATATATGCTAGCATGCTGCCAGCATTTTCAGCAGTGCAGTTAAAGTAAAAACTATGTATGGTGATGTCTTGATTTAGAAACTAATTTCATATTATGCCTCACTATATAAAGACTTATGCCTTTACAATTGTACCAAGTGTCATAAATTTTGAGATATTGTTTGTGGTAGACTGGAAATGGTCATCTAGCTCCTGCTGATACGAGGTATCTTCTGTAGAATTAAATACAGGTATTACCTTGGTTGAAGTTTTAATCAACCAGACCTTTAAAGCTAATTTGGCTGACTTCTACAGAGAGCTTTTTCTAAAAGATCAAAGTTAAAACTCAGGATATTTTTTTAATTATTATTTTTAGTTTGTGGGTTAGAGAGTGGCTGAATAGAAATTTTCAAAGGCTTATAGACTAATCTATCCTTACTTCCAAGTCATTTTCTTTAAGCAGTCCCTCTTTAATTTGACAGCTAGCTGCACTTTGTTTTTGTCTGCAAGCCTTATTCACATAAGAAGCAAGAGGACTGATGTGTTGTTGGTGAGGTTTGGTTTCTCTTTCTTTGAAGTTTACAACTGATTGGCCTGTGAACATAAATGGTCTTTGTTAGAAACCTCCTGATGCCTGTTCTCCACTTTCTTGGCTGTCTGCTTTACACAGTAAGTTCAACTCTGGCTGTTCTTAGCTAACACCAGTGCTAGCACTAGCCTGAGACAGACTACAGGTATACTGAAAGGAATTCTATGACAAATATTGTCAAAGAATTTGCCAATGGCAGGTTTTCATTATCTTTGGACCTTATCATTAATATGGGAATCAAAGCATTCTTTTTGCCTATTAGATTTGTTCAGATTTTGTCCCTAGGCTAAGGACTCGGGTTATGTTTGGGATCCAGTCACCCTACATGCTTCCTGAGATACCTTCTCACATCTGTTCTTGGTGGTCGCCCATGACATGTGCCTGGGGTTGTCCTTTCCCAGGTGCAGGACTTTGCACTTTTTATTGAACTGCACAAGGTCCCTGTCAGCCCATTTCTGCAGCCTGTTGAGGAAGCATACCCTTCCTTCTAGGAAGGGTATTTATTCCTCATTTGAATGAGGTGTGCCATCTGTGTGACAGAGTGCTTGAAGAGGCACAGTGTACTTGGCACTGGAGGGAACTGGAGAACAGAATAGGGATGTTGTGGTATTTTTTCCTTTTGAGGATATGCATGACAGTGGTGCTCTTTAGTGTGGGGTTAGCCTGCCTGAGAGTGAACATCAGAGGGAAGTGGTAAGAATCACGTGGTCTTTTGTTTTCTCTTAACTTCTCTTCAGACATATTTTAGTTGCCTAGTTCAAAATTTCCTTAGTAAAGCCAAGGGTTTCTATTGGCTAGACAATGAGAACAATTAGGAAAGTTGAACTTCTGGGACTTTGGTTTTGGGATTGAGGCAAATTTAATTTCTGAATAGCTAGATCCACCAGGCTGGCAGTCCCGATCTCTCTCTCAGAGAAATCCAATTATCCAGTCAGTGCTGGTATACTTTTATCTATTGTTTTTCACCTAAGTTTTTTTGTTGTTGTTTTTCCTGACAGCCTCTTGATACATCTTAAAAATAATGGCAAGTAAGAAAAAGAAAGATTGTTTAACTTGAAGTTGCTCCAACTTTCTTCATTCTCAACCTTCTTTTTTTCTCTGCTTTTGTTAATTATCAACCTTATCACATAAGTCTACCCCATGATGAGAAACATCCTTCTCTGTAACAAGCTACCCAAGTTTTATATTAATTTAGGATAATTGATTTAGTCTTTAATCTGTAAAGCATTCTTACTCATTGAGGTAATATATACAAGCACAAAACATGGATAAAAGTTTATGCTAGATGTAATAAATTTCAGTTCAGCCATAGAGTATTATAATGGCTGTCAATAAAGCATTTTTTACTGTAGATCTTTTGGTAGTCTTATAGCTGGTATCTTCTTGTCTGATCTAACTCTAGTTTTTTTGTTCGTTTGTTTGTTTTTTGTTTTTTTGTTTTTGTTTTGTTTTTGTTTTTTTTTTTTTGTAAGGTTTTTACACTGTGTTTCAACACACTGTAGTAGCACTTGATTTCTTTCAAGGTACCCTGGCCAGTAACCCCAAATATGTAAGCTGTAGAACAACCAGTATCACTGCTGGTGCAGAGCAGTAACAGAACAGCTTGTGTTACCATCTGCTATGTTTTGTGGTACATACTTAGACTAGATGTTCTTACAGGAAAGGTAGCAGGGGATTGCTCCCTATAAACAGGGAGGAAAAGCATTTTGAAATGTCAAGCATTTGAGAAAGTTATTATCAAAAGGCTGGAATGTTTTCTTTTCTCTATTCTCCCTGAAGTCTGATTAGCATGTGATCTAAACTACAGTGTTGAAGGTGTGATATATATGGAGTAATAATTTGCGTCAATAATTCGATGGTTGATATTAATAAAGGAGGGGGAGATGTGGGAGTGTGGCCATGGGGGTTGACAAACCCCATGGTTGGTGATAACATCAGAATCTTAACAATGATGCCATCAGGAATGTAAAGAGTTTAGAGGGAACAAAGAAGTGTGATTCAGGAGACTCCATGCAGTCTAGGGTTGCTTGTTCTCCAGCCATTAAGGCATGGAAGTTGCTGGGTGTTTACTGTTGCTGTTATATGCAGAGTTGTTTGCAGATTGAGTTGAGACTTCATTTATAACAAAATGGTGACCCCGACGTGATCTTGGACTTTGGATCTGTGACGGGTAAAGGAAGGTGCCCCATGTAGTGGCCCTTGCCGATAGCGGTGCTAGAGTCCAACAAGATTTCGGACATAAGAGGCAAGCATTCAGGCAACCATTTTTCTTGACACGAATTACCACTCCATATATAACACTTTGGATGCTAATTGTAGCGATTGAAATAATAGGTGGGAAATATACCTAGAGGATTTGTTATCTACTGCGATCAATCGAATTTGATGTGTGTGATGCTGTTAGTGATGATTATTATACACTCTGTGGAACAATGAGTTGGGTGAAAGATTCTAGATATGGGATTCCAACTATTGCTAAAAACTTGTTTATAAATCTTGCAGAGAATATTGTGAAGGCATTCTCTTGTGGTTCAACTGGCCTTGGCCAAATTCGAAGCCAAGACATGAATTAATGATATTCAAAAGAAGAGGAAGGATTGATATATATGGAGTGGTAATTCTTGTCGAGAAAATGATGAGGCCATCAGGAATGTAAAGAGTTTAGAGGGAACAAAGAAGGGTGATTCAGGAGACTCCATGCAGTCTGGGGTTGCTTGTTCTACACCCATTAAGGCATGGACGTTGCTGGGTGTTTGCTGTTGCTGTTATATGCAGAGTTGTCTGCAGATGAGTTGAGACTTCATTTATAACAAAGGCTATTCAAAAAACAGATAAAGGATAGAGATAAAATAATAGGACTTAAAGTATATTTTTATGCTAGTACACTGCTACCTTTATCCAAGGCTCATAATCTAGAACTGACAGACGGATGTATGTATAGAATCACAGGACTGTAGGGGTTGGAAGGAACCTTGAAAGATCATCGGGTCCAACCCCCCTGCCGAAACAGGTTCCTCAGAGCAGGCTGCCCAGGTAGGTGTCCAGACGGGCCTTGAATATCTCCAGAGAAGGAGACTCCACAACCTCCCTGGGCAGCCTGTTCCAATGCTCCGTCACCCTCACTGTGAAGAAGTTCTTTCGCATGTCAGTGCAGAACTTCCTGTGCTCTAACTTGCAGCCATTGCCCCTTGTCCTATCCCCACAAACCACTGAGAAGAGGTTGGCTACATCCTTCTGTCCCCCACACCTCAGATATTTATATACACTGAGGAGATCCCCTCTCAGTCTTCTCTTCTCCAGGCTGAACAGACCCAGGTCTCTCAGCCTTTCTTCATGGGGAAGATGCTCCAGTCCCCGTATCCTGTCTGTGGCCCTCCACTGGACTCTTTCCAGGAGATCCCTGTCTTTTTTTGTACCGGGGAGCCCAGAACTGGACACAGTACTCCAGGTGAGGCTTAACCAGGGCAGAGTAGAGGGGGAGGATCACCTCCCTTGACCTGCTGGCCACGCTCCTTTTAATACATGCCAGGATCCCATTAGCCCTCTTGGCCACAAGGGCACACTGCTGGCTCATGGTCAACCTGTTGTCCACCAGGACCCCCACGTCCTTCTCCTCACAGCTCCTCTCCAGCAGGTCGTCCCCCAGCCTGTACCGATACATGTGGTTGTTCCTTCTCAGGTGCAGGACTCTACACTTGCTCTTATTAAATCTCATTTGGTTTCTTCCTGCCCATCTCTCCACCCTGTCCAGGTCTCACTGAATGGCAGCACAGCCTTCTGGCGTGTCAGCCACTCCTCCCAGCTTTGTGTCATTGGCGTACTTGCTGAGGGCAGACACTTTTCCCTCATCAAGGTTGTTGATGAAGATGTTGACCAAGACCAGACCCAGCACCGACCCCTGGGGAACACCGCTAGTCACAGGCCTCCAGCCAGACTCTGCTCCTCCGATCACCACCCTCTGAGCTGGGCCAGTCAGCCAGTTCTCAACCCACCTTACCGTCCACTCATCTATCCCACACTTTCTCAGCTTTGCTAGCAGTTAAATCTATAACTGGAATGGTGAAGTGCTTGAATGGGGAATAGAAGTTTGAAACTTTTTAACTTTTCAAAATAAACCTTATGCATTGAGTTACACCTATTTCTTCTTCTCTTCAGCCCATCTCCCTGCAAAGATGTAGAGTATTGATGAAATAGTGACAATGTTAATGCAAAAGCTGCAGTCACATCCTTTCAAAAAACTTAGTGAGTAGTGTCAAATCTCTTCCTTGACTGTAAAACTAAGCAATTTGGTAGTTAGCTGTACAAAGCCCAGACAAATATGTATCTTGGCACATGTGGCGTGGCCTGGCTTTCTTGGACATGATTTTCTTCAGCAGACTCTGGATGGTTTTGAGACCTAGATTAAATGAGTAGCTACTATTAACTCAGGAAATCTTATTATCATAACTTCAGTCTCTTGGAACAACCTCAGTCTTCATGGAAAATTTGCAGCTGTTCATATAACAGCAGCCCCAGAGTGTTTTTTTATTATTTTTATTGTAAATCTTCAAAGTATATTAGCTTTTTTTTTTTTTTCAGACAGTATTAACGTATTTTTTTGCATACAATGCACAGCTATCAGAGTTTCTTTCAATTTAATATGCTGTCCAAAATACAACATTTTAGCTCTTAAAATGATTTAAAAATGTACTTCCTATGTCTGTTTGAGCTCACAGTCTCTTGTCAGTGTGCAGTAAGTTCTGAAATGACCTGCTAGACAAATAGTTAAATGTCTCTCAAGCAGAATAGTTGAGAATAAGTTTGGATGTTCTGTCTGACTTCTAATATTAGCTGTCTTCTGGCAAATGTTAGTTTTAGTAGTATTAAACACATTATAGGAAATAATTTTCAAGAAACTACAATAACATATCTTAGTATGTAGTATGCGAGTTTCTTTCTCAAAGGGGATGTAAGTAGCTTATCAATGGCATTTATCTGGTTGAGGTTAGAGACAAAGTATGAATGGACAAATGATCACCTTTGACATGTATTTATAATGACACTGAAATACCATTGCTGTCCTCCTTATTACTAACTAATAATTTTGCTGATGCTTTAGCATACCATTATAAAAGATGCTGTCTGTATATAAATAACTTCATCAGTTATTACTACTTCTACCTAAAAGAGTAGTAAATCTCTGTGTTTGATAGTCTAGCAAGATTTGACCAACACTTTAGTCTTTTATTTATATCTAAACCACTACCATCATCAGCTAGACAAAATAATTTCATACTATTACTTTAATCCATTGAACGTTATGAAGGCAGAGGATGAAGGGACAGGCAGTGTGTTTTAGTGCTGCTTCAGTAAATGTTTTATGTGTTCCAGACCCTGCTCTCTTTCAAGTAATGCATTCTAGAGGAAATTAAATCATTGGTTTCATTCTTTTATAATACGCCGAACTAGCTACAGTTAGTGCTTTAAGAGAAGCTGGGTAATGCTTACACTGAAAATGAAACTTACAGAAAGAAATATAAATGGTAGTGGAGTAGTATGTTTATTGGGACACTGCAGCTCATGTAGGCAAGAAAAGCAGCAATAAACATGGCAGAGCAAATAAAGTCTGCACTTTCTACATCTCATATGCATTTGTCATAAAATCAATACAAGTGTTAAGTGCTGATATTTGAAAGGCTGTGAAACAAGTGTGAAGGAATCTGAGTAGTTCTGCTGACTTTTCTTTCATTTGTATTTTAATGACAGTTTAATGCTAACATTTTGCTATAGGTCCATCCCAAAATAGACACCTATAATAACCAGGGTTAAAGAAATTTCACCTAGAGGAAGGATACAGTTTAAAATATCTACAATGCAGAATTCATAATGCAGCAAATGCTGACGCTCCTATAAAATACCAGTTAACTTTAGTATCTATAATAAGAAGTTTTTTTTTTTTTTTTTTTTTAATGGATAATGAAAGACAAATATTAACCCTGACAAATGAGGTGTCAAGAAGATTACATTTAATGCAGAATTGATATGGTGAAATGCTGCCTTTCTTTTATGGTGTTCCAGTCCTGAAGGGAGAAGAAACTCATTAGAAAGTTTTGAGCTTTTGTAAACATAGTAACCTTTTAACTAAAGAAAAGTTTTAGGTTTTTGTTTGTTTGTTTGTTTGTTTATTTTTTATTTTTTTTTTCAGACCAGATACTTTTACCACTAGTGGAGTTCATCCCTACCACTTAAATATTTGTAGCATATAGTCTATTTGGATGCTGTTTCTGCTCATGTATTATTAATAGTTCTGAGAAGGTAGGATTTTCTTGTAATTGCTTGATTTATGGACATTGTAATTGACACTGAGCAAACTTTTTTGAATGTTTGTGAAATAGCATTACTGATTTTGTAAAGACATAAAACTGACATAAAATATTAATCCTCTTGTTACTGGCCTTATCTCTTGAACTATCATAAAACATAAATTCATAGCTTTATCTGCTAGTAAAAATATTATGCTACCTAATATTATACTAGAAATTCAAGGCAGTAAAATCTTGTGTCAAACAACTTTATAGAGAAAAGTCTTTGTTTGTAAAAAAAAAAAAAAAAAAAAAAAAAAAAAAGCCAGTGAATATTGGTTTCATTTGCAGTCAGTTCAGGTGCCTGAATAATTTTGATGGAGTTCTATTTATTCGAAAGGAAGGGCTTTTTCACAGTTTATGCCAAGGACTTTATGGATAATTAATTGTAATGGACACCTTAAAGCTGAAAGCATTTTATTTGTGCTGTCATGTGCTTTTGGGATAGTACTGAAATAGGATTTCTTTTTATACATTATGTTTGGAATTAAATGATGGCTAGCTTGCATGTAAATGAGATCAGCTACTGCATTCACTATAGCAAGAGATTTCCCACCATAAAACCACTGCTATTTAATTGTGCAGCTGGACTACAAAAATGCTAAGTCCAAGCATTTAATGACATAATTATTTAAATGAAGCATGCATATTCACCACAACTAATACCAAAAGTAGGTTATTAAGTTGTAATCTAGACCATAATTTTCTGACCAAAAGTTTTGAGCAACAGCAATGAAATGTAACACTTTTTGCAATAGTTATATTTTTGAAGTAGATGACAGAGTATTAGTTAAAATTGGTTGAAGTTATTGTGCAATTTCATCACTGATCTGGTTTATCATTCTGCTCCTTTGGTGTTTGCAATATTGAATTGTTTGCTTTTCTTTCTTTCTTTGTCATAACCATGGCATACTTTTCTTAAGCTATATTTTAGCCCATAACGAGTAAGAGCCTTAACACATTAGCTTCAGATTATAAACAAAATCTTCATTTCAGTTTTTCTTCATTAATCTGCATACCTTTCTTATTCAACTGTTATATATGGACTAGTAATTTGTGTCAAGAAAATGGTTGATATTAACAAAGAATGGGGAGATTTGGAAATGTGGTCATGGGGGTTGGAAAGCCCCATGGTTAAGATAACATTAGACTCTTAACGACCAGGCCATCAGGAATATAAAAGAGTTTAGAGGGAACAAAGAAGGGTGATTCAGGAGACACCATGCAGTCTCAGGGTTGCTTGTTCCCCAGCTGGTTTCTTGTTCTCCAGCCATTAAGGCATGGAAGTTTCTGGGTGTTTGCTGTTGTTACATTCAAAGTTGTTTGACCAATGAAAAGTTGTTTTGAAAAGAACTGCTGTGGAGAGAAGGGTATAAGAGGGGAGCCTGCCCTCAAGATAAAAAAGAGGCAACACGATGAAGTTACATCAAAAAAGAAGCAGGAAAAAGAAGTGAAGAGGAACAGGCTGGCAGAATGGAGACCAGGACGGGAACAGGCACTTTGATTGCCTCATGAAGATAGGTTCGGCCAAAATCAGCAAACTGCTCAGAGAAGCTCGTACAGAAAGTCACTGGAAATGGGCACACTAAAGCTGGAGAGAAGCTCGAGCTGAGAGAAGCGGACCCGTGCACACAGCTGCCTCTCTCTGGTAAGCAGTTGCACATTATGGGGAATCATACGTCCTTAGGAACAAAGACTGTCCTGGTAACCTTACAGCTTATTCTCCTTCTTAACAGCCAGACAGTTTATGATCCTGAAATATGGGACCAAACTGAGGTCAAGGTGTGGGACTCTGCAACTAAAAACGACAAGGTTGCAGTGGGATTGCTCAGCTCCTGGCGAGCAGTCCCTGAGGCCTTAAAGAGCCGTGTGGGACCACAGTCAGAAACGTGTGGCTTGCCAGATAGTGAGGGAGCTGCGGGCTCCTTTGCTGATCCAACTGCTGCACCATCGGCCCCTCTGCTGCTACAGCCATCGAAGGGTTTTGTTGTTATGCCCCCTGCTGACCTGGACGTGGCTTTTGACCCAGGCCTATTGGCCTTCACAAGGAGATGGACATGCTTTTCTTCGATTCAGGAAGAACAGGATACATAAGGCCTGAAGACTGAGTTGCTTGACAACTTAAAGCGAGACATATTGTTCAAAGGGAATGGAAAATGGAGACTTGTTAGTAATCAAGAAAAGGAATGGAAAATGGAGACTGTTAAGTCATGGAACTTAAAGGATTGTTTGTTACCTTTTCTGACCTTGAATATGTATAGGCACACTCGATTTTAGTAAGTTATGGAACTTAAAGAATTGTTTGTTACCTTTCCTGATTGTACATACGTATAGGCATACTTAGGTTTAGTATGTAAAGCAATGTTTTGTAAATACTTGTTTTATAAATATTACAAAATTCAGATTGAGTTGAGACCTCATTTATAACACAACTAAGGAAAGTACTGAAGTGCTAAGAAATTTAGAGTTGGTTTTATGTTTTTTAAAAATACAATACCAAAGCCTCTTCTTCATTTCCTACCACTGTGTAGAAAACAAAGCTAGCTCTACCATACAGATTTCTGAGTGATTTCATACTGTAGTTTGTGGGACTGTGTATTTTGCCAACTGACCTATCATTTCATTCTCATATGCAATACGTTTTACCTCTTTTGCTTTATTTTTATTTTTTGGTGGAAGTTTTCTGTAAATTGAGCCAGAAAGCATGCTGTTTTCCTTAAGTTACTTCAGTAAGTGCAGCATGAAAATTTGTCCTGAGAACCAGAATGCTGCTTCAGACATCCACCGATTTGGAGAAAGGCATATTACTGTTTCTAAAGAGTGACAAAAGCCTGACTGCTACAGTTGTAGATTATATCAGAAGCTGTAACAGTGCTTATCAGCCACCTCCAGAGGTGGTGCAGGGGATTCAAACAGTCTCATCACCAATCACAGCTCTCCTACTGATGAGCACCAAGTGGAGAGTGGTATGAAGATGCAACCAAATCAACATTTTGTTTTGGACCAGTAGTGCATTTTTGAAGCAAATTGCAAATTCTCTTGCTGATCTCCCTTCCAACATATTGGTTTGGTGTGCAGAGCAGTTTTGGTGTGTGCAAACTACGTTTCATTAAAGAAAGTGGAATTGAAAGTTCTGGTTAACACCAAACTGTAAATTTGGGGGGGGGGGGGGGGCACAAAAGAGTTGGTATCACGACAGAGTCCACTAACAGATATTGAACATATGTCTATGTCTGCCACTAGAAAACTCTCAAAGTGCTGCAAAATCCCATGGCGATCACAGGTATGGAATAGGCCAAATGGCATATGTGCTATTATATTTGTTGCAGGGGGCCAGCCTTCTGTTCTTGTAATCTGCTTGCTACTCCTTCCTCATACTGCTATCTTTCCTCTAGTTTGAAATCTTTTTCTACCTATTGTTGTAATCCAATTGGTCTGTATGCAGTGTCTTTTATTACAGTTTTATATATACATACATAAAAATGTATTTTATTTTGTTTCACTGATGAAGTCTACTTTCAAAAGATACAGGAAGACACAATCTTGAACCCTGGAAACTACTCTGGTAAGTCTGAAGGTTCCCCTCGTAACAGCAAAACCTGACAGGAATGTGAGAAGATAGCCTTATG
The DNA here is from genome assembly GCF_963932015.1 of Anas acuta. NCBI lineage: Eukaryota > Metazoa > Chordata > Aves > Anseriformes > Anatidae > Anas > Anas acuta. The sequence continues at coordinate 75,028,017 of NC_088982.1, read as the reverse complement.
ATTATTGCTGGTAGGTGAAGAAAGAAAGGCAGTGGTGTATTAATTTCATAAAGATGGTACAGACGGTCCTTGAAGACATGAGAGAGCAAACATACTTTGGAAGCAACACAGAAGATATTGGGACACACTTTTGAGCATGTTGATTGTTTGGTTGTGAAGATCATGGCTAACAGAATCACCATGCAGATTAGATTATAGGATATCTTACCCCTTAACTATCCCTGTAGCTAGCCTCTAGCAGAATTTGGGAGGAACTGCTTTTAAGCCAACTCTTTGTGTCAGCAGCACTGGGATCCCTGGGTGGCAGTGCAGTGGGTTCTTGTTTTCAGTGTGTATCGTCATCATTGGTGACAACTGCAGGGAGCTATGGTTTCAGGAAGAAGTAAGGCATTGGAATTACACTAATGTACGGGTAATAAATAATACTGGCCTTGAGTAGTTAAGACATGAGAAAAAACTGCTGATGCGATTCTCTTTGTAGCAGATGGCTACATCACAGAATAAGGATAAATATGCTAGCAAGGATGACACCAGAATATAGCCACAAGGGAAGAAAAAGCCTTGCCTGTGGCATATTTCTGCCTTCATACAGTTTTTGTGGCAGAAATGAAGAAAAATAAAAGAAATCAAGAAAAGAGGTAGGTGGTGATTACTGTAAGAAAAATTCAGTTTGTGTAAAACATTACAAGGTGGAACCCCCAACTCGTCCTCCCTCACCTGGAGGTATGGAGACTTTGCTGTGCATGTTTCAGAGTATCAGAGGAGGACTGCACCTGAAAAAGAGCTGCTTTGAGTGAAGTTCAGCAGAGCTTCCTGTCAGTGCCTGCTCCAATGTCTTTGCAGAGATGCTATTTCTGATCTGAGGTGAAGGAAGATCCTCTGTCCTACTGGTCTAGATCACTGACAGCATAAAAAGAGCTTTTGCTTTGAAGGAGCAACTGCTTTTGGCCTGCCTTCCTGTCAGCAATTTGATTTCTCTGTTCTCACTCATTTGGTTTCCTTCTCCCAGCTCCACTCTCCATTCCAAACTCCGTGACTCTTCCAGTCTAAATTTCTGCCCCACATGAACATCCTGAGCATTTCACTGGGGTAAGGGAACATCTAAGCCAGGAAAAGGTCATCAGTGACAGCATCACTGCCATTCTACTTGCCTGCTCTCCAGTTGTGCCTGCTGGGGGGTTTGAAGGCTAGTTCTTGAGATGCAGTTGCCAGTTCTGGTACTGCTCATGTGGCAAGCAAAAACTTTTACTGCTTGATCCAACTTTCCATTTTGTACAGCTTCTTGTGTTGAAATAGTTACAAATACTTATTATTTGAAGCGGAGCCAGGTTGCTGTCAGCCAATTACCTTTTATTTACACTGTTCAGTTACTCATCCATGTAAAAGTAAAATGCTGTTGAGCTCTATTGGACTTGCTTTCTTTGTAGATGTTTATTATTTTTATCTAGTTCTTAGAAAATATATCATTTTAGAACTGGACCTGTTACCTTTCAGAAATTATACTGTATGTTTTGACACCTATATCTATTCTGAAAGTGACTTGTTTTGACTTTTTCATGTGATTTTTACCTGCAAAAAGCATTAAATGCATATACCTTAAAAAATTGCAGTGGTAAATTTAAGCACTAGAATGAACTATGGCTTATAATTTTTTAAGGATTTGCAAACAGAGCAGATAACATGCAACTAGCTGCAGTTGTAGTCTAATTATATTTTGTTATGACTTTAACAGGTGGTTTCTTTAACTACAAAGGAAAAACAGCTAGGAAGAGTTCTTTATTTTAGACAGAAGTATGGTGTCTGTGTAGATGTTTTAAACCTCTAATTAATCCACAGATGAATTTTTCAGACCAGGACATTTTAAGGTAGATCTGTGATTAATTTGTGAGAATTTGAAGTGTTTTTTATGTTTGCAAATGAGCCTTAGAGCTGAAGTTTAAAGGAGGAAAAAATCTTTCTGCCTCTCCAATTATTAAATTTCTGAAGAAGACTACACTGTTTATAGATGGTGGGGTAAAGGGGAGATGTATGGGGAAGAATTAGTGGGAAAGCTAAAAGTGCATTAATTTACGTGTACTACTTAATTGTATTTGGAAGGTATTCCTGTTATATCATGAAGTGGTGCAAAGTTTTGACTGTAGCGTGCCATAACAGCCTGGGCCAGTCAGCTTTGCCTACTTGTGTCTATAGCAAGCATTCACTTCAATCTGTAGCTAAGGGTCATAGAAATTCCAGAGTGAAAAAAAGGAGAAGGAAAACATAGGAAAGACATCCTCTTTTATTTTTGAGACACTCTCTCAAGAGAAGGTTTGAAAGCACTCTTTGTATGAAAGGTCCCTTTCCAGCACTGTGTATTCAGTGTTTTACTGAAGAAGGGAAGTGTCTGAAGCTGTAACAGTTGGCTGAGTGTCTGACTGAGCGACAGCATTGTACAGGCAAGGAGAACCACATGAATCACTGTTAAAGCAGGGGCTGCAGGGGCTATCAATGTAAGAGTGCCATCTAACAGTTGCTTGGATAAATCTCTCCTACAGAGGATGGGAGGTGATAGCTCTGAGAGACAGAAATCCCAAATTTTAAATGAGGTTTTCCCTTGGGAACTGGGAGGCAAGCAGATGCTTAGCAGTTGTCTCATTGTGAAAAAACTAACAAGAATATTAGATATCTGATGCTATGATTTAGAAAAGCAATGCTTGCACACTTCAACTGTGTAGTGTATTTTTCGCTGATTGATTTATGTCTGGAAATGTAGAAAGTTTGCTCCCAGAAGGTTTTGCTTAATATCCCTAGGGATTTTGGCTGATTTTTTTTTTTTTTTTTAAACGATTCTTAACATTTGATTTGACCTTTCTCTATAGATTGTCCATCTATACCAGGCAGAAAAGCATTCTGACAATCCAGGCGCTTTTATTTTTTTTAAAGAGTTAAAGTGAATCTTATTTGGCATGGTCTTAACATGTTTATGCTATTACTACCTTACATATTTGATCTATTACAACCTTACAAATAATTAAAAAAAAAAAAAAGATTAAAAGATAAAAATAGGGAAATCATTATGCAGTGACAAATACAATAGAGTGACATTTGTTGTAATGGTTCCAGGAAGACATCTTGTAGTTTAGTTAAACTGGTGCTAAATGAAGGGGGATAGGAGTGATCTCTCTGTTAGCAGTTGAATGTTAATGCATGCTAGATCAGAAGGGAAGTGGACATTAACTGAGTGGATGCTTGCATATGGCTGAAGTGGTGTCTTTATATGAAGCAAATGGAACAGTTGTAAGGAGTGATGCTCAAGCCTTTTTACAATATGGGCCGTATTTTTAGAAGATTGCTCTATGCCAGCTTTTATTGCCTCACTGAGGACATGCTTTGACACTCACAGGCCTGTGACCTCTGTAATAATGAAAATGGCATATGGACAAATGTTATAATTAACATTATTTTTTTTTAATGTCAGTGCAGTTTCTCAGGTGGAAGGAATCTGGTGAACTGAGCACTGTGACTAATGAGCTGTCTGTGGAGCACCTGTAATCTGAATACCTGCATCTCTGCTGAAAATAGTCTGAAAACCTTTACCTTAATGAAAATGTAGACTGCATACCTAGTAAAGGTTATTCTGTCATTTCTATTGAATTCTTTTTTTTTTTTTTTTTTTACAATACCATCTTTTTGTGCTTGAATAATCCTGATCAGTCACAGTCTAATCAGTTGCATTCTGTCTAATTTTTCTTTAATACATGTATAAATTCAAATCAAACAGACTTCTTAGAGATGCTGTTGTAATCCTTTCTTTTTTCAGGTTATTTTTAGAATCAAATACTTTCTTTACAGTAATTTATTTGAAATGACCTTAAACTATTAATAATAATTAGTCCTTAATTATTTATCTTTAAAATAATAATAACAAAAATAGTAATGACAAATATTATTCCAAAAGTCAATGAGTGTGTTTTGCTTAGAAACCGAGAATCCTGTTATTGGTTAATCCTGTATTGGTGTGCTGTTTGGCAAATTTTCAAGTGCTGAGCTAGAACCATTACACAATGAGTAAGCTGACTAGGGTTTTACCCTAGTGGACAGTCATAATATTTGGACCTTAAATTATTTTCCAAAAATAAGTGTTTCCACCATTCATGTGCTAGTATCAGTAGGCTCATTCTTCTGTTTTGCCTTAAACCTATTGACATAGCTTTGTGTAAATCATTTGATCTCTTGATACTTTAACCTGTCTGTTACACATACTTTATGGCTGAACAGGAGTTTTGGAGTGTAGTGGTGTCAGAGATAAGTGGTTCCTCAGTTACTGATAAGTGGTTCCTCAGTTACTGAAGTAATAAAACCTGTATATGTAACTAAGATTACTTAACTCTTTTCCAGTAATTATTTTGAATAGCCTTTCATACATTAGCTTCACAAACCAGTAATATGATGCAGCACATCGTACTTCTGTAGCTCGATAGCTATTTGTTTCGTGTGCTTGTAACACAGAACAGTAGCTGTATGATAATTTCAAGATATAGTGCCTCAGGATTTCCCTTCAGTGCAACTGTGATTGTGACATTATTTGTTCATGATAGATTAATCAACACAACAAAGCTTGAACCGAATACTGGGAAAACATGATTTGTAAACACATTGGATGAAATGAATAATTCAGTCTGCCCAAAAGCCAAGGAAACACTAGGTACGTATTTTAATAATAATGATTGGTTTATTTCAACTAGGAAAATGTAAGTAAAAATGTCATTCAAGTGCATCTTGTAGTTATTTTTTTATTATTACTTCCTGTAAGCATATCTGAAACGGATCACCAAAGGCTATCATCTTTTACTTATTTTAAATGCAAAGAACAAGTTGCATCAAGTTGATTACAGTCATTATTAAGTGTCAGTACCTGGTAAAATATAAATAAAATAACATTTTTATCATTACTAACTGTCTTCTTTTGACTACATTCTGAAAATCAGAAATAATCTACGAAGTATTTTATTGACACTAAATTTTTAATAATACAGTGTGGATTTTATTTCTTCCATGGATAATATTTACAGATGATCTTTTAGTAAATTCCAAGTTTTACTGCTTTTGTAACACAGTAACCATCCCGTTTTCTGTGATTCACAGACTGGACGGGTCCCTTAAGTATATGGAAATCTTTGAAGTGAAAAGGTGTCGTCATCTTCCACTATGTCAATTAGTTTAAAAAATCAATTTAATTGTTAATGAATTGACTTATTTATGTGTGTGTGTGATCAAGTTCAAAATTAGTACTCAAAGCTATCTGCGATCCTGAAGATGTAAGACTTGCATTAACATCTAGTTTACTTCTGATCTTGCCAGTTTACATTTAGTCGATTTTGCAGCTTTGTCCTATAGCATACACAGACCTTCAGTTCTTCAACTTCTCCCAGCAGGCTTAATGCATAGAGCAGGCAGTCAAGAGAGAGGACAGAGAGTGGGAAAGTGTAGTATAGAAATTTAGCTTATTTTCTTCCACAATACAGAAAAAGTTCAGGGCATCCTCTTTGTCAATGTAGAACTAGATGGTGAACAACAAAATACACTGTAAAACACAGGTGCTGTCCTCTTGTCCATTCTGTCTTCAATCATCTCTCCCATCTCTTTGCTTCTCACCTTTCCCATGTCAGGGACAAGGATGGAAGAAAAGGTGCACTACAAACGTTTGAGTGCTTTACTGATTGTCCTGTGGTTCTTTAAAAGCTCTTTATTTAATTTTATAAGCTGAGAGTGATGGAGGGAGAAGCAGACCTGATAAGAAACTTGCTTTTTGTTTTTCAGATACATCTACCAAAAATTAAGCTGTATATGGCCTAAACATTTCTGCCTCCCCCACATAGGAGGGAAGAACAACTTTTTTTTTTTTTTTTTTCCTATGGGATTTTAAAGGTGACACCAAGGACTCTACAATCTGAATGCCTGAAAGTGGGTGGGTGGGATTAGTATTACTACCTTGAATGGATGTTACTGCTGAAACCATTACAAGTCTGAAAAGCTTCCTTTCCTGTAGCCAGCTGGACCAGTGTCATACCGCTGAGAAGAGAACCTGGAGAGATATATGAAATAGATTCTGAATGCTTGAGGTAGAGGAAGCCAGTTGGAGAAAGAAGGATACCTATTGTTAAATAGTTGCAGTTAAATGGCTCCATACCAGGCTCTTACAGCATCTTCAGAAAATTAATGGTGCTTCTGTGTATTCTGAAAGTTATTAAATAATAATTCTAAATTGTTAGTGCAATTGTGACCATGTTAAAAAGAAGTTATTTTATTGAGATTTGATTTAAAAAAAAAAAAGAATGCTGTGTGACTAACAGCCTCAAGTGATTTATCTCACTTTAGTAGTGCAGCAGCATACAGATATGTAATGTGTACTTTCATTATTAAAGAGTCTTAGTGCAAATATTTAAATATCTAGTGATTGGAAGACTTGATATTTATTAAAAAGTAGATTTGGGAAGGGTTTAATAATGTTTTTAATATAACTTGACAGGACCAAAAAAAAAAAAAAAAGCATTCATTCCATTATCAGAATGCCTTAAAAGAAAATTACAAAGTGATGGAACTTGCATTTGTGCTTTCTTTCCACCTTCTTCTGCATCTGAACTGAACTGTGCTGTAATTAGAATATGCTCAAGTATTTGGAACAACAACAAAAAAAGTATGATAAATCTTAAAATGTGATTTTTCCCTCATCAAAGTAGAGAAAACCCATGTAACTTCATTTAGAGAGTAATTATTTCTCTAAATATTCATGATCTGTATTTAGAAACAGATTTAGCGTTAAATGCCCCAAACTGAAAGGTGGAAAGGTAAACAAGAAAAAAAAGACTCTTTGATCTGGGCAAACTCATAACAAAATTCTAAAAGCTGAAGTTTATCCTTCTTCTCATTCTGTTGCTCCAGTTAGAGAAGATAGCGAGCTGGTACAATGTCCCTAAAGAGCCTAAGAACTGGTGTTCATAATATAGCCCGTACAAAGCAGGATTAAAAAAGGGAAGAGTTAAATTTAAGAGCACAAACTCTCTTGTCTACTGCAACCAGCATGGATTGTTTGGCCTGCAAATTTAATGGTTTTGGGAAAATGCCTTTTTTTTTTTTTTGAGAAGGAAAATTTATAATTTTATTTAAAAAGTGTAACAAGGTTAACTTAGTACCCTGATTTGGGACTCTCATTTGTTACAGATTTTGTACAGACTCCAGAGCTGAAGGCTTTTAGGTCCTCCATAAATATCATTGTTTAATCATAATCATAAGTGAGGTGGTTCAAGGCTGTCTAGTAGTGAGTGCCAGGCATCCATCTTGCAGTCATAAAAATGAGTTGAGCTAAAGCTTGAAGGGAACCAGAATAGTCTGGGGGTTTTGAGTGGGGCTTTGGTAGGGGTAATGGGTGTATGAGATAGAGTCTGGGAGGATTTTGAGATGTAAGTGCTTGAAGCTGTAAACCTTTTCAGGTTGAGAAGTCCATGAAATTTTGCATGGAGAAAGAAGTCAGGAGTAGTCAATGGAGCTTTGAATAAGTTCATGTCCACCTCCCTGTGGGGATACAGGAGTTACTGAGTTTATCTCTAACCTGAGACGCAGCTCTTCCCATAATTGTTCAATGGCAGCTTCTTTGTTTCCAAGCTGCCAGGAAGAGTTTGGGATGTAGGACTTGTGCCATCATCTACACTTTCTCCCTAAGTAGCAATGGATAAATAGAGAAGGCCTGAAAGAAGAAAACTTTTTATTTCTGTTGCCCTTAACATTGTTGAGTTCAAGACTGCAAAGTGTTTTATGTCTTTTCTTCCCTGGAGGTCCTTGTATGTCTTTTCTTCCCTGGCAGGGACAGTATCAGGAAATGCACAGAACAGGATAAGGAAGAGGTGATATCCTTGCCTCACTGCTGTTATAAGCTGCTGCCTATGTTGCTCATGCATTGAACCAATACTAGTTATTATGTTTTTCAATTTTGCTTGAGTACTGATGTACCTGAGATACTTCAGTAGTTATCTTCTTCTCAGTTTTGACATAACTTCACAGAATAATGGGTGCTTATAAAAGCCAGTCCCAAAATGGGCTGCATAAAACCACATCAGGGTATTCATGTCTTTTTATTTTTCCCCATTTAAGTTTAAACATGGAATTCTCTCATCCTTCTGCTCTTAAGAAGAGTACATATTGACAAATGACAGTCTTTTAATGCTTTCTGACAATAACAGTGGTTTTAGCCAATTTCTGCTGCCAATAATAATGACTGTCTGTTAAAGCAAACAATCAATGAATGTATCCAAATGACCTTTTAGCAACTTCTGCCTTTTAGAGTTAATATTAACTACTCTACAGTGTTTTCACCTTCCTGTGGAATTGCCACTTAATGTAAAGTGTATAAAGGTAACTAATGTAACTAACCACCATACATAAGGTATTTTGAATGACATTGGCAGAGTAACAGCTCTGTAGTTCTAGTTCTGTAATTTAGGATGAATACTTGGGGGTATTGTAGGACTTGTAGGGACAGAAGTGCTAGTCTGTGTGCAAATTTCTTATGTAAAAGGAAACTGAAAAGCATAAAGAGCTGTTCTTCATGACTTCATGACATTGGCTTTCTTTTAAAATAATTTAGGGCTCTGTCCATCAATACCATTAAAAAGAAAAAGGATGTCTCACAATCAGTACTGTTACTCTGTATGAATTTCTTGATGTGTCCTAAATTCTTGATTGTCCAATAAACATTTGCAATGTGTGAGCATTAGGGAATGAGCTTTACAGACTGTTGGATTACATACATCATGTAGTTCAAAATCCTTTGGAACGACCACACTTTCCTAGGAAATATAAGGGAAAATACATTGAATCACAGAATCACAGAACTTCTAGGTTGGAAGAGACCTCAAGATCATCGAGTCCAACCTAGCTTCATATTGTTTTTACTGGATGACACTTTAAATCCACTACAAATGTTTTCACTAATTCAGCAACATGTAATAGGTCTAAACTGTTGTCCTGTGCAGGGAATGGTATAGTAAAACTGAATCCTTAAAGTACAGCTTGAAAACTTTTGCTCTAGTAATGTGAGGTACCTCTTGGTCATGGAAATGGCATTCCAGTCACCAGAATGTAACAGCTCTTTCACCAAATTTTAATGGTAAATTTTAGGCTAGTCTTACTCTTGGACTAATATAAATTGAAGAACAACCCCCCACCCCAAACCAGACAATCCCCAAACAGGAAACCTTTGATATAATTTCTCTCTGTAATATAAAAAGAAAAATCCAGAATAAAATGGCTTTCTGTGAATATATTATTCTCTTCAGACTACATTATTATGTCTGAGATAAGCCCTGATCTTGACCATAGCATAGATTGCCATGCCATCATGTACTTTTCATCATCAACATGTGGTTCTATTGATACTAAAATGTTTGCTTGCAATAAAATATTTTATTGTGTGAGTTTTAATTGCAAACATATTCTTGATATTATTTGTTGGATTAAAGTCATACTGTGTGTATAATCTGTATCTTAGCTCACATTGGCTTTTCACATTTGGAAGACAATTAAGAGTAGAATTGGATATTGAGAATACCAGATGTTGATCATAAAAAGGCTATAGAAACATTATGTTAAGCTGTCACAAAATTGCTTTTATTATTAATTAATTAATTAATTTTTTTTTGTTAAAAGCTGACCAAATTGGTGAATTTCTTAAAGTAATGCATGCAGAAAACCTCAAAAACATGAACATTAGATGTATGGATATTATGTAAATAAGAATTCAAAGTAATAATTTTCTAAAGATTGGGAAATTCAAAATGATAACTGATTATTAGTATCTTATGTTCTTTGTTGTTGTTATTGTTATTTTTTTTAATTAATCTCAGAAATATCTCTTTAGATAATGCTTTACTTTTTCTGCCTGGGTATTTAAGTGCAGACCTCCTCAAATACTTAAATAGAAGAACACCTGCAGAATAAAAGTTTGACGTTAATTTTCAATGTAATGCCCTGTTTCTTCTCCAAATCCAAGAGAGAAGCACAGTCACATTTGTGTGGTCTAATCTAGTTTTTTATCTACATGACTGACCTTAACAAAAGTACACAGTCAAATTTATATTCAGCATGTATAGACAGAATGAAAACAGTTGAGAAATACTGCTTATTACTAGGTTATTTTAAATACAGAAAATAAAATGGTATGCTAGACTAGCTTCTTGGCAAATTACTACAATGGACAGATGGTTTTTCATTATCTGTTATACAGAAATACAAGGCTAGCAACTGTGTTTTGTATTGATGCTTATTCATCTGTGTGAGAGTAATTTTCAGACTGCTTGTCCAGAAAACATTCTAAATCTTCCTTTGCATCTGCAGAACATCTGCTTAAACTAGGATTGTCAATGTCAATATTTTATTGTTAGTAAGCCACAGGCTGTCTTAATATCTTCCCAAAGCCAAATAAATGAGTATAAAATAGGATTTCAGGCATGTGATCCAGGGTTTGCTGTCTAGATGCATTCTTCACTTCGGATGCTGTGTAAAATCTTACTCAATATGCATTCTACTCCTGATAACATATGGTTTCAACAATTAGCACAGGAAAAAGCAATTTCTCTTTGTAACAGTTTATAAATGGTGGGGAAGAGATGAATTCAGTTTAGATATTTATTTAAACAATATGTTTGATGGCAAGAAACATTGTAAACAATAAAAGGCCTTGTTGTAAACATCTTTGTAGGATGCACTCCTCAGTTAATTACTCTAAGGAGAGAGACAGAAGATTTCACATCTACATTTACATTTTTTAAAGATTTAAATTGCAGTCTCTCTTTGAAAGCCTCGGTATGGAAGTTACTAGCAGATAACAAGTTTTTTTTCAGTTCCCTTTGGAATTTCATTAATACTTTGTGTGCCAGTGTTGTTGTTTTCTATTGTCTCCCTCCATCTGATGGGCGTTGGAAGCATAAGCCAATGTATTAATGACACCTATGACATGCCAGATGGGCTCTGTTATTAATGTAGGTTGTAATCAACTAAGAGTACTAGCTCTCTATTTAGAGTTTTTTTTCTTTTTTTTTTTTTTTTTTTTTTTTCTCTTGATCAGTTGCTTCACTTCTAAAGATTATTCCTTCTGGCTTGTTAAGATCTGAAAATTTACTAGCAGAGAAAAGGTATATGGCAAACAGTCATTCACATTCACAGACAGTACCATGAACAATAAAAAAAGCCTGCTGTTGTTAAAGCCCTTTAAAGACCATCTTGCTTATTTATATATTTGTTGGAAACTGCTACTTTTGGAAATGAACACAAAAAGAATATGATATTGCACATTTAGTCAAATGGATTACAGTAATATTCAGCCAGCCAGCATAAAATGTCAACTGTCTTACCTTCATTCAGGTAAAGAACAGTGCACCCAAAAAACAAGGGCAAGTTATGTAAGTGTAAAGTTTAATAAACAGTTTGAATTATTTATTTTTCAAACCTTCATGTATGTGTACATTGTTAGGACTCTCACTAGACTTCGTTTTTATTTTTTATTTTTTATTTTTAAAGGTAGTCTTTTTATCCCACAGCACTTTGGGATTTAAAAAAATACTGAGTAAATCTCTAGAGTTAGTGACATGTAAATTGTTATAAGTTAGACCACACAATTTACTGGTCTATTGAAATTATTTTATTAATCAATTAATTAATTAATAAAACACTTTTGATAGACCAGAAAATTTGCGTGGTCTCACTTATAACAGTCAGCAAGGGGAGGAACAGCAAAAGCCTTCAATGGCAGTAGCAGCAGAGGGGCTGATGGCGTAGCAGTCTGATCAGTAAACAAGCCTGCAGTTCTCTGCAGGCTCTGCAAACCACGCTGTCTGGCAAACTACACATTTCTGACTGTGGTCCCACACGGCTCTTTAAGGCCTCAGAGACTGCTCGCCAGGTGCCGAGCAATCCCACTGCAACCCTGACGTTTTTAGTTGCAGAGTCCCACACCTTGACCTCAGTTTGGTCCTATATTTCAGGATCATAGACTGTCTGATTGTTAAGAAGGAGAATAAGCCGTAAGGTTACCAGGCCAGTCTTTGTTTCTAAGGACGTATGATTTCCCATAATGTGCAACTGCTTACCAGCGAGTGTGCATGGCTCGGCTTCTCTCAGCTCGAGCTTCTTCCCAGCTCTGGTGCGCCTGCTTCCAGCAACTTTCTGTACGAGCTTCTCTGAGCAGTTTGCTGATTTTGGCCGAACCAATCTTCATGAGGCGATCAGTGTGCCTGTTCCCATCCTGGTCTCCATTCTGCTAGCCTGTTCCTTTACATTCCTCTTTCCTGCTTCTTTATTGATGACATAACTTCATTGTGTTTTTAATCTTGAGGGCAGGCTCCCCTCTTATACCCTTCTCTCCACAGCAGTTCTTTTCAAAACAACTTTTCGTTGTTCAAACAACTTTGAATGTAACAACAACAGCAAACACCCAGAAACTTCCATGCTTTAACAGCTGGAGAACAAGCAACCCTGAGACTGCATGGCATCTCCCGAATCACCCTTCTTTGTTCCCTCTAAACTCTTTACATTCCTGATGGCCTCATTGTTAAGAGTCTGATGTTATCATCAACCACGGGGCTTTCTGACCCCCATGGCCACACTCCCAAATCTCCCTCTTCTTTATTAATATCAATCATTTTCTCAACACGAATTACCACTCCATATATAACACATGTATCAGCTACTGTAGCGTGAATGTAGTGTGTCTGTGCATTTTAGTACATTACTGAAAATAGCTGTATTATATTCCCTAAAATGGAGAAATATTTCTATAGAATGCCAAATTCACCTTTTCAAGTCTTCTGCATTTGGCTAATTTCAATGAGAGGTTAGTCCTGATCTCATTATATCAGTGATAACTTAATTATGAATGATAAATCCACATGGATGTGAGTAAATGTCATCCTCACCCTCTAATGGCAAACGTTAAGATACAGGTCTGTATTTTTACAAGTGCTCTCTATTGTTTGAGCTCTTCTTTCATCAAAATAAGTGGTCAAAACTATTCTGGTTCAGTAAAAGCAGTATCTGGGCAATGATGACTTATTTAGAAAATTCTGGGCGTAAAATTTAACTGTCTTTCCCCAAATCTCAAAGCAGTTCATGTGCTTGCATTCCAATCATCTTATAAACAACAATAACCTAGCGAGCTTATTTAGAATTGAGAAATGTATTAGAATTGACAGAATCATTCAAATGTTTTTATCAGTTCCTGCTGATGTTAAGTGGAAGTGACTTAACAGAATGGATATATAGGAGGAATTAAGTTTTTCCAACACGCAAATGGCAGTTCAGTATCTAAGTCTCATTGACTTTGGATAGGAGCTGAATGGCTAACTGATCTCTGTGCCTTTGAAAGTAAAAGATCAAGGACAAAATTTGCTGAGACGTGACAGATTGTGAGGGAATACTAGTAGGTACAGGAAACTGTTGACGGGTCTGAAAATGAAGGCAGTCTGACAGATATTCTTTCCTGATTGTGACATTTAACTTTCTGACTGAAAACACAGTTGCTGAGAGTCTCCTTTTTCTGCCATCAGGTGTTGTGTTTTGTTGTTATTGTTTGTTTTTTAAACAGTGGACAAAACTGAATGAGCAATTTATCATATAAAGGGATATCCGTAATCTAGTGTTTACCTTTGTGTGTTTTTCACCTGTGCTTTTGTTCCTTTGTCTTCCTGATCACATTAATTTTGTTTAAGGTGAAGGAAGAACAATATTACTAACATATTTTGATGCAGAAAGCTTCAAAAGTCCTATTTCTGGGCACACATATTATATTTGCACAAAAATCTGTGAAAATCATCTTGCACAAAATCTCTTAGGAGGTATTATGCAAAATGCCTGATCCATCATAAAAGAGTCCTGTGAGCCATTTTCTTTCATTTTAGAGTTTGAAATTAAACGTATACATTTCTCTTCACAGAGAGGGACATAAATGACAGTCATATACTGGCAGGGCAGCACAAGAAGCAGAAAAGCCCTTGGTTCTGTGCAAGCATTGCTCTACAATAACTGAAACACTGATGTGTGGTTGTCACCATTATTTTCATCCTAAGTCCCAAACATGGCACCATACCAGCTTTAGTGAAGAAAATAACTGTCTCACAGCCCAAACCTTGACGTTCTTATATTCTAGACATGAGTAAACTTCATTGCCTTTATTTTATTTTGATATAAAACATTCGGAAAGTGCTATTTTTATTTCTCCCTAGAAACTACGCACTTATTTCTCTTCTTTTTTTTTTTTTTTCTTTTTTTTTTTTCTCCTTACAAACACAGGGTAAGCATAAATATATTTGCTGATATGTATTATGAAGACATACCTAATTACATGGCTTTCCTTTGATACCCCTTATTTTGCATAAGGATTGGCATTCAGGTCTAATATGACGAAGTGAATTATAAGTATAGGTTGCAGCTGTCAAGGTGTTCTGATTGAAAGATGCACTGGGAAAATATAAATATGTACTAAAGCAGCTACTTTAGTTGGTGCTTCTTTCAGATAACTAGCATACTCTGGCTTGTAAATGCAACTGCAAGGACATAAATACAAAAGATGTGTTTCTAGATCTGTATTTTGAGATAACATCCTGAACAAAGCCCTGAATACACTGAGTTGCTCTGTGTTTCATTTACTCTGGTCTTGATCCACTTGAAAAGAGTCTATCCCAAGAATATGATTCTTAGATTCCTGGTCAAAGAAAAACTTCAGTTTTCACTAGTTATATCCTAAACTGACAGTGTTTAGTGTTGTGACTGCCACAGCTGGTAAAAACTTCTTGATCCCACTTCACCTTAAGACCACTGTTGTTCTGTAGTTATTTGCAGAGGTGGTTTTTCATTTAGGAGTGACAAAGGGATTTATCCAAGTTCCCTTTTTCAGTTGCAGATGTGTGCATTTAATAAATTGATATACAGTTATAACGTTGCTCTTAAAGATGGAAAGGTTCATCAACTGCCTGTCAAGATTCCAGGAGAGACAGCTTCATTAAATGTCAAGAACAACACTATGTATAGTTATATGATTTGAAAGGAATCTGTATTGTACTTTATTTTTTACATATATTAATTTAGGTACGATACTTATCTCTGTGAGGTAAGATTGAAATATTATAAAGCAAAGGGGAAAAGAAACTAAACCTTCATTTGATTCTTCCCTATTTTCCTATTTGTAAACCTGTAGTAGGTCTGTCCCTCCTGCAGTGGGAAATTGTTTAGAAAAAATAATTTCAGTCAATCCGCTGGAAGTTTAGGATTCATAACATTGAACGCTATTTTCAAAATTGCAAATAACTGTAGATTATATAAACTAAATCAGACTAGTGTTTTTGTTTGTTTATTTTAAATTTTGCGAAGGCTTTACCTAATTTCACTTTCACAGTGTGTTTCCTTAGATGTTGCTGCTGAGGAAAAAATGTTCACAATACTACAATATTAATCTGAGATTTTTTTAATTTTTTTTTTTTTAAATCATTGATTATAATGATCTTTTCTACCTATCTTGGTTTGGCATGAACTTTTAATTTTTGTGTGAACTTTTTTCCTGTGCGAAGGGTTTACTTACCTACATCTCCCCTTTACAAAGAACGTTGCCTTCCACATCTTAATTTGACCAGCTTGTAAGCATGTGGAATGAAACCATTCAACCACACACATTTTTCATCTTAGTGCAAAGCAACCTTTTCCTAGGGAATATTTTGTGTCAAAATTTCAAGTAGAAGAAAGAACTAATAACACAAAGTAGGTGCATAAATGAATGTTACCACATTTAAAACAAGCATTAGGCTTTTCTCTAATATTATAACTTGTGAAAATATTTTTTTTTTTTTTTTTACACACCAAATGATATTAATTTATAGCAGCTGAAGTAATGTAATGTGAGGTGCACAGTCTGTACCTTTGGTTGCATTAAACATTTGAAACATTTGAATTAAACTCAGAACTATTTGCAAAAATACAGCATTATTGGAATATTTCAATCCTTCAGGTAAATACAGAAGGACCAAAACCGATAATATTGACTATAAACATTTAAACAAAATTCTCACAGACACAATCTCACTTTGGTGTACCTGCTGAGATTTTTTTAAATATGTAAATATTTTTGGTACTAATTCCAGTATTAGTGGGATGATTAACAAAGGTAGGTTAAGGGTTATTGGTAGGGTGAATAAAGTAGCAAGTACATGTATTTTACCAATCAGTTTTTGAATGCTTTCCAAAATGTACTTCTTGAATCATTCTGAATGATGACCTGAGGACAACCCTGTCAACCTCATGTCACTGAAGAGTTTCCTGAATCCTTCAGTTGCTGCTTTTTTATACAAAACAGAATTAACTCTTACAGATTTATAGCGTAGAGGCACTGTACACTAAGAGCATCCTACATTATCCAACCCTTAGGTGTACCCATATTTAAACTTCCAAGAATCAATATGACATTCTCACTGTGCTTTCAGAGATCCCCTTCAGCCTTCCTGTTCATTAGTAGTAGTGCAGATCTGATTCATGTCAGCATATTTGCAACTTGATTTCTGTGTGGCACTTTTAGTTGTAGGATTTTGATGTTAATCTATACAAACCAAATAAATAAATAAATGTTGAGTGTTTTCTGTTGGATGTATGAAAATTTCTTAGACAGCTATTTCTGTATATTGATTTATGGATTACAGCATGATGAGATTAAATTTGTAGTTGCTGTATGTGATTTAACATTGCTTGAAATGTTGTGATCCTCAAAAAAGTATGTTTCAGAACTCATCATAATCTGAATGACAGAGAAACTTCCTTAAATGTAGGTGCTAGTTACCTAGCAATTTCCTTCTGTGTTAATTGGAATAAACAGCTCATCAAGCCGACCTGAAATTTTAAGGTAATGACATTGCTCCTTATGGATGTTTTCTCAGCATGATGTGTGTAGCCTTGTGGTTATTAGTACAGCAGGTAACTGAGTTTTCTTGACACTTGTTCCAGCCATTTGCTCTGCTGGAATTTTACAGATACAGATTAATGCTGAGCCTTATACTGCCATGAGAATGCCCTTGACAAATTAGCCTGCTGAGTCTGCATATAAAAGGAGGTCTATGAACTGATTTCATCTC
This sequence comes from Anas acuta, assembly GCF_963932015.1. Classification (NCBI taxonomy): domain Eukaryota; kingdom Metazoa; phylum Chordata; class Aves; order Anseriformes; family Anatidae; genus Anas; species Anas acuta. The sequence continues at coordinate 75,010,879 of NC_088982.1, read as the reverse complement.
AGTTCCATAACCTTAAATTTCATGTTATTTGTAGCAGAAAGTTCTAGAATGTAAGGATACTAGACAAATCAGTGTTGGATCCTGTTAAAATTAGTAACTAACTTTTCTTTTTTTGCAGTACCATTTTATTTTTATCTTCCTTTTATGATTGTATTGCTCAAAATAATTTTTGAATATAATATTCCAGTTTTTGTGACAATGAATATTTTTAATTATATATTTTTTATTTTGCTAAAACAGCATAGGATTAGCTTTGTCAATGCTACTGAGAAAATAATATGATGAGATTGCTTCTCTTTTGGACAAAGATGTTAACTACTGTGACTAGTTCTCTCTGGAGAACTGCTACTATATTATGAAAACTGTCTGTATATGTCACGAGTTTGCTCATTATGTATAAGTATATATAAAAATACTGCACTGTATTGTATGTAAACTCTGAGTTAGAGTTTGGGCATTGATGGTACCACTGTGTGTGTTCTCAGGTATATTTTCCACAGAAGCTGCATGGCTTGCATTTCTCTTACCGTGTTTTCTTTAGCACAGTTTAGCAAGATAGGTAATGGGTAGCAAATGAGTAACCATAGGAAGGTTAGGAAGGTCAATGGGACTGGGAAAAGGTTATGTACCATCCTGAATCAGAATCCTTGATCTGACTGTGTGATATGTACTGCCAGGTCAATAACTAAAAACATATTGCAAGAAAAATGATCAGCTTCCAGCCATCTGATCCACATATTTTGTATATTGAAAGGAGGAATGTAATTTCTTGTATTGAGAATGGATTTTTGTGGTGAAAAGTGGACTCTGAAAAGGGTCTTAGTCAACATTTGGGCAAGTTGCAAAATTGGCAAAATGAGAAGAATAGGCTCATTTTGTTTTACTTACGCAACTTTAATGACAGTGTACAGGAAATGTCTGTGCAAGGCTATCAATTGGAGAATATACAAAAATTAAAAAAAAAAAAAAAAAGGTGTTCACTTTCAGAAAGTGTTGTTGTTAAACAGCCAGAAACAGCCAGAATCAGAAGACAATCAAAGGTTAGTTGCTGTCCTGCAATGGAATACTGTCTTCTCAAATTTGCAACAGTGAATTTAAAGCAGAGTTATCACAGATTTATTGATCTTCACAATTCCCCATTCCTTTTATGATTATCGTTAAATTTTTACTGTTGGTTGTTATTGTTTATTTTTAAACATCATGCCATTTTATCTGTCTATAGAGAAATGGTTACACTTATTTACAGTGGCACATTAGTTAATTCTATATCTACGTAGAATTGGGGAAGTTCTGGCAACTGGGGAAATAAGACTTGAAAATAGCTATTAAGGTTACCAAAAGGGGAAAAAAATACACCTCCTTTTTTACAGTAACAGGAAGGGCAACAACAGTTGTTGTACATTAATGGTATTTACTTATAATTATAAATATGCCTAAGTCTTCATAATATGAAGTGATAAAACTTTTGCTTACATTAGTAGCTTTTATGCTACTAATTGATGTAACATTATAGTAATGATAGTAACATTGATGTAAAGAGGGGAGGGAGGTGTGTGTGGGAGAAAGTAATAAAATAGACACAACCAGAGCATTTTAAGTTCTATAATAATTCTCTATAAAAGCTTTGGTGTAAATGAGCAGGTCTGAAACACTTTAGATTAGTCCTCACATAGAAAATCTGCAGGAAAGAATCAGACCGGCTGATTGTCACTGATTTTACTCTTAAAGGAAGTTCTGTTGCAAACAGTATTTGTGATATTCTTTTTACATATCAGCCTTCAAATCTTTCATAGCTGGACAGTTTTCATAGACAATCACGGGAAACTTCAGGTCATTCAATAAATGCATTAAAATGCATGTAAAAGTTTCTTCAACAGATGAGGAATCAAGTCCATTTTTTTCAAATTGTGGGTTGTGTTTTTATTGCAGATGGTGTAAAAGTAGGAGAAGGAATATTTTCTAAAGGGAGGCTTAGCAGAGGAGAATATCTCAAATTCCTTTCCCCCTTAATGCAAAATGAAAAGAACTTGAAGCTTTATAAACTTAAAAATAATGTGGAGACCTGCCAGAGTTAAACCAATTCAATGTAACTGAACTTTGCTCTCCTATGTGTCGTCCCATTTTGGGATATTGGCTAGCTATTTAAAAGAAAGCTCAGTTTCAGTTTTATAGTTTTGAAAAATACGGAAATCCAAAGGGAGAACGAAGTGTAATTCAGGATGCGGGATGAAATGTTACAGTTTCTTCAGGGATAAGATATTCTCTTGGCAAAATGGTCTTCCCTTTGAAAACAAACTGCACACACAAGTATAACAGAAAAAAAAAAAAAAAAAAAAAGAAAAAAAAAGCAACACTTCAGGTAGAATTAAACGTTAATCTTAATATTTCCAGGCACACTGTCCCTAAATCCCAACTTAGGCTAGAATACACAATTCAAATTCCATTTGATAGTCCATGATGCAGGGAAATAACTCCTTATTTTTCTTAACAAGACTATTCAGGTGGCCAGAGATTGCATGTTTGCTGGAGAAATCTTTTAATGGGCTGCTTTTTCCCTTCCAGAGTTACGAGAGAGAGGAGCTGGGGAAGATAGGAGCTTTGGCTCCTCCTTTAACAGCATGCTATATACTGCAAATGCATTTGGCATAAGGTGGTAGTTAAAGATCCAACAGGACTGATGAAAAGTAGCTCCTCCCCTTTAACATCCAAGAAAGCTTGTTTTCCCTTGTCCTTTGTGAGCCTGATATCTGCTTTGCACTCTGGAAGCTCATGTAAATGTTTAGCTGTCTGATGTTTCCACATTTGCTTTATCTTTCTCAGTCCAGAGATAATCTTATTCTTCTAAAATTTAAATGCCACTCCAAGAGGAGTGCATTGTTGCTGAAGGGAAAAAAAAAATTATGAAGAAATATTTCACTTGGGTGATGGGAATTTAATGGACCATTTACTTCTGTAATACTTGTTATAAAGAACAATTCTAGCTTATTTTTTCCAAGACTTCTGCATATTTTTCCAAAGATAGTGGTTTTATATTTGTTTACTCTTCAGTTATGCTTTTGGAAATAGCTGATAACATATACTGAAGTGTTCAAATCTTCAGTTTTGTGCAGTGCTATTTCAAGATTGTCCTCTTCGATAAAAAGTTAACTGATGAGAAGTAATTGTAATGTAACAACAACCTTGTTAGTCCTTCATGTTCTGAGATGTTGCCTTGCCTTCTTTAACTTTCTTCAAATATATTGGGCTGAAATGGGCAGAGGCAAATTTACATTCAAATACGTAGGAATTAGGTACTGTAAGACTACACGTTTGTGGTTCCTGTTTTGCAGGTCACACGGTTTAAATCAACAGAAAATCTACACATTCCTGTTACTTACTAAATTTGAAACAATATTTGAAACCAACTTGCTGATCTAATATCATGGGAATATAAATGTTTTACCCTGTGTCTCTAATTATTGACATTTCTGGGTAAACATAAGGAAAATTCTAGCTGCCTGTATTATATACAAATCTGTCAAAGATAAATCCGAAATAAAAAAATATATAATGATGTGGAATTATAGTACTGATGTCTTTGAAGATAGTAGTCCTAGAAATGTATTTAAAAACAAACAAACAAACAAAGTTTTTTTTTTTTTTTTTTTTTTTTTTTCTAAAGATATTATGGTGTAAAGAAAGAACAAAGGGATTTTAAAGGACCATGTCTCATTGAGTTAACCCTCAATTTTAATCAACACCTATTTCTCTAGATCAACATGTTTATTCTAGATGCCATATTTCTTCTAGATGAAAAGTGTGTTCTCACACGCTTTTTGTCTTCAGAATTAACACACATTTGGTTTTACACAAGCCAAAAGTGGAGGATCAGCCTCTGTGAGATCTCTGCTTTCTTTTAGTAAAGAAGACACTCTTTATAATGTGTGTGTTTCTGACTCTCTGAGAAATAGCTGGTTGTATGCTACTCTATATCTCAAAGCAGGGAGTATGACAGAGTTTGCTTTTACTTTTGTTTGGCCATTTTAAAATGTTTTAAAACAATGATTAAAAATGAATGGTCCCACAGGCAAATTTTATAGGCTTCCCTTTTGCATTTTTAACGTTAATTGACCAGTTTCAATATGAATGAAAAGTTACTTCTAAATAAACACAAGGTCACATTTTCAGCAAGGAAAAAGGTGCTCATCTTTTGTTTCATACTTCCATGGGGAAGAAATCAAGCTTTCTACCTGCTTATTACACCAGTCAGTATCAGGGGATATAGGCTTCTCCTCTCAATTGCCTCTTTCTTTCTGGTTCCCTATTAGTGACAGTATTTGATCACATGTTCTCCTCCATGCTCTTTTGAACTGTCTTCTTCTTTATATCATGCTTCAGAAGGGTCTTGCCCACTATTCTTGAAAATGTTCATGCTTTGGATCAATTTTCCTTAAAATGTTAATTCTATCTGCAGTAGACCTATGATATCAACCTTCATCATCCATTTACTAATTTTTGAAAAATTATTTTCAGTTGTTCAAAAATCATGCAATTTCTACCATGATATTTCTAAATATCTGCAAACTTATTTAATTACCTTCTTTTAAATCTTTTCACGTAACACCTCTCTGCTGTTACATCCACAAGAAGCCCTCACAGTCCTCAGGCAGCTTATATTTTGAGACCACATCCCATCACTGTGACCACATTTGTTCTTGTTTTCTTGTATTTTCTAATGCGTATTGATTTCTTTGCTTTAATTTCTGATTGCAAACTCTGAAGTGAAGATAGATTTTTGGGTGTTTTTACAGTACAGGATCCAGGTGGATACTGGGTCTAGACTAAAGCAATCCCCACAATGAAATAAAACTTTGATATAAACTTTGTAGAGGGACTCTTGGGCTGTGTCAGTATTGGAGACACACCTGTGAAATTTCTTCATATAGTTGTGAAAATTTCATATCCTTCAGCCCAGGTACTGTTATAGAACTGTTATCACTGTTGCCTTGCAATTTAAATGTCATGGAATTAGTTCAGAACATTTCCTAAGACGATTCAAAAAATTTTCATGCAATGTCTTAAAGCAGTTAATCCTTTCTTTATGACACCGGGAAATCAAATCCTACAAACAGATCTCCCCCATGAGAAGATTTTTTCTTTCCATGCAATGTGCAAAACATCTTGCATCCACAGACATCTTGATTTTTATTTATTTATTTATTTAAGATTTTAGGACTCTTAAAAGTCTTTCTAACAGTTGTGCAGTTCCACAGCATTTGTACTACTGCGTACTTTTCCCTGCTTTCATATGCCACGAGTTGTGACATATTGCTTACAAAATATTTCTGATTGTTTTTCTTTATGAGTTTGAACACAGTAACTGTAGTACTTGGGTATGTTAAATCAAATTTAGAAAATTAAAGCATGTTATTAGGATGTAATCCCTTCCATGTAAATTCTGGTTAAGGTTAATGTGACATAAGCTCCACTGCTATTCTCTCTAAGTCACAAACTGTGGTAAAAAGTATTAAAATGATTTATTTGATGATAGCTGTTGGGTCTTTGGGGAGAACAAATAATGGGATTAAAGCAAAGAATATACTGCAAGAATTTGGCAGGAAGATCTATAACAAAAGGAATATGTAACTGTCCTTAATGAAAGGCAAGCAACTGAAAGCATCTTTTGGACTGAAATACAAAAGGTTTTAATGTAGTTTCATTCATTGGGACCTATAAGATCTGTTTAGTACTTAAGTTTAGAATAAAATGCAGTGTCACTGGAAAATGATAGTATTCAGATAAGAGGAACAGGTAAAACTGTTGTTGCACTGGTTCTGTTTGTTGTCCATTTACTGCATGCTTACTAAATTGCAAGAGAATTTGAACTTGATCATCCCTGTCTCAAGCTAAATGCAACATAGGCAACTAAACTTCCTGGTTTTCTGAACTATCTGACCTCTTCTGTAAGCCTGTTTGCAATCCTCTGTTGCCTGCAGAGGATTAAAACTCTTGGCAAGACAATATAGGAAAAAAAAACAACTGTATACTGCAAAATGATAAAAAGAATTACTATGGATAGATAGTGAGGCAGGAACTTGCACATCAAAGTATTCACATTAGTTTAAAATGGTTGCTGTTCTGGCACGTTGATAATACAGCATGAAACTGAGTTATGTTTCGATTGACAAAGTGTATGGCTGCATTGTCAGATGGAAACATCAAGAGACTTACTGAGGCATTATCCTATGATCTTCAGATAATCTCTTAAATTAAAAATATTTGGAATTTGTTGATAACTAGTTTATTTTAAAAAGTATTCTGATTATTTACTATCATCTAATAATGACTTTGAAGTTGCTTGAAGCATAGCAGAACTTATTATTTTATTGGACTATGAAAGTGTAGCACAGGAAATGGTTGTCCAAACGTATTTTTTACCCATCCATCTTTATGAATTGCAGAAATGCATCACAGCTCCTATAAGATATAACGCAAGTGAATCTTCTGTTTCCTTCTACTGAATTTTAAATTTATTGTTGCCAGTGAATGTAGGTCTTAGTCTAAATTAGTTTTGTAACCGTGCATCTTGTACTGAATGACAGCATTGTTACTGCCATGTAGAGCAGTTACTAAGAGTAGTCCTTCAAGTTTCTGAACATTCTTAGTCTTAGTCTATGCTTATTATCTATAAGTGACAATGGTTAAATATTGGTGTTAAATACAGTTACGAAGCTATGATTCTATGATTCTTCTAAAAACCCAATTCCATAAGCTTTGCCAATTTAATCAAGATGTAAATTTTACCATGTAATCTGTGTTCATTAAAGAAATTCATTTTTTACATATGAAAAGTTCAAATCACTTTTGTGCAACATACAGAAGAAAAAGCATTACAGAAATTGCTGGCAGCTAATCTATTATAAGCAGTACACAGTCTTGAATAGTGCTCATCTGTCCATCATTATCTTTCCAACTATGGCCCCTCACTACAAGAAGGACATCGAGGTGCTTGAGAGAGTCCAGAGAAGGACAACGAAGCTGGTGAACAAGTCCTACGAGGAGGGGCTGAGGGAGCTGGGCTTGTTCAGCCTGGAGAAGAGGAGGCTCAGGGGTGACCTTATCACTCTATACAGGTACCTTAAAGGACGCTGTAGCGAGGTGGGAGTTTGTCTATTCTCCCACAAGCCTGGAGGAGGGAGAATGGGCTAAAGTTGGGCCAGGGGAGGTTTAGGTTGGATATTAGGAAGAACTTTACTGGAAGGGTTGTTAGGCATTGGAATGGGCTGCCCAAGGAAATGGTTGAGTCACCATCCCTGGAAGTCTTTAAAAGATGTTTAGATGTAGTGCTTAGTGATATGGCTTAGTGGAGGACTGGTTAGTGTTAGGTCAGAGCTTGGACTAGTTGATCTTGAAGGTCTCTAGACAATTCTGTGTTAAATCATACCACAGAGATGTTCAAGGAGATCCCTGGCTAGGATGCTCTATGAGTATCTCTACTGTAGCTCACCAGAAAGTCTCTAGACCACCAAGGATGGCAAGTATTTATTTCATTTTATGTTGTAAAAGATGTCCTTGAGCCCCTCTCCCACAGATTTTTGCTCTCTTTGAGATGCTGTTGTGCCCTCCATTTTTCCTTCAATTATCTTTCTGCCAAGAAAGTTTGTCCATGGGCTGACTGCATGCTTGGATCAAAGTCAGGAAAACTCACCAGAGGACAAAACATAGTCAATTCATGGGGGATTTTTTTTCCCTTCTTTTAGATTTGCATGTATAAATTGACGACCTTATCCAGACTGGAGTTGAAAGACCACACGGATATATCACAAAAAAGACTCCAAGCAACAGCTGAAAAAATCCTTTGCTGTCTTTGCTGTGGAAGAAACCCTGTTTTCTCTTATTTCATACAGTCCTGGACAAAGGCAAGGTCTTTCACAAATGGTAGATGATTTTTTCACAAATGGCAGTGATTTTTTAGTCAGCTAAGTTCTATGAAAGTCAAATTACTTGGCAAGAAGGTGATATTCTGTCTTGTGGTCTATTCTAATGTCTTTGAAACTTCCATCTATTAGACCATGAAGCACAAGTAATGTCAGAAGTAACTCCCAAAGTAGCTACGCTGAGAGTATTTTGTCCCGAGCTAGGTAAAACTGCACTAACAAAACATAGCTATGCCACAGTCTGTCCTTCCAAAGCAAGAAAAAAAGTCTGCTTCCTTGCTATGGAGCTGACCTAGATAGAAATAATGTAAGGTAGCCCACAATTTAATGGGAAATTCCCAGATGAAACAGTACACAAAATGCTACAAAGCCTATTCATAGTTCTGTAAAATGTGTTGCCTCCAGTTCTCAAGACTGTGAGCTGTCTTTAGAGTAAGACCAGCACTTGGCTCTTGTGGTGTAGCTGTGCTGGTCTGTCCCAGCTGGCATTCAAGTGTAGGAGTGAGGCAGGTGCTCCAGTGATTAAATCCTCTTCAGTCCCTCCTTGGCTGCCCATGTGGGATGTCCTTTGAGCTCCTGTTCTGGTACCTTGCTGGAGGAGAGGAGCCCTGGAGACAGGGACTTTAATAAGGGAAGAAATGGAGCCATAAAGGAATTGCCATTGGGACCCCTGCTACAGGTGATACTGAAAAGATGTTCTGCCTTCATTGATTCAGATCTGATAAATACTGTGAGCCCAAGGTTTTAATGATAACTAGATTTGAATTTTCGTAGAACATCATAAATTATTGAGAAGATGGATTGATTTTGTTGTTTCTCTTTTCCTCTGGATTTTACCTAGATGTTATCTGAGTGCTGGGAGAAATCATTTAAAAGAAAAATCTTTACAAGCAATTATGCATACTGAAGCAATCTACATAGCGTACAGAAGATTATGGTGATGTGGTCGAGATTTGATTTGCACAATCCCCCGAAATACATGGGTTAATTGTCTGTGGAGCTGTGGCATGTGGGTTAATATGAACAGATTAGATTACCATGATTAGCGGTGCCTGGGGAACAGCATAACATGATTCACCATTTAAACTGGTTTGCTGCTGCTAGAATGAAAACAACTTATGCAGAAAAAATTCAATGATCATTGCTGAGGAAATAGAACATGAATATAACATTTTGGAGGTAGCTTTTATGTCTAATTCAGCCCAACTAAAACAATTCCCAAATCTGTTCTGATCTCAGAAAATATATCTGAAACAGAACCTTAAGGTGTTGCAGAGAGATGAATTGTCTGGACTATCATATTTTTCAACGATATTCTCTAAACATCATATCTAAATATATAGAATGTTGAAGGTATATTGTTATTTCTTTTTTGTTTGTTTTTGGTTTTGAAGTGCGCCATAATTATATGGAAATAATTTAATATAAATAATAATAAGAATTGGAAGAGTTACTTAGAGTAACAAATACTGAAGCCTAATGTTTTTTTTGTTTTTTTTTTGTTTTGTTTTGTTTTTTTTTGTCACATTTGATGAAAACTCTACATAGAAATAGAAGAATATTTTCAGAAGTAGGATTGTTTCCAGTTTGTGTTTTCAGACAAATAACTGTCATTCAAAGAAACTTTGCATACAAGGATTTTTCACCACATTCAATTTTTATTTGGAGTAAATTCTTTGAAAAAAAATCTTTAATATGAACATGTATGTTAAATGTAGGCATGTGTTTATATGTATACTCTCTCTACTTTCCTATTTGTCAATGATAAATGATTTTCAAAGCTAACACTTGCCATTAATTTTGGCTATTAGTCATGCCCACTGGGTATTGTTTTAAAGATTTAATCACACAAATTATTTTGTGTTACTTACCAAGTAATGCTTGGACATTACGATTAGATAAAGACTGATCACGTAACACTTGTAATTGCTGTATATGTATCTTATTGCTAATGTGATTATATAAATTCATTGCTAATAATTAAACTGCATATAAAGTCTTTTTACTAGTGCAATTTCTTAAAATAATTGTTCTAGAAATTGTTTTCCATTTTAGATTTAAAATTGTTCTTCATAAAATCTATTTATTAAAATTTGGACTATTTATATTTTATAATTAGTAGTCCCCAATGATCTTACTAAGGATTCACTTAACACTCGACAAATAACTACTTAATAAATCTTAAGTGCCTAGCCAGTGGTCTAACATTTAAGAGCAAGGTGTAGGGAAATAGAACATATATCTGGTTCTTAGCTATACAAAGGAGTGGTACCAGTGAATTTATTTTATCATTTTGTTCTGAACATGCGTACAAAGATAATCAAGAACTAAGATAAGGCTGAGTGAATTATTCATAGAAGACTAACTCAGATTCATCTGGACAGTGTATATGGCACTGCTTGGAAATTAACTCTCTTTGAAGTAAGAGTCAAAACTATATTTTTCACCAGGGGAAACTCTTGGTGGGGAGCAGGAGTAGTTTTGGCTTAGTTGTTGCAAGCAGTTCATATTGGATTGTAGCAATGGGCAGAGCTAGCAGAAGAGAGGAGCATGATTTCTAAGAAGAGGTGTGGTTTTGCCTTTCACATTTCTTCAAAACAGGAAAAACATAGTGTCTCTCTCCAACACGTTCTCCAACATGTGTTCTGTCTGTCTTCACACTGAGGCAGCCAGTAAGGTTATAATTTATCTATAATCTCTTTGATTAAGATACGTGCTTTTTTTTTTCTACCACTTTGCATATTTCAGTGCATGTTTAAATATATACAGAGTTACTTGATGGCAAAAGGATCATTATTCTAACAAAATCCTACATTAATAATTTATTTTCGTTAATGTATATGTCAAAACTTTGTAGTCAATTATTATAATGAGTTGGTCACTTAAAACATTCAAAGTAATACTTCAAAGAATTTCTTATCAATTCAGGTATGCCAAAATACTGAAAGGTTATAAGGAATATAATCTTTATAAGGTATTTCTTACTAAAAAGTTAGGCTGCTTTTTCTTTGTTGTTGGCACTATTTTAAGTAATTCTGAGCTTTTACAATGTGCTCAAAACAGTTAAATATTTATGCTCTTAAAACTGAATTTTTAAAGAACACTTTCTGTTTAAAAGAATCAGGTTTGCTTTGGTTTTATGGCTTGTCTTATGGGTTATAAGATACATCTTTTCTTCAGAGGGGAAAAAATGCATATTTATATGTTTGCAAAGACTTTGTTCTGCTGAGAAAGCAATAGGTAACCTGAGTATAACTTTGTGTGTTCATCACTCTTTCTATTTTAAAGTGCTACTATTTACAATAATTTTGTTTCCTGTTAGGCCTGGAATTGTAAGGTATTTAAAACATAATAAAACCCCAGATTCTTTTCCCTGTTCCTCTAACAGCAGCACAAACATGGCTATTATGGTTTAAAATATAAATGAAGTACAACTTTTGATTTTCAGCAGGTACTCAATTGGAATTTCTGCAAGCGCAATACTGTAAGAATTGAAACACCTAGCTGATTTTGGCTACAGACATCTGTGTTTATGAGTCATTTATGTCCTCCCGCTTCTTTTTGTAGTTTCTACAGACTTTATGGAAAAAGAAGTACTTGTTTGTTTGCTTTGAAATTTGGCAATCCAGACAGGCAATCAAAGCAGGAACACTGTGGCCAATTTTCCAGGTTAGTGCATGCACAGATTCATTACATAGACATTCAGACATACCCAGAATACAGCCAGAGTTCTATGTTTTGGACCAAAGTTAATGATTTCAGCATGTTATTATCAGCTGATTCCTTTCAGCCAACACTCCTCTTTTTTCATCTCAATTCATCATCATTTTTGCATGGGATCATCTATTAAAAACAAAAAACAAGCAAACAAACAAAAAGCTGAACTACAAAATTAGGTAAGGAGCTTTCCTCCTATAAACTTTCCATGCTGGAGGAAAGTGTTATGCTCCAAAATACTTGTTTTTGCTTCTCACATTGCCTCCTAGAAACAATAATGTGTGTGTGTGTGTCCATAATCCGTAATCCCATGTTAACTTCAGAGAACAGAAAAAAAGTGGATAATTGTTAGGATTGACTGGGACTAGAACGTTGTTCAAACTGTCACTGGATGTTGCAAGCATTTGACCACCTTTGCTTATGATTTTTAATTTGCTGTCAAATAACATACGTGAATTAAACGGTCATATTCCCTAATCTTCCAAAACAGCAAATTTGCAATGCAGTCGTATAACACAGGAACATGTAATACGTTATAGTAACCTAGTGTCTAAAAAAAAAGATATTTAGCAAAGTAGTAAGGTAAACATAATCTGCATTGTGGTATTTGTAAATTATTGTAATGCTATAGAATCTCATTCTCTATTTTTTTCATTTATTCACATGCTTTTTTATATTAACAAGGTAGTTTTTATTTTGTTCAATTTTCATATCAGAGTGCCGGTGCAAGATCAAGATTTTTTAGATTTTTTACATTTGTATTTCAGTAGGCTTACTTATAACAGAATATTATGATAAATAATAAATTTTTGTGTGACCATACATCCGAGTAAAGCATACTCTGGTTCATTCTCCTTATATTTTCTCCTAATGTACCTACTGATTCACAAAATTCTGTCACAATTTAATCTTAACTCATTAGTGTAAATTAATTACAAGATTCTATACTGAATGAGAAAATTTCGCCTACCTTCCTTATAAACAAATTGTGAAGATTTATGTAACTATTGAAGTGTATTGTTAGGGAAGATATTATATAGTTGTTTATTTCATTCACATTATTAAAGCTTGTAACATTACGTTCATTGAATAATAATGGCTGTAGTGAGAAAGTCATAAAAACGGGAATTTTTAGAGGGGGAGCCCAGTCTTTTATAGCTTTTAAAGTTTTAGTCTTGTAATTTACACTTCTGCAAAATGAGTGTAAAACTACTGCCCTGTCAGAAGGATAGGATTTTCGTATCTTCTTTGCAAAGGCAGAATTCATTGTGGCAATAAAGATCAGGACCAGAGGGGCAAATTCATCAGTGGAATTCTGTTTGTTCAATGGTAGTAACATCAGTTTTGAGTATGTATTGTAATCTTTCACTGATCCTGAAACATCACTGGTTATTTAAAATAATAATAATAATAAAAAATAAAATCAGATAATTTAGATTAATATTAATGCTATTTGTTGTATTACAGACAAATCTGATGCAGCCCTTCAGTAACTTTCCTGTTTTCATTAACTGGAATTTTGTTCAATATTAATAACCATGCCAGACATTGATGTGCTGACTTGTTCCTCATGAATTGCTAGATCACTAGCCCTCTGACCATTATCGGCTGCAGAACTGAATCACAGTCAGGCATGACTTGTGATTGGATCACTTCTGTTAAAATGTTGATGTATAGCTCATAACTTCCTTTCACAGTGCTACCTTGACAAATTTCATCTTTTGCCTTGGTTCCTCTTCCCACTTTTTTATACATTGAGAAGAGAACTGATCCCGAATTAGGAGTCAATATTAACCTTTGATTATGCTTTTATAGCTCATGAAAACACATTAACCCTCACTTTCATTTTACAACATGAACATTCTTTGGTAGAACACTAAATTGTATCTTCACCAACATCATCTAGAACATACTTCTTCGGTGGTCCAGGAGGAAGCTCTAAATGGCATTGAGATTTTGAAGATCCTGAATAATTTGCTTTTCCAGACAGCTTTTAGCATATCTCCCCTGCAAATCAATTAATATATCATGGAGCTCAAATGATACAAATCAAATAATCGTTGCTTAGAACTATGAGATTACAGTAACAAGACCAAATAATGGTGCTGTGAGAATGCTGTCTTGGATCTTTTAGGCTATTTTAAATTTATAGCAAGTCACAATGAAGATGATAAAGTGCTGATGTACATTAAAGAAAAAAAAAAAGGTCAGAGGAGGAGAAATTAGCCTTGCAATGCTGTTACTTTCACACTCAACATTACCAGCTACCATATGTGATAATCAAAATGTTGGTTCATACTTGTAAAATAAATAAATAAAATGCAGTCATTTAGATGCACTGACAAATATTAACCAATTCTTCAGTTCTTTAATTCAGAAGTCACCTCTTCCAAATCTGTTTTGGCAAGTCATCTTATATAAAAATTTTGGAAGTCAACATTTCACTTTTTCCCAGATTATTTTATTTTATTTTATTTTATTTTATTTTATTTTATTTTATTTTATTTTATTTTATTTTATTTTATTTTATTTTATTTTAATTTCCTTATGTTCTGAAGGATGAGTCAAACAGTTGTAGTGGTACAATGAGCCAGGCAAAATATGATCATTTTAACATTCTTAATTGAGGATCTAATTTTAATAGACTTGCAGAATAGTGGAAAAGATTACATGTTTGTATATAATGGAGTAGGGGGGAAATAATTAGGCTCTGAAAATTGATGTCACAGTAAACTTTTCTGTCAGTTATCAGGGACTATTTACATCCAAAAATGTTAAAAGGAAAGCAGTGCATAAACAGAAGTTCAAAGTGACTAAAAACAGAAGTAGTGTATGTGGTAAATCCTCTGAACAAAGGGAAGGGTGAAAACTGAAATTTGTTTGGTGGTGCTCTGATTTTTTATTTCAGAAATATTATTCATGCTTTAAATACAGGAAAAAGGTTGGGATTTTATTTTTGTAGGGGCATTTTTTGCTTGTTTTATAAGACTGTAATCAAAAATATGATAGTTTATTAATATGCAAATCTTGTTATAAAAAGATGTCTGAAGTTTTTACACACATTACCCTTCTCACTGAATTTGCTAGGGTTAGGTTTTCAGGGTCCTTAATGCAGAAGAACTAGTATTTGCTAATAACTTTGTTTAAAATAAATCTATAATATTGTATTTTAAAATAGTTTCTAAGAGAAAATGAAAATTGATATTTAAAGCTAACAATAAGTATTCTAGTTGGCAGTTTTCTGTGGAAAATAGTGATGTAAAAAAAAAAAAAAAGTAAAGGAAGAGAGAGGGCATAAATATTCTGCAGGAATGCATTATGAGAAATAAAAATAGCTTCTCAAAAGACATCCTATGCTAAAGCAGGGTGGTCGAAGAGTGTATTGTCCATTGAAGATATGGGAGGGTTGAACTGAGGATATGTACCACTGAGCAACTGTACTCAAGAAAAAAAATCTTCTGTATTAGGGCTGACTGTTCAAATGGCTTTGGCAGATCACATAACAGGGACTTAACTTAAACTGGGGGAAAAAAAGTTTCTGTTAGCTCCTGTTTCTCTGTTAAAGCATGGATTGTGAATGCTATCAGATTTTGTCATGAAGCTGTTCTTCGAATCATGGGTAGCTGGAGGAAAAGATGGAGATAAAGAAAGCTGGATAAAGAGAATGACATTCTTGCATACTCGCATAGTGAAGTGTCCATCCCCCCCCCCCCCCCCCCCCCCCCCAGTATTTTTCAGTTTTTCTGATGTAAGCCAATGTGCTTTGTAATGCAGAATATATAATTCCATGGGATTTGTTTTTAGAAAAATAAAATGCCTTTGTGCCATCCTGAGAGTCAAGAACCCTTGGAATGTGAGTGGATTCAAATTGCAGGGCCACCTGTCTCAGAGCATGGGTCTCCTATATCACATGTGGATTTCCTTGCCATTAGTATTGACTAGTTCAGGCTTAGTCCTGCTGTCATAATGATATTTAATACTTGTAAATTTGTATTTTCTTACAGGCAAGGAAGGGTTCATTGAAAATTTCCAGTCAGCTCAAAAGATTTAACATTTTTTATCCACCATTGTTTGTGATCGCTGTTTTACAAAGTGCTGATTCTTTAACCATGTGATTATAATTAAGAAACATCATTTGTTTAGTTGCTGGCTTGTTCACATTACAGTTTTGCACAAGTTAGATCCAGATTCCTGAACATTCTCTACAATGATTTTACTGTTTGCTCTGTTCCTGCCTATCATATTTCATACATAACTCCTCCTTCCCCCCCCGCCCCCAAAGTTTTTTTTACTGTGTTGTTTCTCTTTCTCATCAGAGATTAAATGCACACTATGAATGATTTTAATGGTTTTCTGTTCAGTGCTATTTAATCGTTTAAGTTGTTGAAATATTGCAAAAAGAGTTTACACATTCCTTTTTGTTTTGTTTTAGCTTAAATTTATAAAAGCACATATGCGAACACAGAACTACTTCAGGCCATCTTCTGGCCTAAATAGAGAAATAGGGGAATGGGGGGTGGGGGGGACCAACATACCCAGCAGCGTGTAGTGAGTATTTTTTGCCCTGAGAAACTTGAAAAGCAGGGAATATGACTATCTACTACCATAAAAAATACTATGAAGTTGTATAGCTATTGATATTAAAGAGCTGAGCAAGAGAATTGGTAATATTGCCAAAACCACACAGGAAAAACTAAAGCAGCTACTGTGGTCTAGAGCTCTAACAATCATCTGTGTTTCAGTGTTTTAAAATTGGGTGTACTAATTCATGTGTAGTCACCAAAGGCAAAGTCCTTTTCAGAAGTGCACTTTCAGAAATGCACTGCTGTTTGGGTGCTGATGGGTATCAGTGGATATCTGACTTCAAGCACCACCATTTTCAGGGGCCTCGTAAATCAGATCATCAGCAAAGATAGTGGCTTTGTTTCTTTGAGTATGGAGAGATTTCCTATTTCTTTGTACTCAAAAATGGCAAATAACTGATAATAATGTGCTAATAACTGCAGTCTCCTGCAATTGATCCACAAAGAATGAGTGTTCTCAGAATGTTTGGTTTTTGTGTGTGTGACTTGTAAAGGTGCAAGTTACTTAAGCAGTTACTGCTGCTCCTTGTGTGTCTATCTGTCTTCTTCATATTCAATCATAAAAATCGGTAAGCAGAATGATAAAAATTCAGGGTCTTGTGGTATGAGGCTCTTGAGGGAAGAGGAGCCCAAGGAAAGCTGTCAAATGTTGAACGATTTTAGATAATATAGGTTATCTCCAATAATAGGTTATGAAAAAATAAGAAAAGTTGGAGATCCATCTGGTAGAGAGACTTAGAGGGAAGATTGTTTCAAAACCTCAGCAGAAAGATTTGGGGCATGACCAGTCAAAAACAGAGCAAGTCAGCTGTGAGTGTTATATTTGGCTGCCTCTGACATCATTGTCAAAGGGATACATATCTGATTCATAAAGGTATTGAAGATAATAAAAAAGAAAGGCTGTTTTTCCTTCCTTGCTAGATTTGAAGGACAATAATAATCCATTAAGAAGAAAAAAAAAAAAAAAAAAACTCTATTAGAAGGTAGGTGGTTAATTACATGGGAATAATATGTTAAAAAGACATTTGAAAAACAACATTGAAATCATAACAAGGAAACACCCTACATTCAGTGTCTCAGACAGTTTAAATGTACTGCTAGCTTGTTCACAAATTATTCAGTAGTGATCCAGAACTCAATCCCAGGTAGCAGCATATACTAATTCAGAACTAAATTTCAGAATTAATAGGTATCTGCAAAAAATGCCGTGATTTTTTCCATGCAAACTCTCATTTACATGAAATAGTACATGCTTACTTAGCTGTTTGCGTTACTAGTTCAAGTTCACTAGGGCAAATGAAAATAATGGTGGAATCAAATTTTTGTTATAAAAGTTAGGACATTTCCATTCTTAAACAAATACTAAACTTCTAGTGTTTTCACTAGTCATAAAATATGATGTACAGCAAACTTCCAATATATACAGGAACTGACATTAATTTTTCACCTTTAACTTTCCTGAAGATGATTGAAATACCTCAGAAATGCTTTAAAACATTCTAGATTATTTTAAAAATCTGGGGAAGCCATAGCTCAAAAAGTATCAGGATAGCCCATTGGATACATCAGACAGTATGAATTCATCTTCTGGCTGATTTCATTTAATTAAATTATTAGTTGTTAAAATTAAATTATAATTAAATCTACACTATAATTCCATTCCACAGTGCAAGTCCATCTCAAATAATCAAGTGAATTGTAATGACCTTGTTGGCCATTCGTTAAAGCTAGAGTTTTTCTTTCTGCATTCATAGAGTTCAGACACTGCCCACCAGAATAGATTTTTTGCAGTAGTAAAAGTGGTTGGACACTGACATTTAAATAAGAGAATGCTACATTAGGTCCCTGACCTGAATAAGTCTGCAAGTAAGTTTGGGGTGCTGCTTATTAAAGGATAAAGATGACACAAATAAAAACGGTAATAGAGAATTTTTTAGAGTACAGAATGCTATAGAAATGGTCTGAGGTTGTCTCTGATGTTTATTTAGCACTGAACTTCTAGAAACTCCTTCTATGCCGCAACGGAATTAAGAGTCCTAGTAGTCATAGTTTTGGCTGCCTTGATGTTGAAGTAGAAAAAAAAAATCAGGAATGTATATATCAGAAAAGTTCTGTAAAATTTAAGGATCAGGTGATGAATGCTTTTGGCTAGGTTTTCACCCCTTCAGAAAATTTGGGGCAAAATTCTCACACTTGGGGACCATGCAAGTTGTTCAAGAATGCAAAATTAGAACATCTTGATGTCACCATTCAGCTGTATCTCATGGCTAGACGGTGTTAGATGTAACACAAAACTGCTTTAAGATGATGAGGCCTCCTGAACTTGATTTTAGCTTAATCTCAATAGTAGAATATATCATTTAGTATAGCTCTACTATTCCTTCTGGTACTTTTCTCCCTGTAAACAAGCTGTTCTGCAGCTTTCTCATTCTTACACTGGAGGAGTATTTCTTCAGCCAATGGCAGTGGTAGTAGGGCTTTCCAGTTGTCCATGGAAAAGAATTTCATTCCTGCTTGTTTGCACAATGAACTCCAGATTATTGTGGTCTTCCTGCTACAGCATGGATTTTTGTGCAGTGGGTCATAATTTGAAAGGAAAGCCTACTTTTAGCGAATATTCCAGTTCAAGTGTTTCATAGAAAGAGAAATCAGAAATGCATTTCTTGCATTTCTGATGTAGGTGCCTGAATAATCCATATGGACAGCTCATATGATCTGTCGATTTTCATCCAGATATTAAGAGAATATTTTTCCTGTATCAGATTGAAGATTCAGTTCCTGATTTATTTAAGCTTTTAACTCCTATGTCCTTTATGACATAATAGTCCTTCTTTTTGAAGCTATCCTATTTTATGTAAATACTTAGGTGTTCAATAAACTAGGGAAAGGCAAATGGTAACTAGACTGCCTAAGAGGTTTAAGGCTCAAGTTCAGAGTTACTCTAACCTTCATGCAAAAAGGCAATTTTTAAAATGTTTGTTTCCTACAAGTTTTATCAAAGGATTCAATTTGTCCTTCAATGTGTTTTACTAGTATTCTTCATAAATTTTCCTTTGTCATTTTTTAGATTGAAAACAATTTACTGGGATAGCCCTATCCATTGCAAGACTGTGAGAATACATCACTACAAAATCCATTTTTCATTATTTTGTATTTTTTGAAGGCAGTGAGGAATAACATACTAATTTTTTTTATCTTATATACTCCTTTTGATACTCCTTTAGAAGGCATATATGAAATTTCCAGAAAGGATTAGAAAATTCAAAAATAGAAGCCTTCTGCAGAGTAGCTAATAACCTGCTGGTCAGAACATCCTGCTAGAACTGGATGACTGAGAATCATTCTGCTTTGATAGCAGAGAGACTCAAAACTGACACAACTGACAACAAAGAGTTGTGGTGAATGGAGCCAAGTCCAGTTGGAGGCCAGTCACTAGTGGCGTCCCCCAGGGCTCGGTGCTAGGGCCGGTCCTCTTTAACATCTTCATCAATGATCTGGATGACGGCATTGAGTGCACCCTCAGTAAGTTTGCAGATGACACCAAGCTAGGTGCGTGTGTCGATCTGCTCGAGGGTAGGAAGGCTCTGCAGGAGGATCTGGATAGGCTGCACCGATGGGCTGAGGTCAACTGTATGAAGTTCAACAAGGCCAAGTGCCGGGTCCTGCACCTGGGGCGCAATAACCCCAAGCAGAACTACAGGCTGGGAGAGGAATGGTTGGAGAGCTGCCAGGCAGAGAAGGACCTGGGAGTGATGGTGGACAGTCGGCTGAATATGAGCCAGCAGTGTGCTCTGGTGGCCAAGAGGGCCAACGGCATCCTGGCTTGTATCAGAAACACTGTGACCAGCAGGGCTAGGGAGGTGATCGTCCCCCTGTACTCGGCTCTGGTGAGGCCGCACCTCGAGTACTGTGTTCAGTTTTGGGCCCCTCGCTACAAGAAGGACATCGAGGTGCTTGAGCGGGTCCAAAGAAGGGCGACGAAGCTGGTGAGAGGCCTGGAGAGCAAGTCCTACGAGGAGCGGCTGAAGGAGCTGGGCTTGTTCAGCCTAGAGAAGAGGAGGCTCAGGGGTGACCTTATTGCTCTGTATAAGTACATTAAAGGAGGCTGTAGCGAGGTGGGGGTTGGCCTGTTCTCCCATGTGCCTGGTGACAGGACGAGGGGGAATGGGCTAAAGTTACGCCAGGGGAGTTTTAGGTTAGATGTTAGGAAGAATTTCTTTACTGAAAGGGTTGTGAGGCATTGGAACGGGCTGCCCAGGGAGGTGGTGGAGTCACCATCCCTGGAAGTCTTCAAAAGACGTTTAGATGTAGAGCTTAGGGATATGGTTTAGTGGGGACTGTTAGTTTTAGGTCAGAGGTTGGACTCGATGATCTTGAGGTCTCTTCCAACCTAGAAAATTCTGTGATTCTGTGAACTTGGTGAAGGCCTTGTTATCTGACCTATTAGGATGGAGTCTTTTCTTAGATCTCCTCTTCCCCTATTCAAATACCATTTTAAAATTACTGAACATTTTCTATTGCAGACAAATGCCCTCCACCAAGAAAATCTAGATCATCTGCCTAGATAAATCTAGAAATGGCTGTTCTTTGTAATCTTGAATAACATTCTTCACTCTAGAACCTGACAGCACACATAATATTTATAGGGAGCCGCTATTATGAGCGCCACTTCATCTTCTCTTAACAGACTAGCAGCTGTTTGCAGGGTTCAGAGAACAGTGGTATAATTTGGACATGAATGGGATTAACTTCACTTTATGGCCTCTTCTTTAGTCAAGGAAGCTCAGACATAAAATGTATAGTATACTTAATGAGTTCAGGTCAATTTTATTTATTTTTTGTTCTACTGAAGCACTGAGGATGGACTTTATAGAGTACAACATTCAAATGCCTCTACATGTAGTTTTTTAATACATCTTGGAGGTGTCTCAACCAAATGTTGATGTAACTCAGCACAGTTTAATGATTTGGCAAGTTGTTTATATTGCCAAAGTAAGATTGTCTGAAGTAATAATAATGTAAAATAATGATGCTGGTGCCTATTATGAATAATTTTAAACATAAAAAAAATAAATAAAACTACTATCAAAACCCTAAATTCTTGAATTAACTTCCAGGATTGCAGTTTCTAAGGACTCAAACATTCCAGGTTCAGAGAAATCTGGCTATTAATTTTCTTCCTGGTTTTGTGTCAAAAAATTATACATAGCAGAACTATTTGTGCAGAAATCTCTCTTACTTGTGAGATTTTTGTTTAGTTTTGTTCTGGTTTGCTTCTGAGATCAAGGTTTTCAAGTGGTATTAGTGAGAACAGTAGCAGTTTAAAATAATTAGTAATCTTAAACTAAGCAGAAGTATCATATTGACTTAAGAAAGTGGTTTTGATCTAGATTTGGCAAAGGGAATAGCCATCTTTGTTATTTTAGTTTGATTTTGACTTAACACTGAATTATTTAGTAATTAAATAGTTTAGAATATTCAGCAAAAACACCAAAAGTTCACCAGAGAAAGCTAGAATAAGATTTACAGATATTTGTTTTTAGTGTTCATTGTAATGGGAGTTATGTGACTAAACCCCTTAGTAATCTTGTGAAATTTTAAGTTCTAGGGAGTCAGGGATTAGACTTTGAGCTAGTTCTGGGTACAGACTAGAATGATTTGTGCCAAAAACTGTACATATGACATATGTCATATGATATCTGGAATGAGTCCCAGAAAACCTTGATTGATTGTAAGACTGTTCCAATCTTGAATTCTATCCTGAATCTACTCAAAATTCAGAATCTATATAATATTCAATATTCAGGATATTTCAAAATCCTGAAATAATTTTGATCTAGTCCATGTAGATTCAAGTGGTTTTGAGACTAGTTACATTATACTGAAAATTAGAAGAAATGGGGGAAGTATGTGAGGATTGGGTAGAGAAAATTATTGACTATCAGTAAAATAACTAACAATTAATATCATGTTGTATCTTATGAATGATAGGCTCATTTTTGCCAGAATACCTTTCATATATTCAAGACATTTATGGCTTATAAAATTAGGTAATAAAGTAATAGGTTTTACTTCGTAAGTAATGTTGTACCAGAAGATGGAGCTGAAGAGCTTGGAATCAAGATATCTGCTGCACAAGAAGTTTAAGTTTAATATTGTTCACCTGAGTTTTGTAGTCTCCATTGATGAGATAAAAGAAAAAAAAAATTGATTGCAGCAATTTTACCATTTTATAGCCCTGTAGCCTTAAAAACATCATTAAACAATATAAAACTGAAAATAAAATCAAATTAAGTCAACCTAAGCAGTTAATGAACACATTTCAATGGGAAAAATTCATGTGGTCATATTTAGATTTTTTGTGTGTGTATGTAATACAGAGTCATTTTAGAATCTTGTGGAAGAACTCCTCCCATAGATTCACCTTAATGCATTTCACACAGAATCACAGAATCACAGAATTTCTAGGTTGGAAGAGACCTCAAGATCGAGTCCAACCTCTGACCTAACGCTAACAGTCCCCACTAAACCATATCCCTAAGCTCTACATCTAAACTTCTTTTAAAGACTTCCAGGATGGTGACTCCACCACCTCCCTGGGCAGCCTGTTCCAGTGTTTAACAACCCTTTCAGTAAAGAAGTTCTTCCTAACATCCAACCTAAAACTCCCCTGGCGCAACTTAAGCCCATTCCCCCTCGTTCTGTCACCAGTCACCACCAGTCACGTGGGAGAACAGGCCAACCCCCACCTCACTACAGCCCAACTCCCACCTCACTACAGCATGTAGATTTACATGTGTATAAGATTAATATGTGTATAAGATTTTTTATACCTAAATATTTATGAAATCAGGACTTTGTTGTTTTGTTAAACTGTGAAAACTAAGGGATACAAGTCTGGAAATTTTGCGTAGGCAGACCTCCTATAGAAACTGGTTCCAATGCACTATGGAATTTTAAAGGAAGATAACGAACACCAATTAGCATCAAGAGCTAATGCAAATTTTGATACTTTAATGGATGGTACTTGTGGTCAGTATTTTTTGCAATGCTGTTTTGTTATACTTTTGTTACAAAGTTTTACCCATGAAGTGTGTGAAATATAAATTTAATTTATGGAGTTTCTAAATAAAATAAAATGTGTACACTTTTTTAAACACAAATGGCAGCATTTTAAAAAGAATCCTAGTCATTTACAAGCATAGCAAGTTCCCCCTCTCCCTCCCACTAATATTTTAGTCAATAAGGATCTAACTAAACCTGCAAAAATAATACCACAGGTTGAAATAAAATTTAATTTCATTTTTATTCCTCTGTAGCAACATTCTCCAGCATGTATATGTTGCTACAAATTACCTACTTACTGTAAATATAATGTAAAGAACAATAGTTGGCACATCAGACTGGTTAGAAATGATTTAAGTCTTTCACAAGAATTTAAGTCTTTCACAAGAATTTTCTCTGCTTTTCTATTTTCAGTATAAAACTTACATGGTTGAAAAGCACTTTAAAGATAAGAAGTACTATTTTGATATTTAATTTGAAAAGTACTATATTCTGTCACTTTAATGCAAAATCTACACTGACTTAAGGACTTCCTAGGGAATTTAGCATTATTTAGCATTAATTCATTGTTGGGTGTCCGAATTTCTCTCCTGATTGAAATATCGCTATTGTCTTCTGGTCCATTTATTCAGAGGAAACAGAAGACCCTTCTTTCCTGGACTTTCTACCCTGTCAACTTTACTTTTTATGTCAGGTCTTTTTACTTTCAACTACAGTGCAAATCCTGCTGCATCATTCTTTGGCAAATACTAAACTCTTTCCAGCCTTTTGTATTCTGCCACCTCCTGTCCAAATGCCAGACTACCCAAATTGTGAGGCCAGCACATCCATAGCTTTAGTGAGCAATTATCTAATTGAGTTCCTCTAATGGATAACACTTTTATATCATACTCACCTTCCTTTTGTCAGTAACATTTAACAGTGCAAGGTTCATGTGCTCTTTTCATCAACAGAAGCTAAGATCATAGATATTCTGACATTTTCCAAGCTGCTCGTAAAAAGGGCTTGGGACTGTATTGACTTGCGGAAAACTGACTCCACAATCAATAAGATTGTAAAGTAGGTACGTTTAAAGTAGGTACATAGAGGGGTAGTCCCACCAAAGTCGTGCACGCCTTTAATGCGACAACTTGCTTCAGTTATATGCAGTAAAGAGTTACATATGCATGAAGGTTCACAATACGCCTATACATATTCATAACCTGTCCCTGCTTAGTATTAAGATTAGCTCCAAGAAGTCATTTCCATAAACTCCTCCCCTCTGCACTTGCGCAGTGCCTTCTGCTGGTGGGTGCTGAGGGTTGTGAGGATGAAGTAAGATGTCTTCATCAGAATTGAACTTTTCACCTCATCTCCTTGCGCATGCTCTCTGACTCCTTTGTCACAATCTGGGCCATAACGTTGGTTTGGTCCGGTACTCAGGGTCCTAGGGGCTCCTGTTATCTCGAGTCCTTGCATGTTTGACATTCTTTATCTTGTCCTTTTGTGCACAATCCTCCTTATCTCTGAGTCCTTGGCCACAGTCCAAACCATAAGGTTGGTTTGATCTGGTTCTTGGGGTCCCAGGGGCTCCTGTTATCTGGAGGCCTAAGCGCAGCACAGGCACATCACTAATGTAGCACATGTTAAGCAATTAGTGTTGCCTACATATTCATTCTTAATCAATTGGTCTCTAATTTCTAATCCCATGTTTCAGTATCTTTGTTAGCAAGCTGGCAAGAAATGTATATGAAGAAAGGTTCACATTTCTTGGTCTCTCCACTACACAAAAGTGTAGTGAAAAACTTAAAGAAATTGAGATTTTTGAAACAGTATTCCCTCAATAATTATCCTGTTTACTGGAGAAAACAGCACTTGTAGTACTTGATAAATTTGGAGTTGCTACTGGAGTGATAGCTATTTAATCTTTCATACAGGAAAGAGCTCCATGGTTGACTTTTTTTTTTTTTTTCCTTCTTTTTTCCCTAGAACTTCTTTGTACCTTGTAGTTACTGTTGACACTGTCTCTGAACAATAAAATATCAGTAGTTGTAGTCTCACTGTTTGGTTTCCAAGATTATGACATAACAAAGTGTGAGTCCGATTCATCAGTGTTATTGCAAAGTAATATTGCAAAGATAGCTCCTTTGGAATCAGTAGAGTTACCACAATTTGGAAGTAAACTACTGTAGTGATGAATCAACAAGAAAATGAGACAGCGTAGGAAGGAATCAGCATCACTTCCACTGCACATAATTCATAAAACAAACAAACAAACAAAAAACTGTTATAACAAAAATAATTTTCTTGTAGAATTCATTTGTAAATGGAAATACCTGAGGAAGAGTCTGAAAAAGGAAGAACTCTCAGAAGACAAAACTGTGAATACTCTAAGTAGTGTTCAATAAAACATGTCTTAATATTTTTCTAGTAATTATTTGTATATCTTTTTTTTATTTTATTTGCTATTTCACAGTGTGTTGAAATGTTATAAAAGGGTGCACCATACTAAATAAAAAATCATATTTATATTGGTCATGTTCTGAAATGAGTCATTTTAAGAAATAATTTTTTAAATTACTTTGCAAAATGACTTGAATGACAGAAATTCTGACAGCAATTCAAACACTGTCTGTTTCACTCAGTTATTTTGTGAAGTGCCTAAATATTTTGAGCCTTTCTTGAAATGACTATTTCATTGCTACTACTGTCATATAAGCTATTGCTTTGAATGTTCTATTGTGGAGATCTTTTGTGAAAAGTGAATGTTTCCATGGAGAAATAAGTACCTCAGGAACTTCTTTCCAATAAGGATATTAATAAATAAATAACAGAGTATGAAAATGATCTTATACCTGTGTATATGTATTTGACTTCACTGTTCTAAGTTTTCTAGGAACTTTTGCTAACCTGATTAATTTAGTAGACCTTATCATTTATTATTTTGGCTACTTCTCTCCACTGTATATTTGAGATTGCAGGAAATATTTCTTTGGTAGTGTTCATCTTCTGAGCCCCAGTACATCTGTATTCTTTTTATAATAACTTTTAAGAGTATTTTATAGCTATAGGTACTTGTTTCACATTTATTGTTGAGATCCCAGGCTTAGACCTATCTTTTCTAAATGACTCGCTCTAGAATAAGTCAGATATCCCATTAGTCTTGAGTATTTCAGAGCATGCTATGATGAGAACAAGTTCCTAGATCTGGCAGCTTTGATGCTGAGAGGAATGGCTTCTGTTTTTTTCTCATGGACATTTTCAAAGACTTCACAGGCTGTAAAAATGCCTTACATGTATAAGGCTCTCCTGAGCTCTGAAGCAAACACTGTAGGTACAGTCTCTGTCCTGTTTGGAATCAGTTTAGCAAAGAAACTTCTGTATCATCTCTCTACTATGGGCTATCATGGTATCTAGTTCTTGTCTTTCCAAGCATCAGCCATCTGCACTGTCGTTCTCACATGAAACAGAGACTCTGTTCTGTCTGTGCTGATTCCATGCACTTCACAGTTCTCACAGATGACTGTGATTCCAGTAATACACCTACTTTTGATGTTACCAGGGGCACCATACCACTATGTTGAGTGTAAAACATGACATTTCATAGACATGACATTCCAGTCCCTTTGCGAATTTATTTATATTTGTTACTTATATAACATGCACAGATTTGTATACATGTATTGTATCCAACTGTATATGGGATTCTTTCTACATTATTAGAACTCTATATTAAGCCAAAGCTTGATTATTGCAAAGAAATACTAATGCCATGTTATCATTCATGCTCATCTATAAAGCAGGGGATTCAAAAATTAGAGAGAGCATTTTTTTTTTTTTTCCTGAAATGTAAAGTTTGACCATGTAGTCTTTTTGTTTAGTGAACTCTCAGGTAAATTAGAAAATTTGGCTTACAAATGAAGTATAGTTACTGCAAATTTATCCAATAAGTCTGTGATTTACATCTGGTTCTACTTGACTGCCTATTTTAACTGTGTAATGCCAATAATATCAGGTTCTTCACATTCCTGGTCCAATTAAATATGACTAATAAGATAAATATGGTGTCAGGGGATGCAGAAGTCATCCCAAAGTCATGTCTTTTTCCTTTTATTTTTGATGTAGAAAATTATTTTTTTTCTTTGCCTACAATTGCATCATATTTTCTAACGGTTTTGTTATTACACTAATTCCATTGAAAATCACTAACGAAGTCTCACTCACACTTCTCATGGGTCTAGTTTCAGAATCTTCTGTACAGAGAGAAGTAATGCTCCTCAACCGTGTGACTAAATGAGTGACTGCTATAGTGAAACATTGTCTATACTATCCTTCCTTGGGAAAAAATCATTGCATAATGGAATGTGCTTAGAATGACTGAAGGGGCTTTTAAAGCTCTCAGAGCTTTAATATCTTCAGTAGGTTTGAGGTGCACAGAAGGAATGTTTAAGCCCACACTTCATGAAAATCTAAAGAAGCTAAGAACCTGGTCATAGTTTTTGAGTTCATAGACATAGTTGGTTGAACTAATATTTAGTGTAAGATATCGTATTCCTGGGGATATTACTCCAATGTCTGAAATAAGAACACAATTAGCTTGTGACCTCATTATTACTGACAGTTGCATTTGCTGTTTTTCATTTTTGTCATTGAGATTAAGTTAAGGGGGGGAAAAAGCTGATCTCAAAGGTGAGTGGATAATAAATCTTGCAGACCATTAATAATCTGCTAAAGCCCACAATGCTTTATCTTATGTACTTTTTGTCAAATGGTCATACTCTCCCAGACATTTTCTAATTAGCCTCTTTCAATCTCCTTCTATTGGTTCTATCAGTTTCATTTCCCTGTACTACACTTAACGCATTTCAAAGCTTGTATTTTTATGCTAAATGTTTCTGCTGCATAATTAATTTGTCTTAAAAGACAGTGTGCATGAATAAAACAGATTAATATTCTTCCCACTCCTTCACAGTCTGAATTTATTTTGGAATATTGTTAAGAAAGCTTTTCTCACTCTATTTCTGTCCTTGAATGTAATTCCCTAGGCAATATTGAATCTTTTCTACAGAGTAGAGCAAAGACTTCAGCTGTTGCTGCAAACTCTCCCAGAACATCTTTACTGATGCTGTACAATTCTCTGTAACCTGACCCTATTTTTAAAGTATAAAGGTTATAAATGGTGCTTTTGCAAAATAAGAAAAAGTGATTTAGTGATTTTAACTTTAAACAATAGAGGGTAAACCAAATACACTTAAGCCAAATGTGCCTATACCTTTTGTAGTTGTCTTTCCCCTGTACCTGCTTTAAGTTTTTCCCCTTCTCTGCATGGAGTAGAATAAACATTAAATCCTAGTACAATGCCCACTGAAGCAGTGGAGAGTTTTCTCTATAACTTCAGTGCCCCAGCTATCCCCTGTTGCTCACATGATTGTGTAATTGCATGAGAGCATTCTTTTAAAAGAAGTGACATATTTTTTTGCTTCTCAAATATAAAAAAGCGTGAAAATAATTTTCTGTTGTTTTAGTTCTGAATTATTATTTGTATGAAAATTGCAGCTCCTCAGACTTTTGTCATTGTCCTATCTTGCCATCACATTTAACTCTGAAGTTTCCATTTTAACCCTTTCTTTTCTAATGTGACTCTAGATAGCAGTAATCCTTTGGTTTGGACTCAGTGATTCTGTGATTCAGTCAAAAAGCTGTAATCATATGACAAATGAGAAGTGATTAAATAATTTCAAAATTATTCAGCCACTCTTGACATGGGGATTTAAATGTGTTTTGTTACACTGTAGTGCTTTAGAATATTTTATTTTGACTTACACAGGCATGAAGTTTATAACCCATAAAACAAGGAAAAGGCCTAATTGCTCTGTGCATGGTTTATTTATAACTCAGTAGTCTATGAAGGAATAAGAGCTCATAAAAAGAATGCCAGAGTATTAAAAACAATGTTTGCCTCATTTTAATTAGAATAAGAATATTAGCTCAGAAGTTTCAGCAATATTGCCATAAAAATACAATGATTGCATTCTAATTTTGAAACGGAAAGATGAAAATTCAATGTTGATTAACAAACCTTGTGTATCAGAGATGATACATATGGATTTGATAGATGGATGGCGTGGTGAATAAGGAATTGACAGGATGGTTGCACTCAAAAGAGTTGTGGTCAGCAGCTCAGTGTCCAGGTGGAGACCAGTGATGTTCCTCAGGGATTAGTATTGGGACTGTTACTTTTTAACATTTTTTGTCAGAGACGTGGACAGTGGGTTCAAGTGCACCCTCAGCAAGTCTGTCAATGGCACCAAGCTCTGTGGTATGATCAACATGCTGGAGAGTCCTGGACAGGACACATCCAGAGAGTCCTGGATAGGTGGAGAGGTGGGCCTGTGTGAGCCTCATAAACTCATGATGTTCAACAAGGCCAAGTGTAAGCTCCTGCATCAGGGTTGGGGCATCCCAAGCACAAATACAGGCTGGCTGAAGAATGGGTTGAGAGAAGCTCTGAGGAAAGGAACTTGACGGTATTGGTTGATGATAAACTCAAAGCGAGCTGGCAATGTGCACTTGCAGCCCAGAAAGCCAACTGTATCCTGGGCTGCATCAAAAGAAGTATGGCCAGCAGGTCACAGGAGGTAATTCCCCCCTCTGTTCTGCTCTTGTGAGACACCACCTGGAGTACAGCATTCAGCTCTGGGGCCCCCAGTGCAAGAAAGACATAGAGCTGTCAGGGAAAGTCCAGAAGAGGACCACAAGGCTGATCAAAGAGCTGGAGCACCTTTCCTGTGAAGACAGGCTGAGGGAGATGGGGTTGTTCAGTCTGGAGAAGAGAAGTCTCTGGGGAAGACCTTATAGCAGCCTTCCAGTACTTAAGGAGGGCCTATAAGAAAGCAGGAGAGGGACTTTTTATCAGGAAGTGTAGTGATAGGACAAGGGGTAATGGCTTTAAACTAAAAGTAGGTAGGGTTAGATTAAACATTAGGAAGAAATTTTTGACTCTGAGGGTGGTGAGGCACTGGAACAGGTTTCCCAGAGACATTGTAGATGCCTGATCTTTGGAAGGGTTCAAGGCCAGGTTGGATGATGCTTTGAGCAACCTGGTCTAGTGGAAGGTCTACTTGCCCATGGCATGAGGGGTTGAATTATATGATTCTTAGGGGTTTCTTCCAACCCAAACCACTCAATTCAATTTAATTCAATGAAGCCACTAGGCCCTGTGAAATTTATATTTGTCTTTGTTCAAAAACGTAGATTGTTATGTATGCTAAGGAAAGCCACCTTTTGCTTACTTTGATACTTCCTCAGTGGTAAGCAAGAGCTAAAGATCTCAGCCTTGTGAAAACAGATTCCAGAACATCGGATGCCTCAGTCTTATTTAGTTCATAGGTTTACTGCCTAGATAGACAGTAATGTGTTCTAGGACAGTGAAGTGGGAGTGTTTTTATGTTTTTGCCATTTGAAAGACTAGAGACAAACAATCCTCTTGCCAGAATCTGTAGTGTTAACTTACTATTAAATGTACTTTTAAATGGTTAAAGAACTTGATAAAGGAATTAGTGGCACATTCTATTGTAAAACCTCACAGGGATGTTATTTGCAATTAGAAAGTCCATCTATTGCAAGATATTCTGTCGCTGTATCTGTCAGACACTAGGTCAAGAAAAAAACTTGTGAAATAATAACCTCAAAGGAGTAGCATTGATTTACTTGGGGAAGGGCAAGGAGGATTCAAGATCTTTTTAACATGGGGTTTTCTTCATAGAGTAGCTGTATCTGCATATGGATTCATGGAGACATGAGCAGGCATAACTCCAGTATGCAGAGAGTGCTTATGTCAGCATACCTCACTCTGCTTTTTCTCAATTTTATCTTGGTTCATCCGTTATCTTCTCCTCCTTATTGAGCCCATGGATCTTGGCATGCTCTCAGTTTCTGGAGGATGCTAACACAGGCTATACAGGAGCATGTTTTTTGTGGAACAATCTTGGACCATAATGTGTTTCAAGTTGGCAAATGGGGGTGTCAAGCATGCAAAATATATTTAATTTTGTTGAATATGTAAAATATTTCCTCCTGAATTCCCTTAAGTGCCACAATTCAGCCCAGAGTCAAGTTTTACATCCAAGTTGTTATAGCAATAGTGATACCTCAGCCATATAATGGCTTGAACAGTACTGTTATAATACACTATTAAAATCACTCCCTAAGGTGATACTAGGATCCATTATCACTTTTGAAAGCTACTGTGGACACTTGACACTTAAAGTGATACACCAATACATTAATGGTCACCTTTTGCTAACTTACCAGTCAGTCTAATTTAACTTAGCCCTTTCACGAAGCTACAGCTACTGGTCTATATGTAATTAATAATTTTCTTCACTCATAGTCCAATATCCATGTCTTTCAAAAAGTACAATTCAGGGCACTTGTGATGGGTTTCTGTGTGGGAGAAGTAAGGACGGTGGCATTACCTATATGGGTGCTGTCTGAGGGAAGTTGATGTACTACATTTGTCTGATTTATAGTTCATGTGAACTAATATTTCATACAGAAACAACAAAACAAAAAAAATACAAATGCATAAGAATACATGATGGCAAGAACTGTACACAGAAAGTAAAAATGAACATTAACAAGATAATATTTGCAGTTGTGCTAGATATGGTGGCAAATTACATTTGTTCTGAGAAACTGAGGTCAAAATAATATAAGAAGTGAAGAGTAACATTAATATTCAAAGGTCAGGAAGAAATAATATATGTCCATTTCCTTAGCAGCATATTTTGATTCTGATTTTACTCTGATAATTGGCAGAACAGCATTATCTATATTTAGTAATGGCAACAATAAATGTATGCCACATTCTGTTTAATAATTTTACCCATACATTAGGATAGCAATTCTATTTATTAAAAAAAATAGAGGTATAAAAGTGAATGGAAACACTTTTCCTTAGTAAAGTGAGTCTTTTGTTAAAATGTCTTAAAAAATAAAACACTGGTTTAGTAGAGATTCCTATAATGATATACCGATATATTACTAAATGTATATATTTAAATTGTTGGTAACTTTGTTAAATGTATATGCCCATGTAGCTAATAGTGCTCTCTTTGGAGACACCAGGAAAGATTAAGACACTAATTGGATATTTTTCTTGAAAGAAATAATTCAGCTTCAGCAAATTGTCCACCAGTGTTGAAGGTTATCAGATAATACATACTTTCCCATACCTTAAGTATCACTTGCCCTGAAATTACATTTCAAATACTTTTACCTTAAGTAATAGAAAAACTGAAATCCCAGAAAAGATATAACACTAAGGATATATGTGAAATGAGGTTATTTCTCTTCCATATTTTAATGAAAAATTGGTCAGGCTTTAAGAAGAAGTAAGCCTCTGTACTGTTTTGAAGCTAACTGTAAGATCACTTATTTTTGTAATAAAATTATTATTTAGCACTCTTACATGTGGTAACAGACAGCATCAGGTCAACCATTAAGAGTTAACAGTGCATGTAGAATGCATATTAATTTTAATTTATGGTGGCATAAGTTTCAGAGGTGTAAAACCTGCAGCAGTCAGCTATATCTGGTGTCTAGTCTGTATATTCCTTTAGGTTTTGGTTTGATTTACAAGCCACATCTGAGGCACCTTCCAAATGTTCACAAAAGAAAATACTTTTTGTCCTTACCAGAATGCACTACATTAAATTGTTTTAGGTATAGACTGGAGCTTAAGCAATCCAAGTGAGAATTTATCCAAGTTCCTCAGTCCTAAATATTGATATTAGGGCAACAAAAAATGTTCCTACAAAGGGAAAGATCCCCTGTGGGGAGTGCATCAGTAGTCTTCTTTTCAAAACAGCAAAGATGGAAAGTGGGGCTGAATGAGTCATTAGTGGTGCTTTGAGAGTCATTAATCTGTGCATGTGTGTACCCAGTTTTTTGATGCATGTCATGATGGTTTAGCTCTTCATATTTTTTCAGGGAATCTAAACAGATTCCACATCTTGTTGGAAACCCAGCTGTTAAGACTAAATCACAGGTATTATGACAGAACTCAGTGAAAAACAAGCAAAAAAAAATAACCACCAAAATCTAGCAAGTAAAATTCCCATTTCTTTTAAACTTCTTTTC
This sequence comes from Anas acuta, assembly GCF_963932015.1. Taxonomy (NCBI): domain Eukaryota; kingdom Metazoa; phylum Chordata; class Aves; order Anseriformes; family Anatidae; genus Anas; species Anas acuta. Next base: position 74,977,476 of record NC_088982.1, on the reverse strand, counting down.
ACTCTTTTCTCTGACCTATGACAGTAGTGTGTCATACGTATTCTAGATGGAAGTTTGTTTCAGACAATAAAGTACCATTTTTTTGTAAGTTTTTCATGTAGAAAACAAATCCTAGGCTGATTGACTTGTACAATTTATGATTCATCCTTGGTTACTGGAGCTTAGAGCAGAGAACGCATTCTAAAAATGCCATGCTATCAGTGGATTGTCAAGTCATTTCTGATTTAGCCCCTGGCTCTAACCAGTCTGTCCTGCTTTCCAAGATAGTAATAAAAAGATAAGCCCTGGGAGTTAGAAAAAAAAAAAAAAAAAAAAAAAAAAGCTCATTTGTGCATTTGTGTTCAGATTAGCTATTCTTCCAGCATCTCCTTCTATTTTATCTTACAAAAACTGTCATAGATTTGATCAAAAGCAGAAGAAAAAAAAAGCATAAATATGAAGACAGGTTAACTGCAGAGTTTCTTATTGTGACAACTCCAGTAGATAAGTCACGTGTACAAAAACATCTTTCCACTCACTAAAATCTAATGTACAGTGTACACTCGATGTATATTACATTATTGATCAGGAGTATTAAATATGACACTGAAATGTCAAATACCTTCACCACAAGCTGAGATATAGGAATTCATTTTTATAAGGCTCCTCATAAATGCTGCTACGGTTCCTTAAATTTGATCACATTTAATAAGTCTCATTTTGGCAACCACTGAAATGAATATGAAAAATATTTTATTGCTAGTAACAGTTTTAAAGGGATATATGAATGTGATCATAATACATACATTGTACACAATATTTTCAACCACTTTCTCTGATATGCCCCTAATAGTAGCCTATAGAGCAATCTGTTTATGAATATATAAATTATGTATTATATTACATATTTATAAATTACAAATATAAATTTATGAATTTATATACAAACTCTAATAATGCAATGTCCTTGTATGTATTTAGTACAAAAAAAGAGAAGATCCTCAAGCAGTACGAAGTTTTTGCTCGCTCCACTGGCCCAAGAACATTCAGTAGCGTTGTTTACCAGTGCCAGGTTTTGGTAGGATGTAGAAATGTAGCTCCTTCCCATGCAGGGCTGACCCTTTTCAAAGAATCCTTTAGGCTGTGCAAATAAGATTATGGGATAAGGATTAGAATCTGGTGGCAGATGGTAAACACTGCTGTTTCTTCCTCTATGACAAACATTTTTGAAGCGAAAGTAGTAACATTTTAGTAACATTTTTGACCAAATAAATAAAACTAAAATTGAGAAGATAAGCATCTTTGGCAATAGGTAAATTAAGAACTTAGTTTAAATTAGCTTTCTACAAGATACAAAGGAGATACCATTCTTACAGGGTTTTATTTTTTGTTTTTTTTTTGTTTTTTTTTTTTGAATATGAGGCTTAGCTGTGAACAGTAGAGATGTTTGTACCACAACTTGTAAAAGGAAAGAAAAAAACACAACACGCAACAACACAGAACCACCACCAACAAAAAAGCAATTGAAATTTCTGTTCCCAAAGAAACCAGGAGTCTGCTGTACATTACAGCATATTTTGTGACCATCAGTGGTTGGACAACTGTGTATATGGTGTAACCATATACACAGTTTTTAGTGGAAGTGAGTTGCATAAACTCAGACAAATTTAAATTTTTATTTTTTTTTTTCAAAGGACTGAGCCACTCATTGCATTTTTTTATGGAGGATCAAAGTTGTTGATTGAAGCCTGTAAGTAAAGTAAAGTCAGTAAGTAAATTTTCAATTTGTAAAAAACTGAAAATTGGCAGTAGAACAAAGTTCTGGACTAGACTGAGTTAAATTAACCTCTATTTGTTGTGGACTAAAAGGCCACAGTTTGGTTTCATGTGCAACATGTTCCAGTGCCTCACCACCCTCATCATCAGGAATTTCTTAAAAATATCTAATCTAAACTGTTTAAAGCCTCTTTCTGTTTAAAGCCATTATTCCTTGTCCCATTACCATATTCCCTGACAAAGAGTCCCTCCCCAGCTTTCATGTAGGCCCCTTTTAGGTATTAGAAGGCCACAGTAAGGTCTGCCTGGAGCCTTCTCTTCTCTAGGCTGAACATCCCAATTTCCCTCACAGGAGAAGTGCTCCAGCTCTTTGATCATCCTCGTGGTCCTTCTGTGGACTCACCATAGTAGGTCCATGTCCTTGTGATGGGGTCCCCAGAGCTGAATGCAGCACTCAAGGAGGCTCTGAGTAAAGAGAAAGAATCAACTCCCTCGCCCTGCTGGCCATGCTTCTTTGGATACAGCCCAGGATACGGTTGGCTTTCTGAGCTGCAAGCACACCTTGCCCACTCATGTTGAGCTTCTCATCAACCAGCACCCCCCGGTAGGTCCTTCTCATCAGGGCTGCTCTCAATCCATTCTCCACCCAGCCTGTATTTGCACAGCAAATGGTCTGTCTGTCATATATTGTCCCTAATTATGGCCAGATGTATTTCATTTGTCATCCAGAATACAGGCAAGGAAGAGACCATTGGAAGATGATGAGAATCATACCTTTGCAACTCTGAACCCTCGCATAACAAACTTTTATTTCAGAAAGGTATATTAGATATTGATTTCATATACACATACATTAAAACGGTATGCAAAGAACAGAGAGCTTCTGTGGGGATGACTGACAGTCACCTGTAGTGTGTCACAGGAAGGCAGCGGGAAGGATTCCAGCACCATCCATCATATTCTGGGTTGCTATAACAATGCACAGTTTGTCAAATACATTTCTGAGTGGTGGGGAGAGAAGATATAATACTACCTCACTTAAAAAAAATATTATTATTATATAGTGTTTTAACCATTCTTATGAGAGACCTTGCCCCTTTGCTCCACCACTAAAATATGTTCCTTTCATTGTAAAGTAAGAGGGACTTTTACTAAAGGTGGAGCTTTGCAGTATTAGGGAATGTAGTGCACTAAAAATATTCTGAGCATGTTTTTCACAAGGGCTTATGTACTATACAGAGCCTAAATATATTTGGGTGCAAAGGCTGGTACAGTTCTAATCAGTTCAAAATGAAAACACTGGTTTATATGAGACAGCCATTCTCCCTGTTACTGACTTTCTCTATAGAGAAAGAGTGTTTTCTTTACTCGGGTTGAAGAAAAATGTCTGGAGATGAATGCGAAAATGCATAAAGGTGATCATCACAGGAACTGTTAAAAACTTCAGAGAAATGTTTTTGGTACCATGATACTTCAGAACAATATTCTGTCTTGCAGTTATGACATGCTTTAATTTACTTTATTATCATCCACAGTAAATCCTTTAATATTTTAAAAAGTAAATTTTAAAAAGTTGGAAAACAATTAAACAGTCAAAGTATTATTTTTATTTATTTATTTATTTATTTAATTCCCATTTTACAGAAGGTTATGAGAATCTTCCCCTTATAGTAGTTTTTCCTACCAGGCAGTGCTGATCTGTGAAATACAAACTGATGGCAATGTGGTCTTGCTACCAGCAGCTACATTGCCTCAAAGTAAGTAAAAGTATATTTTTTGACTTCTGTGGAAGTACATTCTTTTGACTTCCGTGACTTCTTGACAGAGTAAAGTCCTGTAGTGGCACAGCATATGTGTTATGCTATTATTACGCAGTATGAAAGGATTTGAAATTAGCAGTCATATGCAAATGATAGGTCCATGTATGTAATTAAAGATGAATTCTCAGCACCATCTGTGGTGGTCTGTCAGCTTGGTGACTAGGTAGATGAATCTATCGGTATAAAATATTTTCACTTAAAGCAGAGTACTGATATATTTTAAATCACGAAGATAAAACCATGAAGCAATCAAATAACTCTTTCTTTGCCTTTGGCTTCTAGTAATAATCCAAACATTGACCAAATCATCAGCTATGATCACATTTCCTTTAAAACAAATAAATGCTACTTAACACACTTGTAATATATTTACTTTGAAACAGGTACATATTATGTATATATATGTACATATATGTATATATACATATATATAAAAACGTAGTAGATTTACACATGCGATTTCACACCGAAAAGACCACAGGAAAGATTTTGTTTCCTACCACTGCTACACTGCTACATTAATGCTTCAAGGTGTTGCTCTAAATCTATGCACAGATGCCTTGTCATTAGAACTAGAATATTTTAAAAATAGCATCTGAGAAGTGTCTCTTTTTTTTTTTTTTAACAGGCAAGTTAGGCTTTTGCAACAGATACAGACAACATGTGATACTGGCTGTTTTTGCAAACCATCTTAGAGGCAGGTGTTAATAATGCAAACCTCAGAGTGCATATGTCTGCTTAGTAACTTCAGGCTGGGTTTAGAAGGAATGATGTTAGAGAAAGGAAGGTCAAGTTTTTTAATTAACAAAACATAAGACATCCAGATTACCAGGGTCAGCACTGATAATATAAACCAGAGTAAGTCCAGAATCAGGTCCCTCTGTGTGTGTGTGTGTGTGTGTTTGGGGAGGGGGGGGGGGGGGGGGTGAAGTTTAGCAGTTAAATGATATGCAAATAAATGGCTTAGATGTATTGTAGAGTATTGAGCACAAAGTTTCTATTTTATTAGTTTGGATTACAACTTTTATTTCCTCATTTTCTATTATTTTGACTTAAAATGTTTTGAAGTGATACTAAAACAAAATAAAACTCTTTTGACCAGTACCATAATAAGGCTTTTTTCACATACTTGAAATGATTTTAATCAGATATTAACTTCCAGATGAATCTCAAAGAACTGTACATATCATATGTAAGATTGTTGCTGTGCCAGACTGTTATGGCGTATTTTCCAGTGTAAATCTGTTCTAGTATTTTAATTCTGCTCAAGAATGTTTTTCAAGCTAATTTACCAGTCATACCTATTTATTGAGCTGTTCACACATGTACTGTTCATGTTGCAGATAAATCTTGAAAACCCAAGTTGCACTCCTGTTAGATAAACAGTATGTGTATGTGTACTTTGTGTGTGTACTTCAGGAATACATGTAATGTGGTAACGCTAATGGCCACTCAGTCCTAGGAATCACAGCATAGCTAGTCCGAAAATAAGTCTCTTGAAACATGTGTAGTATGTCCTCTCTACCAGTACTGACCAGTGGATCTTGTTACTGCACTGCACTACCTGATTATGGAGACATTGCTGGAGACAGCCTGCACAGCTTTCTCTTTTAGATGCACTCTTGTATAGCTATGATCTCAGAACTTCTTTCTGCAGTATGTTTTCTAAGCAATGAATTACATGTTTAATCAGTGTTGGTTCTGTTCTCTAAAAAGGAGTGGGAACCCATTACGATGCACAGAATGGAGATATAGTTCTGGAGTTTGGACTGCAGCCTACACCTTGGGAACATTTTTGTTTCTAAGTTTAAGTATTTTTGCAACTTTTGAAATTTCATTCCTAGATGAAAAATATGATTCTAACGCAATCAAGTGGCTGTTGGCACTCTGGGGATTATGCAAATGTTAAAGTTTAGTAATGTTTGATTCTGCACTGTGTTTTAGGAAAGAAACACTTGCGTGGACTGAACTGAGATTAAGGATATCTAGGCTCCACTTTTATTTATTGAGACTTGGAAACATTTCAGTTTTGTGTAACAAACAGTAAATGAAGACAGTGATAAATCACTTCTAAAAGAGTTTTGAGAGCTATCACTATAGAAGTAAACAGTGGTTTCTTTATCTTCCTCTCTCCCTTGCTCCCTCCCTCAGCCTCCCCATAGAATATTTACCTTTTAGATTTTTTCCTTTGACATACACTCAATATACACAAGTGCTTCATTCACCTGAATGGACAGTGATGAAAGTTTAGGTGAACAGTCCTGTGACTTAGGCTTCTGAGCCTTCAAATGAGAGCTCAAGAGTAAATAGACTAGTGATCTACGACTTTCTCTCTTAGTCTCTTCTATTTCTGAAAGGGGACTCAATGCATTTTTAATGTCCTCTAACTAGTGTTTTTTTCTCTGCTCTTTGTGCTCCACGTCATTTTCTTCAGGGTATTCTGATATTTCACGTGTGAACGGAATTAAATAATCTGCCTTGTAACCTAGAGCTTGGATGACAAAATAGTTTTAATGACTTCTATTTGGATTACATCATAAAAATTAGTAATCTTTTATTACTGTAGATTCATGTTGTTTTAGAAATGCATCTCAGGCCACAGACTGTCTTTAGAGCTAGTCCACAGCACGAAGGAAGGTGCCATGCCTCTGCTAAAGTGGTCTTGCAAGTTCTTAGCTCTGTACTGGTAACTGAAGTTTTCTCTGAGCTTTAAGTGCTCATTGATATGATCATACTGAGGCTAAATCGTAGACTGATGATTTTGTACTGTAAACAAGTGAAAATGGCATTTTGTTACCAGAAAAAGGTTGCTTAGGAAGAAGTCTTGAAATTTGAAGTTTTAAGTATGATCATTTAGTTTCTTCTCCTATTTAATGCAGTCTTTATCCCCACCATTTCTTTTCTGAGATTTTCCAACATACAGCTCTATGGGTTCAATTTTTGAGGCTACTTATTCTGAAAATAACTGATGATAAACTGGGAATGAAAAATTTCTAGTAGAAATGGTAAAGGGGTCAGTGTTTTCAGTTGTGGAGGTAGGACTTATGTGCCATAGAAAAGAGGCTTCCTTATTGCCACAGGTATGATCTACCTTTTAAATTAATGTAGAACAATATGGACTATTCTAAGAATTTTGGATGACTTACACGGACTGAAATTGGTGTTTACATATTGCACAGGACAAAAAAGTGTCAAGAAAATACAGAGCATTTTATTATTGCCATAGGACTGTTTGGATTAACTTTAACTGACACTTTTACCTGACCTTCCAAAGAAAAGCCATGACAAACTAGACAATTTTACTTTTTTTTTTTTTTTAATTTATTTTATAACTTCTTTGCAGTAGGTACTTGTAGGTACTTATATAAGGTGCTTATATAAGGGAAAAAAACTGGCAATTTTCCCACCCTGGTTATTTTTGCACTCTATGCTTGGTGACAATGAAGGCAAATTTATTTGAGCTGCCATATAACATGAAAATTTAAACTTTACTTTATCCAAGTCTCCCAATTCTGATATGGTCAGCACAACGTTAAAACTTTTAGAAGTTTTCCTAATGTAGGTCTTTGGTACTTTTCAAAGTGGCAACATTTTAAACACATGTTGAAAGGTTAAAGGTAGTATATAAAATTAAAGTAAGGCAAGTGATATGTAAATGTTTAATAACAATAAAAAGCTGGGGCAGTTCATGTGAACTGATTATAATTAATCCTGACTAAAGGGTATGAAGCCAAAATGAAGAGCCTGGATTCATTTCAACAGCCCTTCCACATTAGATCAAGTGGCCCCATGGATGCATAGGGAACTGAAGCAGCTTGCTGATCCAATGGGCAGCTAAGCCAATGAAGAAAAATAGCTGTTAGCCTATCGTGAGACTTGTAGAAGTGTAACGAGAAAGTACCGCCCCATATATTTATTGTACACTGAGATGTCATTAAAAACATGGTTTTCCTTTTAGCTTATCAGGAGCATGGTTTTTTTTTTTGGTTGTGCTCTCTGGATTTCATTTTTCCGGACTTTGTATTATTTTTACTAGCTGATGGCTTTGGTGGCTTACGTGCTGTGACGTAGCTAATTTTATGTTGAAATAGATTCTTCATCAAGATGGTCTAAATTTTCCAAAAATTGCACTCCATAGGTAAATTTCAATATCCATGTTTCTCAAATCAGCAGAAAAAAAAAAAAACACAAAAACAACAAACAAACAAACAAAAAAACTTCTTTTCTGTAGTTTAATGTTTTGCTTGCTTTTCATGAAAAAGGAAACATTCTTCTTACCCTCAGTTCCATGATTTTCTTATATTATTACTGCCAGAGTTCTGAGCCTTTTCAAGTTCCATGTGGTGAAAAGTCATCACTAAGGAGAGCTGAAGTCAAAAAGGCTCTTTCCTGTCTTATTTGAAAAAGTAATTGGCACAGGAAACATTTCTAATCAAATCAGAAACAGACCTTTGATTGTACTCTACATCTGTGAAATAGGAAAAAAAGGAAAAAGAAGGGGAAAGGAGAGGGGAAGATAGTTGTCCTTCCTCTCTTTTTAAGCCAGATTTTCAAAGAATAATATAAAATTACATTTGAAGTTGTTTTTTTTTTTTTCTTTTTTTTTTTTTTCTTTCACGTGCAGTCTAAAAGCTGCAGTTTTACAGGCCTACTTAAAATTTATTCCATAAAAATCAGTCCTTTGCTTTGCATTTTGGGAACTTAATCTTCTCAGGCTATTGAAGGTTGATCAAATGCTGCATGCATTTTTCTTTCTCTAGTACAATTTGTTTATTGAAGTTTGACTTTCAGTCAAAGAAATATATATTTTCTTTTAGCAGTTTGGCAGTTGTAGCATGGAACTCTGTTCAGGTTAATTTACTCTATAATGATTAGCTCCTGTGAGGATGTATGGTACCTGGCCCTTCTGCCTCATAATATAGCATATTTAAGGCCGGTTTGGGTGTTCCTGACTATTCTAAGGTCTGTAGTGTTCATATGTATTTTTCAGTATGTGTTTTTAAATGTTAAATGTGTCTTACGTATGATCCCTTGTGGAAATGAATAAACTTCGAAGCAACTACTTAACCTAGTCCTGTTCCCTCTCATGCTACCCTGAAGGTAAATTAACCACTTTTCTATGGAATCAGGTTCTATCCTATATGATAATACATAGGAAATCTTACACTGCAAAATGTGTCTTTTGTTCTTGTTTCCTAGTACTCAAATTTTATTATTCTTACTATTTTTTAATTAGACAGTAAATTAATTTCTTCAAGTTGACTCTGTTTCACCTGTGAAGGTAATTGGTAAGTGATTTCCCTGAGTTTATTTATCTTGAAGCAGCTTTCTTTTTCATATTCTTCCAATTTTCTCCCTGTGTCCTGTGGAGGGGCGAACAAGCAAGTAGGTGTGACTTGGGCTGCTAGCCAGGGCCATCCCATCACAATAACCATGAATATTTGGCCTTACAGATCTGATGAGGAATTTACTGTGTTGTTGCGGTTTAACCCCAGCAGGCAGCACAGCACCACACAGATGCTCTCACTTTCCCCAAGTGCGATATTGGAGGGAATTGGAAAGGTAAAAGAATAAGAACTTGTGGGCTGAGATAAAGACAGTTTACTAGGTAAAACAAAAGCTGTGCATGCAAGCAAAGCAAAACAATGAATTCATTCTCTGCTTCCCATCCGTAGGCAGGTGTTCAGCCATTTCCAGGAAAGCAGAGCTCATCACACATAACAGTTTTTTGGGAAGACAAATGCCATCACTCAGTGTTCTCTCCTTCTTTCCCCCAGCTTTCCTTTTCCCCCAAAGGGCTTGTCTGATACCACACTATTGAGGTGAGTAATCATCAGCAGAGGAATCATTTCTTTATTGCCAGTCCTTGTGCTTCATTCTCTTTCCCCTTCTAGGGCCCTGCCAAATTGTTTCCCGACCAGCTTGGGTAACACCTCAGTTATTCTTTCCAGACAAGAGCAACATGGAAAGCTAGAATGTAGGTGTAGCATTGTAGTGACAGTATTGATGTGTGCTCTGTGTCGTAACTGATACAATAAAAAAAATGAAGCTAAGAAGAAAAGAAAAAAAAAAAGTAAAAAAAAAAAAAAAAAGTGTGAGAGAGAGAGAGGAATGTGGGACTAATTAAATGCTCTTTTGGAAGATGCTATGGATAAAAGGTTTCTGAGCATTTTAGCCACTGATTTACTTCCCCTGTGGGGAAACCTTTCATCATCTCCTACTCACCCTACTCATACAGATATAAAATTAAATCACACCATCTGCTCCACATTTGAAAAAAAACATGTACACACTTACCATTTTGGAGTAGGTTTGCCTGGATTTGGCTTGCTGTAATTGGTTCAGAGGATCAGAATTCACATCATGTATTAGTCACCATGCACAGCAAAGATGGACTTGGCTGAAATCTGGGATTACTGATGTTTCCTTTCCACTCACCCTCACTTTATCTGCTGAATATGAAAATTTGCCATTAATGTGTAAAACTATCTTTGAGATGATTGTGGGCTTCAGATTTATCAAAGAGTCATTTTTGAAATTGATTCACTGTGAAGAGTGAAAACGCTGCCAGCATAGTGTTTAATAGATAACTTATTTGTTTGATCGAATCCGAAAACATACTCAATTTTAAACTAAGTGGGATTCTTCCTGGACGAGACTATGAAGAATATAATATTTATGCACACAACATACTGGCAATAGTGTAGAAAAATTTACAAGCAGTTTGGCAAGAAAGACTTACTATTTCTTTACAAAAATTCTACTAGCAAAATTCATAGCTAGTGACATCTATCTCTACAGTGGAAAAATTTTTTTTGCTTTTATCAACATTTTGTCAAGTTCCATTTTTTTTTTCTTTTGGTTAGTTCCTGTTGGTTCCTGAGACATGCGGGGTTACTGTTTTTCCAAAGCAGAGGAATGTGCATACACTTATATTTTGATTTGGGGGAAATTGGTGCATATGACTTTACAATTTGCTTCTGAAAATCTTCATGAGGAATATTTAGCAGAGAAAATGATAATATTTAAGATCAGAATATGTGAAAAAAAAATCATTATATGAATTTAATTTTAGAAAAAGAAGAATTTTTTTTTGGGGGGGGGGGGAAACATGAGGTGGGTTTTGTGTTGATTTGGTAACCTCAGTTTCTTTCCTTTCTTATCTCTTTCTGCTAGACTTGTTCTAAACTTATATCCAAGTATAATGTAGAATTTTGTAGTGGTTTTATTTCAAATGAAAATGATCTTGCTTGCTATTGATATATTCCCTTGGGGAGAAAAAAAAGAAAAAAGAAAAAAGAAAATTAAAACAAAATTGTTTTGATTGTATTAAAAATTTCATATTGCTGAAGTGACCTTTTTTGGAGATTTCACCGAGCATTAGATCAGGTTAAAGCTGAGTAGATAATTCAAATCATTCAGAATTTAAACCTACATTTTGTTCCCTGTGTTATGAGTTTTTGGTGGCCCGCAAGAACATAAAACAAACATGTTTCACTGAAAGTTCAAAGAAATTAGTGCAAAATTTCCTATGCTATTTTGAGTTTACTTGTCTTTCTGCAGATTTCTTACCAACCATAAACATCTGAAAAACCTCCAAATACATCTTCCTTATTTTACATGTTATATTAAATATTAGCTGTCATTACTACTGCTGAAATTATTTCAGGTAGTATAGTGAATATCTATGAAGAATGCAGTGTCAGTAATAATGCAGTTCTGAGAGATGAGAGAAACAAAAGTAGTTATTTGCAAGAATTAAACATATACATTATTTCTCTGGTATAGTTATGTGTTCCCAATTAGTAGTACATTTTTCATGAAACAAAATTATATTTTTTTCTCCAAGTGTTTAATTATCTCATATGTATAGAACTGTTTTGAATGAAGCAAACACCAAGCAGATTCAAAGAAAGAAAAAAAAAAGTACTGGCTAATATATTTTGATTGTAGACTATGTACAAACAGGTATGCATTTATTTTAAAATTTCAGTTATCTTTAACATCATACCTTATGGATACTGAAATTCAGACTGAGGAATATTAAATCAAAAGCAGACATAAAATAGTCCTTTTAAATTCTCCTAATTCAGATGCAAACTATTTTAATTTTTTGTTGGTTATTTTTTTGCCTTTTTTTTTTTTTTTTTTTCCTACTGATGAAACGGCAAGTATTTATCTATCCAGCTACCTCAATATTTTCCACCATCATTATTCGCAATGATCCCTGCAGTGATAAGTGGTCAGTGACCCTAGTGCAGGGTGAACTACAGCAGTCTCACAGAGTTGCCTGTTATTCATCACTGTCATAGAACAACTGTGACAGCACAGTGACATTTTGTTAAAAGCTCACATTTTTCCCAGTGGGTCATACAGGTGGAATAAAATCTTTTCTTAAAGACCAACCACATCTTTTCTCCACCTGAAAGGTCACTTTTATTTGTTCTTGCTTATTTTGCTGAAAGATAAAGTTAAAAAATGAAGAGGAAATCCCAGCACTACCAAATGGTAGTATTTCTGTGTAAATGTCTCCTTCTAAGCACTCTAACTTGCTCTTGAACAACTTGGAACCAGATTTATTTTATTTTGCTTCTTTGTTAGGTGGTTTCAGCTGCTGATTGTCTGAGTATGTGAGATGAGCTTTGCTTCTACTTGTTTTCTGTGCTATTTATATATATACATGTACACACACATTATATACATATATAATGTGCTAGCAACATTTTTGAATGTTGCTAGTACTGAAATTGTTTAAATTGTTTAACAGTTGGTGGAGTTGCTTTTACATCTCTGAAATTGTGAAGTTGAGTTTTAATCTTTCCTCCTTTTGGATTTGTATGAGCATCTAATTTTTTGGACAGAGCACTGAGAAGTTATTTTCAAGTCTCTCCAGGTGAATTCCTTTCCCACATGTACACACCTTTCAAGTGAAGCTGAGATTAAGTATATTTTGTAATAAGATGAAGCCTATTTCCTGCACTGCAGTTTGGGTTCATTGTGTCTCCGTCACTGTGCACATCCTAGAAGAGGCTGGATCTCCTTCCTGTTCCCTCCCATGCTGATCAGAGGGGGAATATGATTACATTCAACCTGCTTGCTGCATGTCTGCTAATGCAGCCCAGGATACTATTGGCCTTCCTTTTCACCAGTGTACACTGCTGATTCACATTCAATTTGTTGTTAACGAACACTCCCAAACAATCTTCTGTAAAGCTTCTTTGTAGCTGATTGGCCTCCTTATCCTCCATGAGCTCCTTTCCACAGGCTGCAGCTCTGGCCTGGGGCCTGCTCCTGCAGGGGCTCTCCATGGGCCGCAGCCTCCTACAGGCCACATTCACCTGCTCCACCGCGGACTCCTCCACGGGCTGCGCTGTGGAGATGTGCTCCATGTGGGACCCATGGGCTGCAGGGGGACAGCCTGCTCCACCAACCAGGGGCCTCTCCACAGGCTGCAGGGGAACTGCTGCTGTGTGCCTGGAGCACCTCCTGCCCTTCTACACTGACCTGGGGGGCTGCAGGGCTGGTTCTCACTCCTCTCTCACAGCTGCTGTTGTGCAGCAGGTTTTCTTGTTTGTTTGCTTGTTTTTGTTTTTCCCCTTTCTTCAATCTGCTCTCCCAGAGGCCCAGCCAGCATCACTCACTGGCTTTGCTCTGGCCAGTGGCAGGTCCCTTTTGGAGCCGGCTGGAGCTGGCTCTGATTTGACATGGGGCAGCTGCTGGGCTCTGCTCACAGAGGCCACCCCTTCAGTCCCCCTGCTACCAAAACCTTGCCATGTAAACACAATATATCTGATGCTGTTGTTGGTGACTTTGCAGTATATAGTTGAGAAACAAGCCATCAGAATTTAAAATTTTTCTTTAAATAGAAAGATTCTCTTGTAGAATCTCTCTGTTAGCAGAGATGATTAACTGGTGGTGATGTAAAATAAGCAATATGCAGAATGTGTCACAAAGTCATTTAAGTAGGGAATACACGTAGTTAATTCTTAAATCTAAAATCAGTTGTTTTTTGTTTTGAAGGAAAAGGCTTCCTAATGCTGTGTTGAGTGCTGTGACAGAGTAAATTAAAAGAAATTAGTGTATTTCTCATGACTGCTATGAAAAGGAACACTTGTGCTTGTTGTCATTTCTTCCAGGTTCACCCCAGATTTTCATTAGCTTGGCAGCTGTCCTAGTGAAAGGAAGTCTGTTTTAATAGGTATTTGAAAGGCAATCAGGCACAGAGTCTTCTCAGTAAAACGCTGTTGTTCTAGTACTGCTGAGTTTTGGGGATGACATGCAAAACCTGAAAATTCACTCCTTGGTGAACTAGTAATTTGACAATTTAGATTCTAGGGAGATTCAGCACTCAATGTGAAGCACTAATGCAGCTTTCAGGAACAGAAATTCTGAACATAGAATTGGTTATCCTTGAAACAGAAAACATTTTAAATCTCTTCTGTGGGCAGGAGTTGCTTCTGTGTTATTTCACATAACCCATTAAAAATTTCATGCCTGGAGAAAACACATAGTGCTATGTTATTTCTCTGATATAGTTCTTTGGAATGGGTTTTCCACCATTTTATGAAGCTGCCTACAGAATTTTTAATAAAAGATCTCAAAGGCAAATCAGTGTGTTAAGCTGTGTAGAAGTCTGCAGTGAGTCATTAGTCAAGTAGCTGATTATATATTATGTGGAAAACAGAATATTAACTGGTTGGCAGCTGCATGTATTGTTAGAAACAAAGCATAACATGACAGAAAAACACAAGTATTGTGTGTGGCAAGATGCTCCTTTCCTCAGGTGTGGCATGGGACAATAAGACAACAAAACATTTATGCGACCTGCTTGCATAACCATTTTATGCAAATAAAACTGATTTATCATACTGTGGTCCTTAAAGATATCAATGGACTGGTCATAGGTGATACACAGCTGTGCTGAGCCGCTCAGTCACTTTTAGTGGTTTAGATTAGATATTAGAAAGAAATTATGTACTGTGAGGGTGACGAGACACTGGTCCATGTTGCCCAGAGAAGCTGTGGATGCCCAATCCCTGGAGGTATTTAAGGCCAGGCTGGCTGTGGTTTGGGCAGTGTGGTGTTGTGGAAGGTGTCCCTGCCCATGGCAAGGGCTGTTGGAACTAGATAATCCTTAAGGTTCTCTTCCAACCCAAGCTATCCTATGATGTACTGTTCTATGATTCTGTTTTTAATCAGGGAACAGACTTTCAGACTTTTAAGAACTGTACTTTCTTTCATAGCTCAAGCATATGTGGTTCTCACTGGCAGGATGACTCTTAATATTGCTTTGGTTCCATAGAAGGGCAGTCTTACCACAAGAGAAGATTTTTCTTTTTCCTCATTTTCATTCGTATTTTATGTATTACAGCCTGACAGGTTGACCTTTTAAGGTTGCGTGCTGTGAAATGTTACTACTAAGGAGAGTTGATATCAAAACAGGATCTTTTCTAGTCCTTATTAAAAATATTGAAAAATTTCTAATTAAGCTACAGAACTGTGTATTATTAGAAACTTGCACATAAAAAAAAGGATACTATTTCCCTTCATGTACCTAGAAAGATAGATAGTGCCAACTGAACTTCTGAAATTGTATGTAGAGTTCATCAGTGGTCACCACAAATGGTATTCAGTTTTGAAAAACGTCGGTTTTGTTAGAAATAATTGTTTTGCTTTAGTATTATAACCTTATATACCAAATTGGGAAAATCGGTATGCCTTTGCACATCTGCATTTGTTTTTATATTAACGGTGGAGTTGAGTTTCCTGCCTTTTTAGCCCAACTGCTTCAAATGTCAGTTTTATATACTTGCTGAATTTTTGTTTCTATTTTTTCTTAAATGGTCTGCTTTATGAACATAACTTTATAGATTTGTGAACTTTGAATATTTTTTTTATTTTTTTTTAATCTGTCTTCATCAGATTAACTGCTGTGAAAGGATGAGGAAGTTTTTTGAATAATAAGATGTAAAATAAGATAAAAGGGAATGTATAGAGACTGGTTACAGGAAAAAATATTTTTGAACTATATTTTTCAATATAGTTATTATTCTAAATACTCAACACTTTTCTTACCATTCTTACACCCTAATAAGGTGAGGAAAACCTCTTGTTATTTTCAGTTAAGAGATAAGACTTATTAAGTTTTGTTTTCCATGAAACCTATATAGAAAGCTTGGAGGACTTGGATCACTTGGTCCGAGTGGTTAAGCTTGGACAACTAAACTCAAGACAGGCAAAAATCCAGTATACCTTCTGTTATGATATTCTTCTAGAGAAAGGTATTCTGTTTTAAAAATGATAAGAAACTAACCATGCATGCAAAAAGCTCTAGGAGGAAGCTAACTGTTAAAGGAAAAAAAAAAAAAAGTCTTTACAGAAAATTCTTTGTGCTTTTAAGCCTTACCTGTTAGTTTATATATAAATTCCAATTATCCTCTGAAATAACTGTCTGTTACAGTGTTTAAAAGTATCCGATAATTTTTAAAGTATATTTTTATTTCAGTTATTACCCTAGTACATACTATGGTTTTTATTCTGTCCATTTGATGTCCCTAAGATACTAGAATTAAAACTGAATCGATCAGTGGATACATTCAATTTAGACTTCCTAGCACAAATTAGAAAATTCTTTTACCAGGTCCTTTATATTTCTTGTTGTATTTTCAACTTCTACATTTAAAATGTTCTAAGACTAAAGCTTCTCTCTCAGAGTTTAATATTCAAAATGAAATACATTTTTGTTCTTGAGTTAGGTCAAAACTTTTAAGCAGCTTCACTAATAATATGAGGGCAGTTTTTTCTCTGCTCATTTTCCTATCTTGTATGGATCTATTTGGACTGGCAGATTTATTGGCAGTAATTTTTATTTGTAATCATCTCAAAAAACATTGCTTGCTTATCTCAGCCATATTTTTTAGCATCTGACCAGTTGTATTTCATAAATAACAGCTGCAGAGACATTGCATCATTTTTCTTTAACTGAAGCTGTATGTATTTATCATTACGACTTAATTTGGATCTCTATGACAGTTAGCTTTGTAGCTGTCTTGAGTACATAACAGGACAGAGAAGATAAAATGTGGTTTAAATAGCAGGTCAGTGATTACAGTCTGGCAAGAAACTGAGTAGAGCACATCTGCATTCTTCCCACAACTCGTTTGATACTATTTTCAGGGGGCACTGAAGTCAGTGTTCCTTCTTACCACTTGGTCCCAGTCTGCTTGCAATCATGCAGTCTGATTTTTCACAGGGCGTGGTAGGTGAAATGATGCTGCACAGTAGTGGAAACTGGAAACCTTGAACTTCTATCCAGCTTTAGGAAAGCATCTTCTAATGCCCATTTCCCCATAATTTATTGGGGGATGGACTCTCTTACGCAAAAAGTGTTTTTATAGAAAATCTAGCTGACACTGGGGAAAGAACATATATTAATTTGACAGTTAAACTGTTTTTCTTACTTTCCAGCTCCAAATCAAAGATGGGTGGCAGGTATGATGAGGAAAAAGAAGAACATGTAAGTCATTTTCTAGTCCTGGAGTTAACAGTATATAATAAGATCTTTTGGGGAACAAGTGAGTAACCACCAAAGTTAAGAGGATAATTAAGGGAAGGATTAGCATTGGATTTGGCCTTTCTTCCTACGTAGCCAGTTTTTTATTTGGGATAAACTGATACGGCCACACTACAGAAACCATAATTTAAGTCACGTACAATCATCATCACATTCTGAGATATATTTTTTGTTTGTAAGCTAATGGTTATAGCCTCTTGAAAATGAGCATGATGAGTGACCAGAATTCAGAGTGTTTCGGTCCAATTACTTGGCCTAATACCAAACTTTCTTTTCTAGTCTCTAAACAGTTCACACCCTTCTATCACATCTGCAAGAAACTTTATTTTGCTCATGCAGCAGGAGATGCAGACTTGCCTCTGTCAAACCAAGTGACTAACAAACTTTCTTTCAGATACTGAACTCAGGGATTCTCTAGTCAAGTAAGAAAATGTCAAATGCTATCAAATGCTTTCAGGATTTGAAGTCATCTTAGCTAGATTATAATTATCTAAGCACTCTTTCAATACAAGCCACAACTCTATTACACCTTCTAACCATTTCATGAAGCTTTTCAAAATGAAACACTTAAAAAAAATAAATTAAAATAATAAACAACAGAAATCTTATAATGATAAAAGTCTGATCTTCCACTGACGTCTGGCAGAATTTATTTATTTATTTATTTATTTATTTATTTACAGAAGCTTTTTGAAAGTAGATGGACAACCTGAATTGATTCCATTGGTATTCATGAAGTCTGTCCCTTCCAGTGGAGGTAGAATATGGCTTAAGCTGCATTTCTTTTAATACTTAAGAAAATACTTAAGTGTCACTTAAGATACAACAGTTTTTCTTAATGAACAAAGATTCATTTTAGAAAAAATGAATTAAAATGATATGCTTAATATAGTTTTTGGAATTTGTGTTTATGATATAAAAGGCTCAAAGGGCTGTAATTAAAATTATTTTATTTATAAGAAAGGAAGCTCTGTTGTATCAAACAGTGCTCAAAGGGAACATTCTAGAAAATAGGGTATTCAGGCATGCTGATACCCAGGGGAGCAGATAAACTACTGCTGTTCTGTATGAAGACTTAATCAGTTAAGACAGTTGTGTTCCCTTGTAATCAAGGGGACTTGAAAGAACAGGTCAGCTTCAGTATAAGAAGGCAGTGCAGAATGAAGTACTATGGAAAAGGAACAGTTTTTATATTTCTGGACATTTTACTTTATTAATATGTAGGATTTATTGATATTTTGACCTTTTTTTCCCTCCTTATTTCTGTTTCCTGAGCAGAGGGTGTTTGCAATGTGATTTTTTTATTATTATTTCTTTGCTAATTTGAAATTTTAAAATAGGTAATCTCTCTATAACTTTCATCACAACTTCAGTATATTGCAGAATATTGGTTCTGAAAATAATTTTACTCTTCAGCAGTTTGAATGAGCCATTCAGGAATGAGTCGTTGTCAAGATAATACACTGCTCTTTGACAAAGAGCTCTGTGAGAAAAATAGTGTCGTTTAAAGCTACTATATATAAAGTTATTCATTAAATACATAAACTTTATTATATACATTTCATTTTCTAAAACTCAAATTACTAACTAAAAATATTCTCAATGTGTATAAAAAAAGCTAGATAAACAGAGATTAAAGATAAGATAAACTAGCTAATTTGTTGTTGAGTTTTCAGGCTGTAATTATTAACTATCTACTGACCTAAAGGAGGTCATAGTCTTCAAGACAATACCTAAGGAGAGATGAAAGCAAAGATGATGGTGTCAGAAGCCTGCACACCAATTTAGAAGTTAAAAAGAGGTAAGGAAATATTGTAAACTCTGCCACTTTCTAGCACAATGATAACTTTGTCACTGTGTTCTGAAACTCCTTACTGGATGGAAGTTAGTGACTATTCCACAAATAAGAAGTCATTTTTCTGTCCCAAAATAGCAATAAAAAAGAATGGGCTTTTTATTAGTAATTTCATGCTTATCTGAAATACTGGTTGCTGAGAACACTGAAGCATTCGGAGGGTAGAGCATTGAAGCATTTGGAAGGTAGAACTTTAGACATTGCCTTTGTCCATAGATGGCTATAGGAAAGTTAGTAAATGAATCTTATGTTCTTTGTTCTTTTTTACTGACTTGATGGTAATTTAGTTCACTATAAAATAGTATAATTTTCAAATGAGTTAGGGATGGACTTGAGCATCTTCAGTGCTGTGGGTGGGTAATCTCACATTGAGGTGTTCTGTACAAGGAATACTGATATGATTTTTATTTATTTATTTTGGTTATGTGTCTCCTGATCCATTTAGAGATGTCTTTTGAGAACATACCTTAGATCATATCACCAGCAGATTTCTAAGCCATTTTGTGAATACTAACAAGGTGTAGGCATGAGATAAGTCACTGGACTGCCATTTAGCAGGACCGAAGCATTTTGGGCATGACCAAGAGTAAAAATTTAGATACCTGATAACTTTGATTTTGCAAATATGGATACCCAGAATTCATGAGCAGCTTCCGCTCTTAGAAACACTCAGCTGCTATCTAGGCCTCAAATTTAGATTTACGTTTAAGATGACTTGTGAATTCATCCTACCTGTTACCTTGTGTGTCTAATTCAAAATATGTAATATATTTTCCTGATATTTTATTATCTGCATTGATGTAGGTAATTAGATGCATACCTTCTGATCACTGATTATAAGTACGGTCGCATACATGACAGATTATACCTTAAATGTAGTAACAGATAAATCCTATATGAACTATTTTAGTGAAATTAAGTTCATTAAACCATTTCAAAGCAATTCTTAGGAAGAAATAGATATAGGAGGCTTGTGTGTGTTCAACACTAATGCAATTCAGTGCAGTAACCTCTTTTCTAGCATATGAGTTTTCAAAAGAAGAAACGAAAGAGTTCATTTTCAGGAATTCCATTAACTGAGGTAAATCAGCCAAATATCTCTTCTCTCATACTAGGCATTTATTGCACTAGGCAAATGATTTTTAAGGCTAACCACACAGTTTTGTTTGGAAAATAATGCAGTGTAGGTTGTATCAACACATTTTTGCCATTCAGATGTCTTGTGGTAGACAAAACAAGCCTGTAAACAAATGAAATATATCTGCATGCATGAAGTACACAAAAAATAAGAACGTGACAATGTTTAGAGGAGCCCAGCATTTTGTATACACAAATAAACTTCTCAGTAGCAACTTGAGTGTGTTCTGAAGTGCAATGCTTTAGGCTTCTCTTTGCTTAGCCAGGGAGTAGGATTTAATGCCATGACAAAAATTCAAGCACTGAGGCAAGCTGTTGATATAAAATTGACTGCTGTATGAGCAACACAGGGATTTTGTTTTGCTTTTGTCTGAAGCACTGGCATAGGCAAGATAGCAGACTTTATGCACCAATGCTCTGATAGGGTGTAGCAAATCTCATCTTTTGAAAATTTGCTGCTTGCATGGGTATCAGAATAAAGAGATTTTAAAGCACTTAGCTATAGGTGCTAGGGTTTTTATCTTTTATTCTTATTTCTGCTCTCTGCTGCAAAGGTAAATTATTTTCCTCCAAGAAACAGATACCTTATGCAAAGTTTATCATATTAAATAATGTTCTCTCAGATCAGATCTAAGTCACCATTGGAGGACAAGAAGATAGGGTGAGTCAGAAAATCTGTTTTTGTCTGGAATTTAACGCCAACGTGTATGTCTGTATGCTTGATACTAAGCAAGCTGTTGCAATCTGATTAGAATGACTAGCTTCCATAGACAGCTAGAGGGAAATAAAATAGAAGCAAGTAAAAACAGTTACAGGACCAAACAGGTAAGTCTTGGTCATTAATAGGCAGGAAAGAACATTCAAATGCTTCCTATATGGTGTATCAGGGCTTGTTACTGCATAATCTCTAATCAGAGGAAGAGAAAAAGGAGGGCAGATTGGGGTTTCTTGGTTTGCTGATATGTCTCTGGAATAATGGCTGATGGTTTCGTAGATGCTTATAAGAAGCAGTCTAGAAAGAATAACTCAGTCATGAAATCTCTATGTTTTCTATTCTACCTCAGTTTGTAAATCTCTGTAATCTCTGCAACGGTACTGAGATATTTTAGGAGAGGGTTTGAATTGGTTATTACAAGTAGTATTGTGACAAACAGAAAACGAAATTATTAATTCTGCAAACTTGCTCTTAATTCTAAGTAGTCTGGACTACTCTAGCTCAGGTACTTCTTTCATAACAATTATAAACATTGTTATATTCAAACATTCTGAGAATATGCAAGGTATGGAATGTGAAACAAGCAATGCTTACATAAAACTTTAATGTTGTTAGGCTGTCTAACATAAAGCTTGGAGTGTGCTAACAGGCATGGTAATTCAGGTAACCTGTGAATTTTAGAGCAGGAGGTCATAGCTTTCAAACCAGTCTTACCCTACACTTAAATAAAATAAAGTAAAATAAAAATTCAAGGCTCAGTAGCTTTGGCAAATACTTTTGCCAGTTGAAAAGACTAATGCCAAAACACCCAAGCTTCAGCTGGAATATACACTATTTTAGTTTACTAGTGCTTTGGTTTGTCAGCCTGTGAACTCATATTCTGTACAGTATCATTTGTCAGAAGTCCATTTCACTTTTACAGTCCCTCTGGTTTCCTACTGCTGAATTATGGTTTTCTCCAATTCTTTTATGTAAGAAATTCTTGGTAATAAAAGTAGTATATGGTACCAAAGTTACTGTGTTTCTGATTGGATTTTCTTTTTCTTATAATCATAGAACAGTTTGGGAGGGACACTGAACAATCATCAGATCCAATATTTCAATAATTTAATTATTGTCTTATAATAATTACCTTTTGTTTCTATCCTGTGGAGAAATGAGTTTAAAATTTCTTTTTTTTTCTTTCCAATTGTTAATCTTACTCAGGCACTAAACCATGGGGGAAAAAAAAGTTTCAGGGAAAGCACTGTGTTCTTATTTGCTCGTGAATTAGTTAAAATATGGCTATATCGCTCTCTATCCAGGCTCTTAATTTAATTTAATTTGGTAGAGTTTAGAAACCTCTTAATGTGAAATAGGTGCCTCTGTGATAAATAAGACTACCTATTCACTTGTGTTTAAGTGATGGGAGTGTATCCCAGGCTTAGTTTAGAAATTTGCTTTCAAAATAGTAATGGTTCCTTATACAAATCCCATTTTGTGTTTGTGTATGTGGTTTTGCTTGAACACATATAGGAAAAAATTTCATAAAATTTCTTATCTGAACTTAATTTGTATCTTAGAGCTCAACAGGGTATGTCCATTTTTTTTTTAAGTCATGAAGGATATAGACTATTGTTTTGGGATGGCAGTCATTTCTGTTTGTTTTCTTAAAATGCTTAGCACAGTACAGCTGTGGCTCTGAAGGGCAGAAACATTTGAATAGGATGAATAATTAATAATTTATATAACTTAATCTTATTCAAACCTGACACAGCATGGAGCTTAACATTAGAACCAAATTTATCCTCAGCTGTAAGCATAACGGCACTCTTAAAAAGTTTTGCTGTTCAAGAGCTCTAGTCTGAGATGTGTAAGGGGTTTACATGGGGGATGAGCAGTTTTTAAGATTTGGCTTTCCTCCTGTGGGGAGTCTTACAGTATTATGCAGGAATGGTAAGAGGTAGATGTATGTAATAAGTATGTAATAAGGATTTAGAAGATTAGTAGATTGCTTCTGGGAGAAAATTCTTCTGATGTCATGAAGTCACTACTAGATAAGGTAATGGAATAGTCTGTGAAAAAGGGTGTTGCCATTGCATATAATTTTCCTGGAATGCAGCTGAGGCATAAGATTTGCTATGACTAATAGGATTGAAACAAAACAGAATACAGACATTCTTCTTGTAAGTTAGTGAGGCATCTTTTGATCCTTGATCATCCCTGAGCTGAGAGCTCACTATACAAGTCTGAAAGTGAATGACATGCTCTAAAAAGATTTTGGTCTTTGTGACTTTTGGAAGGTGAATAGAATATAATTCCTTTGCTCATTGAGGCTGCAGATTTTAGTTTTGTTTCACTCCAGTGTTTCTAGGCAGTGCTAAAAAGGTGTGTTATTTCCACCAGGTTGGGTGGCACTAGAGACTGAACTGATTAGAACAGATGGATATATGATTTGTAAAAATAAATAAATAAAGATGTCAGGCAGTTTTTAAACCACATCATAAGCATTCTCAACAGGAAAAGAGAAACTAAATTACTGTTAAAATTTCAGAGATTATTCCTCCAGAAGGATGCCTCCAGTAAGGCATGCTATTGGAAGAGTAAACCATGGAAGCTTTTTGGGCTATTTTCACAACTTTTAAGGATAAAAAGAGAAGCTCATAACACTCCATTAGATGGCATTGCACTCAAAGTTTTTTTTGTGAGAGGAATTGGAAAAAATGTGTATTGTTGGGTACTGTTTACCATATTCCTTGAGGTAAATTAAATACATATTTGTGCTTAAAGAGAGTTAATGAACAACTCAGTAATTCAACACTAGTTGAACTAATAGTTCAACTACAACTACTAGTTCAGCTACTAGCGTTGAACTACTACTGCCCTAAGCAGTTCAGCAAGAAGCCTGTGATGCCACAGCATGAGATGATTCCTTATATACAATTGTGCCAGCATCAATCAAATCATTACAATTCAATACTGCAGCATTTCTTATCCTATCTGCAAGGGAATTTACACTGTCTTATGTGGAGTTTATGTGCTTCCAGCATTCCTGTTTCAGTTCAGGCTGGTTGTGGAGGTAGGCCCTTATATAGCCAGGCTAAGTTATTCCTTGGTTATGAATTGCCATTGATGACCAGTTACAATTTGAATTTTCCCTTCAATATACAAAGCCAAAATTATACTGCTAATCTAATTTTATTGCTAATCTAATCTAGACTAATTAAATCTAATCTAATAAATACAGCAAACCACTGCTACTAACAGTTACAGTGTTAGTAACACTCCCAGATCTGGCCAAATGATCTAATTACCACAGAAGTCTCATTAATATTATAGTTTAAATTGTTATGTAGAAATATCAGTCCCCTTCCTCCAGTGATATGCTCACGTTCCAATGATCCTCTTGCTCCTAGGGTGGTGCTTCAGTGTTTGTTTCATGCAGATGTATTTTACCTACATATGTTGATTTGGTGAAGATTTGTCAGAATTGGCACTAGAGTAGTAGTTACGAGTCCCACATTAATTCTCAGTTGACTAGTATAGTATAGAGGAAGGCAGAATACAGTATAGGTAACTTACTGATACTTATTAATGGCATAATAGAGCAGGTGGAAATATGAACTAAATATAAGTCCTAAAGAGTGTCACCGTGTAGAGAAAAACACACGCAACTCCAATATTACTAAGATGTCTGAGTTAGACTAGTTTGGCTTCTTCTGAAGGTGTGAATAACAGTACACTGTGGATGCATTTTTAGAAATGTTTTCCTACAATTATTTCTATTGTGCTGTCAATTCTGTTAAATGTCTCTCGAGAGATACAAAGAATCCCCTGAAGTATGCCCTAATCCTTTTGTGTGAACGTACTCTTCTTTGCTGATGTTTGAATATCAGCTGTTTGCACCTACTGCTTTCTCTTTTCCCTCATGAGATCTGCTTCTCTGAATTTGTTGACTAAAGGCACTTGTTAGCTTTTGGTGTTACTAATTTCTTTCCTAATGTGTTATACTGAGTATTGTTGATTACATGTACCTGACTTTTTTTTGTTTCTTTCCTCTTACCCCAGTGACTTTAAAACTACTTAAATGTACTTTCAAGATGTAGCAGCTTTCGTATGAGAAACTGCAATATTATATATCCAAACTGCTGAAAGTATGCATTTACTTACATTTGAAATGTGTAATCACATCTCACCTGGAAAAGCTTTCCTGTGAAACTGGTATCAAAGACACAGGTTTTAGGTTGTTTGAACAAGTGCTTGGCTACTTTAGCTTAGAGTTCTAGGGTACAATCACCAGTGGAAAAAAAATGATCCATAGAATAAATGCATAGTCATAATGTCTGGGTCTTTTAAGAATAGCCTTAATTTTCATGATCTAAACAGATTTTAACCTTGCTATTGAAGCAGAAACTTGCAGTTCAAGTATAATCAAAGCTTTTTCAACTGCATTTACTGGTGACATGCATTTATATCAAGGGTTATGTTTCTCAGCAATTACAGCTCTTCGTGTTCTGCCTGTTTTCCCATACTGGCTGTGTACACAACACACCCCATTCTGATCCTTTCCTCTGGTTGTATTGTATTACCTGTCTTCTGCACCCTTTGCTTTCACATCAGATGGAATCACTGAAATAGAAAACTTAGGAAAAAATGTTCTTATTTAGTTTACTTCATTAAAATATTTTTGCAATTTCTTAAATCTACTTCATGCTTTTATCTTTGGCTAAATCCTAGTGCTGCAATACACCAAATGTAGTAAGTCTGAGTGGAAATGCTTTACTGAACTTAAAGTAAATATGTTTAGAAGAATACTAATCACCACACTTCTACAAAAAAACTTTAAATTGAGCCTGTGAAACAATATGCCTGATAGTGCTAACTGGTACCTGTTGTTTGTAATGCTTAATAACTTTTATTTATTTATTTATTTTTTCCCAAACTGAAAAGGCACTTGGCTATCTATTGTGGTCATGCTATTACTGCAACTTAATGTTGACATGCTGGGGCATGCACAGATGACCAGTTCAACATTTTCTCTCCATTTATGTATGTGGTTAGTAAAACACATTTTTATGGTGATGTCAATTTGGCACAAGTGTACATCTATTTCAAAAAAATAAAAAATAAAAAAAAAATGCAGATTTGCTAACCTCTTCAGTACACTCACTTTTGCAGGGAAGGCTTTCATAAAATGTGATCATGGGATACCTTTTATGTGAGAGAATGTTACACTGAAAAGGGAAAAGTCTAGTATTTCTCTCTAGCACGAGAACATTCTTTGAGATCATGAAATTCTGCCAGAACTAGTCCTTTAACGTAGCAGCATTCATTCTGGAAATTTCATTGTTTCTATATCCCTCTGGTAGATTATGAACCTTAGGAAAATATCTGAGGTGGGAAACAGGTAGGTTGTTGATTTTTTCTGTGGCAGAAGCACAATTTTTCCCAATCTGAGAGATTAGGACATACTTTTATGACTCATACTTTTGTCTCCCAAACAGGGAAAGGCAAATCTTTAAAAGCTGTCATCCCATTTGCTAATTCAGACCAAAACAACCTTGTCTTCTCACAGCAGCAGATATTTTCTTCATCAAAGTCCCAAAGAACACCAGACAAAGACATTTTTTTTGTCTCCCATGCTTTGTATGTACCAGTGTAAACATTTGCTTTTTTTGGCTACTGTTTTAGCAAAACATGGCTTCTGATTATGAGGTGGTTAAATCATGTTCCAGTAACAGTTTATCTGCCACTATTGCTACCACATTGAACAGGAGTACTTCAATATCCATATTTTCTTTTTGATAAAAGTTAGGGATTATTAATAACATCTGTAAGCTTTGACTAATTCTTCTGTATTTCTGTAGTCTCATATCTGTCCCTTTTTGTTGATAACATGAAACAAACATGAAGTTATCATTCATCCCACATTTATATCTTTTTGAACCTCAAGCAGTTAGGTTTGTTATTGTCATGTGAAAGGTAGCAGGAAAACACAGTTGTGATTTTTAATCCCTTTAAAAGACATACATGTATGTGTGTGTAAATAAAATGGGTAAAGTTCATTTCTGCAACTGGTGTTTTGCTATTGCAGTAAATGCAGAGATTGATTTAAAAATTTTTATCCACACAATATAGTTAATTATTATTTGAATACTATCTAAATATTATGACAGCCTTCCTAAAACATTGGTTTTCTCTTACTGGATAAGGGAAGAAAATCTCATATCTTCCCTTTTTTGGAGATCTTGAAGCAGATGGAGTATTTTGGGGAAGAAGAAAAAAAAAGGATAAATTTTTCAGTGTATTCATTTCATATTTTTGCCTATGGTCCAGAATCCACGTAACCAAAATGGTTAGAAATCACTGACTCTGTCAGTCATTTATATGATCACTATAGAATCAACTGGCTAACAAAATCATATTGCATCTCTTAGCATGAGTCTTTAATTCCTTTTATGAACTTCAACCAGGCAAGCAGAGCTTCCTTGCTGGGATTAGCATTGTGTGTGCCTTTACATTTGTTACCTCCTGTGAAACTGTACAGTCAGTATAGTAATTTTGGACTGCTTTAGGCCTCTCTTGACTGATTTTTATATGAATGTCAATGATGAAGCTTCTCAACTTGCTAATCTGAGTCATAAATGGATCTGGGATGGATGACTGTGTGATCCATTCTTCTTTAAAGTGATGCTGTCTCTAGTGGACCTGCTTGAATTAACAGTGACTTCAGTTTCCCTTTAGTTGCTGGCAACTCCACATTAAAAGGTCCTCTGCATTTGGGACCAAAGATATCAGACATGAAGCACAAAAGTTTGTTCACAATCCAAACTCCAAGAGCAGGAGTATTAGCATAGAGAGAAAAAAATAAAATAAAATCCCGTATTAGACTGAGACAGATAAGTTAGCATCTAGACCTGATTGTGGATTCTAGGTGTCCAAAATGCTGTGTGTCTGGAGTAGTCCAAATGGCCCTTTCCTGCTTGAATATGACATGTGAATGTTGGTGGGACTGCTGGTGTGAAAGACTGATCTTAAATCCTTGCCCAGGAGAGGCAATGAATGAGCAGGGTCTCCAGAGGTCAGAGTTAGCAGGTCATGATGTGGAGCTCAGCTGCATTTTAACTTCTCTCTCTCCCTGGAGATGTAGTAGAATCACTTAATCTCCTGTTTATCATGCTGGGAACACCCACCAGTAGGTCCCCAGTGTATGGATTACAACTCAGCTTGCTCTTTTCCTTGGTAGCATCCTGAGATGTGTCATGTAGAGTCAGAGGGGCCAGTTATTCATCTCATCATTGCAACCCTTATGCTTTAGTAGACCTAAAATAAACTTTTTTTTTTCTTCCCCCCCTCCCCCCCTCCATGGCTTTCAAAACAGTTTCTCAGCTGGTTGTCTGTAAAACTACTGCCCTCCTGGGCAGCTGGCTTTGTATGTTTGTATGTATATCTAGTTCCTCTAAAACATCAGGAGGCATTCCAACTACAATGTGGCTGGATGGTCACAAAACAAGACCATAAGAGATTTATAAATAAGACTTGAGCAGCTGGCTGCCAGCCTAGTTTTCAAGCATCTTTCTTTGCCCTGCATGTGTTGTGGAAGTGAAGATGTCTGTTAGGAAAGGTTTCCTTTCAAAAACAACATAACAAAAATAATAATAAAACAATCAAACAAAAATCCATAAAACCCCAAAGCAGGACATTCTAAGAATGTAGTGTTAATGTTTCTTTGTTGTAACCAGACATTATTTAGCATGATTTTTAATATGCTTTAAGTGAGGAATGATGGATAAAAAAATGTAAAGTCTGAATGCATAAGGAAAAAAAAGAACAGGAAAATCTAATTATCTTCCCTTCCAGCCTCCAGTGTCCAGATAGTTGGTGTATAAAGCTAGATTGACACAAAGAATGAAATATCAGAACAGATCAGTTTCCTGATGCAGCAGGTGAAAGTTGGAAGACCCACTGATTACCACATATTGAACTTTATAAAAGTTCTATGAAGGTTTTAATTCCCAAAGAGAAAATTAGGCTTCCTAGTGAGGTGGCTGATGCCCCTTGGCTGTTAGCATTCAAGAGGCATTTGGACAATGTCCTTGATAATGCATTAAATTCTGGTTAGCCCTGAAGGAGTCAGGCAGTTGGACTAGGTGATCTTTGAAGGTCCCTTCCAAGTGCCTTCCAAGTGTTCTGTTCTATTTGTTGTTTATAACTGTGCCTCTCCCACCCCCGTGCTCTACTTGTGCTAACATAAGCAGTTTAGGTGAATAATGTGTTGGCATAGCCTGAGATCTGTGTTCATCTGAAGTACAGATGATTGCTATATCAACACTTGTAACGTGCTTGAACATCCTTGTTGGAATTATAGGATGCAGCTGTACAGCCAGCTCAACTTTTCAGTGTCAGGAGGTGATGCTGAGCATGCAAGTGCACACAAGTGCAAATATAGGCCCTTCATAAGCCTAACCCCAAATGTGCAGATGTTCCTGAATACCTTTTTACTTTTTACCAGTTAAGACCCCTTATGGATTGTGTTTCTGTTGAACACTGATGGGAGATAACTGTCAGAAGGAGTCCTCTTTCCTCTCCACAATACTTATAAAGCAGGACCTAGTCAGAATACAGCCTCATTTGGTCAGACTGGCTTTTATTATTTCTGTCTACTCATGTCCAATGTCAATACTGCTAAAATTAAAGATTTTTTCTGTTATCTCTAATTTAATGGACTAGTACTACTTTTTTGAAATGTTACCTGTCCGCTTAAAAATTAAGGAAATATGTGCCCTCCTCAAAACCTGGAAGTCTGCAGACTTTTATGACATCTTCAACTAGAAATGGGGAAGTGGATGAGGAAGTCATGTTCAGAGAGGTTAAGTGAAATCAATAGGAAGCTGTGTGCATCAACAGTCAGATCTGGATTAGTGCAGTGATGTTACTGAAATATTTACTGTGTCATTTACAGACAAATCTCCTAGACTCCATACAGTCCTCATACATGAGACTGAATATTTAACTGTTTTGTTGTTTCAACTCATATTTCTAAAAGATGATATGATAGGAAGCTATTGATATATGAATAGATATAGTATACTTCCTTAAGGTTTACTGTGTCTTTTTTCCTCCTCATTCTTAATACCAGAATCACAATATAGGATCAATTTAGTCTCCTTACGTTCTAACTTTAGCAGAGCAGCAAGAAACAAAAATTACTGTAGATAACATTTTATAATATTTCAGGCTGTGTTGCCTGCAGTGAAAATCCAAATCTTTGAGTGCACAGATATGCCTTTAAGCAGTTGAGTTTTGAGGTCTAGTATCAAGTGCCTAAAATATCTCTGTGCTTTGTCATGTTCTAAGTGCATTTGTTCAACAAAATATTCTTCATCCCTTGATCTCTTCACCATAAATTGCTATGTCCTTCTGGCTATTTCAAACAGCTCCCTCCTTCCCACCTGTACCATTCTTGTACATCAAGAATTAAATCAATGAAAAAAATGCATGATTTGCTAATATTTTCAATCAACCCCAATACTGGATTCCAATCTTTGGGTCAGATTGTTATCAAGTAGTTAACTGTTTAACCAACTGAATGTTCAAGCATAATCAGGTTGATTATGTTCAAGTGGTTGAAAGTTCAATGCACAAAGATAAACAGGATAAAAATTATCTTCCTAAATACCTTTACATGAACCACAGGAGGTGCTTGTACTCAAGACTAGAGTCCTGAATAATTTGTATCATCAACACAATTCTGTTTTTAGCTTCGTAATGTGTTTTGGAAAAAAACAAACAAAAACAAAAACAAACAAACAAAAACAAACAAACAAACAAAAAAAAAAAAACAGAGTGGAAATTATTGAAGTCAATTTTTATGTTAATCCTCAGACTGCTGTGAGTAGGAGTAGGAGATTAATGTGATTTCTGACTTTCAGCAAATGAAAGTCAAGCAGTTAAAATTCTGAGCTCTGAAAATGCAAGACAGCTGCTTATTCCAGGTATTCATTAAAAAAAAGATCCTAGTATATCCGGAAGATTAAAAATGAATGTTGTAAAAGAAAATTAGTTTACAACTAAGACAGAAAGAAAACATAGTGGCTAAAATAATGTTTTCTTTTTTCTGTTCTTTAGGGTAGGCAAAGCTCTTGCCCCTTACATATCATACCATACTGTTGTTGCACCTCTTAATACATTTTGAACATGTTCCCATCCAGTAAGTTTTGTACCTGGAACAGTGGGAAGAGGAGGAACTGAAGGACTCTTGTAACAAAAACAGAGATCTTGGGAAAGAGATAGCTTGTCATTTCTAGCTGGAAATAGTACAAAAGGCTTGGAATGTGCCTGTATACTACAAATATGTCATTAAATTAGGATTTTAGACATTTTGTTTTAATGGACTTTGAATACACATGATATTTAAATATTTGGTATATGTATCTCTTTAGTCCTTAGTTTTTTATCCTCAAATTGTATTTTCTTACTAAGAAGCCTCTTATGTAGAGGTGCATTTGGTTCAAGGCACAGGTAACACCACTGCCAGTAATTTGACATACTTTTTAAAAGGAATATCTTAGGATGCATGTAGGCTGAAGAGGTAAAATCTTGTAGGCCTTGATTGAACAAAACTGTTCATATTCATGAAAATTTGCATGAGGAAGGACTGAAGGGAGAAATACTGAATTGGTATGAAAATTAACTTCACAGGATTTCTGACGGTAAAGATGCAAATTTTTTTTAATTATTATTTTTATTTTTTCATTTTTCAGCTTGGCATCCAGGTGAATTATTCATTCACTGATTAGCAAAGTTCTTATACAACATAGAAGACCATTGATATTGCACTGTTTTCCAGAGCAATGCTTGAGTGTTGCTACAAACGTATTAGTTTATGAAGTTCTAACTTCAAATGCTCCCGGCCTGAAGGTAATATATCTATCTTCATCATGGTGTTGGGCACACAGGTGATTTATTAAACACCTGTGGCTCATGTGTTGGAAGTATTATAGGCTAGATGCCATGGTGGATTACTCTGAGTAGTGCTGAGAATCAGAAAAGCACAGAAGATTTTTTTTTTCTTTTTTAATCATCTTGAGTCCTTAAAGGCTTAAAGAAATTGCATGAATTAACTGTTCAGAAATGGGAAACTCCTATGAACCACCACAATTGAAGTAATTTATGCTTAATCATCATAAGAAAGGACAAATATGTTAAACCAATAATGTAATGTAGGTATAGACATTGCTTATTTTTTTTTTTCATGAAAATAGTTTCATACTTCTTTTTCCAGTGGAATCTAAACCAGTCATGCAGTTAAATTAGCATTTTTATCCAATGGGAAATTTTAAAATTGTTATTTTTTACAGCTTAATTTTAGAGGAATATTCTCTTCATAAAGGTCATACGCAAATGCTACAAAGCACTGAGGTCCCAAATGCATTTGAATAGGCATGTTGACATTCCTATTGTGCGTGTAGGGTAAATCATAGCCCTTTCTTTTCTTTTCTTTTCTTTTCTTTTCTTTTCTTTTCTTTTCTTTTCTTTTCTTTTCTTTTCTTTTCTTTTCTTTTCTTTTCTTTTCTTTTCTTTTCTTTTCTTTTCTTTTCTTTTCTTTTCTTTTCTTTTCTTTTCTTTTCTTTTCTTTTCTTTTCTTTGTTTTACTAAAAAAAGAAAAATGTTGTCCAGTTTAGATATGCTTATGTTAGAAACTATATTAGGTGTTATTGTTGAAGCTTTTTGTCAACACGTTAGAGCTAGGTGTTTTGTCTGAGTATTACCTCAAAAAATTTACCCATTTGTCACATGAATTTGAAATACTTTGACTTGATTCAGTTAGAATCTAATGAAATTCAGTTTCAACACAAAGCTTAGAAAAATCTAAAAAGAGAAATAAAATGAAAGAGACCAAAATCCAAAATATGCTTTTTTTTGTTGTTGTTCTTAATATGCCTTTGCTATCTGTCCTCTAAAAGAAGTACATAATAATAATAATATGGGATATAGTAATAATATAGGATTATAGACAATAGAAGAATTACACCATTGTTGGGCTGATCATTGAAACAGGAAGAAATTAATGAAGTCAGGTAACAAGATGAGCAAGTTTAAAACAGTGGTTTTTATTTCACAGCGCTTTTAAGATAGGGCTTCAGAAAAATGGTGATACCTTGTTGCAAGACCTAGTGATACCTGAAAAAGTAGGTTGCTTCAGAGGCTTGAGTCAAGCCTGAATTCCCTGTTTTCTTGATTGTACTTCATATATTTTTGTGATCTTTCCTGATGATGGAAGGTTCCTTGGTAACAGTAGATGATGATTTGAAGTATGGAAATTTTGCTGGATATATGTAATTTAAACATTATCTTTTAGTAGACACAGATTCTTGCTGGTAAACATTAGTTCAAAATAGAGATCCAAGTACGAGAAAAAGTTAATCATAATCAACAGCATGTAATGATTCCTTCTGTAAATTGTCATTGATTACACTGAAGATTATATGCTCCTCTGGTTAATGATTCGTAATGCAAATATGAAAAATGAAATGCATACTTATTATTTCTTGTATAAATACATTTTCTAGTAAATGATTTGCAAAATTCTCACCCAATCTGATATTTTCTGAACAATTGCACCTGAAGGCATTTGTCCAAAATGTTTTCCTGTGAATTTCAAGTGCATTTCTTCTTCTTCTGAAATACTTGGGATATTCAACATCCAGCTAAAGAAAAACAACAACAAAAACAACATATCGTATACTGTAATAAAGAAAGCTTTCACAGGAAACAAATGTTTCATGTTGTAGGTGAGAAGCTTTCCATCTCAATACTTATTAATTGAAGATATTTCTGTAATTGGTTTTGGTTAATATTTGTAAATAAGGAGGTGTGAAATACAGTGTTTTGAATGAGCAGGTTTCGAAAGGTGTACCAGAAAAGGACCTGATTTAATGTTGTACAAAATAAAACAAACAAACAAACAAAAAAATCACCTGATGACAATGGTGTTATACCTAGCATCAATCACAAGTTTAATTAGTTTTAATATGTCATTTCCTCTGCAGTTTCACCTTGTCTTCAGTTCACCTACTTCTATTCAGATGGGTCACTTACCTCACTAGAAATTTGTCACAGTTGTCCTTGATTGTTCCTCATACATAGGGATCTCCTAAGTATAAATGAATACTTTTACACCGAGGTTCCCATGTATTCCAATGCTTTTTGGTTTTGTATTCAGTATGATTTGCATTCCCTAGGGAGCAAATACCTTCTTGGAACCATTTGAGAGGTACCTCACATTTATAGAAAGAGCACTCCAGTTGGTAATTTGAAACAAACAGACAAACAAAAACCCATTGCTTTCTCCCCTTCCAAGAAAGAATCATCTAAACTGTTTCCTTGCATAAAACTTGTTAGTAAGTTCTCTGTCTTGTGTGACAGTTTCCAGTACTTTCTATGGCTAACACAATGTGGTGAGAATACAAGGTACTCCATGTTCTCAGGCAAAAAGACACTGCCAAAGACTAACTGTCAAAAGAAAAACTGTTGATAAGTAAAATAGCAGCAATCCCAATGACCAGATGGTGCTCATAGAAAACTTCAAAGAATTAATCATTTTGTTCTATAGGCTGGTAGCAAAAATATGTTTTCTATATTTAAATAAGACACTTTACTGAAGAGTTTCAGAGTAATTGCAATTTTCTTAAAACTTGTTGTCAAAATCATATTAAAGTTTCATGGCCATGTTCCCAGAACAAGGGAACTTGGTTCAAATGTTAAAGGATGGTAATTTAGAAAGACTCTTTAAATACAGGTAGAAGAGAACACCAAGTTGTTTGGAAGAACACTCAATGACAGCTCCATGCCTTCTTTCAATACTGTCTTTTATTCAGTCCGAACCTTTCTTCCTTGTCTTTCCTGTTGAATATTTCTCCCTGTGGATGATGCAGAGCATTATCTTCTGTCATCATCTGGCCAGGTGTTTAGCAATATAGAAGATTTAAAAATATATATTTAAGTATTAAAGAAAAAAATTGAAGTAGACTGTGCAGTTGTATATTGGAGAATAACATATTTTAGTATTTTTTTTTTGAATTTCAGTGATACCCAGAGTGTTTTCAGAAGAGCCATGATTCTTAGATCGAAGAAATCCTAATGCATTCACTATTGCTTTATACACCAGATCATAGTTTAGATAGCTCTGAAAACCTTTTTCACACTTTAACACAGTTTTCTGTTTTCATTTTCAAAATACATATGACTCATAAAATAATTGCTTGAAAGTTACAGAATCACAGAATCACAGAATCACAGAATTTCTAGGTTGGAAGAGACCTCAAGATCATCGAGCCCAACCTCTGACCTAACACTAACAGTCCCCACTAAACCATATCCCTCAGCTCTACATCTAAACATCTTTTAAAGACTTCCAGGGATGGTGACTCCACCACTTCCCTGGGCAGCCCGTTCCAATGTCTAACAACCCTTTCGGTAAAGAAGTTCTTCCTAACATCTAACCTAAAACTCCCCTGGCACAACTTAAGCCCATTCCCCCTCGTCCTGTCACCAGGCACAGGGCAGAATAGACCAACCCCCACCTCGCTACAGCCTCCTTTAAGGTATCTGTAAAGAGCAATAAGGTCGCCCCTGAGCCTCCTCTTCTCCAGCCTGAACAAGCCCAGCTCCCTCAGCCGCTCCTCATAGGACTTGTTCTCCAGGCCCCTCACCAGCTTCGTCACCCTTCTCTGGACCCGCTCAAGCACCTCGATGTCCTTCTTGTAGCGAGGGGCCCAAAACTGAACACAGTACTCGAGGTGCGGCCTCACCAGAGCCGAGTACAGGGGGACGATCACCTCCCTAGCCCTGCTGGCCACACTGTTTCTTATGCAAGCCAGGATGCTGTTGGCCTTCTTGGCCACCTGAGCACACTGCTGGCTCATATTCAGCCGACTGTCCACCATCACTCCCAGGTCCTTCTCTGCCAGGCATCTCTCCAACCACTCATCTCCCAGCCTGTAGCTCTGCTTGGGGTTATTGCGCCCCAGGTGCAGGACCCGGCACTTGGCCTTGTTGAACTTCATGCAGTTGACCTCAGCCCATCGGTGCAGCCTATCCAGATCCTCCTGCAGAGCCTTCCTACCCTCAAGCAGATTGACACACGCACCTAGCTTGGTGTCATCTGCAAACTTACTGAGGGTGCACTCAATGCCCTTGTCCAGATCATCAATGAAGATATTAAAGAGGACCAGCCCCAGGACTGAGCCCTGGGGAATGCCACTAGTGACTGGCCTCCAACTGGACTTGACTCCATTCACCATGACTCTTTCGGCCTGGCTATCCAGCCAGTTTCTAACCCAATGAAGCGTGCGCCAGTCCAAGTCAAGAGCAGCCAGTTTCTTGAGGAGAATGCTGTGAAAGACGGTGTCAAAGCCTTGCTGAAATCAAGGTAGACCACAGCCACAGCCTTTCCCTCGTCCACCCAGCGCGTCACTTTGTCATAGAAGGAGATCAGGTTTGTCAAACAGGATCTGCCTTTCATAAACCCATGCTGACTGGGCCTGATCGCCTGCTTGCCCTGCAAGTGCTTCATGATGACTCTCAAGAGGATCTGCTCTTGAGAGCCACACCGCCACCCCTTCTGTGCTGCCTGTCCCTTCTGAAGAGCCTATAGCCAGGCATCGCAGCACTCCAGTCATGAGACTGGTCCCACCACGTCTCCGTGATGGCAACCAAGTTGTAGCCTGCCTGCTGCACGATGGATTCCAGCTCCTCCTGTTTTTTACCCATGCTGGTGTAGATGCGCTTCAGCTGGGCCATTACCTTATCCTCCAGCCTTGCCATTGTTCCCCCTGGCACAGCCCCAACAGTCCTTGCTTCAGGCCCATCCCCCTTCTTACCTAGTTTAAAGCCCTATCAATGAGCCCTGCCAGCTCCTGGCCCAGGATCCTTTTTCCCCTAAAAGATAGGGACCCGTCTGCAGCCATCAGGCCAGGTGCTGAGTAAAGTGCCCCATGGTCGAAAAACCCAAGATTTCTGCATTGGCACCAGCCCCGGAGCCACGTGTTTAACAGGTGGGCTTTCCATGTCCTCTCTGTACCCCTCCCTGCCACCGTAGGGATGGATGAAAACACCACCTGAAGTTCTACTACAGAATTTGAATGCTTGCTAGTTAAAGTTTATCTTTTACTGAGCTTTATATTGTGTGATATTATATATGCTGGAGCTTACACAATAGTGTAAGCTTTTGTTGACTTGCACACCCTTGTTGTTGATCATTTTATTTATTGTGATTTGGGATATATTTTATTTAATTTTATATTTTATTTTATTTTATATTTTATTTTATTTTATTTTATTTTTATTTTATTATTTTTTTAAAAAAGGGAAAAACAGAATGAGCCTGTTTTGTTTCCGTTGTCTGGCTAAATTGTGTGATGCCCCTTCCCTTCATGTCAGTGCTATTGCTAAGCTTGCAAACAATGAGATACTATCAAAAATACTTATTTCAGTGTTTTAGCACAGATACATTGCTCTTAATGTTATTTTATATTTTATTTTTCTTTTTGCTGCTTGATGGAGAAGTGTATATTCTTTTATACAGAAACAAACAAGATCCATGAAGTTCTTGCGCATAAGAGATGCCCCATTGGTCTTCTCTGGATTATCTTCTCTGGGTAGCCTATAAAATGTAAGAGGTACTTATTGCAACCTAGTACTTCTTGTTGTGAACAGCAGTGATTCTGTGATTCTCCAGTTATACATTAATCTCTTTCAGTATTCTGTTGCCTTCTTGAGTCAAAGTAAACAAGAGATAAGAGTTTCTACTATTATGGGCAGGCAGCTCTCTTCTCCTTTTTTTTCTTGTCTGTCTTGTCTGACAGTTCAACTATAAAGCTTTTTCAGAGAGAATGTTTTGTCAATATATACACATGAATAAATAAATATTATTTAACTCCTAAGATAACAGCATTATAAGCATTATGCCATAATACTCTGAGAGTATTATTTTCTCTATGAAATGCATGGAAGAGGGATTTATTTTATGCATAGTGTAAGAA
This sequence comes from Anas acuta, assembly GCF_963932015.1. Classification (NCBI taxonomy): domain Eukaryota; kingdom Metazoa; phylum Chordata; class Aves; order Anseriformes; family Anatidae; genus Anas; species Anas acuta. The sequence continues at coordinate 74,939,597 of NC_088982.1, read as the reverse complement.
TAAATATCTTTACACAAATTATTAAAGAAGATAGGTATTAACAAAAGTTTGTTGGGATTGCTACCCTCAGACTAACATTTTCAAAAGTATTTGATAATGAAGTCCTTCATTCTTGTCAATAGTAATAGAGTTTTTAATGAGTATTTAGGCCCTTAAGATTTTTTTGCCTATTGTTTAATTATAATAACAAAATTATTTTAAAATTATCTATACCTATTTGTGGATTTAGGAAGCAATGTGTGACTTATGCTAGCTATTCTTCAGTCTAAGAAATGTAGTGTTAAAGGTAGTGGAGAATAAACCTCAATTAAAATCAAAGACAATACAAACATTAGTAAAATTGATAGTATGTCATGTACTTAGTTATGTTGAACCGTAAACTGAACTGTGTTCAGTTTTGGGCCCCTCGCTACAAGAAGGACATTGAGGTGCTTGAGCGGGTCCAGAGAAGGGTGACGAAGCTGGTGAGGGGCCGAGAGAACAGGTCCTACAAGGAGCGGCTGAGGGAGCTGGGCTTGTTCAGGCTGGAGAAAAGGAGGCTCAGGGGCGACCTTATTGTTCTCTACAGATACCTTAAAGGAGGCTGTAGCGAGGTGGGGGTTGGTCTATTCTGCCATGTGCCTGGTGACAGGACGAGGGGGAATGGGCTTAAGTTGTGCCAGGGGAGTTTTAGGCTGGATGTTAGGAAGAACTTCTTTACTGAAAGGGTTGTTAGGCACTGGAACAGGCTGCCCAGGGAGGTGGTGGAGTCACCATCCCTGGAAGTCTTTAAAAGACGTTTAGATGTAGAGCTTAGGGATATGGTTTAGTGGAGACTGTTAGTGTTAGGTCAGAGGTTGGGCTCGATGATCTTGAGGTCTCTTCCAACCTAGAAATTCTGTGATTCTGTGATTCTGTGTGAAATGCATTAAGGTGAATCTATGGGAGGAAGTGTACATTCTACACTTCCATGTGTAGAATGTAATTACAAAGTGTAATTCTGCAGAATATCTGTTAAATGAAAAAGTTTAGGTGGAATCTTGGCTCTATTAAAGTAGATTAAAAATTCCATTGCCTGGAATGAAGTTAAAGTCTCCAATTGTGTTTTTGTACAAAATAGGCTAAGAAGAAGCACAAAAAAATGTTCATCAGTTGTGGGTATTTTTTATCTCAAATGTAAGTTGTCTAAAGAAACTAAGCTTAGACTGCTTAATTTCCATGGTTTAAAATCTTCTGACCCTTTTAATAGTAAATTCTCAAATTATCCAAAAAAGGTATGATTTCTGTCATTGAAAACCCTAATTTCTTATAAAAAAAATCAAGGATAAATCTCTAGAAAATAGTCATTTCAGTCAAATCAGGCTAGATTTTTTGGCACTGAAGCTCCTAGTCTCTATTTGAAAACGTGTTCCTTTATTTATGAGATTTAAGAGTTTAATGAAAGTAATTGCCTTGAAGAGGATGCTCTTTCATTAATGCAGAAGTAACTGTAGGTCAATTTTAAAGGACTTTTTGCAGTCAAATTATTTTGATCTGCCAGAAAACATACTCGGATCTATATGAAGATTTTACCTATTCAAATTTATTTGAATAACAGAATGGCAGACCATTTGCTTACTTAATCTATAAAGAGACATTAGGTTTAAATTTCTAAAAGCATACTGCTGGCTTTACATTTGTACATTATAAGTAAAATTACAGATACCACAGAGAAAAGGTTTGGATTATTCTCTAGGAAAGCAGGGTTGGGCATTCTTTGTGGGACAAAGAAGATTCTAAAGCTAAAAACAAACCATGTCTACTGCTCTTCAGTCTCTTTTCTAGAACACTATCCACATTAGCTTGAAAAATTGATAGGATAACATATAGGTAACAAATTAAACTTATTCTTTTGCTTGTAAATAATGCTACAATCAACTTTACAAATTGAGTTCTATTTTCTCCTTATCTTCTGTTGTCAAAATAATTTAAAATCTGCCAAATTGAGAACACACAACCAAAGCACACTTGGTTTATTTTGTCTGGAGTACATAATAACTTTCCTGAGTTTGCTGGCCATGCTCTTCGAAATAAATTATGCTTGTTTTGTAATATTAGACAATGCCTGTTGATAGTATAGCACCTTGTCATGCACTTCAAAAACGTTTGTGAACGCTGACAGCTTTAGAGTCTTGAATTTTGATTAAGGAACAAAACTTTGAAAATACTGTTTGCTTCTCTAAAATGTTCATTATAAATACCTTTATCACACTTTGATTTTTGTTTCCTTTAATCATCTTCATCACTTAAAGGTGAAAAGGGAAATAATGTATTATATGCTATTGGGAAAGTAATTGAAAACATTCAAGCCCGTGCCCACATCTAGAATAATGCATGCAATTCTAATTTCTTTACCAAACAAAGTGCATTAGAAGTATGGAACAACTTAGAGGAAGCTAAATGGTGTAAGACATAAATAGGTGTTCATACAAAGATATTTTTACTGATGTGGAGGAATAATATGAAGTGAAGAAGGAAACAGAGTAGAAGCAGTATTAGAATTGTGTTAGAAATGGGCTAAATTCAGAAATTATAAGATACTAATACATCATTTTCAAGGTCATCCCAAGGGACAATTAAGTGAAAAGTGACATAACTTTTTATTATTATATGATTCAATGAAAGCAAAGGACATATTCCTTTATGAGCGTGAGGTTGTAGCATGTTTTTTTTTCTTCATATTTGATTCTTCGGTCAACTGATTTAATATTTTTTGCATTAATATCTAAAGCTGGAAATGATCAATAGAGATCAATAATGCAAAAATGGGCATTATATCAGACAGTCTGTGATATGGATTATAAGTGACATACAGGAATGAGTAAAGGGCTGAATAATGATAAGGAGAGAACTAAACAATAATGGAGAAAAATGTTTTCCCAGACTAATACACACAGTTCAAACCCCTGGATACACCAAGGAGGAAATAAAATCCTTAGGCATTTTCCAGCCTCTAATAAACGAGTCAATCTTCAGAAAATGGGTCAATCTTCATTTAACTATGTTTCAGAAACATCAGCAGATCTCCTGGAGAGGTTTCTGTTTTGGGTACTTAGGGATGAAGAAGTGAGAGGTGTTCATTTTCTTAGAAAATATAATGAAAAATATTTTCCCCTGAAAGAAAATGTATTCCAAATTAAAGCATACATAAAAAGTTTTCAATTAAGAAAGGTAAAAAAAATATCAATTAACAGAGGTGGCCTTTTTTATAGCAACTCTTGCTGGCTAAAGACTGCATGAGGACAGAATATTTTTAGATAACAGTCTTCACATATTGCAGACAACGTTGTTCTTCACTTGAAAATATCCCATTTTTAGACTTTCCCAAAAAATGGAATTTAAGGCATAAATGTCATTTTCCATAGATATCCAAAACTCATATACATCATTGTGATAACAGGTCCTAAAGAGCAAAACTTATTATTATTATTTTTTTAATTAAATATGCATCCTTCACTAGTAATGACTTGGGGTGTGGAGAGGGAGTAAACTCAGCTGCTATTTGAAAGCAGTAAGGATGGAAAGAAAAATGAGGGATTGCACACCTAATAGCTTAGGCCTTGACTCAGAGTTCACATATTGATTGTTTTAGAGTCATCTTCTGTTCTAATTTCAGAGACACATTTGATTCTCCTCACCCACTGTGTATATGGAAATACTGTATATAGCAGTAGAAGAAAAAATCCTTGCTTATGTTAAACAGTTGTGTATTTCTGTTTCCTTTTAAAGGAAAGAGAAAGGGATTAATGAATAATTGGCCCAGACTCTTACTATCAACATCAGTAAGGAAGAGATCAGTGTAAGTTCAATTTTAGTGATAAAGGAACCAAGCAACATTATTTTCTCAGATGATAGAATGATTATGTAGTGAGATCAATGCATGTTCATGGGAAAGGCTGTTGGAATCATCTTATTGCAATATAGTTTTGCTTTGTTGGTCATGTCTTTCTCTCTGCTCTCATCACTGGCTTTCCAAGTTCTAGTGAAAACCAAATCAATTTTATTTTTTAATGAACAAAAGGATTTTTCAAGTAAAACATGAGAAATAAAATTACTTTCATGTCTTATTAATTTATTTTTGATTTTTCTTTGCAATGCATGTGCTATTTCAGAAACTGAGTGGAATTAGCTTTTTAGCTAATTAGCATTAAGTAGCAGTATTTTTTATTATTACTATTCTTATTGGGGTAATTTCTATGTCAAATGTTTATTGCTTGTGCAAATATTCGCACACACAAGGAAAGCTTAAGCTGAAGGACCACTATCTAGGCCCTAAATACTGCTAGGAATGTTTTAACAATTTGTGTTAATAAAGAACAGTCCTGTCTGCCTCTGGGTCCTGCACTGGCAATTTAATTCTTGAACCACAGATGCAGGGTGTCCCAGTCTCCCCCTCATTCTAGTCAATTTATCAAGTCTTCAGAAATTACTCCTCAAATTTATGAACCTGTTTGCCTTTGTTATTCCGGACTTCTATTTCTAACAGTTACAGCCTTTTTTTTGTCTTCTTCGAGATTAATTTAACACTGCTATAGGTGTGACTGTCCCTGTGAATGGCAGGTGAGGAATGTTTTAATTACTCGTGAAGTGTCAATAAGAAAGCTATTTGTGTTTGTATGAAGCCTTTGATGTCTGGGGGTTTCAGAACAACTGATAACAACTAGTGACTGTTATGGGATACTATGCAGGCCTCTGATATCTGGCCAGGTGGCCAAGAGATTAAGAAGAAGAAAAAAAAGAAGCTGAAGGATGGCTAGGAGACAAGACCTGCAGGGGATGCTGTATAAACTTGACACGGTGCCAAGGAGTACAAAGAGGAAGGACAAGAAAAAAAAACTTGGGGAGGAAGACTATGAGCCTTCAGCATGAAAGACCCCTAGAGACCCCCAGAGGGACCACCGGAGACTGATGCGCGTGCTCCAGTAGGAGGGACTGGACCCCGGAAGCTAATTATAATAACCTATTTTTTTTTAGAAGTAGTAATGAGTATGTATTAGTCTAGGAGCATAAAAATCAGCTACTTGATGTAACTGGGGTGCGTCCTGGTGGAGCGGAGACTCCCGGTGCACCCAGCGCTGTTTGCTTACCTCTATTCTTTTAATAAATCCTATTTTTTTATTTAATCCTATTTTGAAGACTGAGCCATTTCTAACAATACTGTTGTTAGTGTTGCAGGGCTAATGTGAAATATTATCTTGTGGTGTTTCTTTGTATGTGTGAATTTATTGTGAAGTCAACCACTGAGCTGACTTCAGTCCTAGAAGAAAAAAAAAAAAGGTTTGAAAATGCAGAATAATTGGGGATTTTTCTAGATAAAATTGCCTGGAATTTGCAGATGGGACTTTGAACTGTGACTTTGGTTTAATCAATATATTTATTAGCCTCAGGCCTCTGTGTTCTTGCCTTTTGCCCCACCTTATTTATTTATTTATTTATTTATTTATTTATTTATTGACTGGATATCTACTTTGAGAAAAGATCTGTCTTTTCATATGGACTGCAGGGTATGTGCCATATTTGGGATTATTTTCATTACATTCTATCTACTGTATGAGTTGACTTAAAACCAAAGTATTTTATAAAGAGGAAAAATAAAACTGTCAATGGCTTGCAACAACTTTAGGGACTTCCAAAGATATCCTATAGAATCCTTGTAGGCTTGTCAGTGAGAGGGGGGTTTTTAGGAAATAAAGGCTAGTGATTGGGAAAGGCTATTACTAATTTCAATATCTGCTTGTAAAGGAAAAATTAACAAGTCAATCGTAAAACTATGTAGCATTTTCTTCATGATACATAGCAAAAATTTATTTTACAAATGAGGTAGATGATCTGGAGAAAATGATAGAAAAGGAAAACAACCTACTATTAATATGAGAATGGCTATGAGAGACCAAAAAGACAGAACAATGAAGAAAAGGCAAATGTGATTGTAGAATGTCCAGCAAGATATTTCCAACTGACAGAAAAACACTACTGAAGAAGATAGGTGAGATCTCATTTAGGCAGCCGAGTCACCAATTCAGGAAAGATGAGGCCTGGAGAGATGCAGAGAACCTAGAAGGGAATGAAAAAGTTGTAAAAGAATAAAAGTACTTAACAGGTTTAGGCATAAGGGAGACTGACAGGAGGGTGGTATTATATGCATATTAAAAATGTGTCAGAAGTATGAATACTTCAGAGAGAAGTGCTTTGAAAGATAGAAGGCATATACAAGTACATTTTAACTAGCCATAGATACACCTATTCTGAAAATTAAAAGTAGATTTATAAATATCTATATATATTATATCTATATATAATATATAGATATATATAGATATAATATTTATATATAGTGCATTAGAAGTATGGAACAACTTAGAGGAAGCTAAATGGTGTAAGACATATATAATATATATTATATATATGGTAAATATATATATATATATTATAATATATTATATATATTATATATAATATATATAGATAGATATGTTATATACATATATATGTAATATATATATATATATAAGAGAGCAGTCAAATAATTGCAAAAATTCTGTAGGTACTGAGGTCATACAGCACATGAAAGATTTTATGTTTTTCTAAGTATTTGACAATTTTTATTTCTATTTATATTTAACCTTTGTTATCAGTAATGATTTAAAAAGTAGGCTTTGCATGGTTTGAGACTCATTTTCAGGCCCTGCAGACATGCACTCATTCAGACATGCATTCATTAGACTCCATGATGCATTAGAGCTACTTGTCTGTTCTTGGATGTTATGAATGCAAACATGATTCAGCTGTTTACAGAGTCAGCACTGAATATGCATATGTGAATTACCAGGTGGTTACTTTGTATTAAGTATGAAAGATCAATGGCACAGTGTATTCTTATTTTATTATCTGTTTATTTTAAAGCACTTAATTTAGTGCTAGGGGAGTAGGTTCCCCTGAAGCTATAAACAGATGTTACAGATGTTAAGTCTGAGCATTTACACTTCATAATGCTCTTGTTCTTTCTGCTACTAGAAGGAAAAAAGGAAGCACCAGGAAGGGTGTGTGAGGTGAATTGTGTGGGACTTGGGTGTTACATGGTTGACATGGGCATTTTGCCAGATCCAAAAACATCTCTTCTGTTGTAGTTCACACCTAAACAATATGAAAATCAGAATGTAAACGATATTCTAATATAAAAATAATTTCAAAATTAATATGTTCATCTTGAATCCATATATATCTTAAAAAACAAATGAACAACAACAACAAAAAAAAAAATAAAAAAACCTACACCCTAAATATTAGTGAGTATTGATACATTTTGACCACTATTTTAAAGCTTAAAGTTAAATTTCCACTCAGCTTGGACAACTGACTTCTGACATTTAACTTTGGACAGATTTTAAGTGGTCACATTTACCTCAGGTGATTGATATTCCATAGATACTAAATGTAGACCTGATAGCATTTCGTAATTGTCACATTTCTCCATCAATTTTTACTGTATGACCTTACTTCAGGTATCTTTATAACTTTAAAATGCAAGCACAGTGACATTCCCTCCCTTTCCCCTCTCCATATGCTCTCTCTTTTAGATATCTATTTTTCCTGCTATTTCAGCTAAAATAGCTTAGCTATTTTCTGAAACAGAATTAATGAAATATTCTTATTACCCATGCTAATAAAGTCATATAACCATTTAATCCAAATGATCTCATATCCTTTGTATGTTAGAGTAGAGGCTTGAGATCAGAAGAACTATATTTTGCCTGGGATGACTTTTTCCATCTTTACGAAATTTGCCTCTCAAGTCACTAGTCTCTGAAAAATCTCATTTTACAGATGTTTACTTGAAACATATGAAGTTTGGTAGCTCAAGTCTCTGAAAATGCCCTTGGCACTAAGCTTTTTCTGGAAATGCAACTTCTGAGTCAACTGTTACTATTATCATTCCTCCCCTCTGCAACTCATTTTCCTGCATGGATTTTGACAATGGGGACCACAGCCTGCATTCCTCACTATCTCCCTAATATAATAGCATCTGCAAATGGTATCTGTGGGCTGATAGGAGAGCGGATTCTATTCCATCTGGATCAGAATGACTGACCTTGATTGGTTATGTTGTTGGTGGTTCTTTGTTACAGAAGACAGTAAAGCATTGATTGCTTAGGACACTGCAGCTCACATAGAAAACTCTCCTCTTGAATGTGGATTGCACAGAACACAAATGAGACCCATCCTTTACACAGTGAACCAATTTGTTGTATAGTTTAATTAAATTCAAGATCTCAAGTCAAGTACTTTTCTGACTTTACAAAAACTGAATTTGAGAAGGCTTTCCAGGTAGGTGACCGACAGGATGGAACATTCAAGGTCTAATTTTTTATCAGCATTGGATTACTTTATTTTTATATTTCTTCTTCTTCTGCATTTTTTTTCTAGTGAAAGGAGGAGGAATAAAAAAGGAAGTGATCTCTTTTTTTTTAAAAAAAAAAGTTTTACAGAAAATGAATTTCCTTAAATCATAGTGATGAACATAGTGCAAAAACTGGGAATTACTAGAAGAGAAATTGTGACTTTTCAGGAAATGAAAGGCCTTTTACTCAGCACTATGTTTAGATATGTAGTGAGGAAAGGGAATTAAAATTAATACTGAAAATGGGCTCACTTAGCAATAGAGCATATAGATCTCACCTCAGCCTACTCACATATTGTGCATTCAAATTGCTTTTAGTACATACCTACATACCATTCCCTAGTTATGACATCTTTATTTGATGTTGTTATAATGAATGAGATAACTTCACTTTTCTGCCCCTTCATTTTTTTTATCCTTTTTTTTTTTCTTTTTTTTTTTTTTTTTTTTTTTTTTTTTTCCCACTTAATTATTAAGTACAAAGTGTTAAACATGGAAATTTTAATATTGGAGAAAACTTTTTTTTATGACTCCATCTTTCTTTTTGGTATATCTCTCAAGCTCCATTTGCTTTATACATGTGAAAAGGTTGCAAAACATATACCATTCTGAATCATATTTTCCAAACCAGTTTTGTCATCTTCATTTTTCTCATCTGCTTGGGTTTCAATTTGTCTCTTTAAAATGTCATGTCCCAAACTGAATCCAATCAGTCCTGCTGTTGAAACTTGAGTATTGCTGAGCAGAGCAGAAGGATTATTGTACTGGTTTGACACATACTGTTACGGTTAATATAATCAAGTGTAGCATTTGTCTTTTTTTTTTTTTTTTTTTTCAGTATAAGCATCTTATATTTGATTCTCAAGCAATTTATATTTTAATGTGTAATAACATATCTACATTTGTAGGAATGTTCCTTGGCCTACATTTCTTGTAAGTATTTGCTTTTAGTTCAATATTCACTAGCATTGCAAATGTTTGGACTGTAAAAACATATATTTTAAATGTAATAGTCTATGGAAAACTAAGACAAAATAATTTGGTTTGACAGGTAATATACAGAGAATATGTTACAGATTAAATGATTTTTTATTTTTATTTTTATTTCTTAAAGATAAGTAAAATACATGAATGGTTTAAAATAGGAAAGTATTTCTAAGGCTCCCCACCAGAGAGAGCTGTTTATCTGAAGTACTAGGAGCAGTTTGGAATTGCGATGTGGTTTTAAGTAGATGCAGGAAAACTGATGAGAAGATGATCAAAAAAGTGACTTCAGGAAAGAAAAAAAAAAAAAGGCATAACTTGGTTAGGTCATGCAGCGATCAAGATGTGAAATAGTTAAATTCAGGTGAAAAGACACACTATGGAAATATGTACAGCAAGTGGTCTTGACTGAAAAGATAGTTCTGCCCTAGAAAACTGTGCCCTGGCAGTAGAGAAAGTTATTGGGTAAATTAATTAATGCAAGTTGCTAAATGCCTTAGCATAACTGAGGCATTCACTTGTAGATGTACAAATTAGCAAGTCTTAGTTCATTAGTCAGATACCTGATATAGATCAGTTACAGCTCTTTTTATTTATTTATTTATTTATTTATTTATTTATTTTTAATGGTAGATCAGCATCCCAAATCTAATGTTTTAATTGTTTAATGAATCTGCAGTAACTTCACTGAGCATTATCATAGAGGATAGATAGCAGTGAGTTACAGCATTTTAATCATTTTGACTTACTGCAGTAGTATGCAATAACATTGCTATTAATTCAAGAAGAATGAACACAGTAATGGTGACATTTGAAACAGAAGGGACAGTAGACACCCATTGGTTGTGTTCAAAAATTTGCTACCAAGATGGTTTCAGCTACAGATGCTACCTCCTGAGTGCTGAAATTGATTTCAAAATCAATAGTTGAAATAAATTGAAACTGCTACTTTAGGTCACTTTACTTTTTCACCACCAAATGGGCATGCAGCCATGCACTCTGCTGCAGATGTAAGTAATGTAATAGTTTGACACTGAAGTAGGAGGGAAAAGGCTAAACTAACTTATCTTGGCTATTAGATGGTTGCATATAGTATGCCTGATTGTTTCATATATGAGGAGAAATATTAGGAAACCATAAGATGCTACTATCACTTATATTGCTGTAGAACCTAGTTAACCCAACAGATCAGACTGCTGTGAGTGTACACTGTACATGTAAATATTTTCTTGGTTTCAACATATTTAAATAAATAAAAGTCTACACATTTTAATTTCTGCTCAGTCTTTGAGACGGTGATATTTTCCCCTTTGCAATAAAATAAGTATTTTGACTTCTTAATTTGTAAATTCTAAGGATGCAACAGGCTGATTTTTCTGTACTCTCTCCTTTGCTGGCCAACTTAAATATCCCCCTCCCCCAAAAACATGTAGAACTCTTCAAGTTCCTATTGACTCTCAGAGAAGACTACATACAATTTTACTAGTGATTGTTGATCAGAGAAAAAAAGATAGAACTTTTCTGAAATCCTAAGTTTCAGAGGGAGGTCAAGAGTATTTTCTAGGCATGTGGAGGTCATAGGAAGACATTCAAAGCTCACAGATGTTAAAAATATCAGGAAATCAGAAATATGAGATAACCATTAATTGACTGTTGTTAATGAAAATGTTCTAATATTTACTTAAACATGGTCAATCTCAAAGAAAGATATTATCTGTAATGTAATTAATCCATGGATGTACCTGTACCTGGAGATTTAGGTAATATTTTTTATTTGTTTTGTTTTGTTTGGCTTGGTTTATTTAACTAAACTACTTTTACTGTCTCTGCAATATTTATTTGTGAATGCTGAAATGCATTTTCCCTATAACTTAAAAAAAAAAATAAATCTCCTTTAATCTCTGAAACAACCTTAGGTTTAGGCAACCAAGATTAAGACAAATTTTCTTCATTTGTCTGAATAGCATGGTAATCCATGGCATTCTTTTACTACTGAGGGTAAACTGAATGGTGTTTGAGGACCAGCTGTAAAACACGCTGGGTAGCCCCAGTTCCCATTGCATGTTAAATTTTTATTCTTGTTTTTCAGAATAATCCAGAATGGCTATTCTACAGTAACTCTCCTATGGGTACTATAATTCCACATTATGAATATTTTTCTAGGGACTAAATTTGGCCATGTAGGTGGCTAGTGGAGAACAGCTATTAGACTTTAAATTCAATCCCTATTTCATCTCAGTGGCTTCCAGCTGCAATCAAGCCCTTACCATTCCGTATTCCTCATTTGTGCAAAATCCTGAAAGAGAAGTCAAGAGAAGCTTGAATAAGAACAGGTTAAAATTTCAGAATGTAGATTTCTCTCAGTTATGGGCACTTAGCACCTGGCAGTGTTGAGTCTGTAGGCACTTATTTTTTCTTGTGACAGACAAGTTTCCAGTTCCTGAAATGACACTGAACACCATATAAAAATGAATGTTCAGTATTTCTGCTACTATAATTCTATTAAATAAAGTGGCTGGCATATCAGAAAAAAAAAACAAATGTTACATTAACACGTTAAGTAGTCCTAGCACTATCAAACTTCCCTTACTTTTCATTATAAAAGTAGTGAAGTCATCTTTTTATGGTAGTTATCAGCATTGTGGTATGATGGATAAGACATCTAAGAAATTCTCTACTGGACCATTTTCTCTAGGTGAAATTTAGCATTTGTTTTCAGAAGAAGAAAAGAATTCATGAGAGCAACTCCCCATTGCAGTTTATTCAGTTTGATTTTAGTGAGGAAGAAAATGCATGTAGACTAGGAAAAAGGACAAACACAGGGTTTTTGAGAGATGTCTTTTGTTGTACACTAAAGTGTAGCTGGTGAAATTTTGATCCCTAAGGTGATCTTCACTGAAATGTTATGGATTTATGTAAAAGCAGGAAAAGTACTGAAGTTCAGTAATGCTTATTTCATGACTAGATGGTATCTCCATGGTGGAAAACAAACAAACAAACAAACAAAACAACCAAACATCCATGGGGCTGGAGCAGCTTCGTTTCTCTCCAGAATCTTTGAATCCTTTGCCCTGAAGACCAAAGGAGAGAGAAGGGACTCTCTGTTCTTTGCCCTTCCACCTTGACTAGCTCCTTTTCTTTCTGCATGGCATGTTGAGGTTCATTTCTTTAGATTAGTATTATATGTTGTGGTACTTCTGTTATTTCATATAATTTACCAAGGTGTGCTGTTGATGTGTTTCTCCCAGTCAGTGGCTTGTAAGGGTATCTCCCCTTAGCAGTTTGCGAAGAAACACGCAAAAGTAGTCCCATTTACTTTTTATTAAATTATTCAAAGAAACAATTGAAAGTAAGTTTGGCCCATTACCCTGATTAAAACTTGTATTTCTGTCTCATCTGTTACGTCTTTGCACCATTGAAGATCTTTATGAAGAAGGCTAACAGTGAGTCAAAGTTCCTCCTAGCCCCTATGCTGTGAGCAAGAGATCTATGTGGAGGGGTCCATTTCTTGAAAAGATACCAGGAGAACGCTCAAGATTTATACTATAACAAGAGAAACCTGTGGAAATTAATTGAAGTCATGTACTGGAATAACTTACAAAAAATGCAGGCAAATCTGTGCCGTATGCCCAACCACTGGACTACATGTAGTAGAGTCGCTAGTCAGTAATGATTTGTTATACTGTGTTATGTGTAGAGTAATAAACTTCCATCTCAAATGATTACCATGTTACTATATACAAAAGCCCAAATTAAGTGTGTTTTGTTTTGTTTTGTTTGTTTGTTTTTAAATATAATTTAGATTTTGTATGCCCATTTATGCCTTGTGATTAGGGGGAAGGATATAATCTTATGTTTTTATCCAAAGACCACAAGTGAGAAACCTATGTAAAGTACTTTGATAAGAATGCAAATATTCTGATTTTGGTTACATTTATGTTACATTTAAACCTACTCTCTTATGAAAATCTATTTAAAGATAAAAACAAACAAACAAAAAACACCTCAATGGCAGCTAGAATCTTAAAAATCATGTTGGACCTTAACATACTGCTTGGATTGCTGTGCTGCTTCTTTGTACTATTTAAGATTTAGAATAAAAATATTTAGTTGCATTCAGGCACTTTTTGAATTTCTGTTTTATTCAGGAACAGGTCGAGTATTCTTTAACTCTCCCATGCAAGACAGAAACTGAGGCTAACCTGTATTTTGCTCCCAGATAGGTAAGCTGGTGCTTTCATGTGTACTCCACATTATGTGATGTATTTTAAGTTCTGTTTATATTGGACCTTATTATAAAGTATTAGTAAAGTATTACTAAAGTTTTCTTTACCCACAGAATACTCCCTGTGCACTGTTTAAAATTAAGATGTTTGTGGCTATCACAAAGTATACTGTGAAATATATATATATATATATTTCTGTCAATGAAACTTAAGTTGCATGTAGTATCAGTATAGGTTACAAACTGAGTTTTTTTTTTTTAAGTTGTGATTTAAATATTTTTTCTCATTTATATTCACTGTACTTTTCATCTTTAGATTCAGTGTACTTTGAGGAAGGGTTATAAATAAATGGGAAAGTTTTAAGATAAAATTGATGAAAGACTTATTTGGTGTTTGAGATTCTTGCTCAAGTAGCTAAGAAAGTCTTTGGAACAGAACCAATCTTTCTGTGAAAGCTTTATTGATTACACAGAGAAAAGTCCATTTTAAACACTTTCATAACACTGCACTGCCTGAGGAAGCAAAATCTATTACACTTAGATTATGAACTTTTTGTTTATGAACTCAGTTGTCTTAGTGGACAGCTGGAAGAAACTAGCATTCTTATTCCTTCTGTCTATAAAGCAGAGTTACTAAAAAGCCCCTATTTTTCCCATTATTGTACTGCTGTTTTCAAAAACATATGTAGCATAAAATGTTTTGCTATGTGCTCCAGCTGTACTCAGTGCATGTGGGCTCACGGAGTGTTCTTTCAGGACAGACAGTTTCTCAGGTCCAGACCCTTGGGGCAAGGTGTGTACCACACACATCTAGTGGATAAGATCTGAGCTGCAGTCCCTGATTAATATTTTTATAATTACTCAAGTTGCTTCAGGCATTAATCCAGCTATAGTTGATTTAGTTGTGTTAGGAGCATGACTGAAAAACATCTATGATTAAATAAGGTGTGAAATAAGTTATATATCCTCCCACCAAAAAAAAACAAAAAAACAAACAAAAAAAAACCACTCAGTGTGAATGCTGCTTCATACCAATAAATTTCTTTTCTCTTTGGCCTAAGGAGAGATGTAAGCATGAAAGATGAGGGAGAAGAAAGGGAGTATTTCTCTTTGCTTTCACTCAGGCTGGGTGCATAATAGGCTGAAGTTGAGATGTGTGTCTGTTTGGAAGCTTCTTTCCCTTGCAAGGAAAGGCTACAAGAAATCTCCACGTCATAGAAGAATTACAAATGCTGGTGCTGAGGGAGTAGGAAAATAGTAGTGCAAGATACAATGAGGTTCAGAAAGGGCACAGTTTCTCAGTTTAAACTAGCAGTGGCTCTGAAACTTGTGAGCTGTGCAGGTCATTTTGGCATGCAGTGTTTGAGATTGGAGTCACTGGGGATGAACTAATTCTTGGAGACCAGAAAAGGTGAATTGCACATATACCGCATGTTCACATATTTCTTGTGAACCTGGCCTGCCATTTGACACCTCATTTGGACAGAAATGATGTGACCTAGCACCGTGTCTTTTTTCAATTCGTGCTCACCTGATCAATCCAGCTGAAGCTGGTACCTGGAAGTGCTTTCACTCCCAGGAACTACGCAGTTGATTAAATTGACTCAGAACCAACATCTTCAAACAATGCTTTTTTCCTTCCCTCAAAGGCTTAAAGCATATAGAGAAAGGATGAAAATGATAAAAAACCTTACTTACTTTCACCTAAATCTTTCCTTGGAGCTTACAGTTCTTTTTGGTCCAACTGACCCTCATTTCTGACTGTGAGAAACACTGTGCTGTTCACAGCATGTTTTCTCTGTCTCTTGTAATACCTTTTACCAGCCTTACGACTTTTAATGACTCCTTGGAGTTTTTTTAGCAAGAAAATAGAAAGGGATGTGAGAAAGATTTCTTGCCTGTAATATCAAAAGTTAGAGTATGCTCATTTGTACAGTAGTGTTAGTTACTCTTTTACCGGAGCTTTGAGTCTCATACTAGTTGTAGACAAACACCTAGAAAACCTGGGAAACTGCCTTAAAGCTTTCACAGCTCTGTTTTTTTTTTCTAATTATTCTGTGGTTCCAATATGACTTTGAGAGGTAGGTTTAGCAGTAGAATTCTGACAGTTTATTAGATATTCAAATAGTTAAAAGTTCTTTCTTAGGAAGACTTTTTTTTTTTTTTTTTTTTTTTGGGGGGGGGGTGTGGAAGAAGACTGTAGGAAAGATTTGCTGGGGATGTAAATAATAATGCAAGGAAATGACAGGGTAGCTATGAAAAGAACAAACTCCCTACATTTAAGATGTAGGCATGCCAACTTTCATGACATTGTTAGCTGTGGACTTGGATTTTCTGTGATAGTATTTCACAGAAATGATGATCCCTGTTGGTCCCTTCAAACTCAGGATATTCTATGATTCTATGAAAAATAATCCAAATGTTTACTTTTAATTTGTACAATAAGGGTTTGCAAAATTGCTGCGTGCTTACCAAACTGTGTGATTGGATATGGGAACTGTTTTCCTCTCAAAATGGATTATTTACATGAGTTTCATGCCTACCAGCATAAGTCCAGCAATGAATTTGCACTGGTATCTTCTTAAAGCATTATCCATGCTTAAACGTTTAGAAGTTCCAGAGCCTTGGTAGGGAGCAGTTTGTTAATCATTGGGTTTAGGGAAATACGCTCCTGATTTCAATTAACTAGTGTTCTGAATGATGAAAATACATAATTCTGCCTCACCAGATGGGATGCTCATATTTGTAAGTGTATTTGGTGAAACCATCAATTTTATGAAGTGATATGGCACAGAACCTGGGGTGCACAAGAGTAGGCTGGCTCGGGTGTTAAGAAGCTATCTTTTGTTTTGCTTCTGGTTGTGAAGTACCCCTCACAGTAATTCAGGTAGCCACCTTCATACAAGCACTGTTAGATCAGTGTGAGAAGAATAATAGAGGGAAACACTCCAAAGATTCTGAACTCTGCTGTCTTTAGAAGATGTTTCCAGCCAGCCCTTCCAGACTACCTGCCTCCTTTACACAGGAAAGCAAGTATCTCAGCTGTGTTTTACTACTTTGAAAGAAATAATGAAACAGTGTTAGAGTGTTCGTAAGTCCCTTTTAGCATCTAGCTCAACTATTAGACAGTGAGATACTTATCACAATGGGCTTCACAGCTTAAGTATAAAAAAAAGGATGTGAACCATCTCTATTTCAATTTCTGTGGATATCCCATTGTTCTTTTATAATGATAGATCCTTAATAAAGGTCCCTGATTCACTTTTTGGTAGAGATCTTTTAGGTGTTTCTCTCATGTTGAAGCATTCTACTCTTGATAAAAAGGCCCCTTAAGTTAATGGAAAAGTACTCTGGGTATGGGTTTTGATTTGTACCCCTTACATTAAGCCATATCTGAAAGCATACTCAGATCTGTGAGCAGAACTGCATAGTAATACAGTCAGTTCAGTTTGGGACTACATAGGTACTCAGAGATTTTGAACATTTCCATTTCTATAACCTTCATTTTGGATAAGAAAAAAATGCAATGTTATGTTTCTTTTGGCAGCCAACTGTGAGTTCTGCTCTTTTCCCCATTCACCTGAGCTTCTCCTGCCTGATGCCATTTTGCAAAGCAGTATAAGCTCAACGAAATCCATGTTTCTTTTAAAGATGTTTTACCTCAATTTAGAATTTGTCAAGTACTTTATATCTGCTGGAACATATTTAGTCTGTGAGTAAATATGGAGCAATAAATTAAGCAAACATTGTGATCTTTAAACAATTTACCTTAATTTGAGGTTTATGTCTGACAAAGACACTTGATGTATTCTTGTTGTTTAAAAACACTCTATTTGAAAGGATGAATGGTATTGACAAACTTTAAATTGGTCTGTTTGGCTATTCTGAATTTTAATTTAAAAAGAATTGGAGTTCCTTAATGTACTCACTTTAGGTGGTATTAGTGAAAAATTGTGTGGGTAATTCAGAAATACACCTACCAAATATCAATCAGACATTTTCATTGCAAACTGGACTCCTTTCAGGCTACATCAGTTGAATTTAATTTCATTGACTTTTATCTATCTTCTTACATAGTGTTAATATTTATTTGTTTATTTATTTATTTTTTGTTTTAGGCTTTAACAGATTGATGTGCCAGAATGGCACATCAGCCAGAATGGAAGATACAGATTTCTGCAAATAAGTATGTCTGGGTGGACTTTTGATAGATTGCAACCATATAACTAAAAATGAAACTTTATTTTATTGGTGTGTATTATTAGTTACGTAGTGGTAAAAGCTTGCTTGCCCCCTCACCTACCATATCCCCACGCTAAATTATTTTCAATATGTACCAACCCAGATCTTTCATCTGAGTATAAATTTAATGTACCCATGCCAATTTATGCTAACTTTTTAAAAATAATTTTGAAATCAAGTGCATGCCTCATTAGTGTGATTTGCAGGAAATGGAGAATTAATAATTATAAATAGAATGCTTTAAACACAGCTTAATTAATTCTGTGTGTGAATGCATTAGCTAAATATGGTTCTGCTACTATAAAAGTAATGCTTAGATGAAGATAAGTTGAATGTTTCAGCAGCCCTTCTGAATCAGCATCTCTTTGCCTCATATATACATATATACATATATATGTATATATAATTGAAGCTGGCCTTCTCTTTGCATAGTGTTTTTGTAGGTGTTATTGCCATGCTACTGGCTGTAAGGTAGGCATTTAAAAACTGAGCTTGTGACTTTAAAAAGTCACAAACTGTCTTTGTTAATACAGAGTTTATCTGAGAAGGCAGGTTTCAGTCCTCAGTTAAAGCGAAGCAGAGCCTCAGGGAAATCAGCAGCACCTTTGTGAGAGTCCCTCCTCACTCACAGCAAGCCACAGCCACCCCACGTAGGCTTCCAATCTTGGGGGTCAGGTCACAGCTGCAGCTTGTGAGTCCAAGGCCAAGGACCACAGTAGGTAGAGAACAAGTCAGCTTTTGCACATACAATGCACAGTGAGCTGCAATGGTTACCAAATTCCCAACTGGGTAGCTGGGTTCAAGTAACAGAAGTCACTGGAGTCATTTGTTTTGTTACAGAGGTTGTTTTAACTTTAGCACTTCCTACAGGAAGTAATGAGGCCACTGGCATATCTGAGACATTTTCATCTTGTATCACTTTTAATATTTCAAAATATTTTCATTTCTATCACCAGTAACATGATGCATGAGAAAAATCTGTACTTCATATAAAGTTTGCTCTTTCTCCATCTCCAAGGCAGTAACATGCTTCTATGGAACCAGCACCACAGTTTCCAGATTTCTACAGCTGATTTGTTTATACCATCCCAAACCCTTAAATTAAAATAGGATTGATATCCTTGTGCAGACCTTCAGAAAAACAGAACGCAGGTCCCATTGTCTGGCTCTTCCAGCACTGAAGAAAGCATCCTTGTCAAGTGAACGCTGGATGTTCATACCAATAGTAGTGTGATATATGGAGTAATAATTTGTGTCAAGAAGATGGCTGATATTAATAAAGAAGGGGGAGATGTGGGAGTTTGGCCATGGGGGTCGACAAGCCCCATGGTTGGTGATAACATCAGACTCTTAACGATGAGGCCATCAGGATTTAGAGGAAACAAAGAAGTGTGATTCAGGAGACCCTATGCAGTCCCAGGTTGCTTGTTCTCCAGCCATTAAGGCATGGAAGTTGCTGGGTGATTACTGTTTGCAGGACAAAGTTGTTCGACCAATGAAAAGTTGTTTGCAAAGGACTGCTGTTGGGCGAGAGGTATAAGAGGGGAGACTGTCCTCAAAATGAAAAGGCAACACGGTATAATGAAGTTATGTCATCAATAAAGAAATAGAAAAAATGAATGAATAGGGACAGGCTAGCAGAACAGGGACCAGGACGGGAACAGGCACATTGATCGCCTCATGAAGATCGGTTTGGCCAAACTCAGCAAACTGCTCAGAGAAGTTCGTACAGAAAGTCACTGGAAATAGGTGCACCAGAGCTGGGAAGAAGCTCAAACTGAGAGAAGCGGAACCCCGCACACAACTGCCCCTTGCTGGTTAGCAGTTGCGCATTATGGGGAATCATGCGTCCTTAGGAACGAAGACTGTCCTGGTAACCTTACAGCTTATTCCCTTTATTAACAATCAGACAGTTTATGATCCTGAAACATGGGACCAAATTGAGGTCAAGGTGTGGGACTCTGCTACTAGAAACGACAAGGTTGCGGTAGGATTGCTCGGCTCCTGGCGAGCAGTCTCTGAGGCCTTAAAGAGCCGTGTGGGGCCACAGTCAGAAACGTGGGGTTTGCCGGATAGTGAGGGAGCTGCGGGCTCGTCCACCGATCCTTCTGCTACACCATGGGCCACCCCGCCACTACTGCCATCGAAGGCCTTTGCTGTTCCACCCCTTGGTGACCTGGACGTGCCTTTCGACCCAGGCCCTATTGGCCTTGAAAAGGTGATGGAAATGTTTCCCTCCGATCCGGGAAGCACGGGATACATAAGGCCCGAAGGCCGATTTGCTTGACAACTTAAAGCGAGTCATATTGTTCCCACGACTAACCCTGGAATTCTCCGATGTTTGTAATTGAGAAAAGGAATGGAAAATGGAGACTGTTATATGATCTGAGAGAAATTAATAAAGTCATGGAAGATATGGGAGCACTTCAATCAGGATTACCAACTCCAGCTATGCTCCCCCAGTCACGGACATTAATAGTAGTAGACTTAAAGGATTGTTTATTAAACAGTTCCCAGAATTTGGAAAACTTTGCCATGTTTATGTTTCAATTGATACCTTTTCTGATTGTACTTATGTATAGGCGTACTCGGGTTTCTTATAAACATGTAAAGGTAATGTTCTATCTACATACTTAGAAAGTTCAATGTTCATGTGTGTGTGTTGGTAGAGCATCGACTCCCTGCACACCCAGCGCTGTTTACTTGCCTTTTATAAATATTACTAAACTCAGATTGAGTTGTATCTTCATTTATAACTAGAGGAATTGTCAGAACAATACTTAAGAAGATTTTTATTGAATACAACTGAATCAGAGTACCAAAATTTGCATATGTTAAAGTGGAGGAGAAGTATTTTATTTGTGCCTTTGAGGTTTTTACTCTTTGGAGCTGTGATTTGGACAAAGGTAGTTATAGTTTGCACAGCAATTAGCAGATTGAGGTTTATTTTTGGCATACTAACTCGTGTGGAAAAACACAAGCTGCATCTTTTCCAATATTTATTTTCTATTGATTAATGCAAGAGCATGTGCTACTTCTCCCTGTGTTCTTCCAGTGATCACCCAACATTGCTGGGCTAAAGGTTAGGTTGGAATTTTTGAAATGCAGCTAAAAGGACATGTCATATCCTTAGAAGATGAATTACTTTAAATAGAACAGAAATTGGTCCTTAAAAGGTGTTCACTGCTTAGCAGACATACAAAAATCAGTTGAGTAAGCTGAACTGAAACTTTATTTCTTATACAGGTTTCTCCCAATATAGTATAGGATTCAGAGAACAAAATGCCCTTGCACATACTGACTGTACTCAGTAAGTACATCAAGTTTAGCTCATCCATACTGCTACTGTTGCTCTGCTTCCTGTGTCTGAGCTAGCTACTACACAACCAACTCAATTATACTATACTAATGCAGATATTTGTTTTCAAAATCTCTTCCATGTATTCATGTATTTTTATATAACTACTTTTTTTTTTTTTTTTTTTTTTTTTTTTTTTGTCATTATATATATATATATATTTGCTTTATAGTCATAAATGCAGTATAAAAATCTATTCCTGGTTGTAGCTTGTCTCTGGATGATGTCAATGGATTTCTTTGTAACAATCTTTACTATTGATCTATTAAAAAAATCTTTAGAGATTTTAAGTAGATGGCATATTAGATTCAAAGATATGTACAGGACATATCAGGACAATCCTCTTACTTGTTGTTTTTGTTGCTGTTATTTAATACAAAAGAAGCAGACAAACTGCCAATGTGATCTTCCAGGAAGGATACAGCTTACAAGTTTACACATGTTCTCAAGTGTGTATACAGAAATACACAGATGTCGTATTACATGCTTACACTGATACTACATTGAAACTTTAAATCAGTATTCTGGAATCAATTTTATTTTTTATTTTTAGATGTTTCAGTGTAATTCAAACCAGGTTCAGATAATTCATAAATTATTAAATACACACTTTGTGTCATAGAGGTGGAGAATCTAAATGAAAATTACATCTTTACTAAAGAAAAGGATGACACAGAATTCAGGAAAAAAAAGATTATGAGTGTTTTGATAATTCTAGTGGATGTGACATATTAGCAACATCACTTAGTCCATGAAACTTCTTATAATAATTGAAATCTCTGCTTATTTTGCAATGGTAGTAAGTCATCCATGCACAGAAGCCAAAGATAGAGACAATTATTTGGAGACATTCATGGTTCAAAAGTAAATTCAGAATTCTTCACATAGAGAGGGCAGTTGAAAGTAGGCTGGCAGATGAGGTTACACAGACATAAAGTATGGAGAAGAAAAAAAAGGCATCAAAGATTGAGCATAATGAGATGCATTACTGAAAGCTGGAGGGCCAATGAGACAGATTTCTGCAGAGACTGAGTTAAAAGAGAAGTTAGTTCCATAGACAGTGGACAAGAAAAAGATGGGGTGAGAGAAGTCAGGTTAGTAAAAAGTGTTATGAAAAGAAGTATAGAAAAAGTGGAAAAATGTTAAAGGTGATTGACAAGGCAGAGGGTATGAAAATCTAGTAATGGATCAGAGACTGAAAAAGAGAAGGTCATTGCAAGCTGTCAAGAGCAGTTCCTGTTAACAACTTCATTTTGGTTGGTGCTGAGGGAAGGGGACCTCAGGCAGTTGCTGTAAACAATGAGAGGTGAGAGGGAGAAGAGTGATATTTAGCCCATGAAACAGGGTTGAGGTTGGGGCATAAGTACTTGCATCTAAAAAGGTCAGCTAGATCATACAGTGTCAGTGAGGAGTCTCAGATTTTAGAAAAGACAATTCTAGTGCACCCATTAATATTCAAATTGTGTTTTATCCCAGATAGAATAGCCAGTTTATAGCAAGGTTAAAAATATAGCTAGAGGAGTATAGAAGTGGGCTGCAATCACAGATTTGCTTTAGTGTTCATGAGACTTTGCCACGTTATCTGTACTCCAGTACAATACATAGTTGAAAATGCATAGAACTTGTTTATCTCAAAGGAAGAGTTCGAGATTAAAGTTTTTGAATCCTGTAATCCATGAATATGAATTTTTATAAATGTTTAAGATACGTTACATATATTTGAAAACTACAGTGATTTGATTCTAAATGAATGGCTAGAATAACACACTGTTGTTTCTGTATGGAATATATTTGTATCTTTCAAACTAATATCTCAGCTACTGTGAAAACAATTCTTGTTCGAAAATTTTCTGTGGACAGAAAATGATGTTTCTATTTAGTCTTACATTCTAGCTGTTAACACTAAAATTAAATCATGTTAATAATTGATTTTGGTGTTTTCATATTTTACCATTGAAAACTTTAATTTCCATTGAGGATCTGAAAGCAAAATAAAAAATTTCCCTTTGAGCACCCTTTGAGGTGCTATGTGATCTATAGCTGTGAATGCTCAGTTGTTTGGTTTATCTATACGTAAAGTGGGTTCAACAGCATTTAGTGTAAGTAGTTAAGAAGCTGGTAAAGTAGTATCCTTAAAATCATTCATGATGTAACCATTGTCAAAAATACTTTTTTTTTTTTTCTGTACTCTCATTTCTTAGCTAGAATTTCTCTTCAATTCCTTTTTTTTTTTTTTTTTTTTTTGACTCTTCATTTAAGTTTATATGTAGAAATGACACTGTTCTATCACATCTACATAATCTTTTTCTTTTATCCAGATCACATTTCTCTCTCAACATTTTCTTTATATATTTCTGTGATGTATTTAGAGACCTAAAATGCCAGAGCTATATTTGTCCTTTCAGAAGATACAAGATATTAAAATAAGTCCTCCTGTTAAATGAATTTTTATAATGTAAACTGGGCATGAATTCAAAAATACTATTACACTTTGAACATAAATGCGTTAGACTGAAATCACAAAATTACAGTGGACAATAAATAAAACTCCAGGGCTGCAGTTTTACTGCCATGGTAAGATGAATTCCTTTTAGTCAATGAAATTATCACAATATCATTAGTGGCAGAATTTTTCTGGGAAACACACCAGATTGTCTCATTTCAACAAGTTCAGGCTTCATCCATTAGAGTTCAATCAGTGCCGTTCTTCTAATTTTTGCAAACTTCTGTATACAATTGTGATGAAAGCATTAGATAACAATAGCAAAACCCAGTAATACACATGCAGAGCAAATCCTTCTTAGTTTATTTGTATCAGAGAACAGTACATGCAAATCATGTGCTGTTCTTTGTATCATGTACATGTTCTCGGTAATCAGAGAACAGTACGTGAAAATAATTAAAAGATTGCTGTTGGTCACTTAATGTAAGGTTACGTTTTTTTATTGAGTTTCACTGAAACAATTTTTTTCTGCACACTTCAGCATAGTATTTAGCAAAATAAAATTGGAGTTGAGTACACAATAGAAAGAAAGGCAGAAGGTAAAGAAAGAAATGATGTAGAGTTCTGACTGTGGTCTCCCGTTCAGTTTATGATTTGGGTGTGCTGACACTCTGTTTGATAGTTTATTTTAGAGATCTTAACTAGAAGGATCCTCTTATATCTTTAAATACTTCCCCTTGCAAAAAGGGGTTGCTTAAACTGACATGACCAAGGGAGTTTCATGATGTCAGAATGGTCATTTGTTGCATACTCTTACATAATCAGTCTACATGAATCCAAATTTTTGGCAATTCCATTTGAGAAATGTCCAAGACATTGGAATATGTATTTAAATCTCTTCTGTCTGAACAACTGATTTGTAAAACCAAGAGACCTAATGTGGGCTTAAATTAATAAGGTGCATTTCCACTGACACCTAGCGTGTCTTTCATAACATTTCTGGTGAATCAATCAAGTAAAAATTTCCTGAAGGAGTTCATCTAATTTCACCAATATTCCATTCCTTTCCAATGTCCTAATAGCTAAATAAAACATTACTCTGTTTTTAAATCCTGCATCAAATCATCTGCTATTTATTGTCTTCAGGATTTGATGCTAATAGCAAAACATTAGAAATAGCAGTCCTTGTAAATTAATTCATTATTATTATTGTATTTTGTTTATGGGCATTTAAGCCACATTATTCAAAATACCAAAACAACAACAAAAACTCACCCAACCCCCTTCTATTGTATTTCAGAATGTCTTTGTCTTCATGTATGCAATAGTGTTGATATTTGAACTTATCCATAGAATATCACATATTGTCTAGGTTGGAAGAGACCTCAAGATCATTGAGTCCAACCTCTGACCTAACACTAACCAGTCCTCCACTAAACCATATTACAAAGCTCTACATCTAAACATCTTTTAAAGACATCCAGGGATGGTGACTGAACCACTTGCCTTGGCAGCCCATTCCAATGCCTAACAACCCTTTCAGTAAAGAAGTTTTTCCTAATATCCAACCTAAAACACCCCTGGCTCAACTTTAGCCCATTCCCCCTCGTCCTGTCGCCAGGAGCATGGGAGAACAGACCAATCCCCACCTTGCTACAAACTCCTTTAATGTACCTAGAAAGTGTGATAAGGTCGCCCCTGAGCCTCCTCTTCTCCAGGTTGAAAAAACCCAGCTCCTTCAGCCACTCCTCATAGGACTTGTTCTCCAGACCCCTCACCAGCTTTGTTGCCCTTCTCTGGTCTCATTCGAGCACCTCAACATCCTTCTTGTAGTGAGGGGCCCAAAACTGAACACAGTACTCCAGGTGCGGCCTCACCAGAGCCGAGTACAGGGGGACAATCACTTCTCTAGCCCTGCTGGCCACACTGCTTCTTATATGAGCCAGGATGCTGTTGGCCTTCTTGGCCACCTGAGCACACTGCTGGCTCATATTCAGCTGACTATCCACCAATACTCCCAGGTCCTTCTCTGCCTGGCAGCTTTAAATTTTTAAATAAAATTCCTGTGTTGGCATCAGCCTCTGAGCCACATGTTTATCAGGTGGGCTTTCCGTGTCCTCTCTGTACCCCTCCCTGCCACTGCAGGGATGGGTGAAAACACCACTTGTACTCCCGCTCCATCCACTAACCGTCCCAGTCCCCTAAAGTCCCATTTGATGGTCTTCAGGTTTCTCTCTTCAGTGTCATCACTACCAGCCTGGACTATTAAAAGAGGATAATAGTCAGAGGGTCGAACCAGGTTGAGAAGCTTTCTGGCAATGTCCCTGACCCTGTCCCCAGGGAGGCAGCAGACTTCCCTATGGGTAGGGTAAGGCTGACAAATAGGGCCCTCTGTTCCCCTGAGAAGGGAGTCGCCCACAACAATCACCCTTCCTTCTGTCCTGGTGGAGGCAGTCCTGAGGCGTGGAGTCGACTTCCTTGCCCTAGGTGTCCTCCTGGGTACACTTTCTACCTCTTCCTCACCTACCGGTCTCTCAAGCTCCAGGGCCTCAAACCTGTTGCGTAAGGGCACCTGGGAAGGTGGGGCCAGAAGGAGAGGGCATCGCCTGCGATGTCGAGCAGGGACCTGTTTCCATTCCTCATCAACTCCTAGGTCCCCTCCCTCTGCCCGACAGCAGCATGGCAGGGAGTCCACCCCGATTTGGGGTGTCTCACCCCGGCACCTGTCCTTCAGGCCATGCAGGGAGTTGCTGCACCAGTCTATCTCCCGCTCACACTCTCTGGTATCCCTCAACCTCTCGACCTCCTCCTTGAGTTCTGCCACCAGGCGGACCAGGTCGTCCACCTGCTTGCACCCCCCGCAGGTGGTAGCAGCAGGCTCAGTCACTCCCTGCACCCGGAGACCTGAACTGCCGCAGTTTTGAGTGGGCAGTCGGTCTGGGTGTGTACAGACTTCCTGGAGAGCGCACTGTGCCTGGTGTACACCACTACAGCTGAGCTAGCACTAAGACCGCCGTTTGAGGAGTTGTTCGTATGGGCGGTGGGGAACGCTCTGCCCTTCCTGCTCGCCCTGCCTGCGCTAACTAACTGCCGCGCTAACTGCCGTGCCACTGCCTTCTGACGCACCACTCCCTGGTTGCCTGTCCTGGTCGCTCATGCTCCCTAGGGGCAGCTTTTGAACGGCTGGGAAGTGGGCGCTGCTGGCTCTGCCTATGCCTCGTTCACCTCCCTTGCAAGGGCTGCCGGGTCCTGGTGGCTCCATCGAGTAGGCTCGATGCCGGAAAAATTAGCCCTGCCTCTCCGATCCCCCGCTCCGCTGCAGAACGCATCTGCTCTGGAGCCGATTGCCTTGGCAAGAGCTGATCGCCTCGGCAAGAGGCCACTAGTGTGGTCACTAGTGTGACCACTAGTAAATTTTCTAGTGCTTTTCAAATATATAGAGCATGCCTAACACCCGATAAATACACTTTCTAAAAACACAGTCTGCACTTATGTTTAAAACTATGTTATGGTTCAACATACTATATCATGACTATGTAGAAGAGTACTTGCAAAAAATATACATATATATATAATTATAGCACATGTAGTTCCAACAACTCTGTGAAACAAATAACCTGCTGTTTTCTTGTATACTGTGTCTACACAGAATTGCTTCTTTGTAGTCAAAAGCCCTATGTGTGCCTCCTTAATAGTGTCATTTTCAACATTTGGAAGAATCACTGTTTCCAGGAGACAAGGCATCATTAAGTTTCATATTCTTACAGCTTCCTTTCAGAGCCCAGTCTTTAATTGTTGACCATGGCATTTAGACAATAGGTACTTTAATCCAGGAGTTTGGGTTGGACAGTTCTGGTTTTGGTTTTTAATGTGTGAGAGAGGTACACTTTAATGTGAGAGAGGTGCACTTTAAGCCTTTGCTTAAAATCTTAGATTTGAGATGACTGTGTCCACGCATTTCCTTGAAATTTCCCTGGAGAGCAGGCATACAAAGCTCCTTGTAAAATTTAATTTTAATAGCTATATAATCCTAACAATATTGGTCAAGAGAAATGTTATCTAATGTCCCACAGAGAACCTTTCCTTAAATTGGTTAAGAATGATTATAGACTTACACACAACCAATTAACTGTGACTATCTTAACTGCAGAAAAGAGATCAGGATTTATCTATTTGATTGTTTTCCAGCACTTTCCCTTTTTCTTTTTTCAGAAATAACAGGCAACAAATTATCAGCGATGTGCACTGTTATTAAAATGCTGTATTTTGCAGTTAATAAATGGAAATTTGGGGAACTAATTTCAATTACTCTGTTTTCTCTATTATTCACTCTGTAGGGCTCTCTGCATTTGTACCTGATTCTGAGGATTAAAGTTGTACAGAGTCTAATTGATAATGACTGTGCTAGCAGGATTGCCATAGCACTGTTGTTTATTTCCCCCTATGTTGGCATCTGTGAACTGCCAAACACATATGGAGGGGGGGGAAAAAATAAAGCTGCTCAGAATCTGTGGTTCTATTCATTCCTCTCATATGATCGTTAACATCATGATCTGGTCTGCACAAGATCTCTTGGTCCAGAATCCAGTTCTGAAGTCCTGTCTAGGCGCTAGAAAAAAACTCTTCTGACTTTGCAGAATCTGACTTTTGGTTCATCTTTTTTACCCTAGCAGAGGTCAATCCCATTTTTCTCTGTTGAGATGCAGTTTGTATTAAAATGGTGTCTAGTTAGTTGCTTGTGTTTCCAGTAGGCTGTTATTTTTTTATCTTTTTTAATCACCTGCTTTAACCAGGATTGGGACTGTCAGAAATTGATTATAACATACACAGAATCAAATACTATATACTGTGTTAAATAATCCCCATCAGCTACATTTTAGAGTGCTATCTGGTCTTGTCAGATTCTGTTTGAAATAAGGACCCTGAAGTTAATCTGCAATCCTTTCTAAAACAACAGCCAAATCATGTGAAATAAACTTCAAAACTCTCTGGATGGAAGATTAACATACTTGTGCTACTATAAAAATTACAGATCTTACCTGAATGTATCAATGAAAACATGAAATGTGCTCCTTCTGACTTTAAAAGGGTCTGAAGTTTAAGCACATTTCATGGTAAACAAATACAAAGTAACTTGATGAAATGAAACCACCCTCTGAAATTTTGGCTGAAAGTTAAGATGCTAAATAAGATTTATATTTTGAGTAAGTATGAGTTTCAAACCATGTAGCTTTATTGTGTGGGTCTCATTGATGCACAGGTATTTTTTTTTTCTTTTTTGTATCCTTGTATCAAGGATAGTTGGAAATCTCAATAATGCATCTATTGCTTAAAATATCCTTCTGATAACAGGGCTGGTAAAGCGTAAATTGCTTATCTTGACCTGTAGTAAAAGAGGCCTTTCTAACAGTGTTAGTTGTGGCATCTCTGGTGATGCATGTAGCCTTAGGATCTGAACTCACAGGATCTGTGCTTTTAAACTTGCAGGATCTGTACTTCTAAAAATAATAATAATAATTCAGGCTATTTTGCTCCCAGAAACCAGAAGGCATGATATGACACAAGTTCATGGAGCTGAACTCTCTTAATCTCTCAAACAGGATGGCTGCATTGAGGTTGCCTAAGGAGAACAGACTCTGGGCTATGTTCCTGCCTGACTAGCGCTCGGGAATTGTGTTGGAAAGTGCTAATTGGTACTGGCCAAAATTAGGCCAGGGACATTGTCAAAGCATAACAGAAGAGATGTCTGAGTGCTAGGTCTCTGCCAGAGCAGGGGCTTTTAGTTTCCACTGCAGGCACAGCTGTAGTGTTCTGCTCTGGTGCTAAGAAGGGAATATCTTCCACTTTGGATGGTAAATCTAAAGGTTTATTTTCCCTTGGTCATAATGATGTCTCTCACCATTAAAGGAACTTTTTTTTTTTTTTTTTAGTCATTCATTTCCTTAGTCTGTAGTTGTGGGGAGTATGATACTTGTGATGTTTTCTTCTGTGAAAAAGATAGTAACATCACTCAGTTGTCTTCTAGCAGTTCATTAAGCCTTACAACTAAGTACTTTTCACAAAGGAGGGATAAATCTTGATATGTATGCTTTGACAGACTTTTTAGCATATTTTCGAGGGAAACTAGACCTTTGCAATCAGATGGCGATGTCGGAAGAGATGAAGGAAAGGAAAAGAGGGCAGGGGAGATGGAGGAAAGAAAGAAGTCTGTTTATTTGTGTGACCCAACTGTTGTGCCATGGGCTGTTCCTGTTTTCCCCCTTTGTCAGCTGATTGTGTTGGAAACCATTACCTGCTTTCAGGCAGGTTTGATAAAGGATACAATGACTTTTGAGCAGAGAAGAGTTCCCACTCAGAAATTCCCTAACGAAAAGAGAAGTTGCAGCAGAAACAACCATCACCACACTTCTGAGAGAGACATTTTATTTAACAGCAGGAAAGACTTTAGTCAGACCTTCATTGACATTAAGATAATCATCCAGAACACTAAACTCATTAGAAAGTGGTCTTGATTAATTCTTGTGTTACCAGAACTGCTTATTTTTAAATTATGTTCATAGAAACTTTAAAACAAAACAAAACAAAACACTGTATGAACACAAAGAAAAATCAGTTTTTCTGAAATATTTTTTCTGAAATAAAAAGTCTTCTAGTATTATAATATACAAACATAAATATGTACATATG
The DNA here is from genome assembly GCF_963932015.1 of Anas acuta. Taxonomy (NCBI): domain Eukaryota; kingdom Metazoa; phylum Chordata; class Aves; order Anseriformes; family Anatidae; genus Anas; species Anas acuta. The sequence goes on along the minus strand of NC_088982.1, from coordinate 74,909,242 downwards.
TGATATATGGAGAAATAATTCGTGTCAAGAAGATGGCTGATATTAATAAAGAAGGGGGAGATGTGGGAGTTTGGCCATGGGGGTCGACAAGCCCCATGGTTGGTGATAACATCAGACTCTTAACAATGAGGCCATCAGGATTTAGAGGAAACAAAGAAGTGTGATTCAGGAGACCCTATGCAGTCCCAGGTTGCTTGTTCTCCAGCCATCAAGGCATGGAAGTTGCTGGGTGATTACTGTTTGCTGGACAAAGTTGTTCGACCAATGAAAAGTTGTTTGCAAAGGACTGCTGTTGGGCGAGAGGTATAAGAGGGGAGACTGTCCTCAAAATGAAAAGGCAACACGGTATAATGAAGTTATGTCATCAATAAAGAAATAGAAAAAATGAATGAATAGGGACAGGCTAGCAGAACAGGGACCAGGACGGGAACAGGCACATTGATCGCCTCATGAAGATCGGTATGGCCAAACTCAGCAAACTGCTCAGAGAAGTTCATACAGAAAGTCACTGGAAAGAGGTGCACCAGAGCTGGGAAGAAGCTCAAACTGAGAGAAGCGGAACCCCGCACACAACTGCCCCTCGCTGGTAAGCAGTTGCGCATTATGGGGAATCATACGTCCTTAGGAACAAAGACTGTCCTGGTAACCTTGCAGCTTATTCCCTTTATTAACAATCAGACAGTTTATGATCCTGAAACGTGGGACCAAACTGAGGTCAAGGTGTGGGACTCTGCTACTAGAAACGACAAGATTGTGGTAGGATTGCTCGGCTCCTGGCGAGCAGTCTCTGAGGCCTTAAAGAGCCGTGTGGGACCACAGTCAGAAACGTGGGGTTTGGCGGATAGTGAGGGAGCTGCGGGCTCATCCACCGATCCTTCTGCTACACCATCGGCCCCCCCGCCGCTACTGCCATCGAAGGCCTTTGCTGTTCCACCCCTTGGTGACCTGGACGTGCCTTTTGACCCAGGCCCTATTGGCCTTGAAAAGGTGACGGAAATGTTTCCCTCCGATCTGGGAAGCACGGGATACATAAGGCCCGAAGGCCGAGTTGCTTGACAACTTAAAGCGAGACATATTGTTCCCACGACTAACCCTGGAATTCTCTGATGTTTGTAATTGAGAAAAGGAATGGAAAATGGAGACTGTTATATGATCTGAGAGAAATTAATAAAGTCATGGAAGATATGGGAGCACTTCAATCAGGATTACCAACTCCAGCTATGCTCCCCCAGTCACGGACATTAATAGGAGTAGACTTAAAGGATTGTTTATTAAACAGTTCCCAGAATTTGGAAAACTTTGCCATGTTTATGTTTCAATTGATACCTTTTCTGATTGTACTTATGTATAGGCGTACTTGGGTTTCTTATAAACATGTAAAGGTAATGTTCTATCTATATACTTAGAAAGTTCAATGTTCATGTGTGTGTGTTGGTAGAGCATCGACTCCCTGCGCACCCAGCGCTGTTTACTTGCCTTTTATAAATATTACTAAATTCAGATTCAGTTGTATCTTCATTTATAACACATACAACATACGTTTTCTATGAAAGATAAGTTTGCATACACACACGTTTCTTTATTCTATTTTATTTTATTTTATTTTATTTTATTTTATTTTATTTTATTTTATTTTATTTTATTTTATTTTATTTTATTTTATTTTATTTTATTTTATTTATTTTATTTTTATTTTTCTCCGAAGAAATCTTCATAGTTTCTAGTTGCATCATAATGTCATTATTTCCTTGTTCGGTTTGTCTTTCCTCAATTGGTAGATTTGCATTTTACAAAGTGGATAAAATAGTCTAGCTTTTAAAAACACTTTGAATTGTTTGGTCTGATGGACTTCAGATTCAGGCAGAATTATTTTTATGAGAGTTAATTATTGTGCTGAGATCCTGCTGAATTTCATGAATGCCTAAAAGTCAGAGTCACTATGGACCATCTTGTTGATTATAAACACATCACATTCAAAACAGCTCTTTCTTTTTCTTATAAATCCACATGCTTTTATAAACAATAGAAACGAAAAATAGACAAGTATAAATCTGATAATGTTGGAAGTATCTTGGCTTCTACATAAACCGAATCCAAACTCAATCATGCAGATAACACTTCTTGAGAATGGGTAACATCCAGATGCAATACTATATATCACAGCTATTCTGCTGTATTTTTTAAATTTCGTAAACGTTGTTTAAACTACAGAAATAATATATAGGAATGGAAAAGAAAGGTAAACTTCCAATTGTGTGATTCTGTATTCTATCCTTGCCAAGCAGAAAAAATAGCAGAAAATAGAATACCATATACATGTGATACATCAGTATTTTTTATTCTTTACCTTTTGCAGTTTTCAGTCTAGTAGAAGTAGAAAACATTTTTGCAAAATAGCTTTGAATAAGTCATGAAGCTCTAATACAACAGAAAATGACAAATATTAGTTAAATTAGTTGTGTAGATGACTGGATGGATGGAACTGCCTATATATAAAATAAAAGTTCATAATGCAGCAGAGTTACTGCAAATGCTCCTCTGACTCATTGGTAGCGCTGAAGCATTTTCTCAAATTGGACATAAAGACAAGAGCATTTTAAGTAGAAGAATAAAAATATTGAAACATTCACAAACATCTATTAAATCTACTTTGTGATGGAAATTATGTTGTTGGGTTTTTTTTGTTTGTTTGTTTGTTTGTTTGTTTGATTGAATTCTTTTATGCCCTGTGCCATTTCATTTTTCACTGCTGTAATGAGAGACAATGAAAAAACGCTAGAATAAAGCCTATGAAATTCTGGAATAGCAGAATCATGTGGATTTCAGTACCCACACACACAGTGGTAAGTTTATGCAGTTGCTAGACATACCAATGAAGCAAGAAATGTGCAAGATTAATAAATAAATAAATAAAAATGTTCCTTTCTAACAGACATAGGTATCTTCTTGTAGCAAAATAGGAGAAAATCTCTTGAAGCTTTTAAGCTCTCAGTGAACATTCACGTTTTAAAAATTATGAGTTAGAATGATGAGGGACACTTCTGTATGTTCTTCCCAGATGTCAGTATGCAATTCCTTGTTTGTTTAAATGAATAAGAAAGAAAACCAAATGCTGAATGGCTGCCCATTTATCTGAGTATTGACCACTTTGAATGGACAGTTAAGCAGATTCTCTGTGCAGATTTCTAAGCAGATTTCTCTGAAGAGAATTTGTCCTTGGGCAGTTACATTTGTATTTAGAGCAGACGCACATGAGTAGCATGGCCTGCCTACATTCTGCATTTACCGATATTTCAGTGCTTCTGTTTGCTTTGTGTTTCATATCTAATTAATGTGTTTTGGAGGCAAAAGGGATGGGAACTTGCTTGTGATACTTCATTCCTTTCTGTTTTTAATTTTTGAACTAGAGAATCAGACCTCACAAGACAGACAGTGACACAGTGCACCTCTGTCTCGCACAGAGAGGTTTAACTGAAGGATATAATGCTAGTGCAAAGTCATTGGCAACACAGAAGACTGAGCCTTCTCCTGCTAGCACCTGTCATGTTGGCACGCATTTCAAAGAAGTTCTGTGATGTGGTGAAGATGATGGGGTGTTCCATGCTGCATTCGAGGTACTGCTGCCACCATGAGTGCTTGTGCACAGTGCTGAGAGCAGAAGCAAGAGTATGAGGTGGTGCAAGGAGAAGCAATCTTGTTCCTCTTTGGGAGAGACTTAGGGCTGCACAGTTCCTGCTGCTGAATGAGCCATGCAAAAATCAAATGCTTTTGTGCACTTTCTTTGTGCTACTTCTAGTCTCTTAAAGTATTTTTGAAACTTCATAACACTTGAATGAAAAGTCTCTTCAAGAAATCCAAACAGTCAGTGTCGCTAATGCGGTGAGCCTGCTGTCTTTTGTCCATATGATAGAATTCATGGAACAATGATTTTATGATGGACTTGCAAGGAGGGCCATACCATACGATGAAATATGGGTCAGCATATTGATCGATCATCATCTGAATTCCTTCTAGGGTTGGAAGTCACTTTGTCACAGCAGTACAGCTTTGAGACTAAGTTAATAAGGGTCTTCTAAACGGTCTGCTAGTCTGATGTGAGAAACGGGAAGTTTTCTTTCTGATCTGTGTTGTACCAGCTGGGTAGATACCAGAATGAGATCACAATATCTGGGATCCCCACACTGCACAGGGTAGGTAAATCCCTAGTTTATCTCTGTTGTTACCAATTTTCCCTTGGGATCTAAATTTCTCAAAAATGTTGACAAACAGAACAGGAAAATGATGTTGCTGGTTATCTGTGATTTTTTTTTGTTTGTTTGTTTGTTTTTTCAGATGCAAGACTTCCCAAATGCTGTAACAACAAGAAACATGATTCTAAAGAAGCCATTTGGCACCATGACCGAGACATTGACAGGTCACTGAAGAGTATCCTTCTTTTTTTTTTTTTTGTTTTTAGTGCTACCAGGTAACTGCTCATTGGGAATCTTAAGTCTAAAACTTGAAGTGTATATCTAGCAACATACAGAGATCACTGTTATGTCTAGAATTCATTGATTTCAGAGCCTGTGTCAATTTGGGAAGCAAAGTTATCTGGGATACATTGTTCTACTGTTAAAATACAATGCATTGAGATAATCTCTTACGCAGCTAGTAACATATATTTACATGTCACAGTCTAATTGTGCTTGCAAACATCTAAGAATTACTTTAAAACACACCAATGATTTTGTAGGTTTTTTTTTTATGTTTGCCACCTTCTTTCCTTCTTTCTGATACATGTCACAGCATGATTCTTACGAATTAGTGTGTCCACTGGTAATATGTAGTAACATGCCATTCAGAACAGAAAAAGAAGTTTCGTCTTGGTAAAACTCCATATTTCATTTGTTTGGCTTAGTGAACCTTTACCTATGTATTCATGAGACTGTGCCTATGGATGAATGTGGAGGTGGAATTACCAACAAATCCAGTGCAACATATTAAACATGATCTGTAAAAGATTTTTTTTTTTTTTTCTGTGACAGGAATTAAAACTAAAACAGACAAGACTGTAACTGTAACAAAAAATGGCACCAAGTAAATTAATTGTAATGAAACTGACCGTAGCAATGGAGAAGAAAGGTAAAAATTTTGGTATTTAGAACTTCAAGGTCATTGTATTTTGGTTGCTTTCAGATTTTACAGCACGGAGAATGAAATGATTATTCCAAAACTGAATATACATTAGTTAATTGTATATGATTTTTCCATTAAGGCTGCAATTCTGATTTAGAATTTCCCTTTTTAAAATAATTTTTCTATTAATTTCCTGCCCAAGACTGTCATGCAAATAGTTTACATTGAACAATAAGAATTGATTTTCATTCTTTCTTGCTCTGTATTCATTTGAATGGCAAAAATCATAACCAAAGTAAAACAACAGTGCAGATGTAATACATTCTTATGTCACAAATCATAAAAAGTATAAAATAAGGCAACAATTTGTTTTTGACATGCCTAAATTACTCATAAGAGTCACTACTTTTTTTTTTCTGTCAAAATCTTGTTTGAATCTCAGTGGTTTAAAAGTAGTTCATGTGCAAAACCATTATAGCAGGCATACAAAATGCTATCTAATTATTCCATTCAGAGAAATTTTAAAGCTACAAATTTTAGGATTTCAAAGATGCAACATGTCTGGCTGCAGGGTATTTGTAAGTACATTGAAAATTCTGAAGAGTACTAATTTTACAAGTCAAAGTTTTCTGATACAAAAATGTTGCAGGATACTTGGAGTAAAATCCTGTTAAATATATACAGCTTAACACACAGCGGTGCAACAGCTGTAGGAACTATTTTGCTCTGTGCTGATTAGAAATAGGAAATTTCTCAAACCACTATTGTAGCTTGAGTTAAGGTACTACAGAATACATGTATATTTAAAACAATTTTCATTAAAATATTTATATTCTTCACCTCAACCTACAAAAAGGATCTATTAAACTTATCTGGAACTAGCTCATTGGAGTTATGCAGTTAATTCATATTGCTCATTTTTACATGTTTTAAACCCTAGCTGCATGCCTCACCTAATTATTACAGCACTGCAATGGAATTTACATTAGGAAATGTTCCCTGAGGGGTGTCCTTGTAGAAGAAAAAAATGTAATTGCAATACTATCTGGCAAAACTCTGTGAGCTTATCAGAGATGAGAGTTAAGCCAATAGCAGTGAAGATGATTTCTCTACTACTTAATGCAAGATGAGTTAAAGAGATGTGTTGTTGTGATGCTGGATTAACTGACCCAGCCAAACAAACAAACAAACAAACAAAAAAAGAAACAATAGATGTGAGTACATCCCATCCTGACATGCTAAGAACAATAGCAGAAATCCTGCAGGGCCCTGGGAACTCCTGCATACCCCAGCTGGATCCTGCTGCTGTGAACACACCTGCACACCACAGTACGTTTACTTTTTACTGTATGTATACCTAAGTCAAAAAAGAGTCCGCATTTCCAATACTTTGTCATGAGTCAAGCAGTAGTCCAAGCTGCCAGCTGCAGCTAGTACCAGGCATGGTCCCTAACCTCTCCAAACAGCATCAGCCAGCATGGAAAGAGGAAGGCTCTTATTAGGCTTCTGCTATTGTCAAAATGGAGAAGATAGAGTAAAACGTGTATGCATTGTTCAATAAAAGAACCTAGTTGCTTCTCATACAATCTGATATTTTCTCATTTACTGACATGGAAAACTCTGACTGCTAGAGCTATTATAATTTATTTTTCTTTTATTTATTTAAGTGTTGTAGAGCAAGATGTTACCTAGCTTTTACTTCCTCCTTAAATGATCCTCCATTTTTACTGTGCAAGTAGGGCTTCTTTTGCTGGCCACTTTTATTCAACAGATGATTCTCATGAACACTGGATTGCTTCATGTGTACTGTACATAAAAATAATCATCAACGTGCCTTTTCTTAATGTGTATATTAGTTTCCTAACAGTTAATGTTGTTGCAGATTATTTAACATGTAATAGATAACATTTGATGTTAAAGTTTTCTGAGTTCTTCAGCTTGTCATCAACCTGAAAATGGCAAATTTTCTTCCAGGTTGAAAATATCTCCTTAATTTGTTGCATAAATCCAGTGCAATGCAATATTAACAAACTAACACACCTAAGAGAAAATAATAAATAATTAAGTGCTGTTATATCAGCTCTTCAGACAGGAAAAATTTAAGATAATATTTAAAGTCCAGTATTTAAAGTGCTAGTGGTTCTAGCTGTAACATGTGAAGGAAATGGGGTTCCACACCATCAACCAACTATGAGATTGCTGTAGCAGTATTAAAAGAAAAAAGGAAAAAAAAAAAGAAGAAAAAAAAAAGAAGAAAAAAAAAAAGAAAATGCTATCAGATTTAACTGAGATATGAAATAGGCTGTGATAGTTAATGTCAGAAAACACTATCAGTAATCCAATGGTGGAGAACATTTACTAAAATAAGTAGAAGATGAGAAGGGGCTATGTGACCAGAGAGAGTAGTCTTAATTCTGGAATTGCTTGTTACTTTTCACACAGAATCTCACACTGTGATTCTGCCCTTATGGACTATGTGCTTGCATGTATATTGCCGATGATGGCCTTGTATTAAAGATGTGCGATCATCAGAAACAGAAGAAAGGAGAAGATGAGACATTACCAAATCTTTGGAAGTTTTCCCTGTAGTCTGGAAGCCAAAGCTATGCATTTTCTGGTTTATCAGTCATGAAGAAGTTGCAATGAGAATTCAGTTTATCCCAGTGCTGGTAAGCGAAAACTGAAACCACTTTGTACTTCTAGAACTCTATTAAGTTTGCAGTGCTAGCAGGACTTGAAAGGAGTAACCATTTATTTCAGTTACTAAGGAAATCAGCCATGTCTCTGAGTTTACATAGATAGTATCTCAGTTAAATAAAAGTGCATTCCATTTAGAGCAGGATTGTGCTTTAATGTTGAATGAATGCTGCTCTGGAGTTGTTGACTCTCACTTCCCTGTATATGTGCATACATTCATCATATAGAGAAATAAATTGTGAGGCTCCTTCACTTTGTATAATAGAGCATTTGACAGTGCATTGAAGGCTGCTTATCTTGGAGATGTACAGAGAGTGGTACCTAGCAGAAGTATTTACAAAGTTTTTGTTGCTGAAATGTTTCTTCCCATATTTATTTAAATTATCTTCTTTAAAACATCTGCTTTGCAGTCGTGGGAAACTCTAGATTAACAACTGTATTTTTAATCAAATATATCTTGAACTAATTCTGTTTTTCCAATGGAGTCTGTTTTTCATATTACAAGCAAATATTTGAGAATGTCTAAATTACAGTCTGTAATGTTTAGTGAAGGATATCAAGAAAGTAATATTAAATTAGAAATATGCTGCTCCAATATCAAACAGTTCTCATTTCAATGAGGTTTTTCAATAACTACTGTAGGTGTCTTCCATTATCTTCCTATCCTGTATTTATATTACCAGATTGCATCTTAGTACAACAGTCCAATTGATTTAATTCTAAAAGAAGTATTTTCATTCTTTTTTATTTACATTCCTGAACTTTAGTATCTTCCCAAAAATTCATCTTATATACATAATATTTTTTGTTTCTCACTTTCTATAGAAAAGCCTACCTTCAGCCACTGGATATGTGAGGTTAGCATCTGTGAAGAGATCCCAATTTCCACAAGCATGTTTTTTTTTGTTTTTTGTTGTTTACACTATAAATAGCCATCTTCTCTCCCCCTATTTCCCAGTCTTAAAGATGAGTCAAAGAAGGGTCAGTTCATACAGTTCTGTTAATCTACTGAAAGAACAAAAAGAAACTATGAAGAAATTTAAACTTTTTATTCACACTTTTATTTGCAATATAAAGTTCTTGCTGTAATAAGAAATTAAATATTATAGTGCTACTTTGTAATTCAAAGTAAGCAGATAAGTTATTGTAAGGAATGTTCCAGCAATTCGTGTCAGTAGAGGTAAAACTTGAGTTTCTGATATCTGGGGATAAGAGAACAAAGGGGTTTCAGAATAACTGCTAACTATTGTGGCTATTACATGGGACGCTATGCAAGTCTCTCATATCCGGCCAAGAGATTAAGGAGAAAGGAGAAGCAGAATGACGACTAAAAGACAAATCTTGCATGGGACACTGCACAAGTCTCTGATATCCGGCCAAGATGGACAAAGGAGAAGGACAAGGACAAAACCCGGGAAGAAGACTACAAGCCTTCAGCACAAGAGACCCCCAGAGGGACCACCTGAGGCTGATACGCATGCGCCAGTGGGAGGGTTCGGATTCTGGGAACTAATTATAATAACCCTGCCTTTTCTAGAAGTAGCAATGAATATGTATTAGCCTAGGAGCATAAAAACCAGCTGCCTGATGTAACGTGTGTCTGTTGGAGGAGCCCAGACTCCCTGTGCACCCAGTGCTGTTTACTTGCCTTCTATTAACCCCATAAATAAATCTTATAAAGCTGAATTGACTCAGAATTTGTAACATTATGGTTTTCTAACTGGAAAAAATAATTGTAGTTCATTGTGGCATAATGGACCACATGGACACCAGGGTTCTTTCAGTAACTGCTGCTACTTTATTGATGATATAACTTTATTATACTATGTTGCATCCCCATATTGAGTACAGGCTCCCTTCTTATACGGTTCGCCCCACAGCAGTCCTTTTCCACTATTCATTGGTCAACAACTTTGCCTGGCAACAGCAAACACCCAGCAACTTCCATGCCTTAATGGCTGGAGAACAAGCAACCCTGAAACTGCATGAAGTCTCCTGAATCACCCTTCTTTGTTCCCTCTAAGCTCTTTTACATTCCTGATGGCCTCATTGTTAAGAGTCTACTGTTATCATTAACCACAGGGGTTGCCAACCCCCATGGCCACACTCCCACAGTTCATTTTCTCAACTAAAAGTTAAATCATTTGAAGTAGAGTGAGTGTTGATCAGTTATTACACTAGAAAGTACATCTTGAGCTGGTAAATTTTTTAATAACCGAGAGAGAAAATTTTTGCCATCTGTTAACTTTTCTGAGAATCAGATACCAGGTTGTTCTGCAATTCTGTTTTTGAAATTTCAACACTACTAATTTGATACTCATTGACATTTTAAGACACAAACTCTGTAGCTGCAGACCAGTGTGTTTGATGTAAGACCCTTATGGCAAATATGGCATATGCTTTCAACACTAACATAGGGGCAGTGTTTGAAAAACAAACAGATGAGGTGGTGCAAAGGAAGGCAGATTGCTTGGTGGTAATGGTTTCACAGATAGGCAGCAAATCCCTTTGGCTGTGCTGGAGGGAAGTCCAGTCTCCTGTGCCATGTTGCATCTTCCCAGTGTGAAAGTTGGAAGAGGAAGGAAAGAAATACCATACTCTTGTTTATCTGAACAGAGTAACATTCCTCTGAACACCATCCCTGCAGGGGATGGAGAAGGAATACTGTCCTACAGTGCTGCTGGCCACTCACTGGCTGAGGCTGGAAAGGAAAAACAAAACAGGGGGCTTTTTGTAACCCTGGCAGAAGGATGCAGATTGTCTGTGGCATGAACCAGTGTGTCAACCTGTCCTGAGAAATTAATGGGTTGGCGAAATTGAAATTTTGTATACACTTCTAAGAATTCCAGAGGCAAGAATGGACACCTCTGTGTAACCTCACAAATGCATTTAGAATGCTGTTCCAGCTCTGAGCCTTCTGGACATCATGCAAATCATTGCTAAATATAGCTTTAGATTATTAGGGTGAAGTCCACCTGACATTTTTGACTAGAGGTTTCTAATTTTGTCTCCTTGGGTAAGCAGACTTTTGGCTTCTGTTCAGCACTGCTGATCAGTTTTGTCTAGGAATATTGCAGGGAAGCAAAGATTGGTTCCAGTCCATTCTTACCTGGCATGTGTATATACTGCATTTTTTCAGATAACAACAGCACCATCAACTGACAAAGCCTTTTATTTTACATATGGGGAACCTGAGGAAATGGTACAAGACAGACACAAGAATTCAGGCTAGATCCACAAGAGAAAGATAATTGAGAAAGACTGAGCCGAGATCTGTCAAAACGTTTAGTAGTTTCAGACATCTCAAAATTTCTTTGCCTTCGGAGAAAATATGGAATAAAAGTTCCACATGTTCTGAAAGCCTATTTGGGGGGCTACCCATACATATTTTGGTGCTGAGAACTCCAGTTCTGTCTGTATGTCTTGTGTTTAAGCACAGTCAAGATCCCCAGTTAAAGAATTACTCTCTGTCTTATGTGGGCTAATAACACAGACCTTCTCAGAGCATTGTTAATTTTTCTGTTGCATAGTACAGGGAATCACCATGCCAGTTCAGATGTTCAGATTATGTTTAGTGGAAGGGTGCTTAAATGCTGTTGCTCAGAACTGTGACATCTCCATCCCTTAATGGACTGAATCCTCTTGCTTTATTCTGTCTAGATCTTTGAAAAAGGAATATTTCTACAGGATGTCTGCTTTAAGGAAGTGAGGAGGGAACATATAATCAAGAGCCAGTGTCAGGGTGTATGCATACAAGCTGTCATGGTTCCGCTCGAGTGGGCAGCCAAGCTCCAGCACAGCCACTCTCTCACTCCCCCTCCTCAAAGAGGAACGGGGAGAAAATACGATGAAAAGGGCTCAAAGGTTGAGATAAGGACGAGAAGATCATGCAATAATTATTGTAACGGGCAAAACAGACTCTGCATAGGGAGATAGTAAGATTTATTGCTTATTACTAACAAGCTAGAGAAGTGAGAAACAAAGGAAAGAAACCAAAAGCACCTTCCCCCCCCATCCACCCTCTTCCACCTCCTCCCCCCAAGCGGCTCAGGGGAACGGGGCAATGGGGGTTATGGTCAGTCTACAGCACTTCTCTGCTGCTCCTTCTCGGTCACTCTCGTCCCCTGTGCTGTGGGGTCCCACCCACGGGATGCAGTCCTTGACGAACTGATCCGGCGTGGGCTTCCCACAGGCAGCAGCTCTTCCAGAACTGCTCCAGATATGGGTCCGTACCACGGGGTCCATACCTCAGGAGGAAACTGCTCCAACCTGGCTCCCCTACGGGCAACAGCTCCTGCCAGGTCACCTGCTCCTGCGTGGTCTCCTCTCCACGGGCTACAGGTCCGGCCCGGAATCTGCTCCTGCAGGGATCTTCCACAGGCGGCAGCCTCCGTCGGTGCAGGGCCACCTGCTCCACCGTGGTCTCCTCCACGGGCTGCAGCGTGGAACCCTGCTCCACCGTGGTACTCCATGGGCTGCAGGGGGACATCCTGCTTCACCATGGGCCTCACCACAGGCTGCAGGGGACTTCTGCTCCGGCGCCTGGAGCACCTCTCCCCCTCCTTCTGCACTGACCTTGGCACCTGCAAGGCTGTTCCTCACTCCTCTCACTTTCCCAGCTGCTGTGTGGCGCAGTGTTTTTTTTTTTTCCTGTCTTATATATACTCTCACAGAGGTGCAAAACAACATCGCTTACTGGCTCGGCTCTGGTCAGCAGTGGGGCCCTTACCAAACATGGGGCAGCTTCTAGATCCTTCTCACAGAAACCACCCCTATGGCCGCCTGCTACCAAAACTGTGCCACGGAAACCCATTACACAAACAGAGTTCATTTAGAGTTACTGTGTCAGCAGGCTGTCTGGGTAAATTTGTTGTCCATTTTTATGCATGTGAATAGTCATTATTGTCTGTATTGCAATTGTTTTTGCATAAATAGGTAGAACAAATTCACTGTGGCATTACAGTGACATAAAAGAGGAGTTTCCAGAGTTGTAGTAACATAGAAGTCATGTTGCAGTCAGATTAAATTGATATCTCTGTTCAGGTACGTGAGAATCCCTGTTGGAGCTGCACTGCTGCATAATGTCATTATACTTGATGAATCTGCCTCTATCTACTTAATAAACAAAATCCGGTGTGTTCTTGCACATGCTGTTGCCCAGAGAAAATGTCATTTAGGTATTTCAGACATTAAGATATCACGGCAATTGGCAACTGTATGAAAATCCAGTTCAATAACATACAGGGAAGAAACATATTAAATCAAAGTTACATCTGAAGAGTACACATGGTTCTCACAATAATATTTACATATACACATATATATTTTATGGCATTATGTTTGTTACCTGCATTTGAATTATCTGTTGTATCATTATACATATAACAGCAAGGTTCAGATTATTTTTTTTTATATCTGAAAAAGTTAAATTTCTTTCATAATAAATATTGAAAGTACGCTGCTGTATATAATGTTCAAATAAAATGAATGGCAAGGAAATAGAGAAATAGTTACAAAAGGCTGTTTAAAACTCCTGCTGTGCAGCATCTGACAATGAACAAATGGAGCTTCATCGACATTTTATAGATGATATTTAATATTCAGTGATGCAAAATTTATCTTTGTCATATATGTGAACCAATCCTATTACTTTCAAAGGATTCATCATTCAAAAATATTCTATAATATTTTTATTTATTGCATTAAAAAAAAAAAAAGCTGCTTGTAAACTATATAAACACAAAGCATCCAAGTTTCCTAATCAGGCTTCTGAACTGGAATCCTTCAGTCACAAGGACACTGTGTTAAGTACACAGAACATCATTCAAAAGATGTTCTCTGGTTTAGACTGAGCTGTGTAGACTCGTTTAGAAACTTACAGTCCTAACTTACAGTCCTTTCTCCTGAGAAAGGCAGAAGTGCAGCTCTCTCCTGGAGGAGACAGAAGGAAAAGGGACTCAGAAGAGTTCCTTGTATGATACAGTTCACTGATTTCCACATCAAACTTGCTTAGTTTACAAGTACAAATATGGTTTTCTTCCTGGTTTCTTAATTTTGGCGGGCTGCTCAGCACGTTCACTCCAGGCTCTGACAGTCAGCCTGGGTTCTTTCTATTTCATGACTCACTGCTGGTAATAGAGTCTGTGCAGGCTTTATTATGCCTCCAACATATCTCTGTGTGGTTGTTTACAGATTATGCCATTGGTGACACTTGTGTTAACCCTCTTAATCTTCAGTGGTGTGGTTAAAGCATTGTGAAAGCCATAATCATAAGACTCAGTAGTTTATATACTGGAGAGCAAAACAGTCCACAGAGCCTTCCCAGCCAGCAATATAGGCTTCTGGACTTCATATATGAAGTGCTATCTTCCATATTTCAACTTTGCACCCATGTCCAGTGTTAAGGATGCATGAGACATTATTCCATGTGTGGTTTTACAGTTCTAAATATGAGTCTGAGATCACAGGAAGTTTTCCCACTACTTTCTCTCCTCTTGCCTCATTCTTCACAGCCTCCTCTGGAGCTACTTCTGGTAGTTCATAACTTCTGCCTGCATGGCAGAAACAGCAGCAGCAACAAATTGCTGCCAAAGAGGTGGCCTGGCACAGCACTGGACATGGGGTGCGGGCAGGCTGGAGGCTTGGCAGCAGAGACCTTCCTGCTTCACTGCAAATGTCATGGCTGGGTTAGTGCCCGTCTCTGGGAGGTGGCAGCTGGAACAGCCAGAGGCTGCTGTGAGGAGGCATGTGGGGTAGAGTCCTGGGCATGGCAGTCCAAGTGGACATCCCTCTCAGTCATAGTGTCTAAGATGAAAACAACTGAGGAAGGTTCAGTTGTGAAATCAGGTCTTGGGAGAAAACAGTGCGAACATTTACATGAAAACTAAGAAATGTTATACACAAATCTATAACCTAATGTTGCCACTACATAGAAATCAATGCCAGGTTTAACTGGGTCCTAAGACAGTTTGTTAATTTCTGTGTGTAATGCATTTTGTGCTTTATTTATTCATGAAAGTCCACTGCATGGGCATTTCATCAGATTCCTGAGATTAAGAGCAACTCTGAGGCAGCCCTGAGTTACTCTTGGATGAGTTCATCCTGCCCAGCCTGAAGATCAGCACAAAATAAAGAGGTTCAAAGGCTCTTTTCTTTCTATCCAAATAGATCCTCCTCACAGCAGGAAGCCTGACTGTGTAGATTATGTATCAGGCTGCCCTTTTCTCAGACAGCAGAGGCAGGTTTTGAGATCAGCTACTATGCTCCGTGGCCGAGAACTAACTTATTGGGGAGGGGTAAGCCATCCGTGTCCAGCTTCAGGGAAATGAAAATAAGGATTGGATCAAAGACCAGTAATCACTGAAGAGCTTTTTCTGAAAATGACAGTAACATGCCAGTTATTGAATTTCTGTGTACAGTTAAACAAAGCAACAAACAAAATCCCTCCAATCCGTTTTCTACCTTGTGCAAGCCTTGAATCTCTTCCCAAATCAACTCTTCACTTATCCACTCAAGTGCTGACACCTCAAGCCAGGTCACTGTATGTGAAAGCAGAATGCAGAGCTGGCTGAGAGCTAACATTTGAGCATATTGGGGGCTGCATTCAACTCCAATGTCATGAGCTCTGGCAACAGAGTAGCAGCCTTTATGAGTACGCTGCTAGAGCACAAACTGTTTTCCTAACCTGAAAAGTAATGCATTTGCAGATGCAGAAGAAAAGAGGAGGATACTAAACTTTTGCATGGTCTATTGATGATTTTTCTTTATAGGAAAGGAAAGATTATTGAATAGCACAACCGAGAAAATTAATTTGTCCATATAACCTCAAATAGGGAAAACCTAGCAGGGCTGGAAAGGGGATGAGAATTTGGGTGGGGGGAAGACCTTTGAAATACTGGTGATAATCCACAGATATGGCTTCAATGTACTGCAGATTGTTTTCTGCACGGTGCTTTCCCCTTGTGTTGTGGCTGATTTTCTCCAGGATGGGAAAATCTCATACTTTTTGTCTCTTTTGCTTCTACCCCTGTCTTGCATCCTGGTAAGAGTATTGTGTTCAGTTCTGGGCCCCTCGCTACAAGAAGGACATGGAGGTGCTCGAGCGAGTCCAGAGAAGGGCAACGAAGCTGGTGAGGGGCCTGGAGAACAAGTCCTACGAGGAGCGGCTGAGGGAGCTGGGCTTGTTCAGCCTGGAGAAAAGGAGGCTCAGGGGTGACCTTATTGCTCTCTACAGATACCTTAAAGGAGGCTGTAGTGAGGTGGGGGTTGGTCTGTTCTCCCATGCTCCTGGTGACAGGACGAGGGGGAATGGGCTAAAGTTGTGCCAGGGGTGTTTTAGGTTGAATATTAGGAAAAACTTCATTACTGAAAGGGTTGTTAGACATTGGAATGGGCTGCCCAGGCAAGTGGTGGAGTCACCATCCCTGGAAGTCTTTAAAAGATGTTTAGATGTAGAGCTTCGTGATATGGTTTAGTGGAGGACTGGTTAGTGTTAGGTCAGAGCTTGGACTCTGTGATCTTGGAGGTCTCTTCCTACTTAGATGATTCTGTGATTCTGTGAAACACAGCATCACCAGCTGGTCAAGAGATGATTCTCCTGGAGGAGATGGTCTCCTCTTCTTGGTAACTAATGATGGGAGACACAAGAATGGCACAAAGCTGTGCAAGAGGAGGTTCAAACTGGACATTAGGAAAACTTTCTTTTACCATGAGGGTGGTCAAACACTGGAATGTGTTTCCTAGAGAGGTAATTGATGCCCCATGCCTTTCAGTATGCAAGAGATATTTGAGTGAGGCCCTCCATAATATGCTTTAACTTTTGGTTAACTCTGAAGAGGTCAGGCAGATGGTGTAGATGATCTTTGTAGGTCTCTTTCAACTGAACTATTCTAAGTCTACTCTAACAAATAAAATGTTGTTAGTTTTTCCTCTTTTTCCACTTACTAAAGTATCCACTTATGTTGCTTAATTCTCTTATGCTGTACAATGCTGTTTTAAATAAGTTGCCCCCTCCCACAAACACACACACATTGGAAAACTGGATTTGTCATGTTGAAATGTATTTGTTTCCATCTTTTATAAATAGAATTCATTTACATATTCATAGTTTTCATAGACATTTAAAAAAATAATCTGTAGTATCTGTAGAAATGAAATATTCTGTGATGGAAAACATCTTGAAATTAATATATCAAAGCTAAAATCACTAACCCTATTCCCAAAACAGCTCTAGTTAAACAAGTGTAATGCACTTGTGTGACCTAGTCAGTCTTGGCTGTCTGATCAAATGTGCTTTTGAAGAATGTGCATTCTTCCAATCTGGAAGAATGGAAGAATGTCCTAACTGAGGGGAAGAAAGAATTTTAAAACTTAGTTCAGGCATACTTTAAAAGTGCTAAATGTCAATTTTATGGAAAATCAGTTCTACAAATTGCTAAAGCTTGAATGTGGCAAAGAATTAACTATAAAAAGATTTCCATTACAGTATACCTTCACCAGTGTTGTATCCATTTCATCTTTATTTGGAAGATCAGGATGTCACTAGCTCATATAACATGGTTTTAGTTCAGATCACAACTTTTTCTTCTATTCAGTAAATGTAGTAATTCCCCCAAGAGTCAGCTTATTCTTTCAATTAAACCATATATTCAGAGTGGGAAAAAATGTCAAATTCAGCTAGTAATATCTATTTAAACCATTGAACAAAGGGTAAGAAAAAAGTTTAGTATAGTGAAATATAGCTATTGTCTGCCTGAATGTATATTTCTCTCTTTACACTTTATTTAATCATTTAATCATAATGGTCTTGGTTTTGCTTTTTAGGGTGATGGAAAGATTTCAGAGCAAGATTCTGTCATTACATTTTTTATGAGAATATCAACACATTTCTCTTTCTTTTCATTTTTTTTTTTCCTGCAGATTATGGTGTCCAGTTACTGGTAAAGTGTTAACTAGTCTGTCAACTTGCTTACTATGGACTGTTTTCTCTGGCAAAGAGAAGCTGATTGAAGCCTTTCCATAATTGTTGATGAGTTAACAGGTAAGGTTTGGTGTAAGACTACAAGTTACTAAAAGAGAAATTACTGCACGTGTAATTAGGTTGATCAGTATTTCCAGTTCCTATCATAGATTAATGTATTTACTAAGTGATTATATTACAGTGCTTTATCCAACAATGTGTATATGTATGTATGACCCATAAAGCACAGAACAGTAGTTATAAAAAACAGTTTAAGTCTCCTGAGTAACTGGACATTAACTTGACAAATTAGTTTTTATCCTAATCACAGGTATAAGGCCATTTCTAACTATTATTACTTTTAAAAATAATATCCTGACATGAACAACATTTACTGCTATAGAGTTTATTATAATATATGAGCATCCATGCATACATATAAAATTCAAACTAACAGAAGCCATAGAGCTGAGTAAGAATTGAAGACTTAGGTCTGTTTTAATGTAGTAAGAAAGATACTCTGAGAAAAAAATATTTTACATTGCCATCATTTAAGAAGTGAAGCCACGCTCAGCAGTACCTGAATACCTTTCAGAATGTACAGCAGGACTTTTATTAAATTACCTAGTGTGTTTGAACTAAAGGTGAATCAGAGTAATTATGTAGGACAGTCCAATATAGTAGGGCAGGAAATTACTTGAGTCCATTAATTTCATTTGTGTCCTGTCAGAGAAAAGTCAATTAGAGGTGTACATCAGGGGACTGCAGTTCTGGAAAAAAAAATAATAATAATAAAAAATGGAGCATGTAAAAGATCCCCTTACGTGTCAGTTCCCCCAGACCACTCTTTGGTTAGGGGACTTGACATGAGGTGAACTAACCCCAGTGGCTATCACAGAACCACATTAGTCAATAGGGCTTGTATGACTCCATTAAGGTGCTATGTGAGTGCCTCAGACTTCAGTGACTATATGTGCACAACAAATCACAGACAAGGAAATATTAAGAACCTTTTTACAAAGAGGGATCTGAGACTAATATACCTACAGAGTGACTTGGATGGACTTCTAGGGCAGGAATTGCATGGTCTTCTGTCATCTAAACTGATTATCTCGTGTGAGAAAAATCTTACAGATTCCCTTACAGTCAGTGGAAGGAAAGAGAGGAAATGCTAGGGAGTGATTTGTTCTCCTTATTGTAGGATGGGGCAAATCACCTGCAATGGTTTTAAAAGAGGGGAGATTTAGATTAGATGTTAAGAGGAAAGTTTTTACTCAGAGGGTGGTGAGGCTTGCCCAGAGGAGTTGTGGATGCCCCATCCCTGGAGGTGTACAATACCAGGTTGGATGAGCTCCTGAGCAACCTGATCTACTAGGTAGCATTCCTGCCCATGGCAGGGGGTTTGGAACTAGATGATCTTTAAGATCCCTTCCAACCTGAGCTATTCTATGATTTTTACGAATGAGGTATTCTCAAGAGGGAGAATATATACCTCCAGTTTAGGAGGTATGCTGTAGGCAACATTTAACACACATGAAAAAACAGAAATGTAGGACACTATGGAGTTATAAACAGCTGAGTTTGGGCATCTGTATTTTTTTGGGCAATTGTAGTTTTGGTTCTGGATACAAGATACAGATCATTTTATGTGTGTAAAACCAGTAGATTTCATCCTAAATGAACTACTAGTAAAAAACACAAGAAACCATGATTAAACAGGGATTATACTTTCTAGGACACGTACAGTTTTTGTTAAAGGAACAAGCAAAATGTGTCACTTCCTTGTACATCTTTCTCACCACTCCCACCCTTTTCAGATCTATTTCAAAATTATTTTGGAAGCCTTTGCAAACTAAACTCTTATGAGGTATCTATGATCCAGGAAAGAGAAAAAGAACAAATTCTGAGCCTTAATTTTTAATGTGAAGTCGGTAGTGAAGAACCTTTCCTAGGAGAAGCTGAATGGGGGCAAGGTTTATTAGTATTGGAAGTAGCACATTGAAAACTGACTTCAAGGTATGAATTAATTTCATCCTTATCAGTAAAGATGGAAACAGCATTAATCTGTGAGCAAAGAATCTCATAGTTGTTAGATCTCAGGTTGCAGGACAGCCAAGTAATAGAAATCCATACAAAAGCTAGGATTAAAATAGAATTCTAAACCTGAACTTCTAAACACAAAACTCAAAGTCATATTTAGGTCATGTAAACATTTGCGGTGCTTGATAAGCAATCAGAAGATGAAGTTTTTCTGTAACAGCATCTCTGAAAGTCTAAGTAAATAAGAAACTGTGGAGCTTCAGATCATGCAATAGCAAAAGAAAAAAGAAAAAGTGAAAAAATGTTCTGTGCTAAAAATTAAAAAGCAACAGAATAATTGAAACAAATATTTTTAAACAATGCTAGACATAGCTCATTACTACAAGACTTTGAAATCACTGGTTTTATCTTAATATCAGAAAAGTGGCATTCTCTTCTTGGGACCCATATTTCTCATACAAAAAAAAAGTCACCTAACATTCCTGTAAACTGTGATTATGCAATGTCCAGTAACATCATTGTCTGTTAATTCAGACAGTTCTGCAACTTTTCATTCATCCTGGTGTTCTTGCAAATGAACTCAGAAGAGGTTTGTAACATTATCAACATGATGATAAATCTGAACATGCTCTCACTTCCATGCATTGAATATTGTGTGGAAAGTGAGCTGGTGTAAAACTGCCCTACATCTCTAGAGAAGGGGGGACTCAGGGGACTACTGGCATAGCTGAAGCTTGGGGTTATATCAGCATGACTAAATACAGCATTTTCAGGGATTGATCCCTGACATGTCAACTGTATGTTACAAAAAAATTCATAATGACATGGGTCTAAGTCTCTTTGGAGTAGACAAGTTTAATTAACACTCAGTCCTGGGTCTTTTCTGGTTTACACATAGTACTACTGTGGCACTAAAATGCTTATTGTTTCTCTCAGCATGGGCTATTTTCTTTCTTTTCCCCAATGCAGAGTCTGAAATAAAGTGAGGGACATATTATAACTCACTACAGTGTTTCCACAGTATGGAAGGCATGGGTTACACACCTTAGGTTGTACCAGAAGGAAATGTGGGAGGATATGATGGCGCCGTGTGTACTGGCACATTGTTGCGAGGTAGAGGGGGAAACTGCTGAAGCTTCCTTCATACAGCCTTTTGGGAATTCTTTATGTTGCCCATTGAGGCTCCATAGAGTTTGGTTTTGACAGAACTAGCTGGAGTAGCCTGAAGATGCATGTACCCCTCTGTATGCAGTATCATTTGATGCAGGAAATAATTTTGCAATATTTTAGTGATGTAGCAAAGTATACTGTGAGATCTTATAGGAGGTGTTCTTTTTCAATGCTCTTGTTCTCTGAGTGTTGGGAGAAGCTCCATGTTGATGTGCTGGAATTTTGATAACCAGCTACTGCAGGAGTCATAAGCATAATACAGGCCCTTCTTCTGCCATGCCCATAGATGATGCATATTCATTTTCCACTCTTATCAGCATCAACATTTCTATTACAGCTGAATATTTCTCGACCACCAAAGTATTCACTTCATTGTCTATAGTTACCATTGCAGATGTTCCCAGGGTGATTTTTTACCTGTTTCAAGTTCAGCTGAAACACCAGTCTTGGCAATGTTTGAGCTAATAATAAGCTAATAAATGAGAATTTTTTTTGGTGTCACGTTGACTTTGAAATTTCACTTTGATGTGCTGACATTTCTGAAGATACTATTCTAAATAATATTATTAATTTGCATTGCTAAATAAAGTCATCTCAAGCCAAAACTTCGAACTTTTCATTTAGAAATTGTCAACGTGGGAGACATAGGAAGTTGTGACAGCTATGAAACACTTCTGAAAATATTTTTGAATAGGAAAAAATACCACCCCACCTTCAAAATTAACACCTTCCTTTTAAACAGGTTTTTGGTTTCAACACATCAGCAAAAGTAAAAGTTCAATCAAAAAGTGCCAATAAAGCTGAAGTCAGTGTGAATGTGATGGCCATTGCCTCTTGCAGTTCCTAATCCTGAATTATGTGGCATCCTGAAGAGAAGCATTTATGTTTGCAGAAGGGAAGAGTGCCTAGAATGGACACAGTACCTGATTCTTCACTTCTCCAAAGTGCAGTTGAAGAGGTTGAGTTTTGTTTATGGGTTTGATTTCCTACTTTTGTTTAAACAATAAGAACAAGAATCCTTTCTTGTAGTTCAGTTATGGAAATTTTGATTGTTAGAGTTTTGATCTTTCTTAGGATACATTCTTGCCAGAAATGTGTGTTGTTTGTTTTGTTGCTTGGTTTGTTTGCATTACGCTACCAATGTTAGGTGTCCTAGACAAGTTGCATGTATTGGAAGAGATATTTGTTGTTGTTTTGTTTTGTTTGATTTGTTTTTGTTTGTTTGTTTTCCGGGCAGGATCGGGTTAGTAGATATGTGGCTATACCTGTCACGCTATATTAGCAAGAATCTCTTTCCGATTTTTTTGATGTCTGAACCTTCTACCAAAAGTAAAGCAAGAACTGTACAATATTGTTACAGTCTGTAATTTTTACAGATCAATAGAACTGCTTATTCATGTCACTGAAGCAGTTTTTGATAGCCAGCTCTAAACAAGTAGTACATTTTGAGAAAGAATCTGAGATTTTGATTAAATTTGGGTCTGCTTATGGATATGGAGGTTTTAGCTTCTTATCATGACACTGTGGTTCTACTTGCTTTGAGCAATGATGAGAAAAACTCATATCTCCATGTATCTGCAAATTACCATGTTAGACCACATGCTTGACTTCTGTTATTTATCCAGTTGTCTTCATGTTCATCATGAGTAAATGAGAATGGCTTAACTTCCAAGGATGACTTTAAGCATATATTTTTAAGTAAGTATTTTTTTCACAATTAAAAAAAAACAAAACCAACGGTGATAGTGATGAACCAAAATATTACATCTTGAAAGAAGGATATGCTGTTTATTATTATTATTACTATTTTATGCCTATTATCACTTGACTTTGAAACTAGAAAAAGAGAAGCCATCTAACATGTCACCAAAACAATATACTAAACAGGCATCCTACCTGCCCAACAAGAACTAACTCAGAAAATCAATGATTTCCTCAACAAAAAATTTGGGTCATTTCACTATGTAGGATAAGCTTGACGAAACCAAACAAGTTACTGTGTACATCTGTGGGTAACCAACCCATGTCTCTTCAGAACTGAACAGAGACATTTGACATAGTTGCATACAGACACAACATTCATAAGGATTTATTTTTTTTTCACTGAACTGACTGACAAAAGGCCATGAGTAGTATCTGAAATCTATAGCTGATCTCCATACCAACCACACAATTAAACCGATTTTTGGCTTTTAAAATTATCGCTATCAAGGTTGATTTACAATGTCATCACCCCATCCTCTTTTAAAATAGATAATAAGTTCCATGCATAATGATCTTAAAAATGAGACAAAACGGAAATTCATGTTTATGTTTTCTTTGCTACCACATTAAATGAACTTACATTCTCCTAACTGGAGAAGCCCTTCACATTTTCTTGTCATCAGAACACATGATGATGACTGCAAATCAAAGATTTAAAGTAATGTGCTGCTTCTGCTGTCTATTACTACCCAGATGTAATACTGCCACTTACTGCTTCACATTGCATATACTATCAATAACAAATGTCAGTGAAACAGTGCAGTATAACATTAATTATAGCTATATGTTCAGTGAAGTACAAAAGGAATGCCCCTCTTATAAGCAGTTTTCTCCATAGAAAGTCCTAAGGTATCCTGGTTGTAGATGGCTGTAAAAAAATTCCTAGCCAGAAATAATGTCAAGACTTGACAGAGCTTCCGCACTAAAAATTGTTGTAGTTGCATTTACTTTATTAGAACCATATCAGTTTACATCAGATGTGGCACTTACATAATTATATTATTATGATATTTGTTTCTCTATTTCTTCTTCATTTGTTGCAGCATATTTCATACGTTAAATATGTTGGTAAAATGATAACACAGACCAGGAAAAGAATATTGCTGTTCTCTGGCTGGCAGTTGGAAAATCCCATTAAGACTATAATTGATTTGATAATACATATTTTCTCATCTTAATTCCATTTTCCAAGAGCCTATAATGGCAAAGTAACTTTTCTGAGTGGGGAAATAGGCCTGAGATAGCAATATGATAAGAAGAAAGATCCAGATCCACAATGGAAGACTTCTTCTGTTCTGTTTCTAAAAACACACAGAGAAACTCACTAAAAAGTAATTGTCTTTTCACTTGAAGTATATATCGTTTCCTCTCCTCCACCTCTCCTCCTCTTCTCTTCACGCATGTCTGGCATTTAACATTACAGACAAATATGAATATATTGGAAGAACTTGGGAGATACTAAAGAAGAAATTAGATCTTAAATAGAATGGCTTTTGGAGAGTGGGCATTACATAAGTTTCCCAAGGATATAGAAAAGTACATGCACTTGATGAAAACTGATTAGTGTCTGGTCTAGGTCCTTCAGACTGTGTGTTTACCAGGTGATACACTACAACTGCATAGGAGGGTGTTTAAGATATTGGCAGTACAAAAGATTGCTCCTTGATACAACCATTTTGTTCCATCCAGAGCAACGAGGAAGCTTCTCTGTTTAGCCACAGGCAATATTCAAGTGTTTGGATAGCAAAATAAACAAGCAAAAGTGTTTGATTCTCTGACAGGTAATCCTTAGCATGGTTAATATTATATTGGTTCACTGTTAAATACTCTTATACACTAAAAATTAATTTAGTCAGGAGCCAGAATAGCAGCTCAGATAAGCATATCTTGTCAAGACTGTTTCAGAGATTTGGGTTTCATTGTTGTCCCAGGGATGATAAGAGAAAACCATGCAGGTTTTTAAAATATTGTGGCAGGTCCTACTGAAATATTCTAAGGCAAATAAGCAAGTGTCAATTGTTACTTTATGGGTTTTGGCTCAAGGAATTGTCATAGTCATGCCATTTCAATAATGGTTAGATAGGTAACCTAAACCATTTTCAGCGGAACATCTGTGAATGTTTGAGTTGGCTTGCACCAGATTAGTATGTTCCATTTTTTGCTAGACACTATTTTCACAGAAGTTTTTCTATTTCATTGCACACAATTTGCAATTCTTCAGTATCCACTTCTTGTCAAGTATGCTGTCTTTGCAATACATTAACTTGCATCTTGTTTAAGCTAAATGAAGCCTGCAAAGTAATTCTACAAGGTTTCTAATCTAATATTACTCCCATAAAACTACATATAGTCCTGCTATAGATGCTAGATGCAGTTACTGAACATTGATTTAGATGAGTTCTTGTCAAAATCAAGAATGAACGATGATTCAAAAACTTTTTTGACTCTGTTTTCTTCTTTAGTCTGATCAGTGGCAGCTACCAGGCTAATAAATAGATGGTGACATAGCAGACAGCTAATATCACCAACCTTAAGCTGCATTTTTATTTTCCGTTCAAATCTCTCTCACATTTTATCATCAGAATTTTTATCTTCATTAGAAAGAAAAAAAAAAGTGTAATTTTAAAGTTTCATTTACATATTTTTGAGGAAAGCAGAATCAAAGAAAAGGTGTTTAGGAATTACTGAAGCATATCATTAATTGCAAGCCTTTTCTCACTTAGTTACACATTAATCTTGAATTGCTATTTCACTCTTTCTGGTGACTGAAATCTCTCTATTATTCAGGGGACATTTCCAGCTGTCTGTGTTGGTAGCAGCAAATGACACTCATAGGTCTCTGCTAAGAAGCTGCCTAAATCAGAAAGCAAACAGCACAACAGCACCATGATAGAGCCAGAAGATACTTTGGGGCTATCTAATCAATCACTTCTCTGTGAGAGGAATAGTATATTTTCTTGAATTTCATTGTGACAAAATGTGTGTGTGTGTAAAAGCCCAGTGGGCCAAATTTTGTTGTCACAACACTGGTAGAACTCTAGTTTACAGTTACTGTTGATTTACGCTGTTGTAAATAGGATGGGAGTATGACTTAGTGTCTTCATATAGCAGAGTTTAACATTGTCATTATTGTCTTCAGCAATAGATTAAATGGTGATCATCTAGAAATTCCCTCTCCTTCCCTGCCTTTCCATTCTTCTATCTAATTTGTTAAACTATATATTTTTTTTCTATTTATTTATTCTGTACCAGGCACAGAATTTACAAATATATGATTCATGCCCAAGTTTTCACTTTGTAGAAGGAGTAGCTCTGTTTGTCTCACTGTCTTTTTAGTTAGAGCTTTTCTGTACTCTCAGGAGTTTCATGGATATGAATTGAATGAATCTTTGCCCGAGCAACATACATAGAGAATGAAAGCAAAAAGTCTGAAGGTATATATATAAAAAATAAATAATGAAGGGGGTGGAAATACCTTCCTGCTGCATACCCCCAGTATGAGGCAGCTGCTATAGGACAGAACTACTGTTTCCTCATCAGTATGTACCCTGGTGTAATTGTTGGGGCAGGGTGAGAAGTTGTTTTGCAAATTGTATTGAGCAAGAGAGCTGTGAATCATTCCTACTGCTTGAATCTTTCTGACAGGCTCCTTTCAGAATTGGATTAAGCTGGGCAAAGTGTAGTTGCTATAGCTGCTGCATGCTAAGGGTTCTCTCTTTGTCTCTCTCTTGCTTTCTTCTCCCTTCTTTTGTAGTATAAAATTCAGAAAGAGGGATGCAGAGGAAGCAAGCCCCAATCCAAGTGCTGCCTAAGATCCTTTCCTCTTTGAATCAAACCCTGGTGTTGGACTGCTGTCTTTATTTTTCCCTGTCTGAGAAGTCAATCATCTTCAGTGACTCCTCCTCTGCTTTAGCAAGTGTGTGCTTGTGCAGAAAGAGATCATGTCACTGTGGGTTGGGGGTGTAAGGATCACTTCCTGACGTTTGTAACATTTGTTCTTCAGGGACTCAGAGACAAAGTACTACTCCTTTAGCTCAGCATCGGAAGGGCATTGCCCTGGTGGGATTTGCTGGGGAAGGGCCAGAGGGCTGTGTTGTAACCAGGGTCTCCTAATTTGCAAAATGATGCAACTACTGTAGCTGGTTTGGGATCTGCTAATTCTGAGGACAACAGCTCAACCTTTGGGTCCATGCATCCAGGCAGAAATGGGATGATGAACTGGTAAATGCTCTGCAGTCACCTGGTCCTCTGCAGGATGCCTGGTGTGGGTGAGGCTCTGCACTTTCTGGAGCATAAAGGAGAGGATGTGAAGTTGCGTCTCAGTTTTGGGGCATTATCCCTTTCTGGGCTGCCCCACATAGTGCCTGGCACAAGTGTTGAAGGGAGAAGGCAGCAGGGAGTCACCCTGCCAGGCAAAGAACAGGTTCTGTCACTGCTGTGGGGACCAGGAAGAGACTCAAGTATGGAAACCAGACCTGATTCCTGGGGGTTTGCTTGAGGCAGGAAAACTCTGTGACTGTTCAACTACCTCAGCATGGTCCAGAGTGGCCCCTGGGAAAAATGCCCTAGGTAAAGGAACAATTCCCAACAAATCCTCCCAAGGCTAGAGATGGGGTTTGGTCTTGACCACTGTCAATGCTGAGCTTCTTGGTCATTACTATGTTAGAAAAGATACACGGTTGAAAAGTAAGATGTGTAAGTTTAAAATTCACTGTGGATTCTGGTCAGGTTTCATAGACATATTTGAAGCCTGATTGAAGAACCTGCTTGAAGAGAAAACAGAAAAGCAGTTGATGCACCGAGAACTGAAGCTGTTGGCCCTGCTGATTGTGCAGAGCTAGTATTCACAGCTGGGGTAGGACATAATTGCAGTCCTAAAATAAATCAATTTCAGTAAAACATGGAGATTATGGTGGCTAAAATTGGTGTTAGAATAATAGAAAATAAGAAATAGAATAATAGAAAATAGAAAAAGAATTGCTTTATAAAAATATTTCAAAGCTGACAAGTCTACTTGAAGCAGTTAATGAATTAAGGTTGTCATGTGGTTTGGTTTAAATCTTAAAAATGTTTGTAAGCACCCAAATCGCACCCACCCCTTTACTTACAAGGCAAAAGTGAGATGAAATGCACCCATCTGTCATGTTGATTATTGTTGGAAGACCAGAGTAAATCCTAAGTATTCTCCAGAGTAAATCCCAACATTTTCCTTAAAATTAGCCACTCTCATTAGGAAAATGTTGGGATTTACTCTGGAAAATACTTGGGATGCTCTCCTAATACTCTCCTAATCCTAATATCTCCTAAATACTCTCCTAATAAGGAGAGTGGCTAAAAACAAGCTGTCTGTTGGGTAGGACATGGCCTTTTACTAATGTGGAAGCAAAAATGTACCTGATGTGTGCTTTTAGATGAATTATGTTGATTTACCTAGCTAAAAAAAATGGTATGGGAAGGGCACAGATATTTTTTCACACTGTTGTCTCTACAGGATTTTGTTTAATTACAGTCATGTGTTAGGCAAGGAACTGATCACCCACAGTGATCATGAATTTCCCACTGTCTGCTGTATGGCACTGAACAATGAAATAGCTAGTTGCAAGAAAAGAACCATTATCAGCAAATATTTTAACAAAGAATGATGGAATTGGTATTTTTCACATGAACAATTCTAATACTTGTCCCATTGTCATCTGATTATGCATGAGAAATGCCATTAGACAATGGGACTTCCTATGTGAATAAGGATAACTCTCATGAGAAGCTAAATAATTAATTCCTGAATAGTTAATTTTAATATACTATGTGAACATTTCAAATGGTCTATTTACACAATTTTAATCTGAATAAAATAGAAAATGTTACATCAATGCTAATACAACATTCCTGTAAATTATGCACATTTTTAAAGCTAATAAACCCATCATTATCTTATTAAAATTTGGCATAGCAGTTATTTTTAAGTTATCATCATGACTTTTAAAATATTTTGCAATTAAATGGCTGTAATTCATTTGTATAACTTGTAGATTCTATGAAAACTATTTTTTATCATGACTATTAATATGAGTGATGGTATTTTGTTTTATTACACATGTTCAATCACATTTGAAAACTTGGCGACTGTCATTTCCCACATCAACATAGATTGTTTCAATCCAGGTCTCAGTGAAATGAGAAATAAAATTTCAATTGATTTCACTTGAAGCAGGCCTAAATAATGAACTTATACAGCTAATAATAAGAATAAAGATTTATATTTTAATACTACATTTTCAAATAACTTATTGTATATGGAAGAAAATATTTGGGTGCTTACAATCATTTTTAGAATTTAAACCAAACCACATGATAACCTTAATTCATTAACTGCTTTGAGTAGACCTGTCAGCTTTGAAATATTTTTATAAAGCAATTCTAGCAGATCCATTTTTTAAATCTGAACCAGTTTAAAGTAACCAAAAGAACAGAAGTCTATAAGTCTATATAATTCACTAAGAGTGAATTATAAGGAAATTCTATTTAAGACAATGAGCTGCATGTATAGGGCTTTTGGGTGCTAAATTAAGAATATTAAGAACTGGCTGAATCCAATGCTACTTTGCCCCCACACACTCTAACAGTTCCTGGTAAAATGTTAGTCTTCCTACCAGAAGCTATTGTTGGATACACCAAAAGATGGCTCCATAGGCAGTGAACATCAGAATCACTCCTACCCACTTCCCCAGGAAAATATTATAATTTATTTAAGCAGATTCAGGATTTCATCCTCAATTATTATTTTTTTCTTTCCTAAAGTGTTTTTATGAACCTGTCTTGTACATTTAATATTTTTGTTTGATTGTTTGTTTGTTTTTCAGAGCAGAAGGAATTTTAGCAAATATGCTAACATGAAGAAAATACAGTGGTGAGGACAAAACATGATTAAGTATATGAAAAATTAGTATTATTTTTTGCTGTTTTCTGGTAAAAACATCCTCCCTAAGTGGAGTTTGTGGGCACTTTTAGCCACAACTCCTAAGAACAAAGGGATCTTCAGTGAAGATGATTGCCTGGAATTCTATGCAAGTGGTTGGCCTAAAATTCAGTTTTATGATGTAAGTGCCATAGTGAAGTTAGTTTTGGAAAAATACAGGCCATTGTCATCTGAGATGACCAAACACCTGGCCAGTTTAGTCATTTGTAACATATCTTCATTGCAGTTCCCTACAAACATCTGTTTTGATTACAAATTTTCTCCGTAGCAAACCTTAATCTATTGACAAATATGTTTTTTTTTGTAAGTAAGCCTTTCATGGGACTCATGATCATCAAAGAGTCTGTAGGCCACTGGCTGAAAAGCAATGCTTCAATTGATATGTTAGATAATTTCAGTACAATTTACGTTCCTAAATCGTATGGCAACATTATGATAAATTTATTGATAACCTAAATACAGATGTAGCCCCTTAGATTTTATTACACGTTTTTTGTATCTGTTGTTCTACCGCTCTGCATCATGCCTAGTATTCTATATTATTATTTTCCATGATTTATTAAAAAGTACGTGTATTTGAAATGAAGAACTTTTTTGAACATTTAAAATCATTATCCAGTGGTATATAGAAAAGGATTCCTTGGGATTTACATGAGTCACTTATTAAAATATGTCAGCTACTCATCCTGTAGTTTATAAACAGAGAATCCTCATCACCAAAAGAGATGAAAATGTTTCCTAAAGCAATCTTGTTTGCTTTTTAATAAATCAGATTTGTGCAATATGGTAGATAATTCAAAATAGTATTAGGAGAGGAAAGCTGTAGATCCTCTTAAAGGACTGTTTCTTCTTAAGTCTCAGTTGAAGACCAGAATCCATTAAAGAATATCCAGAATCCATTAAAGTATTTTTCTAAGAGAAGCTGGCTGACTAATCCTGTTTACTCAGTCTTCATAGCTGACTGGGGGGGAACAACAACTCTTGTTTTTATTATTTTCCCTTTTGTCAAGAAGAATTTCCTAGTGTATTTCAGTTTTTCCTTTAGTTAGCAACAAGTTTTAAAAAATAAAAAAATATTGACAGCTGTTATGACCTCTACCTGCTGGATCCAGAAGCTCATTCCAATATATTTTAAAACTAGTATTCAGAAATGGAAATGTTCCAGCATAATTGCGTAGCCTTCTTTGTGTATTCAGCTGCTTAAATAGCACAATCTTTCATTCACCATAAAGAAAATATTCAATATATGGGTTGAGTTCTTTGCATTGAAGAGCAGTAACAATGTTAATTAATTGGGAGATTATTTATATTCGCATTCTTGATGTAAAGCATTTGAAAGGACCCAGTAATGTTTCAGCACATGAATTCAGAAGACTTTCAGAGAATTCCTAAGGAGTTAATGCATTCTTTTAAAATGCAATTTTGATGATTATCCCTTTGAGTAAGAAGGGTTGCTGTAATAGAATGAAAATGACAGTATGCATCTATGTGAAGAAATATCAAAGTCATAACATGCAGTCTTATCAGGGGGCCAAAACTTTTTATTAATACATACAATTTTAAAAATAGGATGGAATATCTCTGACAAGATATGGAATCACTTTTGTCACCTTAATTAATTTGCCCGTGTCTTGTAAATCATTTCATGCCACAAATAATTGATTAGTGACTGAAGCAGAAATGAACAATTCAGCCTGTGATTTAAAGGGAATTAATTCTTAATTAAGTTGGCTTACTTTGGATTTTCATCTTTAGGGAGAATGTGCTGCTAAGCCTTCCTAATACCTTCACTTAGTTTAATATTAGGAAAAGCCTTCATAAGAGATTAAGGCACTCTTCACATTAAAGAGATCAGAATGAAGTACCTGAATTTAAGACTAAGAACCAGAACTCATATGAATATAGAGGGGTCTGGTGTCATCCACTGAGTGAGCTTAACTTTATCCAAAGAAGTGAGGCAAAATGGAAAGTTCAGAATTCTGTGTCTGCAAAGGAAGTAGACAGTTAATCCCAAAGTCTTTGTATGATGATCTCTCCCCCTAGTGCATTCCTCTGATGTGGTTGCTATCCAGAATTTCCAATAAGAATAATACAGTCCGTTCATTGTCATCTAATTGTAATATTTTATGGGTACTTATGTATAAGAATATTAAATGTTTTTTCTAAATATTTTGAGAACTATACATTGTCTCAAAGGTTCTGCTTCTCTATGTCTCAAGGTCCTCCTCTTCATGTTAATTCTTATACTGTCCTCATGTGTTATTTAATTGCAAATGGATATGTGCTTTCACATTAACTTTATAACATAATTTGGAAACTATATTATTAGTCATTCTGCATAAATTATGTAAGTGCTGAAAAAATGTTCAGGTAATAAACATACATTAAAAGAACTATTTGAATCTTGAAAACCAAAATGCTTTTTTTCTGAATTACTTAGATTATGAGGAGACGTTATGGAGAAGCTATTTAAAGGTTCTTCAAAAACTTAAATGTTGAGATGGCTTCTAGACAGGATCTTCAAAACTATGTAGGTGTTTCATTTTAATTGTTTGGAAATCTGCCTCTTAATTTCCTGTTACAAAAATTGAGTTGTGCTTGCGTTTTATTAAAAGCACATAAAATTCTGAGTTTAGCTGGTTGTAAGCTAAAAGCAATTTTTTCAATTTAGAAAGTTTTTTTTTTTTTTTTTTTTTCCTGAAAGACAACATAAAATTATTGGTTTCACCAGTGCTTACACCTCAGAAATGAAAAGGATATCATAGTCAGTCATCAAGGAGCACTATGTTTTAGAATGCTTAAGTGTAAATATCTTTTGTGATTATGAAGAGATGGGACAAATTTGTTACTGCCTCCTTAAGCCCAGATTAGAAACAGTTTAAAGACAGAGTATAAAGAGAAAAAGAGATGTATGTAATGGCAGCACTTATCATTAGATTCCTGTATCCATGTCATTGATGCATTTAAAGTTGAACAGCTGTGTTGGATTCTTTTAAAGCATTTGATATGTAACTATGAGATGTAAGATACATGTAGAAAATGTTATTAAAGAAGTAACTGGGAAACACAGCAGAGACATGTCAGTGGAAAGACTAAGGACCTGGGAGTGATGGTGGACAGTCGGCTGAATATGAGCCAGCAGTGTGCTCAGGTGGCCAAGGCGGCCAACGGCATCCTGGCTTGTATCAGGAACAGTGTGACCAGCAGGGCTAGGGAGGTGATCGTCCCCCTGTACTCGGCTCTGGTGAGGCCGCACCTCGAGTACTGTGTTCAGTTTTGGGCCCCTCACTACAAGAAGGCCATGGAGGTGCTTGAGCAGGTCCAGAGAAGGGCGACGAAGCTGGTGAGGGGCCTGGAGAACAAGTCCTACGAGGAGCGGCTGAAGGAGCTGGGCTTGTTCAGCATGGAGAAGAGGAGGCTCAGGGGCGACCTTATCGCTCTCTACAGATACCTTAAAGGAGGCTGTAGTGAGGTGGGGGTTGGCCTGTTCTCCCATGTGCCTGGTGACAAGACGAGGGAAAATGGGCTTAAGTTGCGCCAGGGGAGTTTTAGGTTAGATGTTAGGAAGAACTTCTTTACTGAAAGGGTTGTTAGGCACTGGAACAGGCTGCCCAGGGAGGTGGTGGAGTCACCATCCCTGGAAGTCTTCAAAAGACATTTAGATGTAGAGCTTAGGGATATGGTTTAGTGGGGACTGTTAGTGTTAGGTTAGAGGTTGGACTCGATGATCTTGAGGTCTCTTCCAACCTAGAAATTCTGTGATTCTGTGATTTCTAACTAGCAACACAATTGTTAGTGAAAACTCACATACTTTGGCATGGGAATGCATTTTCTAGGCAATAACAGCAAGGAAGATGAAACATTGTATGGCTAAGGATTTAGAAGGTGTCCTTGGAAACAGTGATGTTTCAAATTCATTCAAAGTAGGGTAATTTAGGAAGGTCAATCACTGGATAGCTGCCACAACACA
The DNA here is from genome assembly GCF_963932015.1 of Anas acuta. Lineage (NCBI taxonomy): Eukaryota > Metazoa > Chordata > Aves > Anseriformes > Anatidae > Anas > Anas acuta. The sequence continues at coordinate 74,875,552 of NC_088982.1, read as the reverse complement.
GTTTTGGCGGAAAGAATTTACAGTTTAATTAATTTAAAAGGTTAATAAATCTGTGCTTGAATTCACCCTTTTATAAGGCCTAACTTCCAGGGTGAGGGTGATTTATTAAAGTTTATTGTGTAAATTCTCCTACTATTACATGACTTAGGAGACGCCAGAAACTAGATCAAAAGTATACAGATAACTAGTTTGGCAGGTACATGCAAAGGTAGCAAGCAATGCTTATTAGCACTATTCAGATGTCCGACATTTGGGACATTTGTGTTGGCTCAATCTGAGTGAGACAATGTTGTTTTTCTATAATCTTAATATTGTAATCAACTTTAAGCAGAAGTGTGCCCGAAGATCTAGTCATTGTGAGGATTTACTGATCCTGAAGACTTATTCCAATATATAATCACTAATAATCAGAAATAGAGCATGTAATAAGGTAGAAGTTAAAAGTGAGGATACTGATCTTGTGGGAATAGAAATGTTTTTGCAGAGTTACACTGTTTACCGGAAAGGAATGTGGTATTGAGATATGCTTACAGTGATAAGAAAGCTTAGCAGGCGACCTTGTAAAATGCAGACAACCAGACTCCTAAGAGCAATTAGGTGAAAATCACGGTGCTAAGTCAAATCAGATAAGTGAAGAAACACCACCACTTTAAACAGTAAAAATATCAAAAGAAATCTGAAATTTAACAGGCCGGCAAGTGAAGGCCATGCATTGTCTGTGAAGCATCAGATAGATTGTGAACCTGAATTATACACTCAGTGGGGAAACAGGGGAGGGTTCTGTCATCAAGAAGTATATAAACTGTGCTTTGGAACTAGTAGGTACACTCTCCTGCTTGTGGGGCGCCCATCATTGCAATCTAGAATAAATTACTACTTCATTGAGATTCTCGCCTGAGCCTAAGTTTTTGGCTATGGAGTGTTTCTCACAACCTTGCTAACTACTGGATACTGATGGAGCTCTCTGCTGAACCTCATAAGACTGTAATTGAAGCAGAATAGCTAGTCTTAACTAAAAATAGATTCAAGGCTCTTAAGAAGCTGTAATACCTCTGTACTGCCATCAAGAACTCGAAAATGATCAGATGAATCCAAGAGACACTTAGTTTTGTCCATCTGAATGTCATTTCTATGCAATTCATATGTCTCAGACTTCCTCATCTCACCAGAAGGGACAAGAGGACAAGAAGCAATATGCCATAGAGCATGTCCTGAGAGCCTGTGAATTTGGCACATTTTAAATCAGTCTGCAAAGTGAATATTCGGTCACAGAATAACTCCAAACATTTCTTTTTTCTTTACATTTATTTTAGATTTATTTGCATTTTTTTATGATTTTTTTTTCCAAAAAAATTGAGTCTCCATTTCTATGGCTGGAAAATTTTAAAATCTACTGAATTTTTATGTGTGTTAATAAGATTATTGAGATGCTGTTCCTTCTGTAGTATATTTGAAAACTACTCAGTGCTTCTACCTGACAACTTGATGTATTTTAGTATGCTACTCAATTAATTGCTTTAAGTGTTTGTAGAAGACAGGAAATGAAGCATCGTGGTCAATGCTTATGATTTTATGGCAATGGTTGTGAAATCATGTAATTAGATTAATTTCTGCTTTCATGTTTCTAGCCTTTACAGTTATGGAAGGAAATGTGTTTCAGAAGACTGACAGAAAAGAATCAAAATACACACACACCTCATGATTTTAAGGTAGTCTTATCACTTCTTCAGGTCTAGCTCATAAATTGTCAGTCTGAGGGTAGGTAGCATTCCTGAAGGTACAAAACCAAGTCTGATACAGGAGGTGGTTTGATTCTTCATGTGCATCAGGGTTAGTGTTTCCAAATATATTTCTATAATGGAGTGCTAGTGAATTTGATATTTCATTAAATATGTCAGGGTTAAAATTCTTCAGAAATCAATCTCCACTTATGGTTATTTTTAAAGGTCATGAGGCAAAAAAAAAATAATAATAATAAAGGACAAAGTTAAGAGAAAAAAATGGAGAAGATCCTATATTTTGGGGGTGGGAGGGAGTGAGCTATGTTACCTGTGGTTTTTTTTTTGCAATACATGCATGTTGTCCTCTTGACTAAGTTTTTGTGTTTCGCTTAAAGTGTTTCTGTTCATTAGTGTCTCCAGACAGAGGTAGTTTAGCTTTTAATTAAAATGCAATTTTCAGGTTTTTTAGAGTGTTAATGAGACAGCAAAAAATGAATTCATTGAAAGAGGAACAGATATCTAGGCCTTACAGCAGTGAAAGCTAGAGCCTCATTAGTAGCTAATTATGCAGAACACTGTATATAAATAGAGCTGTTATGGCATAAAAAAAAAAGCCTCAGTGCATTACCTAATGACATAAAATGTTTACAGTCTGTTCAGAGTATGGTATAATGTCTTAGTGAAGTAATTAATGGCATATTTAACAGTGACACAACTGGAATCACAATTGCTTTTCAGGTACAAGTTGAGGGCAAGGGAACGCAAAAAAAGTCTTTGAGGAACAGATTATTTGTCCACTAATAAATATAAGATTATCAGCAGAAAAAAGAGGAACACATGATTTATTCATAAGGTAGAATAATGTCCCTTTCTGACAAGGGCAGACTAGAAAATACTTTATTCTCAGTTTTTCCAAAAGCAAGAGTGAGATGCCAGAAGTCCAAACTGACACTTTCAAAAAAATCTTCCTTTCAGATAGAAAAAAAAAAAAAAAAAAAAAAAAAGCAAGCAAGACCAATAATACACACAAGGTGAAAAAAGGCTTTTTGTTGTTGTTGATGGTTTTTTTTGTTTGTTTGTTTTGTTTTGTTTTGTTTTGTTTTGTTTTGTTTTGTTTTCTGACTATAAGGACCTAGGGAATTAGAGGGAGATACTCAAAATAATGCTTTTATAGCAAGTTAAAAATGTTTATAATAAACTGAAATGTAAACATGATTTTCACTCTGCCTAACAAGAACTGCATATGCAACTTTTTGGTTAATTATTATTGTTATTATTATTATTAATAAACAGCATTATATTTCCATAAGGTAATGCTTTGTACTAAGAATGAAGATGCAAACAGAAAAAATGAACCATAACTGCTTAGATGCACTATAAGAAAAAATGGTCTGAATACCATAGCTGTAGTGGTAGGGGAATGGCTGAAAGAGAATGTTACATCAGGGGAAATATACTAGATACGGAGCTTGTCTAGCACATCGGAGAGAATTTGGATGTAAGTAGAAAAAATATTTTGAAAAGCTAGAGAGGGTGAGAAGGCAGATGAGGAGATACTTATGCAAATAAGAGAGCCCTGTGAAATGATCTGAGCATTAGTCATGATGATTCCAATTACTGTTATATTGACTAGCAGCCACAGAGCCACAGAATCAATTATATGTTTAAAAATATAAAAAGCTATTTCCTTGCTCAATTTGTTCATCAGTCAAAAAGTTTAGTTTGTTCTGGGAAATTATTTTGGTACAGTGACCAAGTTAGAAACTGATTAATATCTAACTGTGGGTAGGTGAATGGAAATTGTATTGCTATGAATTCTGTGCTTTATTTCTTATCTGTGACACTTGGTGAAATGACTTGGAACGATAGAAAACAAAGCTTCTAAGTTAGCAGTGTTGCATGTGTTAAAGACATCATCAGGTGTACTGGGTGGAAGAGTTAATGTCTTGCAAGTTTGTGTTTTGGCAGGCAGACAAATAAGTTACATATTTATTTATATATTTATTTTAACACATAATGGGTGCAGTCAAATAATGTCAGTGCCAGCACTGCAGACAACCCACCATTTTGCCTCATTCCCAGCTGGCAGACATTTGTATGTATGTGTTGATCATTTTCCCTGATCACTGAGTCCTCAACTTTTTAATACTGTGGTCACTGCGAATGCCAAATTCTGTTATGATGATACTCTTTCTAAATAATGAACATAGTACAAATTTAATGAAGAATTTTGACTTTTTTTTTTCATAGGTGAACAGATCATGCACTAAAATCTGTAATTTTTTTAGTCCAAGTAGAAGTAACTAGTTCATCTAGCCATGATTGTGGGTTGTATCTGATATGCCTAGAGAGTGCCAAATAAAAGATTAAATAATAAAAGATTAAATATTTGCTTGCAATCTGGTTGTCTTTAGGTACTGTCTGGATGTCTGTCTTTGGCTGAACAAAACTGTAAATTCAGACTCCTTGTAAAATCCTTGGATTTGCTGTCTTCAAAAATTGAAATTTCTAATAGAAATTTCTTTAATAAAAAACTTTTTTTTGACAGCTCAGTTCTGAGTCACCAGCATACAGCAATACACAGTTTGGCTGGTGGCTCTTTAAATCAGTAGTTGTTGCTATTTTAAGCTAAACATTTTCAAATGCTTTGTGTTAAGAGGTGTTGTGATGTTACAGTCAATACAGGAGGAAAGCAGCAAAACCATGCCAGGGATACTCTGCCTATCTCTGAAAGGCATGTATGTGCTGGTCTGCATGTCATCCATCCTCAATTCAGCTTTTTGTTTAACACCTGCTGTCATCTTCAGGCCACCCTGTAAGTCTCTTTTTCAGTGTACCATGCAGGCAGACTCTGCACAGTCTGCTGTTTATGGTTTCAGAATCTAAGCTACTTACGCTTCAGTCCACTGCCATCTTCTGCCTTCAGTCTCCTGTCTGTACAACAGGCTGCATTTTTCTTATCCATCCTCTGGCATTTGGACCTGGCCAAAATGCAACATTTCTGTTTTGCAAGATGATTTTGGTGGTGGTGGTTGATTGAACTGGGGAAAACTGAAATTTGTATAAGTTACTTCTGCAAACATGAGATGGGAGAAGAGGAAGAAGGGATCCAGAAACAGACATTGCTGAAGCGCTGAAAAATTTTGCCAAGAAATCCTGTCTTACTGTCAGTCTTTAAATTATGGCTACAGGAAACGAGGGTCCATATCCAGGGAGAGATCCTACATGAACCTACTTCTGGATTTTAAAAAAGATTACATTTCAAATGAATAATTGACAGGAAGATGTCTCAGAAACTTTCCAGATAGAAAAATAATTCTTACAGATGCAGATGGATTCCTATCTTTTAGAACCCCGGGATTATATTTGTACTGTATAATCATGTTTTGAATAATCATGTATAATACATGTATAATCATGTATTAAAAAAGGAGATGTTAAATGAGTAAAATAGCAGAAGCAGAGGAATTTAAGAAATGGGTAAGATTTTTAGGTTACTAGCTGGTTGTATAGTATATATATACACAGGAAATGTATGTACACAGGAGATGTATATATATATTTACACAGTTCTTAGTGTATAATAAGTAAAAGTAAAGTTCTTAGAATATAATATAAAGTAAAAGTAATTTTATTTTATTTTATATTTTTAAAAAATAAATAATAGATAAATAGATAAATAATGGATATAGAATAAATAAATAAATAAATAAATAGAATAAATAAATAATAGAGAACCCTGTATGGATAGATGCAAGTCAACTGTAAATAAAGTAGTGCATACAAGGGACGTAAGTGGCCCTCTTACTAGAATATCTATAATCCCTATCAGAATCTGTGCAGAGATTACTACTAATCAAGTAGTAAAAGACATTTGCAAAGCCAACCAATACAAGCCTTTACATTTGATGTCATCAGAGGGACATGAAAGAACAGATGTTCTTTGGCTAAATTAATCCGTATCATGTAAATTAGTTCATTGTCTTTTTCCTTTTTCCTTTCTTTTTATCTTGTTCTTCATTTGCTTCTTTTAGCATACATATTTCCCCTACTGAATCTCCTGTTTTCATCCTACATTTTTATTTTTATATTTTTATTTTTATTTTATTTCCTCCTAGCAAATACATTTCCACAGAACCCAGGCACATGATTCATGAAGCAGTAATGGATAATTCATAGTAATGGATATTGATAGTAGTTTAAATGGAGAGACGGTGATGGAAAATCACATGGTTTGGGACGGACTATATCTCTAAGATGCACAGAGGGAAAACATTCAAAGTGTGAAAAGATGTAGCAGCATCTCCCACATGATGGCAGTACAGACTTTGTACGTTGGGCACCTCTAGGAAAGACCATGTTCTTCTCCCAGGATGTTTGGGAATTGGTGCTTCTAGTATACTAGACGAACCAGTCTCATAAAAACAAACTTCACTCACCATCTGGTACATGTGCTTGTCTTTTTTTTTTTTTTCCTTTTTTTTTTTTTTTTTCAAGAGGGTGATTATAAGACTGTGCTTTTGCTAGTTTGTACCTGAGAACTTTCTCTCCTTTGTCTTTAACTTAACAGCCAGTTTTAACCAAGTTAAGAGAAGATATATGCATATATATATGCATATGCATTTCATGAAAATCAGTGACTGAGAAGTAGAAGGAAAGCCAGAATAACACTGCCATTAAGAGGAAGCACAGTACAATTCAAAGCCTGCCTATTTTGGTACTTGACAGACCATAGGTATTGGCACATGTGGTAGCACATGCTCCTGCTACCTCTAGTCCCTGAAAACAGTAAAGGATGTGGAAGGCAGCTGGAGGTAACTGGAGACTGGAAAGAGTCCTGGAAGTTTCTCCCTCACCATGGAGAGACGCAGGGAGGAGTCTGAAGGAGAGTTAGGGAGGAGAACATCACAGAGAAAAAAGGACAGGTGAAATTTGTGCTGTTAGGGAATATAACATACTAGCTTAATTAGCTGGTTAGCTTTGCTACTTCAAGTATTTGACCAAATGTTCAATTTTATTTTATTTTTTCTTAAAATGTGTGTGTTTTCATCTCCTGTAACAAACATACTCTTTTTTTGAAATTCCACTTTCTTGTTTGCTGTCTGTGTGACAAACTCAGTTGCTGTATGTATGGCAGTGGTTTGCCACAGGTAGATGAAGGAGCAGAGCTATGTAAGGAAGAAGGAATATTTTTTTTTTTGTTCTTCCCTTTCTTTCTTTCTTTCTTTCTTTCTTTCTTTCTTTCTTTCTTTCTTTCTTTCTTTCTTTCTTTCTTTCTTTCTTTCTTTCTTTCTTTCTTTCTTTCTTTCTTTCTCTTTCTTTCTTTCTTTCTTTCTTTCTTTCTTTCTTTCTTTCTTTCTTTCTTTCTTTCTTTCTTTCTTTCTCTCTTTCTCTCTTTCTCTCTTTCTCTCTTTCTCTCTTTCTCTCTTTCTCTCTTTCTCTCTTTCTCTCTTTCTTTCTTTCTTTCTTTCTTTTCCCCATATTCCTGCCTTTCTTCATTACAGATTCTCACTGCTTGGACATGAAAGACTTCAGGGCCAGAGCAGGCTGGAAAACTTCACTGAATCGTATATGAATCACATATGTCAGAAAATTAGTACAAATAGCATTTTTATTTTTTTTTTTTAAAGCATTCAGTTTTGTTAACTTCTGATTGAAAATCTTTGACTCATGAGATTTTGAAACCTGCCTACTTTTTTTGTTTACATACCCACACAGCCTCTGGCTTTTCTTTGAGCTAAAACTCTGAGATCATGAGAGACAGAGTGATACCAAAACATAAGTCCTTCTCATTCATGTCTCATGACACAATGTGTGCAGTCCATGACATAAGACATGGTGTCCCTAGGACTTGGCTACTGCCAACATGTACCTATTTCCAAATGGCAATAGCTTCTAAATGGCCTCACGAGACCCGAGGCTGCCAGGCTGTTCAGGTCTCCTTCACGCTGCCAAGTTCATTGATTCAGCAACCCAGGCTCTTTGACCTTTTGCTGGCTTTTGGGCAAAACTGGCAAAATCTGTTCTAGTTTTCCTGCTGTTTTGTCACTAAATATTAATAATGTTATCTAAATTGTGACAGTTTTCATGTTTTTATTCAATAATAGCAATTAAAAAGTAATAGTAATATGAATATAATAATTATTACCAGTAAGAGACAATACTCAGTAAATAGTGGCAATAAAACACATAGAAATCATGTCTAGTTCTGTCAAAGTGTTGCAAGGGCTTCCATAATCCCTTGTCCTACTTGAAATTGGGTTTTCAATACTATACAGCTTTGTCAGCTGTATAGTATTATGATACAAAGAAAGAATGGGCAGAATAAAGTGATGGCATGTTAATTTCCTTTTTCTTTTCTTCTCCTTACTGGGTAACATAAGCATCCTCACAATTACTTATGGTGTGAGAAGAACATTTTATGATTATTTTTCCTTGTCCTGACTTACCTTGCAGAATATGAAAATATCTCTGAAACTATTCAGAAAAGAATTGCATTACCAAATATGTATGGTTAAACTATTGTACAGTTATTTAAAACCAATGCTCTTTTATACCAATTTCTGCAGAGGTTTTGATATTTTTCTGCTTTCATTATGAGATACATAGTCTGTATAATATCGTGGCTATTAATGTAAATTACTTCATATATCAGATCAATGATGGAATCATTTAGTGGGGAAAAAAAGCTCTGGTAGATCAATCTTGATTAGAAAATTTATGGATCAGAATAGTTTTGGTGATAGTAATGTAGTGAGACAAATCTTTTCTTTATTTGTATTGGTACTTTTGTATTAAAACCCTACCTAGCTTGTAATTCAAAGAGTTCTCTTTTCTATTTCTTTATTAATTCAGATATTTATTTAAAAATATGCTTCTGTTATATAGCTATGAAAATATTGAATTAATGCTATCTGAATCTTTAATAATGATGAAAAATTAGGATTCTGGAAGAAAGAACAGTATGCAGTTTAGCTCAGTGTATTGCTTTTAAATGATAATTTTGATAACGTGATATGGAAACACTGGATATTCATGCAAAAATATACAAGCAATGCTCTTTTTCTGCAGCACACAGAATATGTCCTATTTATTTTTGTTTTAGTATCACATATAAATGATTTTTAAAAGTCATATAAATCAGATTGAGAAGTAGTGCTAATTTGTAGAACACTGAATTTGTAATTCAGTGTTCTCAATATTATATATTTTTTCTGGTTTTATTTACTCTTCATACAAGAAAACTTTCAGCTTGGTAGAAATAAACAGACTTTTTTTTTTTCTAAAAAAACAAAGCTTTAATAAAATATTATAAAAGATTAATACAGACCTTGTTGTATAACCATGAAGACAATGCAATAAACTTCTGCAAATAAACCTTTACAAGAAAGGTTTAATTATATGCCCTTTTTTGTTATACATAAAGACATGGGCGTAGAATTAAAATCACATTCCTCAATGTTCCCTGTAGGAGAAAATGTTTCATTTCATACCACACTTCCACATTTGGAGGCACTCTTTCAAATTTCAAAGAATTCATGAAGTCAAATTAGAAACGTCAACAAGATTTTTCAGGAAATTTCGATCACTCAGGCAAGGTAACATACAAAAACGTATGAACTATTTCATATTTAATTGCTTGTGTTTCTCTTAGCAAAAGAATACACAAATATGTTATTGCCGTGGTGTCTATTGCATAATGGATTAACACAAATAAGCTGTTGGGAAGCCTGTATATGTGGAAAATGGCCTAAAAATGCTAATATAAAACCTCTTATTGCTTTCTATTTTCTCTACTGCCCCTTAGCATCTATGTGCCTCGTTTTAATTTATGTGATGAGATATCTAGGTCTGTAGAGTCATGTAGAACAACTGAACATAATATTAGGAGATTCCAGAGACTTTCTTCTGACAAGAAGAAAACATTTCAAAACATGAAAATGTAAACTAAAAGTTAGTTCACACATTGTATTATGAAATACAGTTAGACATGTCTAAATCCCATTAAGTCAATGGAGAGTTCTTTTGCCTCGGTGAGAGTACTTGGTTGATTTTTAAAACTGAATTCCAATTAGATACTCATATCTGGCTAGGTAATTCACAGCTGTTCACCTGTATTTTCAAATCCTTATCCAAGGAGCAGAAGTATATTTGTTATACAATTCATTAAACATGGTGATTATGATTGTTTAGATAAAGTTGATGAAATAAATTTGAAACAGCTAAAAGACAGCCCAAGAGATATAAAATAAGTGGTTAGAGATTAAATCCATATATCAATACATAAGTAAGCATATTGACTTTGGGAATTACAGGGCATCTTTCAGAAGTGTTTTCAAAATTAAGCAATAATAAGCAATAACAATGAAACATCTTTTGGAAAATCCAGGCCTTGCTTAAATCTGACCAAAGAGATTTATTCCTCAAAAATTCTTTATTCCTCAAAATTCCTCAAAATTTTAAAAATTTAAAAGAAAGTATATATATTTAAATCTAAGAATAATCTTATTCCTGTAGTTTTATCCCCTCCCGTGTGAAATAAACATAAAATGATTAAGAATAAGAGGGAATGTTATATAAGAATATTTTGGGATTTATATTATGTTTTGCTATTTGTAGAGAAGGAAGCTAAAGGACATGACAATGTGTTGGTTTGGCTGGGTAAAACAAGTATTTCTCTGGTCCTAAGTAGGATGAGAAAATAGTGTTTTCTAACTGCAATGTTCAATTACTTCTACGGCTTGTAGAAATTGTGGTGCATTTCATTCCAACTCTGATTCACAGGCACTGACAAGGAAGGCAAAGGCAGTGGCCTATTGCTGAAGGTGACAGAGCTTCTGCTGTTTTCCCTATGGTGTGAACTCACATGCAGCTTCATCAAGAAGGAAGCATCACTGGTGAAGCGTGGTCCTCAACACAGAATTTGATTTAGTAAGTCACTGAGTTTTAATGTCATTTATATTGCAGCATGGCTACAACATTGCTTATTTCAGAGTGATTCTGCAGGGTTCACTCATGCATGTGATGATGTACTCAAAAATCTGTGTGTTGGATCAACAGAATGTTTTTTTTCCTTCTCTTTCACAATTTGGTTCACAGTAATATATGATCTGAAGTGAAGTTCATGCCTCTTTATTAAGGCAATGAATAGGATGTGAGACCCAGTCATAAAGAGTTACAGAAAACTTTTGTTTCTTTTGTTAAGTGAAGACATAGACAATCTCAGAGTGGTCACTGATTCAAAAAGCTGACAGACTTTCAAACCTTTCTCTCTAATGCTACAGGATCAAACCTATTTTAACATAGTAGTTAGTCAACCTCTTAGTTCTCCTTCATGATGAGACATAATAGTGTTTCCAGACCTGACTTTCTGGACAGAGATGTAATCGTAAAAGAAAAGTGTATTCCTAACTGACAGTTCGTTTAAAAAAAAAAAAAAACATCTGAAAAGAAGGGAAAACTTGATTGGATAAGCCAAGACCTAGTGCCCAGTGTCCCACAGAGGCCTTCTTTTGTCATCTGGGTTAATTAATGTCCACGTTAGATATTATTGCACAACTATAATGTAGGTTTTTCCCAGGTCCTTCCTTATATTATTATTTTTTTCCCGCAATTCATGAAGAAGTGAACACAATACACTTTGGAAAAGGGGTCCAGGGTGGACTTTAGCTGTTACTATGGTGTGCAAAGACATCAATGATAGTAAAGAATCTAGTATTTATTTGAATGAAAATGAGTCAGTAGGTGGAAATGTGTTTTTACTAGTAGCTGCAGAAAATCCTGCAACATAGTTGTTATGTTTATCATGTACTTTGGTGATGATCCTGATAAAACAGAATAATATTTCTGATTTTTCTTACCCTATTTACTTCATCAGTAGAGTAAAATTTATATAGGAGAGATAAAAAAGATAAAGGTGGTTTGCAAGATTTAACCTACTCTCTTTACATAGGTATAACAATTTGAAGGCAATCCTCATATTTTTACTGTAAATGATAACATTTTTATCTAAGTGCTAAAGATATGGAAGGTGTAATAAAGAATTCATGTTCAGGGCTTCTATTTTAGTTATCAATAACTATGTTCTAGAGCATAAATTGATCAATTCTTCTATTTACCAATTAGAACAAAAGTCTTTTGACTTTAATGACTGTGTATCAGTAAAAACACAATGTAGATGTAGGCTCAGCTTCCAGATACTGACAAGTATGGAAAGTTAAAGCACCTATAAGGGCAAAAATTGTTTTGCACTTTGTAGTGACAGGAATTGCTTACCTGGCAAGAACTGGGTTTGTAAAATATCCTACTCAACCTAATTTCTTAGGCATATAAATTTATATTTATATATATATATAAATATCCTACTCAACCTATTCACCTAATTTCTTAGGTGGTTTTCAGAAGCTCAGCTTTTTGTGGTATCATTTTCTAGTTCACAAATACTCATTTCTAAATTTTTATTTTAAAAACACCTTGAATAAAACTAAATTTGGCTTGTGCCATCTTGCCTAATACCAAAATACCACACTCACTGAGTGGTGTTAGAAAGCCAGCAATCATACAAAATGTTCCTGGTATTGTATGTTCTCCTTTGTTGGTTGGAGTTGTGAGTGGAAGAAAAACTTGTAAACAATAAAATCTTTGCCAGTGACTGCAAAATGTGGATTCTGATTTTGTTCCATTTCCTTCTGTTTTTATTGACACCATTGTCAATAATCTTTGTAAAAACTATTTCTGTGCTTATTTAAATTTTCAATGCTCAGCTGATACACAAAGCTTATATACATTTCATCCTGATTTATATTACCAGAAGGATATGGCCTGTCCTTAGTTTGTTCTTCACATTCATTTTCTTCTCTCTTTTTTTTGGAAACCTGTGCAACTGACTTTGATAAAAAGTCAGATTCCAACAAGATCTTTTGATACCAAATTGTCTTTTTTTATTGTTATAAGAGTATAGTGTATAGTATTGTACTCTAAATTCTGTTTATCCCTTTGGTGCAAATGCTTCTAGGATGAAGTGAAGTTCAGACTGTCATATGTTTAATGTTTTGTCATTTAGAATCAGAAAGGGTTCAACTCTTACTTTTGAAATACAGTGAACAGAGATCATATTGCTTAGAATATGAGTGAGTAGAGGAGTTAGGCAAAATTGAGATGCCTATGTTCAAATATACAAAAAAATAAACAAACTCTTCTATTACATCTCTGGAAAAAAAATCCTTGTTATCTTATCCCTGACCACTTCAAATTAAACTTCTGTATTTGTTCCCAGAGTGCCTGATCTTAGTCTCTCTAGCTTGTATTAATTTCTTCTAATTTAAACGTGAAGATGCTAGGACCTTATTAATCTTTACAGCCAACAGATAGAAAGAGGCAACACCCAAGAACAGTTGAAATGACCACTGATTGCCCTTCTTGTTTTCAATGACTGTTGCAAGCCAGGGGTTCTTTCTTCTCTTTAAAGGCACTTACCCAAGATTGTGACCACCAGATTGCAAGCCAATGCCACCAGAAGAGCTAGCTCTCTCTGAAGCAGACTAGACACATCCATATGGAAGAGCACTGGAATAATGTGAGAACATTTGCAGAACACCGGGGATTTATAAACTGAATATGTTGCTTTGTATGGCATGCCATGAGACATTGATCAGAACATGTGGAGATGTTTGCACACAAGCAGCTGGAGCAACGTTGAATGGTATAGAGCAGTTCTGGCAGCTGCATCTGGCCTGATCTCATCTGTCTTGCCTGTGCAGGAATCCTTGGAGCAAGCTATTCCCAGATCTGCACCTTGATTTCATCACAGAGTGAGCTAATTAGCTGGTTCCAGCAGACAGCCCATAAGCAAACTGGAGTGTATTAAGCAGAGGATGAACACACCAAGATGTGAGTGCAAACTGAGCATTTATAGTATATGCATGTCCAAAACAGGCTCCAGAGCTGGGAATGAATTTATTTTATTATTTTATTTTATTTTATTTTATTTTATTTTATTTTATTTTATTTTATTTTATTTTATTTTTTAATGAGCTAAGTTTCCCTTACCTACACCTCTGAAGAGTTCTACTGTGAGTACATCTTATTACAACTGTCTTCACGGGCATTCCCCCTATGAACTGACTGACTCACAGGTACTGTAATCCACAAAGATTAACCAGGTGGTTGAAAATAGCTAGGGAAAAACATCCAAGCTGGGGAAGCTTTTCTTTATCATTGTTCTTAACACAGTTATTATTTGAAACGTATCCCTTTATGTGATCAATAATTAATAGTGGAGGTTAGATAAATAAATAAATACTAATCACGATACAAGGAGCCAGGGAGTAACAGCAAGTCTAACACATAATAGGTCTATCTCAGTGAGTTTCAATTTTCAGAATTAGAATGACAGAACTTTATGTGATAAGCTACAGTGATTTTCCTTAGTCTGTAAGGAAACCAAGGGAAAGTTCGCAATTACTTGAGGACTCTCTGATAAAATGACAAAAATTGCTGGCGCTGCAGAAACACAGATGGAATTGTGCACAATTCATAATGAATGATAAACCAGGAATTAAACTGGAAGGCCAAAAAGAGAGTAAAGAAGGTTATCTACTTTTAGTAAAAAGAAATACTACTCAAAGCAAAACTAACTACAAAGAACAGAAAATACATATAAGTGAGTAGAACTAAGCTTCTCAGAATTCCTTCATTTTATAAATATCCATTACACTTTCCATCTTCAGCTGGAGAAAGAACTGAAAAACAAAGTGCACGATCCCCTGAATGACAATACTGCTGAACCATAATGACAGCCTGGCTTGTGCAAGGAAGAAATGAAGGGAGCAGAACTGCAGCTGTTTTCGTTTTCTCTAAAGGAGATTAATCATGCCACCTGAAATATCAAAGATTAAAGCAATAACTTGTATACAGGATTTATACAATGCTCATCAGGTGTGATGATGTAAACCAAATGAGCTAATCTATTACAGCACTACAGTTGTTCCAATTAGTAGCCACATACCAGGGGAAAGCTTGTCACACACTGCAGCCTGCAACTATGTGTCAGATGAAAAAGGTTTTTAGTACAAAACAGCAGCTTCTATCTCCTGTACATACTGTGACATACATATGAGAGACATTCTGACGTACATGGAAGAGGCTTCATCTGCTTTATGAGCCATAAAAATATGTTATTAAATGTGCTGCCCTCTAAATGAGAGCAGCATCAGAATTCCAGCTGAAGAGTAATAGGATTAATCTCAAAAGCACGTAAGGCAGTACTTTAGAATAATGTGAATCCTCCCTCTCAAACAGTTGTAACAAGTGTGCAGCTTTTGCTTGTTTCCATCATATCTGCTTAGCCTACTCTGCAAATATTTGATTTATTCCTATACTTATAAAATAAATGAATGAATTTATTGCTGCTGTTTGGGTCACCTACAAATAAATTGGCATGGCTTACTTTCCAGTGAACTGCTTTAGCAAGCATATCACTCACACAAAAATTTTGTTAGGGTTCTTGGCTTTTATAAGTCACAACAATAGTGGTGGAATAAAAATAAATAAAACAACCACAACAACAAAACAAATCTAAGAAACTGCAGTAGTGAAGTACAAGGCTCTGAGATAAAAAAGAAGTTAATTTCCTATGAAATATACCTAGACATTTTGATTATTGCCATCTTTAGTTATTTAATACTTGGTTGCACTAGGAACATGATAAATGGAAGTATGGATGATAAATGGGCTTGTGACAGAAATTAGATGGAGCCTATTTCTTGCTTTGTTTTTGGTAACACACCTCAGGGGAAAGACCATGGATTCAGAGAAGACTTTCACCATTTAAGGAACTGGGGATCAGCTTAGAGAATTTAGAGCAATCGAAATCCTTTGCGTGAAAAGATACTTACTAGTTAGTATGACAAAGCCATAAAGACCAATCCTTGCTTAATGAAGAAATCAAATTTTATGGGAGATTGTTTTCTGTTATAGCAAATATACCTTTTTAGGAAAAAATATTAAACCTTGGTGTGATTTTCTCTAATCTTTACTGGGGTTAAATGCATTATGGCAGAGTTAATAGCGTTTACTGTAGTGATATATTATCTGAAGTAGTTTGTTTAATTATAAATTCCATCCGTTTTAGTGGAAAATTTCATCCTCCCCATCTTCCTTTTTGCTTCTCCTGCAGTTGTGAGTTGATAATACTATCTAATCATACTGGCAGTTGTTTCTGTTTCACTTAGGATTAAGGCTTGAAATAATTGATTTTAATATGTAATATGAACCCTAACTTGACTTTAGTTGTAGCATATAACATTTAGTTGCCCCTAAATGTTTCTAAGTTTCATTTAAACATGGAGTTGTAAATACACAGGTATGTGCTCTTCTCCTATTTGGCTTGTTAACTTTCTTCAAAAGGAAAAGAAAAAAAAATAAGTGTGGATGACAGGTAGGATAACAAAAAACATTGAAAGACAGCAATCCTATCTCAGCTTTTTCTCCTCCATTTAAAATCAGGTTTATTGTGTCAGTTGTCTATTCTGAATGGTTTACATTATTTTGGCAAGCAGGCTACATTATACACTTCTCCCTCCGGGATTTATATTTGTATTGTAAGCATTGCTTTTTTTCAAGCTTGTATTTGTTGTGTTGTATTGTATTTTATGTGTCCATGATACAGGAGAATGTGGACTATAACATGACCCTTCTCTCTTTTGTATTACAACACACCAAATACTTTTTCACCGTCTGCATAAAACACATAAAAAGACTACATTGCCATTTATTTCAGCATGGTTATATGGAACTATGGGATACTTTCTTTGGCACAGTGTGCTTGACACTTTAAGCTGGTATGTGTTAGGACATCATAAAGCTTTATCCCAGAAGAGGTATTAATTTATCTCAGGTGGCATTCTTGGGATTTGTGTTAAATGTACACTAGGATCTATTTTGAAGGCTATAAGACAGTTTTGGTAGCAATCAGCAGAGTTCTGTGGAATGGCACAAAGCCACAGTCAAGCCAAGGCAGTGCCTTGAATCAAACCATTGTTTCACAAGGAGCTAATTGAAGGGTCCTTTGGTGTGTCTGGATACC
The DNA here is from genome assembly GCF_963932015.1 of Anas acuta. NCBI lineage: Eukaryota > Metazoa > Chordata > Aves > Anseriformes > Anatidae > Anas > Anas acuta. Next base: position 74,858,746 of record NC_088982.1, on the reverse strand, counting down.
TTTGGTGAAATATAGCATCTGTTTCAACTTGGTGACTTGGAACCGAACTTCTCTTATTCTGTGTAAAATTAAACATTCTACATCTAAAACAGAACTGCAGTCAAACTCAGGAGAGCAAAACAGAGAAAGCTAAGCTGATAGTTTGTGTTCATAGGTAAGTGACTTCTAATTCAATTGTTGAGTATCCACATATACAAGGGGGAAGGGAAATAAATATAGATGTTCAGTTCTGAAAAATGCTAAACCTTTAAAAATAGTTCCCAGCCATAAATCATATATGCTGCAGTGTTCCCTGCAATGTTGCAGAGAACAGACTGGAGAAATAGTCAGTGAAATCCAGCTGTTAAAAGTGGTTGCTAAAGCATATAGCAATGTAGCCACTGGGATCAATTTTTATCATGCACAGCAATTCAAAGATATTCAATAAGTCATTAACAAGATTAATGAACTCTAATAAAAAATGCAGGCTCCTGTTCCATATTTTACTTAGCTTACTGTAGTTTAAAATTGCATTTTATGATTTTATTAAAGATATTACTTAATTTTTCTCAAATTGGTCATTTTATTTGTTAAAATATATTAAATAGATTTTTTTTCCCACAGAGAAAGAGGATTTTATTTTTTTAAAAAAGACTTTATGTATACTAAAGTACCTTTATACCGTAAGTAGATATCTAATCAATAGGCTCAAGTCTGCTCTATTATAGTAGCATAAGGCTTAGAGTGAGACTTTGAGACTGGATGAGTGCATAATTGCACTACTTTACTATGTGCCAAGTATAAGGGGTGTTGTATCCCAATCATATATCATGTTGTGAAGATTATTTCTTTTGGTGACTTATATGTTGGTGGAGCCCTGCTAAATCTCTATCTAATTGCTCTCAGCCTTCCTGCTCAAGAGGAAACTATTGCCTTTGTGGGAGCTGCTTCATTCATTCCCATATTCGGACCTTTTGTTAGAGAGGCTTGAAGCTGTTTTCTCTGCTGTGGGAGCAGCCCATCATATGGGCTTGGATTAGAAATCTGCTGCAGCCTTCAAGCTGCCTTAGAGCAAGTGTGAGGGGCGAGCAGGGTGCTGTGAGCGATGGCAGGACCTGGCACAGGGGTCTGTATTTCTTGTTCTTGTCCTTAGGACGTTAATGCCAGTGGGGGAGGGATGGGGAGTGGGAGGGTGGGGGGAGGTTGGGTAATACTGTAGGAGGCTATTCTTGAAATTAGGTGCATTCTGGTATGGAGAACCACCTTTCCATGAAGGCAAACCAGCCTAATGAGACCTTCAGTACAGCTTGTCCAGGTGATATCATACGACTTATAGGATCACGTTTGTTGCTCTTGCTGATAGTTGTGAGATTCCTAAATTGGTTAATGGAAAGTGACTCACAGAAACAAATAATTCTTTGCCAGTGATTAAGACTGAGAGATACTTAACCCTCTTCCTGCATCTGTGTTATCCCTGACATTACCCCTCTGTATCTAATCCACTTTTTTAGAGTATTTCACCTGGTTTAAACAATTCGGGGTTTGTGTGGCATCTGAGAAGCTGCTTGTCTTTCATATCCTGCTACTTAGTGCTCTTCCACAACAAAATTTCTATAAGAGATTTATTGTAGCCCCACTCATTTCACATACATTTGTAGTATGCCATCTCTGAAGAATATAATTCCTCAAACAAACAAACAAACAGAAAACAAAGGAAAGCTAAGTGCTAGTAAGTAAAACTTGGGGGGACATTGGCCACTCTTTCAAAATGTAGTTTTCAATTACTGTACTGGGAGTCTGTGACATTCACTTGACACGTCCTTTCATGTTCCTCTGTGATTCTTCTGAGCAAATTTGCCCTAGAGAAACTGGTCACAACATGGATAGCCACCATTTGTTTCTCCTTTTGTGCAAGTTTTACTTAATAACTACCTCAAGCCTTCCTTTATAAAGCTTTGCTCTGGAGACCAGATCTAAGTGTATTTTTATGATTTAAAAGTCAATTTAAAGGACATATAGCATGTTACAAGGTACAAAGCTTATTTTTGATTCTTCGATCCTGGATTGATTGGTTTAATAACATTTCTTAATAAAGTAAACAATGCATTTTATTTCTGTGGGCTCATGGGATGGCAAGTAGGAAGTTTCACTTTATAACTTGGTGGCTTTGACTTAGCAAAGGATATTAGTAAGTCCAACGCCATGTAATTGCTCTATATGCACAACTCTTATTTGAAAAATGTCTCCATAACGTTTGAAAATGTTATTTTTATAATTGCAGAATATAAACGAGCTTTCACATTCAGCTATCATGTGCAGTTTGGGTATTTATTTAGAGCAGATTTCTTCTATGTCCAGTGTTTTGTCCATAGGCTTTGTGGTCCTGAGTTATTATTTCCAGAAAGCAATCTTACTGGGAGGAGATTCAGTGAGTTCTTCAGTTATGAGTTAAGTTAAATGTTTTCTTGGTAAAATTTTGTGTTCTCCCTGCTCCTTCAAGCCTCTCCCAACCTTTTCTTTTTAACATAGACTTATATTGTTCATCTCAATTCATCTTCCATTCCATTTACTTGCCTTACATGGGAGAAGGGAGAATTGCTGCAATATTTTAAATATTATGATGAGCAATTTGAAAAAGTACTGATTTCTACCAAATGTTAATTTATTGTATTCTTCTCAGAAAACCTCAGTAAAAGCTATTTTATGGATTCCAATAAGGTTTTTGAGAGTTGAGAAATGTGAGAAGTGACCTATAAACTATAACTGATTTTGGATCTTAACCTCATTTGTTTTCAGCTGAATACATGCTTTCAAATCTAATGAGACTGAAAATCTCGTCTACTTGAAATGTGAACATGAGAGAGATGTGTATTTGATCTTACTGAGAAACTGTGAAATAAGTTTCATAATGAGAAACAGCTATCCCTCTCTACTTAGCAAATGCCGTATATAGTAGAGCCCTCTAAGGATTCACATGTACACAATGAGGTACAGAAATATTTTTCTAAAACTATTATCTTTTGTATTCTTCACATGTATGTGAATGGAGAGGGCATCAGTTCCTTGTGACATTTTGAAGTAGTCTACAGACAGCAAACCTGCAAAATGAAATATGGAGGGTGATAAACAAAGAGAACACTTCTGAAGGAAGACGAAAAGAACACACATAGGCCTACTTTGCTGAGGCAGGCAATAAGTCTGGCTCTGATTTTCATTTATGCCAAAGCCAGCCATGCTTTCTCATTGTTATGAATTTCTTGAGTTCATACTTTCATATTCTCTGTGTATCAGAGGCTCATGAGAGAGGGAAAAATTCACTTGAAATGTGAAAAACAAGAAACACACTTCTTTATACCTTACCTTTGCAGATGTATCAAATTCTGTAATTACAAGATTCAGGAAAAATGTTTTATATTTTCCCAAGCTACTAGCAAGCAATGAAGACAAAATATATAACCAATATGGTTCTAAATAGGCACAGGTAAACATACAGTCTTAGTTGATTCTCACTGTGATCACACATCTTGGAGAAGAAAAGGTTCTATATTTTTGAAAATGAAATGGTTCTCAAATAGTTTTCTGGTCTGGGAAAAGAAATCGTTAAGAGTTTTTTTGTCAGTTGGAGAAAGAGTCACTTTTAGGAGTCACTCACTTTGGATCCTGTGGAAGGACTATGAAGGATCCAGATACAAGCTAAATTTGAGAATTCAAAATGCAGAAACAAACAAGTAAATAGAAATGAATAAGAAAAATGAAAACCCAAGGTAAATATATATATATATATGTATATATATGTATGTTCTAGCTGTTTGAGATCAAGCCTATAATAACTATTATTCGCAGAACTTCCCCAAACAACAGTTTGTTTCTGTGAAAATGTGTCCAAAAATACACTTAGAATCAATGAACAATATAAAAGTACCTATGTAAATGTTAAATGATTTCTAATCTGTTTAGCCACCTCATGTATGCCTCTCCTATCAAAGGTGTGGAAGCTTTTTAGTCCTTCCTCCCTACTTCCTTCCTGATTAAAGCATATACCATGCTACTCCTTTGCTGGCCTGAATGTTGTCCCAGTGAAACATGGGATTAGAAATTAGAGAGCAATTGATTAAGAATGAATATGTGCTACATTTGCGATGTACTGTGCCTGTGCTGCACTTGGGCCTCCAGATAACAGGAGCCCCTAGGACGCTGAGAACCAGATCAAACCAACCTCATGGTTCAGACTTTGACCAAGGGCTCAGAGATAAGGAGGATTGCTCACAAAAGGACAAAATAAAGAATGTCAAACATGCCAGGCTTCGAGATAGCAGGAGCCCCTAGTGTCCTGAGAACTGGACCAAACCAACCTTATGGCCCAGATTGTGACCAAGGCCTCAGAGATGAGGTGAAAAGTTCAATCCTGATGAAGACATCTTACTTCATTCTCATGACCCTCAGCACCCACCAGCAGAAGGCACTGCGCAAGTGCAGATGGGAGGAGTGTTTGGAAATGACTCCTTGGAACTAATTTAATATGAAGTGGGGACAGGTTATGAATATGTATAGGTGTATTGGGAAACTTCATGCATATGTAACTCTTCACTGCATTTAACCAAAGCAAGTTGCTGTGTTAGGTGCGCACGACTTTGTTGGGACTACCCCCCATGCTGCCCAGTGCTGAATAAACATACCTGCTTTATAATCTTACAGATTGTGGAGTCAGTTTTCCGCTAGTCACCAGAGATGATCACTTTGCCTTCTCATTTCTGCTGTGCAAAAAGTTGAATACACAGGGGCATATACTAATAGCAGACTAATGCCACAAGTCTTGGAAGAATGGGTGTTTTGTTTGTAATTTATTCATCAAAAAGGTCAGCTCAAACACACAACATCTGTTTTCCACCGTGGTTCCAATTTCACCAAATAATTTTGTATGCTGCTCGAGGTTTCAGTAGGAAGACAAGATTAATTACATGTTTCAGGGTACTTTCAAAAATAATCTGAAATACTGTTGCAGTTATGAGCACATAGCAAAATCATTCCAGGTAAGATTCAGTTTGGTGTCTTATAGGGAGAAGCTTGGGAAGAGATACTGTGAAATGAGAAAACATCTAGTTTGAAGAAGAACCATTATGGGATAGGATGTATACAATTATTAAGTTGGAGAATTGAGCCTTCAGTAGAAGAAGGATACAAAGTGGGCCTGTAGGCTAAAAATGTATTAGTTAATATTTATAATGTGCATTCATCTTTCTCTATTTCTTGTCTATGTGCTTAGCATCAGTGTTGGCTGGACCCATATCAGGTGAAAATGATACAAGTCATTTATACAAAGCAAAGTGATTAATGTCTATTGAGGTAATTGGAAGTTTTTTTTCTTTACAGTGCTGCTTTATGTACAGCATATATCCATGGTACATAAGGTACTCTACTAACAACACAGATAGATGTTTTATTGATCTCCTTCTGTTCCACTTCACTAACTGGAGCTATTTTCAGTGTGGCATAGCAACAGGATAATCAAGTACGCATTTAATGCTAAGATTGCATGTAGCTATCTGGAGAAGCTAGGTCTCATGAATTCAAAGAAATAGCAGACTTCTAAAACTTATGGTGAACAGAGGAAGATCATGAGAAAAAAATGTTAGAGGTAGTGATGTTAAAATGCTTTAAAGCACATTGGGGACCTAAAAAATGGGAAAGGCAAACTGTTCTTTGAAATTTGAAGAAAAGAGTTGTCTGTTCTAAGCCATATATATGCTTTTGAAAACAAACTAATTTTATACATTGCAAAGATAAAGCAAGAAGAGAAAATTAAGTAGAAATCATGAGAAAAAAGTGGCTTTTTTCTGTATATATTTTCAGCTTTTTTTTTTTTTCTACTGACACTACGAGTTATATAAAACATAACTCCTTGGAAAATATTGAAAAACAGAAATGCTTGAGCTGGCTTGAAACACCAAAAATGTAAGTATAATCTGATTCATTATTAAATAACAACTTTAGTTATATTTTCTATGTAGACAGAGTCACAGTTGGTATAACTCATATTAAAATGAGAAAGCTATGTCTTTATGTACAAGAGTATACATGTTATCCAAATGAATTCAATTAAATGCATATCAAGAGTCAGTCTCTCAAACATTAGGAAGTATCTGATATTAGCTATCTGAGAATATCCTTAATTTATCTCCACTTGTACTTTGGCAATATTAATTACATGGCTGCATTATTCTTTTCCATATAAGATATCATAAACACACTATAATTTTACAATAAGTTCAAATGTACAAAGGGGAATGAAACTAGTTAAATGAGCAAGAGAATTAAAAGACAATTTTGAAAACTTTACTCAATAAATGGTTCATTCTAATGTCTCAAAATCAGCTGATATATTTTTTAATTTTTTTTTAAAATCCATGAAAATGCATTAATTAAATTCACAGTACATATTATATGGCAAAGTGTTAACAAAACACTGTGAAGAGAAAGAAATCCATTAAACTGCACTCATTAAAATTACTAATAGTGAAATGAAAAACACTAGTCCATTAATATCTCTATCTGGATGAGGGGATCAAGTGCATCCTCAGTAAGTTTGCAGACAACACTAAGTTAGGTGCATGTGTTGATCTGCACGAGGGTAGATCTGTGGGAGGATCTGGATAGGCTGGACCAATGGGCTAAGGCCAACTGTATGAAGTTCAACAAGGCCAAGTGCCGGGTCCTGCACCTGGGGCACAACAACCCCAGGCAGAGCTACAGGCTGGGTGAGGAGTTGTTGAAAAGCTGTCTGGCAGAGAAGGACCTGGGAGTATTGGTGGATAGTCGGCTGAATATGAGCCAGCAATGTGCTCAGGTGGCCAAGAAGGCCAGCAGCATCCTGGCTTGTATAAGAAGCAGTGTGGCCAGCAGGTGTAGGGAAGTGATCATCCCCCTGTACTTGGCTCTGGTGAGGCCGCACCTCGCGTACTGTGTTCAGTTTTGGGCCCCTTGCTACAAGAAGGACATTGAGGTGCTCAAGTGAGTCCGGAGAAGGGCAACGAAGCTGGTGAGGGGCCTGGAGAACAAATCTTATGGGGAGTGGCTGAGGGAGCTGGGTTTGCTCAGCCTGGAGAAAAGGAGGCTTAGGGGTGACCTTATCACACTCTCTAGGTACATTAAAGAAGGTTGTAGCGAGGTGGGGATTGGTCTATTCTCCCATGCTCCTGGCAACAGGATGAGGGGGAATGGGCTAAAGTTGTGCTAGGGGAGATTTAGGTTGGATATTAGGAAAAACTTCTTTACTGTTGGGTACTGTAGGGTTACTAGGCATTGGAATAGGCTGCCCAGGCAAATGATTTAGTCACCATCCCTGGAAGTCTTTAAGAGATGTTTAGATGTAGAGCTTTGTAATATGGTTTTGTGGAGGACTGGTTAGTGTTAGGTCAGAGCTTGGACTCGATGATCGTGGAGGCCTCTTCCAACTTAGATGATTCTGTGATTATTTTCCTTATTATCACATCATGGGAGCTGTGAATATAAATATGCCTAAAGAATCCCAACATTTTACAATATATCAGCTCCTGAGAAGAATTTTTACCTACATTTTACAGAAGTGTAGGTGCAAAGTTACTAGCCTGAAGTCCCACTGGAGCTAAGATATAAATCAAGATCTCCATGTTCCAAGTTAGTGTCTGGAGCATAAAACTATAAAGGGAGACTTTTAGTCTAAATTGGAGAGAAAATAAAGGCTTTCTTGATTTTAAGGGCATCTGATGTATTTTAAGTTCTTCGTTGTACGGTGCCATAATTTCAAAAATCCTTAAGAAAGATGGTGGTCTTAAAATTACATCTGAAGTCTGTTATATAGGATTTCAGTTAAATTAATACAGTGGTGGAGTATTTACACCTGCTAGGGTTATACTAAGCCTGGGACACAAGATAATTAAGCCCAAGCCTAACATAATGAATAGTTCTGGTTAGGTCAGCTGAACTATATGTTGAAAGTAAATACAGATTGAGATATTAAGTAGGAATGCTAGTTTCAAAATCTACTTATCTCATGTCATTCTCTAAACACTTTAAATAGTATGATATTGTGAATTACTTATTTTAATTGCTTTCTTTGCATTGATGTTTATGTAGCTTTTTAGAGATTAGAAGACAATTATTGAAGGGGTCTTACAAAAAGGATGGAGAAGGACTCTTTACTCAGGTAGATAATGATAGAACAACGGGGAATAGTCTTAAACTAAAAGAGGATAGACTTAGATTAGATATTAGGAAGAAATTCTTTACTGTACAAGTAGTGAGGAACTGAAACAGGTTACCCAGAGAAGTTGTGGATGCCCCATTCCTAGAGGTCTTCAAGGCCAGGTTGGATGGGGCCTTGAACAACCTGTTTTAGTGGGTGTCATCCCTGCCTATTGCATGGGGATTGGAACTAGATGATCTTTAAGGTTCCTTCCAATCCAAGCCATTCTATGATTCTATGGTTATGCAAAATATAAAAAATATAACAGGAACAAATTTGTGCGTAATCTTAGTGTGAGAGCAGTTTTTAAGTCTTGCAAAGACATTTTCTTGTTAGTCTTTGAGTACCCAAGTTTAGAGTTTTAGGAATGTCCACTGAATTAGTTCTTCACTTCTTTCCATTTGCTGTCATTTGATGAAGGAGTAATTCCAAGACCTAAAAGCATTACAGTGAGCTCCAGACTGGCATTTTAATCAAGATCAACATTTTTGGGATTTGCTGCTCCACCTGGACGCATACAAGTTCATGGAGCCTGATTGGATTCATCCCAGAGTACTCAGAGAGCTGGCCGATGTCATCCTGGGACCTGTCTCAATTATTCTGCAACAGTCTTGGGAATCCAGAAAAGTCCCAGGTGACTGGAATCTGGCAAATGTGGTCCCAATTTTCAGGAAGGACAAAAAGGAAGGTCCTGGCAATTACAGGGTTGTCAGTCTCACTTCAGCACCTGGTAAAATTATGGAGAAGGTTATTCTAGGAGTTATTGAAAAACACCTACAGAACAATGCAGCTATTAGTCAGAGCCAACATGGTTTCACTAAGGGAAGGTCCTAACAAACTTAATATTCTTCTATGACAAGATCACCCAGCTAGTTAACCAAAAGATGCCAGTCAATGTAACCTTTCTGTATTTCAGTAAAGCTTTTGATACTGTCTCTCACAGAATTCTTCTGGACAAAATGACCAGAATACAGTTAGATAAAAGCATAATAAGATGGGTGTACAATTGGCTAATGGGTCAGGCCCAGAGGGTTCTTGTAAATGGAGTTACATCAGGCTGTTGACCTGTCGATAGTGGGGTTCCCCAGGGCTCCGTTTTAGGACCAGTCCTCTTCGGTGTTTTGGATGAAAGACTTTACGTTTTTTTTTGAGGAAGTTAGCAGATTATACCAAATTGGGTTGGAGCTGTTGACTCCATCATGGGTGGTGAGGCCTTGCAGAGAGATCTGATAAATTAGAGAGCTGGGCAATCACCAACAATTTGAAGTTTAACAAGAGCAAGTGTTGGATTCTGCACCTGGGAAGGGGCAACCCTGGTTATACATACAGAATTCAGGAGAAGATGCTGGAGAACAGCCTTACAGAAAGGGATTTGGGTGTTTTGTCTGACAGCAAGCTGAACATGAGCCAGCAGTGTGCCTTGGCTAGCCAGGAGGGCCAACCGTACCCTGAAGTGCATCAAGAACAACATTTTTAGTCGGTTGAGGGAAGTGATTGTCCCACTCTACTCTGCACTGATGCAGCCTCACCTTGAGTGCTTCATGCAGTTATGGGCACCACAGTATAAGAAAGACATAAAGCTTTAGAGAGTGTCCAAAGGCAGGCAACGAAGATGGTAAAGAGCCTAGAGGGGAAGACGTATGAGATGGCTGAAATCACTTGGATCGTACAGCCTGGAGAAGAGGATACTGAGGAAAGACCTCATCACGGTCTCCAACTTCCTCACAAGGAAAGTGGAGGGGCAGGTGCTGAGTTCTTCTTTCTGGTGACCACTGATAAGACCTGAGGGAACAGCTTGAAGCTATGATGGGGAGATTCAGACTGGACATCAGGAAAAGGTTCTTCTAGAGACAAGAACACCAGGCAGATCTGTCTAGAAGAATGTACAGAAGGTGTTATTTCTTCCTGGTCATTTTTATTCACTGACAAATTTTGAAACTAATCTTACATAAATCTCTAATTACAGCTGACACCAATATTTAATTAGCTGCTGAAGTATTTAGTCTTTGAAGATATGGAGCTGGCACCAGCAAGCCATTTAAATCAGGCACAGCACAAGAGGGATGTGGAGCTCTTGTAATGGGTCCAGAGCAGTTCCACTAAGATGATGAGAGGGCACCTCTCCTATGCATAAAGGTTGAGGAAACTGGGCTTTAGCTGGAGAAGAGAAGGCTCCGTGGAGACCTCATTGCGGCCTTACAGTACTTGAAGGGAGTGTATAAACAGGAGGGGAAATGCTCGTCTATGTATGTTGATAGTGATAGGACAAGAGGAAATGATTTTAAACTAAGACAGAGGAGATTTAGGTTAGATATTAGGAGAAAGTTTTTCACTCAGAGGGTGGTGAGGCACTGGCTATCCAGAGAGGTTGTGGATGCCCCATCTCTGGAGGCATTGAAGGCCAGGCTGGATGCAGCTCTGGGCAGCCTGCTCTAGTGGTTGGCAACCCTGCCCAGAGCAGGCGGGTTGACACATTAAAGTTATTTTCAACCCAGACCATTCTATGATTCTATGATACTTTTGGTAGACATTGTTCTAAATGTATTTTTCAGTTTGTGACTATTTTTCATCAATATTCATATATGCGTTTATAAAAGCAATGGTTCTTTAGAGAAACAGAAGTCATACTGACAGAAGCTATTTTAAATAAATAAATAGTTTTAAATAAACACTTTAAATTTTGGAAAGGCAAAGGCAAAATTTATTCAGCATTTTCCTCATTATGATTCAGACAAAAAGGATGTTATCTGAGTGGACTTGTACCCTAGAAATATATATCAGGCCTGCAGGTATCTGACGAGAGAGGGCAGCTGGAAAAAAAACTCTCTCATGGATGAATTGTACTAGTGGGCTGTGGGCTTCTTTGAGACTGAGTGCTATTACAGCACTGAGTGGTAACAAATTAAAAGTTTCCACAGGAATAAATTCAGCATTTTTGAGGCTGGAAAAGCATTTGCCTGAAATACATTGCTTTTCTTTTATGGTATTATAAATTAAAGACACCATGACATCTGGTCAAGGAAAAGAGTTGAGACCAATTACTTGAAATTCTTGTAATAGGAACTTTGAAAACTGGTAAGAAAAGCATGGGAAGGGAATTTAACTGTGTAGGATGTAAATGTATTTTTTAAATGCTTTTTTAAGCATTGGATTTGGCACAAGAGTTGATCTAGTCTCATTGATGCATGGAAAAGTCAATAGTGTTTTCCTACTATTGGGTACTGTTCCTGGATTACTGATGGAGTAAATTTCCTTAGTAGTGATTTGACAATAAGAAAAATTTGCTCTAAAACCTGTGTTCTGATAAAACCTCTCATAGAATAATATATAATATTCAGTACTACATCACTACTTCTGAGATTAAAACACGCCACTCTTTTAATAGATATATGTTTTGAATGTATCCATGTAATGTACCGTTAGGCTCTATTGTTTGTCATAAGAATACAGTAAAAAAGGAGCATGAGCTCTCATAGCAAAAATAAAATCAATTTTACTTTTATTTTGAGTGTCAAAATGAAGAAGGGAAAAAAAAAAAAAAGCAGCGGTAAGCAGTGGAAATTACAGGTTTAAAACCTTTTCCATGTTTAAATTATTTTGAGTAAAATTTTGATATAGATGGTTTATATGTTCAGACCATAGATTTTTCATCCTGAAAGTCAGGATAATTATGTTTAAGAAAAAAATAAAATAAATGTCTAGTTCTTGTTTCTTGAGACTTGTTTTGTTTCAAATTTTCAAAAGGTACTGCTACTCTGGGCTGGTTCCCAGTGACCCATCAAAACCCTTTGGAAATCTGCATTTTTTTTGATGGAGTTAACTAATGTAAGATCATTGGCTGGTAAGAAAATTACTTAAATACAACACATTGTGGTTGACTACTGCACCCTTTTGCATTTGTTTGTTTTGATTTTTCTTTATGTTAATGAGACTGATAGAGCTATCTGTTGAAGCGAAAAATATATAGATTATTATTCTCTAGTATAAGCATGTACATGATACCCTTGAAAATGCTAAGAGCCACATGGGTTTCTGCCATGCATAGAAAATACACCATTTGTATTTTGGGGGATTACAAATTCATAGTAGCCTCTATGAGGCTCTATGTTCAAATCTTTAGGTTTTGAATAACTGTTGTCTATTTTTGGGAAAAGCACTATTTTTCCTTTGTGATTCTTGAATTTTTCCAGCCTCTCTGTTTTGGGCAATTATATGAACCTATAAACTGCCATAGTGATTCTGACTGTAGAAGTATGTATTTCAGTATAGCATCAGCCATAGTGATCTTAACCAATTTATTTATTTATTTTTCAGAGGATGTACCAAAAATAGTAAAGGAAGACTGTAGTTCATGGTGTAATCTATCTAAAGGGATGTTTCCCTCTAAATCTTAGTAACTGAATATTAGCTTGTACCTGCTTCAGAACAGCTGTGTTTTTTTTTTGTTTGTTTTGTTTTTATGCTTACTTTACAATAACTGAATAGTCCTACATAAATACCTACTCCTCCTGTAAATCTTAGTTCATATTCATAACGTTCATATTTGCTGACATAGCTTTCCATTCCCATTTAACTCCCACCATTTTGCCATGCAAAATCCTTTATACCCCAGGGTTTAGGTTTTCCTTCTGTAGCAACTATGTATGGCTATTATGTGTTTTGTCAATATCTTAAATACCAAGAGCAATTTGTGTCAGACATTGAAAGCCTTTGATGATTTTTACAGGAAAAAGTGGTGCTTATCACTAAGCTATTATGAAAATTACTTTAAAGGATGTTCCCTGCAAGATCCAGTGCCTTTGGTTCTCACAGAAAGTCACTAAAACATATAAAGTAAACAAAAAAATATGTATTTCTAAAAAGTACTGTGCCTCAGAATTACTGAGGTAACGATAGCATGAGGGAAAATTTCTTTGTATTGAATCAAAATATTTTAAGTATATTTATGAAGAAAGAATATACTGAACTGCATTATGAAATTCCAATTAATGCTATGCAGTAATGAAGTAGTGGGTAAAACCTGCTCCAGTAGCAACTGTAATTATTACATAAATCAAAGAAAGAAATACTCTAGATAGAATGCTTATCAGGCACTTGACACAATCAGGCTGCTTTAACTGCATTTTTCTTATCAATTGTGCAATCCATGGGTGGTAATGGTTTCTAAGCAAGTGTGGATTCTTTTGAGATATGTGTACTTTGCAATTTTTAATGTGTTGTGTAAATACTTGATTTACACGTTAGTTAATAACTAATAACAGATAAAAAGGGTGATTAAATGAAGGTGTTAGTTTTGTGTAATCAGCAGAGCTGCTTATGCCTCCTTTTCAGATACCAATAATGTTTATTTTGTGACAAACATATAAGGCATAATGGAGGTGCAGGGATTAGTTGGAGGATTCTGATCACAGGAGCTGCCTCACAAGCAGTTTCTTATCGAAACGCAGCCAGAGGTAAAGAGGCAGAGCCTAAAAAGCAAGGCAGACGCCCCTCTCTTGGGCTGTGCATCAGGGAGGGGAGCTGCAATAGTCAGATACTGTTGTCAGAATTCTGCAAGAGGGAAGGACACCTTCCTGAAACAAGCAAAACCATTGCAGCATCCAAAGATGCTGCTTACCTCTCAGGAACATCAAGGCTTTGTGTACATATTTGAGGACAGGTGTTGACAAACAAGGAGGATGAATGATTCCACAACTTGGTGAAAACACTGAGCATCAGCAGTAGGAAACAAGTCAGTATCAGTCAGCCAACTATTATCTGAAGACTTGCAGGGTTTGTTTTGCAGGGTTTGTTGTTGTTGTTGCTTTTTTTTTTTTTTTTTTTTTTTCTTTTTCCCTCTGTGAGAAGTTGGCTAGTTTGTGCTCAGAATTGAAATTTTCAATTCAAGCTAGGGATTAGACTTGTCCAGTTGCAGTGCCTTGCAGATAAAAGAACTCATTCAGCCAACCCCATCTCCAATAATTAGTACCTGACCTTCATAAATACGTGATTTTATCAATGCTTTTGTTACTATAAATGGATGAAGTCATAAGCTTCTCTGGGTGTAGGCTATAAATGAACTGGTAATATTTAGTGGACATGATGTAAAGCAGGGCTCTTTAGAGATAGTGAGCAGGAATCAATATTAAGGAAATAATTATAACATTTTGAATATTTTTTGCTCTGATAAATATATTGATTATTTTGGGCTCTTCTGAGTGAAGCACAGCCTTGTAATTCTACTAGCATAAGAGTGAAAATACAAAGATCTGCTTTTAAACTTACTCTTGTATAAAATGGTAACAATACCTGTTACCTCATATATTTGCTTGCAGCTTTCCCTATATACTCAGTCCCAGTGTCTTTAGATCCTTACAGTCTAATTTCAGTTAAGGTTCATTATTTACATGCAGAAATAAATATATCCTGGAGACACGTATTTCTCCTGTCCATAACAAATATATGTATTTATAGTTAATAGTGTTGGGATTAGAATATCTCTTCTTTTTGATCAATATTTCTACCTCTCACTTCTCCAGGTACATGGAATTTTTCCCTATTACAGTCAATGCAACTAGTTTTTTACTCTTTGAAAAAAGTGCGAATTATTTCTATTCTGAGAAAACTCCCAAATGAGCTGTTTCTCTGGCCCCCAAGGCCAAGATCACCATTCTCACTGATCCATCAGATCAGTTTTCTCCTGGTATCAGGTATAATGATGTAGTCCCTTGTTACTACAATTTTGTTTCCCTATGTTGAACTATCAAAAAATGAAGTATATATGCTATATCTGAAACAGTCACATTTGTTAGTGTTACCCACTGAATACATTTAACATGATTTTGGTACTGTACAATGCTCCCAACAATACATTAGGTTTTAAAAGCAAAATTTCTAGCAGCAGGATCCAGCAGCCTTGAAATACATCTTCCCTGATGTGGTTGCAGCAGGACTGTATATCCCAGGGGAGAATCAGATACTGCAGAAAGGATGCAGAAAGGATGCCTTGAGCTGGAATGGTACAGTACTCACATAAGAAGATGGCTATCTTGCTTTATCTGTCTTCACGTGAGAAACAGAGGGCTAGAACCTGTAAGTTTACTGAAAGTCCAGCTTTCCAAACACACCCTCTAGGTGGGGCTGTTTGTTTTTTGTTTTGTTTTGTTTTGTTTTGTTTTTACATATAGATGAAATTAACTACACGTAAAACAATTCACATTTAATGTTCATGCCCATCTATTGTAACTCCTCCTGGTGCATACCAGTAGCTTTGTATGAATCCTCAGATCAGCAAATGAGGTTTCTTTTTCTTGTGCCTTCTGGAACCTGATCTGATACAGTATTCCTCTCCTTCTACTGACTAGAAGAGGAGACAAAGGTCCCAAATAAAAGGGTGGGTTGTCTTCCTGGCCTTTGATAGTCTGTATGACCATAGCTGATGGCGGATGTGTGAAGTAGCTCCCAGACTGAAGTAGTCTGTCTTTCCCCACTAATTGTCGAAAAGCCATGATAGCCTAGCCTCCTAATTTAAGCTGTCTCCTAATTTAGATGTCTAAAGCTCGATTGAGCAAATACTCATAATAATGGAACTTAATTATCTTAATTACATGATGAAAATAATAATTGACATCAAAAGTAGTTGGGTAAAACCTGCTCTTAGAAAGTCTGATCAATGCATAAAATTGCTTTCCTGCAAAGGTGTACACACAAACATCTTTTTATATTATTTTTTTTGTGTTGTTAGAAACTCTATTATATTTAAGAAGCAGATGAAAGAATTTGCATTTTGAGGAGGTTTATTTTATTCCCACATCTGTTTTACCTTTTTCACTAGATACTTTCTTTCTTTGTTGTTGTTGTTTTTTTCCCATTTTAAAAGCACTCGCTGATTACAATAGAATTTTATGAAAGGGTTTAGAGAAAACATAAGTGTTGATGAAATAGGGAAACTTGTAAAAATCAGATTTTGAAAGAAAAGAGATTTTTTAGTCAGAATGATTTAAAAATGGATAGAAAATAAAATCATCCTGGTATAAAAATGCGTTGTTATAAGAAAAACAGGTTATTTTATTCAAAGTAATTATATAATAAGGTAGATAAATATACATTCAAATCACTGTTATAGACCACTTGTCGGACAGACAGACTTTCTCAATTCATTTGTTGATGTAGCCTACATAGCCCTTCTCCCCCACCCCGACCTGACACAAGCCCAATTAAAATCCAAGGTGTAATACAGTAGTTGGTATAATACATTCACCTGCTAGTTTCTATCAAAATGTATACTGGGTAAATGATTTGAGACAAAAAGACATGAACACATTTCAGCTAGCAGGACATTTTGGAACTTTACCGTTCAGAAATGTCTGCATACCAGCAATTTGTGGTGATGCTTGCATAGCTGGCATATGTTTGTATAGCTTACAGGTGTGAACCCCTGTTTAAATGTATATTCTCTGAACTGTGTATTTTGAAAATCTGTCAGAAAATTGGCCCTCTTAACACATCATTTTAAAATCTGTACTCAGCCTTCAATATTGCTTAAATCTCAGTGGGTCTTAAACTTCTGCTTAAATGCTGTTCTTAAGAGAAATTTTCCTGGGGAATTCATTTTCTAAAATATGGCCTATAAAGGCTCTGCAAATCAGCAAAGCATCTTTGTCTTCCTATTTCAAGAATCTCAGATCAATTATAAAAAAATACCAATTTTGAAAAGTTCTTCAGATTGAGCTATTTTTCTGTCATGCATGTGGTTGTCAGTCTCATTTCCGGCTGGCAGTTTGAAAACCAACCTGCCGAAGCAGCTATCTTTGTCATAAATTTAACTTGACAGCTTCTCAGCAGGGCTTACAATTATGATCCTAAAAAAAAAAAAAAAAAAAAAAAAATTAGAAAGATTGAAAGTGTCAGTCCAAATGCGATGAGCAAATGCTATTTTATGGGAGACCCGTATATACTTGTTTTTGTTAGACTCCATGATGATCAGGAACCTGCAATGCCAATTGAATAAAAAACTCTGTGTAAAACAAAACAAAACAAAAATGTAAACATCAACAAAAATAAACTAGTTACAGTGATATAAAAATGCCTCCACATTCCCACTGGTAATGCGGACGTGGTTTTGCCATCACAGAAGATTCGCGCACTGGGTGTCATGAAGCACAAGCAGCCTGTTGGCATTTCCTGCAGAGCTGAGGGATGCGGATGCAAGGTAGAGGAGTGGATCTGCGTAATTACTCAAATAATCAGGTTTCTTTCACTTAAAATTTTGCACATGTGATGGAGAAATTTTAAGGTAAACTAGTTTCAATTGAAACTGAAAGCTTTTATTACAAAGCGAGGGAAACCTATGTGCCTAGAAAGAGGTGAAAACCTCAGCTGTGACTAAAGCTTTCTTTGCCTCAAGTGTAAGCTGTTCAACAGTGCTGGCAGGACAATTTGGTCAGCTTGTCATAGCTGCAGCCCCTGGCAGCTCTCCTCCTGCAGCTGCCTCCCAGGAAACCCTCCCTGGTTTTAAGTCATAGACGATCATGTCTGGCCCTATATCAGGATTGCCACCACTGCCTGTATCCGTCTTCGTAAATTCTATCACCCACACTCTGGAACTGAGGGGGTTTTCTTGTGAAGTGGAGAGAAAAGTTATAATTAAATTTCCAACTTGCGAAATGGTAAAAATAACCTTGAAGAAGTCACTAAATCTAAATTGATTCATCATTTTCTGCCTGAATCTTCAGAAAGCCTTAAATGACACACTTGGCAGGTGTGAATGGGAATGCATGAGCCCTCGCGTCTGGATGAATGGAGGCCAGTTTCTGAAATCTCGTTGACTTTAGATTCATCACTGTATGAATCTGGAGAACTGATGAAAACCTGATGAAAAACTGATGATAGGGGCAAATGGTGAACGTACAAAGGAAGCCAAACAGCACCCCACAGTGCACAAACCACACACTCTTTGGTTATGTACCATGCTGACATTCCTCATTCACTTGCTTTCTTTCACCTGTAGTACAGTTGTAACTGTGGCAGCTTAACCAGCTATGTGCTAAATTGGTTTAAGACACTCTTTTCTTTCTATTGCTATTAACTATAGGCGAGCAGCAACTGAGAAGCGGTGCAATTACAGAAATGGCTGAAGTTCAAAAGTTTGTTGGAATTTCTCTACGTTGTAATTATGCCAGAATCCCAGTGAGAGTTATGTCATGAGTATTTTGCCAAAAAAGGATTTTTAGCAAAAAGTTTTTACACACCATTCAGGATAGAATAATTTGAGGGGGGCTGAAACTGATGGTAACTTACAACCAGCAGATCCTTATTTTTTTTTTTTTTTTTTTGTGGTAGAAAGAGTTATTATGGAAATGTACTTATAAGCTCTCCACTGCTCTACACTTGTAAGGTCTACTTTACCCAATCATCCCAGCCATGCTTTTCCACCCTCATTAACCTAGGCTTCGAGCCAGTTAAGAATGCCTTAAAAAGCTCCCTTGAGTTGCTCTCTGGAACAGACAAAGCCAATTACAAATGCTGTTCAACAACTTTGCCACCCTCACATATATCAAGTGTGTGCCTGAAGAGAGGAAAAGGCTCTCCGTTAGCATTTCCCACTGTTTATTCCCAAGTGAGTTTGGCACATTTCAGGGTGAAACAGCCCTTCCATTAGTAACATGTCAGCACTCAGAGGTGCTTCATGAAACCTGTAGCTCATTGCAATGGAAGCATATTTTTTACATTTAGAAAGTGCTCTTGTCTGCTTTAGTGTTAGCAAGTCAGTCTCTCTTTTCTTCATCAGTATGGACTTGTTTCTCATTAAAAATATATAAATAAAGGGCTGTGCCTGTCCACAGGTATCTCCCCTCCCCTCTGTTTGACAAGATGAAAGCTTACAGCTAGATGGTGCGATTTCTCTAATAATACTCTATTTGCTTTCTCACTGCTGGTATCCTGAGGATCTAAAAAGAGAAATGCTGCATGAAAAAACTGACTGATGCACCATGAATTTTGCTAAAAAGTGCTTTGTTAAGCCATGCATAAATACCTATTGTACATATATCTGAAGGAAGGGTGAGAGATGGCACACTAACACTACTATCAGATTGCCATTTTGGATTCAGTTAACTTGTGTTAAAGTTTTCCTGCTGTTCCACACCTCATCTTCAGCTGTTCATCACCCTTTCCCTGAAATTACCAGCCTCTCAGATCTGTCAGTGTAACTGCATGTGTAGCTTCCCCATAAGCCAGTTTTGCTAAAATGAGCTGTGTTAGATAACCCAGACTATTAGAAGTGTTTTAGCTGTTGGATTCATTTAGACAGAACTGGGTTAGAAGCAATTACACATGCCATTATTTGACAGTTTGGAGAAGACTGTAACCTCCAGTAGGGATGAAAGGGGCAGTTGGGTCAGCAGAAAGAAGAGCAATAGCCTCTTAATGTGACATGGTTGCTGCCCAAGTAGCCTTACTTAACATCAAGGACCCCATGTGGGCAGTAGCATTTGTTAATACTGAGAAATTAATATAATTATGATACCTGGAAAATGGACAAACAGTCCAAAAATGGTACTCTTCTACCTGCAACTTCTTAAAAGTGGCAGGATCAGACTTGCAGTTAAGCTCATGACTTTCTATTATGTTAGGAAAACATTTTTTTTGTCAATCTGAGTCTTGATTCTGGAGCAGTCAATGGCTGAAACCATAGCAGGTTACCTTCTTGTTCATTAGAGAAAATAGTTGTCATGAGGGTTTTACTAAATACTAAAATTATGGGAGTCAACTAAAATGAGGTGAATTGCAGCTAGTCACAGCATGTTATACATGTAAAACTTTGACTGAGAGTGTGTGTGACAGTGAGATTGGAAGAGGTGTCATAAGAGATGCATTTTCCCCCATTCCTAACAACCTTTTAGTATGTGAATTAAAAAGTGTCCGTATTTCCACATATGACATTATTTTCAAATTTGAACATAGGAAGGGGTTTTGGTGTCATCTGGTAGAAGAACAAAAAAATCACAGAAGAGTGTGAAGACTGCAAATATTTATTGATGAACTGAGAGGTAATCTTTAAAAATAATAATAATAATAAAGTTTTAAACGTCAGTATTTAGGGCATTGGAGCATTACTGTAGACTGAGGATACTATTATAGATGCAATTAGTCTAGCAAAAGTCTGAATGTATTTTAAAAATAAACCTGATTTTTAATGCAAGGTTGTAATTGCACTTTTAACTTGATGAAGCTTTAATGAACAGTTACATGAAGGTGAACATTTTTCCTAATTATTATTATTATTATTTTTAATTTTGTCAGTCAGATCCTTTTCATCAAGCTATGACAGAGATGTCCAAGCTGCTGCACAGATGAGGGCAATCTCCCCCATCGTGGCTGAGACAGGAGCTAAAGAAGGTGAGATGGCATTGAACATGGGAAATAAATGAAGTGTTCTTGTCACATGGGAAACTCATACAGCCTAAAAGTAAATATAAAACTGAAAACTAAATCATTAGGTGCAGACACTTGGAAGCATATTACCATTTCCTTGTTTACCTAGACTCATATAATTAGTTTAGTTGCTGTAAACTTCTCTCAAGGGAATAAATTACTGAAGGGAAAAAACAACAACAACAAACTTAAACACTGCATTTAGTGAGGTAAAAAGAGCTGACCTTAAAAGAACTGCACTGAAACCTTGTCTTAGACTTACTGAGTGGAACATCTGGCTGTGTGATCCAGTGACGAGCAGCATTTTGGGGTGTATGTTGAAATGTATATGCTTTAGTGGGTTCAGGAACTATTTCGTGGTCTGACAGCAGTAGAAGAAGTAAAATGAAAACAACAAAAAAAACCTGCTTTTGGGAGGGCTGAGTTTGTTTGTATTTCTGTGTATTACATTTTGTAGACGTGTCTGAGTTTGGTGAACAGATGTGTTTTTATAAACCTAAATAAACAACCAAGAGAGCACATAAACACCTGGGATAGTTAGCAGACGGGTGGTCATCTGTTTGAGCCTTCAATTGCATTTTCCTCTATAATTAGTTGTGTAATTGCTTTTCCAGAGTTGCAGCTAATGTATTTACACATGTAATTAATTATACTTAAAAAAATAATAATAAACAACCATTTTCAGTTGTTTGTTCTTTTTTCTTCATTTGCGGAATGTCAGACTATCACACTACTCAACTGTTTTATTTATGGACTACATTATGACTCCATTCTGGTTATGTCTGTAGAAGGACATATGATACCTAATTGTTTCTCAGGCTAAATAAGGAATTACAGGAAATCAATTGTAACTAAGTTAAATATTGTGAGCAGTAGTAGGCAGGGCAGGAATACCTTGAGAGCATGGCTAAGGGGAGCAATGGGCTAGCCATGATTTTTATTATTTATTATATATTTTTTTTAATCAAGAAATGGTCTCATTGACTATTAACAGTGCCTTTCTGCAAGCTGAATTTGAAGAAGGAGCTTAGCCTTACTAACTATGTGAGATGCTTGGCAGACTTCTGGTGGTAGGCAAAATTTTGACATTTGCTTCTGAGAGAATTCTGCTGTTATGTGTTTAAAGAGCTGCTCTCCCAATGTGCTTTTCTCTGCCATGTGTGGGGTAGATGAGAGTGGCTGCAGGACTGTGGCTGTGTGACGGGGTCGTCACTCCTTGCCTGGTCCCCAGGTGCACACACTTATGTTTCTGAAGTCATGGCCACTTGGGCCTCTGGCCAAGCTGCTCTTTGAACTCTTCTGGAGTCTTCAGCTCTCAGCTGTATTTAAAGCTCTGCTTGTGCTCAACTCCAGAATCCCTGTGTCTGTGCCCTTTCCTGCTTCCTACCTATTGCAAAATCTGGATATCACTCATTATACACTTCCTACATTTGCTCCTATTTCCTCTTTTGTCAGTGACCTGTGAAGCCAGCACAAATCCCACCTCCCTTTCCTTTTTTTTTTAGGATATGCTGTCCTGTGGCCAGCACTTCCAACTGTACCAGGACAAAGGAGAGAAGCTGGGTAAGCTGCTATGCTATTGCTCAAGCTGCAGACTAAAATAAAAGGCAAATAAAAGAGAAAAACATCACTAACAATTCTTGCTACTCTGTCCAATATTAATGTAACATGAAAAGAACCGTTTTCTTTAGAAGACCACTTAAAAAGTTGAATGTTCTTTCAAAAATTAACTGAACTTCGGGAAAAAGTCACATTTTACATATTTTGTTTTTGTTTTTAAAGTGATAAGTCACATTCAATCTGTGCTATAGTCACTGGAGAGTTTGACTGAAAAAAGAAGACTGAAAGAGGGACTGTCGTAATAATTAAAAAATATTCATGGTTGCTGAATGGATTCTAGAATGAATGGCACAACACTGTAAAGTCAACTGCACCCTCCCGAAATCATCTGGCAGTAAGTAGTATTAAGAATGTTGTGTTTGATGTAAAAGATTAAAAATTCACTGTATAGGGAATAGAACTACTAAGGTTGCTGGCTGAAGATCTTAAGACATAAAAGGTATTAGATTACCTGCTATTCTTTGCTTTAATCTAACACATAAATGTTTTATTGTGGTCAAACTCAACTCTTGGATTCAAAGTCACTATCAAACAAATCAGACGTATCAAACAAAAGCACTTCATCAAAGCAAACAAACAAAAAAAAAAACAACTCTTTGAATAGATAGTGGGAGTTTCATAGGGCACTTCTGCATGGATTGGTGTGATGCTGTGTCCAGAAAGCGACACAACCCGTTCAGATCCTTAAGGATCTGTGACAGAGCCAGTGCTCCTTCTGCAGGAGGGTTTAAAAAAAAAAAAGTTCAGAAATAAAACTGACAGGACTAACTCAATGAACTAAAATAAAAATGAACTAAAATAAAATAAAAATGAGAACTGAAACACCACCCAGTTATTCTCCTGGACCTCTCGAAATAAAGAGTACTTTAAACATTGTAATGCTAGTTCAGTGCTCATTAATTCTGTAACTTTAATGACACACTAAGGGTGAACAGGGATATTTTGCAGTGCTTAGCAGACATATCAGAGGATCAACACTCACAGACTGAGTTTGTTAATAGTATAGTTAAGTATAGTAAGTTGTTAATAGTATAGTTATTTTTACAGTTAATTTTCTGTAGTTTTAAAATGTGATACCTATATAAAATTAAAGAATATAAAAGAATATAAAATCGAGATTTTATATTCTTTTTAAAACTGTTTAGTGGTAGTTAAGAGTTAACTCTGAAGGCTGTTATTATCTATAGATATATCCCATTAACACCTGAAGACTGCTAAAACATTAGTTTCCCTAATATGTTGCAATAGTTGGATGAAAACTGCCACAAGGATAGAAGCAAAAAGGAGAACCTTTAGGAACTTTAAGAACTTGGGAAGGATTGTGGTACATACTTAACTCACAGTGACAGTGGAAAATAATATTTCATTAGAGAAAATATAACTAGATTTTAGCACCCAAAAAAATCTAAACCAAACCAAACCAAACCAAACCAAACCAAAACCAAACAAATAAACAAACAAAAAAAAAATTGTGGTAATTTCAAAAAAAAATTGCTACATTAGAAAAGCCACATCAATTAGAAAAAAGGGAATAAATGGAGGAAACAGAATAAGGTGACTACAAAGAGATACTGACTTTGCAAACTCTGAAACAGCCCCCAGCTAAGCAGTGAAATGATAATAAATATGCTAATACTCATTTCAGTACTATGGAAAAGACAGAGCTGGATTCATTTGGCCAAACAAACCCGGACGTCCAGCGCCAAGGGAGATGCCCTGCAGTAGTAGATCAGTGAGCTGCCACTGGGGGGCAGGATGGGCATTTGATCTTGGGTACCAACCCCAGGGGCTCTGTCCCTGGCAGGGCTGGGGCTCGTGATTTGGGAAGGGAGTCCAGCTCCAGGCAGAGCTGGCAACTTCCTCCTATCACTGGTGGAGGCAAAAGCCTGCCAGCACAAGAGATGATCCAAGGTCATTTTGTTTGTTTTGTTTGTTTGTTATCTGTATACCTGTAACCAGCACTTGGTCATGTTAAAGCAAGTACACTGCAGTAAGCAGCTGTGATTCACATAGATAAAATGCTGAATGATTTTCTGCAGAAATTTCTGCTCTTGATTACTTCAAGCTGATGTGAAATCAAATGAAAGAAGTTGATTCTGTCCTGAACATTTTACTTGCAGCCATTTGGTGATGATACTCATTAATCAAGGTAAAACTCATTGTATTGCTTCATTTCTGTCATTATAGGGAAATGGTACTTTGCTTCAGATCCAAAGGGTGGCATAATTTTATCTTCTGTATGACAGATTCTCTTCTGCATGTAATTGCTTCCTTATGCCATTCACCATTAAACTATGTGTATTTTATTTTCCTCTTTCTCTTTTCTCTTTTTTAACTAGCTATTTAATGTGGTCTTCCAGTTTATTGTAAATGACCTATACAATATATGTAAATTACCTTCTGCAGTTTGCAAGCTTATTTTATATACCAACTTAGCATTGTGAAACATCACACTGTTAAAATAGGGCTGGCAGTTTTCAGGGTATTAATCTGTTACCACAATAGAATAAATCTGAAAATATTTGATAGGATAAAACTTTGTTCTTTCATCCCATTTCCAACTATAAGATTCCAAAATGCTCTCAGCTATAGCTGTTTTCAGCATGGACTCCCAGGCATCTTCATTCCAATCTCTGAGGTGGGGGAACCACAGGAGTGCAAAGAATTGTCTGAAGCCATTGAAAAAAGTCTGACAAAACTCAGTGTAGAATGTTCTGAGCTTAATGATAAATGATAATAAAAAAGGGTTTTCCTCACTAAAGGCAACTGTCAGGGGACTGACAAGGGGGGCAGAGGGATAGGAAAAGTTCATGGATGTGGGGTGTTTAATTGAGTGTTTAATTGATAGAAAGTTGAAATTCTGTAACCAGACTCCTATGAAGACATATTTAGTGTATTTAGTGTATTTAAACCTTGTAATAGTTCCAAAAACATTTAAACTACTAAATTAAAGAAGAAAACAAAGCTTTAGAAAACTGTTTTTTTTTTGTTTGTTTGTTTTTTGTTTTTTTTTTGCTTTTTTTTTTTGTGGTTTTTCTTTTTCTTGTTTTTTGTTCTCCCTATACTGTTTCAGCTTCCAGAGGTTTAAGTGGAGAATATGGGACAAGTTGAGGGGGATGAGAGAATTCAGCCATGATCTTGTTTTAAGTATGTGTTACTTTGAAGATGTATCCACCACTTTGTGTCTGCCTAATGCAATTCACAGTGGGAAGATAGGCATTTTGCCTGCACCATAATGACTTCTGAAAAGGCAGATACCTTGGGCTGTCTTGCATTATTTTTATTTTATAATTAATCATTAGCTGATGCCCTTTATAAAATAAAAATCAGGCACAGCAGCTGAGTTACTCGCCTTTGAAAAGCTGTTACTATGCACACAACATGCCTTTCTTCTTGTCACTAATAATATCACAAAGATGTAAGGAGGAAAAATGCTACACTGACATTGTGTCATGTCCAGTACAAATTAAAGTGCCATAAACACTGGAAAAACATATGAATAGGAAGAGCTTCATTGGCAAATAATTCCAGTGGGCCATCATGACTAATGATATTGAATCCATTGTTCGTATGCAGGGATAGAAGCTTAGCAAAAGTTTCAATACAACTGTCAAGCCATGTTTTGAATTTGGTTCTCTTTACAAGTCATCTATTTAGTTCCACATTTTTCTTATTTTTTTCTTCCTCGAAGAGCAATGGAAAAAGAGAAAGAACCCATTAGTGGATAAATATCTGTAGCAAGACCTGAGCCACTAAAAGCATCTGCCATTTTGACCCAGTAAATATATGTGAAACCATACTGTGCATGAGAGTTGATGCAAGTTCTGCCTCGATAAGCTATGCTGACCCTAAGAGAAATATTAGCATTTAAAATGCATGGGAGAGACACTAATCTGAAATCCACACCATATGACAATGTATGAGCTCCCACTGCAGTCAGATTACATTCCATTGCATTTCAGTGCAGTCCATTACATTCAAGTAAGCTGTCCCCAAAGATGGCCAGGAGTTGGGTGAAGAGAAGCTGACAATTTGGGTAGTCATCCTATAGAGAATGACTGTGCAGCTGAATCCTTTGGGATTTGGGAAGGAAGCTTTTGAGGTAGACAGAGCAGAAAAAAGTGATGCAGATGGGTCACAGGATTTGGGAGCCTCCATAAAGGAGAAGGTCTCTACTCCTTCGGAAGGTGAAGGCCAGCAAGATGCTGAGTGCAAGGTACAAGGCTTTAGGAGTTATTCCCTCCCTAGGGTCTTTTTCTGCTGTTTTCAAACATGTGTGGTATGGACACCTACCCCACTTCTAGCTCCCTTCTTCTGAATGGGTGACTGCCACCCTCACTGCCAGGCAGGGGTGAGCTCCCTCCACCATTCTCCCTCTCCCCCAGGAGGCCCCTCTGCCTTCTTGTTTCTCTGCTGCTCAGGGCAGGGGATGTGGCCAAGCTGCTATCATTCCTGGGGGTGCAAGAAGAGACTGGGAAACCACAAAGTGGCATTTTGCATCCCTGCTTTGCCATGTGCTGGCAAGGTACTGATCTCCTCCTTGCTCGTCTGGTCCTTGGTGTTTTATGACTTATTCTCAAGTGTTTCTTTTAGATGAGTGACACACAAATGAGTGTTTGTGATGGACAGAGCAGCAGAGGAAACTCAAAGAATTTATTATTAATTATCTGTCTGCACGCACACACACACAAAATCCTGAAAGTGTGTCTGTTAAACTTTAAAATAGTCTATTTCTCTGACAACATTCTGTATTGTTAATTAAGATCAAAGTGTGATTGATGAACTGCAGATCCAGATCTAGGCTTCTAAACTATCCAACTGCATCTACAATCCTGTCATGAGAACACCCTGTCATCATATGCCACATCTTTTCAAGGCAGCTCACATATCTCTAAAGTGCTCCTTAGTAATTAAACAACTTTATCACAGTTATAACAAATGTCACTCATAATGTTAATGAAAGCATTAGACTAGTGTTTCAAGTAAGCTTATCAGGGGATGTTAGTGTATTTTGGATTGTTTTATTTTATTATTATTATTTTAATTAGAAGGCTAATATTTGAATATAGAATATGGGGTTTTGTAAGAGTTACTTAGTATTTGAATATTTTTTCCCAGCAGTGGAAGATTTCATTTTTTTTTAAACATAATGAGTTGAAAAGTCAATTAGCAAATTAATATGTGAAAAAGATGGATGGAGAGAAGTAGAACATCCATATATATCATTAGTGGTAAGCCTAACAGCCATCAAGTTTGCCTATATTCACCTATCTTGTGCTCTGTACTGTTTATTCATCTGAAACACATTTGAAAATCAATCAGAAGAAGATAACATAATGTAAATTAGTCCTGTTTAGTGTAACTAGAAATCAGAACTGAGTAAAATACTTGTAGGACCAGAGTTCCCCAGCATTGGTGGCTGCTTCTGTACATGAAGTGTTTCCCTTAAAAACATTAATCAAATTGTTCAAGAGTAGTTAGAATCTACTCCCAGAGCATCTTTAGTTTATTATTCTGACTGTGGACGTAATAAATATTTTATATTTTAAACTCTGTCTGCAATTGATTGAAAGAAGGAAAAGAAAAAAAGAAGAAGGAAGGACTAGGAAAGAAAAAAAAAAAAAAAAGCAAAGAAGCAATCTAAAGAGAGAAATAGGAAACACCAAGGTACGTTTATTGCAGGATTTACCTTATAATGAAACTTTATGCCCATGTCAAGAGAAGGAGAAAAACACAATGTGTCCTGGCACAAGTACAACTGAGGCCAAATCGCGATGATGCTGTCCAGCATGTCCTTTTATGGTTTAGTAGGTCACAAAGTAAAATTTGTGAAGTTACAAACTTTATCCTTGGTTTTGAACTGCATTTGACTTCATGTAGCTTAGCTCAGGGCAATAGAATTGTTTGTGTTATATATGGAGTAGTAATTCGTGTGGAGAAAATGGTTGATTTTAATAAAGAAGGGGGAGATTTGGGAATGTGGCCACGGTGGTTAGAAAGCCCCGTGGTTGAGATAACATTAGACTCTTAACGACGAGGCCATCAGGAATATAAAAGAGTTTAGAGGGAACAAAGAAGGGTGATTCAGGAGACTCCATGCAGTCTCCTGTATCTTGTGGTTTCTTGTTCTCCAGATGGTTCTCTTGTTCTCCAGCCCTTAAGGCCTGGATGTTTCTGGGTGTTTGCTGTTCTTGTTACATTCAAAGTTGTTTGAACAACGAAAAAGTTGTTTTGAAAAGAACTGCTGTGGAGAGAAGGGTATAAGAGGGGAGCCTGCCCTCAAGATAAAAAAAGGCAACACGATGAAGTTACATCAAAAAAGAAGCAGGAAAAAGAAGTGAAGAGGAACAGGCTGGCAGAATGGAGACCAGGACAGGAACAGGCATTTCGATTGCCTCATGAAGATAGGTTCGGCCAAACTCAGAAAACTGCTCAAAGAAGCTCGTACTGAAAGTCGCTGGAAATAGGCACACTGAACCTGGAGAGAAGCTTGAGCTGAGAGAAGCAGACCCGTGCACACAACTGCCTCTCACTGGTAAGCACATTATGGGGAATCATACGTCCTTAGGAACAAAGACTGTCCTGGTAACCTTACAGCTTATTCTCCTTACTAACAATCGGACAGTTTATGATCCTGAAATATAGGACCAAACTGAGGTCAAGGTGTGGGACTCTGCAACTAAAAACGTCAGGGTTGCAGTGGGATTGCTCGGCTCCTGGAGAGAAGTCTCTGAGGCCTTAAAGAGCCATGTGGAGCCACAATCACAAACGTGTGGCTTGCCACATAGTAAGGGAGCTGCAGGCTCCTTTACTGATCCAACTGCTGCGCCATGGGCCCCTAGGCTGCTACAGCCATCTAAGGCTTTTGCTGTTACTCCCCCTGCTGACCTGGACGTGCCTTTTGACCCAGGCCCTATTGGCCTTGAAAAGGAGATGGATATGTTTTTCTTCAATCTGGGAAGAACGGGATACATAAGGCCTGAAGACCGATTTGCTTGACAACTTAAAGCGAGACATATTGTTCAAAAGGAATGGAAAATGGAGACTTGTTAGTAATCAAGAAAAGGAATGAAAAATGGAGACTGTTAAGTCATGGAACTTAAAATGTTTGTTACCTTTTATAATCATGAATATGTATAGGCGTACTCAATTTTAGTAAGTTATGGAACGTAAAGGATTGTTTGTTACCTTTCCTGATTGTACATATGTATAGGCATACTTGGGCTTAGTATGTAAAGCAATGTTCTGTATATTTGGAATGTTTGATGTTCGTGTGTGCGTGTTGGTGGAGCGTAGACTCCCTGCACACCCAGCACTGTTTACTTGCCTTTTATACCTTTTAGAAATATTTGTTTTATAAATATTACAAAATTCAGATTGAGTTGAGACCTCATTTATAACATTTGTGATATCCATATTTTTCATCTGTAGAGTGTTTAGCTGGGATATTGTCATTACTATTAGATGTTGCATGAAGGATGATAGACTGACTTCTATCTGCATAGTTTATGCTATGAAACATTCTTACCACTATGAGTTGCATTCCTCTTGTTCAATTTTATCCCTGTTATATAGTAGTAGATGGCCATGGAAACATGGGTAGAGTTTGAGTTTTATTAGTCATAACAATGAAGAGTTCTGGCTTGAAAAATCATCATTAAGCAATTCAAACTGGATTTCTTTTCAAACTGTTAGTTAATCAATACAGTTAAAGTTTTGTTGTTTTGTTTTGTTTTTATATTTGCTAGTTTGCTGGTTTGTTTTCTGAGGAGTAAACTTTCAGGATCCATACAGCATACAGGTGGCATGGGTTTGTTTTGTTCTCAGCCTTTCTATCATCTCCTACCACATTAAGACACATTTGCTCTTCACAGAGCAGTGCTGTCTTAAAAATACATCTGCAAGCTGGAAGCTAATCAGCAACTCTAAAGATTCTTGATGGATGGTTTTATTATAGATCTGGTTAAGTTAATAACTGCACTGAGTACTCAAAGAACTTGAAACATAAGCCAGCTTTTCTATTTGAGTGCAAACATCAAGAAAGCCTTTGCTGAGATGACCACAAGATATAACTGCTTTTTTAAAATTCAAAAGTCAGTAGCTAGACTTCTCTACCAAGATGTGAAAACACCATTGTATCTTTTCTTCTCAGTATATTGCACTAATACCTTCTGAGCTTGGGAACCCTGTCAGCAATAAGTAGATTAGGTGAAAAGGGTTTTCTCTCTCTGATTTCAGTAAGTATACCCAAGGTTATATAAAATATGTGAGTATTTATTAGAAGAGCAAGAATTTATGAATCCCTAAAGCCAGAGCTTTAGGGAACAGACTGTGGTAAGGGAAAGTTATGGGTTTCAACTCCTACTTCCATTAATATTTATATTATACAACAGAAAAAAATAGACACACCTCTTTCAACATAGTTGTTAGAGATGATCATAGGACATGGCAACACAGTGTTATAAATGAAGTCTCAACTCAATCTGAATTTAGTAATATTTATAAAAGGCAAGTAAACAACTCTGGGTGTGCGGGGAGTCTATGCTCTACCAACACGCACACACAAACATCGAACTATCTAAATATACAAAACAAGCTGCTTACCAGCGAGAGGCAGTTGTGTGCGCGGCTCCACTTCTCTCAGCTTGAGCTTCTTCCCAGCTCCAGTGCGCCTATTTCCAGTGACTTTCTGCACGAGCTTCTTTGAGCGGTTTGCTGAGTTTGGCCGAACCTATCTTCATGAGGCGATCAATGTGCCTGTTCCTGTCCTGGTCCCTGTTCTGCTAGCCTGTTCATTCTTTTTTTCTACTTTATTGATGACATAACTTCATTATACCGTGTGACCTTTTTTTCTTGAGGACAGGCTCCCCTCTTATACCCCTCGCCCCTCAGCAGTCCTTTTCAAACAACTTTTCATTGGTCAAACTTTGAATATAACAACAGCAAACACCCAGCAACTTCCATGCCTTAACAGCTGGAGAACAAGCAACCCCAGAGGGCATAGCTCTCCTGAATCACCCTTCTTTGTTCCCTTTAAACTCTTCACATTCCTGATGGCCTCATCGGTAAGAGTCTGATGTTATCATCAACCATGGGGCTTGTCGACCCCCATGGCCACACTCCCACTTCTCCCCCTTCTTTATTAACATTAACTATCTTCTTGGCATGAATTATTACTCCATATATCACAGCAGATACACTGCTTTTATTTTTTTTATTATTATTTTTATTTGTTAGTTATGCACAGTTAGAGCATATTATTCCAATTGTCCGTGTAAGAAATTTCTCGTAAATTAAATATGGTTCTAAAACCTCAGCCTGATTTAAAGATCAAAGCCAAAATTTCCTTAAGTGGTATATTCTTTATTGCAGCGCTGGATGCACGGGGGATCCTTCCACCTATCGTGCATGTTCAAAGTGACAAACTATCTCGTATTTATACAGCAAAGCAATGAATATTCAATTAGCACCTATACATATTCATTACACAACCCCGCCTACTCTCGCTTCGTATGCTAATTAGCTTATCAGTCCTTGCGCTTGCGCAAAGCCTTCCAAGAATTGTGGGCCGGGGTCTTCAAAATGTGGGCAGTGGTCTTTGGGAGGAAGGCCATAGGTCTTCCTCGTAATGCTTAATCAGTTGTTTTCCAAGCTGTAAAAATGCTGAGTTGTCTTTTGGTTTAACTGAGGGTCGGCAGATAACAGGACGTCTCAGTTAACAAGACATAACAGACCGTTGACTCAAGTTATCTCAAGTCTCAGCCTGACTGAGTGTTAACGGATAATGGGATGTTTTCAAATAACAAAATGCTTAAACGTAACAGAAGGTCTACAGATAACAAGATGTCGTTTACTTTGTCCTTGCTAACTTTTAACCACAAGTTCTATTCTATCCTAAAGTGAGTTTATACAATATCATTCCACAAGTTTTATTCTATCCTAAAGTGAGTTTATACTGTATCAGCCTCACTTTGGATTTTCTAAATCTGAGAGCTCAACTCTGAGCATTCATTCAGGAATAGGGCTTCGGATTTGGCATGTTGCAACAAATTCTGGAAAGCAGCAGTGCAGTGAGTTGGTAGAGAATGAGTGAAAGTGCTATGAAATTTTTATTTTTCTGAAGTATGCGTCTTGCCTTGAAAAGGGCCAAGAGCACCAGGTGGGACCAAACTACATTTCATGGTTTCTGGAGTCTCACATCTTGCTTTGTAGCAACTTTGGTCTGATCATCCTGGGTTGTTTCTACCTTAATCTTTGGGAGAAGTTCTTTAATCAGATGCTTACTTTTATGAAATTTCACTAAATAAATATTTTTCAGTTCTTTTTCTGGATGAAAGTGTTTCTGATTTTCCATTTTAAAGAAGATTTGCCATTAAAGATGGCAAAACTCTACAGATAGTTCTATGAAAGGATAGTATATTTTGTTATACGATAAATTTGTTTTGCTGTGTAGCCTACTCACCTCACTCTTTACCTCCTTTGCAAATTTTGACAGAAATTCAGATATTCCAGACGTATCATGATTACTTCAGTCTCTGGATGCTTTGGGATTCTTGGTATCAGATACTGCATTTCTGTAACTCAATTTTTTAATGAAATGTGAGGAGATATTCTTTCAAAATAAATTCTATTTGTATTTTATATATATATAATAAATGTGTCTGGAGAGCTGTGCTTCTTATTCAACTGAAGAATTATATTACTCCTATGCCTATAACTTGTTTTTTAAATGAAGTTTTACTAGCATGCTCTGAAAGTAAACATTTCATAGCATAAGAAGGCTTCTTTTGTCCTTTATGTCACTATGGAACTGACGTTGCTTTAAGTGATGTTCGTTATTACCTATGTGATTTTCTTTTTGGTTGGAATCACCACAAACAGCTTGAACCTTTCAAACTACCTAAATTATTGGTTAATAATAACTAAATTTGACAATACCCAATAGTAAGAATCTACGACTTTGAATATATGTTTTATACAGACTTTGAATATATGTTTTATACAGATGTATTTAAAGAAATTTAACTTTATTTAATTCAAATTTTAGCTCCATAAACTAAGTATATCCAATAACTGTAACCACTTTGTATGCATTTTGTGGTACTGCATACACCACTCTTTCTTCATTGTTGTTGTAGATGCACCAGTATGAAAAAACAAGACACAGATTAAGTGTCGTTTGAAACAAAATACAGCTCAAGCCTATATCCACATTTTGAGTTTAGAGCTCTTTTCTTTCTAAAATGTTCAGTATGCAAAGCTTAATATGGCTTTAAAATGCTGTGGTCTCAGTAGTGGTGCTCAAGGGTCAAAAATGGATGAAGGTCTTTCAAAATGTGAAATGCTAAATTTCCAATCAATGCATCCATCGAGTCTAGACAGAGAGTATGGTCCATTCTGAACTAACAGTCATATTCAGATTTCGTCTGTGCATTTTGTTTTTGTTGATGGAGCTTCTGTGTGTCTCTTACTGGCAGGCTAATGGCAAATGTTCATGCAAAGTTACTGTAAGGGATAAGCAAGTGCTCAACTTCACACATATTTATAAAGTCCCAGACAACATGGTTTGCTGTCTGTCTGAATTACATTTAAGTCAACTGAAGATGCATTTAGTTTATAACTATCACATTTTTAATAAATGTGCAGAGCTGAGGCATCAGAAAAAGTTGTGGCCAGTCTAGGGTCTCAGTTTGGGGGGCTTTTCGCTTTCTCTGCCAAATGATTTGTAATGATTTTTTATTATTATTATTAAAATCTTTTTCTTGTTTGGTTTGATGCAGACTGAAGGGAGTTTTAGAGATTTATTTTTCAGCATGTAAAAGAAATTGATTAAGTGGATCTAAGATTTGAGTGACTGCCAGCAGTAGAAGTGGAAATGGTGTCATCACAAACCAAGCAGCAATGTTGTAAAGAGAGAAAAATGTGTATTTGTCATGTCAATTGGTCCACTAGCTAATGTTAATGTGCCCCCTTTTGTGAAAAAGAATTAGTTTTCTTTGTGTATTTAGGCATTATTTGAGTTTGAGTTGACAATAATACAAATCTCTGGAACATTATCTTGAAGAGTAGATATGTGCACTGGGAAGTGAGCAGGCTTCCCTAATGCTTCAGGACAGATGAAAGCAATGCTATTAAGCTCCTTACCATTCAGAGAGTGTCATTCATCCATCATCAGCAATTTTAAGGTGTAAGATAGATGTTTTCATTTCAGTAATTACATTAGCATAGTTATTCTTCTATACATTAGCCAAATTCATCATTTAGTTTACTTAGGAAAGTAGGTTACGGACTAGCCTTTGGAATAAATACTCACAAACAAAACCAATGGTTGCTACGTTTGATTTTGTTTATTAACTCAACTGACTGTGTACTTCCTGGTGCAATTTTTCTGTTAATTTCAAAATTCTTTACATTCTGCGTGCCGTGTACCCTGTGTGCAACACCTCACCCTGTTTGGACCGCATCTGTTGTCCATCTTTAATTCTAAACCGTACCATCTTTCTTTTCTCCACCTGCAGAGAAGCTAAGTTACCAAGCTAAGATGTTGTTGGCATATGGAAGGGCACAAAGATCAGATTTGCTGATTGTATTGTAATGGTAAAGTGAATGTCCCATCCTTTTCACAACAGGTGCAGTTTTCCTCTCTCCTGTGTCCATCCCTCCCCTTGCCCATAAAAGAAGCAGGCATCCAGATGAGCAACTTAATTTCTGATACAATTTCAAAACAGACTTTCATTGTTCTCCTAAAACACAGCCCTGTCAGGTATGTTGAAGCAGGGAAATAAAGTGAGCTTAAATTGAAAAGCAGACCTCAGAACAAGCCAGTCTCAAGAGCCAGGATACACTGAAGGGCAATGAGCATCATCTATCTTTATCAGGACCAATTTAAAATCTGTGGCAGGAAGGCCACAATAAAACATCTGATGTTTGGCTGGACCTGGCTTCAGTGGATTGCCCAGCCTGAATGACCCACTGTTGCTCAGTGCCCTCGGTGTGAAGACAGAAAGAGGTGCTGATGAGCAGAGCTCTGGAGGATAAGGTCTTGTCCACTTCACCCATCAGTTGGATCCAGCTAGACCCAAGTCTAAAACTGCTTTGACACATTGAACTTAATTTTCAAAGTCTTTGACTCACATTTGCTTTTCTGCATCTTTAGATGTGGCTATTAACAACAACAAAAATCCTCAACTGCCTCACAAAGTGAGGCAACAGACAATATGTTAGATGATATGCATAGGGCAATTTGAAGATGAAAAGCACAGAAGAAATGCTAACCACTATTAATGTTAGTCCACATGGGAATGAAACAGTAATAAATAGAGGATAGATGTCCTAGGCATTTGATAGATACTTTGTGTAGAAAGTTTAATACCCCCTGAATGCTGCAGAAATCAGCTTTCAGTAGTTCAGAGAGCTCTAGCTCTTTGTTTCATTTTTATCCCCTCAGTAGTAAGTGACAACAAGCTGAAGTATTATTCTAATAATCTTATACTTCTTGTTTATTGTTGTTTATAAAAGGGCTTCTGGATAAATGTTCAATACTTTTTCTTTTTTTTCTTTTTTCTTTTTTTTTTTTTTTAATGCCCCTACAAATATATATCATGACTTTATGGATGCACTAAAAAGATGGCACATTTAAAAGTTTTGAAAACTATCTGAAATGGCATAATATGCTGGAAAATAGTATATACATGTATGCTGTATGCAACAAAAGCAAATCTCGTTTTTCATTTGAAGAAGAATGGCAAAATAATAAATCATGACTGGTGACATTTCCCCATGCTACCACGTATTTGTAACACACTTATTTAAAGGCTGTGTTGGCCACATCCATTCATCTTTCCTCCTGGGTCAATTATGCTGTTTGCATTCAAATCAATCCCTTAATCAAGCCCGTTGATAATTGCAGCAGTGTAAGGGGGATATTTATCATAGAAATGTAATGAAGGCACTTTGTTCCAGTGCAGCAGAGTCTAATATTGTGCTGCCACAATGGGCCATTTATGCATATGCCTGTAGTTTATTTTCCTAATCTACAGTCTCAGACACAGGAGTGCTTGGATCTCACTGATGGGGTTAGATGAGCATGATTTTTGCCTTAAAAACACCGTCTTTAGGGTTTGCTATGATGTTTCTTGGTATTGCTAACTAGGGGAAAATTCTACCATTGTGCAGAAGTCTCTACCCTTCCAAAAAGAAGCAATCAGAATGAGACCTTGTATGTGCTCTTTACCACATAGCATGGAAGTGAGAAAAAAGTTTTTTGTCTTGAGTCATGAGTGCAATTCAGACCTGGGCAGGGAATTAGCTTATTAGGTCTGTGTGGGCTTTCTAAAATTTAAATTATGTCCTTGCTTGTGGAAGTTTGTTATGCTCAGGCAGGCAAAAGTATCATCTGATCAGTGTCCATAAAACATGCTGGAACTGCTGATAATTGTTATCTATTATCATATAAAAAATACCGATTGAAATTAAAAAACAATATTGTTGAATAAAGGCTATATTGCCACTGGCTCCAGGAACTGTCTCATTTTCAAAAACTTGCTTCTCAGTCCAAAGGATGCTCTGGGTAGAATTACTAGTGAGAACGTTGTTGTATACATTGATGGTGTGAGAATGTAGAGGCAGGGTTTGTGAAGAAATATAATATCTCCTATTAGATTAAAATATATAGCCAGGAAAAGCCCAGGCGTATAGATTTCTAATCTGAACCGAAATCTTTCATCTGAAAATAGTACGTACCAATTTCCATTCATTTATATGAAAGATGAAGTGAACCCAGGTTTTTCCTTTTTGGTAAAACCATTGTTAAATCTTGCTGGTTTTGTTTTTAGTTTTAACAAGCATCTGCAATAGCTACTTCTTGGTTAACATGTTATGAAGTTCTAACAAAAAGAGGCTTATAATTGGCCTTGAACAACAAAAACTTATTGCTTTAATAAAGCCCAGGTAATTTGGATTTAGTGAGCTGAAGCAGGCAGAATGACAAAGCTGATA
The DNA here is from genome assembly GCF_963932015.1 of Anas acuta. NCBI lineage: Eukaryota > Metazoa > Chordata > Aves > Anseriformes > Anatidae > Anas > Anas acuta. The sequence continues at coordinate 74,821,515 of NC_088982.1, read as the reverse complement.
TGCCTTTGCCATTTTCTTATTCCTCCATTTTTTTCCCCAATGTGTGTTGCATCCAGTAGACGGCTAGGTCCAGGGGATTCAAAACAGAGCCTGTACTTTTGTACAATTTGCTCTCACCCAATTTGCTGACTGCATGGTGCAATGCAAGAATAGAATAAGTTGGAGGTGCCTTTTTCCCAGTCTCAGATGAATGACAGCAGTCACTCCTTCCTCCAGAACAGATGACAGATGACATATAAAATAGCTTCTAGTCTGTGTTGCTCACCTTTTCTTCTCTCTTTTGTAAGAAATCTAGTTAAACGGGGCTTGCTTTGGTTGTATCCTCTTCCAGTTACCAAACTGTAAGTAAGTTCAGCCAGTAAAATTTGTTATCTTTTAAGGTAATCCAGCAATGTTCTTCAATATTTCAGCTGCTAGCTAATGGCATTATGCATTTAGATTCCTCAGTATCCTTTCAAAACATCCCCCTGCAGCTTTAATACTAAACAATGTACACTCTTTTGTATACAAATTGTACTCTAATTAAAAACTTTCAAGTAGATAACTACAGTTCTGGGAAAAAACAGAACAGAACAAAACAAAGCAAAAAACCACAACATTTTTATTGGAGAAAAACATTTTCATTGTAGGAGAACAAGTAGCCCAGTTCTACAAATACAATAAAGTTCCTCAAAATAATGTTGTCATGTGTAATATCAGAACACAAGTTTAAATGGATGTGATACATCTGAGTTTACAGAAATTAAATCAAAAGAAATGAACATAGAAACAATTTATTTTTGATGATTCAGTTTATTAGCACGTATTTCTTTGTGCAGCCAAGCCTCAAATAGAGGTATATTGAAGTTTTTGTACTTCATTTAGTAAGGGTTCTTTGAACTGCCATTCAGCTCAGAAATGTTCTGCAACTGCCTCAGTTCCAATTGCACATTTTATTTCAATTCATCAGGCTTCATACACACACACACACCCTTCACAAGCCTTTTATTCTCTGGGGATCCTACACAATCTACAAAAATTCCCATTTTATTGCCCTTGTAATAGTGTTTTTGAGGTTTCAGATTGGTTAGAAGTATCCCAAGTAAAATACTTGCCAAGTCCTTAAACTTCAAAACTATAGTTAAAACAGTATTGATGAAAGGATCCTTGCTTTTTTTCTGTTTCAGAGTAAAACTGAAATTTTGCTTAATTTAGAGTTTACTGGCACTTATCTGGGTTTACATGGGTAGCCCAAATTTAAATACATTCCCAGATTAGCTATACATAGAAGATCTCTGCTTGTACTAGCTCAAATAAATGGGGTACTTAACCTACTATGATGTATCTTTATGGGAAACAGAAGACAGACACGAATTCCCCTGACAACATTTTATGACAATCATTATATCAAGTAGAAAAACTGGACGTTGATGGGATAGCTGAGCCTGGCTTTTCTAATCAACTGGGACAACTCAGTGCTGTTTTAACAGCATATTTCCCCTAGTTTTTGTGCTATAAACCAAGTAAAGGGTGATGATATATCACCAGCAAAGAACACTTGCACAAAAGCAAGAGCTGTGGGTGGGACTGCAGTGTGTCAGCTGCAACCTAGTGACCTAATATCAGCATGTTTGTTAAGTGGAACACAAGCCAACTCTAATAACATGTTGCCAGTTGCCTTAAATTTAAATCTAGCTCTACATTTTAGAAAACTACCTGGAAAAAAAAAAAATATATATATATATATATATATATATACATATATACATATATATATATATACATCTGCCTATAATAACTCTTCCTGTAGTGTCAAATACACTTAACAGATCTGCCATCAGGATTTGAAAGCAGTGTGGTTTCCTTTGTTCAAGTGAGCAGAAGCACCGTGCTTTCCTTGCTCAGAGCTGCTCCTTCCTCCTCTTCTTCCTCATCTTCCTCATGCATTTTCCAGACACTGCCTTGGCCCTGCAGCCCTTTCCTCCTAAGCAGCACTAGCAATGTAGTACAGCTGGGGCATTATGGGACATTCATGACTGTATTCCCTATAGAGATATAAAACGCTCTATGAGTTAATAAGATATGACTCTTAACACGGCTCATTAATTCAGGGTTGGGTATTATGTGAGCACATCTCCTGTCTCACATCTCCCAGGCTGCTTAGACCTCACTTCCACACTGCTGCAAAAGCCTCTGTAAGGTACATCCTCTACTCTTGAAATTAACCCCAAGTTAGATGAAAAAAACAAACAAACAAAAAAAAAAAAAGAAAAAAAAAACATCAAACAGTGTGCATGTATGTCTCATGCTCAAATCTGTGGCATTTTTCTGAATGCTGTGAGATACACTAACCCCAAGGTATCTTATAGATTATTTGACCAGAAATTACAAGTATTGAAGTCACTTGTGAAGAATTGTGCATTTGACAACAGTTTTGGAGCTGTCATGGCACTACTACTTCAGGGAGAATAAAAGTTTGCTTTCAGCTGGATAATCGGTATCTTTCAAATATTAATGAGTTGAATTGTTTGTTCTTCGGAATATCCATTTTTAAGATTGTTGAGCAGAGAAAATAACTGGGAGTCATGAATTCCTACCTTCAGGACTTCGTTATTGTCAGTACGTAATGCATACTGGGTATTGGCCCAGAAGGCATTGGGAATAATAATGTTTTGTGTCACTATTGACCTCTCTTTTGTAGTAAAACTCCTAAAATAATTTGAGAATAATTTGAGCTACTTTGATTTCTGAGCTACAGTCATGTGCTATTTACGCAAAATAGAAACCATACCACCAAATGATGCTTGGGTGTGGAAAAGAAATCAAGACCAAAGACAACGGCATGTGGTTTGATTCACAGCAAACATAAGGCATATTACGCCAGGGGCTGACCTTGTTGGACTCAAATATGAAAACCTTTGCTGCCTGAAGTGAGTGATAAGAAAAAGACAGGTAAAAATGATAACCAGTGCTAGAATATTTTTTACATAAGGAAATATGCACTGGCTTTGATTTTTGAGCTCCATGGCACTGAGCTGTGTAAAGAGAATCGTTGCCACTTTTTTGTCACAGACTGCTTCTCCACATAAAACCTTCCTACAGATTTCAGCTTTGCGCACAGAAGTGTTCAAGATGGTGCTTGCACACATGTGTGCCCTCACCATCAACAGGGTAGGAGGTGTGGCTCGCTGAGCTGGATTTGCTGCATTTGGTTTAGGGTAGTGATCTCTCAAGGAGACTAAAATGGCCTCAGTCACAGATCTATGGCTGAGAGTGAAGCTGTAGTATTTGGTGCCTCTGAATGGAGCCTAGCACCATAAATAGGATGGATGGGGACAAAGGAGATACCTGTGGAATAAAGCTTATTTTTTTATAATCTCCTACCAGTTCATCAGAAACCAATAGCTGTTGTGACTTTTTTTTTTCCTTTAGTTTACATGGTTTGTTAAAAATATTAGAATGGAATGCAAAGTATTATAAATGGTGGAAAAAATGTATATACTAATTTTAGTTCATATTTCTTATCCAAGTAATGCAAGCAGGTCTAATAATAGCAGAATGTATGAGCTTCGTATTCTCCTATTACATTAATCTCCTCTCACATTTTTGTGGGCCATAAATCAAGCATTTTCAGTACCTTTCATAGAACAATGTACACAGTTGAATAAAACCACATGGACTGTACGAATTTAAAAAGAGGTTACATGCTACCACTAATAAATAGGCTACCCATTTCAAAATAATTTATAATTTCTTTATAACCAGTCTATTGCTTCTATTGCTTTTTTTTTTTTTTTTCCTCGTGTACCATGAGAACTAACAATTTTGGCTTATTTTGTCTACCACCAATAGAATAAAGCAATTTTCACAATACAATTTTTGAAATATTTTAAGAATGTAAGTAGGTTAAAGTTACTTAAGTTTAGGTAACTTATTGCGCATGTACTTAAATACTGCTAAACAAAAATGAATGAAGTGTGTTTCTCAATTCAGGAAAGTGCAGTAAACAAACAGGAGTTGTCTTTTTCAGGAACATCTCACTCCAGTGTTCTCAGTTTATGATGTTTAATTCAGGATAAACTCTGACTTTATACCTTAGTATGTACTCACTCATCAGTTATCCACATCACACCTGGTATTAAAACCTGCCCATGCTATAAATAGCCTGTGTACTGTGCACTCCTACAAAGCCATGGTAGGTGTTTTGCAAAAACAAGCACTGAGCTCCTGAGCAAAGGCGAGAGCTCCAGATGCTCTTGGAGTCCCCAGAAAGCAAGCCTTCCCTTCACCTCCACACTCACCAATATATGGTTTGAATATAGTTTGAAACAGATTAACATCATTAAGTTTTTCAGTTAAGAAGTTTAATTGTACTTCTTTCTGGTGCTGCTGCTCTTAAGATATTTACATACCTACATTTAGACAAAGTCTTCTATTTTACGGTATTAGCAGGGCATTACTTTTGAAGACAAATCCTTCTCTCTGTATTAGAAGAAACACTTTCAGTGATATTTTTTCCAAAAAAAGAAATCAGCAGTTACCTATAACTCTGTGGCTGACAGTGTAGGTCACTTTTCCCCATTTCAGTCACAATCATAAGTCCTATTGTCTTAAAATTGCACAGTTTATAAAACAACAACCCTTGAGATTGAAGAGCAAGCAATCCTTACTGACATGAACAAAAGGAATGTAAGGGGGCTGGGAAGGGTTTTTCTGAAAGAATGAGTAAATAAGATACAGAGAAAACAAAGAGTTGTACAATATCTTGATTTTTTATTAATTTATATGAGGGGACCTTTGTTATAGGTAGGCAAAGCGTGACACTGAGATGTTTCTCAGCTATGCTCCCCAAAAGTTAGACCTGACATCAATTTTACTATTCAGATTTGTGATCCATTTAGCACCCTGAGGTTTACATGTGGAGTGGGTTACACAGGATGGGCAGCTGTCTGCTTTGCTGTGCTTTCCCATGTCAGATCACAGCCTGTGTGTGTGGGGGAGGTGATGGCTGGGGCTTCTTTCAGGTACTCACATGCAATCTTCCCAGGGGTAGTGTTACTGTGGAGCGGCCAGCTCGCTCTGAAATCAGTGTTTCACATACTGCATTGTTTTTTCATGGTGGGAGCCTTGTTTTTTTTTGTTTACCTGAGGTAGTAGTTACTTCCCTTATGATTAGGAGGGTTATTAGAATACTTTGCAGTAAATGTTAACTATCAGAAATAATTAATATCAAGCACAGTCAAGAGCACCTGGGGGAAAATGAACTCAGAAACACTAAGTAACACGATGGGTAAAGACCTTCCTTGGATAATGAACAAGAGACAAGCAATTCATGCTGCAGTAGCTATTGGTCTTTCTTTGTTTTAAGAAAGTGGAAGATAAAGTTACCATGTCTTTTAGGTGCCCTTTGTGTTTCTCAGTATAACAGGTCAACCTTCCAAAAATGCTGACTAAGTAGTCTTTTGTCTATAGAAAATATAACCTAACGTATTCAAATGGAATAACCCAATTTTTCCATGTTTCTTGTTTCCAAAGAATCTAGTAATAGGAATATTTATACTAAATACCCACCAATACAAAGCAAAAAGTTAGATAGCCTTTAAAATAAAATCAATTCATGTTGGGTATGTTGTTAGTCAATTCAGAGGATGGATTTCTGTATTTATGTGTGAGGAAATCACATGAGGCTGTGGCTACACATTGTGTTGTCTTCTTTAAGGATTTTCTCCTCACCATGGAAGACCTTGGTTTTGATTTAACAGGGACACTCTGCAGAGAAGCCATTTGGTGAGTTCATCTGTCCCCTGTTGCTTGACTCCTCCTGACACAGTGCATGTCAGAGATGAACGTGCAGACATTTACAGTGACAATTTTGGCACCGCCTTCTGAAGGGTGAAGGCACTGCCACCTGCCCAACTCTCACTCTAGCACTGGGTCTCAAGCCCTGTTGTAACATTTTTGTTACAACAGGGCTTGTAACATTGTTGCCCCATTGTAACCCATTGTAACATTGTTGCCCCATTTGCCGAGGCGATCGGCTCCGGGGCAGACGCGTTCTGCAGCGGAGCGGGGGATCGGGCCAGGCAGGGCTCATTTTCCGGCATCGAGCCTACTTCGGGGAGCCGCCAGGAGCCGGCAGCCCTCGTGAGGGAGGCTGACGAGGCGTAGACGGAGCCAGCAGCGCCCCCTCCCCGGCCGTTCAAAAGCTGCCCCTAGGGAGCGCGGCGACCAGGACGGGCAAACAGGGAGGGGTGCGTCAGAAGGGAGTGGCGCGGCAGTCAGCGCAGGCAGGGCGAGCAGGAAGGGCGGAGCGCTCCCCCCGCCCACACGAACACCTCTTAACGTTAACGACAGCCGTCAGCTAGGTGACAATGGTCTCCACCAGGCACGGTGCGCTCTCCAGGGAGGTGGTGGAGTCACCATCCCTGGAAGTCTTTAAAAGACGTTTAGATGTAGAGCTTAGGGATATGGTTTAGTGGGGACTGTTAGTGTTAGGTCAGAGGTTGGACTCGATGATCTTGAGGTCTCTTCCAACCTAGAGATTCTGTGATTCTGTGATTCTATGTGGTAAGGCAAGGGCACTTGCTTCTGTTCCCAGAACCAGTGTGATGTGCTGTTGATGCAACTGTGTGACCATGTCTGCAGCCAGTCAAGGAGTCTGTGTCGGCCTGTCCTATGCAAATCCCTGTGCTGCATAGCTGTGATTCATTGGCATTATATGAATAAGCTTCAGGGACTCCTCAGCCCAGAAGGGATCACATAATTAATTTAATGGAAGTCTCATGTGCCCCATAAATGCACATATTTGTAGGCACAAGCACTGACACAGTTCTGAAGTGTTTTTTAATGCACTCAGATGAAAGCAGAATTAAATGGTCACACTGAGAGCTGCTCTCCCATACACAGTATTGTTCATTTATTCTGCATTTTTGACTTGATATTGAGACTTACAACAAACCCAGGGGTGCCATTACAGAAAACGCACTAAAAACCAATTATTTTTATGCAGGATGTGATTCTCTTTCTGTTAGCTCTGTACAGATGTCATCCAGGGAAATACCGGCTAGGATATCAATGTGTTGGAAAATGGGTTTATCTCCAATCAGAGCAAGCATAGATCTGATTCATTCAGCAATACAGCAGAAATACTTTTAATGGAGGCCCTGAATACATAGGTATTTAGACCATCCCAATACAGCAGAGATGCAATCAGCATTATAAGGTACCTGACTAGAAAAATGAATTTCTATTCATGGTTATTTCAATTTCTTAGCATTCCTTGTCAGCAAGGGATCACTTCCGTAGCAAAAGATAGTGTGACTGTAGTGTGGGAGTAGTTGAATTCACAAAACTTGGCTTGTTTTCCCCTTTTTATCTTATTATTTATAGCAAATACACTATCTTGAAAGGAGTGATGGGTGGATAATAAAAAGCAATGCAGATGTGTATTCTTTTGCTGAGACCGGATTAACAAGTGACATTCTCTGCTTTCGAGAATGTCACTTTCCTCATCAGTCCAAGGGAAGCACAGTGCTCCTGAGGAGGAATTAGTTCATTGCTCCTTTCAAACCACATGTGCTGCACTGATGGAGGTGGCTGTGACATCTCCATGTAGCAGTGGTGCCAAGAAGTTTCAGTGGAGTCACCCTGCCAAACACGCAGACAAGCCATTTATCTTCTCTCTTTTGGAGAAACATCATTTACAGCACGAGGAAAATAAACTGACAACTGTTTAGAGAAGCCTGATATTATGACACTGTGAGGATGTGCTTTTGCTTAGTCTGAATCCTTGCCTGTGCAAATGTTAGATTATTTGCAGTAGATGTGTTTCCATAAAGGGTAAATGTTCTAAGCCCCTTTTTGGCTAAAACTGGGAATATGTAAGTTTGCATAGAGCCACTCATGTTCTGAAATTATATGTTCTGCTAGGTTTTGCTTCAATATTTATTTTTGCTGTAAATATTTCATTGAATAAAAGCCAGACCTAAGGAAGTCCTTGGCTGTTGCTGAGTACTGCGCTCAGCAGCGGAGTTGTGTTTCTTGCTAGCTTGTCTTCCTGGTTCAATGAGGCACCCAAAATTGGGATCTGGGCTGCAGAGACCACCTGCCTTACTTTACCAGCTTTGAAACAATAGCATAGGCCTAATTTTGTCTGATATGAAGCTCTTCCAAGCATCAGTAGGACCATAAGCATAGAAGAAATGGCAGAAGACAGGAGGAATTGATAACCCTTGGGTAGGTGGTGCCACCATTGCTCCGTGCTGTTTTCTTTAGAGATGTGGGTACATGTAGTACTCAGAAAAGTAAAGAACAGTAATCAAAACTCCTGCTGATGTGAATGTGGTCAGGAGCTTGCCTGCATGCCCTTAAGTGGGGAGGGCAAGGTCCAGATGGGACCAGGGCCTGAGGATGACCTGACTGGTCCCATGGGACCTTCTTGCCCAAACAAACAAGGCTGCATTCGAATCATGGCTTTGGAGGCCTGAAGCATGGGGACGTTTCCTGCTGCCCCGGTGTTAAGGTGTCCTGGTGCCCCTGGCCGCCTGGTGTGGTGAAGCTGGAGCATGGGCAGGTGCAGCAGCAGGGCTGTGAGATGGCAGCACCTCTCACACCTGCTCCGGATGGGAGCCAGACCCTGCTCCCAGTCTCAATTTGCTCCCAGAAAAATCCCGACTGCTAAATTTCTCTGGAGCAACAGTGACACCTTGTGGGTTCATTTTAAGTGAGCTTCATACGGAAATGGTTTGTCTCCTCTGCCTCTGCTTGCGCAGAAACCAGGCAGTCTGAATTCAAGTGACATCCTCAGCCATCTGCTCAGTGCATCGCTAGACCTGACAGCAAAGCAACTGATGGATGGCAGAGCTGCTCATAAAGTATTATGCCAAGGGCTTGCTAGGAAATTCAGTTAGCAGGATCATATTATTTGGAAATAGCATTTTAATGGGAAATTAACTTGCAAGTAGATATTGCACATATTTCATTAAGAGGACACATAGAAAGCTTAGTTCTACATGGACAACAGGAGACTGAAGAATTTGTTAACATGTGTTTTTGAAGATGACAGTATCCTGTATTTAATTTGCAAGAATGCAATTAGATTAATGTTGTTTCAGGTCTCCATCCTCAGGCATCATGGTAATGCTTCTTTTTGTTTTGGGTTTCATCACTGAGCATAACCATAACTTCGGCTACTGTGTTTACCAATTTGCACCAGTCTGCTTGTAGGGCTTTATTTAATCCGATTTTTTTTTTTTTTTAGTCCTGGAATACTGAATTTGTTGCTTTGGAGGATTTTTCATTCCAACAGGGCTTCAGTTATTCTCTGATTCCCACAGGGCTCCATTCTGAGTCCTACTGTGATTTGCATTTGTAGACTTCCAATGGGTAAACATTGTTATAAATGAAGTCTCATCTCAATCTGAATTTAGTAATATTTATAAAAGAATATTTATAAAAGGTGTAAAAGGTATAAAAGGCAAGTAAACAGCGCTGGGTGCGTGGGGAGTCTACGCACACATGAACATCAAACCTTCTAAATGTATAGAACATTGCTTTTACATACTAAACCCAAGTATGCCTATACAATCAGAAATGGTAACAAACAGTCCTTTAAGTTCCATGACTTAACAGTCTCCATTTTCCATTCCTTTTCTTGATTACAAACAAGTCTCCATTTTCCATTCCTTCTGAGCAATATGTCTTACATTAAGTTGTCAAGCAACTCAGCCTTTGGGCCTTATGTATCCCGTGCTTTCCAGATTGAAGAAAAGCATATCCATCTCCTTTTCAAGGCCAATAGGCCTGGGTCAAAAGGCACATCCAGGTCACCAGGGGGCAGAACAGCAAAAGTCTGTGATGGCTGTAGCAGCAGAGGGGCTGATGGCATACCAGTTGGATCAGTAAAGGAGCCCGCAGCTCCCTCACTATCCAGCAAACCCCATGTTTCTGACTGTGGTCCCACACGGCTCTTTAAGGCCTCAGAGACTGCTCTCCAGGTGCTGAGCAATCCCACTGCAACCTGGTCATTTTTAGTAGCAGAGTCCCACACCTTGACCTCCATTTGGTCCCATGTTTCATGATCATAAACTGTCTGATTATTAATAAGGAGAATAAGCTGTAAAGTCTTTGTTTCTGAGGACGTATGATTCCCCATAATGTGCAGCTGCTTACCAGTGAGGGGTAGTTGTGTGCGCAGGTCCACCTCTCTCAGCTTGAGCTTCTTTCCAGATCTGGTGCGCCTCTTTCCAGCGACTTTCAGTACGAGCTTCTTTGAGCAGTTTGCCGAGTTTGGCTGAACCTATCTTCATGAGGCGATCAATGTGCCTGTTCCCGTCCTGGTCTCCATTCCGCCAGCCTGTTCCTCTTCACTTCTTTTTCCTGCTTCTTTATTGATGACATAACTTCATCGTGTTGCCTTCTTTTATCTTGAGGGCAGGCTCCTCTCTTGTGGTGTAAATGCCTGAAGTAACTAGGAAAATAAAACTAACATTCACATTTTTAAGGAAAAGGTACAGCATTGAAGAGGCTTGCAGGGTAGGGCATAACTGCATTATCTGAGCATTCCCTAGGCTCCCAACCTTAGATGCTATCGCTCTCGGGAAACTTGGTGTGCTAGCCCTAAGGAACAGCACGGAGCATAGAGTGGAGTGGAGACACCATGGCTAGGCTCTGTAATCAGGTGGGGACTCGATTGTTCTTGTGCACAAAGCTGCTCTTTTTGCCACCCTGAGCCAAAGACCTGTCATGTTTTGACAAACGCTGTACCCTAGTGTACTTTTTGCTCATTATAATATCATTATAATACCAAAACACACCTCCATCCCAAAAGCTACCTGCCTCCAAGGTGTGACCACCCCTCACTGAGCATGCGCCCTGAATTTCTCGGAGCCTATTACTTTAAACAGAGACAGGAGAACTTTACACCAATCATAACTAAGATATGCTTGACTAGAGCCACTCAAGATCCACCTAGAAGACAGAAAATAATATAAATTGGCCCAAGAGAGAGGGGATGTTAGGGAAGATACCACTGTCAGGGGAGATACCATCCCGAGGGAATACAACATCCTGAGGACCTCCTCACTCCTGGGACCAGTCGACGGGCTGAGCCTCTCTTCCCCCCCCATTGGGACACCTTTGGGTGAGATCTGAATACTTGCTTATAAATCTCTATAGAGTCTTTGATCCTTTTAACGCATTAATTTCTAGGCTGCACACCTGTAACACCTGTAACACCTGTGTACTTCATGCATGCTAGCTTGCTTTTGCAGACAGTCACTATCGCTGGCAATCCAAAAGAACCTGATTATCTGTTGCTGTAATAAACCATACTTGATTGCATTGTGATAGCTCTCATTAATGCAACTAGGGTAAGGGTGGTTATCTGTGATAGTTCAGTGTTCTGAATCCAGCCAGACCCCCAGACAGTTAATGCGTTTTTGGTGAATATCTGAATGGACCCCCAGACGGTTAATGCGTTTTTGGTGAATGTCCGACTGGTTCAGTACCCTGAATCCAACCAGGCCCGTAACGGTTAATCAGCTACACCCCTTAACGCGACACCTCTTATACCCTTCACCCCACAGCAGTTCTTTTCAAAACAACTTTTCATTGATCAAACAACTTTGAATATAACAACAACAGCAAACACCCAGAAACTTCCAGGCCTTAATGGCTGGAGAACAAGCAACCAGCTGGAGAACAAGAAACCGGAGACTGCATGGAGTCTCCTGAATCACCCTTCTTTGCTCCCTGTAAACTCTTTTATATTCCTGATGGCCTCATTGTTAAGAGTCTGATGTTATCATCAACCATGGGGCTTTCCGACCCCCATGGCCACACTCTCAAATTTCCCCCTTCTTTATTAATATCAACCATTTTCTCGACATGAATTACCACTCCATATATAACAACATTATAGCATCTCAAACTCTGTTCTGTCACATCCTTCTGATGGCACTCAGCTCGTGCTGATCTTGTGAAAAATACTGATGCTTTGCATAATATTCTGTATGACATTCAACTATGGGCATCTTCACATTAAAAAACAAACAAACAAACAAACAAACTGTAATTGAAAGAAGAGCTATTAATTAGCTGTCCAGTGCACAGAACTCATGTTGATAGTAATGGTTCCCCTTGGTTATGGTTTTATTCATCTATAGAAAAACGTACCATAATAGATATTAAAATTTCATTTCAAAAGGACACTACCAGCTTAAAAATTTGAAATTATTTTTCTAATTCATTATCTTTAATAGAATAGTTTTAAATAACAAGGTCTGTATTTGTTTAAATTATTTTTTTCCAGCAAACTGAAGGGTAACATCTTTGTACGTGTGTCAGTACATATTAGCGCACATATAACTTGAGCAACTGCCTAAGGAAGCTGTTATTGAACATACAATATACTTAGGCAGCCTTTAAGAATGGACAAGGCATCTAAGGATGGATGACCTGAGCAGACGTTGAGGTCCTTTCTACCTGTCTCCTCTCATTATGTGCCTATGCATACCTGAACATGCCCACATGTTTCTGCACATGCATACAAACAACTTTTCTTTCTCTCTAATGAAGTTTTGAAAATGAATGTTAACAGTACACATATCTTCTTCCTCATCTTCTTGTACCCTCCTCTTTTTAAAATCCAGATCTGTAATTCCCTCATGGGACCCTTTCAGTCAGCCTTGTACAGGCTGGGAACCATACAGAAAATTATGACAAGTAAGTGGATGACACTCAAAATAAACTAGAGGGGTGAAAACTTTTTTTTTTTTTTTTTTTTTTTTTTTTTTCCTAAACTCTTGGCACAGGAGAGAATCAGCTTTTCAACTGGAAATATGATTTTGAAGTTATGTTGTGTGTTGCTAATATACTCACAGGCAGTATTTTGGAACGTATGAACTATCATCATAGGTCAAACAAAAAGAGATCCAGGTCAGATTCTTGTTCAAACCTGTCAGGTAATGGTAAGGCTGGAAGACACAGTTCAAATGCAGACTAATTCTTGCTTTTTCTGTACTTTCAGAGCGTCTTGTCAAGTTTAGGGAGCCTGGTACTGCATTTTAAACTAGTTAATGAAGTTAACCTGTACACAGCTACTTGCAAACACAGAAGGGTGCCAGCATGAGGCCCCAGTGCTGTCAGGCTCTGACTTCATTTTATGCAGGTGTCTCAGGTGCAAGGTGGGGGTTCATTCATTGTAGGTGTTGTGTTTGGATCACTTTGCTTCCCAGCAGTGAGGTTTCCTTACCAACTCCTCCCTTGTCATAAACACATCCTACTGGCCTGGATTGAGGACTGCCCTGGTGCACCTACCTGAAGGAATATAAACCTCGTACTAAGATCTTTCTGTAGAGGCTGACCAATATGCTGCTTTTTGCCCATGCCCTCAAAGAGCTAACCATGATTTTCAGTATTATCACACACTACCTTTTTTTGGTAGAAGCAGCAACATCTACAAGGGTTCTCTTTTTGGATTCATAGCTTTAAAAGTGACTAACCATGAGAGAGAGTCCACAATCCAATAACCTACTAATCGTCTAAAACAGTAATTCATCACAATGCCATCTAGTTAGAAATGTTATAAATCATGTGCCTTCCCTGTACCCCTAACAATGTCTATAGCAGAAGGGTGGTTTTTAATCTATTAAAAAGAAATTAAGGGAGATAAGAATCCAGCAATCCATCAGTTTCAGAACTACATTCTTCTGGACACTAAACGTCAATTAATTAAATAATATATGTGCAGTTTGTCATTGCTATAATACATTTTTTTAGTGCAATTGATGTTTCCCTTTTATAAATTTCTAAGGATTATGAGTTCTTTTCTTCTAGTGATATGTGTATGTTAACAGGGCAAGGAGATGCATACCAGAGCTAAGTATACTGCTACATTATCACTTCTCATTTATTCTACTTTCTTTGAAAGAAAATGATTTTCACCACAATTCATTTTGCAGTATAACTCAACTACTGTTTATTTTTTTTCCCCTCAGGTTCTTAAGGCCTCATTATTATTTTATCTAACAGTTTTCCTATTTGTGCTTTTGCATACTTACTAAATCAGAAACATAATTGTATTGCTGGTGTTGGTTGTGGAAGTACCTTTTAATATATTGGATGTTCTCCATAGAAAATTAGCTACAGACTATATGGGTGATATCCAGGAGTTACTGATTTCCATAAAAACAAACAAACAAACGAAAAATCTTTGGTATCTTTGTGCTCATTAACACTCGTATTTTGTGAGTTGCAAAGATAGAAACCATTTCTGAAAATTCTTGAAGTATATTTAGATCTTGCACTTTCTTTCCTTCAGTAGTTAAGTGTGCCATTTAGGAGAACATTTTTCCATAGGAGAGCAAAGGTGGCTTCTTCAGAAGTGCTGCCAGTGCTGGAGCTATCTGGTGTGTAGCTCTGTCCATGCAGTAGATGTTGATCCACTCCACTCTGTGAAGTGATGTTATCTGCCTTCATGGCTCATCCTCCTTTTAAGATATAACCTAAGAAATGTCTTTAATTAACATCCAACAAAATTACGATTATTATTAAAATGATTAATTTTCAATTAAAATTATTATTGCCCAATATATTTGCAGTTTGTTTTGCAGGTTGGTCCAGCTGGCATGTGATATTTGTCACATGAAAATTTACCTATGTTTGGGATGATTAACACCCGAGGCTTTGATTTTTTAGTGATTTCTTATGACTTAGAAGACAACAGGAAAAATAAGATATAAACTTTTCTAAATTTGGGAGTTTGCAGTTACAGTGTGATTTAAGCTGGTTTCAAGTACATATATCTTCAACCAGCATCACACTATTACTGGCCTTCCCAGTTTCAAACCATTTTAAATTTATATTGCTGAGACACCTTTAACACATTTTGCTCTGGAATTCAACTAAGTTTGGGATTTTCCCTGTGTAGCTGAGAAAACAACGCCTACATTGAAAATGCAATACATTAAAATATCTCCTGATATTTTAAAAAATGGGCATAGAGACTGACAGTTATGTCCTGGAGACCTTCTTAAGGCTCCTTAATAATTTGCCATATTTTCAAGAAATGCAAAGTGCTTGACAGCTTGTGAAGAATGACATTTAGTAAAACGGTCTCTACTCACCGGTAGAAAACTGATGAGTTTCTGAAATGCAAATGGTGATTGCTTCTAACTACAGACTTTGAGAAACTGGAAACAGTCACTCTTTTCATGTCATTTTCTAAAATATGACATTGTTTTTAAACTTTAGATAAGTAACTGAGTGACAAAAATTTCCTATTATATACTGAAAGATGTCTTACTGCCTTTTTTTGATTAAAGGTAGAACTAAGCTGGTTTTCTTCCCAAATGGCCACTCTGCCAAGAAGGCAGTAGCAGCTATGTTTTCTTTAAGTGAAGCTCTGCAACTTAACTGAAGATGTGGGAAGTCCCTAAGCACAATACATAAAGATGGGCTAAAAAAGATGAAGATTACCTTCCTCACAATAATTTTTGTAGACATAATATCTCGAAAATCAGAAATATTTTTCAACAATTATGGCCACAAAATTTTCTCAGAAGCAAATGCCTGTAATTTTGCTGTGTTCAAAAGGAAAAGAGTGTGTCGAGTTTCTAGTTTTTTTTTTTGGGGGGGTGGAGGGGTGAAGTTAAGGTTTTGGTGTTCTTTTCATTTTTAAATAAAGATGTGCCATTTAAATAATGGGAGGTATGAGGCACTGCTCTGTATTTTTCCATGTGTGCCAGCTGGTATCTGTTTCTGAGACTGGAGTGGGAAGGATGTTTCTTTAGTCTAGCATTGACTGCAGTGTTATAAATTGGGAGAAATACAGCCTCATTATAGCCATGAATGAAAGCAGACATTTACTGTACCTGCGAATTGTGGGTGTTCTCTCACTAACAGAAACAAGTGGCAATTTTTTTCACAGTTGTCTCATCTTCTCTTTTGAAAGTGCTTTCTTGGGAAATTAAAAGTGAAAAGTAGTCTAGATTGATGCATCTTTGGCATTTACAATAGAAAGACAATGAGTGGGACAAACCCTCTGCACCATCACTGGTGATTTATTTCTCTGCATCTCGACCATACAAAAATTACGGGAAGTGTCCTGCTGTAGGTTCATCTGCTTCTGACACCATTTTCTTCACCTAACTAGTCATCAGGCACAGGTGCTCATAGTGTAGGCAGGGCCCCAGAACTGGCTTCTGTTAGAAGACGTGGCTGTCTGATCCCTTTAATAACAACTATTTTCTTTGTTTTCATTTAAATCAGAAAGAATAACAACAAAAACATTTTTTTTTTCCTCATGGCCTGATGGTCTTTGAGGTTGAAAATGATTTCTCATCTTTGTTTCCAGCAAGTAAAAAGTATTAAGATGCATCCAGATAGCTTATGGACATTATTTCCTATGTTATAAGTTGATATGTGTTTGCTGTGGGGATCAAATTTTGCTTTTGGGAAAAGCAGAATCAGTTTAGAGACGAGGATATAAAGGAGATGATGTCTCTTGTGTGCATGTTGAGTCTTTCCCACTTAGGTGGTGGGACCACAGAGGTTAAGCATGGTGCTGGTTGGTGAGGATGGATGAAAATTACTGCCCTCAAGGTCTGCAAGCAGTCCTGTGGGTTTTGGTAGCATAGCTTGCAGTGTTTCAGAACTCAAGAAAAGCACTGAGGATACAAGACAGTGAGGCCTAGAAGAAATAGCTGTCATTAGTTTATTCATGTAAAAGGCATTTGAATCAAGGTGATAAGGTGGAAAAGGGGAAAAAAAAAAAAAAGTGAAAGAGTGAGATCAGAGAGCAGACAAGATTTAGGAGAGGGACATGAATTTTGGATTTTTTTTTTTTAATTCTATTTTTTGTGAAAGAAAGAGCTGATCAGCTTCCAAGGAGAAAACATGAAATGCTTACCGAGAGGATGCTCTATGGCTTGCTAGCCATAGTACACAACACAAATTTGAAAAACGGTTTGCGTTTGTCAAACACATGATGCTTTTGATGCTGTGTTACTGATTTAAAGACATAAAGGAAATGAGGTGGAGTACTAAGACTGCTGCTTCTCATTCACATGCGGTCTGATGCCCTGCAGCCTGTGACTTATAGATGAAAAACACTGCTGTGATTTATGCAGGACTTTCATATGGAAATAGTAAAGATCAGGCAAAATTTCCAATACTTGCAATAACTTTGGGAGTTGTCCACAGAAGCGTTTTTTGTTTCTGGCATGTAATTAGTCCAGCAGTTCAGCACATCTTGCATTGTGTGTTTTAGGAGTTGTATTCGTCCTACAGCTCCACGCAGAAATTTCAGGGGCAGGAACACATATTTTGTTGGACAATTCAAGTTTCATCCACTGAATTTTCTGTAATATTTGATTTGGTCTCTTTTCCAGTGGTCACTTTTTATCATTTCCATTGCAATACTGAATAAGTATTATGAAGACATTAAATGTACCAGTGGCACAAAAGGGTTCAAAAATAATTAAAATGAATTTTATGTACTTACGAATATGACTGCATGATCAAATCTCTGATTATTTTATTATTGTGGGTTTCTTATAGTGCAATGCTAGTTAACTGTGCTAGCTTCCTATTACCACAGTGAGTTTAATGAGAGACCATGCACAGTGTGCTTTTAATCCGAGAGTCACTCTTTTAAGTAAATTTTCTGTTAAAAACTTCCTAGATTAAAAAAAAAAAAGAAAGTTGAAGATTAAGTACGATGCCAAAGGTAACATTTTGCTGAGCTGTAATATGAGCTAAATCCTTAAAAACTAAAATATCTATAGCAAAATTTATGTCTAATATAATTGCCTTTATAAGCTTCACATAGGACATGAACTTAGATCAACATCTTTAAACTTCCATATCTTCAGAGAAGGCAGACAGAAATGATTATCTGTGCAGTTTATTTGAAAAGGATGCAATAATTCTTATTGACTTTTCTCCCCCTTTTTATTGCTCATTCTTCTTTTAAAAAGCAGTAAGAAAGGAAAAAATTTGTTCTCATCTTCATTCAGTGCATTAAAGTCCATTAAGTGCAGGCATGTCTGAGGCTGAAATTCTAAAAACTGTTTGCCTTCATTTCTGAATCCTTATGCTAACCATAACTGCAGGAAGTTTTTCTTTGACTCTTGCTCAAAGATTATCACATAATCGAGCTGCATTTGTTCATCTCACAGTCTTGGTTTTGGTTACAATGACTTCAGAGTTCAAAATCTCCTCTAATTTACTATAATTTGTATACGAGGTTCCCTTCAGACACTGAATTCTGCTATTAGGGGCCCTAAGCAGTGTCAAGCTGCATTTGAGAACAGAGTAAAGCAGTTACTTTTGCAAATATTGGGTGATCACTAGTTATCACACTACACAGCAAAAAGGAAGAACCAGGAAGAACAGGAGCAGTTAAAGCTCCAACCAGCAGTATCTCTGAAGCATGAGGAGCTCAGAGCAGGAGAAATGGGGATCTGGGACATGTGTGTTTTTTGGGCGGTTGATGGTTTCAGAGAGCAAACTGAACCACTGTGCTGTGGACTGGCTGTAGCTGTGGAGCCCTCCCAGATAACCTACACAGTGTTAGATCCACGGCTATGCATCTAATAGCACACAGAAAGAGGTGCAGAAAATGTATTATGTGCATTATTTCATTAAAAGCATCAGTTTGATTTACTCTTTAGAGAAAAACACAAGAAATAGAGCTCTATCTTCACTGAATCCAGTGGCAAAATATTCATTGGTCTCATTGTGAGCAGCTCCAACTCCTTTTTATTCAGTTACTGAATCACACCAAGAGAACATTGAGCAACTATGTGGCTGATATATTTTGCAGAGAAAGTTGTTTCAATTTCTGGGGTAAGCACCTAGCCCTCTCCTGAAAGAAGCTGAGTGATGCTGTCTGTCAGCAGCAGACCCTGCGTAAGCACACTCAGTGCTGGTAAGAGCTCCAAGTCTCTTTTGATATCAGTAACTTGTGTAATACATTGCCTCATGCTGCCGCTTTGACTAAGTATTGCATTATGTATATCTTGAGGTATGGTAGTTAGTGTAATATTTATGCATATAGGTATCTGTGAGAGTCACCTTGAGTACAGCACAGCCTGCACAGAACAGATAAACAGCATTAGTGCCTGCAAGGAGTGCGGCATATTTACAGCTACTTTTCTGCAATCCAGCATCTAGACTTCATGCAGAAAAGTTATAAATGGTGTATGTTCACTCATAATTTGGTTTCCCGATGAATCCTCCAGTAAGGGGAAAAAAAAAAAAAAAAGAAAAGAAATGGGGGATGTCATCTAAAATACATGCTTCTAGATGTCAGCAGCAATAAGTATGCTAGTGACATGACTGTGATCATTTGAACCAATCAAACTCTCCTCACCTGCTAGGAGGATGCAAGAAGAATCATAAAGTAGCAGACAACACCAGTGCTGATAAATGGTGCTCCCACATAATGAGCGCTGAGTGCAGTTCTGGTCTTCCAGCTTTACCATTCTGTGGGAATAAGGCATTGATAGGTGTGACAAGGGTACCAGATGTGTGGTAAACATCCACATAAGCAAACAGTAAATAGACTACAACTTGTTAACTCTGCAAAAGTGAGGAAGGGCATATGTGTAGGAGTGGTAGAGGGAGGAGGGCTATAATGGACTTACACAGTTCTCCAAGTGTCACAGAAACTTAACCTGGGCTCATTTTCTTCACCTTTCATTACATGAACCTTGGAGGCAGCAAAATAAATGGTCAGATGGATCTTTCAAATTAAGCCAAAACGTGCAATGCCTTTTCTCACACGTAACATAATAGAAAATTCTTTGCCACAGGATTTTGGCACAGGATGCCAAAATTATATATGGTTAAATATTAGTTAGAGAGATGTACTTGTGAAAGCAAAGAATACATCAAATAATAATAATAAAGGAAAGCAAAAAAATACATACTTAAAAAAAAAATACAAAAGACCCCAAGTCCACCTCAAGCTTAAGATGTCCACCTCCAACTTGCAGGCTGGGACAGCATTTGGAAAAAAATACATGACAGCCTTCATACCTTCCTCCCTGAACGTGTTACCCACCATGGCTGGGACAGGACATACCCAAGGGGTATCCCAGCCTTGGTCTGACCCAGTGCTGCTGCCTGTGTGCTCTTGCTTTACTACATGTGGCCGTAGAGCTGAGGGTCAGATGAAGCCTATGGGCCTGGAGCAGGGTTGAACCCATCTCTTGCCAGCAGCTGAGCTATCAGACGGGTTCCCTTGGGCAATGAGAGCCAGACCTCCATGGGTCCTCATGTGGGTAAGGACAGGCACAGCAGCTTGGTCACTGTCTTCACTGGGGTGTTTAATTCCAGGAATCTTCCTGGAAAGTAGGATGCAGAGATGCTCTTGCTGCAGGGTTCGTAAAGAGGGTGAGCATTCAAGCCCTTCTGAAACTCACCTAGAGTGACAAAGTGCACCAAGGCACTGAACGGCATGCCAGTGTATTGATTTTGAGCTGAAGTATCTCCATTGCTCTTTCAGCTCCTGAGGCTTTTTGTGAAGCCTTCCTTTCAGATAATAAAGAGGTCCAACCCTCCTGAGCTTATAAAACCTGATGATTTCATGGTACAAGTCAAATCTAGCTTAAGGCTCAGCCTTGCTCTTCCAGCTTCATTATTGTTATATAGTTTGGTGTGTGTGTAAACCATCTGATTTTCAGCTATGTTATTCTCCAGGTGGAATCAATACTGGCTTTATCCTGTTTAGCAGAACACGGGTCAGTACTTCTGATGAGAATGAAGCAAACAGAGACTTGCTCTTTTCTTTTGGAAAATGAAAGCAAGGCAGGTTTGCCGTTAGAAGTGAGGGTTTTGTGTTTATAGCAACTCCCTGTCCTGAGGTTGTTGCCTTTTTTTTTTTTTTTTTTTTTTTTTTTTTTTTCCCCACATAACACAGTATTGCTTCTTGGTGCATAGCAAAGAAAAGATAAGAGGATCACTGGTTAAAAGCTGGGTGGCTTCTTGCCTTGTTCTGCTGCTTGCTGTCTATACCAATTCCTTACCTCAACATGCTACTGATGGGAAGAATCCTACTGCCTCATCTGTGGTTTGTAAACACCTTGCTCCTATTGACAAGGCAGACGTCATGAAAATTATCCCACACAGATCAACAGATTTACTCATGTAATTAATGACCCACGACAGGAAGAAGCAAATTCAGATAATTCTGGCCCCAAATAATTATTGCTATCTACTTGTTAAACATGTAATTTTCAATTTCATTTAGTTCTTTTCTTACTGCTGGCATTATCCTAGCAACCATCTTGCTGCAACAATTTTCCCTCGCTTCTGCTGTCTGTGCTACAATCATTTGCAGTTGGATGGGTCCCCATTAAGCACTGACATTCACATCACATAATTTTCACTAACAAGGGACAGAGGTAGATCTGTAGCCGTCTGTGCTATGCCAGTGCTGCATCTTTCATCGTCTTCCCTGCTCTTTCCTGAGCCACAACAGCACTGTTATTAACTCTGACAAATAAAGAGGCAGGGGTATAATTGTTGGTGATGGTGGACAAGAAAATGCTTTTCACTCTCAGAAGAGGCCATTTTCCGCACAGAAGTATGAATTCCCACCAGTTCCCCAGGGGCTATTGAAGGCAGACGCAATGACCACATTTTGTGGCTTAGACCTGCAGGAATACGCTGCTCCTGACATGATTATTGCTTATCAGAGCACTATTAAAGATTCAGAGAGCTTGGGAAGCTTTAAGAGGGAGCCATTAAACACTGCCAGTCACCAGGCTTCCCAAGCCTGCACACTTATGCCAGCTGATGGTGGCGGGGCTCCAGCACGTACCTGCAGCAACACTGGTAGCAGAGAGGGAGCAGTGCCAAAGCGGGCCACAGAGGTGGAACCCACCACACACTGAAGTCGGTGGAGGTCTTCCTATTGATGTCATAGGATGGGGACTCAAGCAACATTTATTTATTTATTTATTTATTTATTTATTTATTTATTTATTTATTTATTTATTTATTTATACCCTGAAACATTATGATGCTTTTGTCTTCCCCCTTTTCACATCTGCTTTTTCTTATTTTTCTCTGCATTTTCAGGCTTTTTTTTTTTTCTGATGGCAGCACACGTGCAGTGTCCTCCTCTAGGCTGTGCAGGGCAGGACCCTGGCTCCTTGCTGCCCCAGGACTGTTGCAGCTCCCCAGTACCCTCAGTGCATTACGGGCAAACACAGGGTGATCTGGGCTCCTCGGTGACCTGAAATAAGGCACCAGGCAAGGGGCTGCACCAAACAGCAAAGGGACTGACATCCTCAGAGCACTCCCAGAGCACCAGTGGTGTAGTTTGCTTGGAAAATCTGTCAGGCAAAATTTGTTAGGTTTTTCACAGCTCTGATTTCTGTATCCCCGAGAGTGCCTTTGCTAAGAGAAAGCATTGATTTTTGCCATGCAACACATACACACGTATGAATATGATTCATTCTGCCCCATTCCTCAAAATAACTGCAGTGAGTTGTTATTCCTGCTAAAATGAGCCTTTTCACAGGTCTGTATTTTCACCTAGTACACACACAGTAAAATTACCAGAAGTGAAATAAACTTTCTTTGACTTGGAGAAAATTTTATGCTGTTGTAGAGGACTCTTCTCAAAAAAAAAAAAAAAAAAAAAAAAAAAAGCAGTTAGCTTTATATTACATTCATTTATATGTAAACTTAGCAACATATTTATTTAGTGTAAATAAGGGATCAACTAAATCGAGATAAACTGTTGAACCAAAGGTCCACTTCTTAGCATTATACTATACTAAACTAAAAAGTATCTATAAAAGGCTAGATTGTACCACACTGGCTAAAATTTGGGGGCTTATTCAGTGGTAAAACAAACAGTTTCTTTGCCCTAAGGTTTTCCCATGTGGCTACTCATTCAACTGTGGTTGATAGATTGAAACAAGAAGAACATTTTGGTAGAAGTTTTTAAGATGCACAAATTTATTGAACACAATTTATTGATGTACATATTAAATTGACAAACACGAGTGTATACTAAATAAGTAGGGATTCTAAAAATGGAAACAAAATTATAGGTAAAATTAAACACAGCAAGACTTGCTAAGGAAATACTTGTCTATTTGACTGGGGAAAAACCAGCATGTATAATTAAGATTACATTGTCTTCACCTATCTGGAGCTATGTCAGGTTTATGACAATACACCATCCACATGCTATTCTCCCATTTTTCATAATTTTTGCTACTTTACATTGAAGAAACTGCATAATCACGTGAAATGACAAGTGGCTGGCCCTCAACAGGAGACCAAGCTTATTTTCTGAGGCTAGATCAAGTGGTACTGTGTTGATTGTAGCAGTTTACTTCCATATGAATTTAAAGTATTTCTGCGAGAAAATTCTTCAGCCTCTTTATCTAGACCAAATGTCTCATCATCCTTACCATTACAGAATTTTTTCTACTATGTAACATGCTGTATTTTGTCTTCTCTATCCAGATAATTAAAAATTGACATTTGCTGTCTTCTCTGCAGCTGTCCTTTATGAATTGTGGTCTATCTCAAGATTTTTTTTGTTTTTCTCTAGTCTACAAAAACGTGAATTCACAAGCTTCCTAGTAGGCTGTATTTCTCAGATATTTGCTAATATTTCTTTGAGCATTCTCCATTCAGCTACAGATTTCCTTGAAGAAGGATGCCCAAAACAGAAGAGACTTCCCTTCAGTTGATGTTAGAAATACTGGATATAGTAGGATTATTCACTATAGATTACAAGCAACATTACAGAATATTTTGGTTTAACATTTGCTTTTGCACTAACAGAAAAGATTCATCTTGATTACCTATTCTTTTCTGAAGATGCAGTCTACTCTCTTGATGTCTACCCTGCATTTATGCACTTCACCTCTGCTGCCTACTTTTCCAACTGAGCATTGTACATGTATGTATTTGTATACAGTATCATACATGTACAATATTAATTTTCCATACCATTTCTCCAAGGTGTGAAGCTGTTCTTTGTATAGGTCAACAGGATCATTTGACATCTAATCTTGTAGCTAAGTGTTTTATATGTATTACTGTAATGTTTCTTTTCTCCCTTTCAGGCTCTGTGAATGACATGTGAAATGGTTGAAAGAGCAAAGACAGCTAACCAGAGCTCAAAAATTTCACCAGCTTGTTTTCAGGGTTCATCAGGCAAACCAGCCAATACTTTCCAAAAACTTGCTAGTCAGATGATTTGAAATAATCAGAGCTAAGTACTCTTTCATCTGTTTCTTCTGTGGTTGAGATCTTGTCTTGGAGATCTTTTGTCTTTTTCACAGTGTTAACAATTTGATTTGAAATGGCATTCTGATACAAAAACATTCAATAATTTGACCATCTGATGATAAATTGTTGCCAGGTTTTCTTTACAATTTCCTATTCCAACAAGGCCAGTGCTTGTGTGATTTTTGACCATTCACAAAAAGCTTTCTATCTGCCATAACTACCTTCTACAGAACTCCTTTTTTTGTTGGTAGTGGTTGTTTGTTTGTTTGTTGGTTTGTTTTTCCTTTTTTAATGAATCTCCAGCAATGTTATGTTATAAAAACTTTGGAAAGTTTGAATCATAGAGAAGGAAGTCTTTGTGATGTGCATTTCTTATGCACATCTTCCAAATATATATATATATATATATATGTTTTACATGTGTGTGTATATATATATTTTTTTTTTTTGCATAGGTTGATGTTCTCTACCAAAACTTTTATATAAGCAACCTAAAATTTGCTTAGTTTTGTAATGTTTAATTTTTATTTATATTTTCACATTGTAAAACTCAATGAAGAAAATACATAATCTCATACACCATTCATCAATCAAATGAAAGTGCACAACTTTTTTAAGAACTATTAAATTCCACAAAAGATGAACATATTAAAAGTACTGGATTTTTTAACTTGTACTTAAAGAAGTTGTCATTATTTATGTGAAATTCAAAGTTAGTTATATATGCAAAACAACTCATACATACATATACTTCCTCAACTTTGTTCAAATTTACAAATCTTCATTCTCTAGTAACTAATTACATTGTCCATGATAGCGGATTGTTAGACACTTACTTAATTACCTTACTGGTAAATTAAGAGCTGACATTAGGATTACTATGCAAAAAGAAATGCTTAAGTAGGAAAAAACAAAAACAAATAAACAAACAAACAAACAACCTTCAGATGAGAGACAGTATTTCTGTAGACATGACAATAAGATCCTGACATATCAGTAAATCCAACATTAGTCAGAAAACAAAACAAAACAAAACAAACTGAAAAAATGAAACAGAAGGAGATAGGGAATGTATTTGGGTAGGCTACGATTGTAGCTATATGATACACTGGCTGCTATCTCTCACTCTCCTTTCTGTCTATAAGTAAAACTTATGATGTAACAGGAAAAACTTCAGAAGGTTGAGGAGCCTCAGTTCCACACAAAATAGGCAATGCACTCTTTTCTTTTTTTCATTAGGGAAAACAGGTTGTTTTACCAAGTGAACTATCAATTGTTTAGACATGGGAATTGCAAGCAAAGAGATGAAACAGGGAGGTACCAGCTGAGAATCTGGCCAGCAGGACCACTGGAAGCCCTGTACAAATATAATAGAAAATAAAAAAAAATAAAAATCCAAAGCTTGCATTTCCTAATGGAGAAATAAAATCTGCTGTAAAGTATAATGAGTTTTTTGTGAACAATTAACATTTTTCTGAATTTCTGAATTTCTCAATTTTTCATTTTTTTCAGCTTTAATTTTACAATTAAAGCTGTTCTGATAGAGCAAAAATTCAGCAGCAAAGATCATTATGGACATGGGCTACTGAAGAAATCCTATAAATTTTTTCTTATACACAGAGACCTGAGCCATCATTCTGTCTCATCACAATATGTCTTATTACTTCAGTTGAGTTAAATCTGTAAATGAGTCAACCTATAGAGATTTAATATTTTTAAAGAGACACTCATGTATGGCAAATGCCTTAAGGTGTTTGTTTCATTAGCCTGGGTTTACTATCCTTAAAAAAAAACAAAGCAAACCAAACCAAACAAACAAACAAAACTCACTTGATGAGGAAATCATTTTCAGAGAGAAGTATTTTTCTTCAGCATAAAATCTGAAATGCTGAAATGCTAAAATGCTAAAATTGGTTATACAAAAATGAAGAGGCAAGCAAGTCATGAGCAAGGGATGGAAAAAAATGTCTGCAAACATGCTCTACTCCAACTATTAGTTTATATTAGGAAAAAGTAAAGCTAAATACTCTGTTAGTCAGCTAATTAGAGTTATTGATTATATTGATTTTTTTTTTTTTTTTTGTGAGAAATCTGAAGAAATAAGTTGAAGAAGGAAACATTCTAAAAGCTGCAGTAGTAAGGGTATATTTTTTTTCACCAGGTGATGAAGAGGTGAACAGAAAAGCTTGAGTGTACAAAAAAAAACAAATCATAGCACACAAGTTTTAATTGCTAAAAAGCTATGGTCAAAGTCTGGCCAATTCTGAGATGGGTTTGTCTGAGCAGGCACTGGCAGTAAAATATCCAGAGGGTAGAGGATAAATACAGTGTGAATGAAAGGGAACTCAGTGGTACTGATTTTTGCAGTCTGCCAATTGGAAGCACTAGAAGTTATGGTGTGTGAAGACAGCTGGGAAGATGAGTAGGAAGCTGAAGATTTAGGCAGCATACACACTATTTTTTATACATGTGTCTATAAATTCAAAAAAAAAGTGCAAATGAATGTAGCCAACAGTCCTCACTTTGCATCCTGAAATCCTGAAGTATCAACCTGACATCCTGCAATCTTCAATTTCTATTCATCATATCTGACCTATCCCATGCTGACATTATGGGAGGAGAGCCAGCAGGCTCACCTGGCTGCCAGAGACCTTTGCAGTGTGAGCCAAAGAGCTACAGAGCCCTCCCCAGGACAGGTGCATGCCAGATGGCCTGGCAGCCATCCTGTGCCGCCAACGGGCAGCCCAGCATCTGGGGCCATGTATTCGAGCGACAGGACATTTAGCTTCTCTAGTGGGCATTGGGAAGGGATGCAGTCATAGAGTATTAGAAACGTGTTCAGAAGAAATGGCAAAGACCTTTTTTTGGTGTGACTTCTTCCTATAAAAGAAAAGTTTTCCAGCTACAGAAATGGAGAAGAAAAAAAAAATAAGACCCTATATTCTAATTTATTTTTAAAATGCTGCAATTATCACAAAATAGAAAAACATGGACCTAGCTTACTGCATTTACAGTGGCTCAGGGTAGTTATCCAGGTAAATATGAAATAAGTAGGTTATTACTCAAGCTATTATTCTGAACTCTGATGTCAGATTGTGATTGCAGGTACATGAGTGATGACTAAAGCAGTTTGAAAAGACAAAAACTGTGTATCTCTGAATAAGAGGAATAGAGCTACAGTAATCTTCACCTTACCACTGCAATACAATGAGGGTGAATTCGTTTTTCTGGTTGATAGACATTTCCTGATCAGGAAGCCACATGGTACATCTCCTATGCTTGGCACAGCTTAACAGCAGTGGCAGGTAGGCAAAGAAATTAGGAGCAGTTATATTATATTACTCTTGCAATATATTCTATATTACTCTTGCAGTATAATGTTCACTAAGGAAGCATAATCAATGGCAGAAGCTGAAATTATTTGTCAGTAGCTCAGACCCTCACAGGAGCCTTGAATTTGGGTATAGTTGAAAATCAATTCCTATGTCCTTTGTATTCAATTACAGGAATGAATAACTATACCTGAGCTGAGGGCTGACCCCCTCCAGGACTGGGGATCATATTTTATTACTGGAAAGAGGTTTGTCTTTGGAGGACTAGTTGGTTAGACAAGGATCTTGCTGATAAAACATATGATTGGTGCCTGCAAGACAGCCATTCAATTTTCAGATCTATCATTGAATTTCAGTGCGGTTTTGAACCAGTTCTTTATAAGCCTCATTAATAAAATGCTTGTTCATCCAAAGTAGGAAACAGTAAATGTCTTTCAGCAAATTTGGAAGATGGACGCTGTTATTAAGATTAAGATGTTAAGAAACCATGTCAGATATTGTTTCATTCAGTTGTGACTGGTGATGTTATGAAATAATGCCTCATCACTGCTATTTCAATATCTTACTATCTTGAGACATTTTAAAAATAATATTCTGTAAGATAGTTTTAAAATGCATGTATTTATCAAATACCGTCTAATAAGGTAATATCAGATTATTGTTCCAGCCAGTTTCTCCAGGAGAACTCTGTGAGAAGCAGTGTCAAAAGCCTTACTGAAGTATAGGTAACCACATCCACAGCCTTTCCCTCATCCACTGAATGGGATATCCACCTTGTCATAGAAGGAAATCAGGTTCATCAGGCAGGACCTGCCTTTCATAAACTCATGCTGACAGGGCCTGATCGCCTGCTGGCCCTGCAAGTGCTGCATGATGACTCTCAAGAGGATCTGCTCCATGAGCTTCCCCAGCACCAAAGTCAGATTGACAGGCCTTCAGTTTCCCAGATCCTCCTTCTAGCCCTTCTTGTAGATATAAACTAAAAACTGAAATATAGAAGGTTCTGTCCAAACATAGGAAAAATCTTTTTTCTGTGTGGGTGACTCAGCACTAGCACAGGTTGCGCAAAGAAGTTGTAGAGATTCCATCCCTGGAGTTATTCAAACCCATTAGTCAGTCCTGTGCAACTGCTCTAGGAGGCCCTGCTTAAGCAGGGGGTTTGGACAAGATGAACTCTAGAAACCTCTTCCAACCTTAGGTATTCTGTGATTCTGTGAATACATATCTTTAATCTATCAAAAGCTGAGACTGGGTCCATATCTTTGTAGATGGAACTCAAGAGCAAAGGAATAAATCTGTTTATTTTAGTATTGATAACATGGAAGAAAAGGATAGCAAGATAATCTGGGAACTCCATTTCATTTACTTACTTTATAAACTAAATGTATAGGTAAACTCACAAAACAGCCTTCAGTCCCAAAGCTGGAGACATCCAAGGTTAAAGCAAAAAAATGTAGAAAGTCAGACTTGCTCCCTACCGCCAGCTAAGTGATTTGTCTACACCAGTCATAGTTACCAGTCACAGTATTGTTAGCCCTTTCTTCACAAGAACATTAAAATCACCAAAATGTATTTAAGTAAAGCAGATATTTGATGGTGTTCGTCACTGATGTTGCTAGGGGGAAGAGTTCTTCTAAGGGGCCATACAGATCAGTGAACTCTCACTCTACAGTCTTGGTAATGCTGTATTGCGTCTATTTTATGTGAGCTTCTGATCCATTTTGACAACTTCTTACATATTCCTGACTTAAAGGTCAAACCTGTTTCTCACTAGCGATAACTGACAAATGAAAATATCGGTGTTTTAGAAAAATGACATCCATAATAGGTTAATCTCATCTTTATCAACTGAACTTGATAGGATGCTCTTGAAAAGTGATTGGGGATATTCACCATAAGCATTTCTGAGTCTGTGAAAAGCTCAGTTTAAGCTTTCCTTATAACACACTGTAAAACCGATCAATGTGGTATCTGAAAAATAGTGGTGGATCAAGGCAGATGCCAAGTTTTCAGTCACTTAGGATTACTCTGTCAATGACCTTGACTGCATAATTGAATCTGCAGAGGTGCCCTCCAGAATAGAACAATTTTTAAAAGGTCTTACTGTCAAAATTGCTAAAAAAAATAAATAATAATAATAAAAAAAAGTATTTTTCTGATATGTGTTTCTAGATCTGAGTGACAGACAAAAGAATTTTAAATTATCTTTGGAAAAAAAAAAAATCATTATATTTCATGTATGTCTGTAGGAGTATTGCGGGTTTAGGTGGTGTGTCTGTGTAGTAAAATTAATATGGCTACAAAGACTGATATCAAGGATGATTGGGATAAGGAACAAGACAACTAAATAGGCTAGGACTCTTGACCAGGAACATGTCTAAGAATAATGCTTATCTGTTTCCCGCAGTTTAAGAACTAAGCATCACTAAATGAAATAAGCTTTTGTGTATGAAAATGCATTTCTTTTATGCTGAGTAGGAAATAGTCCTTCTGTTTGGAAAAAAAAATAATATATATATATATGTATTGAAATTTACATAAACATTCTTCAAGGATATCTTCCTTCAAGCCTGCCTATATGTTACACAGTAAGGGCTGAGCTCCTCAACAGCCAAACAGGTCTTGGAATATGCTCACACTTTGCCATCCTCAGAAGAGAATTGAATCAACTTTTAGTTGAGGTTTCAGAATAAGCTGCTAGAAAATCTCCACCCTTATTACATCCCAACATGCCACAGGGGGTCGCTTCCAAATACTGTCTGGATCTGAGGTGGGAACACAGATCCCTTCAATAGGGTTTTTCCCTGTGAATGAGTACTGGAGTGGGAGGAGTGAAACCCAAATCAAATGTGATTTTTCTCCAAATGTGAATGTGTTTTTAGAGGCTCCAGAAATAGCAGTGTTTCAGAGCTGTATCTACTCATGGTATAATCTTACCCACATTTTAAAAAATGTCTAAACATGAGCTCAGTTAGAAATGTCCCCATGTCTTTTCAGCAGAGAGGAAAAGCTGGAGACACCACAAAATACAAAAGTAAATGACTGCACATACAATGATACAGTTCAGCATTATCTATGTTTACTATGTCTCCATTGTTCTGTGGAAGTGATCTTGAAGGTAACTTCAAAAGGACAGGTAATATTTCTGTAACAAACTGGGTTTGGGCTGCCTGCATAGATAATAAGGTGCTGAATCTTAGGAATGTTGTGCACTTTAGGCTGTTCAAATTCCAGGCTAGCATAGGAGTGATGTAACACATCATGCTGTACTAAATATATTTGCTTTTGCTTTGAAATCTGAGAAAGAAAATGCAGGACTAAAAACAAAACAAAACAAAAACAAACACCTCTGTAAAGGATCAAACTAAAAATGATATAAAAAAAAAAGTATGCCACTTCATAAATAGTATTCAAGAAAACAAACAGTAACCTGAAATTATTCTTATTGAATGAAGTTCAAAAAGTTCTACTGTCAGACATGCATCCTGCTGCTGCAAAAAGCTGCAAAAAGTCATTGTAAATGCTGTAAAAATGCTGAATACAATTTATAGATTCACTTTTTTATTATGTTAAGTTGACTCTAACACGGTACCATGATTATTAATTATAACAGTGTAAAAACCATCTGTGACTTGGCTTCTCTTTATTGATAGAAAAGATGTGCTGAACGTACAGATAGCCTTATTCACCACTATACTACTACAGTCTTAAATTGATGTAATATTACAGCAACATGAATATGACGTGCCACAGTTGGAAGTCAGTCCTCTGGTCTGCAGTATTGCAGAACAATAAGCAGATGATATATGGGTAACAGCATTATGTTCTCTAGGAGAGATGGTAAAATGTAAAATAAGAAACAGCATCTTCCAAGCAGTTCCACAGAGATTAATCTAAAAGGTGTTATCCTTGCACAAGAAATATGACAAAAGCAAATGGTTGTACTTCAAGTCACCCTCCTGGTAACAAGGCTGTATTAACACTCTAAAGTGAATTCCTGTACTTGTCTAAGTCAATTGCAAAATGTATATGTGTGTTTCAACTTGGATGGGAGCATGAATTCAACCTCCAAGTAGTATTCTGTACCATCCATACCAATTGGTGATAGTATGCATTTCCACATGGCTTAGAGAAAAGCCAAAGCTAAAAACTTGAGCAGCAGACCTTAATCTGACTTTTTAAATAGGCTTCATAATCTCCTCCTTCTTTATTTTTTAAGGTTTGGAGGAAATCCTAATGGTCTTTGGTTTTACATAACCGAAACTAATCAAGAATGGATTTGCATTATTCCAGATCTACATGTATTTAGGCCACTTTCAGTCTTTGTCTAGCTCATAAAAATCTCCAACGCTTTTTTTTTTTTTTTTTTTTTTTGTCCTCCTTGCTGGTAAAAATAATGAAAGGAGAGAGAGAGATTTTGTGAGTAGACTTCATTGAAGGCCAATTGCAAAGTGCCCTGCTATCACCCTGGAAATAATGAGGGAGAATATTGCCCAACAGATAGAAGACTGAACTGATGAAGATGACTTGTGAGGAATATATAATGAATTATTGTATATAGATACCAAGTGAATATTAAGGATTGAACTCAAAGATTCATTATACAGAATTTCCCTAAACATAGGAAGAAGCATTTTCTAATATTAGAGATTGTTAGTATTGTTATTATTATTGTTGCTATCATTTTAGCTTTCACCTCAGGGCACAGGTCAGAAACAACAACAATTTCTACAAGGTTATCAGGTTGCTGAATGTTTCCTTTCCTTCTCAGTCCCGTTTCTGATCAAAATAGATTTATTGGAAACTACGAAGCATAAAAATAATGAGACCAATTTTCATAAGGACATCTTTCCCCTGTGAATGCAATGTGCAATCACAGAAGAGCAGTGGAGGCAACTCACTACTTGTGCTTCCAAATCAAAAAGTGTTGACAGAACTAAACAACACCCTGGTTAGGTCTGTGTCATCCTTGCTCAGGAAAGAGGAATTCAAACTAGAATACTTGCAGAGAAAGGATTTTAGGTAGAAAAGGAAGTCTGTCATTCCGGAAGATGGCAAGTTATGTTTGGCCGAGGAAGTCTAAAAACAGATATACATATTTTTTTGGTGTGTTGTAGGAGGAGGACATATAAAAGACAACCCTGGCAAATGAAATACAATTTGTCCAGAAATTTATGAAAATGGTTTGCTTTTCTCTCTGTCTTTCTTACACTCTGATTTCTGTGGTGATGGAAAATATTTTAAACTGGATCTTGAAAAGTTCCTGGTGGGTCTGGATTGAAACTAGTGCACCAGGGTCCTAGTGCTTTGATCAGCCAGAAGCTGCTATCCTTTTCTATATTCTCAGAAACACAACTATTGGCAAAGGTTGTGTTGCTGGCCATGTACCTGCTCAGGTTTGTGCACATGACTGACTTTTGTTCAAGAGGGAACCTGGGACATGGTCCAATAAAAAGCTTTTTGTCTTTTAGAAATTTCAGTGCAATATAGTTCTGAAAGACTTTTAAAAGGAACCAATCTCTTCCTTTCTTTCTCTCTGGGACCTAAATGAGTCCCAGTTTTTAGCAAGAAAGGGATTACAACAAGCTACATGCTTTCTCCCTTTACTGGATTTCCAGCTGTAGAAAGAATTAAGCAATGAGGTGAAATAATTGTTTAAAATTACTGCAAATGAATCTTGATCACAACCTCAAAACTGAGAATTATGATCATTATATTTGCATTCTCATGAATGTACATGAAGTTATTGTTGTGTACCAGAGTATATATTTGTGTATTAACTTTATCAGATTTAAGTGTTTGTGATATTTCAGTGAGCATGAAATGTAGTTAGTTGGTTGCACCTGTTCATAATAATTGGATTCAATATTCATGAATGATTTTCCAGCAACCATGTGCATGAGCAATGATCATTAAGACAGGCCTCCAGCTCCCCAAATGTTGTACTGCAAGTGATCTGCGAGGTCTCTGAAAACAATGGTGTATAAAATATCATCTGACACTTTGAAATGTATGCACAGGTGATTGCTTGTCTTGGCCAGGATAAAGAATCCCTGTTTGTTTACAGATGGGAATTCACCTTCATGTAGAAATTAGGAATACGGTAAATGAAAAGTATGCTATTTAAAGTAAAAAAGGTCATGCTAAATCTAACAACTGCTAAGTGAGCAGAACCAGGAACAGCCTGAAAAAGACTGAGGATTAAAACATTGAACATTAATTGTGGCAAGGCCAGAGGAAAAAAAAAAAAAAAAAAAGTTTAAAAGGCAAAAATCCAACTAAACAGAAGAAAACATAAATTGGGATGACAAAAAGATTAAATAATTAATCCTGAAAATCAGCATGACAAAGTCTTTTTCTCTTGTCCTTCCACCTTTGATTAGGTTAGCAACTTTCTACCAGGGATCTTCTAGACTGAAGTATGCATCTAATATACCATATAAGCAATGTTAGCCCAGTGTTTAAAAGGTACATTGGACTTGCTGCAAATGAACAGATGATGTCCAGAAAGGCCAGTATTTCTGAAACAGTGTACAAACAACTTGCAGCAGATTTGTATGGGCAAGGCAACCAAGTCACGCATTTCCAGACTGAGAGGTTATGTGGTTTCTCTGAGTAAAATGCCAGAACTCATTGCAGATAACATTTTGTATCAGAAAATAAAAGAGGAAGCAATGAGCTGCCTCTAAATGTAGGCTAGCTCTTTCAAGGTCAATGGCATATTGTACAGGTATGCAAAACTTATGTTTTCACCTTGTACATGTTAACTGATTGTCTGGACATGTCTAAATTTTTCCACCAACCTTTAAATGTCCTCTGAATCACATCTGATCTGACATCAGATGGCAATTCCCAGTGAGGTATACTGTTGGAAAGATCATATATACAGTAGTTTTTTGTCTCAGCTCTGCTTTACTCTAACTTCACATTGCTGGGATTTCACTAAAATGAGCAGACATATCAGGAAATCTACAATGACACACAGGTTCATCCAAGACCAGTGAAAAGTAGGCATAAGATGCTTTAACTCCCATCCCCTTCCTGATGGATTGCTATTTCCTCTTGTACTAACGGCAAAGAAAGCTTAAGTGGTGATTTCTATTTTGGTGGCGTTTTACAGCAATATACATTTTCTACAGCTGAGGCCTTGAAAAAGAATAGCACTATTTTAAAATCTGATAAAGACCAAAGCAATTAGCAGTCAGCTCCTTGGATAAGCAATTGGTCAGTATAAGCCTGTACATCAGGGAGAGCCAGGGACTTTTACAGCTTCTTAGGATAGCTAAGAGTAACTCTGCTGGGATTATGCAAAATACCTAATGCAATAGCAATCAATTACTTGTGGATAGAGGAAGCTCTAGAAATGGAAATAATATTTAATAAGCAAATAATCTTTACATTGTCAAAGAGTTTTTTTTTTTTTTTTTTTTTTTCTCATTCCCCTGTGTTAGTGTGATTTTCCCTTAAAATTTGTAGTAAGACTACATAGAAATGAACCACCTCACGGAAACCAGACTAAATTTATGCTACATAAGTAACTAAAGAAAACTGTCAATTTATCTGGAAAAAAAAATAGACCAAAAAAAAAAAAAAAAAGAAAGAGAGTTATCAAGAATATCCAAGTTTAGCTTTCTACTTAAGTGCCTATATACTGCCTCATGGCAAATTGGCAGTCTATTTTTTGTCCCTCATCTATAATTTTTGCTCACAAATAGAAGTACTGACAAAATAAATTTTCTTAAAGCATACAGCTCTTTATTGATCCTGAATTCTGAAAACTCAGTAGTTTTGGAGCTATGACTTACCTCTGATTTGGTATTCATCATTTAGAAAGCTACTCCTGAATTGTATCATCTTGTTTCACAGCCTCAGCTCTCAATATTATGAACTTTAGATCATACTTTTTTATGCAGAAAAAACAGAATGTAATTTATTTTGCCTTTAACTATTTGATAAAAATGTTTCCTAGGCTAATGTCATGAGAAAAGATTACAGCAAGCTTTAGCATGAAAAGCATAGCAGGTTAGAGTTAGGTTGCAGTAACAAGATTAGAGTGAGACAAAATAAAAGATAATAAAAATAGAGGACCACATAGATAAACACAGAGATTTTTGCAATGGAAAGCTAAATATGCAAAGATCATGTTTTTAATTTATCATTTTCATCTCCTTCTACTTTTGAATATAGTTAGTAGCATAGTATTAGCCTAGAGTTTTAAGGAATGAAATGTCAGCAGGCATTATCAATCTTATTTTTATGTAATTATATAAAAAAATAATTAACCGAAAACAACATTTTTTATATTTGTTTTGAAGCCTGCAGATATTGTGGTAACTTTGCATAATACATATTGGTATTAGTTCCTTTGGTATTTAAACCTAAAATGAATATTAAACACAGTGACTTACTATGGCTTAAAAGCACAAGGTAAGTTCCCAGACTTACTGACAGCACTGCTGGCTGCCCATGTGGCTCCGTATCACGCGGCCAGCGCCAGCCTTCACGTGCTCTCGCACATCTGTCTCCTCCCCATTGCAAAGCCTGCTGCAGAGAAAAGCTGCCACCAGATGAATTTCACGTGTGAATACAAGCCAGCAACACTGAGCTTTGGCACCTTGCCCAGTCATTCCTCTGACTTTGGCAAAAGGAAGAGAAACAAATTCTGCAGTGGGTGGTTGACTGCAGAGGTGGTGAGAAGACCATACAAGAAGCTGTTTTGCTCCAGCTGATCCAGCAGCACACCCACATTTCTGCTGTTTCTTCTGGGTTTTCCACTTCAAACTAAGGGGACTCTTCAATGACTTGCAGAAGCAGAGGGTTTGAAGTAACCTTTAATGCTGACAGGGGGGTTTTCAGGCTGTTCTTCAGTCATCCACATGCTGGAGCTTACAACCCCATCATTGTGCACCTACTTATCCTGAAAACTCAGCTCTGGAGTGTACTAGTGCTACCAGTACCGAGTAACAAGACGAGGAAATGGCCTTAAGTTGTGCCAGGGAAGACTTAAGTTGGATATTAGGAAAAAAAATCTTTACT
The DNA here is from genome assembly GCF_963932015.1 of Anas acuta. NCBI lineage: Eukaryota > Metazoa > Chordata > Aves > Anseriformes > Anatidae > Anas > Anas acuta. The sequence continues at coordinate 74,784,901 of NC_088982.1, read as the reverse complement.
GAAGGGGTTGTGAAGTATTGGAACAAGCAGTCCAGGGAAGCAGTTCAGCCACCATCCCTGGAGGTCTTCAAAAAACATGTAGATGTGGTGCTTAGTGACATGTTTTAATTTTGGACTTGACAGTGCTTAGTTAAAGGTTGGGCTAGATGACCCTAGAGGTCTTTTCCAACCTAAATGACTCTGTGATTCTATTGGACTGTGCTGTAAATGTACAGTCAGTATCAGGTGGGAGAACAATGACAGGACAGTTAAAAGGAGGAGGTGCTAATCTGGGATTCGAGCTCTAGGGATCTGGTCTGAGATCACATGCAGCAGTGCCATATTTCTAGCCCACATTTCAAAGGCACAAACATACTATCATGCTATGTAATAGAAAACAAAAGCTTTCCAGATACACACAGCTGTCCTTGCACAGGTCATCATCTGTCTCACACAGATGTGTTAGGTCTGGTATTTCAGGAGATAACTTTATTGTGGTACATGCAACCTGTACATTTGTTTGACAAGTGGCTGCATGAGTGGCTGGGCAGAAGCAAGCTCTGCCAGGCACCTGGAAACCTTAGAGGAGCCTAAAAACATCCCTCAGCTCCCCAAGAGTGTCTCTGACTAAGAAATGAAGACACGCCCACAAATGTTTGCCCAGAGATCAGTAGGTCAGGAGCTGCCACTGTTGCCACCACCACCATACTCAGTGATGGCACCCAAACAAAGATTGTGAGTCTCTTTTAGCCTCTTGCTTTCTGAAATAATGTGATGTAAGCATACAATCCTCCATGTTCCTATTGCCTATGTCTATTTCACTATCTGTGTTGCCTGGAAATCAACTCTTTGTCAAGAAATATCAAGGAAACCCCAATAGGTTGCTGTGGTTATATTTAGTATCATTGTCAGAACTCTGTAAGGGACAATGTGATGCTGTCAGCTGCCTTTTGAGCAAGTTTCCATAAACGGATGACTGTCTTTCTTTTTTCTCAGCTGCACTCTAGTCGCATTTGCAGGTCTCTGTTTTAAAAAGGTTGCAGACATTTTCCATGAAAAATGGAGCTACTGCACTCCATTTTATTTTCCTGGAAAACTTTTTTTTTTTTTTTCTGAAAATAATCTGTTTGTTTTTTAGCTATGTAAACCCTGTTTATATGAAGCATAACTCCACACATTGTGTGTTTTTACTTTTCTTTTTTTTTATTATTATTTTTACAGGAATATTCTAAGCAGCAGGGAAAATTGCTCTGCAGATCTCTAAGAGCTGTGAAATATCACTTTACTTCTGCTCATTGTTCCTTTTAATTTCTAGAAGTTTTGCTAAAAACATTAAAGATCAAAATTATTTTCCATAATTGATTGATGGAATATTTTTATCTGCAGGAGGGTAACAGGATCTATAAGTTATATGCACTTTGACATTTGTTCAAGTTTCTAAAAATACCTCTAGTACTTTTTGAATTTTCTTATCTATAGGCATCAGGATAAATTAAATGCAACCCCTCCCACTACCTCATACAGAAATTCAAATGCTGATTTCAAACAGTAAACATCTGATCTTTTTTTGATGTTGAAAATTACAGCCCCTCTTAAAACTGTTCCATCTGAGTTATTTTGAACTTTTTCTCTGGCACTTCATCTCACACTGGCTCACATAAGTCTCACACTTCTCAATATATTGGAAACAATAAATTCAATGTGACTGTGAGAAAATTTGATAGAATGATTATAGCATACCAGCTCAAAACTCAGGAATGAGACAATCAGTTTTCATCACACTACCGCTTGCTTAAGGAAGACATTCATACATAGGAAAACTTTAGCTACCATAATATAACATAGTGAATATTACTAAGCAAGCACAAGGGAGAATATTTAAAATTTCTAACACAGCACTGTTTACATTAGAGGTGGTCTTGAGCTACAAACAACAGATTCAGATTTTGCTTTCATCTATAAACTTGCAAAAATTTAAAAAGATGAACTTAAATCACAATTCCAAACAGCATATGTGGTGGAAAAATAAATCCCATTGAGAAAATATAGTCATTCTACAGTCTTTGTTGGGTGCAATTCTGGACTACCCAACATTTTAGTGAAACTGTAGGAATTATAATTTATCACTTTCAAATAATGTTTTATTGCATAGTTCCACTTATATGAATACCATAAGCTCTGAATTTCTCCTTAGTTTTCTATGCATGCTGAATGTTTTGAAGATTCTAAAATTAAATGAAATGTAGGCTGCTAGCACTTGGCAGACCCTTAAGCTGGGAAAAACATGGAAAGAACAGACTGGTTAACTCAAGCAGAAATTGCCCTAACGGGAAGACATCTGATTCTTCAAGGTTTTAAAAGCATCTGTCTCAGTGGATAGCTCCAAGACAGACTCATTGCAAGTGCCACGGGACAATTCAGAGGAACAGAATGATTTGAAAACCACTAAATGGGAGGGAAAGGTAAAAACATATTGTGCAGGAAGGGACTCATGCATTACACAGGTTGGACCAATGCCAAGATTTCCTTCAAAGGAAGGCAGAAATAGAAATATGTGGCTCATGTGCAAATGAAGAAAAACACATTTTAGGTGGACGAAGATTAGATTTCCTATGTGAGACTGCCTTAAAAACAGTGAGAGTTAAAGAAAATAGGGAAATCTTACCGACTTTTTTTTTTTTTTTTTTTTTTTTAATCTGCAGAAAGGCAATTTGCTACATTGACAGCAATGGAGGAAAACTACAGCTCCTTCTTTGTGTTAGGCTATGAAGAGCAACTGGAAAACCTCAGCCTCTGTCATGCAGAGGGATAAGTTTATAACATTCAGGGAGAAGAAATCGCCAGGGATTCCATCCATCCCCCGTATGTGTGGGGTGAAACAGAGAAGCTGGTTGTTCATACCCAGCTCTGCTCTGCAGCAGTAAAAGGCAGCAAGGCATATGCTCTTTGGGTTTTTGATTCTCATTCAATGCTATCCCAGAAAACCACCACACAGAGGAGCGTTGTCACACTGCTGCTACATTTGCACATATTCTACAGAACTATGACATTGTACCTCTCTCTGGCCTTTTTGCCTCTTTTGAAAACCAATTGCAGAGGACACTATTCTAAGGTGAATAGCGTATTTTTGGAAACTTCAGTTTTAACTAGTGAAAAATGTTTTAGTACTTTTGTGGTAATCTTTAAATGGATGAGTGGAATGGTGTGGCATTCCACTGCTTCTGCTGTGACAGGGCATGAAGACACAGTGCTTGCAATTTTGACTATATTCTATACAGCTTACTTAACGGGTAGCCTTGAATGTGTTGTGGCCACATAAAATACCGCTATCAGCTTTTCCCCCAATTCAGATTAATAATCGTCTAACACATGGATGCATGCCAAGTTAATTTGCAGGGGACATTTTCAAATGTTGCTGAAAAAAATACATAAAAAATAAAATAAAATCCCATGATAGAAAATACACATACAAATTCTGTGGGAACAGTACTCTGAAAATATGCACATGTACCTTTTCAGCTCATAAATTAGATAAAAGAGACAGCACTCTCTTGTGTTTACTCTGCCAATATTTAATATTACTAGCTTCCATTCTTTTTCCCTTATTAAACGCTATCCTTAATCTCAATCTGAATTATTGGTGTACACTCTAAAACAGGATGAATTCAGGACTCCTGATAGTGATGGATGACTGTGGTGCTTCAAGTCTAGGTGCCTAGCATGACACTGCTGTAGAAAGATCTGTTTTTCCATTTGCCAAGCACTTAAGCTTTGTAAATACTTTGCAAGTATAGATTTATTCTCCTAAAATATGTGCCAAATAACCACCGTTTTTGTTGTTGTTGTTTGTTTTTTCTCTTATAAAAGATAATGTTAAATAGGGTTAAAAAACACCTTTCCAACTCTTTTTTTTTTTTTTTTTTTAATATATTTTTCTTAAGTGTGATATTTCCATCTCAATATCATGATGACATAAGGATCTGCTTTGGCTGCTTGCTTTCTGCTGTTTTATTTAATGTGTTTAGAATGACCTTCTACCTCCATTAAATTATACATGATCTAGTTTCTTGGCAGAGCCATTTATGATCATTTGTCTTAGATTTTATGTATTGCTTTTCATTGTCCATCTCAGAAATTGTCTTACTTGCACTGAATAAAAACTGACAAGAAGTGATGGAGTATGTTGTTAGAAACCCTTTGGAGACTCGATTCTAGAAATGTTAGTTTATGAGCCTTGAACCCCTTCAGAATAAATAACTGCATTACAGCAGGGTCAGTCCTGCCCCAGGGGACCCAGGGCAGCCCCCATCCTGCCCCGTGCCCATACCTGCTCCCCATGAGACCCAGCTCAGCAGCCCTCAGCAGGGCAGCTCCTCACTGCCGGGCCAAGCTGGCTTGATGGCAGCTTTTGCTGCAGCAGTTTCTAAAGAGCAGCTTGTGCAGGAATTTTGCTCTGCCAGTTACTGTAGAGTTCCCTACAGCTGGGGCATGAGACATCTAGTTTGTTTTCTTAACTTGTCTTTGGCTATTAAGCTCTCACTAAAAGGAAGAAAACAGCACGCCCATCCCCTCCCAAGCTTTACTAACCTGACTCTCAAAGGATGACAATGCTTCCAGAACTGGAAAGAGAGAAGAAGCCATGGAGACAAATGAGAGATGTCTCAGAGGTGAGAAGCTAGCATTTTAAAAGGTGCAATGAAGAAGAACAGGAGAGGGAGGTCTTCAGCAAATGCACCAGCTACTGAAAACTGGGGTAGCCATGTGCCAAGTCCCTGTAATTGCCTTCTGTCCACACTGGGGGAATAACAGTCCTGGCTATCGGGGGAGGTCCCAGTTGACTGGTGGCAAGCAAACGTGATGCCCGTCTACAAGAAGGGCCAGAGGGCAGACCCAGGGAACTACAGGCCGGTCAGTTTGACCTCAGTGCCAGGGAAGCTCATGGAGCAGATTATCTTGAGTGTCATCATGCGGCACTTGAAGGGCAAGCAGGCGATCAGGCCCAGTCAGCATGGGTTTATGGAAGGCAGGTCCTGCTTGACGAACCTGATCTCCTTTTATGACAAAGTGACATGCTGGGTGGATGAGGGAAAGGCTGTGGATGTGGTCTACCTTGACTTCAGCAAGGCTTTTGACACCGTCTCCCACAGCATTCTCCTCAAGAAACTGGCTGCTCTTGGCTTGGACTGGTGCACGCTTTGTTGGGTTAGAAACTGGCTGGATAGCCGGGCCCAAAGAGTCGTGGTAAATGGAGTCAAGTCCAGTTGGAGGCCAGTCACTAGTGGCGTTCCCCAGGGCTCGGTGCTGGGGCCAGCCCTCTTTAATATCTTCATCAATGATCTGGACGAGGGCATTGAGTGCACCCTCAGTATGTTTGCAGATGACACCAAGTTAGGTGCATGTGTTGATCTGCTCGAGGGCAGGAAGGCTCTGCAGGAGGATCTGGATAGGCTGCACCGATGGGCTGAGGTCAACTGCATGAAGTTCAACAAGGCCAAGTGCCGGGTCCTGCACCTGGGGCGCAATAACCCCAAGCAGAACTACAGGCTGGGAGATGAGTGGTTGGAGAGCTGCCAGGCAGAGAAGGACCTGGGAGTATTGGTTGATAGTCAGCTGAATATGAGCCAGCAGTGTGCTCAGGTGGCCAAGAAGGCCAACAGCATCCTGGCTTGTATCAGAAACAGTGTGGCCAGCAGGGCTAGGGAGGTGATCGTCCCCCTGTACTCGGCTCTGGTGAGGCCGCACCTCGAGTACTGTGTTCAGTTTTGGGCCCCTCGCTACAAGAAGGACATGGAGGTGCTTGAGCGGGTCCAGAGAAGGGCGACGAAGCTGGTGAGGGGCCTGGAGAACAAGTCCTACGAGGAGCGGCTGAGGGAGCTGGGCTTGTTCAGCCTGGAGAAAAGGAAGCTCAGGGGCGACCTTATTGCTCTCTACAGATACCTTAAAGGAGGCTGTAGCGAGGTGGGGGTTGGTCTATTCTCCCACGTGCCTGGTGACAGGATGAGGGAAAATGGGCTTAAGTTGCGCCAGGGGAGTTTTAGGCTGGATCTTAGGAAGAACTTCTTTACTGAAAGGGTTGTTAGACATTGGAACGGGCTGCCCGGGGAAATGGTGGAGTCACCATCCCTGGAAGTCTTTAAAAGACGTTTAGATGTAGAGCTTAGGGATATGGTTTAGTGGGGACTGTTAGTGTTAGGTCAGAGGTTGGACTCGATGATCTTGAGGTCTCTTCCAACCTAGAAATTCTGTGATTCTGTGATTCTGTGATTCTGTGATTTCTTGACTGTATGAGGTGAGTGAGCGGCATGGAATAGGTAGCTGATAGTGACTCTTGCTATCCCCTTCTCTGAAAGACAGAGACTCTTCATTACACAATTTATGTGTATTGCAAGTGTATTGCAAAAGCATAGCACAGCTAATGTTGGGACTCAAATGTTTGTAGGTCTACTTTTACACTAGCTTACAAAAATCCAGTGTATCAACAGGAGGTTTGTGTGTCCTGTAGCAGTGTGACTGGGGAGCCCAGAGCCTTAACAGACATATGACACCTCTTTAAAACCTACAGGATAAGGAGCAGCAGGCTCAGTGGGGGCCATTTCACATGTGTTAACAGACTGAATGTGCCTCCCAATGATATAGGCTCTTTCTGGATGCCTGCAGAGGGCTACGCCATCCAGTTTCTTAACTTGGGTGCATTTGGGGACCTCAACACCTTTGTATTTTTTCTTGTCTTTTCTAGTATTCCCCATTTATTGGATAAGGGTTTTCAAAAATCTGCCTTTGCATTTTAGTAGTGTCTTGAAAAACCTCGCTGCCTTTTGCTGTTTCACACTTATTTCACTGTGCATTTCTATGAATGACAGATCTTTGCATTATGTTCAATAGGGACCATTTGTAAAGCACACGTGAAAATGGGCAAGTGTTCCTTTTCACTTTCAGTGTGTCAGCCTTAGTTTTATTCTCAGCAGGCTGAGTGAGCCCAAATATGATGCTTCTGCATAAACAGATGAAGTATGCACTGAGGCCATATTAAGTAAGCCTTGTTACTGCCACTCATTGCTCTTCAATGGGGCCATGCAAGACAAAAACAAGTTTCAGTCAAAGGGCAAAAATATTAAATAAATAAGTTCAGATTCGCTTTTTCTGCTTCAGGATAGAGTTTGTAATAAATTGTATCAATAAGGGTTTTCATGGTTTTGGGAACAGCTGGCTTCAGGGTGTGTGAGAGCTCTTTGATTTCTGTGTTAATTTAGTTGTCTTCAAAGATTAGAAAGACTGAAGGAACAACTGTTTTAAGATTACTGTGACTATCCAATTTCTGGCAGAGGCCAGTAAGGTTATATTTGTTTGTTTGCTCTAAATTTTAATATTTTCATTTATGACAAATGATGCGGCAGAAAATATTTTTCTCCTACAGGCTTATCAGTTTATTAAGCAATTGAGTCTGATATTTCACTTTGTTAATTTTTGCCCCTACAACAAATAGGATACAAAATAAGGAATTTGTTCCTTTAGGGTACTTTGGGAATGCCCTAACACATCAGCACAACCATGTTAGATAAATCCAACAGTAAGTCTGAGGCTCATCTATTTTTTCAAGGATCAATGAAAAATGTGTGAGTGTCATTTCTCATAGACAGTTATTTTTGTTTGCTGCTGTCCTACCCTAGGCTTCCTTTTATTAATTTTAACTCATGTGAAAGCAAAAATGAGTATGTCCAGAAAATAAACACAATACAGTGAAGAGAAACTCAAAAGGTTGTGAACTGAGGCAAAATCTGGAACACTTGTTGTTCAATTATATAGAATTAATGTAAACATGAATAACAGTTTATCTAAGTATTTTTTTATGCCACATTAGCTTTTCTGTATGACAAAAAAGTATTCTCTGGTGTTTGAAATGCAAATATTTCTAATGTGTATCTATGTATATTCCCTGCTAACCATAATCAATGACAGGTTCAGTGTTTTTGTTGTTGTTGTTGTTTTGTTTTGTTTTTCTCTCTTTGCCAGGAATGACTGTGCGTCAACATTTATATTATTTGGCCATGTGGCCAAAGCCCAACATGCGTGGCCAAAGCCCAACTAGAGTTGAAGCTGGCCATGTCTGTGGCAGACAATAGAAAAGGTTTTTATAGATACGTAAACAGAAAAAGGAGAAGCAAAGAAAACATAGGTCTGCTACTTGATGGGAAAGGTCTCCTCACAGGCAATGACATAGGCAAAGCAGAGCCATTTAATGCCTTCTGTCTTCAACAATGATGATGGGCTTTGGGACTGAGGGTGCCCTGAGCTGGAGGACCATGATGACAAACTCTCAAACTCTCAACACGTTCAACACCCTGAATGTGTGTGGGATTTGCTGCTTTGCCTGGATCCATACAAGTCCATGGGTCCAGATGGAATTCATCCAAGGGTGTTTAAAGAGGTGGCTGACGTCATCACGGGACCTCTCTCAACTATTTTTCAACAATCTTGGGAATCTGGAGAGGTCCCAGTAGACTGGAAGCTGGCAAATGTGCCAATTTTCAAGGGCAAGAAAGAAGACACTAGCATTTACAGGCCTGTCAGTCTCACGTCAGTGTCAGTGCCTAGTAAAATTATGGAGAAGATGATCCTTGAAGCTATTGAAGCTCACCTGGGGGACAATGCAGTCATTGGTCCCAGACAACATGGGTTCATGAGGGGTAGGTCCTGTCTAAAAAATTTGATTTCCTTTTATGATAAGATCAGCCATCTAGTCAATCAAGGGAAACCAGCTGATGTGGGTTTTTTTTTTTTTTGGACTTCAGCAATGCTTTTGACAGTTTTCCATAGGATCCTACTGGACAAAATGTCCAGTGTACAACTTAACAAAAACATCACACAATGGGTGAGCAATTGGCTGACAGTCAGGGCTCAAAGGGTTGTGGTAAATGGGGCCACATCTGGCTGGTGGATGGTCACTAGTGGGGTCTCTTAAGGCCCATTTTAGGGCCAGTCCTCTTCAATGTTTTTATGAACTATCTGGATGTAGGACTAGAAGGTGTTTTGGGCAAATTTGTTGATGACACCAAACTTGGAAGAGTTGTAGTCTCAGCTGAAGGTAGAAAGGTCTTGCAGAGAGATCTGGACAGATTGGAGAGCTGGCTGATCACCAACTACATGAAGTTTAACAAAAGCAAGTGCCGGGTCCTGCATCTGGGATGGGGCAACCCTGGCTATACATACACACTGGGCGATGAGAGGCTGGAGAGCAGTCCCACAGAGAGGGACCTGGGGGTTGTGGTTGAAAGCAAGTTGAATATGAGCCAGCAGTGTGCCCTGGCAGCCAGGAGGGCCAACCGTATCCTGGGGTGCATCAAGCACAGCATTGCTAGTCAGTTGAGGGAGGTGATTGTCCCGCTCTACTCTGCGCTGGTGCAACCTCACCTCGAGTACTGTGTGCAGTTCTAAGCACCACAGTACAAGAAGGATATTAAATTGTTGGTGAGTGTCCAGAGGAGGGCAACGAAGATGATGAAGGGCCTAGAGGGGAAGACATATAAGGAGTGGCAGAGGTCACTGGGCCTGTTCAGCTTGGAGAAGAGGAGGCTGAAGGGGGACCACATCACGGTCTACAACTTCTTCACAAGGGGGAGTGGAGGGGCAGGCACCGACCTATTCTCTGTAAACACCAGTGATGGGACCCATTGTAATGGTGTTAAGCTGAGACAGGGGAGTCTTAGGCTGGACATCAGGAAGAGGTTCTTCACAGAGAGGGTGGTTGCACACTGTAACAGGCTCTCCAGTGAAGTAGTCACTGCACCGATCCTGTCTGAATTTAAGAAGCAATTGGACTGTGCACTTAGTCACATGGTCTAAACCTTTGGGTAGACCTGTGCAGTGCCAGGAGTTGGACTTGATGATCCTTATGGGTGCCTTCCAACTCGGGATATTCTATGATTCTATGATTATATCTGAAAGAGCTTGACCCAGTTAATGAGAACTGTCTCTTCCTCTCCTTATTCAAAGCTAAATTGTCCTCACTTCACCATGGAAATTTCTGATTCAGCACAGAAATATGGTTAAGCATAAAATGTGTCTGACATCCAGGAAACCTAGTCATATGCTTTATAATTATGCAGGGAAAGAGAAAGGATATTTTTAGATATCAACTGTAAGAGACCCTCAGGTGGATTTTTTGTTGTTGTCAATGCAGTTGACATAACTGATCTGAGTAGGTTTAATGTTAACAATATCTCTGACTATCCCACTGTATGTACACATTAAAATATTTTCCCTTTAGAGCAATCTGGCCTTTTACCAACCTCCCAACAGCCATGAAAATAAACTGCAGTGCAAATTATGCTAAAAGCATCAAGGGGTGAGAGTAAAATTCCTATCTGCAGAATTCTTAATTTGTGCTTGCAGCCATCTGGCATTGTTGTTGCTTGGGACAGTGACCTTCCTCTCTTCTCACTCTCCATATTTAACTCATTTACCTCTTTGGTTGCCACACTGGCATATGAATGCTATCTTTCATCCTTCTTCCTTTCTTCCTTCCTTCGTCCCTTCCTCCCTTCATTTGGTTTCCTCCCTTCCTCTCTTCCTTCTTTTTCTTTTTTATCTCTCTCCTGCTGTAAGTGTATGGTTCCTTTTAGGAGACTGCAGCTCTACTAATGGAAACATGACACGTTCTTGTTTACTAAACAGTCAGTGTGGGCATGAACTTTGAGCTCCAAGGAACAGTAAGGGACAGAAGTGGAGAAAGAAAACAGAGTTGCCCTCAGAAGCATCTTCAAGTACCTTTATTCAGTATGTTTCCATGGTCACCTGTGCCCAAATCCCAGGTCTTCACACACTGTTAATAGTTTCCCTTCACTGCTAATAGTTTCCCTTCAGCTCAAATGGCCATAACATCTATGACCCATATTCTGTCTATGGTTGAAGTCATAATTTTTGTAATATGAATGGTGTCTCCCCAGTAAGCCTTATCTGAAAAAATGAAAAGTTATGTCCCCTTTTCCGCTTGGGTGAGGCAAACAAAACCAGAGCTTCACCAGCAGAGGCTGGAGCACAGGCAGCATGGTGCCCAGCTGGAGGGCACGGATGTTAGACTAGAGCATACGTCTTTCCACCTCGCTGAGCAGTACATCAAAACTAACTGACCTACTGAAGTTACTCATGAAAAACTAAACTACCTTGTCCATTTCTAAATATTCTTTGAATAGAAAAAGTGTATCTGACAACTGCATTCTAAAGGTCACAGTAACAGAAGGAAAGTTTGCTCCCTTTTTTTCTGCTTTTATTATTTGGCTTAACTGCTACATTTGTTCCAGTCCCTACCTTACAGTGGGGAACGTGCATTTGGTCAATTATAAGCCACGGAGTCATCAGTCCCTGTATCAAGAAAATATTAGAAAAATGCTATTGTCAGCCCCAAGCATGAAGATTTAAATTGTGAAACCAATGTGACTAAATGCAGCCTCACATGCAACAGAGTTATAAATGTCCTTCAGGAGGTAGTTCATCAGTGGTTCACAAGCTACAAATAGCCCCAGTGCCCTCCACAAATATTTACCAACATCAGCAAATTAATCACCATTTGTCATTTTACACTTCCAGAAGACAAATGGCCTCTCTGGCAGCTCTAAAACTCCAGGACACACCTGTCCAAGTACTGGAGCTCGATAATTGTCCAGACTTTTTCTGCAGCTTTCATCTGACACTAAGCAAGGCGTGTATTTGTCCCATGTTACTAAGGGGAAAGGAGCAAGCAATCTCCCCACTCAACGATCCACACATCCACACCAATGTGATTATTCAGTCCCTTGTGATCCTGCCCTTTCGCATTTGAAGTAGCTTATTGATATTACTTTTGATGTTTCTTTGGCATAAGTATGTTTTTTTTTGTCCCCATTGTTCTTTCAGACCAACCACATATATGTGCCTGGGATAATGCAAACACTGAATTGGTCAATAAACTAATAATAAACAAAACAATATAACAAACATACACTGTAAGTCAGGTGTCCAGGCAGTGAAAATCAGTATGCCTTCATTAAAGTTAAAGGGATTTCTGACTTCTGAGAACTTGTTTATGCCAACTGCAAGTTAAATCTTTGCCCAAATAATGTAATAAATAAAAGTAAAAATCCTTCTTATACACTAAAACTGTACACACCTTCCATACGTAGGTCATGATCTTGGACTGACAAGACTATACTAGGTGAAAGTGTGACTCTACTGAAGTCAGTAGGGTAGCTTTCTTTCTCTGGAATCATTATATAAAATTCAGCCTTCTTCATTCTTAACTATGCAGACCTAGTATAACATGGAGATGTTACAGATGGCTTTAATTCGATCATGTACTACATGACTGAATATTTTATGTCATGAGTCAATCTCAAGGTAAACACCCAGGAAACATTTTCCTTAAAATGTAGGGGTATTGCATGAAAACTAACCTAATGTATTCAACAGAAAAGCTCTAGCTGACTTGACTGGAGATCAGTTTTGCCCTATTTAATTTAACTCAATACTGCAGCTGTAATAGGAAAAGTTTAAAGTCTATAGATGAACTTCATCCTGATTTTCACTCATTGAAAGCTGAAGTCTCCAAGCAAAACTCAGGACTTGCCACAAAGGTAGGAAACAAAATCAGAAAATGTTTTGAGTTGCTGCAAAGCCAACAAAGGTCTGAAGATGATGTTCCAAGGGCAGTAATGTCGGCTTGTATCCTTGGAAAAAAGGTATAAAGAAATTAACTTTGTGTCTTTGCATTCTCATTTACTCTACTGTTTGTTGACCCTTTGTGTCCTTCTGTACTTGGGTAGTGAATGATTAAAGGAACTTTAAAAAGAGCGCTGTAACTGTTATGATACAATTAATTTACTTGTGTTACACATCCAATCATTTTCAGTGTGAGAAAATATATGTCAAAAGGAATAAACTGTTTTGATCTGAAGAAGATACACATATAGTTAATCAAAATGTTTTTGCATACTTTGGCCAGTCTGCTTTCTGAGTGCTTGCTAAATCTAGACTAATTTAACAGCAATATACTCAGATCTGCTCAGGCATATTTATGTAAATATATTAAGTATATATACATGCATAAAATAATCTACAACAAAACCCACTGATTTGGATTTTCATATGGTTAGAAGACCAAATGGAGAGTGTATGAGAATGCAAATGTTTTTGTTAATGCTCATATGTATCAGTGCATCTTTTCAATGCATTTTAATTTATGGAAGACATTTATATGGAACTATCATTAATTCCTGTGAGTCACGGACTTGGTTGTTTTGTCATTACCCAAGTAAACCCATTCCTAATGTACACTACAGTTTTGTTTTGCCATTAACATACATGCTCACTCAGTGCTGCATAGGAAAATGTATCCCTGCTATGATTCTCAAGGCATAAACCCCAGGACAAATGAAACTTTGCATTAACTATAGGAGAGGAGTGTACATTAATTATTCCTCAGTATGGCTGCAGGTAGGGGGATATGTATGCAGCTGGCTGGCTCACCACGCCCAGTGCAAGTAGTGTCCATTGGGGCACTGGCTGCAGAGCTGCACTGCAGCTGGTAGAAGGCTCCCCTTTGGACCCACAAAACGGGGGTTGCCCCCTCAAACTGCAGCAAAGTACCAGGGGCTCAAACACATTCACATGCATGTTAACAAGATAAGTAAGTTCCTTCCTAAGGAGATTCACGTATCCTTGTGAGTCAAAGCAAACAGACAGACAATTTCTGTGTGCATAAAACAGTTAAGTAGATAAGACACTGGTCACTACCATTGAGTCCTGTTTTACATTTAATCAAAGCTCTAATTGAAATTGCTTTCGTAGTGGCCATGTAATCCTCATTAGGAGATACGCCATATTACAAACCTGCCACATACAATCTGGCAAGTGACAAGATCTGTAAAACCAAGGCCCAACACACAGCTAATATGCAAAAAGAATTACTTATGACCACAAGAGGTTGGAGGTGACTTATCAGTCAAGCAGTGCTTGTAGTTTTGCATCAATGAACAAATTAATAGCCTCACATCATAGATTATTACCCATGTTTCATTTTTTGATGGAACATACCGCAGTGTACTAATTTTAAATGGTATAGTGTACTTATCATTATTCAATGCAGCTCGTATGGCTCTAGATAACAAGAACTGACCTCAATATTATATTAGGGAAGACTAACCATATTTTGATGTCATATGCATCTTAGATACCTAACAGTGAAACTATTCACGAAAGAACCAGAGATAGTTGCCACTACTATCAATGCATGACATAAAATATGAGAATATATGCACATACATCACCTCTGACAATATCTGAAGGTCAGATCCTGGAAGGACTCCCATGGTGTGTCCCTTGAGGATTTATAGAAGCATGCTGAAAGAAAACACAAGCCAAAATACATTTTATGCAAAAGGAAAACGGAATGCAACTCAAGTCATCATTCAAGCTGAACCCTGTCTAGTATTTGTTTTAGATCTTAAAGACTGGCAAAGCACCTTTTCTGCAATATACCTCTTTCTGCATAATCTGACATGGTGTTTTGGGGCTGGCTGGAAACTATTCATTCTGGGTTTTGATTAGACGACCATACAATGTTCAAGGCAGTAGAGAACTCATCCCAAGAGTTATTTCAAGTCTGCTAGAAGCTGACATTACACTGACAACCATCTCATACTTGCTTTACACTTACAGGCTTTCACAGTTTCTCATCTTATAGACACAGTCCAAAGGCTTTTTTTTTTTTCCTAGCTTACGTACTTCGTTGATTTGTGAAAGCAGATCTTAGGATACTTGATATCTTTTGGCTTTGTAGTACATGCAGTTTTTCTACTAGTATCAGCTCTTCTAAAGCCTGAAAAATATACTTTTCTTTCCTTACTTGCTAACTTAATGTAGGTTGCCTTGCTGCTACTCACCCGGACTGCATTTTTGTCAAATAGAAAGGGATAAGGAGGAAGGGAAGAAAAGAAGAAACCCCAAAGCTGCTACTGTTTCTCATTCTGGATACTTCTACCACCCAAATAAACTAATTAAATAAATAAATACCCATGACTCATTATGGGAATGTCTGAAATCTGAGGTTCATCTAAGTTCCACTGAAAAAATTAGGAATAAAGATTTTCATTTTGATGCAATTTTAGAAATGAGACAAAGGCTGAGATTATTCGAACTGAATTGCTTTGGGCTTCCTATGGTAAATAGATGTTAATTCATCAAATTATATGCAAAAATTTCGCTCAGCTATAATTCTTTATTTCACCTTTTAGCCAATAAAGAACTGCATGCTTCAAATTCCTTTTTGAAGATTTTTTTTTCCTTAATTTAAAGTCAACCTATAACTGCTTAAGAGAAGTTATTACATCAAGTGAATGACATAAGTACATGGGCAGAGTGAGAAAAAGGCAAATCGAAGCATTTAATCTACAACTTGTCACCTTTTACAAATTGTCTTGAAAAAATGCTAATCATCACACTGGCTTGTAATTCACTTGTCTCTCACTTTCTGCCCCATTAAACAGCATTATGTCCCTTAAAGTCTTTTCTAGTTTCTCACACTTTTCACTCTTTTTTTCTTTTGCCTGTTATAATAACACTCCTCTTGCTCCATTATTCTCCCTGACAGATTCTTCTCCCTTTAGCTTTGGCAGAGCACTGCTTTTTATTGTAGTTCCCGTGATCTGTTTTGGTGCTCAAAGTGTCAGCTTGTTTCTGAAAAGACATATCTGCTTGTAAGTGAGGATCTCCACTTGTCGCATTCCTAATGTAAATGATTTAAACTCCTGTGTAATGACTGGAATGCAGATCTTTTCTCTCTCAATGAAGTGCCTTAACCACTAGGCTACTGAATCTCCCTGGATGAATTCATTTTTATTTACTCCATGCAAAGGACAATAGTTTTGATAGAATAAATTGAGGACCCCATACTCTGTAGCAGAAAATCTGCTGGTCTCCTCTGAGCTGATGGGAACTGATCTTGCCATGTGCTGAAAAAGTTGTTTAGTGCTTAAATAAATTAAAGAGGGGCCTCACCTGCATTTGACCTCTTCATTCATAGGAAAGGGATACTAAGCACCCAGATTCAGGATGTGATTCAAATTCCTGACCCCCAGGGACAGAAATCAACCCGTAGTACAGAAATTCTGAAAATTTGGTGTGGAGATGCACTCTGGCAGCATTTCAGAAATGGCTGAGGGCATTTCTGATTGGTTAAGTTAGGTGATTCCCAAATTTATGTTGTATGAATATTTCCATGTAAAATGCTTAGCTCCCACTGATGTAACCTACTAATCCAGGGGACACAGTACCTGAAAGTTGATGTCTGAGTCTGAACTCATGTTTGCAGGCTGAGACCTGCATTTAAGCACTACCACACTTTGAAAGCTATCCGTGAAGGTCACAAGGTGATGGGCACCATATTTACCACCTTTCTGGTGGGAAGGGGAGTCTCCTGGTGGTCTGGATAGCAGATGGGAGGATAGCAGGATGTGGTTAGTGGACCAGCCCTAACAGATTCTGTGACTGTCTTGGGAATACAGCTGTAAACCAGAAGAATGAGGACACATGCATCCACTTCCATAGCAATTTTAGATGTTGACAAAGTAAGGTGATGTGGAGGCAGGGCGAGGAAATGACACAAGGGAAGATTTCTATGAGGTAGGGACTGCTGAAAATTGTTTCAATATGCAAATCTACTGTAGGGAAGTGCAGTTCCTTCATTCCATTTCTAACAGCCTTCCCTTGCTTTTGCAGGTACATATCAGAGCAAAACAAAAACAAGATATTAGGAAAAGGCTATTCCTATTAAACCTTGTTTAGATCTGGTGGAGAACGTTTATCACAGAATCACAGAATCACAGAATTATCAAAACATTTTCTTCTTTGGAAAGTCTGAAAATATACTACACAAAATGTGGCTGTTATTTACCTCTAAATGTGGCAAAACATTTAAAATAAGGGGTAAATTCCTGTCTGCTCTTTTTATTGCATTAGAAAAAACAACAACAACAACAACAAAAAAACAGTAGGAACAGATAAAATGTTCAGGCACCAGATGAAAGCAGACAGAACCAATAAAATCAGAACTAAAGATGGTGTTTTATTGTGCTCTGGTGGATGGGTGAATTATATCTCTGAAACATATTTCACCAGCATACTGTGCAAAGGTTTGATGGTAAGTAAACTGTTTTGCAATTGCTGCTTAGAGTTTGCTGAATAGTGCAAGATGGTGTAAGAGTAATAATAATCTACTTAAAACTTTTCCAGTGACCATATAAAAGCCAATATTGAGGTCTTTAATAGTGCTTTAATGACTGAATAAAGAATTGTAGCACATTAACGATGATACTAGGACACACAGAATGCTACCAATAAAATAAGCCACTTGTCAGACTTTTCTAAGTGCAGATAAATGAGCGACAGAGGAAAAGGTCAAGAGTATTATGTAGAATAAGAGATTTTTGGGACATAAGATCATTGGATGATCTAGACTCACCACGTGTATAACACAGTAAATAATCTCACCCAGTGGCCCTGGAATCAATCCAAATATCTTAAGTACAGGCATATCTAGCAAGGCACCAAGTCCTGATCTGAAGGCACTGGAAGACAGAAAATGCAAACCCTTCTTTTGATACAGTGTTTCAGTGGTAAAGTGAATGCATTGTTGTCTCATTCTGAACTAATTCAGAAATTTTTGAAGATCTCCATGGCCATCTGTAGGAGATTAAATACTTCAGAGAATATACCAGAATGACTTTACGTGTTTAGACCTTATTAAAAAACAACAGTTATAGGAAACATGAATGCTAATGGTTAAAAAGAAGCAATAAGACTCACTTCAGAACTGCCTTGTCCTTTATGAGTTCAGTTTTCAACTGGTAAAACAACATCTCCGAGAGGACAACCTGCCAAAAAAAAAAAAAAAGAAAAAAAAGAGAGAGAGAGAGAGAGAAGGAAAACAAAATTTGAACTGATATAACTGATATGAATGTTTTAAGAAAATCATCATCTCATATTCTTACTAATAATAAGAGACTAAGGAATGTCAAAAAAAAAAAAAAAAGAGATCGCACTTTACAGACTGGAGACTAATAGAGCATAATTAACTACAAAGTTTAGCTGCAACTTCCAGCAGTTTAATTTCCTTAATTTCCTTTCCCTTCCTGGGAAGCACAGAGTTAGCCCAGCAAAAAGAGCTGTCTTGCAAGGTTAATATAGCCATGCAGAAATAGCCATGCATCATGGATTGAACCAAGGGCCAAGCAGTCTCTTCTCCCTTACCCAAAGAGTGCTGAGGCCTGAAAGATATGGAGGACACATTGCAGGCAATCAAGACCTTTGAGGTTT
This sequence comes from Anas acuta, assembly GCF_963932015.1. Taxonomy (NCBI): domain Eukaryota; kingdom Metazoa; phylum Chordata; class Aves; order Anseriformes; family Anatidae; genus Anas; species Anas acuta. The sequence continues at coordinate 74,766,580 of NC_088982.1, read as the reverse complement.
CTATGCTCCCACTTTTCTGGTCTTAGAACTAGAGGTTTCCAAATTTATGGCTTCCACAATGTAGAAAGAAAATATATTGGAAGTGCTACTGAACAGCTGCTTAACTAGCTCCTGCAAGCAATTGTAGACATAGCATACAATGAATAAGCTGTCCCTTACATATATAGCATACAACAAACAAGATGTTCCTTACAAGAATGCAGAGACTAGAAGCACAGGTAATGCATTGTGCATGATTGAGGAACAGGATTCATAAAGTCCTCACTAAATATCCAGGAAGAAACCCTGAACCTCACTGGATTTTGTGATAAAACCTAATGTTGTTTCATGAGTTAGGATTATTTTTCTGGATTTTTCTCATGCAGACCTTCTAACACAGGTGCTGGCAACCTCTCAGAGAAGCAGGAAGTTATCAATAAGAAGAAAAAATATGTTGTTTTGGATCCCTTGGCCACTGAGTGAGGCAAGGGGTATAAGTTCCCACTGAACTACAAACAACAGTTTAGTCTTGCAGCTGTGATCCACACCATTCTTCAGCATCATCAGATGAAGGTGCTTTCCATCCATTATATGGAATTCTCCATTTCAAAATCCAAGATAAGTTCTTTGAAGAATTGCAAGAAGAATTTGCAAAGGAAATAAAATGTGGTATTATTTGTGTAAGTCACCAAATACCCTATACTTAAATACCTAAGTAAATGCATATTTACTAATAGGAATACACAAAACTGAAAATAATATGTTGAGAATTCAAGACAAAAATTAGGAACATTAGGAAGCCATTCAGCTTAGGAATTCTGGAGACCTTTTGCATGTACGAACTCCAAGCATACACACACAACCAAAGTGAAGGCCACATTGAAATCTGTATCTTTCAAAGAACTAATATCACAGTATTTGCTTCTTTTTATAGCCCTTCTGGGATCACCAAGAACACAGAGAGCAAACCAAGCAGAGAGGAAATGAACGGCCTATGCTCTTTGCGCCTTCTCCTTCCCAGTAAAAAAAAAATAAATAAATAATAAAAAAAAAATGGACCTGTGGAGATTTGCAGGGAGAAAAGGGGAATTACTAATAGGCTGAGTGCCAGTAACAAATACCTTCAAGATGGAAAACATCCTGGATCCCAAGTTTTCACCCAGTATCGCTACTTTCTCACTTGCAGCTAATGAGGTTTCCCCTTGCACAAAGATCTCCCAGGGATACAAGATACGAAAAGGGGGGATGTAGTAAACTCTCAGCTCTGCCCATATTTGACAGGTTTCCAGGTGTGTTTTGCTCCCCTCTGCTTCCTCTAATAGAGAGCAGCATATGGCCACTTGTTAAATCTCAACAGGATTTCCAATGACTGTAGTGTTACTAGAGTCATTTAATAATGATGATAGATGTCATGGGGAAAAGTGAGGTAGTTATGGTGTCTGTGTGCTTAATTTTCAGAGAACTAATTAAGAGTGCCTGGAAAATGGTTTTCTGAATTATTACTAAATAGAGAGAGAAAAAAAAAGCAAACACACAACTGGAAAACATAACTAGCTTCACTCCTGTGATGCTTGGAACCATTCAGAACCAATAAAAGAGAAAATACAAGAAGAAAGCCTGGGATACTGGGATATGCTGGGACACATTTTTGAATTGTAGATTATGCATCAGAGAAATGCATATGACAAAAGACCATGAACCACAGTGTTATATCACAGATTGTAAAATTAAAGTTTTCCCTTCTATTAATTTATTTAAAAACATTTTTACTCAAAAAAAAAAAAAAAGTTTTCAATTTGGTTAATAACAACGGAAATACAAACTGTACACATCACTGCTCTCCCCTTACTGCAGAATTGAGGTATGCACAGAAAAGAAGTCTGAGGGAAAAAGTCATCACACACACTTAAACTTTCAGCTTTTGTTCAGAAACATGCTACACGACCACACCAAGGACACCAGTGGAAATATGTCTGTCTTATTCATAACATCTATGCAATATTACCTCTATGTCCACAAACCAAACACATAACTGTATGCAGTAAACAGTTATGGTATTGACAAAGGTTAGCCATCAAATTTCCTCTAAAATCTGAGCTGATAAGCGTTCACATCAGAAAGCAAGATCTAAATATTTGTTGGTTCTGCAACGCTGCTTGAACTTAAATTAGAGGTTATTACAATATGAACAACTATCCTGTTTGCTGCTGCATGCGAAAGCAAAACTCAGATGATTAAGGCTCTGATGTGCAGACATAACTTGATTTGCTTGGGCAGCTTCTCTGTAATAGCACTGTATAAAAGGGAATTTACCAAAGCACTGTAACATGCTTTCATAATTCAGCAAGAAGTAGGGATAGACAAAAATCTCCAAAAGAACTGCCTAGCTGGTGGGTAATAACATTAAGTAACTGCATTAAAGCTATATAAATATGTTTATCCCCAATGCAGATTTGAACATGTTATTCATCATTTGGGATCCTGCCATGAATTATTTACATTCTGAGGGCCAAGTCAACAGACGGCATATCAGTTCCTTCAGAGACCTACTGGCTGTGGAAGGAGGCCCACTATCTTGAAAGCAGCTGACCCATTTGACATCATCCAGGACTAGGGCTATACCACACAAGAAAAAGTGCATTAAAAAGAGAACTTCCAGAAGTGTTTAATATCAATGTGTTAGAGCCACCTTTTAACTCAGGGACTGCATTTTATTGCTGAAAAAAGATGCAACTAATGCAATTAGTTATTCATTGCCCACCCCAGATTTTTAGTGATATACATTTAAGTAATTTGTATTTCACTGCTTTTTTACTTACTTATAATCAAAGACTAAAGGAAGGCTTATAATAAATATGGTTAAGTAACAGATTTAAAAGAGATAATTGAAATGTTGATTTTTTTGCACGTGTTTGCTCATAGACTGCAGGTAGTATATCATCAATAACTTCAATTCAGCATTCTGTTCATTGATTCTTCCCAAATATCCCACCTTCTGATGTTTATTATAGCAGTCAGAATGTCTCAGTCAATCTCTAAACCTGAGACAAGGAGTAAATATCCATTTTCACCATTGTAAGAAGTACTTGGCATCTTTCCTAAATGTCTGAGCACTGAAACAGAAACTTTTGATAAATTTCCAATTCTCTTGGGTATAACTGAAATGAGGAAAGCATTAACTTCAGTTTCACTAATTATTCACAGATGCAAGGCTCTCCATTTGCAGGATTCTCAAATAAGTGTGGAACTCAGGTTTGGTGGAAAATAGTTCACTTGATATATAAAACAATATTTAAGATTGAAACAGAACATTAATCTCCTTATGTATGTGGAACTATCAGACAGAAAAAATAAATTGACTGAGGTTTACTGAAATAATAGATTTTGACCATTTGGGAACAGCTCTGATTCTCGATTTGGGAAATTTTGAAACAAAAACGTGTTTTGGCAATTATTAAGATAATATTCAGATGCTTTTCAAATAAATGTATGCGTAAAAAAAAATAAAATATTTTTAGTACATTAAGAGCATTTTTTATTAACACTCTTTTCAATTTCTTTTTTAAACTTCAGCTCAGCTGAAGCAGTTACGAACACTATCAAGAGGGCAAAATGATATATTTTCTGTGTCTATAAATAACACTATATTCAAGAATGCAATCTCTAGAAGTCTCAGAGTACAGATATTTTTCCTCAAATATTCATATAAAAACATAGGAAAATATTTGGCTACATACATATATTTGAACTGTTGTCCAACTCTTGTATTTAACAGCCAGACACAATATTTTGAGACTTTACACCTCCATTTTTATCAGGAAATCTCTTTTGACCTCTTTGCTGTCTTATATACTTGTGTCCAAATGGTGTCAAAATATGAAACAAAACATAGTCAAATCAGAGCATAGACCAAATTAAAAAGTTCTTTGAAATATTCCTACAATATATCTTTCATCTTCAGCTCCTTGATTATTTTCTTGACACGTTGAGAAAGAAAAGTTGATTTGGAGCTTGTCTTACTTTCAAGGTCAGTAAATGATCTGCAATTTAGAATAAAAGTTCCCAAACTGAGAAGATTATTCAAGTGTCCTGTGTCATTAAGAGTATGGTGTAACATAACATGTTCACTGTGGGTTTGATTTACCTGGATGGATTCCAGAGAAAAATAATAGTACACATCAGGATGTACATGTATATATACACCAGTCCATTGCATTTGTATTGAATAATTAAAAACTAATCCCTTGTAAATTATGTGGCAGGAGATTTGAAGGAATATTGAAGGAATATTGAAAATATTCCTAATATTTTCCAAAATATTAGAATATTTCCAAAATATTCCTATTCCAAAATACTGAAGGAATAAAAAGTATATGTATATTTGTGCAATTTTGCATACTGCTATAATCATTGCTTTCCTAGTAGCTAAACTCTAATGATAGTATATATAAAGAATAAGGAAAAAATAGCTAGGGTTTCTTATTTTCCTTTTAAAGAGAACCTTCTAAATATAAATGTGGTACTGACAGTAATTACTACCACAGGCTTTTCTAACCCTGATGTCCTGATTACCTTCAGTACATTGTTCAGAGAGGTTTGGCTGTGCAAGTAGACATTTTTGCAAATGTGTGGCCAGACCTTTTCTGGTGTAGATATGAAGGGAGATGGGAGGATGCATGGACTTTCCAGCCCTGCTATGCTGACAGTCCAGGTCAGCCACAAAGGCTTACAAATGTCTGAGAACTCAGCTGCACTGAATGCTGGTCCTATGTAAGAAATCCACACTAACGCTTTGGAAAGGAATTGCAGCACCTTGGGATAGGGCAAGGCATTAGTAACCAGGCACAAAGGACACAATTTGTCAGTTCTGATACTGGCTTGGCCAGTGCCAAAAATAAACTTTCATACATATTTTTAGAAGCTGCCATTAAGATATCTTAAACCTTGGTAGCTTGTTGTGATTAGATATATAAAGTATTCTCTCTCACCTCTTTTATACGTATAACTATACTGACATTGTGACATTATTCCTGAGAAATACAGGGAGAAGTGAGAAAAGAACCATGCCCCCAGAGTGAAATTCTAACCTGAGTGTAGGCTTGTGTATAGCCACTTATTCATATGAATTATATGGAAGTCATGGATGCTCCGGGTGTAAATCCAAGTGGAACTGCACTACTAATCTATGAATGTGTTGCACTCCTATGAGAAGAAAAAACAAACTTAGAGATCTTACAGCCTTATAAAAGTGTTCCCATTGTGGCATAATCTTTTAGAAAAAAAAAAAAATGAATCCTACCCCATCTTTTTGTAAATTGACCTGTAAGTTACTGGCAGCAAATCAATAGGATACAAATGAAAAATAATAATGCAATAACAATGCTGTGTATTATCTTGGACCCCAGATGAAAACTTGTAAAACGATCAATATGATAAAGATTCACTGCTATTACTCTTTTACAAAGAAATGACAAAATAACATAGTGATTTCAAAAGGTGGCTGGAAAAAATTAAACTCATCTGCCCAAAAAAAAAAAAAAAAAAGAAAAGATAAACCCAAATATGAAACATTTCCTCATTTGTCTGCTTCCTTTCTCCAGACTTCCATTAATTTGAACTGGATTAAAAGGGAACAAAATTATTTTTGTTTGGAGAAAAAAAAAATGAATAAGATAAAGAAATATCCATATTAACTACCCCAACAAACTCAATCATCTACATACAAGAAGGATATGAAAACTGGTGGTTTCCATGAAGTACTTATATGAGCTCATTTTGTTTACAGTTTGAGTATTACCTGCTGTTCTGCTGCAAACAAGCTCGATAGCTCCAAAAAATCCCAGCAGAACACTTGTTAATCAGAACAAGCTGGTTATCATGATGGCATCATGATAACAACTGGTTATCATGATGGCATCAATGCCTTGCATACCGAATGCTGTTTTGTCCAATATCTGCAAATCTGGTCTGGATCTTAATGTCAGGAAGGACTGTCCCCCTCCCTTGACAAAAACTAAGCAAATATGACCTACTGCAAGATTTATTTTTTTTTTCTGGATTTGAAACTGTATACAAAGTTAGTCAAGTTCCAAAAATAACTCATATCAAAAAGAGGTGGGCAGATTTATTTTCAGACTTCAAGGAGTCAAGCATTTCAGCATTTACTGTAAGAATTTTTGGGTTTTGTTTGTTGTATTTTGACTTTTGTTGTTGTGGTTGCATTTTTTCCCCTATTTTAACTGTTGAATGCTTGGCAACCATATTCATAACTCACAAGAAGATAAAGAATACTACCATAAAATAAATAGTTTTTACATGGGGAAATTAAAAATTAATTGCACTTGACTTTGAAATATGAGTACATTGAGATATCAATCAGTGCAAATGAGAGATGAAATTGGCCCTTTTGTCTATGAATTACTGAGATGTTTAGAAGTGAAATAAGATATAACTACAAATGATTGTTCAATATTAAATGCATTTTAGGGACACATTTATTGCTTATGTGTTTCATGCATTTGTTAAAGAACAAAATTTTAGAAAGCACAATAAATGGTAGAGACTAATAGTGTGAAATGATACCTCTACTTAAGTGAAGAGAACTTGCAAGGGAATATTGAGATAACAAGAGAACAAATAGGAACCTCCTTGTTATTAAGAAACACATGATCCTTGCTAAAACACATGAAGCCTTGCTAAAGTCGAGGTAGATATATCATGTGCACATATCATGTGCAATAACACACTGAGGTCTAGGAGGAAGTCATTTTCAATGCTAGCTTCATGGCTGGTAGATGCACAAGCCAACAGTCAAAACTAAGGCCATGAACTACAAGGCAACTGATTAAGTGTTAATCACTGATGTTAGGTATTTATCCCTATAGGCTTGCATGACGCTTTTTAAATGAGCAGAAATGTAAAGACCGCACCTTTAGAGTTTTAAAGTTAACAAGAGACATAAAAATCAGGCACTGAAAGGAGAGGGAATGAAGACAAAACTGAAAGAGAAGTGTTAGCATACATGAGGGTACCATGTATGTGAAACAGTCTTGGCTGTTCCAGCTTTTTTTCTTGCAACTACAAGGCAAACAGTTGACTCAGGTGTTACTCATAGTATCTACCCCAGCTACCTAACTATGCAATATTTTTATAAATAAAAGCATGAAAAAATTGTGGCTACTTGTACTAAGAACTATGTAAAATAACTTGCACAATGAATGCAACACGGCACAAAGCAGTTACCCTTCAATCATGCTTATATTTTCATTCTGGATTAGTAAGTGAAGAGTGAAACTAAAATGCCTTTCTTGAAAGGCAGCCAAAAGCTGCAGCTTTTAAATTTCAGTTCATGTTCAGAGCTTTATCACAATTTCATATGAATAAATTCTTAGATTAAAGATTAACACAATTGCTTAAAGGTGCGTTTAAAATCATTTACCTCCATATGGGTGCATTGCTGTAGGAATTTTAAAAGTTATTTCAATATTAATCCATAGTTCACGGTTAGGAGAACAGATCAGCGATCCTCATGCAGCTCCAGCCCCAAGACAGGCCACCACCTATGTGGTGACAAGTGACAGTACCCTGTTTCTCCCATTAAAATCCCATGCATTTAATTTTCTATGACCTTGAAATAAAGGATGAAATTCTCACCAGCTCTATAGACTTTTAATTCCAGTGGCAGATCAGTCCATGGACATGCTGAAAATTATTGCTAGAAGACTATATCTGTCAGGGTACAGTATGAGTCTCCCACCCTAATTCTGCTTATTAGAAATCCATGTTTTCAAATTTTTTATAAATTTTTAAAACATCTGCATCTCCAATTGTAAGTGACATTTTTTGAAAACTAGAACTGTCTCCAAACTGCAAAATCTCATTTAGCCATTGGACATCTTGAAAAAAAAAAAATCAAAATTCTTCATGGAAATAAGGCAAGGGTTTTTTTTGTTTGTTTGTTTGGTTTGGTTTGGTTTGGTTTGTTTTTTTTTGTTTGTTTTCTGACAGCTGCAATTACCAACTGTTTGCAACATTTAAGGAAAGAAATATACAGGCCTATTTTATAAGTGTACCAATCTAATTTTTGCATTTATTCAGTCTTTCTGCCCCCTCTTTGTTGTTTTTTTCTGAAGGGATGATAAGCAGGAGGAGGAAATATCTTATTTTGAGAATATCTTTGACTATTATTCTGTGAAGTCAGAAGAACCAAACCCACACCACCATGAGGAAAACACTTTGACATCTAAGCATAATATGCTGTTTCCATAGCCTGCTGTACAGCAACCTGTTTAGTAAAAGTAACCAGATGTCCATCTGGTTAACTTACGGTAGTATAGAAACAACTACCGGAATCTCTTGATCCATCTCTTGCATAGGTTTTGGAGATGCTAGTGCAAGTTCTGTGCCCTCCCACTGTCATGGTCTGCCTGAGCCCACCAGCTGCAAAAGTGAAACCTAGTGTACAGCCCATAGTCCTATCAGTTTGGACAGGCTTTGGCAGAGTCCCCAGAGGGCTTCCCTACCTGGCCATGGTACCGCAGGTCTTCGTCACCCTGTCTGGCACTGGTTGCCACAAAATATGAAAAAAGAAGCAGAATTAGTGCCCATTTCCCTTTCTGTTTGTATAAACCCCTCCTGGCAGTTAGAAAGATTCATCATTGCTGGGTTGTTCGTATGGACTTGCAACTGTGCAAGAAAAAGGACAGGCTGCAGGCTAGATAAGGAAAAAACTTACAGTAGAAATGACACAGTTTTAATTTTAAAAAGCCAGGAAAATATGTCTCATAAATATTTTTTTCTACAGTCATGGCAAGTTATTGCCTTGCTATGCTAAATCAGAGCTATATGTATTCCAAGACCAAGAAAGCAGCTCTCTTCATCTGCTATAAAACTAAGCAATATTCTGTTTTCTGTTTCCAAGTAGACTGCTATACCACACAAAATAGTTTTTATTTCCACCCTTCCTTTCTTCGTTTCTTTCTCTTTCTTTCTCTCTTTCTCTCTCTCTCTCTCTTTCTTTCTTTCTTCATTTAACTCTTCTTTATGACTCATGTCTGGTAAAAGGTAAGTACGCCTATGGAAGTACACTACACTGCCATAAGTGAGAAGAAATGCAATTAATTTTGAAAACTTTCATATGATGCACCTAATTTCTACAGCTGAGGTATCCCTGACTACTTCAACAGTCTGGCATAATGATTTAAGTCAAGTGGAACAGTATCTTAATTTTGATTTTTTGTGCTCAGGTGTTAATATTAAAAGCCTACTTAGACATTATGTGAAGCAAAACTGATAATTCAAGAAAAAAAAAAAAAGAAAAAAAAAGCATAAAACCCAAGGAAAGCTAGAAAAAAATACATGTCAAAGTTAGCTTTGTATGAAAAATTTGGAAGTGGTCCTTAGTCTTCTCAATTTTTGGAGAAGTCTCGGGAACGTAAGGGGAAATAAGTCATGCATAAACAAAAAATACTGTCTGCTCTGGTTCAGCATTAGTGAAGGAAATAGTTTTGCTTCACGGTGTGCCTTCCTTTCCTTTTTGATTATCTACCGGTAAAGTGATAAAGTTTGCAGATATGGAAAGAACACACAATAATCTGCTAGGCTAAATCACTTTGCAGCTAGAACTTAAACTTAAACTACCATCTGTCCTAAAAGTAAAAAAACAAACAAACAAACATACAAAAAAAATAATTACTCTGTGTCAGGATAAAATGAAAAAGGAAAAGGAAAAGGAAAAGGAAAAGGAAAAGGAAAAGAAAAAGAAAAAGAAAAAGAAAAAGAAAAAGAAAAAGAAAAAGAAAAAGAAAAAGAAAAAGAAAAAGAAAAAGAAAAAGAAAAAGAAAAAGAAAAAGAAAAAGAAAAAGAAAAAGAAAAAGAAAAAGGAGAGTATTTTTTAACTGAATTTTCTGACTTCTATGCTTAGAAATAATGATTTATATCCTCTATGTAGAAGAGGAATTTTTTATTAATGTTTCAGACATTATAATTGTGGAGAGGTTGCAATGGTTATAGTTTAATTGGCATTGAAATCCAGTAACAATAGTATTAAGCTGTATACCAAGGACATTGCCATAATGAGTCACATTCAGCTTTGAAAGTATTTTCCAAAGGTGGCAGGATATGCTTCTGCATTGCAAGAATCATTCACAGAATTTTGCATGCATCAATAACACACTGATCAGTATGAATTAGATTTAGAATTAGAATATGTGATGGATATCCCATGGAACACTGGAAGCTTTTTGCCATTTGTGGAGTGGGTTGAGAACAGCTGGATTAAATTTCTTTCTTTAGATATTAACAAAAGTTTAGGGAGGTGGTATAGTTGCAATTCCTTTGAATGATTCCATGCTCATATTTGCTCTCTTTAATAAAAGAAAGCTCACAGTACAAAATGAAGAATAACAGAAATCCAATCACACAGTATTGGGTCTATTTCTGATTATGTTTGATGCACCTAAAGTCAGTACTGCATTACAGCAGACATGGATAAAGCAATAGCTTATTACATGGATAAAGCAATAGCTAACAGAATCAGGCATATATATCAGCAGAAGTTGCAGTTTATGGGCAATTTTATTTCACAAATATATGTTCATCGCCAAAATAAAAAAGCCTCTGAATACCTCCATAGTTACTATATTACACATTTTACATTCTTCTAATAAAATATAATTAATTAGAATGAAAATTGCCTCTAAATTGTTTGATCACTGCTTTCAGGAAAATTGGACAAGGGGTTCTCACTATTTTGTTAAGCTCAGAAAAATGCACTTTAACAAAGTTATTTTATTCTTTAGACCTTTTGACCTTCTTCTAGTAGGCTTCTATCATTCCCTCTCATTGTACTTCTGGGCTGAGGTCACAGTTGATTTAGCAATGTTAAAACATATTATGTATATAGGCCTGAAACATAAGCAGTCTACCTAAAATAAGTTTACTTTTTAAAGCTGCAGGAATGCACAATCAAACTAGCTGTAACAGCTTTTTCAATAACCTTTCCACGGAAAAATTAAATTAAAAACACCAATTGGGAAGAATTCCAGCTTCAAACAATTTGCTTTTAATCAAGGAGATAGACATTGTTTGACTGGTTATGGCACCTTGCCCTCTCCAGGGTAAGCCCCAGCAGTTTCTACATTAATGAGTCCACTGCCCTCTCACAAGATTTCATCAAACAGCCCAAAGAAACACAAGTCCAGCTGATGGCTATATCATGCCCTCACCATTTCACAAAGAGGCAAGTAACCACTCAGGAGAAGAAGAAAACATACCTTTGGGTGCACAGCTCTCGACCACACCATTTCACTACAGTGTTTCCTCTGTTCATCTGGCAATGCTCTGGCACCAACCTGTAGATGCAAAGACCAAGAAAAAACACATTCTGACCCACAACTTTCTTGCACTAATGCTGTGTTGCTGTCTGGCATTGCTGCTGATAGATGGTTTCACCATGCTATGTGCCACCTGGTTGTCATCTTCAGCATGAAGTGTAAGACTGGTAGTTACCTTTTGATATCCCTAAACCACTGTCTTTCACAAATGTAAAGAGAAGAGGCTTGGTTTTAGGTTTGTACCCTCCAGGCACATTTATTGCTTGGCCCAGGTCTCGATACAAATTGCTCATTATGTTTGCTCATTATGAAGCTTCCTGCCAGGATCATTTTCCATGCTATTTGTCTTCCTATTTTTCCCTTTGCTGGCTCTAGCTTCTCAACTGCATTAAAAGTTATTTGTCTTTACTTTCAAGGTTCACTGTAATTTATACGCTACTTACAACCTCTCATTATCTACCCAGAAATGGACTTTTGCCACTGATTAGTGCACAGTACCAGTTCAAGCACCCATGTACTACACTATTAAATGCAGCTGACCATTTATTTCCATTACTTTGGTTTTCCTCTGTGTCTTTTGCAGAGGGGAATAGACAGATGGTCGTAAAGTCCAGTGCTAAGGCAGTAAACCCTTTGGAGATGACACAATCTTTTGTCGCAGGCCTGAGAAGTGATTTGTACAAAGTACCCACAGTCATTCCAAGCTACTGCTGTACAAATAAATTAACAGTGAAACAAAGGAGACTAATGAACATGCAATATGTAAATACATGTATATTCTTAATAGCATTATTATATGTAAAATATTACTCCAGCGACATTATGCATTGACAAATGAAAGAAATATGGACCACAAGGATAAAAATGGAAGTTGGCAGAGGTTGTAAAATGTGTCTCTAACCACAAGGAAGACTGCACTGTGAAAGCACCTAATCTCCATAGTATATTAAGCTATTAGTCTATTTAAGGCAATTATGGTCTGACTCACAACTTCTTGAGCCAACAGGAGTCCTTCTATTAATTTCCAAGTGATTTGGAAGAGGCCACAATGATTTATGCATTCATTCCCCTTGACAATTTTTGAAAATGACAGAAAAAAAAGACAAACCAAGATGTTTTCTCCAAATGTTTGGTAGCTGTCAGTTTTAAAGAACTATGAGAGCAGAACTCAAATTAACACAATTGATATAGCGTATAGTGTATCAAGCCAAGGCTTTCTGAGCTACTAATATAAAAGATGAATTCTCAAACACCAGACACAGGTGACAAGATAAGAAGCCCAGCACATCTTGTATAAGATATAAATAGATCCATCTGTCAGCAGTTACTTTATAAGTGAATTGCTCTCAATTATGTCAGAAACAGCATTTAATGAAATATGATTTTAAAATACTACATAGAGAAAGAAATCGAGCAAAGTAAATTCCCGATATAATGAAAATTGAGAAGAGTGATAGATTCTGCTGTTATAATTGGCAAACAGAATGGATGATTTTGATAGAGGTGACAGTAGAACAGCTTTTGGGCTATCATTTGGCTAGGACAGCAATCTTCTAATCATATGTTCAGTCTGTCTTCAGAGGTCATTTTCAAGGTGCATGTTCAGATGAGAAATAGCAGCATTATATGACAATTTCACCAATGGCTGCAAAGAAATGTTCATTACGTTGCCTTCTTGCCACTGGAGAAGGGACCAGTCATGTATCAAATGGTGGAACAGGTGTCAGGAGGAAACTGAAGTTTAGGTATTCTGAATTCGATCCTTCATTCAACCCACATTCGGCTCTTTCTCTTATGACAGGAAGTCAATGAACCCATATAAAGTGGTGGGCAAATGTTTTTTCTCCAAATTTATTTTTTTCTTTTTTTCCTTCAGTACTTTTTATTTCAGTCATCACAAGAGAACAGCTGGGAGAGAGCCCCAGTTTAGAAGGGAAGCTGCAGATATGCCTGGCTTTGAGAGAGGTACAGATCTCAAACAATTAAGGGCAATTATATTGTTGCATAAAATCTATCATGCATTCACAAATCAAGAAACTTAATCTGAGATTGGGAACATTTAAATCACAAGATTCATCTAGATCATATTAATGAACAATACCTACAGGTTGGAATTAAGGTTGCTTACATGCCTCATCCATGACCTTCCACATCATAACAAGCATATTTGCAGATATATTTTAACTTACATTAATTAGGAACTTCCTAGGATTATTTCTGGGGAATAATTAGAACATGTATAATGTATCTGACCCCAAGGTTATTATACTCTCCAAGTTAGCTTAATTCCCATATCCTTTTTTGTCTTGGTTTAACAGAGCCACAGAATGAACAAGTATCCCCATCCCAGCTGAATATATATCTGAGAGACTATGACGTATTTTTGTAGGCTACCTCTTCAAATTTATCCCACAACCTGGCTGATGAAAGCATGCCACATTTTTCTGAAATGCAGGTGTCAGCCTTAGAGACAGGATTCAATAATGTTGCATTTAAAGTTACTAGAAATACCATGGCTTTCACAAGTAATATTGAATTAATTACTCCATCAGTTTGAGGTCAGTTGAATTATAAGTCGTATTTCATTGACAGATTTTTGTTGGAAATTAACATTTACATATAATATTCATCGGTAAATTAGGCTTCTAGACATGGAAGTTATTGCTGTTATTCAATGAAATGTTTTCTACTTTGTTTTTTGTTCTTGGGAATGCTGTACACCAAACGATATATTTCCCATATGAAATAGCTTTCCTGAAACATCTGCTGCCAGAAAGTTTGTCTGGAACTTGCAATGATGGATGAATTTTTGACAGGTAATTGCAATTCAGATCAGATGCAGACAGATTTAATACCTAGAAGCTCCCAGTTTATTAAAATCACCATTGATTTATTTAAGCACCCCGTCTCTTTTCACCACCATTCAGAAATTAATCACTTGGGTATGGTGTTCAGGGCCCATACAGCTGCTCATAATATGAAATACATCAGTTTAGCCTAACTTTATCTCTCTCTCAGCACTTCAGAAGAATCTATCACCACAGTATCTAGTCACCACCAAAACGGACATGTACAATTAACATAAGTCTTTCATGAAAGCTCAAAGAAATACTAGAATTCATATTAGTTACATGGCTTCAACACTCCAGGCTTACTAAAGCAAATTCAGTATCACCACTATCCATTATCCCTATGAAGATGATGTTTATGTTTTTCTTACAGCAGCTGAAAGTATCAAAAGACATTCCTGGTTAGGTTCCAGAAACTACTGCTTTTTACTGCTGGTAAAAAAAAATAAAAAAATAAAAATAAATCATTACTGAATAATAGAAATATTATTCAGTATTATAATAATATATCAGTATTATATATATATCAGTATTATAATAATAATCAGTTATAATCAATTATAATAAAAAATATAATACTGATATATATATCAGTATTATAATAATAGCGGAATAGACCGCTCCTGTGCCATTAGGATTTGCCTCTTAAAGAGCGCCCAGCCTTTCTGGACCCCTCTGCCCTTCAGAACCGCCTCCCATGGGACTCCACCAACAGTGTCCTGAGCAGCCCAAAGTCAGCCCTCCGAAAGTCCAATACAGTGGTTTTACTGGTTCCCTTCCTGGCCCCGCCAAGAATAGTGAACTCCACCATTTCGTGGTCACTCTGCCCAAGACTGCTCCCGACAATCACATCCTCCACCAGTCCTTCTCTGTGAAGAGAAGGTCTAGCAGGGCACCACCCCTGGTAGGTTCACTAATCAGCTGCGTCAGGAAGCTATCTTCCACGCTCTCCAGAAACCTTCTAGACTGCTTCCTCTGGGCTGTGTTGTGCTTCTAGGATATGTCAGGGAAGTTGAAGTCCCCCACGAGTACAAGCGCTGACGATTTCGCAGCTTCTGCCAGCTGCCTGTAGAACTCCTCATCCGTCTCCTCATCCTGGTTCGGCGGTCTATAGCAGACCCCGACCAGGACACTAGCCTTGTTGTCCCTGCCGATCCTAACCCAAAGGGACTCGATCTTGTCATTCCTAGCCTCGAGTTCTACAACATCGAAAGACTCTCTAATATAGAGAGCCACACCGCCACCCCTTCTGTGCTGCCTGTCCCTTCTGAAGAGCCTATAGCCAGGCATCGCAGCACTCCAGTCATGAGACTGGTCCCACCACGTTTCCGTGATGGCAACCAAGTCGTAGCCTGCCCGCTGCACGATGGCTTCCAGCTCCTCCTGTTTGTTACCCATGCTGCGTGCATTGGTGTAGATGCACTTCAGCTGGGCCTTTACCTTATCCTCCGGCCTTGCCATTGCTCCCCCTGGCACAGCCCCAACAGTCCTTGCTTCAGCCCCATCCCCCTTCTTACCTAGTTTAAAGCCCTATCAATGAGCCCTGCCAGCTCCTGGCCCAGGATCCTTTTTCCCCTAAAGGATAGGGACCCGTCTACGGCCATCAGACCAGGTGCTGAGTAAACTGCCCCATGGTCGAAAAACCCAAGATTTCTGTGTAGGCACCAGCCCCGGAGCCACGTGTTTAACAGGTGGGCTTTCCGTGTCCTCTCTGTACCCCTCCCTGCCACCGTAGGGATGGATGAAAACACCACCTGCACTCCTGCTCCATCCACTAACCGTCCCAGCCCCCTAAAGTCTCTTTTGATAGCCTTCAGGCTTCTCTCTTCAATGCTGTCACTGCCCGCCTGGACTATCAGGAGAGGATAATAATCAGAGGGGCGTACCAGGTTGGGAAGCTTCCTGGCAACGTCCCTGACCCTGGCCCCAGGGAGGCAGCAGACTTCCCTATGGGTAGGGTCAGGCTGACAAATAGGGCCCTCTGTTCCCCTAAGGATAGAGTCTCCCACGACAATCACCCTTCTTTCTTTCTTGGTGGAGGCAGTCCTGAGGCGTGGAGTCGACCTCCTCGCCCTAGGCATCCTCCTGGGAACACTTGCTACCTCTTCCTCAGCTACTGGTCTGTCAAGCTCCAGGGCCTCAAACCTGTTTCGTAAGGGCACCTGGGAAGGTGGGGCCGGAAGGGGAGGGCATCGCCTGCGATGTCGAGCAGGGACCTGTCTCCATTCCTCATCAACTCCTAGGTCCCCTCCCTCTGCCCGACAGCGACAGGGCAGGGGGTCCACCCCCATTTGGGGTGTCTTACCCCGGTACCTCTCCTTGAGGCCCTGCAGGGAGTTTCTCCACCAGTCTCTCTCCCGCTCACGCTCCCTGATATCCCTCAACCTCTCCACCTCCTCCTTGAGCTCCGCCACCACGCGGATCAGGTCATCCACCTGCTCGCACCTCACGCACGCAGTGTCTCTGCCTCCCGCCGATGGCAGCAGCAGGCTCTGACACTCCCTGCATGCGGTGACCTGAACCGCTGCATTCTTTAACGGGCAGTCGGTTTGGGTGTGTACCGACCTCCTGGAGAGCGCACTGTGCCTGGTGGAGACCATTATCGCCCAGCCAACGGCTGTCGTTAAGAGGTGTTCGTGTGGGCGGGGGGGGAGCGCTCTGCCCTGCCTGCGCGAACCGCCGCGCTAACTGCCGCGCCACTCCCTTCTGACGCGCCACGCCCTGTTTGCCCGTCCTGGTCGCTGCGCTCCTGGTCGCCGCGCTCCCTAGGGGCTGCTTTTGAACGGCCGGGGAGGGGGCGCTGCTGGCTCCGTCTACGCCTCGTCAGCCTCCCTCACGACGGCTGCCGGCTCCTGGCGGCTCCCTCAAGTAGGCTCGATGCCGGAAAATGAGCCCTGCCTGGCCCGATCCCCCGCTCCGCTGCAGAACGCGTCTGCCCCGGAGCCGATCGCCTCGGCAAATGGCCAATATCAATTGCTTTACTCTACCAGTAAAGCTTAGACCCCTATGGGGGGTTGATGTGGGAATGTTGAGGTGAAACTCTGGTTTGTAGTACGCAGGAGGTCAGACGACTGTACTGAATGATCTTTGCTGGTCTAAACGAACACAAATCCCAGCCATGTAAATCCCAGCTGAAGGTATAATAACATGGCAGAGTAGCATGGTTCTGCTCTGAGACAAGACATAATTTGTGGAAGCAGAGCAGAAAAGATGTTTGTGAGTAGATGAATTACGGACCGTTCTGACTCTAGGAATGGATGACTTCAAGGAGGGAGCTCCTTCAGCTTTTCAATACATTGCTCTCCGAAGTAAGACAAAGGTTTTGTCTGAGAAAAAGTGAACAAAAAGTTAACCATTCATGTGTTTGGGTTTCTGTGTGGTTTGTTGTTTTTTTGGTTTTTTTTTTTTGTTTTGTTTTTTTGTTTTTTATGCACATTTAAAATGAAGTGACTGTTTTTGTGCTGGTTACATGCGGTGTCTTTTATATGCATCTAAATTACGTTTACTTTGGGAAAATGTTAGGCAATAATGGAATAATGAAAGTTAAACTTGATTTTGTTGTTACACCAGACTGAAGCATGATTTGAATCAAGTAATTGGAATTACAGTAGGCTAAAATTGCTGAAAAACGAGTTTGGAAAGTTGAAATGCATTTATTTCCTATTAAACCTTAATTAAAACATTTGGTTGTTTTCAGTTAAGAACTACTGTATTCATAAATGTAATACACAAATTATAACATTTATGAAGTTTAATATTTAAACCATATCATTTTCAAAATACAGAATTGTTAATTTTATTGAACAAGTTTTCCAGTTTTCAAGCAGTGACCTTGCAAACGGTTCAGATAATCGGTGATCCTTAAAAGCACAAGCCAGTGTTTTCAAAACAAAACAAATCTCCTACTTAAATATCTCTTTCTAGTGCTCTTCTAAGAGGTTAATTACTAACCACCGTTTGCGGCTTATGTTACCATCCTCATCCTCCATCCTTCACTCCTTATCTCTTCTTCTCTTAACCTTCACGTCGCCACTGTTGTTTTCAACCTTTCTTCTTGGATGGATGGAAAAACATGAAACAACTTTTCTAGCCAGAATAGAATAATTTCTGAATTTTATTTATGTATTAGCATTCTTCATTCTGGTTGTGTCAGTGGTCCACTGACTTAACTGACCAGCAGCCTGCATTCCCTGCCACCAGCCCCTAACCACCCCCCCAGAACAGAAGAACTGAGCAACCATTCTGGAAGGTTCTGGTGGTGAATGTTGTCATGAATATATGAATGTTCTTTACCCTCTGCCAGTCTTAATCCTATTTGTACTTTTTTCTTTTTTTTAATAACCTCATTGGAAGAAGTAGCTCTATACATTTGCACGGGGTCACAGCGGCTGCTGCTCAGCAGGCATTGATCTATGGAGGATGGCACGGTTAGCCCACCGTGTTGCTGGAGGGCAGCCAATAAGCGATGCCCTATGAATGACATCACAACCAGGTGATTGTGATGACCCATGGGGGCAGAGACCAAACTGTCCTTCAAGAAGGCCCCAGGCTCACTGCACCGTCCGGTGCTGAGGGGTCTTCATCTCCTCCCTCCCAGCTGGGCATGGTTGTCTTCTGCTGAGGTACCCCGGTACCACAGGCCACTGACCATGGCATCTGCCTGGGAGGGGGAGTGCCCGTACTCTGAGATGGGGCAAAGGAGCGTGCTCCTCCTCCCCGATCTCCTTCTTTCTGAGAACTTCGCCTGGGAGAACCTGGTCCCCAAGAATATCATGGGAGTGCTGTTCTTAGCAGATGTTTCAGGTGGGTTGGGCACGGTAGAGCCTCCCCGGAAACAGAATCACACAGAATCACAGAATTTCTAGGTTGGAAGAGACCTCAAGATCATCGAGCCCAACCTCTAACCATTGGGACACACCAGGCCCTCAGGGGCCCTGGCCCGTAGATGGCACAGCTATCTTGTCGCTGTTGTGGACTCCTGCTGTGATGGCTAAAGAGAGCACGGATTGGCTTCTCTTGCGATGCAGCGACTGACAGGCGCTTAGGCTTGGCAGCACGGGACTGGCTGCCAGGCCCTGTGGCCCACGTAGACATGTCCTGATTTCTGCCTGTTCTTCCTGCAGGTTTTACTGCTTTGTCAGAGAAGTGTGTCCAGCAGAGCGGCACAGACAGAGGTGCTGACGAGCTGGCACAAATACTCAATGACTACATGAGCGACTTTTTGGAGGGTAAGAGCCATGCTGCCAGGCTGTTGTGTATCGGGCCCTGAGGTTGCTTGCGGAGGGCAGAGGCAGCCTTGCTGCACCACCTGCTCCTGCCTCCTTGGAAGGGCTGTGGAGCTCACTGTGGCCTGGGGGGACAGTGGGAGCCGTGGGGCTCCCGTGGCAAGGGAGGAGCGCAGCAGGTCTCTTCTGCTGCCCACTGTGATGAGGGAGGCCCCAGTGGACTGCAGGCTGGCAGACGTGCCTCCAGGCAACAGGAAGGGCTGGAAGGACTTTCCAGGGAATTACAGGCCCGTCAGTCTGATGTCAGTATCAGGGCAGGTTACGGAGCAGGTGATCCTGAGTGCTGTGACATGGCACATGCCTCCAATGGAGGGATCAGAAGCAGCTGGCGTGGGATTTTGAAGGCTAGGTGCCTCCTGACTACCCTGATCTCCTATGACAAGGTGACCCACTTGGTGGCCCTCCTGAGCCCCTTATCCTGGGGGATGTCTCTGACCGTGAGCATGTGGTGGCCACCACTTTGGCAGCATTTGCAAGTGTCCCCGCTCAGAGATCTTCACCAGGCATCTGGACGTGGCCCCGGGCAGGTGGCTCTGAGTGGCTCGGCTTGAGTGGAGACGGGGTGCGGGACCGGAGCAGATACTCTCCAGGGGTGCCTTCCAGCTTGCACTGTACTGTGCTTGTGTGGCCTCCCAACTCACTGTACAGGGGCCAGGGCTGTGGCTACAGGTGGCTTGCCCCACGGATTCCGGAAGAAGGCGCCCCATAACTCTGCCTTCCCTTCTTTCTCCACAGTTGTGCTGGATTTTGGAGGAGACATCCTGAAGTTTGGAGGTATGTCCTTAGGAGGAGGCTGCTTCCATGTCCTGCTGCTGTGCAGTGTTTCCCGCGGGAGCCGCTTGCTCTGTGCTCTGGCCTGATGGAGCAGCTCTCTGGCCACGCAGCAATCCCTCTGGTGGTGTCCCTGGGCTGCTGCAGCTGCGGAGGAGTGCTGGGCAGAGGGTCCCCCCGCCACCCACCCTCTTCCCCTGCTGCCCTGGCTGGTGCTGTGGCTGGTCTGGCAGAGAGGAGGGGTCCCTGTGGCCAGGGTGCTGTCCTTCAGGAGGATGCCCTCCCACAAGCCCGTCTTCCTCTGCACGCCAGCTGGCCACTTGCTGCTGTCCCTCAGGAGAGCCTTCCCCTTCCCCTCACTTTCCCCAGGGGATGCTGTGCTGGTGCTGTGGAGAGCATCAGAAGCTCAGCTGCCTCAGACCATCAGCCTGGTGCTGCAGTGTTGCCAACAAATCCAGAAGAAGCATGGCAGTCGTGACACGCATTTGGGTCAGAAGCTCCACCTGAAGATAGGTATGGGCGCTGCAGGGTCAGCTGTGCCACGTGCACAGCCCTGGCACTCTCCAGTGCTGCTGACTGCTGCTGCTCCCCGGTGTCAATGCTGCTTCTTGCTCTCTCCCCAGGGATCTCCGCAGGGCAAATGACCATACTGTCTGCTGGAGACAGGTACCATCAGCAGTACTTCGTCTGCAGCAACGCCCTGGATGAAGTTATGAAGGCCCAAAACCTTGCGGTTAAAAGTGAAGTGATTGTCTCGCCCACCTGCTGGGAGCTGTGTGAGCAGGAACAGATCCAGACCAGGCTTTTTGGTCGCAAACGGGTTCTGAAGGTAGGTGGACGGGTTGGCCTCTAGAGCCTCTCTGAAGACCCGCACCTGAGAGGGAAGGAGGCAGGTGCTAGAAGGCTGAGGCGCTGGATGTGGAGAGAGTTGTAGCTGTAAGGGTTGGTAGAGAGCTGAAGCAGTTGCCCTTCCACCTCAGGGGTAGCTCTGGGTAGTGCTTGCTTGGTGTGACTGGCCGAGGGAAGCACAGGAAGGGTGTGGGCCCCACCAGCAATGTCCCCCGTGGGTCGCGCAGCTGTCCTGGAGAGCTGGGGCATGCTTGGGTGATGTCTGCGTGGCTTTGGTCCTTCTGAGGAGGCACTTCTGTCCCAGCTTTTCAGCCAGAGAGGTGGGCTTGCTGCACCAAGAGGTTCTGCCCTTCTCTGGAAAGTGAGAGTGGAGGGGCAGGCTGTGTCTCCCGGGGCTCCTTGGGGAGGCCAGTGGCAGTACTTTTGTTCTGCGTGTCTGCAGGTTCAGAGCACGGAGCACATGTCTGGATCAGAACGCGAAGATGCTGCAGGCCAGTTTGACCAACACACGAAGATGCGGCGTTTGGAAAGGCTAAGTGAGTCCCTGCTTCACCATGTTCTGAGACTGGCTGGAAAAATGGGGCCTGCCTGCTTCAGAGTTCCAGGGAGGAACTCCCCCTGCCCTCTTCCACCTTTCAGTCAGCGTTCGTGCCTTTGTCCCTCCTGTGCTTCAGCTGAGGCTGTCGCTGCCATCCCCTCCTTCCAGGGCACGGCTCTGGCCAAGCAGCTGCAGAGGGGAGCAGGAGGAAACGCCAAAGAATCTTTGCTCTGCTTTGCCCAGTGCCAGCCCCGTCTTTCAACCCCCTTCTAGTCCCATCCTGCCAGTGAAGGCCTGCATTTGCTTCCCTTAGGGCACCAAAGGCCACCTTTTCACGTGTCCAATGATCCTAAAGCGGCAGCAAAGATGCAGAAGTACATACCAGAAGCTGCTCTCAGGAAGGTAAGGCCACTGCTGCTGGAGGCTTCATTTTGGGAGGGCAGAAGAAGGTGTGTGTTGCATGGGTGGAGCTCTCGTGAAAACAGACAAATGGAAGAAAAAGCACCCTGGGGCGGGAACCCAGGGGACCTGATGCCAGGCTTAGTGGTGCCGCATGTGCCAGGCAACTGCCCATTTTGTGCTGCTCCTCAAAGAGGCACGGGTGGCGGGAGGTGGACTTGCCTCTGTCTTTTCCATGACTCTTGCTCTGGACGTGCTGTGTGCACGAGGCGAGGACAAGGGGGCGAGTCTGCTCAAGTCCCTGGGACGTGCCAGAGGGTCGCCCCTCGCATCCGTACTTGCCACAAGATGGAGTGTTGCTGGAACATTCCCCTCTGTCGTTTGTGCTATGACTCTGCTATGACCTGCCTGCCGCAGGCTGGCCTGCGATTGGCACCGAGCAGAGGACTTACCCTTCCTCCAGTAGTACCTGGTATTGCCAACATGCCTGATCTCCCTTGGTACGTGGCATGGGCCCAGAGGAACCGCCGGGAGAACAGGCTGGCAAAGCTGTCGTGCTCTTCACTTCCAGCTGGACGTGGATATGCCGCTGCACCTGTGGTCTGAGCTACGGCCAGTCACCAGCCTCTTTATCCAGCTGCAGTTTTCTGAAAATGCCAACACAATGGATCTTCAGAGGGGCCTCTGTGATGCCACCAGGATGATTTCAACAATCATCAGTCCTCACAAGGGCGAAATCAACAAAAGCCTTCTGTTTGATAAGGTGAGCGTGGGGGAGCAATCCCACCCCCCGAGGGTGGCCTGTGTCTGTTTAGTGGAGAGGGACTGAGGAGCAGCTCTGCCTTGCTGGTGGGATCAGTCCTCTGTGGCTTTGTGTTGACCTGCAGCTGTACTGGTCTCCCTGGCGACTGCAATGGAACGGCATTAGCTGCTGGCCATAGGCACTGTAACCAGATGTGTTGCATCTGTCCTCTGCAGGGCTGCACATTCCTCTGTGTGTTCGGAATGTCTGGAGCAAAGCTGCATCACGAGAGCACCCATGCCTTGGACAGCGCTCTTCAGATCATCAGCACGTGCTCCACGTCGTTGAGGAATCTTGAGTGAGTGTGTGGCGGTGTTGCAGGGCATGCGTGCTGCCTGGGACAGCGCAAGGGGGCTGACCAGCAAGAGACGTGGCCTCCTGGCTTGGCCTCCTTTGTCCCTGGCAGGACTGAGGCAGCACCCTGAGAAGCAGCAGGTGGCCCCTGGGCTTAGCTCACGGCAGCCAGGCGCAGTCCCTCCAAGCAGAGCCTGCCAGGAACAGGGCTCGGGCCTAATCTCAAAGTCGCTGGCATTGTAGGTGCTCTGTGGGTAGCACCTGCTTTCCTCCACTAGTGAGAGGGGCTGTGGCCTGCTGCAGGTCGCAGCCATTGGGCCTCAGGGGAAGGGTCCAAGCCATCTTGCGTGCACCCTCCCCACGTCCCTTGTGGGTGGGCTGTGTGGTGGCCCGAGCTCTCCAAGTCCCCAAGGCATGCACCGGCTGTGGTCCCCCTGGTTGGTGCCAAGGGGAGACGTGGGAAGTGGCAGAGCGGGGCGAGCAGGACTGCGCCTGGGGCACCACTGAATTTGCGCTTCTCTCCCTGTGTTCCAGGGCAATGTCTATTGGGGTCACCACCGGGACGATGTTCTGCGGCCTCTGTGGCCATCCGGAGAGGGCTGAACATACAGGTACCGCACCTTAGTCTGAAGAGTGGGAGGCTGGCGTGGGTGTGCTTAAGCATGTCAGTCATGAAGAGATGGGAAGGCTGGGGCAAGCACATATGCTACAGCCTGCCGAGAGCGGCCCAGATGTCACGGGTCTCCACCTGAGGTGGGAGAATGGCCTCAGAGACTTGCGGTTCCCGCTGGGTCCGCTTGCCCTGCTGCGGGGTTGACCTGTGCCTGAGGGTGTAGTCCCAAAGCTGGGAAAAAAACAAGGAAACCTTGAAGAATATAGAGAGGCCTGTAGCTTGTGTAGTATTTCTATAGCTTGTATAGTCTTTTAGGCGAGAGAATATGGGAACAGAGAGACAGGTAGCCTTGAGCTAGCAGGAGCAAGGGAGATAAGGGACAAAAGGTGAAAACAAGGAGGAGAACAACAGCTCCAGACTAATCTGTAGTAACCTTTTGCTCATTAAGGGTCGTAAACGTATTAAAAATCGTACCCATCAAAATGCTAACGTATGCTAATGTGGGATTTGGTGTGTCCCTGCTTCCCCAGCCCCCACTCTTTCTCTGTAATGTGCAAACTCAGGAGACGTAAGTTAGGTGAGCTGTAATAGCCAATCAAAAGTACCCAAAGAGATAACTTTCACAAGTTTGCTGTGTATAAGTAACAGTGATTCAAGTCAGAGGTGTGCTGGCTTTGCGGAAGATCGCCAAGCACCTGACTCTGCAGAGTTATATAATAAATTATTTTATTATATAATATATATATATTTATATAATGAATTACTTAATTAAAAGATCTTCGCTCTGTGTGCTCATTGGTGCAGTGCACTAGGCATGCACCTATGGACAACAAGGGGAAGTAGCCCTTGGCCTTGAAGGGTGGGGCAAGGCTGCTTTCCTAACCATGTCAATGTGTTCTCTCTCCATGGCAGTGATTGGCCATAAGGTGAATTTGGGTGCCCGCTTGATGGTGCACTACCCCAGGCTGGTGTCCTGTGATGAAGACACCTACAAGGCTTCTCGCCTGCCCAGTTACTTCTTCAAGGAGTTGCCGAAGAAAGAGTTGAAAGGTGTTACAGATCCCAGCCCTGTCTATCAATATGTGGGGATCACCAACAAGTGGTGAGTGTCTTCCGAGCCATCTGGATGGGGCCACAAGGGAAGCCAAGGGTGCAACCTTGACCGGTAAAGAGGAGCTGTGCAGCAAGAGACCAGCCTGGCCTCCCACAGAAATCCCTTCCCTGTGGCCAAGAAGATCCAAAGGCCTGGCATGGGTCTGCTTTGTGCCTTTCTGCCTTTGTGTCTCCTGCTGCTAAGAGAGCTGCGAGTGACGCCAGTGGGGTGTGGAAGGTTGTCCTGGCTTTGGAGACGCACGCTAGCCATGCAGGCTTTTTCCAAGCGGCTTTCCGCTGGGCTCCCTGCCCTGTGTTTGCTTCACTATGTGCAAGGCTAAGGCAGAGGTCATTCTGATGCAAGGAGGATTTTTTTCCCAGCTCCTTCTGCGCAGGAAGCTTTGGGTCAGTCATGTCGCCTTGGGGAAAGGTGGGCCACTGGGCCACTCTTCCTCCTGTCTGCCTGCTCAGTTCTCAGCTGTCCCTCCGGGCCAGGGTTGGAGGACCTTTTGGATGTTAACGTTGCTGTCTCTTGAAAACTACCAAAAGACTTGAGCCAAAGGTGCCAGGTGCTTGTTGTCCTGAGCCACTAAGTGACACAGGTCCTCCTTTCCAAGAGGCTTCTTTTGCTTGTCCAGGGTGGCAAAGCAGTCTACCTAGCC
The DNA here is from genome assembly GCF_963932015.1 of Anas acuta. Classification (NCBI taxonomy): domain Eukaryota; kingdom Metazoa; phylum Chordata; class Aves; order Anseriformes; family Anatidae; genus Anas; species Anas acuta. The sequence goes on along the minus strand of NC_088982.1, from coordinate 74,741,114 downwards.
AACAGCACACCCTGGCTTCTTTGCCCCATCTGGGCTTTCTTTGGTTTTGGCCTCTGGCGAGGGAGTCCCAACACCTTCTGCTGTCCCGCCATGGCTGCTGGCCTTTTTTGTGCTTGAAGCTGTCCTGGCATGTCCACTCGAATGTTGGCCGGGGAGCATGCTCCGGACAGCATGCTGCTGGAAAGAAAAGCAGTTACCTGCGGAGGGTCTCCTCCCCTAACACAGCAGGCTCTATATTCCCTGGCTTCTGACCAACTAAGTGAAACTCATGTTTTGTCTTCTCCCGCTTCTAGCATCTTTGACACGGATCGTACCAAGAGGAGGTCGGACCGTCGCCCCTTGCTGGGTAGGTAGAGAAGTCCTCGCTCTTCAGAACCCCAGCTGCTTCCCTTTGCCCAAAGCGGTGCGCCTTGCTGGAGGTTAACCCTGGTAGGCAGCTGAGCCCCACACAGCCCCCTCCCTCCCTTCCTCCCTCCTCTAGCCTGCTGGCTAGTGGGGCAGCATGAGAAACTGCAGAGGCCTTGACACTGTGCCAGCACTGCTCGGCAAGAGTTCAGTGTGTTCTCGGCGTTCCTTTGGTGGCAAGTCCACCACATCACAGCACACTCCAAGCTCCTGTGAAGACAAGGAGCTGTATCGCAGCCAAAACCACAACAGGCCCGAAGACACCACCTTAGCTACAGGGTGCCGGCAAGAGCTCTGGGGCTCAGGGTGCAGTGAGATGTTTGGCATGCCTTTTGGGCGCAGCTGCCTGCAGTGTCTCCAAGTGTGCCCTCCAGTCTTGGGCTGGATCAGTGTGGGGAGCTGCGTCCAGCTGGCTGAATCTCGTTGCCTGTGGGAGGAGAAGCGGAGGGGAAAGAGCTCCTACAAGCTGCGCCGTGTGGCCAGTGGGCAGGCGGCTCTGTTAGAGCTCTAAGGAAGGCAGTGGTGCCAAAGCTGAGATGAGGGGCTTGGAAGGAGGCCTGGGTGTAGGCAGGCTTACTGACGTGGTGGAGGGAAGCCGCCGTGCCAGCAAAAGGGAATGCTGCCCTGCTTTTCAGCATGCTGCAACAGCTTGTTTCCTGGTTGGTCTTCACAGGTCGGGAGGTGGAGATTGACCTCTTTGAACGCAGCTTGAAGGCCTACGAGACTTTGGGACAGCCGCGCATCCTGGCGTACGCAGGCATTCTGGGCTCTGGAAAGAGCCGCTTACTTACTGAGCTGGCCTTTCTGGGCCAGGACACTGGGCACAGGTAAGTGGGTTTTTTGAGACCCTTCCCATGCCCGTCCCCTGACGTTCGTGGAAGACTGCGATGCCTCTGCCCTGTGCCTGGCCCTCCGCCCCCACCCCCGGGACTGTGCACCCTGCGTTCCTTTGCAGTAAGAACCAGGCAGCGTGCGTCTCTAACTCTCCTGTCTTGGCAGGCGTGGGCTACTGGGGGCCTTTTCTGCAGCTCAAATGCCTTTTGCTTTTGCACCGCAGGGTTGTCACCATGGAACTGACCGAGGCCCACATGAGGCAGCCCTTCTCTGCCATCCGTATGCTGGTGGCCAGGGCCCTGGGACTGCAGGCAGGTGAAACGTGCGAGGACTGGCAGCGCACCCTGCAGGCCAAGCTCCAAGGGGTGATAGAAGAGAGCAGATACTGCCTCCTCAACAACATTTTCCTCGTCAAGGTGAGAGCGAGAGGGAGGCCTCCTGAGGTAGTCTGGTGGTTGTTTGGGTGTTCTGCTGGGCTGGGAGTTGCAGTGCTCATAGCACCCCGTTCTGATTCCTGGGTCCAGGGAGGCTCCTTGTCTGTGGTGACTTCATGTCCTGTGCATGTGCCAGGTGTCTTGGTCAGCACCCTGGAAAGGCCAGTGAAGAGAGGCTTGCGCTGACCTCATGCAAAAGCAGAGGCGCTTTGCTCTGCCGTCTAGCTTGGTGGATAGGCATGCCTGGTCCCAGGATGATGTTTCTTTCTGACTCTGCTTTCCTGTCCAGTTTGACATCTCAGACAAGGTTCGCCACATGCATGACCTTCAAATGAAAGGGGAGTTGCAGAAGACTTGCAGGAAAGTGCTACAGAAGGTGAGTGTTCCTCCTTCTACCTGGGTCAGGGAAAGAAAACAACCCTGCCCGCTGCAGGCTCCACATCAGAACAGCCTGAGTGGGCAGCAGGACGATGTGCCAGGGTCACCGCCCTTCAGGGCCCAGGAGCCCCTCCTCCCAGAAGCCCCTCTCACGCCCTCCCCATATGCCTCGTCGTAGCTCGCCTCCTGTTAAGTTGGAGGCTATGTGCCCTGGAGGAGGATTGACGCCTTCTGCATTCCTTTGCCCAAGCTCCCTTCTTCAGAAGGGCAAGTGATGTTCGAGGAGGCCTTAAAGTCTTGCAGAAATGAAAAGCCAGTAAGCTTCTGAGGAGGGAAGCGGCTGGGGAGAGACTTCTGAGTATTCTCCGTCTCCGGAGAGAGGCTACATCTCCTCCCCTAGAGGATGCTTGAGAATCCGCCAGACTCCACACAGAACCATCTGCTTTTTTCAGACCCTTGGAGGAGAATTTGGCATATTTGTCATCGACAACGCCCACTTCATCGACCCTGCCTCCTGGACTGTCATGTGGCCCGTGCTCCAAAGCGTCACGCTCTTTATGGTGATGAGCTTAGCTCCTGGCCACGAGAGAACGGAGAGCTTTTTCAAAGCTGCAGCAGACAGAACAACGTCCCAGAGAATCAGCTGTCTTCATCTGGAAGAGCTGAAACCTGCAGCTGTGGTGCAGAAAGTCTGCCAGGACCTTGGAGTGGTCAGCATCCCCAGGGATCTAGCAAGGTATGTTGCAGGCCACGGAGCTCTTCCGGAGGGCTTGGACCTATGCTGCCACGGAAGGAAGTCGCCCCGCAGGAAAGGAAGCACGGGGCCTTCTGGCAGCATCCTTGACTCCAGCAAGGACCTGGGTTTCTCCTCAAGAACCACCACAGCAGGTGTGAGCTAAGAATAGGCAGCTCCCAGGACGCAGCACGTGGGCAGTGACAGCCCTTTGCTGTTGCAGAGGAGGGAGGGCAAGGCAGGGAGGAAAAGGGAGAGAAGAGGAGAGAGGAGAGCAGAGGGAGATGGGTACCCAAGCCTCAGCGTGGCTGAGGTGTCAAAAAGGCTTTGACCAATGTAGCCAGGCTGCAGTAGGGATTCCCAGGAGCAGGGGGTCCAGCCAGCTGCCAGAGCAGATCTGGGCTCCTGAGGACAGGGAAGATCAGGCTTGCTGTGTTGTGCTTTGGACATTGCCCACGACCATTTCCCAACAGACTCCAGCAAACAGTGTAGGGTCAGGGGTCCCAAACGCCCAAGCCAGTGGGAGGACCGCCCCCTTCTGAAGTGAGCCGTAGCTGTGACAAAGAGGCTGGTTACCCTGTGAGGCCTGAGTGACTCGCCACTCGCCCATCAGAACTGTGTTGCACCATACTTCCCTGGTGTTGGTCACTGCTGGGTCTGCTCCTGCCCAGGTTCCTGATCCAAAGAAGCTCTGGCATCCCATATTACTGTGAGGAACTGCTGCACTGCCTGCGTCGCGACAACGTGCTCTTGTTCAGCACTGGGAGGCAGGACAAAAATGTGGAGGACAACTGGGAGGGCTTGATCGGTAAGCACTCTTGTTGCGGACTGGCTAGATGCTGTTGCACGTCACCCCCCCCCCCCCCCCACACACACACACACACATGACCGTGTCCTGTGGCTTTCCAGTGACTCTGGGCAGAGTCCGATCTGGCAGCAGGACAGAACTTGTTCTGGCTGAGGTGTGGGCTCCTGCACACCTTGCCGTCACCTTGGCAAGCCACCAGCTCCCTCGAGAAGAAAGCCCTTCTGCAGGAGAGGGTCAGACCTGGGAAAGTGTAATCCAAAACCAGAAATGCCCGCAAAGGCGCTGGGAACTGAGGAGCTTGGCAGTAACGCAAGAGCAGTAATTGTAAGAGCAATGCCAAGCAGAGTGCTGTTGCCCTGGGGACAGCCTGCATGGGCTTTGCCTTTTGGATTATCACTGGCAATTTCCCTGGCTGTGGGAGGGAGCGCTGTCAAAGGTAGCAACCGCTGTGTTCTGTTGCGGGATATTCATTCAGTACAGCTGGGCAGCAGGTCCAAAGGCAGAAAAAGAGTTGCAAGGGCAATGCAGACAAAACCATTGCAGTGGAAACCGGTTTGCCCTGCTCACTGACCGCATTCGGTGCGGGCCATGAAGTGGACCCAACCGTGACAGGTTGGACTTGCCCCACCTTGTTCATGCTCTCTCTCTCTCTTCCCAGCTTCTGCAGTTGAGGCTTCACTCGTTGTCTCAGCCACCTCAAGCTCCAGTGCTGGGAATAACAGTGGCACGGTCTGCACCATCAGAGCAGACGTCAGCCTGGAGACCACCGTGCTGCCGACCGCCTTGAAAGGTGAGGGGCTGAGTTCGCGGCTGTGCTGGGGTCCTTTCCTGGGGTGCACGTGAGAGAGGGGATGGGCATCGGCATGCTGCAGAAGCACCCTCTCAGCCTGGGGGGCCCTGCCAGGAAGGCGACTCTGGTCTGAGCAGACAGAGCCCTGCGCTTAAGGGCACAGATGTCCCCCTCCGGGCTGTGAGGCCCACAGCAGTTGTGGGGAGCTCCAAGTCCAGCTCTGAGGTGCTGAAAGCGCTCTCTGCTCTCTGTGTGCGCTGCTGGGCGTCAGCCTAGTTCAGCTCTGGTAGGTCGCATCACGGGTCGCATGTACCCGCAGGATCGTGCCCTCCCCATCCTTGGTGGAGGAGCTCTTATCCCTGGGCCTTGTTGCCTGTGGTTGCAAGAGGAGAGGAGCCATCTTGAAGACATTCCCCTGGACTCCAATTGCCCAGCAGGTGCCATCTTGAGGAAGAGAGGCCAAAGTCTACCCTGTTTCCTGTGGTGGAACTGTCCAGCCTCTCCAAGCTCAGGCTCCAGGACACAAAAGAGAGAGACATTTTGCTTCTTCTTGACAGAGATTGCACTGGCTGAGCTGGACCGGATCACGCTGCAGAAGCAGATGGTTTTGAAGTTTGCAGCCATCATAGGGCCAGTGTTTACCACCCAGCTGCTGGCTCACATCCTTCCCACTTGTACCAGGCAGCACATGAATAGTTTGTTGGACGGGCTGGTGAGCGACAACATCCTTAAGTGGCTGAAGGACACAGGGGTGCCCAGAGACATCCAAGATGCTCAAGAGGGGCCGTCCACCTCTCAGCAGGCAGGGAGCGGTAAGTGGTGGCAGTAAGGTAGACCCAGGAGCGCTGTAGCTGAAGGAGGCCTTCCCCCACCAGCTTTGTGCAGAGGGAAATTCCCAGCGGCTGTTGGGAATGTCTCTACCACTCTGGCTGAGGCCACCATCCATTGCCTTGCAGGGGTGGAGAGGCCGTCTACAAGCAAGGAGACCACGGAGCAGCAGGCTGGCGTTCTGGCCTTCTGTGCCCCACTGCTGCAGGAGGCAGCCTACGAGCTGTGGCCCAAGAGACAGAGGGCCAGCATACAGCGCAAGTGTGCTGCCTTCCTGGAGAAGCACGCGCACAAATGCCGGCGCTGCCACGGAGGGGACTTTGTGGCCTTCCACCGCTTCGCCGTCCCCAGTTCCCAGGACGGGGAAAACTGCCAGGGCTCTGCTGACGAGGATGACTGGCACAGCTGGGAGGCCTTGGTGCTCGCTGGAGAACAGCTGAAGAAGGACAGGACTCACATCCCTGAAGGTAGGCTGTGTGCCCTGCTGCGGAGCCCCCTCCTTCTGGAAGCCCAGGCCCATGCAGGCTGAGGCCCACCAGGTCCCCAGCACCAGGGATAAGCCAGGGGACGAGGACGATCACCGCAGCTCTTGTGCCCTGGGTCTGCTCGGCAGGACCCTTGCAAGCCTGCAGCTCTTAGCCCGGGCTACGTGGGGAGTCCCTTGACACGCTCTCTTCTTCCCAGGTAGTGCAAATGCCCTGCAGCCGCAGCAGGCTTTCTCGGAGGAGGAGTTCAGGTGAGGAGACAAGGTTCTGATGATTGTGGAAACGAGCGAGCTCCAGAGGAGACAGATGGAGCTCTGCCATTTGGCTGCTGGCTGGGACTCCAGCTTTGGGAGGAGGAGGCTGGCTGTGGGGTGGGAGCTGGGATGAGACAGCAGGAAATAGGGTTTTGTTGCTACCCGTAGGGAGAGCAGGGTCATCTCAGGTGATGCTCATCTGCTCTTTGCTCTCTTCTTTTCCTGGCAACCTGCCTCTGACCAGAGCGTCAGAGCAGTTTCCACCAGAGGGCAAACGGACAACTGCGCAGCCCAGCAGGACCGAAGAGGACGGTGACAAGTGTTCCTGCGAATGCGAAGCCATCATTGAATCAGTGCTTGTGCCTTTGGCTCGCCACTATGTGGCAACAGGCAATGCTTCCCGAGCCTTCTACTACCTGCTGGAGTGTGCGGCTGCCTACCTGCACGTCTCCAACAGCTACATGGTGAGTGACCCTGCTTGCCAGCACGCACTGCACCCGCAGTCCACTGCAACAGGACATGCTCGCTGAGGGGCCTCCCAAAAGAAACAGTGGGGGCAGAGCCGGACTGTTTCCTGCGCTTTGCCTCTCCCACAGCAAGAGACGCGGGGCACTGAAGCAGGCCCGTCAGCACAAGCTGCGTTACCTGGGAGGCAGTCTGAAGGCTCCCTTGGTGCCTGAGCTCTGAGCCCACGGGGCACTGTGCTAGGGCAGGGATCACATGGGGAGATGCGGGCCCTCCTAAGGCAGGTGCCACAGGAGGCAAGAGGGAAGGGTGGAGCTAGCTGGGGGCTCTGCACCGATGCTCACCTGCTGCCTGTGTGCTTGCTCAAAGGCCCTTATGAAGCTCAGAGAAGCAGAGGTCCTGAGGAACTCCATGCGGAAGACAGCAACTGTGTTAGACTGCTTTGAGAAGGCGACCTTCTTAAGCCTCAAAGCGGAGGTAAAGCGGCAGGGTGATGCCCTTCTTGCAGGGGGTGTCCCTGCTATGGCCAGCCCCTTGCATGTTTCTGCAGCCTCTGCAGGAGGAGAGGCTTGGGAAAGCGGTCCATGTCTGCATGGCTTCCTCTTCCTGTGCAGGTCTGCTGTATCCTAGGATCCGTGGGGCTGGCCAAGAAAACGACCAGGCAGGCGCTGAGCCTTCTGAAAAAGCCATTCCCTCAGACATGCTCCGGAGCCTTTGTCACATCTCTGTGGGAAAGGTTTCAGGGTGCTCTTCGTGACACAAACAGAACACCCTCACTTCCGCTAGAGGCTCGGTAAGCAGCAGAAGGGAGAGCGTGGGAAAGGAAGAGTATTCTGGTGGGAAAGGAAGAGTATTCTGGTGCCAGGCATTCAGGCCCAGGCCTGCCTGGACTTCAGGCCTCGCCTAAGCTGTCCCATAGCTCATTAGCAGGACCGAGGCATTAAGGCACGACGTGTGGGTCAAACAGGGGCCAGTGCAGCCTCACGCTGCCCCCCTGGGCAGCCCCTGGGCCTTTGCGTAGAAAGCAGCTTGTGCCGAGGGATGTACCTGCTGGCACGTTTCGGATGAGGCCGGGGTGGCTGGGAACAGAGAGATGTGAACAGCGAGGACGGGCTTAACAGGGGAAGGAAGGCAGTGACCTCAAGGGACGGGATGGGGTTGGGTTAAGGTTGGGGGGGGGAGGGAGGGCGTGATGAGGAGAAGGCTCAGAGTTGCGATAGTCCTTCTCCTGCTGGTGCCTGGCATCACTTCCCCCCCGGTGCTGTAGTGCCAACACACCCTCTGTAGCGGTTGGCTGCCCCTGGCAGCACTTCTTCGTTTGCCCACTTCCATGCCGGCAGCCCTTTCAGCACCAGCTCCCTTCCTCTGAGGAGGTGTACGTGTCTCAGCTGCCACCCCACTTGCCCCTGCCCAGTCTGGTTTGGTGCTCTACAGCCGCGCCTCTGGGCTCAGCAGTTTCTCTTGTGTGTCAGGAGGAAGAAGGTAGCCTGGATGCTTCAGCAGACCCGCTGCCTCTCCTCACTGGGGCACCTCTACAGCCTGGAGGGCACATCAGGACAACAGAGCTTCTCCCGCCTGGCAGCTCGCATGAAAGCCAACGTGGACAGGAGAATAGACTCCTTAAAGGAAGAAGGCTTCCACCCCGACAACTACCTTTCCATCCCTGCTTTCCTCAGTGTGTCTCAGTAAAACATCTGTTCTCGTATGGTGGTGGTTGTCAGGCCTTGCCAGGGAAGGTTCAGTTTGGAAAGAAGAAGCAAGTTCTTCTCAGAAAAGGAGAGCTTGCTCCCCCAGCAAGAGATGCGGGGCACTGAAGCAGGCCCGTCAGCACAAGCTGCCTTACCAGGGAGGCGGTCTGAAGGCTCCCTCGGGACCTGTGTGGGCACCTGGAGAGAGACAGCATGGGCAGGATGGGACGTTGGAAGCTGCCATAGTGCAGAGCGAGCAGAGGAGGGGAGGGCCACGGTGGGGGGGGGTGCTCCAGAATCCCCGCAGGGTCAGGTGGGCTCCTCCGTCCCGAGGCGTGCTGGGAGCTGTAGTTCTGCGGTGCCAGGCGGCCACATGGGCTCCGGATCCACACACGCACCTAGCTTGGTGTCATCTGCAAACTTACTGAGGGTGCACTCAATGCCCTCATCCAGATCATCGATGAAGATATTAAAGAGGACCGGCCCCAGCACTGAGCCCTGGGGAACGCCACTGGTGACCGGCCTCCAACCAGATTTGACTCCATTCACCACGACTCTTTGGGCCTGGCTGTCCATCCAGTTTCTCATCGAGCCTACTTGAGGGAGCCGCCAGGAGCCGGCAGCCCTCGTGAGGGAGGCTGACGAGGCGAAGGTGGAGCCAGCAGCGCCCCCTCCCCGGCCGTTCAAAAGCAGCCCCTAGGGAGCGCGGCGACCAGGATGGGCAAACAGGACGTGGCGCGTCAGAAGGGAGTGGCGTGGCAGTTAGCGTGGCGGTTCGCGCAGGCAGGGCAGAGTGCTCCCCCCCCGCCCACACGACCGACTGCCCGTTAAAGAATGCAGCAGCTCAGGTCACCGCATGCAGGGAGTGTCAGAGCCTGCTGCTGCCATCGGCGGGAGGCAAAGACACTGCGTGCGTGAGGTGCGAGCAGGTGGATGACCTGATCCGACCTACTCAGACAGAGGGCTCGGGGAAACACGCAGCCGTCCAGGTCCTGGGCTGCAGAGTGTGCCCCAGCCTTCTGTCTGTCTCCGACAGCAGTGGTGGGTATGCCTGTGGGAGGCGTGCCCAGGTTGAAGAACTGCTCAGCCAGGTAGCGGTGCTCCGGGAGGAGGTGAACAGGCTCAGGAGCATCAGGGAATCAGAGATGGAAATTGACTGGTGGAGGTGTTTCTTCAATCACAATAATTTAGCCAGATTTTTAACGCACTTATACGGTATACAATTTCTTCAATAGACTATTTGTTGTGCCCACCTTCTGGAAAGAAGTGAGTTTATGCACACCTCATCAGTCTTAGAGTTATGTTACATTTTGCACCTTTTTTCTCAATCAGTGGTGACAATGTCTTTGTATGTTTTATATATTTCTCACGCAGAGAAAGAAAAGTCTTTTTCTATATCACTCCTCCCATCTTGGAAAACATTATTTGTTTTATATGATGCCTTTCTCCTTCTACCCCTGTCTGTCCTGAAGACCTATTCTGTCTCATCAAATGTATATAACTGGCTGAGATTTCTCCATCTGAGAAATCATAGGCTTTCATTAGCTACTTATTATTCTCATAGGAGTCCTTTCTTCTACATGTATATATACATTTTCAACCTTTTTAGCTCTTTTCTAGTCTAAGCAAAATTAAACACAGAAATTCAGTGTTTGGTAGTTTTGCAGATATGCAGATTCTATTTCTCTTGCTTATAAATAGCAGTTTGAATTTTCACTAAGCTAATATTTTAAAGAAATAAAGGCCTGCAATGTTTCTGACAAAGCTGATTATAGAACAGCAGAATGAGGATACACCTTTATTTAATAAAAATGCTTTATGGGGAATGAAGATTAATAGAGGTGTTCTCCTGATTTATGACAACTAGATATAGAAATTAATTTCTGGAAGCCACTCAGTGATGAAATACATAACATATAATGCATTTGTTGGTATGACAAATATGTATGTTGGCTGATTAAAGAAGACATATGAACACCTGAAGAAAGGAAAACGAAATTATTCTGAGGAACAAACCAGCTAATTATAAAACCAACAGTAAAATAAAATGGGTGTATTAAATAACTATTTTTTTCTAAATGCAAAACCTTCATTATTAATTTCTAACATACTTCATATGCAACCTCAATATCTAATGACGTATATACTACTGCATATATGAAATGTGCCTACATTTCATGTGAATTTAGTTAAGTCGTTCTTTTTTTTGTCTCCTTTTCTTTATGTTTTGCTTCTTACTTACCAGTTTTTCCTCATAAGAAAGGCAAGAAATACCAGATCTGTTTATTTTTGCTTTAATCGGTGGATCTCATGTCAACTTGAAATATGTTCAGTCATATAAATAAAAAAGTAAGTAAATAAAATCAGCAAAGGAAAATGGAAGCTTGAACAGTCAGATCAGAAATCCTGGTCATCCTCCAGCACTGTGGTGGCAATCTTGGTATTCACATACCTTCTGTTTCTAGCAAATTTTCAATTTTCAGACAGATCATAAGAGGGATGTTAACCCACTGCCTGAAAGAATCAAAAGGAAGGAACATGGATTGAAAAGCAGGAGAAACTCCTTTTGATGAAAAGGAAGCTTCATCAGAAGATTCGTCAGAAGCATGAGTTTACCACCCTAAGGGTGGTAAAGAGCTGGGTTCTCCCCATGGGCAAACAGGATCATTTCAGGGCACCAGGATGCAACTACATGTTGGAGCCGGACCATGGCAATAACTGAACTGCTAGGCCAGCTCCTACTGCACAGAATCAGTTATTGCAGAAGGGACATAACATAAGTTTGGCCACAATTAATCCAATATTAAAAGCAAATTTTGATCCTTTGTCTTCCCTAAATGTTGTTTGTAATATAAGGCAAAAGGTAAAAGTAGCAAAAGGCCTGCAAAGAGTTAAAAATGGACAGTTATCAGCAAATCTAAGTCCATAAGCCAACTGATGAAAAGCTACATTTTCATCATAGGTTCAAAGCTTTCATACAGAAAATGTGTGGCTCCTTGCATAGCACGCATAGCAAGGTGGGTGAAATTTTAGCTTTTTGTTTTGTTTTTTAAGTTTTTTAGTTCACATAAGAATCTGTCAATCTAAGGAACACTTTTTGAGAAAAAGCAGTTCAGCTTCAAACATTCAACAAGTGATAAACGAGGCTTTTCAAAAATAGAAGTGCCTACATGTGTTGATGAGACAATACGTGAATGCTGATGGATAAATATAATCTGCCCAAGAAGGCTAAATTTCAGCTTGTCCTCACATGTAAGTTATTTGCATTTCTACAGATGTGTTGATTTTATATGCCTTATGGACAAGAAAATTGAAATCTTAAAAAACAGCTTTTCCCTATTTACATTTTTTAAAAATTACTCAGTTCTGTCAGGTTCAGAGACTCGCAGCAATCGACGCTGTAGGAATAAAAAGATCAGGGACCAAATCATCAAGCATAAAAATTTCTCTATTCCTTTTAAAAAATAAGAACAAATTGTGCATTAGGTTCAGGGACACACCCCTATGAGATAAGGGCACTGAAAACTGCACATTTCCCTGGGACATAATGGTTCCAAACTCATTCTCATAAATTTCAGCTTTGTTAAAATAAGAGATACATTATGCTGGCACTTCTCAGTCTTTGTATTCATCCTTTTCAACAGTTAAGCACTGGCTGGCACCTTAACTTTAGTCATCATCCTTATCAAATCCCTCATTAATTATACTGTTTTCTACTGTGGTTCACACATAATATGGGTGGGCAATGGGCACACCACATCTGCATCCAATTTGTGGGTCCAAAGTACACCTCTGCCTGTGAGGTCCTGGTCTGCCTTCAGTGACAGTCTGCCAGGACATCCCACAAATGCCATAGGTCCCAGATCCAGCACTTACCTTCATACAAGAGCTAGAAATTACACTGTAGTTCCACACATCAGAGTAGCTGAAGAAGAACCATTTTCAATAAATCTCAGGTAACACATTCACATGAAAATATTTTAAGACTGTGAGATGATGGATATGCTCTAAGAGAAATGCTTGTTTCTCTCATGTTTTGTCTCCGCTGATTTTCTCTAATGTTATACTCAAAGCACAAACTGTCTGAGTTGTTCACCATACTGTTGGTCCACATACACACAGTGCAAAGGAAAAGGAAAACCTCATTTGTTACAGGATCAGTGGATACTAATGACATGGAAGTAACAGATGGCATTCTTTTGCTTTTCTTTCCCTATTAGATTGCTTAGAGCTACTCTGAAAAGCCACCTGAGGACTAAACAACTTCTTGATGAGGCAGAGAGCAAGCTGTTAAGTCACCATTTCTCTCAAGAGCTGCACACAAGTCTCAACTACAAATATCCATGATCATATTAATTTTAACATAAAATTATGAATTGAAATTATGTATTATTTTAACCTTTCTAATCTCCTGACATTACATTTTCCCTACTTTGTTTACTTACTCTGGCTTTTCAGACTAGTGGTCTTTGTCTAACCTCTCCCCTGACCATGTGCAGAGGTCACCTTTTCTGCCTATTCTGCCCTTTTTAGCTAGAGACTACTTCTCCTTAATTTGATCCACCATGTCTATCTTGTAAAGTTCACATTCAGCAAACCTGTTTTAATTTAAAACCATGACAGAAAGTTTTCCTGCACAGTTGTTTACTCATGACTTCATTCATATTTCAACCCTTTTCTCTCTGGCTTTCAGATGTGATCCTTAGGATCAAATCCACTTAGATATAGTTTTAATCAGCTTCTAATGTCAACCAAACCAAACTAACAGAAACAAACAAACAAACAAAAACAACAACTAGACAGGCAAAGAAAAAGGTAATTAAGTTCTTGCAGGACTGTCCCTAAAACAATAAAGATCAGAGGCCTGTGGCCCAGGACACACAGGAATAATAATTTCTCTCATATTGGGAATTTGTAGGTCAACTGTAATTATTTTCTAGATATTTACATGTTCTGTAGCAGTGAGGACAAAGGATCTGTGGTTCCAATTAAACAAAACTCTGTATCCTATACAAAATATTTTAGGTCCTTCATTTTATTTCATAAATTGGCTGTCTTAGCTCATCTACTCCAAGAATATTGTGTCTTTTCAATATGCCCTGCTGACAATAATATAATTCATCAGCATCCATTCTCTATGTCACAGTTATGGTTTCAGTTCAGTAAAACGTTTAAGACATGCCTGAATCCTAGAGAAGCAGAAAATAAAAGTTCATATGATGCACAAATACAGATTTAAATTTATGTGGCATGCTTTATTTTTTTGCCACTAAAAATAAAAAGAATTAAAAGAATGAAATACCAAGCTATAAGGCACTCAGAGAATGCTGTAGACTTACATGTAACTCCAAGTATTCTTTGTAATCAGTGTGTAATGAATACTTACTTACCCATGCAGTTCGGAAGAAAAAGCACCGTTTGTCACTTACACTGGAACTGATCATGAGTAGTGATCCAGTGTACAAGTGAAAGTTCAGCTAGAAGGTTCTTTAATTTTCTTTAAAAATTGACAATGTAAAGCATACAGCTTTAAAATTTGAAGACTGATTGTATCACAGTGTTTTCTTATTAAACTGTATATTATTATAATAAAAATATCATGTACCTTTGATAAAACATGGCATTCTTTATGATTACATTAATAAATATATACATGTATATAAAGAGAAATATTTGGAGAACAGTAAAAATGATTTAGAAGCTGTAGGCTGAAAATAAAGCCCTCTGATGTCATGCTCTCTCATGTTGTCCTTTGCTCTGCTATTGTTTATGCTGTTACTTTGAACAGAATAGTTCACACAGCCCCCTTGCTTCCCCACCCCCCAAAAAATGGGAAAACTAATGAACCTCTTTAACATTATAGGAGATGAAAAGGCATAAGGTCTGTTTCTCTGGTATTGTGTGAGTAACACAGGCCATTTAGTCAACCTTTTATTCTTTACAATTTAAAGCTTTCAACTAAAAAGTGACAAGACATGAAGAGTTAATATGAAGACACAAGATTTTGTTGATAAAGACACAAGCAGAAAAAGGAATCACTTTTCAGTGAAATCATCAGAGATAGATTCAAATCCATCAAAAGTAACAACTTTTGTCCTTTTCACAGGAAATCAGCTCTTTGATTCCATAAGAAATTTCACTAAAGCTTTTAAGACGGTGTAAAACTGAGGTTAAGGATTGTGCAAAGGTTTTTGGCAATACCTGCCTTCAAGGTAGAGGCTTTTCTAAGGTCAGTGAGAAGAGTGTCTGTGAAGAGACAGCAGAGTGTAAAATTACAGATGTGTCAGCTTTGTTATATTGATATATGAACACTGGAATGTTTCAGGATGAAATTCCTGAGCCTTCTGTCTTACAACAAGTATTTAAATAATTGATATTGCACTGCACTTGAACTCCATTGTGCACCAGTATGGCACAATCAGAGCATCACATTCTTTCACATAATTAACAAAAGAAATCCAGAATCTGATGAGTTTTATTGTTTTGGCTTTTGGCTTCATATTTTCTAAAGATTGCTGATCACCCAGTTGATTCCAATGTACATTTTTGCATGAAGATGTTCAAGTATTTACTACATCACCAATGGTCTTTGGCATTAAATCCTGAGAAAAATTTAAGCATATATTTAAGATGAATGCTTTGCCTGACAAAGGAGAAAACTTAAGCAACGAAGGCAAATTATATTTTTATATCCCTAATTCTATTCTCAATATTACTTCTCTTACAATTCTGACTTAACTGCGAAGTGCTTTTTTTTTTTCTTTTCTTCTTTTTTTCAAGCGGAATTAAATAGTTTAACAAGCCTTCTTACTGAGAAGATGGTTTGTTTTCTGTTAAGAAGTATGTGGTATAATATTACAGAAGATTTACAAAAAATAGGATATCTAATAAAAACTCATTACAAAAGTGACAGGATTGGAAGGGAGGAGGATGGGTCATTTCTTATAAGGAAGTGATACATTACTGATTCTAGAAATGTTAAAAAAAAAAAAATCAATAGTTTCCTTATTTTTGCCTTCATCCTAGGCTGATAGATTAATATCACTGTCATTGTACCACCTATGCTTTCATTTCAGAACTGATTCTGAAGAACACCCTGTTTCCCTTTTAATTTATTTCCACTTACGTGCCACCACTCAGCAGAGATCAATACTGTGCCTACATATATCTGTACCCTTCTGCTCAGATTCAGTGAAGAGACAGGCTGAACACATAAGATAGTCATGAAAACAATTCAACGTATGTGTGATTTAGCAAACTATATAGAAGTGGATAATTTGTTACTTGTTCAGAGTTCTTTGGTTCCTCAAATGCCTAATAATGCAACAGAAGTTAGGAGCTGGGTCAGCTCAGCTGGAGGTACTGTTGGAGTGTAATAGAGGTTCAGTATTGTGACTTTTGGTTTAATATATGAAAGCACTGTAGATCACCATGATGTGAATACTAATATAGTATAAGGTGAAAAATAAACACTCTTATTTCTGTATTTCCTCTGTGCCAGGTCTCATTTTACACACTACAGTAACAAATACCTACCCAGTTGTGAGTAACCCACAGTCTTATGAACTAGATTCTGCTGAGCATTCCCCTACTGCTACAGACTAAAGCCCTTTAAAAGCTTACACTACAAAAATACCAGCAACTGTAGAAAATCTTTGATTACCTTGATACAGATTATACATTTTTGTCTTCAACAAAGGTCTGACTTCCTCCTATCTCTCAATCCACTAGGAGGTGTTTTAAAGACTCTGTATACAGAAGTCTTAAACCTGGGATGCTATTGCCTATGTTCACAAGCCAGCTACTACAGGAATTAGTGAAGTAAGCAACCATGGAATAGTATTTATAAGAACAAAAAGAACTAAAAAGGTAATATGGATTAAAGCATGATTTTTTTTTTTGGGGGGGGGGGGAGGGGAGAGGAAAAACAACCAAAACCAAAAACAACAACAACAACAAAACCAAGCAGGTAAATCTAATGCTATTAGAAAGGTTAGAAACAGACTAGAAAAATGCCATAAAATGGAGCATATAATGTCATTTTGTCTCCCTCCCCCCAGATCTATCCTTGTCCTTTTAAGTTCAGCAGCATCTTAGATTTGGAAAACTAGGAGAAAAAACTAAAACATGTTTCTCCAAAACAGAGAAACTATACCTGAAGTACAGAGGCGAATCTGAAAGAGGACCATATATTTCCTGTGACTATTTAAAGAAGAAGGGAATGAAGCAGAGAACTTTGTTTGGTGGCATGTAGAGTACGAGTAAAGGGTTGAGGGCAAGCATGGATTCAACACTACTTGATATAGAAAAGACACATATGCTTTCCCTTTAAAAAAAAGATCCTGTAAACCCAGAGATTAATTTTCCCTTCTCACTATAACCTTGTTCACCAGGCAAGTATTACTTTAATAAAAATTTATACATGCTAAATCTCTAGTGAATGCAGTTAAGTATCATGCATTGCAATTAATGCACAACCCCCCACTCAATAATGTCATTGAAACCAAACTTCAGCATTTTATTAGTGCAATTTAAATAAGCAATCAACAGCATATGGTAATGCTAAATCTAGGAGATGAGTCACCACATAAAAATACTTTTTTTCCCCACACAGAGGAAAAAGACTAAGCACATTTTAAATGATAGAAATATGAGAATAACTTAACCATCAAGTTTAAACAAAGTCTAAATACATTTGAGATGCATAGCTAACAAGATAAGGCCAACAGCTGATTCACAGTACTGCATATGGGGAAACCCTCCAAAATGGGGATACTGTCAAAGAACTAACTAAAGGGGTTGGATCTTTCCTTTATATAGCAGTCTGACTGTAAGGCACTGCACAGTCATACCACTTGCAGAAGTTTATGGAGACACTGAGGGCTAGATGTATCCTTCAAAGCATATCCCCATTGAATTTAAAAGGGAAAAAATTGTATCGAGTTTGTGGGTTTTTTGTTTGTTTGTTTGTTTTGTTTTGTTTCATTTTTTTTATATGTAGCTTAGTCTTTGCATTTTGTGCCCTCGCACCCCAGGACAACCATTCTTCCTTCCCTGCTCTGCAAGCAGGAGCCTTGGCAGAAACCCCTCTGTGACTGGAGCAGAGGATCAAGCCATGCTCGTGGGGGACAAACTCCCACAGGCCACTGTTTCAACCCCACATCTCTTCCCCCTACTCCCTGGATCCTCAGCCACTTTTGTGTAGCAGAAAACTATTTTCAGTCTAACTCTATTAAATTAAAAGGAACATTTTTAACACAGTCCCAGATGTTTTCTGTTCCAATTAAACAGGATGAACAACTGAAGGTCTCCATCGAGTTGTTTAACTAAGCAGGGGGTCAAGAAAGGACCAAGGTGGTTTGACTGTGTGACTTTTTCCTCTTGCTATGTGCAGCTACCAAAAGGATGAAGAAAACAAGATTTAACACTGACTTTTCAAGTCATTAGAGAAACTAGAGTGGGAAGAACCTCAAAGGAAACTCCCTGTTGCTATCAACCTGTCAAAGCAGTGAAGATAGTTGCTAAATATTGTTAAGTTTTGGTATTAAAAATTAATATTAGGACAAAAATATCAAATAATTTACATTTTACCTCTTTCCAAGGTTTCTGTGCTGTGGGAGCAGATTCATGGTTTGGTCTTTTCCTGCAGGCTGTTTATGTGCACCAGTAACTCCCAGGTTTCCTCCACTGCCCTCTACTGGGGTGTGAGGGGACTGTGCCTTCCTCATCAGGGCTGCCTCTATCTGATCTGTCAGCACTTGGCTGTGCCATGGCACTGGAGAAGGCAAATGGCTGTTATGGCAATATAATAAGCCTGAGCATCCATCCCTTACATCCTTGAAATCCTTATATCAGCTCGGAACATAAAAGATTTAAACACAGAAATAATATGCCAGAGTTAGAAGCAAATGAGTAATAGGATACCCTTAATGAAAGCAATCAGTAGTAAATCAGAGAGCTAGGTAGACATTTATATGATATGTATGCCAGAGAAAGATTTTTGTATAGGGGAATCTGAAATTAGAAAAAAACTATTCATCATCATTACTAAGTATTTTCACAGCAGTTTAAGGAGGAAAAAAAAAAAAAAAAAAAGCAAAAAGCCCCAGAAGAAAGTTCTTAATGAAGAATAAGAATTATCAGCTCCTAGACTTACTGATGGATTTGAGATGGAGCAAATAGTGCTTTTCTCCCTTTCTTACAGCATCACAGCTATGGTTTGCAATTTTTTTTTCTTTCTGTCATGGTATCCAACAGCTGATGTTATTAAAAAAAAAAAAAAAAAAAAAAAAAGCCAAATCCTGATCCATCTATAATCATTATAATCCTACAGAAATATTTCCAAAGCTTCTACAACAATGCCTGAGTTCAAGGTGGAGCAGCCTAAGCAAAAACCCACCCTCTTCAGATGCTAAAACCTACACACATTTGATAAATAGGGATTTTGTTCCAATTTACAGGTTCAGAGCCTGGATGATTAAAGAAGAGAAAGCTCAGAGAATAATCAGCACTAATTATACTAATGTTGCTACTGTAATTAATCAGTTTTGCAATCTGCAAAATTGAGATAAAGAGCTATGAGATCTAGAGATGAAAAATCGCTATGTGGGAACTGGGGACTGTCATTATCCAAAATAGCACATTAGCACCAATTGCTCTTGGGGCTGGTTTGTCTTTTGACCTCTTTCTCCTGCTTGTTAGAGGGAGAAAGCAGCTCCACTCTCCTGTGCTTCTTGGCCTGTGGCCATGAGAGCAGCCAGGGTAGCCTCTCCCTCCTTTTTTCCTCCGATTTAGACATGTCCATGAACCCATCTGATCTCAAAGCCATCATGCAAGGCTCTCATCCACACAACAAGTCTTGTCTCTCCATGCCTCCTTTTCTTTCTAATATATATGCCCATCTATCATCTATTTTAAGTGTTCCCTTGTTCTTTATGCTGTATGGGGTAGATCATGCTCCAGGAAAGATATTTTCATCCCCTGACTTTGTGCTTCAGATAACTGTGAAATGTTACTCCAAAAGAAGGGATAAAACTGGGAAAGCAAAAAGATAGGTCAGTCTGTAATGAGAATACCCCCCCCCCCCAAAAAAAAAAAAAAAAAAAAAGAGACAACACTGTAAGGACAATTATAGCCAAGTCTGTGGTAAAGTGACAATTACGGATGTTACAACCAGAAGGTTCGACCCCACAAACACATGCAAGCCTTTCATACAGCACCAAGTGGAACTACAGCAAGGAGAGATGCTTGTGTGTTTTACCTAAAGTTTGTATTGATTTTTATGTTAAAGTCTGTAAATTGTAGATTGGGGGAGATTTTTGATAGTGGGAAATAGGATAACACTGAAGTCCCCCAACAATTAAGACTTACACTCAGAAGTTCATTCCAAATAAGTAATAATTTTGTTAAAATTTTATAAATCCGTTTTACTCAATGACTATTATTCCATGCTTGTGACAGTATTACCTGTGGACTGCAAACACTTCAAATGTCTGTAGTGACCTAAAAAGACAAATAATAACAACCTAGTGCATGCATTATTACCTGTATCTATGCACTCTAATTTTAACTATGTGACAGACTATAGTAGTTCATGAAGCCATTTTTCAAGAACATATAAAGTTTCCTTGCATTATACACTAGTAAAATAAACTATAAAAATAATTTGACAGCAACATGAAAATGATAAATCATAAGGACAGAAATTCACGGATGTAATTTCATCAAACATGTTGTCCTTGAGTCCCGCAGTTGTGCTTATAGAACAAATACTTTCAAATAATCTGTGATTTTACAGATCAGCTGTCAAGCGATGTTTGGCATAATGGATGAGTAAATAAAAACTGTTCATCTTGATTGTGTTGCAGCATTACTTTGATGTTGTCCTGGCCCTGTGAGTTAAGGAGTATCCTTAGCACTAGTTCAAAGTAGTTTTTGTGATTTAATTTAATATTTATGTCTTTGCTCAGCTGCAAGAGATTTTTTGTATAAATAAAGAGAGTTGCAATGAATCTTATACTACAGCTGTAAATTTTTGTACCAGGCTACAACGTTACTGATGCAAAAACTGGTGCTTGTGTTTTTTTGTCTTTGTGTGTGTATGTGTTTTTTCTTTCTTTTTTTTTTTTTTTTTTTTCTTCCCCTGATAAATATATCAATGTCTGTCTGCAGCCTCTGGTGGAAATATGGTTTCAATTTTTTTCTTAAAAACACGGATCAATCATTGTTGCCCTTGCCTATTCTTTTCTGTCAAATGGTTCAAAGATGTTGGAATATCTGCAAAAAGTTTGAGAAGCACTTTGGCTACACATCTTACAATCCTATTATACAACATTTAACTTCGGTGTAGCTCTTCCTTGCTTTCTTTTAGGCATAAAAGGTCTGATTGACACTTAAAAATTAATGTGATTAATGATAATCCAACATATTCAACAGATAGTATATAGCAATGTAACTGCCTTTCTCACCTGCAGAATACCTTGTGCCTTTGGGCTCTAGGTTTTATATTCCACACCCCTAGAAGAAAGTATCAAATCTCCTCCCCGTAGATCTCCTACTGGGGGGAAAGAGGGAACTATGGGTTTAAGTAATACATCAGCATCTTTTTCCACTTAAATTGATGAAAATATTGTGCTTGGGACTACAGTGCCAATAAGAACATTTTGCAAAAAAACCTCCAGAATCTTTCTATTTTACTGCACCACCTAGAAGCATATTTTATGTGCTTAACAAATATATTTGGTCTTTTGTTAAATGGGTACCTCTCCCTTACAGGAAGGAAGGAAGGGAGGGAGGGAGGGAGAGAGGGAGGGAGGAAAGGAATTTGAGACAAAGGAGACCTGGAAAGTCATTAAGAATTAAATACTTAAATCTTTGATGCTGTAGTTGGTTTATGACCACCAGTAATGAAGGACAGCCAACATCTTTCCCGATATTGTATTCATAAATGTCTTACCAGAGTTATATTAACCCCTGCAGACAAATTCCAATGTGCTTTTTTTAAAGCTCCAAAAGCTTGTGATTCACTGCAAAGAAATTGCAGAGGAGAGGAAGACAGGGGGAGTGAGCTTCCTCTGATGTGAAGTTTGCTACTTTAGTTTTTCTGTCAGTGACAGATTCAAATCTATCTAAAACATAATGTGTGGCTTTGATCCTTTTCTCTCTGATGATCTGTTCAGTTAGCAACGTAGTCACAAAAATGTGTCACTACTGTCCTGTTAATGCTCACCTCATGGAAGTAGTATTCTTGGAATGAAAGCATCAAAGGTCTTCCTTAATCTACCTTTCAGGAAAGTCTTTATTTTATGGCCGACACCGCATACACCAAAAAATTGCAATATTGCTGGTCAATGAATAAAAATCTTATGCTATTGTATTGCATAGATAAAGCCAGCTATGCATCAGCGATTACCTGAACTGTCTCAAAGATACCAGAAATAGATAAAACTTACTTGCAAAACAGTATTTTCAATACTTGCTTGAACAAGTAAATATCACCTTTTTATTAAGCAAAAGCCAGACTGATATATTAATGAAATTTCTTTGGGCTGTTTTCTGGGTAGAAACTGAGTGCCTATGTCACAAAATGATCTAAAAAGTGTGTCTGTACTGCAAATGAAGCACATTCACCCCTAAGGGAAGAATCACATCGTGTGGAGCCTGGGTAAATCAATGCGCTGTCTGGCAGAGGAGAAACACACCCTCTGGGAGCAAGGACCCCCATGTGCCAGGCCCAGGAGAGCAGATGGCCTCATGCACCATCTGCCTACTAGCCATCAGCTGAGGCAACTACTGCACCAGAATCAGCTGTACAGCCACACCAGAGATGAGCCTCGCAGTATGAGAAAAACAGCCTTAACAGTGACAAGTTGCAGACTGAGCTTGAGCAGTTCTACAAAAATCAGTGGATTTCCATCTCAATGTGAATGTGCACATGCATCATCAATAACCAAAATTATGCTCACATATAATATCTTTCTTGATCACATCATGTGGAGTTTCATCAAGAGAAGCCTGTATAAGACTCAAGCTAATAAACAACAAGACTTACAAAGAGAGGACATGGTGCTTCCTGCAACTGTGGTTGCTTAAATGAGTTGTCTGTGATACACTACAGAGAAGAAATTCTTGTAAGGAAGATTATAATTCTCAAAACTCATTTGTTTAAGTAGCCTTGTGATGCACAGAGACACAACAACAAAGAGCAAGCCTCACAAAAAAGCACTGAGGGTTTCTGGCAGGGTTATACCACACAAGAGTCCAAAGGAGTAGAGGCCAAGGAAGAGCTGGGCAGTGATTTCCACTGGAAAACAGGACTCTTTGCTAATGCTTTCTCCAATATTGGACAGGAGAGGCTGACACAGAGCCAGGTGCCAGCCTCAAGTGGAGAGTGGTAGCTATTGTACCCCACCAGATCTTGATTTCCCTTTCCTCTGTGCTCCCAAGCCACAGGCTCTAGCCACAGCTGAGGACTTACATCTAACAACACAAAACTACATATCATCTTTCTTGGCTGCATTGCAGGGTACCACAGCAGTCGTTTACGTTATGGTGTGGGGACTCATTTTGGTTCCTTGTGCATCCTTGTCCCCACAGCAGTTGTGAGTATTTCAGGCACCCCCAATCACTCATTTTGGCTCAGCAAGCAGAGGGAAATGTTAATGTAAAACATTGTAAGACAACATCAGCAAGTTTCACAAGACAAACACGAACACCACAGCAAATGGAGTCTCTGCAGGAGTTTCAACATGCCAGCAGTGAAGAGGCTCTGGACAGGACAGGCTTTTGGTAGCCTGCAGCTCTTGCACAGTCCAAGCTGCCTTGATTCATGCTGCAGCAGCAGTGACAGCTGCTAACATCTATCACAGGTGCTTGGCTTTTTTAAAAAAAAAAAAAAAAAAAAAAAAAGGTGGCTGCAATCATCAGTTAATGGGACAGCAAGAGCCTTATCTGCAGTCCTTCATGGACCTCCATCCATAGGATTCCTGGCTGTGCAACATGAGAGGGGGCAGCTCCTGCTGCTTTGAGCAGCTGGTACAGCCATACACAAAGATGTTTGCATGGCCAAATCATAACTTTTTACTCTTCACTGAGGGTGCCACTGTTAGGACACATGTTGCAATAAAACCAAAGTAAAGCTAGGAAGAAGAAATTGCAAGGGTTTTAGAGGAATTCCTTAAGTTAATTTTGTTTTACTCAGCATCAGTCTCAAAATGGTAATATTGCATTTGTTAAGTGTAGCACAACTTGAAAAATATAAGTATGGAAATTCTCAGACTACCAGCTCTAGGTTGTCCAGGGAATATTTCCAAAACAACATAGATTAGCAAATAACAAAGTAAAGAATCATAGCCTGTCTGTGGGTATTTCATGAATGATAAATTAATGGCACAAGTTTCTTATTGAGAACTGCTTGCCTGCTTCTAGCAGCTGCATAGCAGATGTTCACATCTGAACCCACTGTTTTTCACATATTGCCTTCATCCAGTGGGCTAACAATATAAATGAGCAAGAACAGTACAGTAAACCATAGCTGAAATATTAATTAGTGGTTACTGCAAAAGTGTTATGTGGCACTGAATATAGCCAGAGAATTAAGACAGCTTTGGAAATCCACACAGATATGTCTTTCTGTGCAAAAGACAGAATGAATAATAAATGAATAAAATTTAAGATGCAATAATTTTCAGATTTCCTATACTTTTTGATACTATGAATAATGGGAGATAATATTCCATATTAATACACATCATATACCTATTATTTTAGGCAGGGTGTTTTCCAAAGGAGTCTCCAAGTCTCTACCGAGCCCATTTGCAGGGACTGAATTCCCCACCTGCAGGAGAGAAACATTATACGAATGAAGTCATCAGAATGGTTTTTACAAATAAATCCAATTTTGAATACTGAAAAAAAGGAAAAGAAAGGTAGTAGTTGTATATTTATTTCCAAATGCTCTCAGATAACAAATGCATATATGCAAGTGGAACATTATGTTAATGCATAAATATAAATGCCAGTACACAGATATAATGAAAATTACTGTTGATATCCCCAAGAGGCTATGATTCAGTGAGATGTCTGTATTGAGATGTGAGCCAGGGGAGATGACAGGCACTGGCAGATGAACCACACAAGTATCAGGGGCTGGCTCCTACCTGCTGGTTAATGGCTGCAAACCCATACTGGTAAAGGTTCAGCATGAGGCCATCACAGTTACAGCCCATCCTTGGGATGATCTGCGCTTTTCTGTGTGAGGTACAGCTATAGGAAACGCACAGACAGGTTACTAAA
Organism: Anas acuta; assembly: GCF_963932015.1. NCBI lineage: Eukaryota > Metazoa > Chordata > Aves > Anseriformes > Anatidae > Anas > Anas acuta. Next base: position 74,716,719 of record NC_088982.1, on the reverse strand, counting down.
TGAGGAAAATTTGTGGGCGTCTTTTATCATTTCTTCCCTAAGTCCACGTCCTTGAATGCAAAGCAAAGCAAGTCTATGCAAACACCAAACAGTACTGATGCTTCCTGGACAGTGCTTGAGTAAAGCTCCTTTTCATACCAAAACATCTTCATTCAAAAGATCAAGCCGTGACAAATAATTCATTATACATGTAATGCTTAAATAACATGCATTCCCTCTGGACATAGAATGGCTTGGGGAATAGTCACTTTGCACGGATTTCAAAGGGTGTTTCACAGAATGTAAGACAAGTGATCATAATTTGAATACTGGCAACACTTGTTCTTACAAACAAGATCTTATAAACAAGTTAAAAAAAATCCCAGCAAACACACGCTTACAACATAAAAACTGATTTCTTACCAGACAAAACATAAATATGTCTTAAAAGCATTTCAGTGATACACACAAAATAGAAAGTTTTAACTAGAAGAAAGATGTCATGAAGAAAATAACTGCTAATTACATGAGTACAACTATAAGGAAAAAAAAAAAAAAGTTATCAGTTTATATATTCATTGACTTAAAATCTGTCCTCAGTTAGACCTGAAAGAAACACAAATGCTATATGGGTCCAATGAGGGTAGATTTTAGATCACAAATTTCATTGTTTTTTTTCTTCCTAGCAATTTAATAATCATGAAATTATATAACAAATCAGTAAACCAATTACCAAATGTCAGAAGGTGCCCTGATTAAAACACACACATCCCCTGGAATGTGCCATATTCACAGATTAGCCATGTGTTATTTATAGCTCCTCAAGGCACAATAATGAAGAAAGTGGTAATGAAATCTGAAAGCCTGAATATCTCCCTTATGTTTGAAAGCAGACCCCATGAGACCCATCTGTAGTCCAAACTGGGAAAAATAAAATCCTTTCTGAAGCAAACAAAAAAGCCTACAAACAACCACTATCATCTTCATAATTTCATATTTGGTGTTTCATTTTTAAAATGATTTAAGCTGCAAGTTAAAATCCTAGTATCCTCCTTGTTCCCATACATTTCTTTTACCAAGATGATTCTTAGAAATTCTTAATTTTATTGGCCCTTGATGTGATGACAAAGGACACCTTCATACTTACTTCTATCAATGCAAGACAGATCTTGCAAGCATACCAATTCTTGCTTCAAGTTCCCCCAGTTAAAACATTCAGAGTTTCGAGACAAAACTCCCATCGCTCCCACTTCACCTCTCAGAAATCCCAGAAAAACCTCAGAAAACCTTCACGAAATCCCACTGTCAGGCAGATCTGTTTCCACCTCCACTGGTGGTGCTATGACTGGTAGGGTCTTATTGACCCCAGCCCAGGTCCTTATCAAGGCATATTTACACCTATCTTGCAAGATACTTGCTTCCTTCCTCAGAGAGATACACCTGATTCAACATGCCATTTTTAACATCCATATGTTGACATTTGTAAAGCCTTCACAGTTTCATCTCTGCCTCCTTCACTTCCCACTCTCTCCAATACCAACCTTATATTTTTGTCCTATACTTACTTTGCTCGTTACTTATCATAACTGTTGTTCAGCTCTGAATTTAAGTTTTTCTTCTATCATACATCAGTATTTTTTCTGGAAACATATGGTAGTTACTGCACTCAAATATTTTACACTCACCCAATTAGATTCAGTCAAGCTGTAGTATTGCAAGATGTGATTAATTCATCATGTTGTAACATGAGTGCATAAGCACAAAACAAGGATAAATGAAGGAGACTGTCTCTATTTTGGCACATGAAACAAATCCACCAAGAACACATGGTGGTTTTGTCTTTTTCTTTTCATGATGGATGCAAACACCATAAAATTGCCAAAAACATTTGAATGTATATCAGAACATTTAAAATACTTTTCTAATGCTTCATTGGTAAAATAATCAGCATTGCGATTTTTCAACTCCTCAACTCAATAACATCTGCGCCTCCCTCAGGGCCTTTCATGAAGAGCCTCCCCCCATCCAAATTCCAACAAGAAAATGAACAGCAACACACCTCCCACCCAAAACTCAGGCTTTTGCTTTCCATGCCCCTGTCCTCCTTCTCCTTTTGATTTTTTATTTTTTTTTCTCCCTCTCCCCTTGCATTTGTTAGTTATTTTCCTGTTAGAGAAGTTATTTCAGGCAGTCAAAAAGCTCTTTGAGGTATCTGAAGGGTCAAAAATCATGCTGGAAGCCAGGAGTTGCATCTTTATATTACTTTTGCAGACCTGACTCTTAGCCAGAGGGTTAGCAGATGGGCATGTGTTGCTAGAACATGTTTTGAATTTAAATAAAATTACATTGACTCTTTCTGGGCTGCTGCAGTAGCACAGCAACCTCAGGACTGTTTCTACCTATGCTCTGTGTCCAATAATAAACTGTGTTAAGGTTTGATTTACTTGATTTGAAATTTATCTGTATGTAAGAAATGTAGAAAATAGAATCAAGTCTAAAAATAATAAAATAGCTCACATCTTCCTTAACCTGCCTTTACTGCAGTTCTTTTTACCTGCTCTTTATTATTCTGCCTTTTGAAGAGCTCTGAGAAGTATTGAAGTATTTTTGAAGTATTTGTGATTAATACAAGCTTTTGACCTTTGCGTTTGGAGGCAAATGTAAACTTTACCACACATGGCAAAATAGCAAACAGCAACTCCCCCCAGATATTTATTTTTCAGTTTGCCTAAACCAGAAGAACCAATAGGCACCTGCTAGGTGACTTCCACGGGAAAAAGACTCCAAAATATGTTTCCAGCTAGCTGAGCCTACAGCCTTTGGGTGTTGGATTTTAGAGGCTCAGGAACATTTTAAGCAAAAAGGAGACAAGCCACTTCTCCATTTTGGTCCTTGTAGCACATAATTCATGTGTGCTTTCAGTTTCAGTAAGCTTCCTGACCTTCTCTGGGACTGAGGGGCTACATCCACTTTGTGGTTATGTCCTGCCCAAGCACTTCTAAAAACCTTCACGTTGCAGAGTGCCACCTGATGTCCTGTTTATTTTAAAGCTTGATGTTATTTTCAGCAAGGGACAGAAGACTCATTCCAGGAAGGACCCCACTTTCCAGGAAATCCCTCTACGCCTCTTCTGGCCTGCAGTGTCATTGTGAAGACATACAGTAATTGCATCCTGATGGCCTGCTCTGTGCTGCATGCAGTTGTGCCCTGAACAGCCCTGCCTGCATCAAAACAGCACAATTTTCTCCCCCAAGAATGCCAGTGAAGTCATTGATGCGGGGATGATAAGAATTCAAAGTAATACAGCCAGGCACCTACTCTCAACTTGAGACTGCCTTTGGCATCATTCAACATTGTGGTGTCAACAGAGAAAGGAAGTCTATCTATTTGTTGAGAGGTCAAAGCTCAACTATCTTAACTTTAAATTTTAAATTATCATTGTAAAACCATACTTTTACTATTTTGTTCATTTCAGAATGTAATTACCTTCTCTTTCCAAGACTGAACAGAGATGCTAGGTGGTAAAGATTGTCTTTTGTTAGCAGAAGCATACTCTATAAGCTATTGTGTTGTTAATTTTGCAGTTATCTTGGCTTCCTTAATATCACTTAGCTATTTCTTTTCTTTACTGCTACCATATTCTGCTTGATTCTGTTTCACTTTGAACCTCCATTGATGCTGAGGATTTAATGCATTTTCTATCATACTGTGCAAAATGCTGATGGAATCTTTGTGCAGACTCTTTGGCAACATAAAAAGGTTATTATTAATCTCCCCTTTGTACTGTATCTCTACAAAACTATGCACATGCTTTGTGGCCACTCACTTTGCACAGAAGCATGAAGAAATCATTTTGTTTTATTCACTATAAAAGAACATTTTAAAGACATGTCTTTATAATCGTCCTTTTTTAAAATTCATGCATGCATAATACATTGCTTTTAAATGGGTCTTGAATGAATTGCACCAATTATACATACCTCACCACTCAGGTTACTTCTTAGCTCAGAGGTGAAACCATCTATGGTGAAATCAAAAAGACTTTATTAGATTTCAATGTAGAAGGAAAAGAACTCCATTCACAGAGGGCTGTGATGAGAGAGCCCCATCTGCATTCTGTACTAGTCATTCAGTTACCCAGTTTCTAGCATTTTCAAGAATGCTAAACCCACCCAGACTTTTTCTTGACTCAGTCCAACTAATCCTTGATCTACAAAGGCAGAGAAGAAAGAGTGAATTTCCTTCCCTCCCCGCCTCCTGACAATTTTCATACTTCCATTAATTCAAACTGCTTTCTGTCTGGTATCCTGACTTGTCAATGATCTATTGTAAGGATCAGCATCTATCTAAATTAAATGGTGATTGACTAAAAGTATTCAGAAATATTTTTATGTAAGTACCAGGTTCACTGTATATATTATTCCAGCCAGACAGCTATTCAGCCATCCCCTGATTTACACACAAACAGCAGCAGGATATTAAGACATAGTTGTGATATCAGTATATTGACCATATGCTCACTTTTAGGAGAGGGAGAGAAATTTGTCTTTGAAACAGGATTAAATGAAAATAATTAAATAAAACAGCAGAAGGCTAAAAATCCTGCCTAGTGAGTCTATTTACTTATTATGCTCTGTATTTCTACAAATTCACTTTGCAGTCAGGACACATAGGGTTTGAATAATTTTTCTGCCATTACATTTTTCATGCTGCTAAATGTAACATGGTGATGATTTTCAATAAACATAAATCTGCTCATTTCTCCAAAGGTCTATGTACACTCTGAATGCATTTGTGCCATCAGGTTTTCACAGGGGAAATGAAAAAAGTAATAACCCACATTCCTGAAAATCCATGGAGCCAAGCCTGCTATCTTTACGGAACACTATATGACATATTAAAAAAAAAAAAAAACAAAAAACAAAAAACAACAACAACAACAACAACAAAAAACACAGTAACAACAAAAACACTAATGTGTTCTTAAGTACATCCAATTGTACTTTTTTTTACAAAAAAAATTGGCAAGTACACGAAAGAGTACTTCCTGGGACTGGGACTGGGGTTTTCTGCTGTCTCTAGTTACCATTCTTCTGAGCATGGTCATATCAGTTTTGCAGGGAGTTCTGCTCAGAGAGCTTTTTGGACTTTTTCAAGCCAAAATTTAGAAGATGATTAATAAGTCAAAATGAAGCAAAACAATCACAAATAGGTCCTACTGAAGAAGTCAAATGTACATAAGAAGGACATTAATTAGATTCTCTTTATCGATAATAATTTATATTCCCCTTCTTGTGAATGTGAATTTTGTGTTTAGGTGTGGGTAGTCTAAGTGTAAATGTGTAATAGATCTGCAGAAGCTGGGAGGTACACCTGTAGCGAGGAACAACACTTTTATAAGTTACATACAAATGCTACACTTAAAAATCTAATAAAAGGTAAACAGATCACTCTCAGCACCAGCACTGCCCATTAATGTGTTAGGACTCCTTCAGCGAACAAAGCCATGGTACAAAGTACATAGGATGACCATTTTTACATAAGGTCTTGATGGTACAGTCAGAAATACTTGTTATATTCACTATGAGTGTTTTAAAAAAAACTTTTTCTTGAGTCTTTAGATTATCTGTTTGGAAAGACCAATTTTTCCTTCCAGCTGCAACCCAAAAGAACAACAAAATCATTTCTGAAGAAAAATAATATCTATACAACTTCTTCACTGCTTTTTTATTTTGTATATCCTTTCAGGCACTGACAACACCTGCAACTGAAGCAAGCAGAAATTACCTTTCTGCAGTAAATATCTGCCTCATTGATCAAAACCGTATTTTCACTTGTTCATATATTTTACACTGTTAGCTTAATACTTTGGTAAATATTTCAATTTAAAAGTATCTGGATACTACAGAAAAGTATATTTAAAAAATGCACAAAATGATAAAAGATATTAATAACACTGAGACATGCTTTTAAGAGCACCCAGGCCCTGTAACACTCCTGGCTTCAGGTGCCATTACTACCTTAGAAGAAATTCTCTCTGACATCACTGAAAGAGGACTTGGCATCACAATTCTTTAAATAAGATCACTGAACAGCACTGTCACTTTCACTTAACTGGGACTGAATCGGGAAAAATCCCATATAGGAGAATCTCTTTGGAAAAAGTCAACCCAGAAGTTTCTAAAATACCAGCTGTAACAGCTACAGGCAATATTTATATCAAAGATGATCAATGTGTCTATTACAGATGAGCTGCAAACAAATCAGGATCTTACTTTTAATTATACTTAGATCTGCATACCTACATATATAGGGAAAAATACTTACTCAAAGAATTTTTTTCCTTAACTACAGTGGAGGCAGGAAACATTCCCACTGAGTGTTTTAATTTTCAGGATATGAAGTTAAAACAAATCACCAAAACATGCATTACTTATTTTCAGCGCAGCTTAAAAATTAGAGGCGAACCAATAGTCCAAATGACATGCTCACCCTAAGAAAAGACTGAGAAAAATTATGCAAAGCTTTGTAACCTAAGGGGTGAAAAATAAAACGTGCATAGGGTGAGGTTTATATCAAATATGAAGCAATCTATATTTTCCATTAAAGCCATTGTGAAATTGGCCATTTTACAAAGGTCTCAATTGAAAACCATGTGAAAATTAATGGTTTTCTCTCAGATGATCCTCAGCACTCAAAAAAGAAAGAAGGAGGAAGCAGACCCAGAAAAACAGAACTTGAAAAAAACAATAGCATGAAACCATAGGACATAAAAAGAAACAAATTAAACAGCTCTAGAAAATACTATCAATTGCTATGACTAGAGGGAGATTCAACAATGAAGATTTTCATTATAATTTTTGCACTATATTACTTTTTTTATATATAAACAGCATATCAGTTAGATTTGTCAACACTGTTTCAATATGCTGAAAGCCTTATTATCTATTATTTGACATTTGTTATTTCTATCATTCAGTTTTAATAAAAAGCAATAGAGATGTTTAGTAAAGACTTCCTTTTTACATGGCTGATTTGAAAGGTAATTAGCACATTTACATCTATGAAAAAAATCCATTGTCTTCTGAATTCCTATTTCTGGGTTCCTTTGTGGTCAGTTTAATTAAATTTGTTGATATGATGCTTGATGAATAAAGGAAAAGAAAAAAAAAATCTTTAATAGTTTAGGTTAGGTTTGTCAAAGGCAATTAATATCTAGCATCCATTAAACTAAGGAAGAAATCAGCTGGATTATTTTATAGTGTGTGGTTTTATTTATTTATTTTTTTAAATATTATCTTTAAAATTGTAATGCTCCATTTAATAGGAATAGTCACGGGAGAAAAAGGACCTGTCATTATGCAGTATGGCTTCTCTTCTTCTCCCCCAAAGGAAAATTAAAAGAGTTGTTGAGAAGCTCAGAAACAGGAGTTCACAGTTTAAAAGGCTGCTGACAACCTCTTATGGTTCTCTGCTGCAGAAGCTATGATTTCAAGAGTGAGCAAAGTGGCTCATAAATGCTTCTGATAGCCGAAAATTAGGAGATGAAGAGAACACTTCAGAATGTTTAAGTGTGGTAGGTATGATTATAGCAATCAAAATGCTATCCCATTTTGCTACAGTTTATCTTGAACAGCATGGTTTAAAAAAAAAAATGTAAAAATTAAAAAAACTGTATGATCCTAAAATGTGCAGTATACATAAGCATTAGAAAAAGTCCAGACAGAAGTGTACACAGGCTATTCACCCAAAAGGCAACATGGTTTTTATCTTGTTTTGTACTATCAACCAAAAAGATTCCTGCTGCTTCTCCATGAGGTGTCACCCCTATAGTTATTGCCTGAAGTCAGATTAGTATTGTGGAATGGCATGTTTCTCACAAAATACCTATGCCCCAAAAAAGTACCTCATCCTTAATTATAACACTAGGGCCATTGCAAAAATGTTTGCATATATAATTCATTGACCAACAACTTGGTATACATCACTACATAACCTACAAAAGAACATGGCAACATTTCCAGTAAGATGTGAATTTGGTCTCACAACCATGAATATAACCTCTGTTTCAAAGAATGAACATTACCATGCATTTATGTATACTATATAAGTAGCAGTTTTTCTTTTTTGATCACTTGGATGTTTTCTCCTCACCCTACACTGACTTCCCATGTAGTTGCAGAGGAGATGTTTGTTCTCTGTGTCCTCGCCTGCCAATTGCTCCACAGTCTGTGGCCAAGGTTCATACAGAGGGCTCCAGGGTGAAGTCAGCACTAAACACAGTGTCTTCTTGGCTCTCCTCCTCACTGGAGATGCAACATCTCCAAGGATCATCACATAAACCTTCCTATCTTCCCTACAAAGTGCAAAACAGCTCCATAAATACACAGTGACACACACATTAAAACTCAAATCGAACCATCCTACCACAACAAGATCTACTCTTTCAGCAGAGTACAAGAGAATAAACAAGAGATGATAAATGTTAGGTCATGCTCGCTTTTAGCCAACATAACTCCATGCTGCCGCCAAGCACAAATCCTCTCTTTCTTCCTTCTTTCAGCTGAATCAGCAAGCTCACCCCAATTCATCAGGAAGCTGCACTACTGCTAATGGACAAAGAAGGGAGTTCAACAATATATAGAAGGAGTGATATATTAAGAAAGAAAACACACAAAAAATAGTACTAATAGTAGTACTAAGCACAGATCAAAAATGCAAATAAAAAAATACATTCATATATTTTTAATCCTAATACTTAGGGAGAAGTTCAGCATGAATATCCACATGCCTTGTTCGTTATTCTGTAAATTGAAAGGAAACAGAACTAAAATAAAGTCTTCCAGTAAATAATTAAAAGATAAACTGTGGACCCAGAAGTGAAATGAAAAAATGAAATGCAAGTTAAATGAAAATCAGTCCTGTGAGGTTAAGAAGCAACTAAATGTTGTTCTCAACTTCTGCCGGGAACTGAAGGTAAATCAGCATAGGCATGTGAAGCTCTCAACTGAAGGTCTGTACTCCAAGCACAAAAGTTAATTGGCAGCCAGCTTCTTTGCAATAGATTTAGAGATTTTAAAACCCAAAGGGATCAGCATGATCGACAGATTTGATCTCCATTTAACAGAGGCCAGAAAATGTCATGCAGTAATTCTTACATCAAATCCAAAAAGTTTAGGGCTAAAGTAGAATATATATTTGGCTAAGTATCCAGACCCAGCTTCCAAGATTTAAAGAGATTGAATGTTCATTAATAGCCTTTTCAAAATTGATCTACCTGCCCTTATTGCTAAGAAGGTTTGCCCAAGATCCAGTTTCAATAGCTCTTTCTTCAACAGTGGTAGCCACAGCCATTCACCCCCAGCTTTTTATTACACTCTTTTTTCTAAAGACATAAAAAATAAATCATATTTTCAAAAATATTTTCATAAATAATGCCATCAAATTAAAATAAAAAAAAAAGAAAAAGAGAAAAAGAAACAGGTACTCAACAGTGCATATAATATGGTTTCAGGGTCTTTTTGATTGCAGCTGTCTGGGAGAATCAGTGGTAGACTTTACATTAAAATATCCATTAAGCACAGAGTGCATTAGTAATTGCTTTAACCACCTTTCATAAAATAACCATTATTGCTATTCTTTGTCTTCTCCTCTGCTTAGACAGTATTCAGGAACACATTGTTAGTTGTTATTTTGCACAGTAACCATCACAGTCAAAGTAAAAACATACATTAGGTAAGCAAGCAACCCAGCAGGTGTTGCCAAACTCTTCAGATTTTCTGCATTCAGAATCACTCAAATCACTTACTGAACCTGTATTAGGGATAAAAATGCTTTCTTCCATCTTTGCCCTTACAGGGGACCTGCAAAGTTTCTAGCAGCTGCACTGAAGCCACTCAGCTGGAGCCTAAAGTGTGCAGCATACAACAGCCCCAGGTGTTCACTACGCCCATAGTATAGCCTGTGATACAATAAAATTATTATTTATTTTTTTTCTTTTTTAGCTAGGCTTTCAAGGAAGACCCTGCTGGCAGCTGTCTTGCATGCTGAGCTTCCCATTCCCTGCCAGGCTGATGAGCTCTTGGGCCCAGGTTCTCACTTGCAATAATCTAATGTTATCAACAGAAGACAGAGAATCAAAATCCTGCACTTGTGTTATCATTAGGAAATCAGGATTCACCGATGTGAAAGTTTAGGAGCTTACATTTTCCAAAAACATATATGTAGGATTTATTCATTTCATAGGACTGAATACAAACACAGTGCAAAAACAACGGAGCTCCTTTAATGCCAGAACAAGTATTCCTACCCAATGAAGTACTCACCAAGCAAATAAAATTGCAGCAATTTCAGGAACAGCAGTAATGATGTTTGGGAACTAAGTGGAAATTTGCTTGTGGCAATACCATAAGCAAGTATCAGCCCTGCCATGCACTCCCATCCTTTCCAAAGAAAAAAAAAGTCATGGTCATATATGAGAGAGAGAGTTCTCTGCTTCCTTTCTATTAATTAAAATGCACCCAGGTGCTGATATGTTGTGTGGAGCATAGAGACCAAATGCCTGCCTCTACAGCTGCTAAATTGAGCTTTCGAATTTTTTCTGAATTAAAAAAATTCCTTTTTTTAAGGACAAAAAGAATCTGGACTAACATCAGTATAGGAAAAGAAAACAGAAGGAAAGAAACACTTCATAGAATCATAGAATCATAGAATATCCTGAGTTGGAAGGGACCCTTAAGGATCATCAAGTCCAACTCTTGACACCGCACAGGTCTACCCAAAAGTTCAGACCATGTGACTAAGTGCACAGTCCAATCTCTTCTTAAATTCAGTCAGGCTCGGTGCAGTGACCACTTCCCTGGGGATCCTGTTCCAGTGTGCAACCACTCTCTCTGTGAAGAACCCCTTCCTGATGTCCAGCCTAAACTTCCCCTGCCTCAGCTTAACTCCGTTCCCGCGGGTCCTGTCGCTGGTGTTAATGGAGAAAAGGTCTCCTGCCTCTCGACACCCCCTTACGAGGAAGTTGTAGACTGCGATGAGGTCTCCCCTTAGCCTCCTCTTCTCCAGGCTGAACAGGCCCAGTGCCCTCAGCCGTTCCTCGTACGTCTTCCCCTCCAGGCCTTTCACCATCTTCGTAGCCCTCCTCTGGACACTCTCCAACAGTTTCATGTCCTTTTTATACTGTGCTGCCCAGAACTGCACACAGTACTCGAGGTGAGGCCGCACCAGCGCAGAGTAGAGTGGGACAATCACCTCCCTTGACCTACTAGCAATGCCGTGCTTGATGCACCCCAGGACACGGTTGGCCCTCCTGGCTGCCAGGGCACACTGCTGGCTCATATTCTACTTGCTGTCTACCACGACCCCCAGATCCCTCTCTTCTAGGCTGCTCTCCAGCGTCTCATCGCCCAGTCTGTACGTGCAGCCAGGGTTTCCCCATCCCAGGTGCAGGACCCGGCACTTGCTCTTATTGAACTTCATGCAGTTGGCCTCAGCCCATCGGTGCAGCCTATCCAGATCCTCCTGTAGAGCCTTTCTGTCCTCAAGCAGATCGACACAAACACCTAGCTTGGTGTCATCTGCAAACTTACTGAGGGTGCACTCAATGCCGTCATCCAGATCATTGACAAAGATATTAAAGAGGGCTGGCCCCAGCACCGAGCCCTGGGTGATGCCACTAGTGACTGGCCTCCAACTGGACTTGACTCCATTCACCACGACTCTTTGGGCCCGGCTATCCAGCCAGTTTCTAACCCAATGAAGCGTATGCCAGTCTAAGCCACGAGCAGCCAGTTTCATGAGGAAAATATTGTGGGAAACAGTGTCAAAAGCCTTACTGAAGTCAAGGTAGACCACATCCACAGCCTTGCCCTCATCCACCAAGCGCGTCACTTTGTCATAGAAGGAGATCAGGTTCATCAAGCAGGACCTGCCTTTCATAAACTCATGCTGACTGGGCCTGATCGCCTGCTTGCCCTGTAAGTGCCGCATGATGACACTCAAGATAATCTGCTCCGTGAGCTTCCCTGGTACTGAGGTCAAACTGACAGGCCTATAGTTCCCTGGGTCTGCCCTCTGGCCCTTCTTGTAGATGGGCGTCACGTTTGCTAGCTGCCAGTCAACTGGGACCTTCCCCAATAGCCAGGACTGCTGATAAATGCTGGAAAGTGGCTTGGCCTGCTCCTCCGCCAGTTCTCTCAGTATCCTTGGGTGGATCACATCCGGCCCCATTGACTTGTGCACATCCAAGTGCCATAGCAGGTCGCCAACCATTTCCTCATGGATAGTGAAGGCCACGTTCTGCTCCCCATCCCCTTCCACCAGCTCAGGGTACTGGGTATCCAGAGAACAACTGGTATTAATGCTAAAGACTGAGGCAAAGAAGGCATTAAGCACCTCAGCCTTCTCCATCACAGCTGCGTGTTGGAAACCCTGCTGACACAGTCATTATAGAACCATGCCTGAAGATCTGTTTTTCTCCAGAAGCAAAGGGAAATACCATTTAGTGAGACATAAGAAATGTCTGTTAACCTGAACTGTACATTTGTGAACAGTGCCTGCTGGGAATAATAGACTCATGATTTTCACCAATCTGGCAGCAATTCTGGGTTGCTGTGACAAAAACAAAAATGAAACAAAACAACAACAACAACAAAAACACACTTCTGAAGTGAGTAACAGGATCAGATAGAGGGGCAAATGCTGCCCTTCATGTCACTTTGGCTCCAGGAAGACAACGAAATGTATTTGTTTTTGAAGCACCCTGTCTGATGCAAAGGTGTCCGTATTGGCCAAGTCAGTAACAAAGGACTGAGGGAGAATAAGATGCTTGAAAGCAAGTGACTTTACCTCAAGTGAGAAAAAATGTACATGTGCTCTTTCCTACCATCACACAGCAACTATTTCTTACTTTAGGATATTGCATCTCTAAATACTTCTTTCAGAGTCCTTTCTGATGTACTCCTCTAAGTGTCAGTGTGTCTTTGCTCATATACACTATGCCTATGACATTTCAAATCAATATAATATTCTGCTGTGTGGAACTCAAAATAATTTGAATGTTTTTTATTAATAAATAGAAAACAATAAACCACAAAACTTTCATTTTACTTTTGCACTAGGATGATATTGACTGCAATAATCAGCCTCTTTACTTAAAGCCTATAATGAACCTTGAGTCTTTAAAGCATAAAAACTGAAATATATAAGAAGAAACAACCATCCAGGACTAGAGGGTTGTAAGAGGATATATTTTAAAAACATCTGTTTGTTAAGAATAGATTTTCTTTTCTCTTTATATTCAATTTATAATATTCTGATATGTTTTCTTCATAAGTGGTCAAAAATCAATCTAGACTACCACTAAAATGCTTATACTAACATCCCTGTCTTATTTCTCCAGTTTCCAGAGTTTTGCCCCTATCTGCAGAGAGATGTACATGTATTACTCCTGCATTATACAATGCAGATAAAATACAGAAAAGTAACTGATGTGTTTTAAGGCAGGCAGCCAATGAATCCTACAGTAACCTAAGGAGCTACACACCAATACTTGAAGTTAAGCATAAACTATTTTTTTTCCTTGCTGAAAGCTGATATGTTATGAGCAGTTGTTCCTCTCTGTTAGACATGACTCTTTCTACTCCCCAGTTCAGAAGAAAAAATATTTAAATAGCAATAGCAGTAAATGTCAAACAAATGAGGAATAATGAATATTTCTTACTGCCTGCATACTTACAAAGGTAAAAACACTTCATAAGTATTTGTGTAACTTGAAGCATATATGCTTGAAATTTTGCAATAAAAAAAAAAAAAAAGAAAAGAAAAAAAGAGAGAGAGAGAGAGAGAGAAGTGCCAACACTGTTGAACCACAGTTCTTAAAATAACTGCTTTCAAAAGACTCTTGGAAATGTCACTGAAAGTTTTACTGATATTCTCTGCCAATGGTACTGACACTAACAATTGAACACAAGGAGAAAAATAACCAATTCATACCTTTGACTGAGTCCAATATTTTCTATAGGAGAAACCAAAGCTGCATGAATAAGGCTTATTTATGCAGCCATCTAATAAGACTCCTTTTTGAGAGTTATTATTAATAACCCCACAAAAATTAGAATTATGCCTCACCAAAATTCCTCTGGTTATGTAGCAGATATATTGAATTCAACCATTTCAGTAAGAGAGGAGTCTGGAGAAAGAAAAGGAAGAAAAAAAAAAAAAAACAAAAAAAACTTTGTAACATGGACAATTTTGTATTCCATCTTCTTTTCACCTGAGGTAGGCAGTAAAGGAGTAAAGTTGTCTGAAATTCCTCCATGGCACAAAGCAAAGCATTTGGGCATTTGCACCTAAGGAGCGCTGTGACACTGGCACCTGTCATGTGGGGAGCTGCAGGTCTGGACTGTGCTGGCATGAGTGACTGCACACTCAGGTCTATTGGTGCTAGCAGTTGTCTTTTGCAAGTAACCTGAGTTGACCAAAACCTCCCCAAAAATGAGGAAATAAAAAATAAGTATAAACCCTGTCTTCCTTCCTCCCATTCCTTCTTTCAGTTAAAATAAACCACTGCTGAAGAAGTTTGAAGTTATTATAAACAAAAAATGTTATGAGGAAAACATAACTCTATATAAGTGAACTTAAAACTTTTTGGCAGGGTGAAGTTACCCCCAGAATGTTAGTGTATTTGTCTGAACAGCTTTCCAGCACAGCTTGAAAAATCACACTTGAAAAAAATAAACACAACATATTATCTGCTCTGAAGATTTAAAGTTGACAGAAAATACTTTTTCCTCTGAAAGAAGCAAAGCAAACTGAAAGCCTACACACAGAAAATTCTTGATCAACTCTGTTTAATGGAAAGTCAGGGAGATGTTAAATCACTGCTGTGTAGCTACAGAGATTGTACCCAGGACCTTCCACACAGACCTAACAACCCAAATATTCATGTCTTTTCAGCATCATTCCTGGAACGACAGGAAAAAGATCACAGAACTCTTGACACCTGTATCGTGAGGAAACATTTCAAGACCACTGAACAATAATTAAATGAACATAGAAGCTACTCAGGGGATTGGGATCCCCTCTGTGCAGGCCACCAGCTCAAACCCCACTGCATGGGCTGTTATATAAAAGTATATAAAATCTACTTTTATGGTATTATCAATATTATTTTTCCTCTCTTGTATGGTCCTTTTCTTTGTCAGTGTTTTCCAGTACAGTTTTCTTACAAATATAACCATGTTACTGACTCTTTCATTTATTCTAATAAAGCTGTCTTGGCCTAGTTCAGTTTATTCAAGACATCTATCTAGCTGTAGCTGTCTCTCTAATCCCAGCAAGTATTTTATCTCACAGATTATTTTCTCAATACACACTGTAATTTTCACAAGGCACAGAGATGCAGTAATACAAGTTTCTGTTATGTCTCCTTCCCTCAAAAAGATTAAATTTGGTCCTTTTTTTGATATTCTCTCAGTCAATGAAACAGGAATCAAAAATTCATTTAACTTCTCTCTTAACTTGCTCTCTCCCTCCTCCATGAGGATGTGGTATGTATATGAGCAGCTCCAAAAAAATGAAATTCAAAATCCAGAGGGCAATGTAGCAAATGCTACTTTTTAATGTGCAATACCAATTCTTGGTATTCTTGGCTCATATACAGCATGTGGTATGCTTCCTAGCTGTTGGACTTTATAAAGTCGAAAGCCTTCAGGCTCAACAGAAGTCTGGATGAAGCAAGAAACCGTGGCTGCAATTCTCTGAGGCAGTTACCTGTGCGGCCACTTCTGCTGCAGGGACAAAGCACTTTTCCCATCCTGATTTTGCCTTCAAGGTCTCCCCCTGGTTTTCATGTCCTTAGCAGTTCACTCTCTCAGGACACTAGGAGCTTTTGCTCATGCCTCTGTTCCCTGTTTAAAGAGAGTTTTCTGAATTTCTCTGCCAAAAACAAACAAACAAAACAAAACAAAAAAAGCCAACTTTTCTGATGTGATAGCGAATAGAAGCATAGCTAGATGGAATAACTTTCTGGCTAGAATCATCCAAATCTCTCATTATATCTGTAGCAATTTCTAGCAGTTTTCTGAGTACCCTTACCCAACACCTGCAGGCAGAAAAGTCCACATTTCCAACCCATTTTAATTGAAAACAGCACAAACAGAATAAACAAGTGGGGAGGGAAGCTTTCAAAATAACATCTTCTGTCATTTCCTCATTGGAAAACAGGAGCAGTATGTGCGCAATTGCAAGAAAATCTTCATTTTAGAAATTACCATGCTCATTCTGTTCTGCAGAATACCAAGAATTGGTATTGCACATTAAAAAGTAGCATTTGCTACATTGCCCTCTGGATTTTGAATTTAATTTTTTTGGAGCAGCTCATTTACAAGCTAACTTTGTGCCTGTCTATCACAGAAGTTTCTCTTAGCTGCAAACTACAGTGAGCAGCAGTGTTTTTCATCTTCTGCTTTAGCAACTTCTACAGTTTTAACAGTTTTTAAAAAGTTAAGATGTCTTTGCATTTTTCATTTTGTTTTAGCAGTGAAAATTACTTTTTATCTCCTGACTGTGTACCATTTGACCTACTAACCTCATTAGTTTAATGGAGCAAGGCCTCAAATATGAAGTTAACAGGCATTTAGATGAAGTGTCAGTGGTGCGTAGGCTACAAGCTGACAAATTCCAAGTAAAACATACCTTTTTTAAAAAATAATTACTTCTTTGCTTCAGTTTTCTTCCAGAGTTCTCTGAAAGATCTCTTTTGAACCTCTTCATGGTTTTGTATGGCTCTTTAAGGTATGTCAGCAGAATGAGCTGTAATTTATAGGTAATGATATTATAAGAAAAAATACATATATACGTAGATGATTCTGTGATAGTGCATGAACATTTCCTAAAAAGGACTTTTCAGAATATCAACATATTTTCACTGAGGTAGATCATCCAGCATCAGCAGTGGAAGAATTTTACTAGAGAAACTATATCAGAAGAATAAAACCTAATCACCAACACTAAACAATTATATTCATTGCCAACCCATAGGACTGGTTTAAATAACAAGGCATATCGAGCAAATGCACAACTCCATGGAGACAAATCGGAAATCATGACTCTACCTTTATGCAGTCTCACCTCTGAATATGCAGATTTATTTTTATTTTTATCTTTTAAAATATAATTCTCAGAAATTCAGGGCATTTGTGTTTTGTCCAGACTGAGTAGCATTTAGTGTTTGACTGTCCTTAGAACTACTCAGTCATATAACCATTCAGTGTTGCTGCACCTTCTCTGTAGACCATTGAGAAAATGTTTCTGTGCATATAATTTCATAGCAAATACACAACCTTCTACATTATCACAACTTGAGGTGGAAATACCAGTGAGGTGGAAATACCAGTGAGGTGGAAATACCACTGATCCTTGAGGAAGGGAAATCTTTTGCACTGACTTCAGCAGCAGCAGGAGAACTGGAGTACCTATGGGTGATTTTAATGAAATTGAGAGAGACTGACTGCAATTTTTCAAGTAAAGAATTAATGTCTCCTTTTAAAAACAAGTATTAGAGATTAGTAATCATTTATTTATTATTTTTTTTTCAAAATCATAAAGTTTTTTACAATGAAATTTAATGAAGTAGGCTCCTGAAGTATTTCATGTAATACATTTCAATAAAAGAAAATACAAGCTAATAAAGTTGCTCATGTAAGCATTCAGGATTTAAGGAATTATTTAAACAATGAATGCATGAAGTTATTAACCTTCTTGGGGAACTAAAAACAAGATGAAATGAAACCAGCAGACATTTCAAGTTTGAAGGACTGATTCTGTACATGCAACTGAAACATAATGAAAAAAATATACAATTGCAATGCATTTACAGAAAACTTGACCAGATTTCCAGGTAATTAAAACACCCTTTTAACAGCTCTTTTTGGGGGGATAAAATAACACATCAGTTACGTATTGGTAATAGTACTGAGTCAGCAAGATTATATTCTACTACTTATCTTCAAGTAAAGGAACAGTCTAGTGAAATTTGAGATTTTTATGTTTTATTCCTTTGCAATGTTCTGCTGAACTGGGGACATTAATAGGAATAGTATGGATAAAGTAGAATTTTGGTCATACATGGCATATTTCATAAAAGCAATAGCAAAAAGAAAAAAAAATACCAGACTAATCTGCATACCAGTTATCTGCCTTTGTCAGGTATTTAACAGTAAATTTTATACTAGTAAAGGCTTAGAAAGTTTAGAACATTTTTTATCTCAGACAGGTCACAAGAAGGTTCTTTGTTTAAAGCAGCTGAAGTCCTGGTACCATGACATTAAATATAACATTGAAAGGATAAAACAATTACCATATATTCTAAAAAATAAAAATAATAAAAGAAAAAGAAACAGCAGAAATGAGAACAATGAGAGGTATTTTGCTGAAAACTCTGAAGTACCCTACTACTTAAGGTAGCCCTTCCTGATGCCTTTTCATGTGTCATAGATTTTGTGTGTCCCCATCAACTCATTTTCCATCATTATCATGCTTATCTTATTATTGCCAATCCATCATCATCAATTAGAAACTCAGGAGATCTTCAGATTCCCTTGAAGTGGTCACTTGATCATTAGGTATCAAAACATCATTACCAAACCACCTTTCCAATTTGTATATATCTATTCATTTACATATATTACCACCTACCAGATTTTATTTTTTTTTAAAGACTTTACTAATCTGTTCAACTACTGAGTCATCTAGACATTCATGAATATAACATGTTCGTTATAGTGCTGGTGCTATCATAAGTTGTCTGTGTACTACCTATACAAGACCACACGCAGGTACCATCTGCATAGAGTTGACTAAAAGTTCCTGTGTTACTGACCATTAAACAATGTGGTAAAAATGTACAACTGTTCAATAGTATTGTATTTAACAACAGTTCATTTGCAGCTTCTTAGTAATTGAAATGTAAATACTTGACGTTTAAAATAAAGTTCATATCTACCTCAAAAGTGCTGGACCCAATTGGGAAATCTGACTGGACATGTTCTCTTTAAAAGTTTTACGAAGTTGCATCTTTTTTATTCTTATTTGTTATTGTAAATTTAAGATAAAGCAATAACTATAGCGATTATTTATTGTTACCTTAAGTTTGGCAGGAGCAGAGAAAAGCAGATCAAAACTGCAGAGCTTTAGTCATAGTTAATGTGCAGAAAATGGCTAGAAAATTGCGTTCGCTTTTTTTGAATATTTTCACAAACATTTTCATACATTATCTTTTCTATTTTGCCTTTTGATGAAAGATCTTTCTGAATAACTAATTTCAAAAATTTTTCAAACTGTTCTACTGAATACATGTAAAAGACAGATGTGCCCGAACAGCAGAAAACCTGGGCATCATCTAGAGTGTAATGAGTGCCTTTCTGTTCTTAATGCTTGTAAAAGCTCTATTAGGAACTGACAGAAATTATTATTTTGAATGAGTCCTAAGTTCCCACCACTGTTTTGCCCTCTCTCTGACAGCACTCTAGAATATATGCTTTAAAGGATGCAGGATTAGGGCTCAGTGAAGAAGTTACCTCCTTCATCCCAGCAGTGCTGCTGTCATTGTATTTCTCTGCTAACAGCAGGAAGAGCTGCCACCACAAAGCACCCATGATTATAGTCACTTTCTAAAATGCCAATTT
The DNA here is from genome assembly GCF_963932015.1 of Anas acuta. Classification (NCBI taxonomy): domain Eukaryota; kingdom Metazoa; phylum Chordata; class Aves; order Anseriformes; family Anatidae; genus Anas; species Anas acuta. The sequence goes on along the minus strand of NC_088982.1, from coordinate 74,697,052 downwards.
CCTTATCAAGAAATAACTCCCTCTCTCAATATAAAAACCCTTTATTATTGCTGAGGAACAAAACTGTGTTCTGGAAAGATTACCCAAACACATTAGGAGACTGTCATTAAAGGAACCTGTGCACTACTTTTGGTCCATCTACTCTGCTAGCAGTAACTAATATGGTACTCTTCTGAAATAGGTCACCAAAAAACAAACAAACAAACAAACAAACAAACAAAACAAACTAACTAACTACCTAAACAACACAACCACAACAATACAAGGAAAAAACTGTCACAAAGAAAAAAGAAAATCTCTCAGCTGATCATTGTATCCCTCATCTGTCTGCTGAGACTTTTTTGCCAGTTTCAATGCAGGCACAAAAGGCAGGCTTGAAGAAGAAATGTTTCTTTCGGAAGGATGTTTACACAGGAGACCTGAATGCAGTGGGGAAAGCCAAAATACACACAAAAATACAAGTCTGTTACATGCAGGTTGTTCTCATTTTTTATATATATATATATATATATATATATATATATATGTTATATATTTTATATATATATATATGTTTTCTTTCTGCTTCACCTCTGTCCATAAAACAATTTGTTTCCTTAATTCTTCCTCTGTCTCACATAGCACTTCCTCTAAGACAACAACTTTATTTGTTTTCATATGCTTTTACCTGGCTGTCTTCTCACTTTCTCCCCATCCCTGTTCCTTTTCTATACCCTTGCTGCAATTCACTTCTCTTCCTTGTCCCTCACCTCAGCATTATTTCCTGTCTGCTTCTACCTCAGGTTCTAATTTTAAATACTTTTTTTTTCCTGTCTAATCTTTGAAATTTTCCCTTTTACTTTTACTTATTCTTTTCTCTATGCATATCTCTCTTAAATTACCATATATAAGACACGTTCACCTGCTGGGAAGCAAGAACTTCAAATCAAGTAGTCATAGTACAGGAAAAGGCAGAAGGAGCAGGTGGAGCTGAACATTTACTTGCAGACCCTGAGACTGGTTTTATCTCAGATAAAAGGGAAGATATCGTTCACTCTTGTGCCTCCTTCATCACCTTTGGCCTCATTACTGTCAGAAACATAAGACAATTGCACACAAGACCTTAAATGAGCATACCAAATAATTTGTCCATTCCATGGGTCATTACATTTAGCAAATAATTTAATTTCCATATGCTTGTGTTTGTCTTATACTGCCAACCAATTTTTTATGAATCAAAGATTTTTAATGTATTCTATCAAGACATTTTCCCTTTTTTTTTTTTTTTTTTTTTGTACAGCCCTGTGACAATGGTGATAGAGCAGTAAAGTCATAAAGTGGTGCTTTTCTGCAGGAAAACCAGCACAGCTTATTTTCTAGTGATAGTTGCTAAGTGATCCTGCTTAACGGAAAATTGTCACCTCAAAATGTTTAACGGTAGGAGGGCAAGTATTCAGATTGCTATTGCTTGAGTGAAATGTAACAAGAAAGCTCAAGGATCCAGACTGTTATCAAACACCTTAGTTAAATACAAGAAATATCATACATATACACGTACAGACCAGAGGTTTCATTCATTTCATTACATTTCTATTGCACAGAATTCATCTTCCATTTGAATTTACAGGTATATAAACCTAACAAATCCTCTGATAAGAGTTCAAAAAAAAAAAAAATTCAATAAACATGAGAGATACAACAGTAATCCTTCAGCACACCAAAAACTGGAAATGAAGAATGCTCTTCATAAAGAACATGAGATGTTGAGAGCACACATTACTAAGTCATGAAATAGAAACCACTGGTACCTGGAGTGACAATAAATATGCTGCTAGGAAAGTCTGATATAAATAAAATATAATAAAAAATAAAAATAAATTCCTTTAATAATGAATACAGAACTGTACATTTCAACACTAATAGTAACCATGTCCAGGTACTTCCCAGCAAATATTTCAAGCATAATTTACTTCTTAGCAGTAATTGAGCTCAGGGCAGTGCACCTTACCCATTGCCATTACTGAGATTCCCTGTGGTTTACAGCTAGCTAAAGGTAATCTTTTCTTTAGTTCATAAAACAACTGTTAACGGCTTGGGGTTAGGAAGCAACCTTCCTTATGGGTAAATTTTTTCAAGTTGTCCAATGTGAGCTTAAATAAAACAGAATGATAACCACCATGTTAACCACAAATAAGTCAGTCAAGTCCTAAAACAAAGACATTTCATTCTTTCATTTCCTAATTTCATTTTTATTCTGATAAATCTGTCCAGCAGAGTGAATGATACATGTAGGCTTACACCAAATCTATAACTGGCACTCCAAAGCTGTAATTCTCCTTGAGGAAGGTGACAGCATCACAAACCAACCTGCTGATGCAGACAGGCCTGGCAGGATATCACAGCCACAAAACAGAGCTGTTGCCTTGGTGCAAGCACCTGGAAACCTGGTGGTGGAAAGGAGTCAGGATGCTGGACTTACAATAGGAATCAGACAGGAACATTTGTCTGCTAATTTGCAGGGCAGTGTGCCTAAACACTCCAGCCAGCCTCTTTTCACCTCTGCCTGCTTCTTCTAGTGCCATTTAGCTTTGCTATTTAGTACCTTGCTGCTATTTCTGATATTTTCTGCTTTTAATCTTTTACCCTAAAGCCTGGTAGCTTGACTCTACCAAACATTTCTAGCCCAAACACTGTGAACTTTTCATGCTCTTTTTATCTTACCTTGACCTCTGATGTCTCTTCCAAAGCAAATGTAATGAGAGAATAAAGCAGAAATAAAGAGAATTTTAAATAAATCAGTAAAAGGCTTTCCTAGTAACCTCATCACAGAACTGCGTGCACTTCAAAGCTCTGTAACCATCACCTTCCAGTCACTTACAAGTCTCACCAACAGACAGCACCAGGATGTAGTCAGGATCTGGCACACTTGGAAATGTCAGGGACAGCCTTCCCAAACCTCTCAGTTTCAGTTTGGACAGACCAAGCTTCAGAAGTGTTAATGTGCACCCACATAGCATTGTGCTGCATCGCCCAAAAAGGTATGTTTGTGTTAGCACAGCTTTATATCCAATTTAAGTAGTTCTGCTTTTTAATGAATTACCTACCTCAAGCAGAAATGTTTGTACTAAATCCACCTCTAAGGCTCTTCCATTTTCTATTGGATGGAGAGAGGAAGAATTACAAATCAGAAACGTAAATCTGCAATAATATGAGCACAGATCTATTGGTGAGATTATAACCTCAGCCTGTGTATAAGGACAGGGTTTTGTATATGACAGCTCAGGGAGGGTGATGGTGAACAGCAGGATAAAGGGTAATTTACTCTACTAAAAGTTTGGCTAGTGCCAGGGTGAAAAAGGACTGGTGAAACAAATACTTAACTCTTAAACAGATGTTCTGGGAATAGCTTGCTCTGAAGTACATGAGGAAAACTTGTGTTCCATATTGAAGAGAACTGGGTTCTGTTGAGCCACTAAAAGGCACCCCACACCATCATTCTGGCATTAGATATGATAAAAGAGGTTTCTCACAAAACTGGGAAAATAAGGACTGAAAAAGAAGTACAGAAATACAAATTTATTTTATTTTAAGCATACATCATTGAGTAATAATACATGCTTTGCAAGCACACAATTATTTTTTTCTTATCTTTCATTGGGCTAACTATACCTATAAAAAAAATCCATGAGGAGGAAAAAGTATAAAGAGGAATAAATACAAATCAGTGTTTTTTTGTTGTTGTTGTTGTTGTTTTTTTGTTTGTTTGTTTGTTTGTTTGTTTCTCCCCATATCTCACACATTTGACTGGAAGGGAAGATTTTAGTCCATCTGCAGAGTGCTAATAGAAAGCTCTCTTTATATCTGATCTAGTGCCAACACAGTCACAAAGCACAAGCAGTTCATGCTTCCCAAAACCATCTCTGCCTTACAGCGCAGGAATAGTATAAAGAAGCTACCTGGAAATCGTACACTGAGATCACCTTCCATTCAGCATTTACCTGCACACTATATAAATCTACTCCTGACTATTCTAGAAAATGAAACAAAACAAAACCAAAAAAACAACAAATTACACCACCAACAACAAAAACTCTTCTTCCTGACTGAACATTAAGCATATTTTAACTCCTGTATTTCTATTCTCTGTACACAATATGTCATTCCTTATATATGTCAGGGATTTGGGCCAACACATACTTCAGGCTTTTCCCTGCAGTAGCAGGTAATACACAGACCCAGCTCTTGGCCAAATCTTCCACACTGAACAAATTTCACAAGGAAACCACTGATGCAGAAGGAATGCAAATCAAGATGCCAGTTTATTTTCCAGTCAGTTCTGTACATAACTGGAATCTAATCTAGTTATGGTAAATATTCAAATCTAGATGCAACGGTGAAACATATGTAAATTGCTACTGTGATTACTTTTTTTTTTTTTTTATATAAATGAGAATCCAGCAAATCCATCTCATTTCATTATTCTCTGCAGCAGAGAAGAAAATTCAGTTGCAAAGAGCAAATTAAAAATAATACTGGTAATACATAGCTTACAAAGGCATTCTGTTTCTTAAAAAATAAGATCCCTGGATGCTATAGAAGTCAATAAATTATTGCGCAGGCCATATGCAAAGTACCTCTGCTCAAAGTAGGTTATCTGCTCACGTTAAAAAATAAATAAAAAATGAAACCATGTCACTTCAAATCTGAGTACACCACTGTTGGTGCACTTTATATTTTTAATGAAATTTTAGAAGCAATCACTGATGACTATGCAGAAGGCCTGTCCACTGCCAGAGATGTCAGTTTACATAAATGCCTAGTGGGGAAACCAATATTAATGGCTTAAGCTTCTCTGTACCCTGGAGCTACATTTGGTTGTGAAGAGAGTTTAGCAGTAACGCCAGGCTCGTTGCCCTGCTCTCTTGCCAGCTTGTGACGCAGCCTTCAGAAGAGCACCACAAACAGACATGAGTGCCTGCCTGCCTCTGCTGTCAAGGCTTTTAAAAGCAAACTTGTTGACCAGAGAATGAAAGCTAAATGGTTGTCTAGCCAAAATTACACTATACTGCCAAAGGCATTTTTAATACAGGAAGTGCTGAGAGCTCACTTTTCTTTTTTATATGCCCTTGCAGATTGAGTCAAGTGTCAACACAATTTATGCATTCAAATGGAAATATGGTACATGCGCTAAATAAAACCATATTAAGAACCACAGTCATTTTTTTGTATTATTTACTCACATTGGTTTTCAGGCAAAAAATTATGCAGTTAGATTTAGTAGAAGACCCAAAGCAGAAGTTTTCTCTCAAGGAATTTAATAAAAACTGTAAAAAGTATTTTATGCTAACATGAGTTAGTAGCCTTTTCATTCCAGAATAAATAAATAAATAAATAAAAATAAAATGGATGATTCCTTAACTGAGACGTGTGAGTTTAAAATTTTTCCAGCCTTTTTTTATATTTTATTTGTAATTTTATGACACTTTATGAGCAACTCAGTATTGTGTTAGAGAAAGTGAGGGTAAGTCTAGAATTCTAAATGCTCTGAAAGCAAAGCAAGGACAATAGAGTGTAGCTCCTGAGCCTTTCTCACAGGAAAACCCTGTTACACTGAAAACAAAACCAGAATTGTGAAACCCTCATTAATATATACACATATAGAGCACTTATCCAATACATTTTTCTTTACCTTCCTCACTTAAATCTTCTTCAGTTCTTACTGAAAACCCATAGAAGCTGAGGAAAATATTCTCAGTAGTTCCACTGCCCTTCCTCAGGCTCCTAACATTCTAATTTCATTTAGTATCCTTACATAGTACGTTGTTAAACAACGCAGATTACTAACAGTTGAGTTAACATTCAAGAAAATGAGAAATTACTCCAATGACAGACTGTTAAATATGTAGAGCAAATAACAACACTCACCTTTTTCAGTTGCATGTTTATCAAAAACAGGATATACATCATGGGAGAAAGAAGCCTCTTTGTTTTGAGAAGTGGTACCCAAATACAATATCTGTGACCAATGTTGTTTGGACTTTAGGTCAGCCTCCTTGGTTGTGTAGCAAACTTCATCTACTTTCAACAAGAATAAATTGAAAAGCTATTGGGTTTAAACCAGATATGATATGTCTACCAGGCAGCAACAGCCGGGCAATAAACTTATAGCCATAAATGTTTCTGAAAGCAACAAGTTCATGGCCAAAGCCATAACTACAGTTACATCAATTGATGTCCAAAATACAATCTAGCTGCATGGTTCCTTTTAACATGAAACAATATCTTACATTGCAAGGTACTTACCAGCAGCCTGCAGGTTAAATAAGACAGGTTAAGGTCAGATGGGATGACTCCAAAAGGATCCATTGAGTCAACCTGAGATTTGTGGCCTCCTCTGAGCCTTCAGGGCTCCCTGATTTCATCCCCCTTCTATCGAACACTCTCAATATCACTTTAGACTGGATATTGAAATCGCTTAGCTGCAATAAAGAAGAGGAGTGCTACAGAATTGAATCCCATTTTGCTCGGCACATATCTCTAAACTATTACCAGTGTGAAATGAAATCTAATGTCTCCCTTAGCAATCCCATCTTCTTTGTTCTCTTGTTTTTCTAGGAGTGTTATGATACACTAAATCCATTTGGACACCCAATAGTACACGGGTTGTACCACAGACTTCAAGAAGAGATTTCCAAATTTATGCAGTCACTGTGTCAGGTTGCTTTTCAGCCATTGTGCACTCAGAGAAATCCATTAATAAAGGTAGAAAGAGACAATGCAAACACCTTAGACAAACTCACATAAAATGATGAGAAGTGGGAGAATGGTAAAGTTACTTTAGTAAAACAAGTTAATCAAATCTCCAGAACACTCATGCTAGTCTGATTTTATGAGAAGACAGACATAACCCTCTGCTGTCATTTCACAGGGTTAATTTAGATTGCTATTTCACAGACTGTTAGAAAGAGGTAACCTCAGTTTAACTGAATAGATAAACCCAACACACTCTTTCTCTTTGTGTTGTTAGGAGTTACTTTCTCTCTCCCCATCAGATTATTTTTTGCTGAAATCTGATTTACTAATAAAATGGTAAGGATGAAGCTATGGTTACCTGTGACCCACATTCTCTTCTTTTCCCTATTTAAATAATATGCTGGTAGAAAACTGAAAATGTGCCTGTATCTCTGCAGTTTCATCTAATGCCCTCATTAAGGAAGCGAGCTGTACAACAGTACAAATATTACACAGAAAATTAAACCAGTTGAAATTCAAACTCCTTGACTTTCATGGGGAAAACAAGGCAAATGCTAGGGTTGAGCTATCTGAGATGAATCTTTTTCTCAGTACTGCTAAATGCTTTCTGATTTTCATAGTCTTGCCTTTCTGTCATTTGTAATATCCTTTCTTTCTCTCCAATCACATCTTCTATTCCATAGAGCTGGAAGTTTTGCTGCAATAATGTACAAGGCAGGTACATTCAGGTACAATCTGCAGAACTGACTATATAAATGATGAATTTGCAGGGCAAGTGAGGATATAACATGACCCAGGAAGGAGTTTTTGGGGAGGATCACTGTATTGTAAATTACTGAAAACAGATGTAGCTTGTGGAGTTTGGGCAGAAAGCTCATCTGATAGCTCTTGGCCAAGTTAAGATGATGGCTAGTCAACAAAATACGATGCCTAAGAGACTGTGAAACTAAACCCTCTGGAAACATGTCCAAAGAATAAACTAAGTGTAAGGCAATACTGTACTAATAAATCAGCTTAGTCCCTTAACAGAGTCAAATATGCATATAACAATTCTGTTTAAAACATCTGAGCAGCTTGTCAAAGCTGTTCTATTATTATAATATACATAATTACTTGTATTAAAAAATAGATTGTCAGCTTCCATTTTTCCTCAAATTTAATAAATGCTATTACTCTCTCTGTATTAATGAAGAGAGCAGTCTCTTTAGACAGCTGCATGTCACAGTGTCTTCTTGGATAGAATTTTTAACTCCTCATAATTATTTCTGGAATATACTAGTTCCAATAATGTCATGAAGACAGGATCTATCACAGTGAGTCTTTGACGCAGCTATTCAGAGTTACAGCTTGTTGTCCATTACAATACCAGTCTGAGTGGTTATAAAGTGAAAGCGGCTAAATAAAAATTAAACAGTGTTGGAAGGGCAATTTGCTAAATATCTCTCCTGGTTATCTTGGGCAGTCAATAGGAATGATATATAAAATAAGTTGGTTACAAAAGTAACAAAACATGAGCTAAAGATATTTTCCATTTAAAATATGACTCCACTGAAAAAAAAAAGCAGAGCAAATTTATTAACAATTACAAGGTAATTAACTAGGTCAGTAGCAGTAGGATTAATATGTGGGTTTTCTGTATATGACTTTCAAATAAATCATGTCAGTCAGTACTGGACCAGAATAAGATGCTGTTGCTTGCATTAAGTAGCATCTTACAGTGTGAAGTAAAATACCATTCAGTATGAACAAGATTACCACAATTTATGTATTCATTCATGTTCCAAGTTCAAAAATTATACTTCCAACATATTTTTTTTTTCTGATCTATAAAATATAATTGCAGTTTAAATTAAAGCAAATAACCTGGTTGACCATAAATATTTTGGCTGTGAAAAATGAATAACTACACAACAGCGTATTCAATTTCCCCCACTTTTACCATCACCTGGCATAACAATTTAAGCAAAGACATACATTAACGTGGCACATTGAACATACTGGCCAATATGACACTGAATATCAAGAATCATCAGCAGTCAGGAGTAAAGCTGTAACCGTACTGGAGAAATCCTAACTATAAACCCGAGAAAGTAACAGACTATAGTACGTCTTGTAGAGGCACCCATCTCAGACACAGGTGCCCTTACTCTGCCATTTTTCAACCTGGACTTCACATTTTGTTCTGCATGTCCAGGGCGACAACTGAATTTTCCTCTTTCCTAAGATAGCTTACCTCTTTCCATAATCATTAAACAAACAAGAAAATCAAGAAAATGAAAACAAGTGGCAACCACACATTAAAAAGAATTCTTGTTTTTTACTCCCAATATATAAAACATGATATAAGGTGAATGTTTGTTCTTACTTTTCCCTGATTAGACTTGGATTACTAGTATTAATAATGACTGCAATTTGCAGTTATTTTCTTAAAAGAAAATTTCATACAAAAGCCATTTATCCCTCTTCAGTTCTTTTTCCAAACACACTGGAAACAAAGAAATAAAACCATCTGGACTTCCTCAGTTGGATGGAAAGATGGGTGGGAGGACAGGCAGAAGAGTGCCCTTTTGAAGTGTAGGGTTCATACTTACATCCCTTCTTCTCTGCCATATTTACCAGTGACATGTTCTAACAACATCTTTTTTTCCCCCTTCTCTCTTTTATTCACGCATGCATATTTGGGTGAAAATCCACTGCTGTCATCTATATCAACAGTAATATCCCCACTGCAAACAAGGTGAAAGGCTTCTTAAATTCAAAAAAAATAAATAAATATTGTTTCACCACATACAAAGGGTTATGCCAATACTAAAAGCAATGGCTTTATAGTTATGCTCCCCCAGTCAACGCTCTTACTATTCATGTTTCAAAGTCTAGGCATGTGGTAGACAACCAATTTATACATGTATGACTTACAAGTTATGCAAGTCATATGTTAGTTATATAACTTATGTATAACAGCATCCTGATTAAAATAAAATAAAATAAAATAAAATAAAATTAAATTAAATTAAATTAAATTAAATTATATATCATAGGGTATTGCCCCTTAAATTAGCTTTTACATGTAAATATAAAACAAGACTATTAGCATGGCTATTAGACCACAGTAAAGGATGTTCATGATTTATCTCTTAATTATTTTCCTACTGTCATACTGTGGCAGTACAATTCCCTTTTCAACCACAAACCATGTTCATGACATAATATAATGCAATAAAATTGACACAAATAAAAGCAATGGATAATATTATTCTGTGGGATTGAATCAGAAGACGATGCAACTGCAAAGAATGCGTAATTCAGTTAGTCCCTTTCATTTCTTTGGAAGATCACATTGCCAGAGATAAATTAGAAAACAAACAGCAATAAACTATAAAAATACAAAATACACATTTTCTATAAAATGTCAAGTGACCTTCTCTTTACATATTAAACAAGTTATCACTGGCACTTGTTGCCTGGGTCAGTATCAACTGCAATTTAGTACAAGAGTCTTTTCATACAATTAATCTAATATGGTAAAAAATCATCATTAACAATATTATTGGGTGGGCCATCATTAGCCACCTGCTGAAGACACAAATTGTAACAAAAGACACAGCAGGACATGTTACAGAAGAACTTGTGTAAATTGTAAGAAAATTTCTGTGACAGGCATCCCAAATAGGACCTGCTATTGCCTAGCAAAAATAATTTTTTTTAGAGGTGGCCCCATATGGGTTGCAGTCTGGTTAGATAACACGGAATGGGGCATCAAAGTTTCCAGAAAAGTTCAGCTTATTTTTGTGTTACTTTTCCTGAATAAATTACTGATACATAAATAAATAAATAAATCTAACATAATTTAAAGATCTGGAACATATAAGCATTAAAAAAATAGAAATTTAGGCAAACTATAACCATTAAGCAGCCATATACGCATTTAACCTACTCTCAGTGTACATTTTATATGTCAGAATGCATTTTTTTATAATGGAGAACTAACTGTCAAATAGCTTATTATGACCCTACAATAACTACTCACAAATCCACAAAAAGAATTTACCTACTCCAGACCATTCTTTACATTGCATGCACGGTACTTTTTACTTCGTGCAATGCTTTTTCTATATAAAATTGCACTGACATAAAGCTGTTGAATTGGAAATAACAATAACAGTCTTAGTTTTGTTGGCTGTATTTTGCACTTATGTGACAGGCATTTGTCTGCTTAGGTAACAGAGAACTGTTGAATGAATTCAGTAACATATATACTGCTTGTTAGGAAAACAAGCCTTCTGGTCCTGAGGATATCCTATTGAAGGTAAGAATGTGGGAGAAAAAAAATACTTATGACGTTATTGAAATTTTCCTCATCCTACACATACAATTATGATGCAATACTTTGTTCTATGCTCACAAGTTTACAACTTCACTTTGTTTTAATCTGAATACTTTCACATTTGTCTGAAAAAATAATATCCACATGGGAATTGGCTTAAAGCAATGAAGGAAACTTTTACCAAATACTCTCCAAGAAAAGCTGAAGTTTTGAATATATCTGGGAGACAGACAGAGCACTGATCCAGGTATTTCATTTACTACATGGTGCAGTCTACAGAGACAATACAGATGTTTAGCAGTACTTCCAAGGCTCTAGTATCTATGGGGAAAATTGTTATTTATTTGGAAAACACTGTATTAAAAAGAAAAAAAAAAAAAAAAAAAGAAGAAGAAAACACAGAACAAATGCATCAGCAACATTTGGTCTATTATAGCAAAAGCACAACCTAGAGTTTTCAAGACAGACAGTTTAAAAAGTGCTCAGAGAGTTCATCTTTAAAAATAACAGTCTTTGTTGATGTAAAATGGGCTAGGCTGCTGTAGCAAGACTACTCCTGAATAACAGCAGGTCAAAATAGCAGGAAGAACAATATTGGTTGTTCATTTAACTTCAGCCATGCTTTAAATAGACAAAAGCCCAATTATTGGCATTTTAAATTGGTCTAAGATGCCATCAGCATATAAAGATAAAAGTTCCCGCTATGTTACTGATTGGCTACTGTCAAACAGTTGCACTATTTGCAATGATGCTAGAAAAACAATCTTCTTTATACTTGTACTATCTGCATTTTTTTACCTTCAATCTAGAAACTGATTATTGTTTGCTATAAACCATTAGCCTAGGCTGTCTAGCATAAACACCAGGGTGAGAAGGAAGCTCACAGAATTACCAGTGTCTCTGGTGCACTGAATTTTCTGGAAGAAAAAAAAAAAAAAAAAAAAAAAAAAGTAACATGCAGAATCTCTTCACTTTCTGTTATTTACTCCTAAAATATAGATCCCATTAGATAAAATAACATTTCTATTCCAGGCAGAATGAAATCTTAAAACTGATGACATGAAGCTAGGAAACAATAACTGAAATACCACTTCCAAGTGCCAGCCTGCAAATAAAGTCATAATATCTGCAGACGATACAGGGCTTTTGTGAAGGCTATAAAGGAATAGAAAATTTGAGCTGCTGTTTGCAAATGAAACTGGCTGTTGTCTTCTCTTAAGGAGTCAAATAAAGCATACTGACTGAGCCAGTCAAACCCACCCAACTGAATACACTTACAGCTAACTAGTAGTTCTTGCTGAACTCAAGCTGCAGCCCTGGCCATCATTGCTGTTGCAACATCTCTGCTCTCTGTAGTGTTTATGATACAGCTTGCAGCATGGAAAACCTGAGAAAGGTTGGGTAGGTGCTGTGGAAGGGAGAAGGAAGAACAGCTGCTTTGATATTGGTTTATCATTGCACTGTTATAACTACAGACCCATCTGTACTAGCTATCCAAACAGTGCTTTCAGCCCCCTGAACTGACAACTCACGTTATGGGTTTACGGCTAGCACCTCTCCCCATAGGGACTGTATACCACACCACTCTGTTTTAAGTGTGATATAATGGAAATGAAGCAGGGATTTCAAATGGCCTTTAGCTGTTAACCTCAAAAAGCAGCTTTACAAATATTGTGTTTGTTACTGTAATTTCTAATAGTTTCCAAAAGGATAACTCCTGGGACTGCAAGAGCTCATTGGCCTCACATATGTACATCCTTCTCTGAGGTCAAACAGGAATCTTTCATGAGTGTACAGTTGAGAGAATAATTACCTAATGAAGTGCTCTTGCCTGAGCACATCCAGCTCAGACAGCACTCCCTCACAAACATAAAAGCAGCTTTTAATGGAAAACCTGTTTTTGTTTGAAACTAGGAAATGTTTATGGGAAATTCTGCCTCTAGGCTCTGAGACATGCACATGCATAAATGCACAGAGTATTGTTCACATTTACATCATTGCGATCCCAAGGGAGAAAAGGGCTGAAAAATAAATCTGTTTTTACAAAGGGGCTGAAATTAAATTATCCATGTTAGAAGATTTTACTAACAGTGACAGCTAAAGGTACTTGCTGAGGTACACTTTGTTGAAATCCAGTCTGTTGATAGTCTCTTCAAGAGCCAAGACACAAACGTCAAAAGTACACATTTCATAGTCATTATTGCAGAATTCTCCACTGAACTTGGTTAACTGATGAGAAAAGGGGTTATTATATGATCATGTTTCCCTTGGGAACCAGAGAGAAAGAGAGAAAGCGTGATAGAGAAGTGATATTATAGCTAGTGTAATGTCCACAGTAACTAGTTTGGTGATAAGTTCACTCATCATCACATGATAATTCTACAGCATATGAGAATATTAAGTAAGAATTCAACTTACAATCTCAACTGAAATTTCAGGTTTGACTCATTCAACTTGCACAGTGATTTTCCAGATGGTGTCTTAGAGGTGGCAAGCAGTAAGAACTCACATAGAAAGGAGAACTAAGCAGGACAGTGGATCAGAGCAATCAGGCTAGACTTGTTGGGTAAATAGGCTGGGACCAAGATAAGGAATTTAAAGTTTGGAAACCTGGACTGAGAGTAACAAGGACCAGAGGAACGAAGAAACAAAATTAGAAATTAATACTGTTTCAAGGATAGGGCATGATACGTGACTAGAATTTTTGCAATATTATCCATCTCATTCAGTGCTGGAATGGTCCTGCTCTGAAATTCCTGCCAGGTGGAAGGAAGTTTTCTATAAAACCCCAATTTCACATGTACAAGGGCTTGGAAGCTATGTAGAGCTTAGGAGAGGAAACTTGCTCTGCCACAGATGACTCATGTGATGCTAAAATACATATTTAAAAAACAGAAATAAAAATAAAATCACAAAGGACTACTACTTATATATTTCTCACCTTCTGGGAACCTGACATGATATTCTGAAGTCTGACTGACAGATCCTCAAAACCACAATTTAATAGCATAGCAAACCACTAAGATCTGTTCTTCTACCTTCCTTCATACCATGAGGCACAGAATTCCATCCCTTCACTTCTGTATAAGCTTTGAACATCATCTGATTGTATGAACAAAATCCATAATTTCTGAGTGTAAAACTGTCAGCCTTCACCTTGGAAATATGGCCAGATTGGACTGCCTACCAATGTTCAGAAAACTATCTAGAAAAGATCCAGTTGAGAAATGCTTAAATATGTTAAGTTGTATTTCTGGAAGCTTTTGTTTCTTATTGAGCTCCTGGGAGTATGTGAGGTATAAATAGGCAAACACATTATCTTCTGTATCTTTTTCCTATTACAGAACAGGAAAAAAATAACAGTAGCAACACTCTCAGAAAATGTGACAAAATAGAAGATTCGTACATGGTTTTTTATGCTTAAACCAATAGGGAGTGAGATATAAAGACAAAAAAGACATCAAGTCACTATTATTATTAGAAAAAAAAAAAAGAATGCTCTTAAAAACTGTCTGTTAAACAGTGCTGTTTGGGAATGCTTCCCTTGCTTTACTAATTGCTTCCCCATTGGGAAGAGGGTGGAATGCAGGTGTTGATTTTACTTAAATCTCCTTCTAAAAGGGCTATTTAACTTTTAAGTAACACTGAAACACAAATAACCTCACTCAGTTTACATACAAACTTCTCTGACAAGCCAAATACCTCCCCTTAGCAATAGCTGAAGCAACAGAGCCTGTGTCTGAGGCATTTCAGCTGTTCTCCTGCTGGTTCAGCACCACTTGGACTCTTTACATTCTACAGTTACTGAGGATATGGTTACTATAATAAAGTAATGGAGAAAAATCACTACAATGGTTCAGCCCTAACTTCATTCTTAATATTTTGCTTCTCAATAGTTTTTTCACAGAAAACACTTAAAAAAAAATTTAAAAAAAGGACCCTAATTCTGCATTGAAGCATTACAATTCCCTGCATATCTGTTCACAATTTTTGTGAATTTATTTTATAGCCTTCTCTGTTGTTGCATAGTTGCCTCTTCAAACCACTAATTCTGTTTCTCTCCAGCTTTAAGTAGTGAGTACTGTATTAAGGGCTGCCTGTTCTCTGGGAATCCCATCTGCAGAGAGCACAAAATAACTTTACTCACTTCTAGAGCAGATCTATGCAACCTCAGAAGAGCTACTGCCTTGATTTGAAGACAGAAGTGCCTTTCCATCGTTCTTCCCATTGCTCAGGAGCTGGAGTGTTTACCAAGCAGGAGAGTCAAAGACATATCAAGAGTTTTCCCTAAACAGCAAAAGTGGAGAGTTAAAATGAGCACAACTCTCTGCTCTATTAGCTGCCACACTTAGGAAACATTTTGTTCAATATTTAATCTATAGGTTCTTTTAGCAATGTGCTGAGTTAAGGAAGAAAGGAAGGAAGGAAAAAAGGGAGGGAGGGAGGGAGGGAGGGAGGGAGGGAGGGAGGGAGGGAGGGAGGGAGGGAGGAAGGAAGGAAGGAAGGAAGGAAGGAAGGAAGGAAGGAAGGAAGGAAGGAAGGAAGGAAGGAAGGAAGGAAGGAAGGAAGGAAGGAAGGAAGGAAGGAAGGAAGGAAGAAAATCAGCAGTCTCTATATAGTTAACCAGCATTTCCTATCACCACCACCATTCATCATGAGCCTTAAGAAATCAAATTTTTTCATTCTCTCTCACTGATGTTTAGCACTTCTATGTAAAATACAGCAGATTCAAAAGGAGAGACTAGGATATACTTTTTTTTGTCAAGTAGCTCAATGATTAGAGTACTATTGGAAGTGACAGGAACTCTCTTTTCCCTTAGCTAAGCTACACACCAGAATTAAAGCTATTCAGTGAAGCAGGGGAAAAACTTCACCCTTTCTCTGCAGAGTCTGAAAAAAAAAATAAGTATAAGGAAAAGGGCTTAGACACGTACAACAGAAAAAGAAAAGTCTGGAGAGACGAGTCACAGAATCACAGAATTTCTAGGTTGGAAGAGACCTCAAGATCATCGAGTCCAACCTCTGACCTAACGCTAATAGTCCCCACTAAACCATATCCCTAAGCTCTACATCTACACGTCTTTTAAACACTTCCAGGGATGGTGACTCCACCACCTCCCTGGGCAGCCTGTTCCAATGCCTAACAACCCTTTCAGTAAAGAAGTTCTTCCTAAGATCCAACCTAAAACTCCCCTGGCGCAACTTTAGCCCATTCCCCCTCGTCCTGTCACCAGGCACGTGGCAGAACAGACCAACCCCCACCTCGCTACAGCCTCCTTTAAGGTACCTGTAGAGAGTGATAAGGTCGCCCCCGAGCCTCCTTTTCTCCACGCTGAACAAGCCCAGCTCCCTCAGCCGCTCCTCACAGGACTTGTTCTCCAGGCCCCTCACCAGCTTCGTTGCCCTTCTCTGGACTTGCTCAAGCACCTCAATGTCCTTCTTGTAGCGAGGGGCCCAAAACTGAACACAGTACTCGAGGTATGGCCTCACCAGAGCCGAGTACAGGGGGACAATCACTTCCCTAGCCCTGCTGGCCACACTGTTTCTTATGCAAGCCAGGATGCTGTTGGCCTTCTTGGCCACCTGAGCACACTGCTGGCTCATATTCAGCCGACTGTCCACCATCACTCCCAGGTCCTTCTCTGCCAGGCAGCTCTCCAACCACTCATCTCCCAGCCTGTAACTCTGCTTGGGGTTATTGCACCCCAGGTGGAGGACCCGGCACTTGGCCTTGTTGAACTTCATGCAGTTGACCTCAGCCCATCGGTGCAGCCTATCCAGATCCTCTCGCAGAGCCTTCCTACCCTGGAGCAGATCGACACATGCACCTAACTTGGTGCCATCTGCAAACTTACTGAGGGTGCACTCAATGCCCTCGTCCAGATCATTGACAAAGATATTAAAGAGGACTGGCCCTAGCACCGAGCCCTGGGGAACGCCACTATTGACCGGCCTCCAACTGGACTTGACTCCATTCACCACGACTCTTTGGGCCCGGCTATCCAGCCAGTTTCTAACCCAACGAAGCGTGTGCCAGTCCAAGCCAAGAGCAGCCAGTTTCTTGAGGAGAATGCTGTGGGAGATGGTGTCAAAAGCCTTGCTGAAGTCAAGGTAGACCACATCCACAGCCGGTCTGTGCACTATTTTTCTTCTCTCCTTCCCCAGATTTCCTTCTTAAGACCCTGAGCATTCCCCTATGTTATATATAGGGTCTAGATATCTTTGAACATCAGGCACTTGATCCCACTAAGGTGGACGTACCAGGAGTTGGCTTTGGACAGAGTAAATCATTTTACTGTGGCCTGAGCCCCTAATCTCAAGCATGTTCCTTCAGGGATTCAGGGACCCACAGTTCATAATCTCTAAGTCACAGCTATGATCAAGCCTACAGGTACTGAAAAGTTCTGTGGCACCATTTGTAAGCATAATACCTTCTAACCTCACTTTTCAAGGGCCTGCCCTGGAGAAATGTAAAGGCTGTAGGTGTCACGGTCTCTCTGAGAGCAGCACAAACAGGCCCCCCTCCCCGTGAAGTGCTTTGCTACTGCAGGCAACATATCCTCAGCAGTGTTATCAAAAGAAGCAGATGCCATTGTCAGTGCCTATCATCAGCTTTAACAAACATTAGGGAACCACTGCCAGGACTAATACCTCTTCTGACTGAAACAGATGTCGTAACATCTACAATAAGACTTCTCCTTGAGCAGCTTTCTCTACTTATCTCTATTTTTTTTTTTTTTGCTACAGAAGCCATGTCAACACAAGCAAGGGATCATGTGGAAGAATGAATAGGCTCTGATTTATGCATATCATATCAGACAGCATTTCAGAGGTTCCTTCTGGGTCAGCGTGCTCCATTGTTCCCCAAATGTCACAAAAAGGTATTTAAATCAACAAGCTGGAGAGCATGGATTAACAAGCACAGGAACACATGGATATCGGAGAAGTCACTGACATGATGATAAATACTGTACATCTGTGTCTCTACTGGACCTCTCTGTGATAACGGTTGGGATGTGTACAAGCACGCTTGTTCAGGGTAGGAGCTGTGGATGACAGCAGGGCCTAGCTTGCACACAAACATTTTGATGACCATTTCCATGTTGGTTCATGCTGCTGGTGCCAACCATCAGACCATTTTCACCCAACAGCCCTCACATGAAACTTTGGTGAAGCCACTGGCAGCCACAGCAGGACTCTGAGGTCTCTTCAACTCCAAAGTTACCAGTGCAGCCCCTTCACCACTAGGCACAGTGTGACATCACATGAGCCCTGGTCCCTGGATGTCCCCTCCTTTGGGGCACCTCCTTTCCAATCCTGCTGGAGGATGATTCAACTCACTGACTTGACAGAAAGCCACCCAGCAGTAGAAAACAAATAAGCAAACAACTACAACAACAAAATAGTGAATATTTTTCCTCACTGATGAGCAGTCCACCTTGGACAAATCACAGAAGAATTGTGATGCTCAGAAACTTCACCTCCTGCTTCCCCACCTCTCCTTCTTTTTAAAGTAGTGTAATTCCTCAAGCTCATCCTTCAGAGCTGTGCCCTGTGCCCCTCTTGGCTCTCATACTGCACTGGCAATGGCCATTGAGTCTGTGTGGGGCAGCTGCTGTTTTTAGTTGTTTATGGTGGATATAGACTGCATTGAACTTCCTGCTGTCAAACAGCATCACTACTCAGTCACAGTCCTCCACAAATCCCTAGTGTATGTAACTCTTTGCCCCATCATCACAATAACCTAGTGCTTTCTTTCAAGTCTTGCAATGTTTTAAAATAACAATAACAACAATAAAAGCACTTCAGAGAACACAAAAGTATAAAGCTCTGTTACCACAGAAGGCTAATAGCAATATTTATAAAGAATCTGGCTGTTGTGCCTCTAGCTTAAAATGCAGGATATCACTGGCAGTTTGAGCTTCTGTGTGTTCCCACTATCCCATCCAAATTCTTGGTAGGGGTTGATTTTAATGAATAAAGGCACCTGGGGGGCAATCGGAAGCATATCAGAGCAAGTAAACTAGGAGGCTGTTGAGCATCCGCTGGGCACTGGCTCCAGCCAGCAGCATCCTCCATGCCTCATTGGGGCTCAGTCCCTCCCCATGCACTGTAGGTCCCCGTCACCTTCCAACACCAACCTGCCAGCTGGCATCCGTGCTGCCATGGTAGGAGTGCTCATGTTTATTCTACTTCCACACATCGGGCTTGTCATTGTTAACTACTGTTACTAACCGATTAGACACTAATCAGTTCCAGAAATACCAGCTTAGGGGTGATAATTTTCTGTCAGGTGAAATCTGGTATCCTGGAAAAAAAAAAAAAAAAAAAAAAAGATGCATGTGCACATGATGCAGGCATTTCAGAGTTTTTAAATATTAGCACCAACAATTATTTCAACTTCAATTCTTACATTTTTCAGTTTTAATTAATTATTTAGAGTTCAGACTGCTCAAAGACTTTATTTTTATATTTACTTTTTAACTGTCACACTTTTTCTCACAGCTTTTAAAACTTACTAAGAATGTATCAAGGGAATCAGTGCTGGTACCAACTCGCATATTCACTCATCCAGCAGTAACTTAATAACTTACAAATGCCATTGAGATGCCCTGGTTAGAGTCTTCTCCTGAACCATCTACATTTTTCCAAAGGGGAAAAAAAAAAAAAAAAAAAAAAGAGATTATTATTATTTTTTTTTTTTGGCATGCTTTTCAGAACAAAGGGTTTAAATGTACAGGTGATATCTTCACAGGATTATAGGCAGTCCTGGCACATTGGACATTCACCACCTTCTCAACTTTATTAAATACTACAAGTTACTGGTCCTGAGGAAAATTTATTTGCATTGATAAAGATTATTCACAACACAGACATATTGGAGAGCACAGTGTGCCTCCACAGGTGCTCTGGAAGATTTATGAGGACAATGATCTTCCAGTTTCTTAGGTCACCTTCAAAAGATTTACAGGTCAAGATGCTTAGATAGAACAGTGAACTGTGTGTCTTCAGAGACACGGTGTGTATGCCCATAGAGAACAGATTTTGCAAGAAAATAAATTTTACATTTTTAATCTTCATTCTCAATAGGTGGGTTCTGAGAAAATAGTTGTCTGGAGTGCTCAATCAAAATACAGAAAGAGAAGTGCTGACAGTCCACTGGAAAGTTTTTGGAGGTAATTAGGGTGATTTTCATGGTGAGCAGCTGGAAGCTGACAGAATAGCTCCCCAGGAAGGAGAGACCCCCAAAGGCAAGAAGGTCAGGGTTGCAGCTTCACCACTTTTATATCCTCCTGGATATTAAAATAAGGAGTGCTGAGTCTTTGGCCTGAAGGTCTGGCTCACTCCTCCCAAAGGTCCATAAATAAACCTCTAGGACTAAGGCTCTTCGCCAGTGAGAAAATATTATTTATGGATTGGAGACATGTTTCATGTACACAGGGAATCTGAGAGGAGATTAAGCCATCCACATGGACATAGATATTCTGCAGAAGGAAGCTGCTTGCATAAAGCAAGCCTTTGGGTACTCAGTGACTTCACAATCCATTTTTTTGTTACGTGTCTGAACACAGACTGAAAAGTTTGGTTCAAGTGCTCACACTTTTGCAAATATTGTCTTTCTTCTAGGTTTCTTTACCATTGGATCATCCAAACACATACTGCCATTAACAAATCTACTAAAACTGATGTTGAGGGTTGAAACCACAAAGACAAGGTAGACACAAACAGATTTTCACAGAATCACAGAATCGTCTAGGTTGGAAGAGACCTCCAAGATCACCTAGTCCAACCTCTGACCTAACACTAACAAGTCCTTCACTAAACAATATCTCTAAGCTCAATATCTAAACGTATTTTAATTAAAAATAGAAAATAGCATGAAAGGTATATATAAAATTTTAATTCAGTATGTATTTGATACTTTGTTTTTACTCTAATAAAAAGGCAAATGTAATTTTTCACAAATCATTGTTCACAAAAACAAAACAAAACAAAACAAAACAAAACAAAACAAAACAACATCCTCTATGCTATTATGCACCGACTGCAAATGGTGTATTTAAATATTCACTACAGGGGAGTAAATATTGAATAAATATTCAATACTAGGGGAGAATTGACATAGAAAAATCCTCAGTTCTCTCTTCTTCCTCATTCAGCAAATCAGGTGGAATATTTTGAACAAAATTCAGAAAGTATTTTCAAACGTAGAGTAGTTCAGATTGTGGTTTTAAGCAGTTCTGACTCATCTCAAATTCTCTGCCTATGCCTTGGCAGAAATAAATCAAACTCTTAAGCCGCCGCAATGATCTCTAAGAAACAAAACAGATGGAAAAAATAATGGGAGAAAAATAATGGGAGAAGATACCTCAGTAGGATTTTGGCAACACAAACCTAATGTCTCTGTTCTCTACCTAATGTTTAGACTTGCAGCTGCCAAACTAAAATAAAAATAGTGGGGTTTTATTTGTTTTAAATATGTGGTATATTTTATAAATAGCACACATTATACATGTATATATATATATATATATATATATAGTGGTACTAATCTGCCCAGGGAAAAAGTACTTAAAGCAGCAAAAAAAAATACTCTTCACTAGATTTTGGAGGAGACCTCAGGAAGGAAAGAAGGCAATATGTACAGACAGGTACACAGACAACCTGTCCCGAATACAGACATCACTGACCTATCCCTAAGTTGCTTCCATCCATGGTCAGTGCTGATATGATCTCCTGGGGATCCTCCCCAGCTAGGGAAAACACATCATCCTCCTGGGTGATGAAGCAAGGTCTGATCTGATAATGATGGAAAGAACAGCACTGATACATGGAGCTGCTTGAAAGGAGTCCTGTAGCAGCACCAATCATAACCTTTCTATTTCCTTTTATTGTCTTTTTCCTCCCTCTCATTTTCATCCTTGTTAAACCCCTTGCTACATCCCAGTTACACAATCTAACCCCTTTGGCACTAATTTTGCTCTCCTAATATTTTGTTGTTGTTATTTACTGTATGATTATCTTGATAACCCTCCCATAGCAATTTTCTACCCCCTGTGTTTTATAAAGATTTGGTCATTTGTCACACCATTATATTGTTGTTGGAGGTATAAAACAGAGTTATCCTGGACAACATGAAAACTGACTTCTCTCTGAAAGTTCAACAGCTTTTTTTATTATTTTTTTGGGGGGGGACTACTACATGACCAGGGTAGACCACCTTCTTGGGCATTATTTGCTTTTGATATCAGGAATTTCTCATGCTGTTGTCTCATGCTGTTGTCCTGAACTACACGTTCTAGACAGATTGCCTGTCTGTGCATCTCAACACAGCTGTGGCTCATCCTTTTCTATTTATGTACTCATGGACCTACTTGATTTTGTATAAACAGCCAAGCAATTTTGCTAAGGATGGTATTTCACTGGCATTCTCTCTGTTGTAGCATGAGTAAAGTTGGCTCCCACAGCTGCCCCCAGCAGAACATTGCTAATTCAAACCAATTTTAGTTTTATGGGAGGCTCAATAATGTGTCTGCAAGGTGGTGGTTTTTGTGTTTTGTTTGTTTGTTTGTTTGTTTTTCAGTGAGAAACCTGAGAAGAAATAGTCACAATTATCAAATTTAACATTTAAATACATTTAAAAAAACCTGTACACTACTGAGTTTTCTTGACTGATACAGAATGATAATGTCTTACATAAAAACCACATCCGTTTTAGGAAGTCTTTTTTTCTTTTTTTTTTTTTTCTTTTTTCCCCAAATCAATTAAAGAAACACAACTGAAAGCACAGATTAAAAATTGTTGAGAACGGGCTCTTTGTTCTTTGTATAGCTGTAATATGTACTATGAACTTGCAGTGAAATCTCCCTACTTTGATCATTGTCCATTCTCTGAATGAAATAAAACTAAAAAATAGAAAACATACACAAGGATTCTCATGCAACCTTAGAGCTATAAACTTAAACTCCATCAAAAATATATAAATAAATAAAGATGTGGACATACTACCTTGAAAGAAATACATTTTGAGGAACCTATCTTTACTAAAATGAAGAAAAAAAACCTACAAAACCATACTACTAAATATGGCAGTATGTACGCATGTGCTTGTGTGCACAGTCATGCAGCTTAAAAGCACACACAGTTTAGTGACTTTTTGGTTACTTGTTTTTAATCTGTTCCAAGTTGTGGTCCTCAAATTGTGTTTTCTGTAATTGATTTTAGCTGAGCTATAATGCACTAAATTTGGAAACCTTAAATCTTCTTGATCTTTGGTTGATTTGTTGGAGACAAATATTAAAATAAACCTCAAATCATACTAGTAACCACTGCAAGAATTAAGCTAAATTTTTTAGTGTTAAGAAAAATGTAACAGTTTTCTTTTTTAAGTAGAACAGCTACAAAACCCCCTGTGTACATTTGTCATTTTTATTTCAATACTAATAACCAGGTTCTTATGACCTCATTCAAGAAACCCACAAGATTCTAACTGTTCTTTTTATATTGTGTTTGTGCCCTTTACATCATCATCTACTTCTAATAACTAATGACAATAGGTAATTACTTAACAGATGGTAAAAGCATTTTAATTGCTTTTAAGGACTACTGAGCTTTGCTGTATTTGGGGAGCATTAACTTCTGTGACTTTTCATCTTCCTCAGCTCATTCCAAGTTTGTTCAGCCATCATTAAATATTGAAGGACCTTGGCTTTTTTTTTTCTCCAGCACCACTGAACAGGAGGTTAGCAACATGCGGGTTCAGGCTGCTGTTATTTCAGATACATGACTTTTGTGAGGCCACTCTTGACACTGAGGAAGCATCGCCCTTCCCTTTTCTCTTTGGGTCTGGTCACCACATCAGCCCATGCAGCCTAGGGCCCTTGACCTTTAGTTACCAGAGATGCATCTCTCTCCTGTAGCAACATACTATCAGATCATTAAGAGGAGGCAAGGGGAAAAAAATGTCATACCTCAAAGCTAAATGGACTGAAGTCTCATTAACATCTTACATTGCATTAACACTATCTCCCAAGTGACACAGACAAGAGAAATTTCTAAATCAGAAGGGGTA